>NC_142869.1:83439375-84837500 GCF_051225735.1 Oryctolagus cuniculus | reverse complement strand
ATGTCCCAACTGCTTCATTTCTGATCCAGCTCCCTAATAATGCTCCTGGGAAGGCAGCAAAAGATGGTCCAAATGCTTGGGCCCCTGCACCCACATGGTAGACACAAAAGAAGCTCCTGGTCACTGGCTTCTGCTTGGCCAGCACTGGCCATTGTGATCATCTGAAGAGTGAACCAGCAGATGGAACGCCTCTCTCTTTCTCTCAGTAACTTTTTCAAATACATTTTAAAAAATTAAATAAAATTTTGTTATTTAGTTGATGGAATTTCAATTTCATCTTTAACTACATATTTTTAAAGAATAGATGCCTCAATACAATTCACCCTTCTCCAGTCTTGAGGATGTGTTTGCCCACCGAGTATCCCTAATAGAATTGAGCCTGAGTCTATGGAGACTCAGAAAGACTGCCATTGGACTTCCCACAGAGATTTTCCTAGCTGGACACTACAATTAATGATTAATGGTGTTTATGAGCTCTTCATAACAGGATTTATTAAATGGTATTTCATTATTTTATATATTTTTGTTGAAAAATATTATCTATCATGGCTTTGGAAAAAATACTGTTTTATATAGTGCCGGAATTTTCTTTTATAAATTATGTATGATCTGAAACACTGTGCATTGGTTTCATTGCCTGTGTACAATGCATGTCTAACAGTTTTATTTTGTCATTTAATGTCAACTTATTTTATTATTGATGATATAGCAATCCTAAGATATAAATATTCTTTAAATAACTCATCAACATCCCCCCCACACTTTGTTACTGGCTTTCTTGTCCTGAAGTGAAACTGACTGGAAACTTTACGCTCTTTTTATGATTCATATGCAGTGAAAATTGCTTCTCAGCGAAGCAAACAGATAGTCCAAGGGTCAGAAAACAGTTTTTATTTTTCCCTCCTTGTTATTAACTAACATATATTTTGCACCCAAGTCAAAATGCCTCAACTGCCTGACATATATTTTCACTTTTCCACTTGATTGCTCAAAACTAGCTAGGTAGAATTTTACCTGTTTGTTATTTTCCTTGCTACAATTACACACATACACTTAGACTTTAGCAAAGATCTGATCATCCCCATTCTATAAACTCTAAAGAGAATGTAGAATTATCTAATCATTAAAAGCAGATGTTTAACATGCTGTGGAAGAGGTAGTTCTTGGGCCACATTTTGGAGTTGGAGTGGTCAAAGTCATAGAATCAGTGTTTCTTTTATTCTTACTTCTACACATCATAGCTCCTATACTTGTTTTATTTTAGATGATTTATATAGATTTTCAAACACAAGAGGTTTCATTCTGATCCTTCTAGTGAACATTATGAAAGGATCGTAAACAGGCATGCTACCCAAGAAGACAGCATCTAAGTTGATTGTCTAACAAAGAGGTACAGGCAGATGAAGGCCCAAGTGGAACCTAAGGAAAATTCCTAAGGATAGGAGAGTTTATTGTTGCCACATTTTGTCAAGTCTTTGTCTTCCTACTATATGTATTTTTTTACACACAGACATATATACGCAAGCATATGTTATATGTGTACGTATCTTTGTTCTTACTACATATATACCATACACACGTATGATCAGAAACACTGATATAGTACATGGATGTGTATAAATAGTGTATATACATATATACAAGTATACACATATGTATATGTCATATATTGGTATAGTATAGGATATATATATATATACATGTATTCATGGATGGTCTTATACATGTGTGTACAAATAGTAAATATATAAACACTTATAGTATGTTTTTTATGTAGTAAGAAAATATATACCAAGAATATTTATACAATAGAATGCATATATGAATATATAGTAAGCTAAAGACTTCTATTCATAATATGTATCAATAGTATTTTGATTGAAAAATAATAATTTTATGTATGCATTTATGGGATACAGTGTGATGTTTTAATATATGTATACAAGGTGGTATCATCTTGATAATTAGTGCATTCATCATCTCACCTATCATCTTTTATGGAATCACTTAAGTATCAATGCACATGTCTTGAAGAATGGGTTTAAAATCTTCAAGTCAATTCTCTGCAGGATCACAGGATCCTGTAGAATTTGTTTTTCATAATAAGTGTTTCTTAAAGGAAGTACTTTATTGACAGGTATTTCTATAAGGATAGGAATACATCCCTCTCTAATGATAGTATAGTTAATATTGCTTAAATGAAATCCTACCAGTTTTAAAATGATAGGGGTGGTAACCAAGGTGCCACTTGCAACTTCTGTTGGAATTCTTATCAGGTAAATACAATAATGTTACACATGTTTATACTGCACTTCTAAATGTCTGAATTAAACCTTTTTTGTCTTCCTAAACAATCATGAAATATTTTATAAAACCAAGCAGCTGTACATGGACATATCTTTGTGCAGATCTCCCAAATTAGGAGAGGGCAGCAATAAGCAAAAGGCTTTGCCAAAAAGGCAAGCATCTCTCTCAGTGCGTGTGACAGTGATAAGCATAAAGAAAGGAGAGGGCACAGCCAGAGGAAACTCCTGGACTCCTGAAAGCCCAGAACACTTGACTGAACTCGCATTCCCAAACAACAAGCCTCTCCATGGCACACCCCAGGCGACGCTGAGAGGGCTGTATAATCCACCTTCAAAAGGTCTTGGCTTTTATTTGGCTCAAAATGGAAAAGAACATTTACCCTTTACCATGGTGCAACCTTTCTTTTTGAGGGGAAATAAAAGATGGTGATTTGTGTCAGAATTAGCACCTTTCCTGAGAGAATTAGCATCAGTACTTCCTTGAGGTTATTCTAGAACCTTAGACTCTAAAATTAGGCCCTTATAGATTGCTAAATGATTCATTATTACATTCAAAATGAGATTTTAAAAACTGACTGAGGACATCAGAAGATTAAAACATTAGGCTTTGCTATAAATCCTTCACAGACACAAAGAAACATCACAGAAACCTAGCAATATGCTCTACAGTGCTGGCTATATTTATTATTACTTTTTGGTTTCTTTCTACTTTTTTTTAAAGATGTATTTATTTATTTGAAAGTCAGAGTTACACAGAGAGGTGAGGCAGACAGAGAGAGAGAGAGAGAGAAAGGTCCTCCATCCGATGGTTCATTCCCCAAATGGCCACAATGGCCAGAGCTGTGCTGATCCGAAGCCAGGAGCCAGGAGCTTCTTCCAGGTCTCCCAAGAGGGTGCAGGGGCCCAAGGACTTGGGCCATCTTCTACTGCTTTACCAGACCATAGCAGAGAGCTATATCGGAAGTGGAGCAGCAGAATCTTGAACAGGCACCCATAAGGGATGCCGACGCTTCAGGCCATGGTGTTAACCTGCTGTGCCATAGCACCGGTCCCGCTTTCGATTTCAAAAAGAATAAAAGTGCAGGTCAGCAAATTCAAAATACTTGGCAAAAAAAATGAAATATTATCAAATTGACTTCACAGAACTCCATTTGTGTATTCTTTCATTTCCACATATAATAAGCATTAATTGAGTGTTGAATATTTATCAATCCTTGAGCTATATCCAAGAGATACAAAGTCCCTCCCCCTGAGAACCAACAGTTTAGTTAGGAAGACAAACTTAATAATAGGCAATTAAAATATAAGATTATAATTGCTCAGAGAGATGGATACTTTGTGAATGATTTCAGTTGGTGTCAGATCTCAGGAGTAAAGGGATTATATAAGAGTGATGAAATCTTAGTTCTCATGTTGATTCTGCTAGTAACTAATTATGTAACATACAGTTCTCCTTTGTGGGACTCTGACTTTACATCTGTAAAATTAGAGAATTAACCAGGCCTGAATTGCAGCACTGTCAGATAAGTGTCCACTGGCTCACTGGCAATGCATAGCACAGTGCCAGTTTGAGCCCCAGCAGCTCTGCCTCCCAAACACATCCGTGCTACTGCACCTTGGAAGGCAGCAGATTGCCCAGTGCTTGGGCCCTGCCTCCCATGGGGAAGACCCAGACGGTGTTCCTGTTTCCTACATTCTCTCTGATCCAGATTTGGCTGTTGTGGTCATTTGGGGAGTGAATCAGCAGCTGGAACATTTCTCACTCTCTCCCTGCCCCACCTTCTCTGATGCTCTGCCTTTCAAATAAATAACCCTTACCAGAAATAAAGGAAGTTACTCAGATGCTCTCAACATTCTTTTTTTTTTTTAATTTATTTATTTATTTGAAAGTCAATGTTACACAGAAAGAGAAGGAGAGGCAGAGAGAGGGAAGTCTTCCATCCATTGGTTCACTCTTCAATTGGCCACAATGGCCAGAGCTGCACCAATCTGAAGCCAGGAGCCAGGAGCCAGGAGCCAGGAGTTTCTCTGGCTCTTCCCGAATGGGTTCAGGTGTTCAAGGACTTGGGCTATCTCTACTGTTTCCCCAAGCCATAGCAGAGAGCTGGATTGGAAGTGGAGTGGCTGAGATTTGAACTGGTGCCCATATGGGATGCCAGCACTGTAGGCAGAGGCTTTACCTACCAATGCCACAGTGCCAGCCCAACATTCTTATCTCACAGGAATCTCTCTGTTAATTCTCCATATGTATGGTAGTTTTTAGTACTTTATAACATTGTCTATTTACCCTTGAATGGGCCCATTCCATCAAAGAAGGCCACCAATATGTTCTTTTGCCATTCTCTATGTTCTATTGATTACCTCATTTGCTCCTCAGTGTAGTAAAGGAAATATATCACTTTGTAACTATTAGGTAGTCATCAATATGCCCAAGACACAAGCAAGGGATTTTTTTCAAGAGAAAGATGCTAAAATTTACCTTCATTCTTATAAAATTCTCCAAGCCTGCAAGGATAATCTTGACTTTGACAATATATTTTCTTATAACTCTGCTGAATCAGATTGATCTGCCATTAAGAAAGAATGGCTGTATATCAGTGGTGGTTCCACCTGTGACAAGAGATAACAACTATTACCTGATTCCTGGGGGAAATGTGGAAATAATTCCAGGACATCCTTTTCATCTACCTACCATGAAAGTACAAATTTCCACCCTACGTTATCTAGTCTATGGGAAAGTAAATGTCTCTGCTGGGGATGAGTGGAAGCAGATGATGGAATCAATTCAGTAGACACATCTACGTCTATTTTAAACCATCCACATTTGGTTACAGTTTTTTGAGCCCCTAGAACAATAAGTATTAAAGACTTTTAGGCAGAGATAGATTTCTATACAGTGACCTATATGAAAAGATTTGGTGACTTCAGTTTTTCCTGTTAGTCCATTTTACTCAATCTCTGTTCCATACTCAACCTCAATGAATGGCATCTAAGCTATTCTTAGGAGAAAAGCCAGGAAACTGTGGCACTTGTAACTTTGCTCTGGGACATAAAATAAAGCATATTATGGGCTATAAGAGATGATCATTTTTGTTAGTACTGAAAATAATAGAAATCTGAAAAATTGGTGTTGTAGTATTACAATATCAACATCTAGCAGATCAATGAAAGGGAGCTCAGTGTCTAATAAAATGTTGGTGCCCTAAGGATATCTCCAGAAGACAGCAGTTCCACAGCAGCTGTGTTTTGAAAGGTATACGCATAAGGCTAGTGGGAATTGATGGGCATACGTATCATTATTACTGTGAAATGCAGTGTTACAGTGAGTTTGGAGACCATCTAGTTTCTAAGAAATACTTCTGGATGAGGACTGCACAGTGCAGGATGTTTAGGTACTACTTGAGACAAGAGCAGGAGCTGGTGTTATTTGGCTTAAGCATAGACTGTTAAATTTTTTTAAGATTGATTTATTTGAAAGGTAGAGCTACAGAGAGAGAGAAGATATAGTGAGAGAGCAATCTTCCATCTGCTTGTTCATTCCCCAAATGGCCCAACAGCCAAGGCTGAGCCAGGCCAAAGCTAGGAGCCTGGAAATTCTTCTGGGTCTCTGACATGGATGCAGGAGCCCAAGCACTTGGGCCATCTTCTGCTGCTTTCACAAGAGCATTAGCAGAGAGCTGGTTTGGAAGTGGAGCAGTGTGGACTCGAACCACCACCCAAAGGGGATGCCCGCATTGCAGGTGGAGGCTCAACTTGATATGCCACAACACCAGCCCCTGTTGTTAAATTTTAAAAAGAATATTCTAATCTCTTATACTATAATTTTCCTTTAATTCATCCATTTATTCAACAATTATCTCCCAATAACTCACAGGCTTGGGATAAACTGGTGTGAGTAAAACCAATATGATTTCTGTGCTTAGGGAGTTAATGGTCCAATTAAATTAGTATACAGATATTAAACAAACACATGCATGAGTTAACATGCTAAAATATGACAGATACTACAAAGGAAAATAGAGATCTAGAAAACAATAAAAGGGCATTGAGATATAATTTTGTTCAGTTAGTTAAGTAAGGTTTTCTGAGGAGATGATGTTGAAGGGAGAATTGAAAAAACAGGGTAAGTTGTGGTCGAAGACACAGCGGTAGGAAAAGGGCTGGCCTGTGTGCTTTGGAACTGAAGTCAGAATAACAGCAGGGATTACTGTCACATTTTAGCAATTGGTTCTCAACATGAGTAGATAGAACTTTCACTTATTGCCCTTCTTAATTTCCTCCCAAGTCACAAAGTGAGAAGATGCTTATAGGGAAAAAAGATGGATGATACACCAAAGTACTCAGTAGATCCAACTTCCTATTAAAAATTTGTGCTGAAAACAAAAGACAAGAGCATATGTCATGAACTGGGAGTTGGTATGGTGAGAGAAGAAAAGTAAAAACATGGTATGGCAAGATGAAACCATGATATTATTGTGCTCTTAAATATCATAAATAAAGAAATATTGGTATAATGCATGGAAGATAAACTTCAAGATGTAATTGGTAGAGTTTAAAACAGAAGTTCTCTCTTTAAATCTTTTCAAAAGACAAAAGCAAACAAAATATGGTCCAAATATCAAGAGAGGAAACATAGAAAATGGCAAGCAAGCTCAGAAAATAGAATCTATAAAACAAGATGCCAGAAGTAAGACCAAACATATCAGTTATGACAATGTATGTAAATGTGTTAACTCCCTAATTAAAAGGCAAAGACTCTTAGACTGAAGTAGAAAACAAGATTCAACAATATGCTGTTTACAAGAGATAGACTTGAAAACAAAATGACTTGTAAAGGTTATAAATAAAGGCTAGGAAAAATATGTCCTTAAAATACAAATAAAAAGACAACAGAATGGACATTGTTCATAACAGTCAAAGTAAAATTCAAGATAAAAACTATTAATAAGGCAAAAAGGATTATATTGCTTGTATAAAATAGCAATTTAAATGAAGTTATATTCACTATCAAATATGTATGCTCCATCTCACAAAGAATCAAAATACAAAAGACAAAACATAATTTTAACTGAGTCAATATCATAGTACAAGATCTTGATTTATCACATCCATCCATACTTAATCAATTCAATAAAAATGAATAAGGACCCAGAATATTATATATTTATATATATTAAAATTCATACCTTCCAGGAAGAAAATACACTAGTACATTTTTAATATAGTAGTACTTAAGGATGGGAAGAAAGTGGAAATAAATTCCCCAAAGCAGGATTTGTTCAAATATGCTTTGAAAACATAAAAACATAATTCAAAAGCATAAATAATAAAATTTGAAAGAAGTACTCCAACAATATAAGCAGTTTAAAAAATCACACCTAAGTAAATACTAAGTCAAAGAATGAGTAAAAATTAGTACAATAGAATAGAAAGCAACATAAATCATAAAACCAATAATGTTTATTGAGTAGTTAATTCCATGCCATAGCTCATTTGACTCTCACAACAGACACATGATGTATGAAGAATGAAGAGTAGGCAGACCTAAGGAAATGTAGAGATAAAGAATCCCAAGCAGAGGAAACAAACTGAGCAAAGGAGCTGGACTAGAAATTGAAGACATTTATGGGAAGAACAAATAGGTCATGTTACCTGTAGGACTGTGGATGAATGTGCAAAACAGATGGAGCCAGGATCTGAGGAGAGAGCATGGAGGTTGGATTTTTTCCTTATGAAATAGTGAGTCATTTCTGGGTTTTGAACATGAAAATTATGTCATCATCACTGTGTTTGAGGAAAATTATTCTAGTGGCAATTTATTAGAAAGATAGGTCAAATAAATCACTAAATGAGAAAAATTCATCAAAGACTTAAGATCCTAAATTAAGTCACAAGGACGGGATCAGTAGAGGTAAAGGTAGAAATAAAGAAGATAGATGTGGGGCAGGTACTGGAGCTTGGTAGGGTACAGCTCTACCTGCAATGCTGGCATCCCATATAGGTGCCAGTTCATGTCCCAGCTTCTCTTCTTCTGATCCAGCTCTCTATTATGATCTGAGGAAGCAGTAAAAGATGGCCCAAGTAGTTGGGCCCCTGCACCATTATGGGAGACCCAGAAGAGTCTCCTGGCTCTTGGTATCAGATGAGTTCAGCTCTGACTCTTGGGGCCATTTAGGGGAGAGAATCAGCTGATGGAAGACCTTTCTCTGTTTCTCTCTCTCTCTCTCTCTCTCTCTATATATATATATACACACACACACACCTCACAAACAATAAATTAAAAAATTTAAAAAGAAGACATATGTAAAAAACACTAATGCAAGAATACTGCTAGAATTTGTATACATAGAATAATAATATTGGAACTGGAAATATCCTTGGAACTTAATTGATGTGTAAGGAAATTAAATGAGTTGTTCAATGGTCCTAGGAGCTGTTAATTAGTGCAGCTAAAACCAAGATTAGTTTGAGAGTTCCTTGCTCATTCATTCTTCTCTACTAACTTGGTATAGGGAGTGAAGAAAGGTAGAATTTGGAAATATCTGGAATTTTTGAACCCAGAGCAGAGTGGCGACAAAATAGGGAACTCAGGATCTACCAGAGAGTTGAAAATTCATGACTGGGCCTTAAGAATCAAAGCATAATTATTGATTTAAGGTCACATGTATAGCTATTATTTGAAGACTATGTGAATATTGGTAAAGACTAGGTGGAGGAAGGGCAGACAAAACAAAGGACTGAGGAAACATAAGAAAGTATATTAGTATAGGAGCATGTTGCTTATGAGACTGGAGGAAAACCAAAAACTAGAAAAGGGTATTGGTGAAGTGTCAGTGGTATGGAAGTGGCAATGAGACTTTGCTTGCAATCTTTCAGGGTTGTTGTAGAAAGGTTTTGTCTATTGAAAGAATGGTTGATGTGTGTGATAGCAGAGATCTTTCCAATTCAGAGATGATGATCAATTGTTGTAGCAAAACATGAGATTAATTTGATTCAAATTTGATTTTGACATTATATTTTATTACATAGCTTTACTATTGGACTTCTTATTTCAGAAATGCAGATTTCATAAGCAGAAACTTCTAAAACTTAGTAGAATGCTAGAACTGCAAGTTCTTTTGGTGTTTTATTATAGGAATAAGAATCAAGTGCAACACACACACACCTCTCAGATTCCCTTTGATTATCCTCTACATGGTTTTCTACATTGTGGTGACCTGCTTACATATTTACATAACCTCCATGAGCAACTTGTGACATTTACTTTATGGGTGACACAATCACTTGAAAAGAATGCTCTCAGAAAAATAAATACATGATTGTTTAAAGTGCATACCATCTCCTCACTGCATATTAAAGGGTCAGGTATACAACTTATGCAAATAAATGTAAATGATTAACAGAATCTACCAGCCAAATATTTGTAAAGAATGAGAGGTCAAAGGTCTATTCAAAATTATTTCTTTATACAGCAACAAAAATAGAGATACATGCAATTTTGCGTCAAGGCACCAACATAATTAGAATGCAAAGAAAAGAAATTCATCATTTTCTTTACTCTGGATTCCCAGAACACCTTTCTACTAGAGGATTTATTGCATTATAGAATTTGTTGTTCGTACAATCTGAAGAAAACCAAAACCTCACCAAAGTTTGAGTTCATGCAGGGTCATATAATGAGATACAAAACATATTTCTTTGAGATCCCTTTCATAGTCTCCAAACATAGAGCCTTTGCCTTCTCGTGTTTATGGTGTCTCTCTCCCTCTAGAATGTCCCTGGGAATCACCATGGCAGAAGATATCCCTCCTAGCAGGAGCTCTGACCAGGAGTTCCTAAACTCCAGGGCAGTTCCATTTCCAACTTTTGGCTGACAGAGATGCCAGGGCTCTTCATAAGCTGACTTCTGCTGAATTCCTGGCTTTCCACATTGAAAACCAATGCATTAGTCTGGCCTGGTGGGCCACCTTAATGGCAGATTACTGTGTGAAGTAGCCATTAATTGGCCTGCCACCTATCTTTACATTGCTTCTGCTGCCTAGTTTTCTCTTCCTCCCGGTTTTTGTTAAAGTAGAACAGAGGAAACTTTTAAGAGGATGCAAATCAAAGGGGAGCTCAGTTCCATCTCTAGTCTTTGGTGGCCTAAACTAGAAATCTATAGTCACAGGCATGTTCAGATAGTGATTTTTCTGTGAGGTAGACAATTCTCATGAGAAAAGCTATGTTCTTACTTTAACATCAAACATGATGGCCACCTTATCTATAAAATTTGAAGTCATTAGTAAAACTTTCTCTCCCTTCATTTGGTTTGAAACGGAGGTTTTGCCTGTTTATTGTGCCCTTGGTAAAGTAAATCTAGCTGTGAAATCATAATTTAAGCTCTCATTTTGGCTATGCTATTATTACAGAAAACTGTTAGCCATCCTTTTTATAAGGTCTAAAGATCGAACTGCACATCCTGGAGAGTCCTTCAGTATGGAGTCAGTTTCCCATCTTGCCAATTCTAGTCCCGGTTGCTCCTCTTCCAGTCCAGCTCTTTGCTGTGGCCTGGGAAGGCAGTGGAGGACTGCCCAAGTGCTTGGGCGCCTGCTCCCACGTGGGAGACCAGGAAGAAGCACCTGGATCATGGCTTCGGATCGGCGTAGCTCCAGCCGTAGTGGCCATTTAGGGGGTGAATCAACAGAAGGAAGACCTTTCTCTCTTCTCTCTCTCTCACTGTCTAACTCTACCTGTCAAATAAATAAATTTAAAAAGAGAGAGAGAGAGAATAGAGAGGGGGATGGCGCTGTGGCATAGTGGATAAAGCTGCCGCCTGCAGTACCAGCATCCCAAATGGGTGCTGGTTCGAGTCCCGGCTGCTCCTCTTCCAATCCAGCTCTCTGCGATGGCCTGGGAGAGCCCTTGGGCCCCAGCACCCTTGTGGGAGACCCGGAAGAGGCTCCTGGATCCTGGCTTCGAATTGGCACAGCTCTGACCATTGCGGCCATCTGGGGAGTGAACCAGTGGATAAAGTACCTCTCTCTCTGCCTCTCCTTCTTTCTCTGCATAACTCTGACTTTCAAATAAATAAATAAATAAATCTTTTTTAAAAAGAGAGAGAATAGAGGGAACAACTTAGCCTACACAGATCGCCTACTGTTAATAACTTTTTTTTTTTTTCGACAGGCAGAGTGGACTGTGAGAGAGAGAGACAGAGAGAAAGATCTTCCTTTTGCCGTTGGTTCACCCTCCAATGGCCGCCGCAGCCGGCGCGCTGAGGCCAGCGCACCGCGCTGATCCGATGGCAGGAGCCAGGTGCTTCTCCTGGTCTCCCATGGGGTGCAGGGCCCAAGCACCTGGGCCATCCTCCACTGCACTCCCTGGCCACAGCAGAGAGCTGATCTGGAAGAGGGGCAACTGGGACAGAATCCGGCGCCCCAACCGGGACTAGAACCCGGTGTGCCGGCGCTGCAAGGCGGAGGATTAGCCTATTGAGCCACGGCGCCGGCTGTTAATAACTTAACATCAAATGAAAATTTAGCAAGAAATTTTAACTGTTAAATAAGAACTTATGAAAACATTTACCAGAAGGTCCAATGCCTTCTATAAATTTCAAGATAAGAATACACATATTTGGAAACATTGCTTAAATATCTAACACAAGGGTAACTTGTTTGACCAGCAAACCCAGTACAAACATGTCAGTGACTTAAATATTTTTACTTTCTTTCTACCAACAAATTTAAAACATCTGATACAGAGATTTATTTAGGTCACTTGAATCAAAAAAGTATCTTTGATTAATTTAGCAATTTAAATTCATGAGTGATCTTTTCTCTATAAGCCAATTAAAACAGCTCTAAATAAATTTCCTATGTAGACATACAACATATACACACATATGACATAAGAAAGAACAATAAAACAGTTTCAGTAACAGTTTCTTAAAATATAATTTTTTGATTACCATCAATCGACAAGAATACTTTCTACTCTTAGTAATCTGAATTAACCATACTTTTTTAAGTTGGAACCTATAGTGCTTTATTGGCTTTATCTGCTTACAGAACTGTCCCAAAGTATTGAACACAAAAGATATCAGGGATAAGAAGAAGCGCTTTAAATACAGAACCAACAGTGCTTTAACTTCATGAACAGTAAATTCGATTTTTAGTGTTTGGAGAACACAAAACTGTGGATGACAAAGGCTTCAAATGGCCATGTTTAAAATTATAAACTCATTAACCAATAAGAAGAGGCACTTGCTAAAAATTAAATAAAGACTCCTCCCACTTTCAAAGCCAATAACTGCAGGCAATGCCCTTTGCATGGCACATCGCTCAGACACCCTTGTGCCTTCCTGTTCTTGTTTAAGGATTCATGTAATTAGATGGTACCTGTCACGATCTAAGATTATCCACCCATCTCAAGTTCCTTAACCTTAGTCACATATGCAGAATCCCGTTCTCCAAATTAGGTGTTGCATTCCCAGATTCTGAGGACCAGGGCAGAGACATCTTTGGAGGACTTGACTCATGCACTGTGCTGGAACAGCAGGGATGCTCAGTGACAAGGGCCTTCCCCAGTATCTGCAGCATAAGATGGCACTACCTTCACATCTCCCTGTAACTGCCTTTCATGTTTCCCTATATTTGAAAACGAACTTGTATTCATATATATTTTTACTTAAAGGCCAGAATTGTGTGATGCCCTTCTCTGGCTTACTCTACAGTTCAGTATTTTCGGGTTTACTTTGGCTCCTTAGGCTCGGAAAAGACATTTTTATTCATCAATGTGTTCGAGATTGTGATCTTTAAGTGGAACTGTGCAAACAACCATGAAGTCCTAATATCATCCTGGAAATGCAAAAAGTTGATCTTTATTTTCAGACTTCAAATTGCTTATCAGACCCTATAAAAGACAAAGTAAAGACCATAAAAACAAGCGCATGGCATTGTTATCTATGGATGGAAAATCAGGAGAAAAGAGAATCACAACACAATTTTGTCAGCAAACATTACTCTGAAATTCATTTATGGACTCATTTTTGAGTGCTTACTTTCTTCTTCTTTCAATGCTAGTTCCTATTCCCTTACACAAACCATTAATTTAGAAATATAAATAAGGCTTTGGAAGCCATCCCTAAAGCATCAGAGAAAAACAGGAAATAATAAAGAAAATCAAAACTAAATCTGCTTTGATAATTACAATAGGCAAGTCATGAATTAAGCATGGTGGTGCTGCAAGCAAAAACATGGAATCACATTGGCACAGTCAGTTAGCTCATGGTACTTAAGGCATCAGCCCAGACTATTAATTCTAGGTTATACTTTTGTTACCAACCTGTGTGATTCTGTTTCTTATTAGGCTATTTGTGATCAGAAAATGCTCAGAGAAGGAATCTTTGTCTACAACTGTATTATGATAAAACGTTCCAAACTGATTTTTGTGTGAAACACTACTGTTTCCATGCCATGCAGGTGAATACTCCTCCTCTGAGAAATAAGGCAGAATGGAAACCCAGAGGTTCCTAAACTTATTTACTGAACCACAGCATTTTTTATCTTGATAAATAAAATGCATAGACAAAGAGCTATTGAATATGGCAGAAGGTAAGTTATCATTTGGACAAGGGAGGAATATGATGAACGTGAAGGTTATGACTGATTAACCTAGTAAATGTGTGGAATAGATAGGAAGGAAGAGACTGGATGAAAGGAGGCCAGATAGGAAAATGTTAAAGTTAATATATAAGGAATTGATTTAGGAGAAAAGCATAAAAATTAAGCATATGCTCATGACTCTAAAAGATTCACATCAATGGTGAGATATGTCCTTCTCTAAGTCAGATTTCACTCATCCTTCTCTTTTAAATGTGTCAATACTCACTGGGCACTAGGTCACCATCTAGAGCAGTGCATCTCTCTAAACCAAACAAGCAAACAAAAATGCCTTCCTAAAAGACCTTTACCTCACTCACGTAGAGTTAAACTAGTAGCAGTCTGTATTGAGAAGAACTTTGAAACTTGGAAAGGTGACCACCCAGGAGTCCTTTATCAATTACCAAAGTCAGCCAAGTCATTAAATGTAAGGTAGACAGTTGTAGCTGCCACAGCATATGTCTGATAGTCTTTTTATGGAAGTATTTTTCTTAATGAGATTAGAGCATCATGATAAGTCTTTAGCTCTGAACCTCAATGATACTATTTTAGCTGCATTACTTTAATAGACTTTGAAAGTGCCCAGAGAATTCTAGAGCTGACAGTGAAGGAAGTAGGGATTCGTGACAATTGGGGCAGAACATTTCTCTTCTCTTTTTCTATCTACATTCTCTCTCCTTCTGGTTGAAGAAAGCATCAATGCAGAATGCTTTCACATTTTTTCCTTTTCTTTGTGGTCTCTTTACAAACAGTATTTTGGTTTTCATGAAGCATTCCTGGAATGGATGACTATAATTAATCTCAGCCTGAAACAAGATGTTTAATATTTGCTATAAAATTAGAGTTGTGCTGCAGTGTTGGCTGGTTTTAGCCAAAGTAATTTTTAATTAAGTCTGCTATCGAAGCAAAGTTTGAAAACGAAGGGATTCCATAATCTACTGAGCACCAAAAAGGAAACCTGTTAAAGTGAAATGAACACTATGAGAAACGGTGACTTGATCAGCCCTCACCCTGACTGTTGATGAGCAGCTTAATATGTTATCCCTCTTAGTATTTTTTTTTGTTTGTTCTACTTAATACTTTTGGTTGAATACTGTAATCAATACACAATTCTTCTTAAGTGCTGAAACGTAACTGAAAAGTGATCGCTGTTAAATATAAGAGTGGGAATAAGAGAGGGAAGAGAAGTGCAATTCGGGACATGCTCAAGCTGACTTACCTCAAACGGTAGAGTTAGAAACATACCAGGGGATTCCAATTCAGTCCCATCAAGGTGGCATGTACCAATGCCATCTCACTAGTCCCAGTGATCAATTTCTGTTCACAATTGATCGTAATGATAGGACTAAGAACCAAAGGGATCACATAAACAAGAATAGTGTCTGCAAATACTAGCTTATAGAATCAAAAAGGGAGAGAACGATCCAACATGGGAAGTGAGATACACAGCAGACCCATAGAATGGCAGATGTCCTTATGGCCTCAGAATCAGCCCATAAGCCATGCGGATCCGGCTGAAAAGCCCATGAGAGTATTTCAGGCATGGAAAGCCAAGACACTCTGGGGAAAAAAAAAACCTAAATGAAAGATCTCCACGAGTGAGATCCCAGTGAAAAGAATGGGTCATCAAAGAAGGAGGTACCTTTCTCTGAAGGGAGGAGAGAACTTCCACTTTGACCATGGCCTTGTCTAAATATGATCAGAGTCAGTGAACTCAGGGGGCTTCCATAGCCTTGGCAGCTCATGACAAGAGCCTAAGGTGATTACTGACGCCATAAACAAGAGTGTCAATTTGTTAAGTCAACAACAGGAGTCACAGTGCACTTACTCCTCATGTAGGATCTTGTCCTTCGTGTGCTGTACATTGAGATTTAATGCTATAACTAGTACTCAAACAGTATTTTTCACTTTATGTTTCTGTGTGGGAGCAAACTGTTGAAATCTTTACTTAATGTATGCTCAACTGATCTTCTGTATATAAAGAGAATCAAAAATGAATCTTGATGTGAATGGAAGGGGAGAGGGAGTGGGAAAGGGGAGGGTTGCGGGTGGGAGGGACGTTATTGGGGGGAAGCCATTGTAATTCATAAGCTGTACTTTGGAAATTTATATTCATTAAATAAAAGTTAAAAAAAAGAAAAAAATACTTTGATATAAATATTGTTTTTCCCGAAAACATTTTATTTAAGGCATATGAACTTCATGGATTTCATAAATACAACTTTAGTAATATGGTGATTCTTCCCACCATACCCACACTCCCACCCACATTCCCATCCCTCTTCCTCCTCCCTCTCCTATTCCCATTCTTACTTTTTATTAAGATCTATTTTCATTAACTCTATACACATATGATTAACCTAACTAAGTATAGAGTTCAACAGATAGTATGAAAAAAAAAGCTGTCCCTCAACAGTCAAGACAAGGGCTGTACAAAGTCATTGCATTTCCAAGTATCAATTTCACTTCTATAGATTACCTTTTGTGTGCTCTATTAGTTATCATAGATCAGGGAGAACATATGTTATTTGACATTTTGGGACTGGCTTCTTTCATTAAATATGATATTTTCCAGTTTCATCAATTTTGTTGCAAATGACAAGATTCCATTCTTTTTTTTTCTACCACTGTGTAGTATTCCATGGTGTATATATCCAATACTTACTTTACCTAGTCTTCAGCTGATGGGCATTTGGGTTGATTCCATATCTTAGCTATTGTGAATTGAACTGCAATAAACATGGGAGTTCAGATAATTCTCTTGTATACTGATTTCATTTCCCTTGGGTAAATTCCCAGGAATGGGATGGGTGGGTCATATGGTAGATCTATATTCAGATTTCTGAGGTATCTTCATACAGTTTTCCACAGTGACTGTACCAGTTTATATTTCCACCAACAGTGGATTAGGATACCTTTTTCCCCACATCTTCACCAATATTTGTTGTTTGCTGATTTCTGTATGAGAGACATTTTAACTGGGTTGAAGGGAAATTTTATTGTGCTTTTTATTTTTTTCTATTTATTTTTTTGACAGGCAGAGTGGACAGTGAGAGAGAGAGACCAAGAGAAAGGTCTTCCTTTTCCGTTGGTTCACCCCACAATGGCCGCTGCGGTCTGCGCGCTGCGGCCAGTGCACCGCGCTGATCCGAAGCCAGGAGCCAGGTGCTTCTCCTGGTCGCCCATGCGGGTGCAGGGCCCAAGCAAGTGGGCCATCCTCCACTGCCCTCCTGGGCAATAGCAGAGAGCTGACCTGGAAGAGGAGCAATTGGGACAGAATCCGGCGCCCAGACCGGGACTGGAACTGGGGGTGCCGATGCCATAGGCAGAGGATTAGCCTATTGACCTATTGAGCCATGGTGCCGGCCTCATTGTGCTTTTGATTTGCATTTCTCTGATGGCCAGCGATCTTGAGTTTTATTTTCATGTGTCAGTTGGTCATCTGCGTTTCCTGTTTTGAAAAATGCCTGTTTAAGTCCTTTGCTCATTGTTTAACTAGGTTGTTTGTTTTGTTATTTTTGAGTTTCTTGAGCTCTTTATATATTCTGATTATTAATCCTTTATCAGTTGCATAGTTTGAAAATAATTTCTCCAATTCTGTTGGTTGCCTCTTTACTTTCCTGAGTATTAATTTTGCAATGCAAAGGCCTCTCAATTTGATGTAATCCCATTTGTCAATTTTGGCTTTGACTGCCAACGACTCTGGGGTTGTTTCCAAGAACTCGTGGCCTATGCAAATATCTTGCAAGGTTTCCCCAATGTTCTCTAATAATTTGATGGTATTGGGTCATAGATCTAGGTCTTTATTTCATGTTGAGTGGATTTTTGTGTAAGGTGTAAAGTAGGGGTCCTGCTTCATACTTCTGCACATGGAGATCCAGTTTTCCCAGCACCATTTGTTGAAGAGACTGTCCTTGCTCCAGGGATTGATTTTAGCTCCTTTGTCAAAGATAAGTTGGTTGTAGGTGTGTGGGTTGATTTCTGGCATTTCTATTCCATTCCATGGGTCAATCCTTCTGTTTTTGTACCATTGCCAGAGTGTTCTGATTATAGCAACCCTGAAGTATGACTTGAAATCTGGTATTTTGATACCTACTTTTTTATTTTTGCGTATAAGATTGATTGAGCTGTTCTAAGTCTCCTGTGTTTCCATATGAATTTCAGCATCATTTTTTCTATATTTGAGAAGAATGTCCATGGTATTTTGATTGATATCGCATTGAATCTATAAATTGCTTTCAGCAGTATGGATATTTTGATGATATTGATTTTTGCAATCAATGAATGTGGAAGATTTTTCCATTTTTTTATGTCTTCTTCTATTTCTTTCTTTAATGTTTTGTAATTCTCATCATAGAGATCTTTGATATCTTGGTTAAATATATCGCAAAGTTTTTAATTTTTTTGGTAGCTATTGTGAATGGTATT
The DNA here is from genome assembly GCF_051225735.1 of Oryctolagus cuniculus. Lineage (NCBI taxonomy): Eukaryota > Metazoa > Chordata > Mammalia > Lagomorpha > Leporidae > Oryctolagus > Oryctolagus cuniculus. The sequence goes on along the minus strand of NC_142869.1, from coordinate 84,819,127 downwards.
GATCTTAGAAGTTCTTTCTCAGCCATGGTATTATCTTTGTATACAAGGGCTATTGATTTTTATGAGTTGATTTTATATCCTGCCACTTTACCAAACTCTTCTATAAGTTCCAATTGTCTCTTCGTGGAGTCTTTTGGATCTCCTGTATAGAGAATCATGTCATCTGCAAATAGGGATAGCTTGACTTCATCCTTCCCAGTTTATATCTGTTTGATTTATTTTTCTTGCCTAATGGCTCTGGCTAAAACTTCCAGGATTATATTGAATAGCAATGGTGAGAGTGGGCATCCTTGTCTTGTGTTGGGTTGCAGTTGGAATGCTTCCAACTTTTCCCCATTCCATAAGATGCTGGCAGTTGGTTTGTCGTAAACAAGGCAATTTATGTCATTATGCTAAGTGAAATAAGCCAAACACATAAAGACAAATATCACATGTTTTCTCTTTTTTAAACTTTTTAAAAAGATTGTATTTATTTATTTGGGAGGTATAGTTACAGACAGAGAGAGGGAGAGAGAGAGAAAGGTCTTTCATCTGCTGGTTCACTTCCCAAATGGCCGCAATGGCTGAAGCTGGGCCTTTCTGAAGTCAGGAGCCTGGAGCTTACTGCTGGTCTCCCTTGTAGGTGCAGGGGCTAAAGCACTTGGGCCATCTTCCACTGCTTTCCCAGGCCATCAGTAGAGAGGGGATCAGAAGAGGATCAGCTGGGACATGAACTAGTGCTCATCTGAGATAGGCCTACTTACTCCACAGCACCAGCCCACACATGTGTTCTCTTACTCATGAAATATATAGTGAGAATATTTTTAAGAAAAAAGTACAACTCAAAAAATGGATTAAATTGATGACTGTAGAGGGGAGTTACCACTGCAATACACTGGGTCTCCCACTTATATTAATTTGTTCTCTCCATTTCCAATAATCCATTGGTACATCTCACATGATTTAGCCTTTTTGTCAGAGCACAGTGATAAAATCAGAAGCTACTCTAATCATATGTAACAGAAAATTTAATGCAAGGAATATGTCACATAAATAATGGAGAAGTTGAAAATACCAGAAGGCAACCTAGAGATTAGCTCCACCTGAAACTTTCTGCTGGAGGGACGAAAGTAGGAGATAGTATAACAGCCTAAGAGCTGAGGTTCCCAAGTGGGAAATAAACCACAATGGGTTTGCCTGATGGAAGGTGAGGCCGTTATGATGGATGAGGAGAGGTAAAAACCACGGTCATAGTCCAGAAGCCATGGGGGAAAAGTGTCCAGTGCTGGGGTGCTACATGTGATATTTGTCTTTATGTGTTTGGCTTATTTCACTTAGCATAATGATCGCCAGTTCCATCTATTTTGTTGTAAATGTCAGGATTCTATTCTTTTGTATAGATGAGTAATATTCCATCATGTATACATTTCAGATTTTCTTTTCTTTTTTTTAAAAGATTTATTTATTTATTTATTTATTTGAAAGTCAGAATTACACAGAAAAAGGAGAGGCAGAGAGAGAGAGAGAGAGAGGTCTTCCATCCAATGGTTGACTCGCCAGTTGGCCGCAATGGCTGGAGTTGTGCAGATCCGAAGCCAGGAGCCAGGAGCTTCCCCTGGGTCTCTCATGTGCGTGCAGGGGTCCTTGGGCCCCTTGTCCTTGGGCCATCTTGTACTGCTTTCCCAGGCCACAGCAGAGGGCTGGATAGGAAGTGAAGTAGCCGGTATGAGACCCGGCTCCCATATGGGATGCCGGTGCTTCAGGCCAGGGCGTTAACCCACTGGGCCAGAGCGCCGGCACCTCAGATTTTCTTTATCCACTCAGACATTGATGGACATTAAGGTTGATTCCATGTCTTAGCTATTTTGAATTGAGCTGCTATAAACATGGCAGTATAGATATCTCTTTTATGTGCTGATTTCATTTCTTTTGGATATATTCTCAAAAGTGGGGTAGCTGGGTCATATGATTATTATAATGTTAGTTTTCTGAGGATTGTCTATACTGGTTTTCATGATGATTGTATCAATTTGCATTCTTACCAACAGTGCATTAAGGTACTTTTCTCCCACACTCTCACCAGCATTTTTAAGAATATTTTCAAGTGTACATGGTGGGACTGAAAGTGATGGTCCAAAGTATAGAAAATTTTCTACATGGTGCAAAATGAAAGGAATTACAGCTATAGCTATATGAATCTTAACTACTGAGAGTATGGTCACATGAAGAAGAAGAAGATCATTTTACATTGTTTCATGGTAAGCAATGAGGAAGGTCAGATTGTGATTAAAAGCAAAAGAATAATCTTCCAGTTAACAAGAGTGAAAAGATTGCCTTGTGATGTTTGCTTGTAAGTCACTGGAAATGACAAAAGACTTCAGGTTCATTCCCAAGGGACTCCCTCTCGTACAGGTGTGAAGGTAGAATGGGTGATATATATAACGTCTTCCAAATTGAGAAATTCGTAGTTTACCCGGGCCTCTATAACCAGACAAGCCGTAATAGCAGAATAAGAACAAAGTATACCTGAATCAGGAAGATCTAAAATTTCCTCAGTTTAAGTGTTTATTTAAGCCAGTAAAATTCTTTCCAAAGCACCTGACAGTTAGAAATTTACACTTGCAAGAAAACAAGGATACGGCTTTTTTAATATCATGTTCCTCTGTCAATTTGTGATACATTATATAGGTGGAAAGTACCAAGCAGGCTGCTGTTTCAATAGAAATGATACTTGCCCATCTGGGTAGATCCATATCACAAAAGTTCTCTGATAAGCATATTTTGATGTAAAACATAAATCTTGTTTTACTTCTACGAATTTTTTTCACCTCACTTTCTTCCTGATTTTATCCCAAGTATTCTGAAAATGTCCCAATTTTGACATCAATCCAATTGCTGAGAACTCTAGCATAAAATGAGGAAAGACACATGAAAAGAACAGTATTAACCATGTAAGTACATTCATGCCACATTTATAAGTCAACCAGATAAAACTTGCTTACATACCCAAGATCTGTAATCTTACTTGTATCACAATCTATCTGATGAAAGAAATCATTTAGAAGTCTATCCTGGTCAAATTCTACATATATGTATACATATATATTCATTTCATAATAACTAGATGCTATCCAATTAGTATATGTTCTATAATTAAAACTTGAAAAAATTATTCATATCAATTGAAATGAACATAACTATTTATATCTATTTTTTCATATCTTTCTCTTAACTACCTTTCTATTTTGAACCAAATAAAGGTATTTTTTCTCTGCTGTGTAATAATATTATGTGATAAATCCATTCCCAAATTTGATAGTTCAAAACACAATCTTCACTCAGGTTATAAACCTTCAGATCAGTAGATCAGATTAAACTCTGCTGTGCCACTTTCAAGTGGACTTACTCACAAATCTGATGGTTAGCTTTATGTAGTCTCAACAGTGACTAGCTGTGTGCTTAGTCCATTACTTGAGCCTAAGTATGTTCTCCCAGAAAAAGCTGAAAAGAAAAGAGAAAGCAAAAACCAGTAAGTACTTTCTCAAGCAAACCTGGCACAAGTTTGCTAGGAATACATTGATCAAAAAGTCACATGATCATTCGTAGAAGCAGTGAAGAGTATAACCAAAGAGTATGGATATACCAGGGATGGATAAATGGGCCATTGTATCACACACACACACACACACACACACACGCACAGAGCATCTCTTCATGTACACATAGTGCAATTACACTTATCTAAATACCCATCTAGGAAAGTGATAAATCCTGTTATCTTTGATGATCAGTGTGCAAAATGTTTTTATTCAGCAATGAATTTAAAACTTAGATGCTATCTATTTACAATATTTCTCCTCGTTGAAACTTTCAAATAGTCCATATTTATATCCTTTCAATGAGCTTAGTTATTTACATGGATTCTACTCTATTTCTTTAATAAAGGGGACTTTTCACTTTCAGCCCAAGGAGTACATAAAAATGCAAACCTCTTTTCAGTGTGTTGTTGATTTTACTGGAGAACTTCTGTTCTTGAATTGAAGTGCTGACTGTTTGTTTCCATGAGTCAAAAAGCAAAATTTAAACATACCAAATTGCCTACTGTCCATGGTTGGATCTTTGGCAAACATAATGCAGCAAGTTAAACATGGCTATGGAAATGATTACTGCTGGTTGAACAGAGAATTATTCATCATCACCTCATATTTTCAGTTCTCTCTTTACTGCCTACTCTTCACAAACAAGAGTGCTCACCAGTATGTGACCCTGTCTGAAAGAATTAGTAGTCACAAGTTTTTAAACATTTTCACCATAAGGAAGTGCTAAGTGTTTGAGGAGAGAGAGAGATGTTTACCCAGATTGGACATTAGCAATATATACAAATATCAAGACATCACAAGATACCCCATAAATACATACAATTATTTTGTATAAGCTAAAAAAGAAATAATCCAAGTATCATTTTCCATTAAATCATAATTTTATTAAGACTGTACATAAACCCATGCTTCCTCTAATTCTGAAGCAATTGAATAGGTCATATTACTAAAAGTAAATAAGTATTATTAAAGTGCTTTTTTGTCTTTCCAAGAAACTCTTTGGAAAAGATGTTGTAGAGGAAGATAGAAAAAATACCTAGTGGGAAATTTCCTTTTGCTTTATTTTCTAGGATTCCAAGCCATGTGTACAGTTACATGCATTTTACTCGTCTCATTATGAATAAATATCCAAGCAAAATGAGCACACTTTAAAAAATGAAGAGTGTATAAATGTTCAGTCTTCTGAAAAACACTTTCAAGATACTGTGGATTTTTCCATTTGCAGAAGTCTTATTGTTATTGTTCCTCCCACATCTGCTATTCATTTGAACAGCTTCCCAACAGTTCAGTGAACAAAGGTGCCAAAATGTTGCTCCTAGTAATTCTCAAGTAACTTCTTTTTTATTTGGCTTCAAATAAAAAGCTTTAATACACAGAAAGGTACTCCATTTCAAAGGAGCCTGTATTCAGATTCTGAACCACCAGTCCTAAGTCTCAGCGAACCTATTTTATGAAAATACTGGATGTTAAAGAAATTGATGTGTGGAAGGAATATGGCAGTGTTTCATTTATGTATAGGATCAGGATCAGTTCAATGTGGGTCTTACAGAGATGGCTATGAAAACTTGGCAACTTCCATAAGCCCTAGTTTTCTCATCTGCTTATAATTCTTTGTAACTCTAGCCATGACATAAATGTCCCAGGGAAGCCTCTTTACTGAAAAAGTGGCAGAAAATCATTCTATATAGGAAGTATTTTGTATTCTGTGACACAGATCCCCAATCTCTCTTATAAATATAGATTTTTTTTTTGCATTTTTAGTTTCCCTGAAAGGAGGTACACCTGTATTTCTAGAACTAAAGAACTATAGGCCCTCCATAGTTTAGGGACTCAAGATAAAAAGTAATGGTGTTTTTGTTCCACTGGCACAGATGCTTTAAGCTTTAAAACAACCTCCTACTTCTTAATCCCTCCTCCATATCCTTGCCAAGCACTCTGGAAATCTGAGTTTTGGACATTCTCCAATACCACATCTCATCCATATGCCTGCCACAGAGGAAGACTTTGCGCAGGCTCGCTCTTTCGCTCTATGAATGATTCATGTGTTAAGATCCTAAATATTCGCTGAGCGAAGGTCCTAATGGATTGAAAATCCAATCTGACGTCAAGGAAATGTGCCATTTTAGGGAAACACTTCTTAGGTTGGTTGTTCAATCCAGAATCGGCAAGTCCTGTATTAAGAGAGAAGAGAGCAAGACAAAATCCCCTTTTTAGGAATCTTCCTGAGACACACATTTCTGACAAGCACCTCAGGCTGATGTCAACATACCTTAACAGAACAAGGAGAGAGCAAAGACCTTCAGAGGTTGGTGGTATGAGTTGAAAATTTGGGTTAACGATCTCCTTGCTATGGGAACTACAGGATGTTTCTGGAACTCCGGACTTCAGTTTGTGAAAAGGTGTTAATAACATTCCCCTAGCACAGCTGTTGTGAGAAGATAACATGCTGCTTGAATGGTTTTCATAATCATGTACTTCCTACCACATAGTAAGTGATGACTATTCAAATTAGTATAATTTTCAGGATTCTTTACTAGTATATAGATTATTAAGAAAACTAATAATATATACTGATAATATTGGGCCCTACAGTCTGAGTGTAGCAGGTACATTTCTAATCATAACAGTTTTTATTAAAACAATCCAATGAAGTGGGTTCTATTATTAACTTCGCTTTGTGCAGATGTAAATAGGCATAGTACCGCTAATGAATATACCCAAAATAATAAGAAGGAGACAGGAAAGTGTTTAAGGCTTCCTATCTACAGCATCTAAAGTATTTAGCTTTATATAAACAACAACATCAACAACAACAACAACAACAAAAAACCACGTCTTCCAATTAATCTTAGAGCATTTTTTTTCCGAACAATAAACATCTTGGGATTAGAAAAGGCATGGGAAAAAAAAATGAAAATATATTCCCTTCAGATTGTAGAAGACCTCCCCAAACAAGCTCAGTTTTTCTTTTTAAAGTATCAAAGAAAAATTCAGGCCGGCGCCGCGGCTCACTAGGCTAATCCTCCGCCTTGTGGCGCCGGCACACCAGGTTCTAGTCCCGGTTGGGGCACTGGATTCTGTCCCGGTTGCCTCTCTTCCAGGCCAGCTCTCTGCTGTGGCCAGGGAGTGCAGTGGAGGATGGCCCAAGTCCTTGGGCCCTGCACCTGCATGGGAGACCAGGATAAGTGCCTGGCTCCTGCCATCGGATCAGTGCTGTACGCCGGCCGCAGCGCGCTGGCCGCGGCGGCCATAGGAGGGTGAACCAACGGCAAAGGAATATCTTTCTCTCTGTCTCTCTCTCTCTCACTGTCCACTCTGCCTGTCAAAAAAAAAAAAAAAAAAAAGAAAGAAAGAAAAGAAAAGAAAAATTCAGATTTATTTTGAACACTGAATGATAATAATGAAAATCAAATTAATGTCTATTTTATGTTTGAATGACTTTAAATATGTTAAGTTGATGTAAAATTTAATGACTATGTGAGTAACTGGCAATTAGTTAATAAGAATTATTTATTAATATTTATGCATAATTGCTTTATTAAAAAAAAGTGGGCCTAAAAAGCATAGATTATGTATTTATTAAAAGCAGATAGACTGGCGCCGTGGCTCAATAGGCTAATCCTCCTCCTGCGGTGCTGGCACACCAGGATCTAGTCCCAGTCGGGGCACCAGATTCTGTCCCGGTTGCTCCTCTTCCAGGTCAGCTCTCTGCTGTGGCCAGGGAGTGCAGTGGAAGATGGCCCAAGTGCTTGGGACCTGCACCCCATGGGAGACCAGGAGAAGCACCTGGCTCCTGGCTTTGGATCAGTGCGGTGAGCCGGTCACAGCGCTCCGGCCACAGCGGCCATTGTGGGGTGAACCAACGGCAAAGGAAGACCTTTCTCTCTGTCTCTCTCTCTTACTGTCCACTCTGCCTGTCAAAAAAAAAAAAAAAAATCAGGTAAAGGGAGCCGGTGCTCTGGCTTAGCGAGTAAAACTGCCATCTGCAGTGCCAGCATTCCTTATGGGTGCCAGTTCGAGATACAACTACTCCACTTCTGATCCAGCTCTATGCTATGGCCTGGGAAAGCAGTACAAGATGGCCCAAGTCCTTGGGCCCCTGCACCCACTTGAGAGACCCCGAAGAAGCTCCTGGCTCCTGGCTTCAGGTTGGCACAGCTCTGTCCATTGCGGCCAATTAGGGAGTGAACCAGCAGATAGAAGATCTCTCTCTGCCTCTCCTTCTCCCTCTGAGTAACTCTGACTTTCAAATAAATAAATAGCTCTAAAAAAAAAGCAGATAAAAATGATTCATTCAGCTAAAATCCACACAATTTGACATTCTGAGAAATTTAGATAAACCAGCCAGCTTCCATTTCCTCTGTTCTTGGTTTCTCTCAGAACCTCAATTTCATTGTGTTTCTCATTTTTTTCCTTTCACGAAATGCAAGATGAGTTCATCCCTGGTCCCAGATCCACTGAGATTCATCCCGGCTCCTGGTTCCCCTCCAATAGTGCTGTCTTGGTGTCTCCTATGGGTTTAGGGATAGGGATGCTATCTGAGAAGGCACAACCAGATTAAAACATAAAAGTTTTATTTCTGTAGCTTCCATTGGCTACAAATAAGAAGCCCTACAGCATCATAGACAAGGGCTGCCAACCTTCCCTGCAATCACAATGAGAGCCACACGCAGTCTAAGCACTACACGTATGATAGCAGAGCAAAAGGTCAGAAAGAATTGAGAATTTTCATGGAATATTGAAATCTCTGAGAGTTCATCAAGCGTCTTGGTTGCTATGTTACCAGATAAGAAACCCTATTGTCAGTTCTATTTTACATATGATCAAAACCATTCTAAGGCCGGCACCGCGGCTCAATAGGCTAATCCTCTGCCTGTGGCGCCGGCACACCCAGTTCAAGTCCCAGTCGGGGCGCTGGATTCTGTCCCGGTTGCCCCTCTTCCAGGCCAGCTCTCTGCTGTGGCCCAGGAGGGGAGTGGAGGATGGCCCAGGTGCTTGGGCCCTGCACCTACATGGGAGACCAGGCAAAGCACCTGGCTCCTGGCTTTGGATCAGCGCAGTGCACCAGCCACAGCATGCAGTCCACAGCGGTCATTGGGGGGTTAACCAACGGCAAAGGAAGACCTTTCTCTCTGTCTCTCTCTCTCACTGTCCACTCTGCCTGTCAAAACAAAACAAAACAAAACAAACAAACAAAAAAAAACCATTCCAAGTGATAAATTGTATTTTGCATGATTAATAGAAATTTGTAGAATTGATTCTGCGTATTTGCTCATTTTAATAACTCGGCCTGTGAGAAACCAAAGCACTTACATCCCATGCGATTGCCCAGATATCTGGCTTTATCTTCCTTCTGCTCATATCTACACAGTCTGCAAAGTTATTCTACTATTACAACCCTAGCCAAAAGGGAAAGTTTTTCACCATTTGGACAGATTGGCCAGGATTATAGTTCATATCTTCTTGTGTTTGAGGCAAAAATATTTATTTCTGATAAATAGTAAGTTCCACAAAGTTAGAAATCATAATTGTAAATATTTGTCAACTGCAATTTATATTTTATCCTTCCTATCTAAATGAAAACAGAAATCCTGTCACCTTTTTTTTTAAGATTTATTTATTTATTTGAAAGGTGGAGTTATAGAGAGGGAGAGAGTCAGAGAGTCAGAGAGAGAGAGAGAGAGAGTGAGAGAGAGACATACCTTCCATGTGCTGGTTCACTCCCCCAAATGGCTGCAACAGCCAGGGCTGGACCAGTCCAAAGCCAGGAGCCAGGAGCGTCTTTTGGGTCTCCCACATGGGTGCAGGGGTGCAAGCATGGGAACCATCTTCTGCTGCTTTTCCAGGTACATGAGCAGGGATTTGGATCAGAAGCGGAGTAGCAGGGACTGGAACCGGTGCTCACATGAGATACCAGCATTGCAGGTGGCAGCTTAACACACTAGGCCACAGTGCCGGCCCCACATCAGTTTTCTTAATTATGCACTAATAAGGGAAGAGATATCAAATCAGAAATTCTATTACTATACCCATGGTTTTCAGCCATAGTATAACAATAGACTTATCTGTAGAGCTTTTATAGGGTATCTGTGCCTCAGCGACATCTTCAGAAACTGATTTTTCTCTGCAACTCAGAAGTGAGCAGTTGCTTCCAGTTTCCAGGCAATTTTCACTCCTGAACTAGTTATCTAAGGAGAACACTAAATTATCTAAGGAGAAGCCTCAAAGCTAAACTATTAATATTTCTTTTGACAAAACTTTAGCTTTGTTTCCATGTAAGCATAATACCTTTATTCTCTGTGTATAATTTTCAAAAGTCTCAAAGAGTTCGGGCCATAAGAGGATCAGTGCCAAGTCATTAGCTACAGCATCAGAGATTCTGAATGATTTTATTTAAACATCAAAATTTTTCTTTTAAAAAAAATTGAAAGCATAAGAGAAATCCAGAGCACATTTCATGAAGATTTTCCTTGTCCATAACTATGTGATTCATTAAAAAAAAAATACTCATAGTCTTGACAAGAATTGAGGAAAACACATTCAATGTGAACAAATGATTCAAGCTGAAGTACAGGTTGACTCAAGAGATCACCTCCTCCTGTTTTTCCCTCTGTATCAGGTGCTTATTAAAATGCAGATCATGGGGCCTATCCCTGATCTACTTAATCCGAATCTCTTGGAAAGAATCCCAAAATGACATTTCCAACAAGAACACAGATGATTCTAATGCACACTAATAAAAGCTAATTTTAAAAATCATACATGGTGTCATCCAATCAGATTTCCTTTCAAGAAATTTTTGAAAATTTTCTTGTTTTCTTTAAAATACACCTTTTGACCCATTTAAATCCTTGCATCTGATTAGTTTTTTTAAATCCCTTTGTGTTACCATAATCCTTGGTGCTAGCTTGTCAGAGATTCAAATTACCTCCTCTTTGTAATATCCTTTATATTCAACCAAAACCATGAATGATTTTGTGATGGGACTATGCAAAGTGGATTAGCCTCACAGGGAGTCAGCCATTTCAAACAAAGAAGATACACAAAAGTTCTCTAGTTGTCTCATAAACATGGGATTTCAAGAAGTATTAAAAACATCAAAGTTCCTATCATGATAGAATATACTCTTTGAAACTAATCACTAACATTGATATTTTATCTAAATCATTTCACGACACCAAAAAAAATAAAAAAGACCATGATGAGTTTTAGATGGGTGATATGACACCCTCAAATCACATGGAGAGGTGGAGGTCTGTATGTTCACACTCTCTTGGGCCCAAACTACTCAAAAGCAAGCATTCTCTCTCAGATCTCTTCTCCAACTGCCAAGGGACTCATTCTGTTCTCATTATGAGATCTTGTTCCTCAAATGAATAGGATGTAAACGACTACAAATTTCTCAAAAGTAAGAATAATAATGACAATGCCCTGTCATTTGAACAAGAGGAGATTCACTGCTTTTCATCCAAGGCTACTTGCTACAACACAGATGCTTCCTCTATAGCAAAGATAAGGGGCCCATCCACAAACACAGCAGATCATTGGCAGTTCCACTAAGGATGGACTCTGTTCTGTCCCTGTTTCTCCATCATCAGAGACCAGCTTTTGATCCCTGCTGTTAGGAACTCCACCCAATACAACTGTACATTTAAGCCATTGCAGCCCAATGGTATACTAGCCTAGAGGGCATCAGAGCAGTCAGAAATCTAGCAAAAGTTCCTCTCAGCTGGCCTTGAGTCAACCTAAAACACAGATTTTTTTTGTAATTGGTTTGACCAGTGGGGCACATCCTTTCAGAACTTGTTCACTTGGGGAAAACATTTTTCCCTAATTTGCATTAAGTACAGTGTATGCCTATTGAGGTCCTGCTTATACCATGGTACCTGTAAAAGTTCATAGAAAATGGTATTAAAAGATAAGTTTTTAGTACAAAAAATTCAAAATCTAGGCATATAAATGGATTTTTTAAAAATTCATGGAAAATGTGTATTATGAAAAGACAATTGTGGGATTTCAAGATTTTTTGCAACAACATAACTTTGCTTTTAATTCTATTTTTCCACAAACACTTAAAAGCACCCTCATACTCATTTCCAGAAGGAAAAAAAAAGCTGGTGCTTTGCAAAATTAAGCTTTGTGTTGTTTTGTTGTTCCAGAGATAATTCTATAGTGCTTGCAGAGCTGGAAGTCTGCAATCAAAGAAACATTCGGTTCCCTTTTTACTGCCCAGTCCAAACTTGCAATGTAATTTCTCCCTCATTCACTAAATCTCTAAAAAGGAAAATTAAATGAGTCTTTACCCAGCTTTAGGCAGCCACAAAACTCTGGGATTTCCTGTTACTACTAAAAAATGGGTAACTGTTGTAGAGCCTTGGATGAGAACAAAGAGTAAAAAAATCCACGGGATAGGAAGCTCTTGGGCTGTGTCTTCCTCAGCTATCAGTATTGCCTGAGACTCACCTGGGAAGCTGCCGGGAAACGCTGAATGCTTGTCCCACCCCAGATACCCTGATTTGGATCTGTGGTGGGGCCAACTCGGTCTTGAGAATTTTTGTAGGGTAGGGCTTAAGGGAGGCCATCTGGTTGGAAAAGGAAGCTGGGAGGTTTGCCATGAGGCTATGTTTGCAAAGCAAGCACACTCTTTTTAACTTAGTGTGTATGTTACAAACCAATATCAATATTAAAGTTTCCTAAACTTTTATTCACACGTTACATAAGAATGATTAAATTGGCCATATTAAAAGTAGTGTTTGTATTTGTGAGGAAATGTTTTCATTGTGAATAAAGACAGAACAGAGATCAGGGCAACTACTGCCCTTGGCACCACTACTGAATCAACCTTAGACATTCTACCACAGAAAAGCATATTTCACTCATGTATTCATTCAATAAAATATTTGTTGAGTTACAGTACGTACCAGGTATCGTTCTAGATAAGCTTTTTTGGACATAGTAATGATAATAATAATTCATAACAATTATAATAATAACAGACAAAAAGTACTTCTCTGTGGTTTATAGTCTAACCAGGGGAATCAGGGAATAAATAATAAGCATGATATATAAGAAAGTTACATAGTATATTAAAAGTTATTTTTATCTTTGAGAAACATGATCTTAGGGAACAACACATTCCTTAATGAGACTCTCCTTGATATATATTTGGATTGTTACTAGGACATTCCCCTAGCAAGCCAACTTATTGGAGTTAGAAACTAGATGTGCCTCCCTAGATTTAAAAATGACAAATACCAGGGCCAGCATTGTGGCGCAGCAGGTTAAGCTGCCACCTGCAATGCTGGCATCCCATGTGAGCTGTGGTTCAAGTCCCAGCTGCTCCACTTCCAAACCAGCTCCCTGCTAATGAACCTGAGAAAGCAGCAGAAAATGGTCCAATTGCTTGGATCCCCGCTACCCATGTGAAGACCTAGATGGAATTCCTTGCTTCCATAGTCAGCCTGGCCCAGCCCCTGCTGTTGTGGCTATTTGAAAAGTGAACTATTTAAAAACATAACAAATACCATACCTGTGTGTGTTTAGAAGGAGTACTGTGTATATGTGCACACAAGTTTAAGTTTAAACACTTTGTGGACTAGTATCAAATCTTATATATATGTCTTTAGACTCTAAATCCTATACAGGATCTTTTGCACCATATATTGCTGGCTTTCCAAATAGTTAAGCAAATCCTTTGCAGTCTATGAAGCGATAATTATAAATTGAAGGAACTCCATGCCAAAACACTCATACACTCAACAAACACACTTATACGAATCAATACAAATGTAAAACATTCAATAATTCCTTTTTCCTATATAGAAAGATGTGTTACTCACTTAGAAAGCTAAGGAGAGATGAAATGCCTTTGTACTAATTCCCTTAATTTAATCACACCAAATGTCTGGACAATGTCATTTAAAACCCGTTAATGACTTTAAAACAAATGGTCCCTTTAGCAGGAAAATGGTTAAACTAACATTGCTAACATTAATTTAATTTCTGTGGAATTGAAATATTAAATGAGCCCATTCTATCCCATTGACTTGTCAAATAGTGTTAGGAAATATCTGAGGACCTCTCAGCAAAAATCGAATAGGGTCCTTCAGCCTTCTCATCAGCTCAGGAGAACTATAATTATATGTGAACTTAGTCTTTAGTCAATTCTATTTGATACATTGAAAAGTGTCTATTATCACTATGTATGTTTCTCTACAGCCTTTCTTTGTGAAGATTCCAAGCCCAATTTATCAACACCAGAAACTTAACTTAGCATAGTTGCATATTCTATATATATTTTTTCCAACGTTAATGTGAGTCATCATAGCATATCTCCTTAACCATATGTGCTAGAGCTAAGGACAGACAGTTATTTTAATATTCCTGGCCTAAAATCCTTCCCACAACAAACACATTTGATGCTCATACATGGTCCCTTTCTTGCCGACACTCACGCCTGTCAAAATGGCATGGTGCCTACTGAACATATGGACTGCTAGCTTTTCTCACTGGGGCACAGTTGCCAAAGAAAGATGGGTTAAGCTGGGCACCCTGCGTAGCAAAGCAGGTGACAACTCTCCTGTCCTCCATCATGTGGCTGCAAATTCTCCAGCCACATGCCACTCTCTACCCTCTCTTTCACACGAAACAGAAAAGAAGAGAGATCTTTAACAGTACTCTTGCTACTTTCAAACAGTTTCTACTTACTGCCTTTGCTCTCACTACCGTTTATTCAGAGATTACAGTCTCTGCCAAAAACATACTAAAATTTAAAAATCTCTTGGAAGCACACAGTTGTAAAAAGAAGTTGATAGCCAGCAAAGGCATTAAGTACTTGTGTGTGCATGCATGCAAGCACACACACACGCATACATGTACATGCGTCCACATGCATGCATGCATCCACAGCAAATTTGTGTGGTTTCCGCTCTTGTTTCTCACTTTCTATCTAGAAGAGAGTAAAGCTGAGCAGTTAAGCAGCACTAAGTGCTGAAGATAAAACTTGGTGATTGTTTAAGTCTTACACAGATAGAGCTGTCTCATTACGTTAATCCAGTGAATCATTTCCTCCCTAACCAGGCTACATCCTGTTTGGCTTGTAATTTTTTATTTTAAAATTTCCGAATCAATTTTTATTAGTCCACATGAGTTTGTTTTGGCAATAACAGTAAAGTGTCAAGTTTCCTCAAACAAAAGTTTTTCCTTCATGTCTTGTGTCTTCATTATTCCACAGGAAACCCTAATAAGGTATTTGGTATGAGTCTTACTTCTGAGTCCAGAGGCTACAGGGACTCTCTAGACAATTTTACAAAACAAGCCATTTTAAAACAAACAATGTCAAATCTAAATTGTGGCCTGGGTTTTAAGGTCATTGGTCAGCAAATTAATATTCATTAGTGCCCATTTTGAGCCAGTCCCTTTTAGGACAATTAGATGACATTATTTAAAATCTTACCTTGCACTGTTCCCTATATCAAATCATTTGTAAAGTCACTAGGGAATCCCTAGCAATATCCATAATTTATAGGGAGGAAAAGGAAATCCTAAGTGTTAATTGCTTTATCCAAGAGCACAACTACTAAATTGTGATATCAGAATTCAAACCCAAGTAGTTGTATTCTAGAGCTATCATTTCTGACCACATTTTCAGTCCATTCTGCAGTCTCGTACCCTGTTAATTCTTTAAGGATGAAGATCTATATTTCTTTCCTTTAAAGCATTACCTTCATCATGTTGCTGCTCCGTTCAGTCTTCCCCAGGTCTCCATATTCAAAAGAATGAAGCACAGATTGTTATCTTGGGATTCATGTTTCCAGATATTTTCTGTGGTCTCCATCAAACCATCTAACCCAACTTTTCAAATTTGGTCCTATGAGTTGTACACAGTTACTCAAGGGGTTTTGTTTTGTTCCTAGTCTAAGATGCCCTTGCTGTTCTCCCTATCCTTGCAAAGCCTTGCTTTCCAGCCCATTTTAGGTTCCACTTGTACCCTGATTATCTTCTCTGTGAACCTCATCTCAGGACACTTTCTCCAACCACTAAATGTATGGAATTCTTGCCAATGTGCCACTTGTTCAGATGGTTAACTATATTGTCAACACAATGCTTGTAGAGAATGCTGACCATGCACCATGTACTATATTCAGATGTGTGTGGTGTGGTCTCCTCAATTAGCATAAGAACTCTTTGAGTAAAGGGATCATGTCTTGTATCTTCATGGTGTGTCATAGTACCTGACATATTTGATGAGTGATTAGTGTATTGATCAGTCCCCAATAAATCTTATAACATATATTCCTTGTGAATGATTCTCTCTAAGTTTTTGGGTTGCATAAGACCCCAATTACAGAGTCGGATGTGATCAATTTACAAAAGGTTACCTTCCCAGTACCAACTATTTGCATCATTCTGAAAGGTCAGTATCAATGTGGAGAAAAAGAATTCCATTTCAAGAACAGCCTTCTCAAAAATGAACTCCTTCTAAACATCATGTTTCACAAAAGAGCAAAGGCTATTTTAATTTCTTAATAGTTTGTTTCGTTACATATGCCAGGAAATGGAAGGCCATTATTAACCTTATTTCACTGTTTAAAATGACACAATGTTTTCATTTGTATGAATAGATAAATTACCAAAAATGGAAACATTTTATTCTAAGTAGACAAGGTTGTGAATTTCATGCTAAATCTTCAACTGTCGATTATAATTTAGAAATAACAAAGTTCATTTAGTCATATAAATGAGAAAATGTTAGTGGTATTCCTGGAATGCCTTTCTATAATCCTGCCAATAGTCCAGAAAACTGACTAGTTGACTCCTCCAGACTATTTCAACTATTTGATTCTGGAACTCCAGAGGATTCTTTACTTGTCTACACTCCCCTGGTTAAAGCCAATCACTTTGTGGCCTCTCTCTCTCTCAATCTCTCTCTCTCTCTCTCTCTCTCTTAAATGTTGGAAGGTCTCCAAGTGTAAAATGGTACAGCATATGTAGCCTGCAAGCAGGGCAGGCATAAGAAACACCATAAGGATGCACTAAAGCACATTTCAAGCTGTAGAATGCTGGGAAACAATCACAAGCAACACACCAACTTGGCATAAAACAATCAGAGAATGAGGAAGCTCTTTTGGGCAAAAGTATCTTATTAGCTGGGAGCAAAGAAGACCGCAAGGACAGAAATATTGTGCCCAGGGATTACTACTGTTAGCCAAGAGTGCTCTTCAGAGACACTCACTGTGGAAGGGCTGAGGTTCATAGTTTCTTCCCATTTGCATTTGCATACCTGAAAATACAGTTCCTGCAGCAGGCTCTTTGACTTTAACCATATATCCACACATATTGAGTGAAACCTATTTTATTTTATCCACACTTCTCTCAAACTTCTCTCAATTCCTACGCCTCCTTATGAATGCATCTCAAAGGACAACCTCAGCAAAGCTTTCCTCAACACCCCAGGAATAGTTAGCAGCTCCCCCTTCTTCAATCTTGGAGTTTTATGAAATTGATACAATCGAGTTATAATTATTTACCTGTTGCCCTGTCCTCTTGGATATACTGTAAGCTTCTTCGAAGTAGAAACCATGTTATTTTTATTTACTATCATATCCCCAGTGATCACCAGAGTGACCTAAATACACATAGAAGGTGGTACATAAATGTTAGTTGGATGAATAAATGAGATTGTCTGTTTTCCATCATCCATGTATCCACCTAATAAATGCCTCCTGTATGCACTATTTCAGACACCTGAGATGTAGCAGAAAACAGCAGATGTACACATTTTCCTTATAGTTCACATTATATTGGAAGGGGCAGAAAGCAAACATGAAAAAATAAGAAAGATGTTGATGTCGCAATATGATAAATGATGGGAAAAAGATAAAGGATGTTAAGGTTATATAGAATCTTAGAGGAAGGTTGTAGTTTTTAAGTTTTAAACATGGAGGATGGTCTCACAAAGAATATGTCACATAAAAACCTGAAGTGAGGAGGGAAAGGGGGGGGCATAAAAATATCAGATAAAAGCAGAGTGCAGAGCAAAGAAAATGTGTAAAGGCCCTAGGCCAGGAAAGTGTTTAAAAGCATTCAATGCCTACAAATAATTCCCAGGATCTGACAAAATGATATATAATTATTTGATCTAGCAGACTGAGTAACACATTGGAATAATTTAAAATAAAGATTCAAAGAACTCTGAGATTGTCTCTGAATATTAAAGATAATATAATTCCAAAGCATTTTCTTTTTCTTTTTTCTTTTTGTCAATTCAGTAAAATCCAAAATTATTCTTAGCTCTGGTCAAGGCTACCATTTATATCGGGGCTGATACAGTTATTCATGGAGTTGAAGATTTTGTTAGGCTTAGTCACACCAGGTAGGGGAGTCCTACCACTTCTCAAACAGGCCTAACTCTGGCCCCGCCTTTAGTATACTTTTGAAACTAAATATCATGGACTATTCCTATTTCCTGTGTCTTTTCCTCTTTCTTAACTGTACTTTGGCCTCCATTCTCACATGCCCTATTTATGAACCAAACATCTGAATTTTATAGATCACTTATCTCATTACCACCATGGCAAATGTTATTTTTTCTACTTTTTGTTAAATGTTTATTAATATAAAGAGAACAGATTTCATGTATTTTGTATATAGTTCTAAGACAATAACTATACTTTCTACCCTCCCTCAATTTCCTTCTTTCATTCTTTTTTTCCTTAGTTCTTTTTTTTTTAATTTTTTTAACTTTTATTTAATGAATATAAATTTCCAAAGTACAGCTTATGGATTACAATAGCTTCCCCCCCATAACGTCCCTCCCACCCGCAACCCTCCCCTTTCACACTCCCTCTCCCCTTCCATTCACATCAAGATTCATTTTCGATTCTCTTTATATACAGAAGATCAGTTTAGCATACATTAAGTAAAGATTTCAACAGTTTGCTCCCACACAGAAACATAAAGTGAAAAATACTGTTTGAGTACTAGTTATAGCATTAAATCTCAATGTACAACACACGAAGGACAAAGATCCTACATGAGGAGTAAGTGCACAGTGTCTCCTGTTGTTGACTTAACAAATTGACACTCTTGTTTATGGCCTCAGTAATCACCCTAGGCTCTTGTCATGAGCTGCCAAGGCTATGGAAGCCCCCTGGGTTCACCGACTCTGATCATATTTAGACAAGGCCATGGTCAAAGTGGAAGTTCTCTTCTCCCTTCAGAGAAAGGTACCTCCTTCTTTGATGGCCCGTTCTTTCCACTGGGATCTCACTCGCGGAGATCTTTCATTTAGGTTTTATTTTTTTTTTTCCGCAGAGAGTCTTGGCTTTCCATGCCTGAAATACTCTCATGGGCTTTTCCTTACAACATAATTTCAATTTACTTTTTTAAAGATTTATTTATTATTTTGAAAGGCAAAGTTTCACACACACACACACACACAGAGAGAGAGAGAGAGAGAGTGAGAGAGAGAGAGAGAGAGAGATGCAGGTGCCCAAGTACTTAGGCTATCTTCTATTTCTTTCCCAGGATGTTAGCAGGGAGCTGGATTGAAATGGAGCACCCAGGACTTGAACGAGTCCATATGGGATACTGGCACTGCAGGCAGCAGCTTTAACCCTCTGCACCTTAACACCGGGCCCTCAATTTACTTTCTAATCACAGGCTTAATGCTATTGATAAGTCACCCAAAATACCTGAGTCTTATAGACCAGACTTCTTCCCCTGAATTCTTAGATTATCCTTAAGGTTTAGGAAATCATCTTACCACTCTCACTGATTCAGTCATCCCCAGAGTCAAAACAGTCAGTTGTAAAGAGGACCACCCTCATTTGGTTTTTCTTCTTGTTTTTTTTTTTTTTTTTTTTTTTTTTTTCTGATCTTGCTTTTTTTTTTTTAGCTCCTGTCTTCTGGCCCATTATCCTGCTGCCCGCAATGGCTTGGGCTGTGCAGGAGCTGAAGCTGGGAGCTGGGAACTCCAGCAAGGCCTCCTGTGTAGGTGGCAAGAACCCAATACCTTGAGTCATCAGTGCTGTCTCCAAAGATATACATTGGCAGGAAGCCAGAATCAGGAGCCAGGACCAAGAATTGAACCCAGGCACTTAGATATGGGACGTGGGTGTCTAACCTCTATGCTATTTTGTGTGGTTTTTTTTTTTTTTTTTTTTTTGACAGGCAGAGTTAGACAGAGAGAGAGAAACAGAGAAAAAGGTCTTCCTTTTCCATTGGTTCATCCTCCAAATGGCCGCTAAGGCCCGTGCCCTGCACCAATCCGAAGCCAGGAGCCAGGTACTTCCTCCTGGTGTCCCAAGTGGGTGCAGGACCCAAAGACTTGGGCCATCCTCCACTGCACTCCTGGGCCACAGCAGAGACCTGGCCTGGAAGAGGAGCAACCGGGACAGAATCCGGCGCCCCAACCGGGACTAGAACCCGGGGTGCCGGCGGTGCAGGCGGAGGATTAGCCTAATGAGCCGCGGCACCGGCCTCTGATCTTGCTATTAAGCTATTGTCTCTGAGGTACATGTACAATTTCATATATTAAACTCATAGGAAAATAGTAAGTTTCAAGTAAAGAAATTTATTAAAAGTAATTTTCTATGAACTTAGCAGTGTTATAGTTGTGTATATCATATATTGGAACCCCATCAGAGCAAAGGTCTTTTTACTTAGTGTCATTCTGTAAATACATACATTCTCCCAAAAACAGAATCAAAATCTCAAGAAAATCTATCATATTTTAAAGAATAATGCTAACAAATAAATGTCATTTGAAAGACATTCATTTACCAAGGGCAAAAGAATGGACTTCTGAAATGATATTTGGACATGGAAGGCAATGTATATTTGTATACATTCAGGTGACATTAAAAATAGGGGCCAGCACTGTGGCACAGTGGATTAAAGCCCAAGCCTGCAGTGCCGGCATCTCATATGGGTGCCAATTTGAGTCTCTGCCGCTCCTCTTCTGATCCAGCACTCTGCTATGGCCTGGGAAAGCAGTGGAAGATGACCCAAGTCTTTGGGCCCCTGCACCCATGTGGGAGACCTGGAAGAAGCTCCTGGCTCCTGGCTTCGGTTCAGCTCAGCTCAGGCCTTTGCAGTCATTTAGGGAGTGAACCAGTGGAATGGAAGACCTCTCTCTCTCTGGCTCCACCTCTCTCTGTAGCTCTATCTTTCAAATAAATAAAATAATTCTCAAAAAAAAAAAAATAAATTGCCAATCACCATTAACAGGTTGGTCTATAGAATGTCAATTAAAATATCTAAAAACAACTACCGGAGAAACAAACATGCATTTCCATTTTAAATAATATTTCTTAGAGAAATGTTATTAAAATGAAAAGAATGTATAATTAACATATGGCTACAACTAATGACTTTGATAGGTAGCAACCTTATATTATTTTAAAGATAACTGCGTACTAACACAGTGATGTAAATGTATTTTTAGAACTTTGTTTGAGAGACAGAGAGATCGGCTTCCCATCTGCTGGTTGACTCCCCAAATACTTGCAATGGCCAGAACTGGGCTTGACTGAAGCCACAAACCAGATACACAATCCAGATCTCCCATGTGAGTGACAATATCCCAGTTACCTCAGTCATCGCCACTACTTCCCAGGGTTCACATTAGCTAGAAGCTGGAGTCAAGACTGGAGATATCAGTACCCGGGTGTGGAATGCAGGAGTTGTAACCACTAGGCCAAATGCCCACCCCTAAGGGTATTTTGAAATTGTAGAAATTATAAATACTAAAAATACCGAAGAACTACCAAAGCAGTAGTTTCCTAACACTGAGGTTGTTGACCTATTTTCTGTTTCTGCAATTACCTTAGGCTCACTCTATGACCCTTAGGAAGAGGTATTTGTCTTCACATCTCCATTTTTCTCCATAAAGTTACAATTAACCTCTCATAAATTATTTACCTTTTGGCCTATTCAGAGAAAAATTTTAATCTCAAGCTAGTTTTCCATTACTACTCAAGATATTCTGTTCACTACCTTACAAGTACCCCCTCAGGAGATGCAAATTACTTTCAATATTATCTTAAGGACTACTAAGTGAAGTCAAAGAAAAAATCAGCAAGTCATATAATGTATGTTCTAAAGACAGAAAATAATTTTAAATTATGTTTTCATGTAGCAACAATTCTATTAATGTTCTCTGTTAGAATACAGCAGCATTTGTCAAAGGTGATGTGTATGAACTCTGGAGCATTGTATGAGAAAGTCAATTAAATCTGGAAGGAAAAGAATCAACCTTGTATTTAAATGTATATTGACTTTCTTATATCATTTCTTTTTGCCTATACTCTGTGTATATATTACAATGTAACACAAATTATCTTAATCTATGATATAGTAAATAGAGTAGTTTATACTACTCTAAAATGCTTATTTTAATATATTATATTATTATGTATCCTACTATATTATTCCTGTATTTATAATAAAATATAAAATATTATACAGTTCTATATGTATGTCATCTATTAAAGAAAGATTGGAAGTTTTTGAAAAAGCATTTGTTAAACAGAACTATTACCAATGAGGTTAAGGAGACAACTGGTAAAAGGGGTCTTCAAAACATTCATGGAAAAGATGTATCATGAAAATAATTCTGCATGCATTTTAGATTCTTTGCATCTTTTAATTCCATTTACATACCATTTTTTAATTTCATTTATATATTCTAGTGCAATGTTTAAGGATTCGTTCAACAACACAAGAATTAATGTCTAAATGCAGACGAGTGCTCTCAGTGAAGTAAATGGTTGTTGTATTCCCTGTTGTGACCCATGAAGGGGAATTTCAACATAGCACATTACAGGGTGGTTGACAAAGGTGATTTTATTAGTTAGTGCGTGAGGGAAGGATACTTCCCTAAAAAGTGTCTGGTTGACTTGGCAGTGACTGCTGTGCAGATAGGAGTTTGCTCACTCACCCCCCTCCTTTGGCTTCCTCTGCAACCAGGTCTGACAAACCTGACAGGGTTGAGATTGAGAAATTCAATGAGTCAAAACTGAAGAAAAAAGAAATGCAAGAGAAAACAGACTGCCTTCAGAAGAAATGATTGACCAGGAGAAGCAAGCATAAATCATATCAAGGCATGCTCTGCCAACAGGCACTGTACATTCCCCAAGCATTGCCATCTTATTTTACTTCTTTAAGCTGTTTAACAACACTTCAAGATCTAAGGAGGCTGGATCAAGTTTAAATGACTGTGCTGCCCCTTTTTTGACAGCAAAGTTCATGCCTGCCTCTCCCATCTCAGTTCTGGCTGGCAGGGAAGGACAAGAAGGTTGATGAAGGAAGAAGCTGGGTGGGACAGTCATGGAATCCACAGTAAAATCCAGGCTGGTCCAAGGTGTCCTGAAGGCTACAAAGGGCAATTTTATCAGAGTGTCACTTTTTTTCTTCAAGTAATTTTAATTAATGGAATGTATTCTTCTAAAAAAAAATAGCGCAGAATTTCCTTATAAGTGTCAGCCCAATTCCCTTCATATTGATGTATTTTTTATTAAAGTTTTATTTTATTTATTAGAAAAGCAAAGTTACACAGAGGCAGAGAGAGAGGTCTTCCATCTGCTGGTTCACTCCCCAGATGGCTGCGATGGCAGGAGCTGTGCCAATCTGAAGCCAGGAGCCAGGAGCTGGGAGCTTCCCCCAAGTCTCCCATGGGGGTGCAGGAGTCCAAGGACTTGGGTCATCTTCTACTGCTTTTCCAGGCCATAGAAGAGAGCTGGATTGGAAGTGGAACAGCCAGGACTCAAACAGGTGCCTATATGGAATGCCAGCACTGCAGGCAGCTGCCTTACCCACTATGCCACAGTGCCAGCTCTGGAATGTATTCTTTTTTAAAATATGCAAATAAAAAGGTTTTTTTTTAAACTGGAAAAAAAGAAAGTGGTTGAAAAAGGGAAATAGCAGGGATAGGAATACCTTTCCCAAGCACCTTGTGGTCCAGCTCTCTGGAGTTTCATGAATAAGAGCTACAAGTTTTTAATAATCAGTATACACTGTAGTTGGATTGGGATTAGGGAATCAGGCACAAATTAAATATTAAAAAGAAAACATAGGTCATGGTGCCTATAGTTTCTAAGAATGAAGGAACACCACCTTAGCACCAATAAGTTCTCCATGAAATTCCCATGAAAATTGAGAACTGAGATGCATTGCATCTTGCCTCCTTTTCAAGTCTGTTCAGAAAATAACTTCGAGCAATCTATTTTTAAAAGAAAAAAAGTCTATGAAACTATAAATATGATAATAAATAATTACTGAATTGAAATAGAGTGAGAGTTGGCTGCTGCTGTGGTGCAGCAGGTTAAGCCACAGCCTACAATGCCAGCATCCCATGTTGCAGGCAGAATCTCCACTGCTTACTTCCGATCCAGTCCCTCATCAATGTGCCTGGGGAGGCAGGGAAAGGTAGTCTAAGCACTTGGGCTCCTGGCACCCATGTGGAAGGCTCAGCTGGAGTGTCTTGCTTTTGGCTTTAACCTAGCCCAAACCTGGCCATTGTGGCCATTTAGGGAGTGAACCAGTGGATGAAAGATCTCTTTATTTCTTTGGCTTTCCTTCTCTCTCCATCACTCTGCCTTTCAAATAAAATAAATCTTTTTTAAAAAATGAAATAGAATTAAAGTTCAAGCTTGTGCCTTAAAGGATGAAAAGCAAGGTCAGTTCAGACACGTTTTAGATGCTGAAAGTCGCCTATTTTATAGATATCTGCTATATTTAGGAAGCAAGCTTGCAACAAGCCTTTCAGAGTTGTCCTAGTCTCAGCAGAACACGGCAGAAAAGATAATAACTGCAAAGGACATGGAGCTACACTTAAGACAGGCACTTCTAGAGCCCTAATATTCTGATAGAACCATATTCATATTTTCATAGCAATGTTCAAAGCATACAGTACTCCAAAAGGGGATAAGGATCATAATGCCCAGGAGCTATCTGAAATACAAATATGGCTGGATGACTTGAAAGCCTTAGATGTGGGATTTGAGAATTCTTTAGCTTTCTTCAAGTTCTTGGAATTTTTTTACACTGCACTGTTGCGGAGTGAATCAGTGCACCACTCCTGTCACCTCCCCGCCCCCACTTTCCTGGGCATGCTTTGTGGCGCTGCAGATGAAGCTGACACCCAGTCAAGGTTTCGTGCTCGCCTGTGTGGTTATCCTCTCTCCTTCAGCTGTCATTCCTTCTCAGTTTATCATCATCATTGATAAAGCCTAGAGGTAGCATGTCTGCCATAAATACTTATCTGAGAAAGAAGGGAAAAAGCCTTTTGGAACATGACTAGGTGGCCTGTCTTGTCCTATACTTGCCTGGGGAAATGTGAGAATTTGTAATCCCTATTGCTGGGGATTTCTGGTCATTTTGAAGCACCATTAAAATGATTATCAAAGCTTTAAATTCAGCAATGAAACACATGATTCTCTTAATGACAAGGTCAACTTAATTGCGTGTCTGTCCTAAGTGAAATATTGCTCGTCACTTGCATCCCCCAATGCAGTTTAACATAAAATAATATAAGTTGGAACTTTTAAAAAAGGCAGCGTATGGAAAATGAAACTGAATAATACGCCTACAGAACTCAGTTTTCTAAGAGTATAAAAAACTTAAGTAATCAATGATCTTTATCAATCATATTTTAATTAGTCCAGTTCTAGTAGAAAAATCTAATTCATATTATTCCTAATCCATCTTTTAAGTAAGATTTGCTTGAAATATGTTAGCATGATTCTCATTTATTTTCATTGTTAGGAAAATGTTATGACCTTCCACTTAATTTACTTGTTTCCTATGTCTTTGCCTATAAATAATCAACAAATAATCACAGATAATTTGTGACTGTGTTTACAATAAAAGTTTTAATATGTTACCAAATTCTCAGCCCGATGTACATAATTCCAATTTACAGATCTGTAGTACATTTGCACTGACTCAGTTATTTCTGCAATGTTCACTGGGATCGGAATTTTAAAAACCACCTAACATGGAAATATGTTCTCATCCCCTCTGTTTCCAAAAATTGTAAATACATGGCACAGCAGAAGTCCTCCCTACTTGACCTCAGGGAAAGTGAATTAAATAACACTTGGCACCAAGCTTTCAATGTGTATAATCATTATGGTAGGCCCTGTGCCAATCCCGTTTATGCACAACTCTCAGTATGCAATATTAAGGAACAACAAGGATGGCAAGCATCCCATTGAAGAATTAATTAGTAGACCGCCCGGACTCATCAGAATGGTAAATAATTATTCTCTGACAAACTTAGTCAGATGTTAGAAGAAATTGCAGTTGGAATTGATGTCATGGCCATGATTCATTATTTAAAAGCTACCAGCGGCTAGATTTTTGTGCAGGATTTTAAAGATGTCCCAGTAAGGGGCATGAACCGTCCTTGTCACACTCTCCCATCTGTAGACAGGCCCAGACTTCATTCCATTCACCCCTCACCCTCTGACCAAAATTTGTAAGCCAACTTGTCCTCTCTTTCCCAATGAGTCTTGTTACCACATGTGTGCACCCCAAAGTGGACTGATTTAAAATACCGGCCTGCCTTGTTTGGCAAGATTCTAACACTGTCTATGACATCAAACTACAAGGACAGCCCCTTATCAGCTGTTGCCACCCTAGCAAGGACAGAGATTCCTAAGGTCTTCCTTTAGCATTATTCACTTTGGTCAGGTATAAATACTCGAGAACTAAATGAGTGAGAATACATTAATCTACCTAAATTAGCAAGGAGTGGGAAGAATGATCAGAAAATGCTCCTTCTTGCATGCTCTAAAATGGGCAAGAAATGCACTTCCATACTTTCCCGCATGGTATGGAGAGAGAAAAAAGGCAAGTGCATTCATGACACAGAATTTGATTTTTTAAAAATGCATTAAAAATTCAACGAGATCAGATGCCTTCTTAGCTCAGAGTCACACTGGGGCCTCATGAAGTTGAAGTAATGCAAAATTTTAGCTATACTTGTAGTCCTCAGATTTACTCTCGCCCTTATATAAAAATGTGTCATATGGGGCTGGCATTGTGGCATAACAGATAAAGCTGCCACCTGCAAAATTGGCAACCAATTTGGATAGCGGTTCATGTCCCAGCTGCTCCACTTTTTATCCAGCTCTCTGCTAATGGACTGGGAAAAGCAGTGGAAGATAGCACAAGTATTTGGACCCCTGTCACCCATGTGGGAGGTCCAGATGAAGCTCCTGGCTCTTGGCTTCTACCTGGCCCAGGCCCTGCCATTGCAGCCATCTGGGGAGTGAACCATCCGTTGGAATGTCTCTCTCTCTCCCACCTCTCTCTCTCCACCCCCCCATCTCTCCTTGTCCATATCCCTCTATAACTCTTTCAAATAAATAAATGTATCATTTTTATAAAAAAGGAATCTCATATGATCTTGATAAGTGCAGTGTATTTCCACATAAAAATATTATCATGGTATCCATCAAAATATACTGGACAGCATGACAGATATTTCTTTATCAGTTTTGACCAGACAAAGGGAATAGCAGTCTTGAGAGATTCAGAAATCTGCCAGATTGACCCTTTAGTCCTCTGAGGCAGTAGTCAGTCCTTCCAGTGGAAACATGGCCTCAGGAGCTTCTGCAGTTTAACTGCGGTGCAGATCAATCAACACCTTCTTCACTGGTGCCACCCACCCTGAAGCATTCATTCCTCTCTGATGCCTCAGTACTAGATCCAACTGGCCCTACAAAGGCCCTGGCTGCTGCAATGAATCTTTGGAGTGGAGAATTCATAAAATAAGAATACTCAAGATGGGAGGAATCACACCAAGGGAACTTAATCCTTGAGTCAAAAATGGTAGCTGTGTGTTCGTTTCTATTTTTAGATTACAAAAGAAGCCACAGTACTACACAGGAACCACATGAGTTGACACAATTTTAATATACCACACAGTGAAACCTGTCCCAACCTTCCACCCTTGGGAACAGGAAAATCAGTTGCATAGTGGAGGTGGTCTTTAACAAAAGGTCAAACAAAATTGTTTGAGAGACCTTGGGAGGCTTTAAGTAGCTGCTTTAGACAGGAAACTACTTATAGAAGATGAGTCTTTTGTGCAGGCATCTTGCTGCCTGCATAGAATGCAGATAATGATATGTTCCTCTCTTCTTTCTCACTGCTACTCATTACCCCCATTCACACATAGAGGTTTAAGAGAAATTCATTTATGCAAAAGGATATTGAGTGAAAAAATTTTACTTCAAAATATGATTCTACTTGAATGTAGGAGGGAAAAAGACTATGTTCACATAGACAGCATTCATTCTTCCATACGGCCACTGGGACATTGACTAAAGAATGATCAGGTGGAGCAAGCAACTTCTAAGCAGCCTGAAGTTGAAGTTTCAAGTTAGATAAAAGTGTAGCACCCTCTGCATAAAAGTTCAGAATTGTTTCTTTAGTAGTAAGTAGTTTCCTGAAAACTTCATGAAAAAATGTTGAGATACAATGTCTTAAAACTCTACCAGGTTCTGCTGGCGCCGTGGCTCACTAGGCTAATCCTCCGCCTTGCCCCGCAGGCACACTGGGTTCTAGACCCGGTCAGGGCTCCGGATTCTGTCCTGGCTGCCCCTCTTCCAGGCCAGCTCTGCTGTGGCCAGGGAGTGCAGTGGAGGATGGCCCAAGTGCCTGGGCCCTGCACCCCATGGGAGACCAGGAGAAGCACCTGGCTCCTGCCTTCGGATCAGCGCGGTGCGCCGGCTGCAGTGGCCATTGGAGGGTGAACCAACTGCAAAGGAAGACCTTTCTCTCTGTCTCTCTCTCTCTCACTGTCCACTCTGCCTGTCAAAAATAAAAAAAAAATAAAAAATAATAATAAAAAAAAACTCTACCAGGTTCATGGATAATGATCCCTTTTTCAAATATATAGTAGGCCTATCTTTTGAAGGCAAGATATACTAAAATGTAAGATATTTGATCCTCATGAAACTGTCAATAGGCCATACAGTCTGAAGATGGGTTTGCAGATTAAAAAAAATAATAAAAATGAGTCCTTCAATCTTTTCAATGACAGAGCCTTTGACAAAAAGAAAAAAGATGCCAGCACAGAAAGATTCTTGTTGACAGGACAGCAGTTGGATGATCAAGGGATGTCATACAAAGAATGCCTTCTTTGCTTGAGAGGTTGAATGAAAGATATTTACAGGCTCTTCAACTACCAAATCTTAGGATTCCATGAAATCTCAATATGGCACAAGCCAAGCTCTTTAGAATAAAGAGCAAAAGAGGAATGAAACTATGGCACACATGCAAAAGGGAATAGTTTTAGATGTGATGCAGAACACTTTGATTTTTAGAGGAGTCTCTCTTTTCATCTTTTCCTCACTTTTGGACCCAGCTGCATTGAAAGAACCATGTACTGCCTTAGTATTTCAAAGGTTCCAGTTTCGTAGTGGTAATAAATTAGTACATCTTATATTGGTGATTATATTGCTACACACAGATGTTGATTACTTGTTGTGACTTTATGCAATATGGATAGAAATATCACTCTGAGAACCACAATTCAGTCTAAAAACAGATAAAATGCCTCTGTGGAGTAAAAAAAAAAAGCTATTTGTACCTTCATATTAACATTTCTTGCCCAAGAATGTATTGTGGAATGCTTTTTGGAAATGATAACAAGCAGTTTAAACTCTAGTGATTCTTCTAAAACTAGTCTTTTGTCAACCATTTTAAAGACATTTTCACTTTCTCAATGGAAATACAGAGTGCAAAAGCACCATCTTGTGGCTGAAAGGAAAAAGTACATTAACGTACTCCCTCTGAATCACAAATAATTTTTTCACACATCCTTTTTAAAAATATTTGTCAAGTTTAATTTTAAGCACTTGGTATCTTTCTCTCAAACAGATGGCTAACTGACTTAATACAATTTAGGACTGAGTATATCTTTAATATATTTGTATACTGACCTGATTCCAGATTTAAAATCCCAGTGCATAATAACTTTATGAGATTGAAATTCTTTAAGAAAATTTAAAACAAAAGTAAATTTAGCTTTAATGAATATAAAATTTAGTTTCTGTGCTTTATTAATGAAACACTGCCTATTTATTACTTTAAATAAGAAATATAATCAGTTATTTGTCCAATAGGAAGTAGCAATTTTTTGATAGAATTAATATAAATAAAATTAGGCTTTTAAGAAATTACTGGGATCTCTTCAATTGACTTTGTATACAGATGATTAACTTTATGTTACATAAAGAGTTCAACATACAGTATGAAGAAGAGAAAAGAAAAAGAAAAGAAAAAAGAAAAAAAAGGAATGCAAAATAAAAAGTAACAATAAAAAACTGTCCCTTGACAGGACAGGGCTATTCAAGTCATTGTTTCTAAAAGTGTCAATTTCACTTCTATAGCTTTCATTTTAGGAGCGCTATTAGTTATAGATCAGGGAGAGCATGTGGCATTTGTCTCTTTGGAACTGGGTTATTTCACTAAGTATGAAGTTTTCCAGCTTGATCCAAATGATCCAAAATGAAGAAGGAGATGGGAGAGGGAATAGGAGGTGGGATGGGAGTCAGGGTGGAAGGGTGAGTAGGGGGAAAGAACCACTATATTCCTGAAGTTATCACTATGAAAAATGCATTTATTATATAAAAGCTTTAAAAAAGATATTACTATTTGTATGTTATAAATTATATTTACAGGAGGAAAAGATATAAGAAGAGAATTCAAAAAACCAACAAACTGGAATAAGGGAATAAAATGATAGGTTTTTTTCTCTTTTGACAATATTAACTAATGTCTATCATCTTAAACACTGCAACTTTATTACTATTTTATCACTGTTTTCTCTTTAGAAGTAGGATACCCAAAGTACACAGAGTAAGTCACTTGCTCAAGTTGGCAGAGCTGAGAAAAACTTGCCCATCTTCACGGAGCAGAATTAGAACTAAACTCAAAGCCCCGTTCCATATTTTCTGCTCACTTCCAAACTTTGATCCATAGACATAACTGGTTTGGATGCACCAGGATTACTAGGGATGTATTTCAAATCCCAGGAATTAGTAGATTCTGAATGAATAGAATTGGTTTTAAATTCCCAGAATCTACATGTTTAAAAAACTAAGAGGAACCAGTCTATTAAAGGTAAAGAAAATGGGCAAGGTAATTAGAGACACAAAATTGAACATCAGTGAATTCTCTTTATTTTAGCTTTCAATCTTACACTACCTCAATTCAAAATTCTACATATTCAAAATCTATTACAAAACACACATACTCTAAAGATGTTTTCTTTTAATTAGCACCCCACTTTTCAAGTTCTTCACTACCTAGACATACCTAAAAGTAATACCATTAGGTGACCACTTGTGTAACAAATATTATGCTGAATGTTATGAATATATTATTGGTTTAAATAATGATGAAATATGCAATACTCTTTATTGTTAAGTCCTATAATCAAGTGATTCCACAGAATGGTTTAACTGATTTTTGTCTACCTGTTGCATCTGTAGGCAACTATGGTTTCAACTGTGAAACAGCTGTAGTTCCATTATGAACAAAGGTTGGTATTTTCTTCAGGTTGATGAGTAAGATGAGAGTAAAAACAAATAATGAAAGAAGACATGGTGAGTGTAACTCATTTATCAATGAATGAAGGACTTTTCTGAATCAGACACTTGTTCTGAATAGTAGTAGCATATTTCCTTCATTTTTGTGCTATTCAAAATGTAACAGTCACAAATGTGATAAACTTTATAATTTGATCTACAACAGTAATATTCAACATCACTTTCTTAACTTTATAAATTAATAAAAGGGAAAATTAAGGGGCTGGTACTGTGGAGTAGTGACTAAAGCCGCTGCCTGCAATGCTGGCATCCCAAATGGGCACTAGTTCGAGTCCCAGCTGCTCCACTTCCCATTCAGCTCTCTGCTGTGGCCTGGGAAAGCACCAGAGGATGGCCCAAGTCTTTGGGCCCCTGCACCCACATGGGAGACCTGGAGGAAGCTCCTGGCCCCTGGCTCCAGATCATCGCAGCTCCGGCCATTGTGGACAATTGGGGAGTGAACTAGCGGATGGAAGACCTCCCTCTCTCTCTGCCTCTCCTTCTCTCTCTGTGTAACTCTGACTTTCAAATTAATAAATTGTTAAAAAAAGAGTAATTTAAGCCAAATTTATAGTGTTTGCCAACTTTTATCCATTATATACTATTTTATATTACCTGTATTTCTACACTATAGATACATTGATATAAATAATCTCAAAAGCATAGATAAGAGTAAACTGTAGCAAATTAACTAAGAAGTGTTGAGTTTTGAGTATATATTACTTAATTTATTAAATTGAAATTTTATATAATTTTTTATAATGATAGTGTATACTTATTGGGTTTCCAAATTTCTTAAAATATAAAAATTAACTTTTACAATACAATAAGAATAGGTTCCAACACACCTCTGGTTATTCATATGTTACAGATAAAGCAAACTGAATAATTCAAGTCATTGATTTAAGCTCTTATAAAAAAATAAGAGGTAGAACATTATTCAAACCCAGCATTCTTAATTCCAGTTGATATTCATGTCTTATCATTATACTAGTTGCCTCTCTAACAGACTTGTACAATATTAATATGACCTTACTTATAATTTGCTTTAAAATATTTTTCAATTTATTTACGTGTAAAGTTTTATTCTTCTCATGTAACTTGAATTTTATGTTTTGTTTCTTCTAAATTATCCATAGCATTTGATTTTTTTTAAAAAGGCAAATTCTCAAAATTTTGATATCTTATAAAAGCAATTAAATAGATACTTTCTTGTGCACTGGAGGCCCACTGTAGACCACTGTTAAGGGTTATAACCCAAGAGGATACTATCATATGTACAACATGGATATGTTCATAAACTATTTCCTGGAACTCTACCAAGTCTTTGCTATGAATACATGCAAAAAAAAAAAAAAAAAACAAGCAAAACAAATTGATGCTAATGCTTCTAGAAAGTAAAAGGAAAAAATGAACCATTTTAAAATACACCAGAATATTTTATTCCAAAAAAATCCCAGCCCTCTGAGGCCGGTGCTATGGCATATCATTTAAAACTACCGGGATTAAACATGACAATAGGTCTGATCTGATTTCATCATCATTAAAAAAAAATCATCTATTATTTTTCACTTTATGTTTCTGTGTGGGAGCAAACTGTTGAAATCCTTACTTAATGTATACTAAGCTGATCTTCTGTATATTAAGATAATCGAAAATGAATCTTGATGTGAATGGAAGGGGAGAGGGAGTGGGAAAGGGGAGGGTAGTGGGTGGGAGGGACGGTATGTGGGGGAAGCCATTGTAATCCATAAATCGTACTTTGGAAATTTATATTCATTAAATAAAAGTTAAAAAAAAAAAGTAGTAAATAGAAAAAAAAAACTACCACCTTTGATGTGGGCATCCTATATGAGTGCCGCTTCGAGTCCCAGTTACTCTACTTCTGAGCCAGCTTCCTGCTAATGCGGCTGGGAAAACAGCTGACGATGGCCCAACTCTTTGGGCTCCTGCACCCACATGAGAGACTGGGAAGAAGCTGATGGCTCCTGCTTTTGGCCTGGCCCAGCCCTGCATGTTGTAGCCATCTAGGGAGAGAACCGGGAGGAGGATGATCCCTCTCTTTGTCTCTTCCTCTCTCTCTCTGTTATGTTGCCTTTCAAAATACATAAATAAATCTTTATATAAAAAAGAAGCCTTGCCCTCAGGAGAAACCATTTCACCTTCTAGGGTTTTGTCAGAGATGGCTTGACCTGCAGGAAGGGCAATACTAAATGCTAAGCATCTCTTCCCATCCTGCACAACCTACAGAGGAGAGAGTGGAGGCACTGAGATGGTGTCTTGAAGATCAAAGTCCAAGGGTACAGGCTCAACAGACTGAGACCAAACAACAAGGAGACAGAAGGCTTCCCCCCACCTACCTCTCTTCTGTGTTACTAAAGACCTATTTGGGACAGTTTTTATTATTCACTGCATCATGTCTGCCTTTAAAAATCAAACAAAAATGATGAGACATACTAAAACATGAAAGACACGATTTGAAGAGACTGAACAAGATTACAACCAGTCATACATGGCAGGAATGTTGAAGTGAGCAGACCAGGAATTGGGGGGGCGGGGGGAGGGGAACAAACTATGAAGCTTCATTGGAAAAAGTAAGCAACATGCAAACAACAGCTGGATAATGTAAGCAGAGAGACAGAGAAATTCTAAGAGTTGAGCAAAAGGAACTACCAGGGACCAAACACATTGCAACAGAAATGGCGATCCTTGTAATGGGTTCTTCTGTAGACTACACACAGCTGGGGGAATTGTTCTAAACTTGAAGATATGACAGCAGAAATGTCTAAAAAATATTTTAAATGACTAGGAAAAATGAGCATACCATTCAAGCACTATAGGACAATTACAAAAGGTACAATATATACATAATGGGAACACCAAAGGAAAGAGACAAAAGACCAGAAAGAATATTTCCATCCGTTGAGACTGAGAATTTCTCCCAAGCTAACGCTAGACATCAATGCACAGATCCAGGAAATTCAGAGAACTAAGCAGGATAAACGCAAAAAATAAAACCAAAACAATTACATCTATTCATATTATAACCAAACTTTAGATTATCCAGGATTTAAAAGAATTTTGAAAGAAATCACAGAGAAAAAGTGACTTACTAATACTGGAATAAAGATAAAAAACCAGAGTGAGACATTTAAATTATTGAAGAAAAAACCCCCACAAGCCTAGCATACTATATCTTGTGAATTTACCTTTCAAAAGTAAATGAGAAAGAGATAGTTTCTCAGGCACACAAAAGTTGAAGGGAATTGTTGGTAGTAGCATTGCTTTGCAAGAAAGATTAAGAGAAGTTCTCCAAAAGGAAGGAAAGAAAAATTACATAGGTCAAACACTAAAAATCTACATAAAGGCAGAACATGAGAGAATGATCAATAAAAGTTTCCTTTTTTACTTTTACATGAGCTAACATACAATACTTTTTTGATAATAATAGCAATATTGTATTTAATTGTTTATGCTTGTACATCCTGATACATTTACTCTAGGTTATGTAAATGTGAAGTGAATGACAGCAATGATACAAAGGACAGTATGTGGACAGGCATTTGGATAAGAAGTTGAGAAAGATACCACTGTCATATCCATATCCCTGTAGCAGTATACCTGGGTTTGAGACCTGGCTCTGCTGCTAATTTCAGATTTCTGCTATTGTACACCAGATGGATGATTTCCCTCTCCATATCTGACTCTCTCTCTCTCTCCCCCTCTCTTTTTCCCTCTCTCTCTCTCTGCCTTTCAAATAGAAATCAAAGGAAAGTGTGAAGAAATGAGTAATTTTTTTTTTTTGACAGGCAGAGTTAGACAGTGAGAGAGAGAGAAAGAGAGAAAGGTCTTCCTTCCGTTGGTTCACCACCCAAATGGCTGCTAAGGCTGGCGCTGATCCGAAGTCAGGAGCCAGGTGCTTCCTCCTGGTCTCCCATGCAGGTGCAGGGCCCAAGCACTTGGGCCATCCTCCACTGCCTTCCCGGGCCACAGCAGAAAGCTAGACTGAAAGAGGAGCAACCGGGACAGAATCCAGTGCCTCAACCAGGACTAGAACCCCGGGGTGCCGGTGCTACAGGCGGAGGATTAGCCTAGTGAGCCGCAGCGCCAGCCCCAGAAATGAGTAATATTTTGTTACCAGTTACTTTTCACTGGCAATGAAGCAATGCCATTTAAAAGTGGATTCAGGGGGCCAGCACTGTGGTGTAGTGGGCTAAGCCTCTTCTGTGGCGCCAGTATCCCATATAGGTGCTGGTTCGAGTCCTGGCTGCTCCACTTCTGATCCAGCTCTGTGCTATGGCCTGGGAAAGCAGTAGAAGATGGCACAAGTGCTTGGGCCCCTGCACACATGTGGGAGACACGGAAGAAGCTCCTGGCTCCTGGCTTGGGATCGACCAAGCTCTGGTCACTGTGGCCATTTGAGGAATGAACCAGCATATGGAAGACTTTTCTCTCTCTGTCTCTGCCTCTCTATAACCCTGCCTTTCAAATAAATAAATAAATAAATAAATAAATCTATCTTTAAAAATGGGTTAATCGTAAATGTATATATCAAACTTTATGGCAAAGTAAAAAAAACATATAAATCATTTGCCAAGAAACAAGAAAAAATGGAATCATAGAAAATATTCCATTAAAAGCACAAAAAGGAAGGGGGAGAGTAAGATGGCAGCTGAGTAAGATACTCTGGTGATTGGCTCCCAACTGAGACACCAATTTGAAGAGCTTTTCATGTACCAAGCCACCTTCACAAAAGCTAAGGTAGTGAAGTGGGAGATGACAGTGCTGGGTGTTAGTATAATAATAGGAAACTACCTATCAAAGAAGGCAGGAAAGGACACATTTCCCCTCATTATGCCCACCTCACTCCTCATTGCCACCACCACCAGCACTGAGGAGCACAGCGTGGAGATTCTTGTCTTCCATTTAAGTAACAGGAAATTATGTCCAGACCTTAGACTCGAATCAGAGTGTTAATTCCACTACAAAGAAATGCAGTCAGAAAGGCACTGCAGCCCCAGTTCCCAGGCCAGCGTCTACACATGGAGCCTCTGGATCCATTTAGACAGATGACCAAGAGACAACCCCACCAAACTCCCCAACCTCTGGCATAGGGTGTGAAAGTGAGCATAGGAGTCTTTTTCACAACTTTCTGCTAGGCTTACTTCTGTGAAATTCAGTACCTGATGGAGTCCAAAGACACAAATTCCTAGACCTCTTCCCCAGACAGAGCTTCTAGACTTGCCACAGCATCAGGTAGACGTGTGTGTCCTGCTGGTGTGGGCCTGTGTTTCAGTCGGTACTACCACTAGTGTAGTGCAGGATTGGCATGTATTCCAGGGACTGCGAATGCCTCCTGCTCTATGACTCAGTTCAGTGTCAACCTGGGTGGCCAAAGGACTGTTTTCACCACTCCTCCCCCATCCTTAGCCAGATGGTGAGGAGCAAGACCCTAGCCACCAAGGAGAAGGGCACAAGAGTGATAACAGGACTTTGTCTTGGAACTTAGTGCCAGGCAGTAAAGTCAAACCTTAAGAAGGTCCTACTAGTTTGTGTCCCCCACAGCAGTGCCTGCAGATGAATCCTTTGGATCTGCCTCACTGTCAAGTAAAGACTTTGTAGCCCCAGTTGATTGCATTTATATCCCAGCCAGCATCACGTAGGGCTAATTGCAGTGGTCTCAGGCTGTGAGTACACTTAAGGATCAGGAATCCGAAAGTAGTGTAGGTTTTGATCCTATCCTCATGCTGTTGTACTGCTCTCAATGGGCTGGCTCCAAATATAATATGACATTGTGGTGTTAATGGCCCTGGGCTGCCCATCCCATTTCTGCCAAAACCATAGGCGGCACAACATAGAAAGAGTAATTGCCTTTTTGGGGAAAGAAAGGGGAAGTGGTTTTCGTCATTATATAAGAACCTGGGGCTATTTCCTCCATGGTGAACCCCAGACCAAGGAAAATACTATGATGCCTGAAGATAGGGGACTGCTGATGAAGAATTTGAGCCTTCTGCAATTCCAGGCAGAAATTTTCAGGCAAGGACTACCTTCTGAGCACCACAATCCTGAAAGAATTGGGATAAATCTGGAGAATCTTCACTCTAGTGAAGAAACAGTGACCATGCACCAGTAGTGGACTGTGTATGAGATACAAGAAGATATCAGTGCTGAAATAGCAAGTGTCCTTGGATTACAGAAAATTAGCAGACCAATTGGAATTTCTGAAAGAACAGCCATAAACAAAGCCATATTATTAAAATTGGAAAAAATAATATTTTAATGAGAAGAAAATGTCATTTGTAAACAAAGAAACAATGAATTAATCTGATAAACAAATTAAACTGTCAAAAACTGAAAAGATAGCAACTGATATCTACAAATTCCCAGAAGCAGAATGCAAAATAGTGATTTTAAGCAAATTCAGTGAATGCCAGGAAAACATAGAAAGGGTCCAGCTTTGTGGTGTAGTGGGCTAATCACCAGTTGTGACACTGGCATCTCACATCTGAGTCCTAGTTCAAATCCCAGCTACTCCACTTCTAATCCAGTTTCCTACTAATGCATCTGGGAAGGGAGTGGAAGATGGCTGAAGTACATTGACTCCTGCACCCATTTAGGGGATCAGATTTGAGTTCTTGGCTCTTGGCTTCTGCCTAACCAAAACACCCAGACATATCTATTGCAGCCATTTGAGGAGTGAACCATCAGGTAAATTCTCTCTCTCTCTCTCCATCTTTAATAAACAAATAAATAAATCTTTAAAAAAGGAAACACATAAAATAAATGATACAATATTTTTACAGAGAAATTTAAGAGATATAAGAAATTTTAAAACATTTAACAGAAATCCTTGAGATGAAAAGTACAATTAGTAAAATGAAGAGCATAGCAGAAAGCATCGATAACAGAATAGAATAAAGAGGAGAAACACGTAGTATGCTCAAAGACAGGCATTTGAAAATATAGAGGTACTTTAAAGATTTATGGAAAATGGAATAAAATTAATTCATTTTTCAGTTAAGTTTCAGCACTTAAGGAGAATTGTGTATTGATTACAGTATTCAACCAAAAGTATTAAGTAGAACAAACAAAAAAATACTAAGAGGGATAACATATCAAGTTGCTCATCAACAGTCAGGGTGAGGGCTGATCAAGTCACCATTTCTCCTAGTGTTCATTTCACTTTAACAGGTTTCCTTTTTGGTGCTCAGTTAGTTGTCACCTATCAAGGAGAACAAGTGGTATTTGTCCCTTTGGGATTGGCTTATTACACTCAGCTTAATGTTTTCCAAATTCCTAACAGGGATCACTTTGCAGTTAAAATTTAAACACCTGAGAATAATTGTGTGTTAATTACAGAGTTCAACCAATGGTACTAGAACAAAAAAAATACTAAAATGGATAAAGTATTACATTGTACATCAACCATCAGGACAAGAGCTGATCAAGTCACTGTCTCTCATAGTGTCCATTTCATTTCAACAAGTTTCCCCCACTTGGTGCTCAGTTAGTAGTCACCGATCAGGGAGAACATATGATATTTGTCCCTTTGGGACTGGCTCACTTCACTCAGCATGATATTTTCCAAATTCCTCCATCTTGTTGCAAATGACCGGGTTTCATTGTTTTTGACTGCTGTATAGTATTCTATAGAGTACATGTCCCATAATTTCTTTATCCAGTCTACTGCTGATGGGCATCGCTGTGAATGTAAGAGTGCGAATAAGAGAGGGAAGAGAAGTGCAATTCGGGACATGCTCAAGCTGACTTACCTCAAACGATAGAGTTAGAAACATACCAGGGGATTCCAATTCAATCCCATCAAGGTGGCATGTACCAATGCCATCTCACTAGTCCCAGTGATCAATTTCTGTTCACAATTGATCATAATGATAGGACTAAGAACCAGAGGGATCACATAAAGAAGAATAGTGTCTGCAAATACTAGCTGATAGAATCAAAAAGGGAGAGAACGATCCAACATGGGAAGTGAGATACACAGCAGACCCATAGAATGGCAGATGTCCTAAACAGCACTTTGGCCTCAGAATCAGCCCTTAAGGCATGCGGATCTGGCTGAAAAGCCCATGAGAGCATTTCAGGCATGGAAAGCCAACACACTCTGGGGGGAAAAAAAAACTAAATGAAAGATCTCCATGAGTGAGATCCCAGTGGAAAGAACGGGCCATCAAAGAAGGAGGGAGGAGAGAACTTCCACTTTGACCATGGCCTTGTCTAAATATGATCAGAGTCAGTGAACCCAGGGGGCTTCCATAGCCTTGGCAGCTCATGACAAGAGCCTAGGGTGATTACTGATGCCATAAACAAGAGTATCAATTTGTTAAGTCAACAACAGGAGTCACTGTGCACTTACTCCTCATGTAGGATCTTTGTCCTTTGTGTGCTGTGCATTGAGATTTAATGCTATAACTAGTACTCAAACAGTATTTTTCACTTTATGTTTCTGTGTGGGAGCAAACTGTTGAAATCTTTACTTAATGTAGGCTAAACTGATCTTCTGTATATAAAGATAAACAAAAATGAATCTTGATGTGAATGGTAGGGGAGATGGAGTGGGAAAGGGGATGGTTGCCGATGGGAGGGACGTTATGGGGGGGAAGCTATTGTAACCCATAAGCTGTACTTTGGAAATTTATATTCATTAAATAAAAGTTTGAAAGCAAAAAAAAAATAATTCTTTTTGATGATGAACTTTTTGAAAGATCTGAATAGTTTTTCATAACAAGATTTTTATGAACTTTTTTTAAAAACTATTTTATTTATTTATTTGAGAGGTAGAGTTATAAACAGTGAGAGGGAGAGACAGAGAGAAAGGCCTTCCATCCATTGGTTCACTCCCCAAATGACCACAATGGCCAGAGCTGCACTGATCTGAAGCCAGGAACCAGGTGCTTCTTCCTTGTCTCCCATATGAGTGCAGAGGCCCAAGGACGTGGGTCATCTTCTACTGCTTTCCCAGGCCACAACAGAGAGCTGGATTGGAAGAGGAGCAGCTGGGACTAGAACCTGCACCCATATGGGATGCAGGCGCCACAGGCAGAGGATTAACCTACTGTGCCAAGGCACCAGCCCCCAGAATTTTATAAACTTT
Organism: Oryctolagus cuniculus; assembly: GCF_051225735.1. NCBI lineage: Eukaryota > Metazoa > Chordata > Mammalia > Lagomorpha > Leporidae > Oryctolagus > Oryctolagus cuniculus. The sequence continues at coordinate 84,778,832 of NC_142869.1, read as the reverse complement.
TAAATCTGCCCAAAAATATGTTATAATCAATCTCCCTAGGCTGGAATATAAAGAAAGAATTCTGAAGATAAAGAGAGGATTCTCAAAGCTGTAAGAGAAAAGAAAAGATAACAAATAAACATTCCCAAACAAGCCTGAAGGCAGCTATTTGGCAGGAACCTTAAGATCAGGTGAGAGTAGGATGGAAGTCTCACAGTACTAGAGTGAGAAAAAAATTCCAACTACGAAAGGTTTTTTTTTTTTTTTTTGTATCTCTATAATCAATGTCAAATTGGTATCATTAAAATAATTTGTTAGAACCAAAATATAGTTTTTCTAAACTTCAAGGTAACCACAAAGTAATACTAGATAATGGTCTTAACAAAAACAATAATCATGGAATCAAAACACACTATTAGAAAAAAAATCACTTAACTACAAAGAAAGATTGAAGAGACAGAGAAGGCTGGTTAGGAACTACACTAAAACCAGACCACAAGTTCAAATTGCTATAAGTCACCTCTCAATAATTCATCTAAATGTAAGTTAATTATATTGTCAATTAGAATACAGTGCATGACTTAATGGCTGAAAAACAAGACTCAAACTATATAGTGCTTACAAAAAATCCTACTTCATTTTAAGGACCCACATGCACCGAAAGTGAAAGAATAATATATTCCATGAAAATAGAACCAAAAATAAAGCAGGAGTAGCCATATTTTTAGCAAATATAATGCACTTTAAATCAAAAGCAGTAAAAGAGACAAATGAGATCATTATACAGTGATAAAGTTCTCAATCCAGCAGTGAAAAATAACCATTGTAAATATTTATGTTCCCAAAATCAGGACACTCAAATAAATAAAATAAATATTAGTACAATTAAAGGGAGAAATGGATTCCTATAAAATGGTAGTAAGGAATTTATTGTCCCACTTTCAGCAATGGACAAAACATTCAAATAGTGAATCAATAAAGAAACATTTAAGCTACACCCTACACCAATTGGACCTAATAGTGACCTACAGAACATTCCATCCAACTATTACAGAATAGATCTTGTTATCAGTGCATGGAACATTCACTGGGTAAATCACACAATGGGTCACAAAACACATCTCAGGCAATTTTTAAAAATTGAAGTCATATCAAGGATTTTTTTTCTGACCACGACACAATTAAACTAAAAAGAGAGAAAAAGAAAAATGTTGGAAACTATAGAAATATGTGGAAATTAAGTAAGACATTTTTGAACAAGCAATGGATCAAAGAATACATTAAGTGGTAAGTTTTAGAGTTTCTTAAAGCAACTGAAAGAACAGGATAGCAATATATACGGAAAATAGAAAAAGTGGCCCTAACATGGAATTTTATAGCAATGAACATCTACATTAAAAATCAGAAAGATATTTTAAGATTACCTATATCTGAACCCCAGAAACCAGAAAAAGAACAAATAAAACTACAAGTTAGCAAAAGGAAAGAATAGAGCAGAAATAAATAAAATAGAAACCAAAAAAAACAAAAAAAAAACAAAAACAAAAACACAAAAACCAATGCAATTAAGAGCTACTTCTTTGAAAAGATAAACAACATTGCTATATCTTAGGTAGGCTAAGTAAAAAGGAGGGAAGAGGGAAATAAATAAAATCAGAAATGGAAGGGGAGACATTACAATTGGCACCACTAAAGTAAAAAGTATTGTTAGAGATTATTATATCAATTACATGCCAACAAATTTGAAAACAAGGAGGGGCAGTGCTGTAGCATTGCCAGTAAAGCTGCCACCTGCAGTACCAGCATCCCATATAGGCACCAGTTCAATTCCCAGCTGTTCCACTTCCAATCCAGCGCTCTGCTATGGCCTGGGAAATCAGTAGAAGATAGCCTGGATGCATCCACCTTGCTAGGATTGATTCATGATGATGAGGAGTACATAAACTTTCAATAATGAATAATGAGATTTGAACATTAATAAAAACTATCACATAAAAGAAAAACTCAGGACCAGATAGCTTCACTATTGAATTCTTCTAAACATTTAAAAAATAACTAATACCAATTCTTCTAAAATAGTTCCAGAAAAAATGGGAAAGTATTCTTCCAAACTTATTTTATAAGGTCAAAATTACCATGATATCAAAACTGGACAATAGTAAAACAAAAAAGGAACACTAAAGGCTAATATTCTTGATGGACATAAATGTGAATGTCCTCAACATAATACTAGCAAACTCAATCCAACACTACGTTAAAAAGCTGACTCACCAGGATCAATGGGATCTATTTGAGTGATACAAGGATGGTTCAATATATGTAAATTGAAAAACACCACTTCAACAGAATGAAGGACAGCAACCATTTGATTATATCAACAGACACAAAAAAGCCATTTGATAAAATTCAAAATCCCTTCATGATAAAAACTTTGACCACTTGTTAAAGAAGGAATATAACTTAACACAACAAAGTCTGTATGTAACAAACCAACAACTAATATCATGCTGAATGGGGAAAGTCTAAAGACTTTCTCTCTAAGATCTGTCTGGAACTACATAAGAATGCCCATTTTCAACGCTCGGCATTATCACACAGTGTTAAAAATCCTAACCAGAGCAACTACAGAAAACAAGGAAGTAAGGGGCATCCAAATTATAAAAGAGGAAGTCAAATTGTCACTGTTCACAGATGATATAATATTGTATATAAAAACTTCAAAGACTTCACCAAAAAGTTATTAAAACAAATAAAAGTTTGCAAATATTTTTCCCATTCTGTCAGTTGCCTCTTCACTTTCCTGACTGTTTCTTTTGCAATACAGAAACTTCTCAATTTGCGGCGATCCCAAATGTTAATTTTGGCTTTGACTGCCTGTGCTTCTGGGATCTTTTCCAAGAAGTCTTTGACGGTGCCAATATCTTGCAGGGTTTCTCCAATGTTCTCTAATAAGTTGATGATGTCGGGTCATAGATTTATGTCCTTAATCCATGTTGAGTGGATTTTTGTGGAAGGTGAAAGGTAGGGGTCTTGCTTCATGATTCTGCACGTGGAAATCCAATTTTCCCAGCACCATTTATTGAATAGACTGTCCTTGCTCCAGGAATTGGTTTTAGATCCTTGATCAAATATAAGTTGGCTGTAGATGTTTGGGTTGATTCCTGGTGTTTCTATTCTGTTCCATTGGTCTATCCATCTGTTTCTGCACCCATACCATGCTGTTTTGATTACAACTGCCCTGTAGTATGTCCTGAAATCTGGTATTGTGATGCCTCCAGCTTTGTTTTTGTTATACAAAATTGCTTTTGTTATTTGAGGTCTCCTGCATCTCCATATGAATTTCAGCATCATTTTTTCTAGATCTGAGAAGAATGTCTTTGGTATCTTGATTGGTATCACATTGAATCTATAAATTGCTTTTGGGAAAATGGACATTTTGATGATGTTGATTCTTCCAATCCATGAGCATGGAAGATTTTTCCATTTTTTGGAATCCTCTTTTTTTTCTTTCTTTAAGATTTTGTAATTCTCGTCGTAGAGATCTTTAATGTCCTTGGTTAAGTTTGTTCCAAGGTATTTGATTGTTTTTGTAACTATTGTGAATGGGATTTATCTTAGCAGTTCTTTTTGCAAACTATGCAACAGATAAAGGATTAATAACCAGAATCTACAAAGAGATCAAGAAACTCCACAAAAACAAAACAAATAACCCACTTAAGAGATGGGCCAAGGATCTCAATAGACATTTTTCAAAAGAGGAAATCCAAATGGCCAACAGGCACATGAAAAAATATTCAGGATCACTAGCAATCAGGGAAATGCAAATCAAAACCACAATGAGATTTCACCTCACCCCGGTTAGAATGGTTTACATACAGAAATCTACCAACAATGGATGTTGGCAAGGATGTGGGGAAAAAGGGACACTAACCCACTGTTGGTGGGAATGCAAACTGGTAAAATCACTATGGAAGTCAGTCTGGAGATTCCTCAGAAACCTGAATATTACCCTACCATACAACCCAGCCATCCCACTCCTTGGAATTTACCCAAAGGAAATTAAATTGGCGAACAAAAAAGCGGTTTGCACCTTAATGTTTATTGTAGCTCAATTCACAATAGCTAAGACATGGAATCAACTTAAATGCCCATCAACAGTAGACTGGATAAAGAAATTATGGGACATGTCCTCTATAGAATACTATACAGCAGTCAAAACCAGTGAAATCCGGTCATTTGCAACAAAATGGAAGAATTAAGAAAACATTACGCTGAATGAATTAAGCCAGTCCCACAGGGACAAATACCATATGTTCTCCCTGATCGGTGACAACTTACTGAACACCAAAAAGGAAACCTGTTGAAGTGAAATGCACACTATGAGAAACGGTGACTTGATCAGCCCTTGCCCTGACTGTTGATGAACAACTTAATACTTTATCCCTTTTAGTATTTTTTGGTTGTTCTACTTAATACTATTGGTTGAATTCTATAATTAACACACAGTTATTCTTTTTTTTTTTTTTTTTTTTTTTTGACAGGCAGAGTGGACAGTGAGAGAGAGAGACAGAGAGAAAGGTCTTCCTTTGCCGTTGGTTCACCCTCCAATGGCCGCCGCGGCCGGCGCACTGCGCTGATCCGATGGCAGGAGCCAGGAGCCAGGTGCTTCTCCTGGTCTCCCATGGGGTGCAGGGCCCAAGCACCTGGGCCATCCTCCACTGCACTCCCTGGCCACAGCAGAGAGCTGGCCTGGAAGAGGGGCAACCGGGACAGAATCCGGTGCCCTGACCGGGACTAGAACCCGGTGTGCCGGCGCCGCTAGGCAGAGGATTAGCCTAGTGAGCCGCGGCGCCGGCCAGTTATTCTTAAGTGTTGAAACTTAACTGAAAAGTGATCCCTGTTAAATGTAAGAGTGGGAATAAGAGAGGGAAGAGATGTACAATTTGGGACATGCTCAATCGGACTTGCCCCAAATGGTAGAGTTAGAATCATGCCAGGGGATTCCAATGCAATCCCAGCAATGTAGCATGTACCAATACCATCTCACTAGTCCAAGTGATCAATTTCTATTCACAATTCATCATAATGATAGGACTAAGAGTCAAAGGGATCACATAAACAAGACTAGTGTCTGCAAATACTAACAGATAGAATAAAAAAAGAGAGAGAATGATCCAAATTGGGAAGTTGGATGCACAGCAGACTCATAGAATGGCTGATGTCCTAAACAGCACTCTGGCCTCAGAATCAGCCCTTAAGGCATTTGGATGTGGCTGAAAAGCCCATGAGAGTATTACAGGCATGGAAAGCCAAGACACTCTGGCAAAAAAAAAAAAAAAAAAAAAAAAAAAAAAAAAATGACCTAAATGAAAGATCTCTGTGAGTGAGATCCCAGTGGAAAGAACAGGTCATCAAAGAAAGAGGTACCTTTCTCTGAAGGGAGGAGAGAACTTCCACTTTACTGTGACCTTATCTAAATATGTTCAGAGTTGGCAAACTCAAAAGGCTTCCATAGCCTTGGCAACTCATGACTAGAGCCTAGGGAGATTACTGACCCCATAAACAAGAGTATCAATTTGTTAAGTCAACAACAGGAGTCACTGTGTACTTACTCCTCATGTAGGATCTCTGTCCTTAATGTGCTCTACATTGTGATTTAATGCTATAACTAGTACTCATACAGTATTTTTTGCTTTGTGTTTCTGTGTGGGTGCAAACTGTTGAAATCTTTACTTAATGTATGCCAAACTGATCTTCTGTATATAAAGAGAATTGAAAATGAATCTTGATGTGAATGAAAGGGGAGAGGGAGTGGGAGATGGGAAGGTTGCCGGTGGGAGGGAAGTTTGGGGGGGAAGCCATTGTAATCCATAAACTGTACTTTGGAAATTTATATTTATATTTATTATAAAGTTAAAAAAACTAATAAAAGAATTCAGCAACATTGTAGGATACAAAATCAACAAACTAGCAACAGTGTTACACAATACAAATTACCTGAAAAAGAAAACAATTCCTTTTCCCATAAATTTAACCAAAGAGGTGAAAGATACCTATAATGAAAATTACAAAACATTGATGAATGTATTTGAAAAGGACACAAAGACATGGAAGGGCATCCTGTGTTCATGGATTTTTAAACTCAACATTGTCAAAAGGTGCATACTATGCAAAGTGATATACATATTCAAAGCAATCTGTATCAAACTACCAGAAAAATTTTAACAGAAGTATTTTAAAAACCTTCCCATTAACATGGAACCACACACACAAAAAAAAATTCCAGACATCTTGAGCAAAAAGAATGAAGACATTAAATATTTATATAACCTAACCTTAAAGTATACACTAGAAAGCTACAGTAACTAAAACAGCATGATATCAGCATAAAAACTGACCCTTGGGTCAATGGAACAGAATGGAGTCTAGAAATAAACTGCTGCATTTACAACCAACTGATTTTGACAAAGCTTCTTTGACCATATCCTGGGTCATAAAAGACAATTTCATAAATATAAAAGAATAGAAATCACACAATGTTTGTTTTCAGATCACAACAGAGTTCAAGTAAAAATCAGTATCAGTAATATAGCTGGAAATATGAAGAAAAATTTTAAAATATTTTGAACTAAGTATAAAACTACAAATTAACAAAATTTGGAAAAGCAGTGAAACCAGTTCTTAGATAGAAATTTGTAGTATTGAATACATATATCAGAAAATAAGAAAAATCTAAAATAAAAAAATTATGTTTTTGTCTGAGGAAATTAGAAAGAGAAAAGAAAAATTAATTGTAAATTAAAGAGAAGGAAATGAATAAGTGAACATTAGAGTTGAATTAAATGAAATTGAAGCCAGGAAATCAGCCAAGGAAATCAACAAAACAAAAAAGAGCTTCATTGAAAAGGTTGATAGAGTTGATAAGCAAGAGAAAATTCAAATTCATAGTATCAGAAATGAAAGGGGGCACATACCTGCAGGTCCTACAGATATTCAAAAGACTATAAGGGAATATTATGAAAAACTTTATGTCCCCATGTTTAATAACCTGTATGAGTTAGAGAAGCTCCTTGAAATATACAATCTCCCAAAACACACACAAGAAGTAGACTGTCTGAAGGCCCATATATTTCCAACATGTTAAATCAATAATTAACCTTACAGAACAGGAAATGCCAGGCCTAGATGAATTCACTGTTGAATTCTAGAAAGTATTTCAAACAGTAATGATACTAACTCTCCAGAAGACCAAGGCAGGAGGAATACTTCCTCATTTATTCCTGGAGGCCAGTACTATCAGCCTTCCATGACTGTGAATTGACACCTATGGATTTAACCTACTGCACACTGAAGATATCCAGGAAAAATTTGCATATGGACTAAACATACACAGATTTTTTTTGTCATTATTTCCTTAAAGATACAGTATAACAAGTGGCACAGCATTTACATTGTAGTGTTAAAAGTAATCAAAAGATGATAAAATCATATAGGAGAATGTACCTAGATCACAGGCAAAAACTATGTCATTTTATTCAAGGGACTTGAGCACTTGAAGCTACAGTTACAGTGAGGGGGATCTTAAAACAAATCTTCCATAGGTAATGAGGAATGACTGTACTATCTAACACCAAAACCAGATGAAGTCATGACAAGGAGGTGGGAATTGGGTGTAGCTGGTTAAGCCTTGGTTTGGAGCTTTGTATTCCATATTGAAGTGCTAGTCCAAGCCCTGGCTACTCCACTTCTGACCTGGCTCCCTGCTAATGTGCATGAGGGAGCAGTTCATGATGGCTCAAGTACTTGAGTTCTTGCTACTCATGTGGGAGACTGAGGAGTTCCTGGCTCTAGTCTTCAGCCTGACCCAGACCTGAACTAGCAGATGGAAAACCAATCTCTCTCATTGAATTAAATAAATCAATCCCTTAAAAAAAGAGGTGTGGGGAATGAAAATAACATGAATATAGATGTAAAAAGCCTCAACAAAATTCCATGTATGTAAGTTTAGTTCAGTGTTCCCAAATCAATTAATTGTAATCTATCATATCAACACAGTAAAGAATAAAAATCTGAATATGTCAATAGATGAAAATATAACTTAACAAAGTATGGTACTCATTTATGATAAGATCTCTCAGCAAACTGATATAAAACACTTAACATTTATGATACATCTACAACTGAAAATATACTTACTAGTGAGAAGATAAAGTCTTTTCTGGCAAAACCATGAAAAACAGCCAACTGTCTTCTCTCATCACCTCCCTTCAACACCATACTGGTAATTCTTGTTGATACAATGGGGAAAAAAAGAAACACTGAGAAGGAGGAAATTAAAATTGTCTTTCATCACAGATGGCGTAATTTCCTATGTAGAAAATCCAGGGGCCAGCATGGTGGTGCAGCAAGTTAAGCTGCCATCTACAGTGCCAGCACCCTTATGGGCTCCAATTGGAATCCTGGCTATTCCACATCTGATCCTCTCTGCTAGGGGTCTGAGAAAAGCAGCGGAAGATGGCCCAAGTATTTGGGCCCCTGCAAAAACGTGGAAGACCCAGAAGACACTCCTGGCTGCTTACTTCAGCCTGGCCTAGCCCTGACCATTGCAGCCATCTGGGGAGTGAATCAGCAGATGGAAGATCTCTCTCTTTATCTATCTCTCCTTCTCTCTGTCTCTCTGTCTGTATAACTCTGACTTTCAAATAAATAAGTAAATCTTTAAAAAATCCAAAAGGAATAGCCAAAAGAAATCTGGAACCAATATAAAAGTCTACAGTTTACAAAGTTAATACACAAAAGCCAAACATTATCCTATGTATACATAATGAAAAAGTGGGAGCTGAAATTAAAAATACATTATCACTTACACTAGCACTCAAAAATTTAAAAAATAATACTTAGCTATAAATCTAACAAAATATGTAAGTGATCTATGTGAGAGAAACTATAAAATTCTGATGAAGGAAATCAAAGAATTAAATAAATATGGCCTTTTTCAAAACAGGTTTACTACTAGAACAAAAGTCTCATGGCAGCCGCAACTAAGTCAAAGCCAAATAGGAAAGGAGAAGACTCATATCATTGTCACTCTGGCACATGAGGATTTGGGTAAATCAACCACTCCTGGCTGTCTAATATAAAATATGGTGGCATCAACAAAAGAACCACTGGGAAATTTGAGAGGGAGGCTACTGAGATGGAAAAGGGATCTTTGAGGTATGCACGGGTCTTTGAGGATCTGAAAGCAAAATGTGAGCGTGGTATCACCATCAACATTTCCCTGTGGAAATTGAGACCACAGGAAACTGAGACTGATACTCCAGGACACAGAAACTTTATCAAAAAAATGAATACAGGTCTATCTCAGGCTGAGTGTGTTGTCCTGATGGTTATTGCTGGTGTTGGTGAATTTGAAGCTGCTATCTCCACGAATGGGCAGATCCATGAACATGACCTTCTAGCTTACATGATAGATGTGAGGCCAATAATTGTTGATGTTAACAAATGGATTCCACTGAGTCACCCTACAGCTGAAGAGATATGAGAAAATCATTAAGGAAGTCAGCACCTTCACTAAGAAAACTGGCTACAACCATGACACAGCAGTATTTGTGCCAAGAGTTAATATATGCCTTGATTCAAGGATTGGAAAGTCAACCACAAAGTTGGCAATGCCAGAGGAATGACACTATACTACTCAAAGGCCTGGATCGCATTTTCCTTCCAACTATACCAACTGACAACCCCTTGTGTCTGCCCCTACAGGTTGTCTACAACACTGTTCCTGTGCACTGAGTGGATACTGGCATGGTGGTAAACTTTGCTCCTGTCAACTTCACAATGAAAATAAAGTGAGTTGAAATGTACCATGAAGCTTTGAGTGAAGCTTTCCCTGGGGACAAAGTGGGCTTCAATGTCATGAACATGTCCAACAAAGAAGTTTGTTATGTCAACATAACTGGTTAGAGCAAAGCAACCCGCCAGTGGAAGCAGTTGACTTTACTGCTCAGGGGATTATCCTGAGCCATCCAGGCCAAATCAGTGACGGCTGTGCCCCTGTACTAGATTGTCACAGCTCACATTGTTTGCAAATTTGCAGAGTTGAAAGAGAAGATTGATCATTGTTCTGGAAAGAAACTGTAAGATGGCCCTAAATTCTTGAAATCTGGTGATGCTGCCATTGCTGATATTGTTCTTGGCAAGCCTGTGTGTGTTAAGAGCTTCTCTGGCTAGCCTCCTCCTTTATGTTGTTTTGCTGTTGTGATATGAGACACAAAGTTGCTCTGGGTGTTTTCAAAGTAGTGGATAATAAGGCTTTGGGAGCCAACAAATCACCAGCTCAGCACAGAAAGCTCAGGAGGCAAAAGTGAAGAGTATCCTTAATACTTGCCATTACAGTCTTAGTCACTGGTGGAAGAATAGTCTCAGAACTGTTTGTCTTGATTAGCCATTAAAGTTTAATGGTAATAGATTTGTTAATGATAACAATACATCTTAAAAACTTACAAGGAAAGAAGAATATTTTGTGAACCATTTTGTCTTATTTTGTTCGTTTATTTTGCATGGTAATTTTAAATTACTAATTTTTAAAATTAGTTCTTTTTTAATGTAAACAACTTGACCAACAATCTGTCACAGAATTTTGAGACCCACTAAAACAAATTTTAATGAGAAAAATAAATAAATAAAAGTGGGGAAATTCCATATTCATGAATAAGAAGTCAATATTTTCAAGGTGTCAGCTCTTTGCAAATTGATCCAAATAGTAACACAATCTAAATAAATTTCCAGCAATTTATGCTGTGGATTTTGACAAACCGGTTCTGAAGTTTTTAAGGAGAAGCCAACTCAGTATTGAAGAAGAATAACAGTGGAGGACTGATGCTGCTTGATTTGTTGTAAAGTTACTGCAAAGGACATTTAGCAGGGTGGTTACAATGCCTCTTTGGATGCCCACATCCCGTATCAGAGTGCCTGGGTTCAATTCCCGGCTTTGCATCAGATCCACATTCAGGGTCCTGCTAATGTATATCCTGGGAGACAGCAGCTGAAGGCTCAGTGCTTGGATCACTGAAATGTACACGTGACACCTGAAGCCCCAGGCTTTGGTCTAAACCAGGCTCTGTTGTTACAAGCATTTTGGGAGTTAACCAGCAGATGGACAATCTTTATGTGTCTGTTTCTCTCTCTCTCTCTCTCTCTCTCTCTATATATATATATATATATATACATATATATATATATCCCTTTAAAATACATTTTATCAAATACATAAAAATACAGATTTTCATGCTCCACCCTAGGCCTGGAATCTGTAATTTAAAATAATAGTTATAAAGCTCAATGAAAAAAAAAATAAAAAACAAAAAAGGCTGGCGCTGTGGCTCACTAAGCTAATCCTCCACCTGTGGCGCCGGCACCCCAGGGCACCGAATTCTGTCCCAGTTGCTCCTCTTGCTGTCCAGCTCTCTGCTGTGGCCGGGGAGTGCAGTGGAGGATGACCTAGGTCCTTGGGCCCTGCACCTGCATGGGAGACCAGGAGAAGCGCCTGGCTCCTGGCTTCGGATCGGCATGGAGTGCCGGCCATTGAGGGTTGAACCAACGGAAAAATGAAGACTTTTCTCTCTGTCTCTCTCTCTCATTGTCCACTCTGCTTGTCAAAAAAAAAAAAAAAAAAAAAAAAAAAAAAAAAAAAAGAAAAAGAAAAGCTAAATGAATCAAGGTCATGTGGTATTGATGAAAGAATGGAAAAATTGCTTTAATAAACACAATAAAGTGGCCGGTGCCTTGGCTCACTAGGCTAATCCTCCGCCTGTGGCGCCGGCACACCGGGTTCTAGTTCTAGTCCCGGTCCGAGCACTGGATTCTGTCCTGGTTGCTCCTCTTCCAGTCCAGCTCTCTGCTGTCTCTGCTGTGGCCCAGGGAAGGCAGTGGAGGATGGCCCAAGTGCTTGGGCCCTGCACCCACATGGGAGACCTGGCTCTTGGCTTCAGATTGGCACAGCACGCCGGCCGTAGTGGCCATTTAGGGGGTGAACCAACGGAAAAGGAAGACCTTTCTCTCTGTCTCTCTCTCACTGTCTAACTCTGCCTGTCAAAAATAAAAATAAAAAATAAAAAAATAAACACAATAAAGAGCCAAGAAACAGACCCATATTAATATAATAAGCTATTCTTTGATAAAATATCAAAGACAATACAATGGAATACAGATAGTCATTTTTTAAAAAAAATTATTTTATTAATTTGAAAGATGAGTTACATAGAAAGGTAGAGACAGAGAGAGAGAGGTCTTCCATCCATTGGATCACTCTTCAAACGGCCACAACAGCCAGAGCTGAACTGATCTGAAGCCAGGAGTCAGGAGCTTCTTCTATGTCTCCCAAGTAGAAGCCCAAGGACTTGGGCCATCTTCTGCTGCTTTCTTAGGTGCAATAGCAGGGAGCTAGATCAGAAGTGGAGCAGCCAGGACTCGAACCTGCACCCATATGGGTTGCAGGAGCTGGATCAAGGGCTTTAACCTACTGCACCACAGCACAGACCCAAAGATAGTATTTTCATTAAATAGTGCTGGAAGAAATGGACACTTTGATGCAAAAATAAAAAATATATAAATATGTACAATGCTGTTCCTCCAAATTAGCACATAACAATCATAGAATGAAATGGAAAATGCATAGCTCTGAAACTGCTAAAATATAATATTTCATGAAACTGGATACGATGTTGGATATCAGCTTGGATACTGCAGTTACTTTTGACTTTTTTTAAATTTCTAAGTTATTTATTAGAGATGAAGATAGAGAGAGAAAAGAGAATATTCCTATTTATTGATTTGCTCCTCAAATGCCAGCAATGGCAAGGGTTAAACCAAACCTGAAGCTAGGAATCAGAAATTCAACCCAAGACCCTCACATGGGTGGAAGGAACCCAATTACCTGAGCCATCATTTGTGCTGACCAGAGTCTACATTACCAGGAAGCTGGAGTCAAGATCTGTAGGTTGGTGTTGAACTGAGTCATTCTAATGTGCGATGCAGGCATTCTAACCAGTATCTTAACTGCTAGGCCAAACCTCTGTCTGCCTAGGAGTGACTTTGTAGATACAACACCAAAGGTACAGGCCATGGAAAGAAACAATTTATGAGCTGGACTTCATAAAATTTGAATAGTTTCTTTATGAAAGACAATGTCAAGAGAATGAGAAGGTGAACCATAAGTCTGGAGAAAATATAGGCAAAGACATATCTGAGTTTAAAACTGCTTTCCTACACTTTAAACATGATCAGTCTCCCAAACTCAAGTGGGACTTTAAACCTCAAAGTATATGTTAATGACATTAAGAGGGTGGAAGCATAATCTAATCATTGTGTGTAGGCCATCAACCTAGTGTGAGTTCCTTAAGTCACAGGGACCATTCCCTCTGAATATGGTTCTCACAAGGAGGACGATTATAAATCCTGAATTGTGTTTGGCCTCTCTTTCTCCTAGTCCTAGTTCACCAGGTTGTCCTTTCTTCCCACATGTTCCTCCTTCCCATTCACCACTCTACCAGAAGCTAAAGTATTGGGTAAATTAAACCTCCAGAATAATGAGCCAAATAACCCTCTACCCTTAAAAGCTAAGGTGTTCCAGGCATTTTCTTTGTGATGTAAAGCTGACTAAGTTATATTGTGAACATTGAATTTTATAATTGCTAAGTTACATACAAAATGAAAAAATTGAAACCTTCATCAATTATTTGATTACTCTGAGATACAGTTTATACAATCAAACCATGGCAAACATATTACTTTCCCTTTATTTACCAGTCATCAGACTAATGGTATGTTCCCTGAAATCCAGTTTCACTGACCTTCTTTAAATACTAATTATAGGGTTAAACTCTTAATAACTTAATAATGTAATAAATATAGCTCATTTTTTTCAACCAAGTCCACAAAATGTCTCTAAGGCCATAATTGTCTTTATTATTGTATTTTTAAAGCAAACTGTCACGTGTATGCAAAATAGTTGATAGGTGTATGCAGCGAAAGCAGTACATGGTCAAAACACCTATTTTCTTTTTTAAAAAAAATATTTAAGGAATACAAATTTTATGCATTTAATATATACAAATTTGGGAACATGGTGATTCTTCCTCCCCTCCATCCCTCCTACCTTTCTTTCTCCTCCCTCTCCCTTTCTCATTTTTATTTTTTACAAAAATCTATTTTCAGATAATTTTATTCTTTTAAGATTAACCCTACACTAAATAGAGAGTTCTTTGAATAGAAAAAAAAAAAACAAAAAACAAAAACAAACAAGAAACACATTGCTCCTTGATAGTCAGCACAGGGCTGTTCAGAATTATTGCATTTCAAGGTGTCAGTTTTGCTGCTATGGATTACCTTTTAGGTACTCTGTTAGTTACCACAGATCAGAGAGACCATATGGTATTTGTCTTTTGGGGACTGGCTTATTTCCTTAAGTATAATGGTTTCCAGTTGCATCCATTATGTTGCAAATAACAATATGTCATTTTTTCTTACCACTGTGTAGTATTCCTTAGTTTATATATACCATCATTTCTTTTTCCACTCTTCAGTTGATGGATATCTGGGTTGATTCCATATCTTAGCTGTTGTAAATTGAGCTGAAATGAACATGGGTGTACAGATCACCCTTTCATATGCTTATTTCAGTTCCTTTGGGTAAATTCCCAAGAGTGTGATGTCTGGCTCATGTGGTAGATGTATGTTCAGATTTCTGAGGTATCTATCTACAGTCTTCAACAGTGGCTGCACCAGTTTACATTACCATCAACAGTGAAATAAGATACCATTTTCCCCAAATCTTCATCAGCATTTGTTGTTTGTTGGGTTTCTGTATGGGAGTCATTCTAATGGTGGTGAGGTGAAATCTCATTGTAGTTTTGATTTGCATTTCCCTGAGGGCTAGTGCTCCTGAGCGTTTTTTCATGTGTCTGTTAGTCATTTGAATTTCCTCTCTTGAAAAATGTCTGTTCAGGTCCTTTGCCCATTTATTAACTGGGTTATATGTTTTGTAATTATTGAGTTACTTGAGCTCTTTATAGATTCTGGGTATTAATCTTTTATCAGTTGCATAGTTTGCAAATATTTTCTTACATTCTGTCAGTTGCCTCTTCTCTTTGCTGTTTCTTTTGCAGTGCAGAAGCTTCTCAGCTTGATGTAATCCCATTTTTAATTTTGGCTTTGATTGCTTATGCCCTGTGGTTTTTTCCAAGAATTCTTTGCCTTTGCCAATATCTTGCAGGATTCCTCCAATGTTCTCTAATAATTTGTTGGTATCATGTCTTAGATTTAAATCTCTGATCCATTTTGACTGGATTTTTGTGTAAGGTGTAAGGTAGGGGTCTTGTTTCATACTTGTGCATGTGGAGATCCAGTTTTCCCAGTACCATTTGTTGAAGAGAATTTCTCGGCTCCAGAGATTGATTTTTGCTCCTTTGTCAAAAAGAAGTTGGTTATAGATGCGTGGATTGATTTCTGGAATTTCTATTTTGTTCTATTGGTCTACAGGTCTGTTTTTGAGCCAGTACCAGGCTATTTTGATTAGAACTGCCCTTTATTATGTCATGAGATCTGGTATTGTGATGCTTCCAGCTTTGTTTTTGTTGTTTAAGATTACTTTAGTTATTCAGGATCTTTTGTGTTTCCATATGAATTTTAACATCATTTTGTCTAGATCTGAGAAGAATGTTATTGGTATTTTGATTGGGATTGCATTGAATCTGTAAATTGGTTTTGATAGTCTGGACATTTTGATGATATTGATTCTTCCAATCCATGAACATAGAAGATTTTTCCACTTTTTTATGTCTTCTTCTATTTCTTTCTTTAATGTTTTATAATTCTCATCATAGAGACCTTTGAAGCCCTTGGTTAAATTTATTTCAAACTATTTAAATTTTTTGTAGCTATTGTGAATGGAATTGATGTTAGAAGTTCTTTCTCAGCTATGGCATTGTCTGTGTATACAAAGGGCTATTGATTTTTGTGGGTTGATTTTATATCCTGCTACTTTACCAAACTCTTTTATGAGTTCCAATATTCTCTTTGTGGAGTCTTTTAGGTCTCCTATATATAGAATCATGTCATCAGCAAGTAAGGATAGTTTGACTTTCTCCTTCCCAATTTGTATCCCTTTGATTTTTTATTTTTTATTTTATTTTTATTTTTTTATTTATTTTTTGCCTAATGGCTCTAGTTAAAACTTCCAGGACCACATCAAAAAGCGATAGTGAAATAGTGAGAGTGGGCATCCTTTTCTGGTTCCAGATCCTAATGGGAATAACTCCAATTTTTCCCCATTCAAAGGATGCCGGCAGTCATAAATTGCTTTAATTTTGTTGAGGAATGTTCCCTTCTATACACAATTTGCTTAAGGAATTTATTATGAAAGGATCTTAAATTTTATCAATTTTTTCTGCATCTATTGGGATAATCATATGTTTGTTCTTCAGTTTATTAATGTGATATATCATTTATTTATTTTCAAATGTTGAACCATCCCTCATACCAAGGATAAATATCACTTGGTCTTGTGAATTATCTTTCTGATGTATTGTTGGGTTGAATTGCTAGTATTTTGTTGATAATTTTTGCATCTATGTTCATCAGGGAAATTGGTCTATAATTCTGTTTTTCTAATGTTTCTTTTTCTGCTTTAGGAAGTAAGATAATGATGGCTTCATGGAAGGAGTTTGGGTAGATACTCTCCCTTTAAGTTGTTTTGAATAGCTTGAGAATAATTGGAACTAATGCTTTAAATGTCTGGCTGAATTCAGCAGTGAAGCCTTCAGGATCTGGGCTTTTCTTTGTTGGGAGGGTCTTTATTTATAATTCAACCTTCATCTTGGTTATTGGTCTGTTTAAGTGTTCTATGTCTTATGACTCAATTTTGGTAGATTGTATGTATCCAGAAATCAATCCATTTCTTCTAGGTTTCTGGATTTGTTGGCATAAAGCTCTTTGTAGTAATTCCTGATAATCCTTTTTATTTTTGTGTGGTCTGTTCTTACATTTCCTTTTTCATCTCTGATTTTTTTATTTGGGTCTTCTCTATCTTTTTTTGTTGTTGTTTTGGTTAGTTGGAGCAATGTGTGTTAACTTTATTTTTTTTAATAAAAAGCTATTCATTTCATTGATCTTTTGTATTTTTTTGGCTTTAGTTTTCTTTATTTCTTCTTTAATTTTAATTTTTTATTTCCCCCTACTAATTTGACATTTGGTTTGTTGTTTTTTTTCTAGGTCCTTAAGAGATGCATTGACAGCTCATTCATTGGGTGACTTTCCAGGTTCTTGATGTAGGCACCAATCACTATAAACTTCCCTCTTAACACTGCTTTTGTTGCATCTAGTAAGTTTTAATATGATGTATTGTCATCTTCAATCATTTCCAGGAATTTTTTTATTTCTCTTTTGATTTCTTCTATTATGCACAGTTCATTCAGGAACATGTTGTTCAGTCTCCATATGTTTGAATATGTTCTAGAGATTCTTGAGTTGTTGGTTTTGAGCTTCAATCCATAGTGATTAAAGAAGATTCTCAGTATGAGTTTGATTTTTTTAATTTGCCTTATGGCCTATTAAATGGTCAATTTCTAATTTTTTTAAGATTTTATTTATTTATTTGACATGTAGAGTTACAGAGAGTGAGAGAGAGAGACAGAGAGAAAGGTCTTCTGTCCACCTGTTCACTCCCCAAAGGGCCACAATGGTCGGAGCTGCACCAGTCTGAAGCCAGGAGCCAGGTGCTTCTTGGTTTCCCATGAGGGTGCAGGGACCCAAGCACCTGGACCATCTTCCACTGCTTTCCCAGGCCACAGCAGAGAGCAGGATTTTAAGAGGAGCACCCGGGACTAGAACCGGTGACCACATGGGATGCTGGTGCCACAGGTGGAGGATTAACCTACTGCACCACGGCACCAACCAAGTAATGGTCTATTTCAGAGAAAGTTCTATGTACTAGTGAGAAGATTGTGTATGTTGCATCTGTCAGATGAAAAGTTCTGTAGATATCCCTTAGGTTCATTTGGTTTACAATATTACACTTGATCTTAGCCAAAAGGCCGAGAAGTGATGGTTTACAGTATGGATTATCTCTGTTTCTTTGTCGATTTTCTGTCTGATTGATCTATCCATTGATGAAAGTGGAGTGTTAAAGTCTCATGTTGCTATTTTATTGGAATATATGTTTCCCTATAGATAATTAACATTTCTTTTAAATAGCCAGGTGTCCTGCAATTTTGTGCACATACATTTATTAAAGTCATGTCTTCCTGTTCAATTGATCCTTTTTTTCTTTTTTTTTCTTTTTTTATTTATTTATTTTTTGACAGGCAGAGTGGACAGTGAGAGAGAGAGACAGAGAGAAAGGTCTTCCTTTGCCATTGGTTCACCCTCCAATGGCCACCACGGCCAGCGCGCTGCGGCTGGCGCACCACACTGATCTGATGGCAGGAGCCATGTACTTATCCTGGTCTCCCATGGGGTGCAGGGCTCAAGCACTTGGGCCATCCTCCACTGCACTCCCTGGCCACAG
Source organism: Oryctolagus cuniculus (assembly GCF_051225735.1). NCBI lineage: Eukaryota > Metazoa > Chordata > Mammalia > Lagomorpha > Leporidae > Oryctolagus > Oryctolagus cuniculus. The sequence goes on along the minus strand of NC_142869.1, from coordinate 84,760,288 downwards.
CAGAGAGCTGGCCTGGAAGAGGGGCAACTGGGACAGAATCTGGTGCCCCAACTGGGACTAGAACCCAGTGTGCCGGCGCTGCAAGGCAGAGGATTAGCCTAGTGAGCCACGGTCACGGCGCCAGCCTCAATTGATCCTTTAATCTTTATATAGTGCTTTTATCTTTATCTTTTAACAGTTTTTGTGTTGAAGTCTATTTTGCCTTATGTTAATGTGATTACATCTGCCCTTTTTTAGTTTCCATTAGCTTGAAATAACTTTTTCCATCCTTTCACTTTCACTCTGTGTGTATCTTGGTTGCAAGCAACAAATAGATGCATCTTATTTTTTAATCCAATCGGCTAGTCTATGTGTTTTAACTGGAACATTGAGGCCATTTATGTTCAAGGTAATTGATAAGTAACTGATTGGGTCTGACATTTTTCCATGAATATTCCTATAATTTACTTTGGATTTCTTTTGTACTTTTTCTAGGGAATTATCTGCCTTCACATTGTTTCATGATGCTAGTTTTCTTTCTGTGTTTCAGTATGTAGCACATCCTTAACCATCTTTTGTAAGGTTGGATGAGTGGTGACAAATTCTTCCAATTTCTGTTTGTTATGGAAAATCTTTATAGCACCTTCACTCATAATTGAGAGTTTTGCAGGGGATGGTATTCTGGGTTGAAATTTTTTTTTCTTTTAATACTTGGACTATACCTTTCCTTTGTCTTCTAGCCTGTATGGTTCCCGATGGGAAGTCAGCTGTGAATCTAATTGGAGATCCTCTGAAAGTAATCTGGGTTTCTCTCATGCACATTTTAGAAACTTGTCTTTATGCTTTATTGTGGAAAGTTTGACTATAATGTGTCATGGTGAAGATCTCTTCTGGTCATGTCTCTTAGGAGTTATGTGCTTGCTGTACTTGGACGTACCTTTCTTTCTCCAAATTAGGGAAATTTTCTGTAATTATTTCACTAAATAGAACTTTCAGTCCATTCTTTCTTTCCACATCTTCAGGAACTCCTAAAACTTGTATGTTGGGATGTTTGATAGTATCCCATAGATCTCCAACACTATGTTTAAGTTTTTTAACTTTTTATTTTTTTATTTTGTCTGACTTAATGGCTTCCAAAAATTTGGTTTTTAACTTGCATGTTCTTTCTTCTGCCTCATCAAGTCTTGTTAAGGCTTTCCACTGCATTTTTTATTTATCTATTGAATTCTTTATTCCTAATATTTCATTTTGATTTCTATTTTTTCAAGACTTTTTTGTTATAATATCTTTATTTTATATATTTGTTAAAATTCATTTGACAGGTAGAGTTATAGCAGTGAGAGAGAGAGACCGAGAAAAAGGTCTTATGTCTACCTGTGCTACAGCCGGCGCTGCACCGATCCGAATCCAGGAGCCAGGTGCTTCCTCTTTGTCTCCCATGTGGGTGCAGGGCCCAAGCACTTGGGCCATCCTCCACTGCCTTCCCGAGCCACAGCATAGTGGCCTAGAAGAGGAGCAACCAGGACTAGAACCTGGCACACATATGGGATGCCGGCGCCACAGGCGGAGGATTAACCAAAGGAGCCACCAGCCTCTCATTTTGATTTCTGTTTAAAATCTCAATTTCATGGGAAAAATTTTCATTCATATCATGTATCATTTTCTTTACTTCATGGATTTGCTTCTGATTGTTTTTCAGTAATCCTATCATTAATTTTTTGATTTTTATTTCCAGCATTTCCTCAATCTCTTCATCTTCACATTCTAATGTTGAAATGTTGTTGTGTTCTTTGGAGGGGGTGGTGGTCATGGTTTCTTCCTTATTCTTGTTTCTTGAATTTCTGCATTTACTTTTAGGCTATTATAGAGTTAATTTTTTTTTTCCCCTCTGATGGTTTTTATCTTTGAGCAATCCCTCTGTGGCTTAGTGGAATGTGTTCACTTTCAGTGAATACCAAGAGGTGTGTGGTGGGCGTGGCCAGGAAGCTCTGGTCAGTACTCCAGGGTGTAGTGAGTATTCAGGGTAGTACCCAAGTTGGGCATGGTAGCTCTTCTCTCATTAACAGGATGGAGAAGAATGGTCACCTTTGTTGGTGCGACCACTCCCTCAGGCCTTACCCTCCAAGTTGAGGAAAGCCCAAGTGTTAGCCCGTAGTATGTCCACCATTCATCCACACTGCTATATGAACTGCATAAGTGATCTGCACAGAGCTCTCTGTGAGCACAGTTCCCTCTGTTATGAGCTGCTCTACACAACCAAGGAGCTCTGAGGGTATGCAGCAGCACTCAATGATTGCCCAGAAAACCAACTACACCCTGCCTCCTTTCACATAGTCACAGTGTTTTCTCAGCTTCAGCACCTAGGTCTCTACAGTCAAGGAATGCAAGAGGGACGACTCCACCCTGCTAGCCTGCTTTGTCCACAGGGTGACTGAGATGTTCCTAGAGCTGCTGTCTGTGTGTGTTCTGTCCTGCTGGATCAAGCCTGATCCTCCTAGCTAGACTCAAAGTCAGTGGGGAACACGGGTTTTTCTCTCATGCAAAATCACTGGATCACAGGTGCACACAATACCTACTGGCCACAGCCCTGCTGTCTTTATAATTGTGCTGGGCATGTACAAGAGTCCCCACAGGTGGCATTTCCCTTTCATAGGGATGACTTCCTTTCCCAACTCATTGTCAGGTGGCTGCAGCTGGTGAGGTAGAGGCCATCCCTGCCAGTTGTTCTTACTGCTTTGGTTGCCCCTGCTAACTGAGTGTGGAGTGTCCCAAATAGTTGTTGGATGTATGCACAAGAGCTGGAGAAGCTGCTACCTTCTTATGTCCATAAGTGGTGGCAGCCTCCCTTCAACTGGCTGCAGGTTGCTGCTGTAGGAGGGAGAAGGGGAGAGAGAGATGCCCGGATTTACTGTCCCCCTCTGGGTGAGCAGTTGTCCAGCTGTCCTGAGGATCTGGGCTAGGCTCAAAAGTGGTGCAGTCTACTAGGCTCTTCTTCCTGCTCTACCAACAATGGTGCAGACCAGCGCAGTCTGACCTCACCTTGTTTACCATGGCAGACACTCTTTCCTGATCCAAGCTGCTGGGTACTTTGTTGTTTCCTTGCTCGTTGTTGTGTGTCTGCACCTTCCACACAGCTGGGCCATTTCTATTGCTTTTGCATGACTTCCCACTGCAATTTTCCCTGCAACTTTATTCTGAGAGTGTACTTTCTCCATTTTTTTCCTATTAATTTTACTTAGCCTTGATCTGAGCACCCTGTGTCTATTCCACCATTTTGGAACTCCAAAACACCTTTTTTTCAGAATTCTTCTGGAACCAAATAGTCAAGTAGTCTAGAGATTATATCTTAACTTCTCTTAATTTCAATTTCTATATTCATTAAAATGCACTAACATTGTTTCTATTAATATATCTAAAACACATGGTGTTTGATTGAAAAAATATAGTATCAAAGAAGACTTTCATTTGTGATACAAAATTATGGGACAAACCAAATGATTTTCCATGCCTCTGAAAATATAATTTCTAGAACAACTTAAGGAGGGAAATATCTATCAACTATTTAGAGATAGTCATGAATGCTTGAATAACTTTTTATGATAGCTCTGATCAAGTTAAGGAGCTCACTCACACTTGAAGAGTATAGATAGTGATTTTTCAGCCTTGACCTTGTTGGTATTTGGAGCATGATTCTTTTTTCTTTAGGGTGTCCTATGTGTGGTGGGATGTGTAACAGGATCTCTTTCTCCTATACACTAGATGCCAGTAGCAAATATTCCACCTACACAGTTGTGACAACTGAAAATGTAATCCAGATATTGCCACATGTTTCTGGCTTGAGGGGCAACATCACTTCCAGATCTCTAGTAATAGTAAAATGAAAAGTCAGGAGTAAAATTACTTCAACCTTCTTTTTCTAGAATAAATGCCTCAGTGTTTTCGGGTTTTTCTGATGCTATTTTTTTTTTTACCAGAATAGTTTGTGATCTTTCTTTGAAACTTCCATTGGTTTTCAAGGATCTGAAAGTATAAGTTATATAAAGCTAGCTTTAAGTTCTTTTTTTTTTTTTGAATGTTTACATTAATATCTATTTTCCCACATTATATAATTGGCAATTTGTTAAAGTGGCAATGAAACTATATAGAATGAATAAGTCCTCATGTCCTCATCTGATTATTTCATTAAAAATGAATGTAATCATTAAGATTAAATTATGATATACCCATGTTTCAAATAATCATTTAAATAGCAAATCATAAAATGTTCATGTTATATTTGGAAAAGTTTTCAAGGAATATGATGAAGATCACAAAAATCAACCAGTTCCCCATAAACTCCCATCAGTTTTGCATAAATATGCAGTCCTCAAACAAGAATCATCCAGGAGCCCTAAGAATAAACATTTCTGGTTTATATAAATAAATAAACATTGTCTGGTCCCACCGCTAAGACCTCATAAAGGTCGCTGTCAATTGTCACCTTGTGTACCCAGAGTGACAAACTTGATCTGATTAAAAACTTGTTTTGATTCAACTTGCAGCAAGCTGTTCACCAGAATTTCAAACAAATAAGTCCTTCTGTTCACTTGTTAGAATCGTGATCAACAAGGAACCAAAATAAAAATCCTGTTATCCATTAGGTTCTTTAATCGGTCAAGAAAAAAAAAAAAAAGATTGTGTCACTGATCTGGCAAACTGTTCACCAATGGCTTAAAATAGGCATATGACCAAAAAATGTCTTTTTATTCTTCTATTTCAATGTCATATGCTTTTCCTTAAGAGAGGCATGTGATACTTTGTGTGTGTGTGTATATATATATATAAATTATTATTCTTTTCCTTCAATACTGAACTGGCTCTACTGGGTATCCATATAAACATTAGAATCCACTTTTGAAGATTGACAAAATTGCTTTAGGCATTTTGATTATGATTTGGTGGATCCATTGGTCAGGCTGGAAAGGACCAACGTCTTGGTAAAAGACCAAACTCTAATATACTGTTCTGGTATGCAGTTGTATATTTCAACATCTACTTCAAAGACGAATCTATATGCCATTATCAAAGGCTTTGCCATTACAAAGTGGTCATGCCCCCCCACCCAAATTACTATAAGTGAAAGGTGAAAAAATGATTAGTACTAAATTCTAGTGCAAATTTTCTAAAAACTGGAGGCAATACTAGAGAGAGTAATACAGAAGATATGAGGGTATTGTCCCCTAACCCCACAACTCCTAGAGAGTTTCCATAAGTGGCTTTGTCTCCTCCTTGGCTTCAGCTCCCATTAAAATCTGCACCCTACTTGGCTGCAGATTCTAAACTCTGGTAACCATACCCACCCTTGTCACCTTGCTATTCCAAGGGGCAGTGACGGATTCTGAACGGGGCTGGCCTCTAGGCACCGTCTTTCATTTCTTAGATTACCAGCTTAAGTAATCCTCTGGATCAAATACTATGTGTTAAGAGATTCTGTGTGATTCTCTTTACCTGATGACACCCCAGCTGATAAAAATAACTGCTGTATCTCCTAACTATGAGTTCTACATAAGCTGAAGCACCTGGTATATCCCAGCTGCTTGGTGGGCGTACAATAAATGTTTTCGCTGCGTGAATGAAAAGAGCCTTGTAATTTACTGACAAAATGGAGGCATCCCATTTGCCAAGAATAACTCTCTGTTCATATTTAATCTTCTATTTTACCCATTTTTTAAGCATTGTCTGTTTCTTCCCCCAGTACTTTTTCAACCTTCATTTTGTAAAATAAAACATAGACATCGAAATCCAAACAAAACATGAAGTTATTATAAAGTGAGTCCCCTTATAACTATCCACAGAAACAAGAAGTAGAATTTTTCCAGTTATCCCCAAAATCCTTTAACATATACCACCTCAGTCAAGTCCGCTCCTTCCTGCAAAAGATAACAAGTGTCCCAATATTTGTAGAAATGATATAGTTGCATTTTAATGATTTTAATATTGAAAGTGTGTATCTATAGATGCTATAGTTTTATCTGCCCCTTTTAAAAATTGATGTAGCTTTTCATTCTCTCTTTTTTTTAAAAAAAAAAAAGTCTATTTATTTATTTGAAAGACAAAGCTACAGAGAGCCAGAGAGAGAGAGATTTTCCAGTCACTGGTTCACTCCCCAGATGGTCACAATGGCCAGAGCTGAGCCGATCCGAAGCCAAGGACCTGGAGTTTCATCCAGGTCTCCCACATGGGTGCAGGGCCCCAAGGACTTGGGCCATCTTCTATTGCTTTCCCAGGTCATAGCAGAGAGCTTTATAGGAAGAGGAACAGCTGGGACTTGAACCAGTGCTCATATGAGATGCTGGCACTGCAGGCAGCAGCTTCACCTACTACGACATAGCACTGGCTCCTTTTCATTCTCTTTTAATCTGCAGAGAACTTCTTCATCCCATTCTCTCCCTCGTAATAAGTCTGTTGAATAACTTGGAACATTTATCAGTAGAGTTTCCCATAGTTTAGATTTTTCTTATATTATATTTATAATGTACTTTACCACATTCATTTGAAACTCTATTTCCTTGGAATTAACTTCTGAATTCAAAGTCTTGATTACAGTCAACTTGTTGGCACTGGCAACACCAGAGGCAGTAGTGGTGAATTCTTTAATAGAAGGTACATTATGCCTGGTCTTCATTCATCGTACGATATCAGCTGCTGTTAGTGCTCCATGCTCAGATTCACTGAGTTACTAAAGTAGCAAGATGGAAATATGCTAAATTTTACTATGGAATCTAATCAGCTGGAATAATTCTATAAGTTGGAATAATCTTCCCTTCATCTACTCTTTGGATATTTAGTGATATAGTTTCTGTATAAAAGGTAGAATAAAAATTCTTTTTTCACTTTGACTTTTGTTATTATAAACACTTTTATTTAGTAAATATAATTTTCCAAAGTACAGTTTATGGATTACAATAGCATTCCCCCCCCCCAATAACTTCCATCCCACCCGCACCCTTCTCATCTCCCGCTCCCTCTCCCATTCCATTCACATCAAGATTCATTTTCACTTATCTTTATATACAGAATATCGATTCAGTATATATTAAGTAAAGATTTCATCAGTTTGCTCCCACACAGAACATAAAGTGTAAAATACTGTTTGAGTACTAGTTATAGCATTAATTCACATTGGAGAACACATTAAGGACAGAGATCCCACATGAGAAGTAAATACGCAGTGACTCCTGTTGTTGACTTAGCAATTTGACACTCTTGTTTATGGCGTCAGAAATCTCCCTAGGCTCTAGTCATGAGTTGCCAAGGCTATGGAAGCCTCTTGAGTTCGCTGAGAAGGTCATAGTCAAAGTGGAAGTTCTCTCCTCCCTTCAGAGAAAGTTACCTCCTCCTTTGATGGCCCGTTCTTTCTACTGGGATCTCACTCGCAGAGATCTTTCATTTAGGTGTTTTGTTTTGTTTTGCCAGAGTGTCTTGACTTTCTATACCTAAAATACTCTCATGGGCTCTTCAGCCAGATCCGAATGCCTTAAGGGCTGATTCTGAGGCCAGAGTGCTGTTTAGGACATCTGCCATTCTATGAGTCTGCTGTGTATCCCACTTCCCATGTCAGATCATTCTCTCCCTTTTTTATTCTATCAGTTAGTATTCGCAGACACTAGTCTTGTTTGTGTGTTCCCTTTGACTCTTAGACCTATCAGTGTGATCAATTGTGAACTGAATGATCACCTGGACTAGTGAGATGGCATTGATACATGCAATCTTAAAGGGATTATATTGGAATCCCCTGGCACATTTCTAACTCCACCATTTGGGGCAAGTCTGATTGAGCATGTCCCAAATTGTAGATTTCCTCCATCTCTTATTCCCACTCTTATATTTAAAAGGGATCACTTTTCAGTTAAATTTCAACACCTAAGGATAAATGTGTGTTAATTACAGAGTTCAACAAAAAAATACTAAAAAGGATTTGACTTTTTAAAAATTTAACAAGTTTTCTTTCTCAGAAAATAATTTTTATGTCATATCACCATGTCCTCATGAATTCAACATTTTTTAAAAATTTCAATATGCTGTAACTATTATTCTTACAGAAATTCAAATATCTTTGGCTAGTTAGAGCCTCCTTCAGATCAACTCCTAAGTCCTTCCAATAGCTTCTCTGATGTGTGTATGTCAGAATGTCCCAGGCTTACTACACATTCTCGGGCTCATTCCTAGAGTCAGTCAATTCTCCAAGAAAATGGTTTCTTGTAATGGGAAATGTTAACACTAGTTCTGCTTATTGCTAAAAACTGCTCATTAGTTTTTTAGGACTGTGAGTAGATAGAGCTAAAACAAATACAGTCTAGTGGCTCATAATTACATGCTGATTTTTCAATTCAAGCATTCAATTTTGGGACTATGTTTTTTTTTGTTTTGTTTTGTTTTGTTTTTGCTTAACCTCACATATATTTCCTCTGAATCTTTTGTAAGGAAAACAGAGATGATGGAAGTAAAATGTTCTTTAATTATTCATATTTTATCTTAGATTATATGCATAATAGTGTATAAATAGTCTCTAAATAGCAATAGCAATACTTTCATCATCAATCTTGATAACTATTCCAAAAGTGTTAAGAGATGCTCTTTTCCCATTCTGCCTCCACATTGTTATGGTCATTCCAAATTTATATAGTGTTATTTGTAGCCAACACATTTTTTAAGCCTCATTTAAAATGAACTCTACAGTTAACTATGTATTCAATTTTTATTACTAATCCCAATCAATTCCATTGTTTAAAGCTTAATTTCTAGTGAATTCCAAAAGAAGTTCTTGCATATTGATAAAACTTTGTGACTTTTGTGTGAGTTGACTTCATTATAATGGATATATAAATTCTTGGCCCATGTTATTTTTAAAATTATTTTATCTACATCAATCCAGTTTATTCTTTGGTCTAAATACTAAAGAGATTGACAAATTTTTATTTTATTTAGTGTTTGACTAGAATTGCTCTTGGCCATTTGAGGTTGACATTCTCAGTTATATGATATGGCTTTTGGTGGAAAATAAATGATTATCTCTTTTGATGCATGAATCTCATATCCATCAAACTCCCAGTTGTCTTTCTCCCACACACTCAATAGCACAAGAACTTATGGAATTGATTTAATCTCCATGTCAAATACTAGTTGGTTGTAGATGTGTGGGTTGATTTCTGGGGTTTCTATTCTGTTCCATTTGTATACACAGACAATGCTATGTCTGAGAAGAACTTGTAGGATCAGTACCATTCACAATAGCTACCAAAAATTTGAATACTTTGGCAAAAATTTGACCAAGGAAGTGAAAGATCTCTACCATGAAAATCATAAAACATTAAAGAAAGAAATAAAAGAAGATACACACACACACAAATGGAAGAATCTTTCATGTGCATGGGCTAGAAGAATTAATATCATCAAAATGTCCATACTATCCAAACCAATATTCAGATTCAATGCAATCTCAGTCAATATACTAATGATATTCTCAGATCTAGAAGAAACAATTTTAAAATTCATATGTAAATACAAGAGACCCCAAATATTCAAAGCAATCTTAAACAACACAAACAATGCCAGGTATCACAATACCAGATTTCAAGACATACCACATGACATTTTCAATCAAAACAACCTTGTATTGAAACAAAAAAATTGACATAGTTCCACTTCTTTTTTTTTTCATTTGGCTTATGAGTCAATTTTTTTATATTTAGTAAATATAAATTTCCAAAGTACAGTTTATGGATTACATAGGCCCCCCCATAACTTCCCTCCCACTCATACCCCTCCCATCTCCCTCTCCCTCTCCCATTCCATTCACATCAAGATTCATTTTCAATTATCTTTATTTACAGAAGATCAATTCAGTTCGCTGACTTCGATCTTATTCCGACAGGGTCATAGTCAAAGTGGAAGTTGTCTCCTCCCTTCAGAGAAAGGTACCTCCTTCTTTGATGGCCCCATTCTTTCTACTGGGATCTCACTCGCAGAGATCTTTCATTTATGTCTGCTTACTCATAGTATGGCAGATGTCCTAAACAGCACTCTGGCCTCAGAGTCAGCCCTTAAGGCATTCGGATCTGGCTGAAGAGCCCATGAGAGTATTTTAGGCATGGAAAGCCAAGACACTCCAGGGGAAAAAAAAAAAAGAAGAAGAAGATATAGTTCCACTTCTTACCAGTTTCATTTTCTTTTTTTTTAAATTTTTTATTTAGTAAATATAAATTTTCAAAGTACAGTTAATGGATTACAATGGCTCCCCCCCCCCATAATTTCCCTCCCACTCACACCCCTACCATCTCCCGCTCCCTCTCCCATTCCATTCACATCAAGATTCATTTTCAATTATCTTTATATACAGAAGACCGATTCAGTATATATTAAGTAAAGATTTCATCAGTTTGCTCCCACACCGAAACACAAAATGTAAAATACTGTTTCAGTACTAGTTATAGCATTACTTCACATTGGACAACACACTAATGACAGATCCCACATGAGAAGTAAGTGCACAGTGACTCCTGTTGTTGAGTTAACAATTTGACACTCTTGTTTATGGCGTCAGTAATCTCTCTAGGCTCTAGGCATGAATTGCCAAGGTTATGGAAGCCTTTTGAGTTCATTTTCATTTTTAAGAAATTCATTGGGAAATAGTTGTAGCTTATTGTGTTTTTAATTTGTATTTTCCTCATGAATAAAATGTTCATTGCTTTTTATGGGTTCTTTGTCTTATTATTAAGTTGCAAGATTATGTTATGTATTCTAATTATTTTAGAGACATGTCCTTCAAAATACATATATCTTTCCCAGTCTGTATATTGTGTTTTCTCTTATTAATAATATATTTCAAAGGAAGAAAGTTTTAATATCTAAATATTTCTCAATTTGCTTTCCATTTTTGTTCATGATATGTGTGTGCAGTGTATGTGTGTTTTTCCTATCTAGAAAGTTTCTGCCAAATATATAAAAGATTTTCTGTTGTGTTTTCTAATGACAAAACTTTTTTATGTTTTGGAATGTACCTTTAGCCTTATAATCCATTTCACATTCATCTTCCTAATACAGTGTGAGACAAGGTTGAATGTCAGTATTTTCTGTAAGATTGCAATTATTTCAATCCCATACATTAAAAAGACTATTCATTCTCTTCTAAATATTGTTGGCACCATTATAAAAATAAGTTGAACATATAAGAAGATTTTATTCTGATAATTGGTCAGTATGTCTACCTTAAATCAATATTACTCTGCTTTGTTTAGAGTCACTTTATAATAAGTTTGAAAATCAGATAGTCTGTGATTCCCAAAACTTTTTTTATGTTTCAAATTGTTTTGAATAATCTAGGTTCGTCCTTCCTTCCTTCCTTCTTTCCTTCCTTCCTTCCTTCCTTTCTTTTTTCTCTCCTTCTTTCTTTCCTTATTTCTTTTTATTTGCATGCATTTCATAAATCCAACATTAGGAACATAGTAATTTTTCCCATACTTGCCCTCCTGCCCACTCTCCCACCCCTCTTTCTCTTCCCTCTCCTGTTCCCTGTCTTGTGTTTTACCAGGATCTATTTTTATTTAAATATAATTCACCAAGGTCTGCCTCCCTCTGTAGCAGCAGCTACCTGGTCCCATGGATTCCCCTGCCACCTGGTTTGTTGGAGTAAGCATCTTCCTCCCTGGGTCCAAGCTTTTGTTGCTTTTTTGTTGTGTATTTGCTCTTTCAGTGTGGATCTGGATCTGTCTAATGTTTTCACTGCGTCTCCTGTGGGGACTTTCCCTGGACTCTATCCTAGGAGTGCACTTTATCCCCTTTTTAAATATTAATTTTGCCCAGCGTGAGTCCAACCAGCCTGTCGCTATTCCACCATCTTGGAATCCCCCTCATCATTTCTTTTGAAGTGAAGCTTAGTAGCTTCTATTAAGGATATTTTACTCCTCTTATCTAAGTTGCCAACTTATGGGCCTAAAATTATTCATGATATCTCCTCATTCATTTATCATAGTCACAATTGCCATCTCTTCTCTTTTGTTCTTAGTCATTCTGACTAGAAGTTCACCCATTTGATTAATCTTTTAATGAAGTAGGTATGATCTCATTACATTTTCCTCTTGATCTTCTTTTTTTCTAATTTATTGATACTGTTCTGAGCTCTACGATTTCTTTCCTTCTGTTTGTTTAGATTCAATTTAGTCTTGTATTATGAAGTCTTGAATTGTAGTTTAGATAATTGATTTATGCCCTTTTGTTCCTCTTCTGATATGAGCCTTTCATGGTATACATTTGCCTAACAATTTCCCAACTTTAATATATAACATTTTAATTTTCATTAAGTTTAAAGTATTTTTAAAGATTTATTTATTTATTTGAATGTCAGAGTTACAGAGAGAAGGAGAGGGAGAGAGAGAGAGAGAGAGAGAGGTCTTCCCCAGTTGGCTGCAATGGCCAGAGCTGCACAGACCCAAAGCCAGGAGCCAGGAGTTTCTCCAGATATCCCACATGGGTGCAGGGGCCCAAGGACATGGGCCATCTTCTACTGCTTTCCCAGGCCACAGCAGAGAGCTGGATTCTAAGTGGAGCAGCTGGGACTCAAACCAGCACCCACATGGGATGCCGGCACTGCAGGTGGTGGCTTTACTCACTATGCCACAGCACTAGCTCCAAAGTATTTTTTAATTTCATTATGATTTCCTTTTTGACTCATGGGATATTTGAAAGTGTATTGCTTAGTTTCCAAATATTTAAGGATTTTTCCATGTATCTTTTTTATATTAAACTCCAGCTTAATTTCACCTTGGTATTATAAATGATTTCAGTTTTTTACATATGCAACATTTTTAGTGACACAGAAAATATTCTATCATCATTAGTGTTATGCACTTAAAAAGATATGTGTTCAGCTAGTGTTTGTTGAAATATTCTAGAATCATTAATGAGGTAAAGATGGTTGATAGTATTTTCAAAATCGTGTGATATTTTTCATATGTAATGGTTATCAAAAAAGAACAATTGAATTCTTCAAGAATAATTGTGGCTTTCTCTATCATTTCAGTTATTTCAGTTTTATCCATGTAGCCATGAAGCTGTAATACTAGAAGACTATACCTTCAAGGTTGCTATATTTCCTGTATTAAATAATGCCGTGAACATGATGTAGTGTTCTAAAGTCTACTTTGTTGTATGATAATACACCCACTTCAGCTTTGTTTGATGAATATTGATATGGCTTACATTTCATTGTTTACTTTGAAGGTATCTATAGCTTTACACTTAAAATGATTTTTGTAGATAGAATATATAGGGCCTTGCTCATATTAATACAATTTGATGTACCTACCTTTTAACTGGTATGTATGCACCATTTACATTCAGTATACTTACAACATGATTGTCCTTCAACCTACCTTTTCAATGCTTTGTTTTCTAAATGTGTCATATTGTCTTTGCTCTTTTTTCTGCCCTCCTTTTGAGTTAAACTAACTTTTCTAAGATTTAAATTTTTCCATCATTGGTTTATTGGATGTAGCTTTTTTTTGTTAGTATTTCTCCAGGGTTTATCACACATGTCTTTAATATCTTGCAATTACATTCAAAACATATTTTCCTTCAATGTGTCCTAAGACAGACATAATATTTTTTTTCTTTTCACTAACTCCTTGTGTTATTATTTTCTTGCTTTTTCCTTAATTAATTATTTAAGATTTATTTATTTTTTGAAAGGCAAACTTACAGAAAAGGAGAGAGAGAGAGAGAGAATTTTGCATATGCTGTTTCACTCCCCATTCTGACAAGACACAGCTGGGCAAGGCCAAATCCAAGAGCCTGGAACTCCATCCAGGTGTCCAAAATACTCTTAATTATGTAAAAAAAAAAACCATAAAGCAATGTTAGCATTTAAGTATCTTCAAAGAAAAATGCCTATCATATTCTCACATATTCTTAAATATTGTATACTGATCCAAGTATTCTTCTGGAATTACATTCCTTCTGCTTGAAAGCTTCCTGTAATATTTCTTGTAGTGCAAACACTGCCAATGAATTTTCTCATGTTTTGTTTGCTGGATATGGCATCTATTTTACTTTGATTATTGAAAGATGTTTTTACTTGGTGTACAGTTTTGAATTAACAGCTTTTGTTGCTGTTTCCTTCAGTAATTTGAACATACTGACCCCTCACCTTCTGCCTTGTTTAGTCTCTGGGGAGAAGCTTGCAGTCGTTCTTATCTTTGTTTTTCTTTAATAGATACAATGTTTCTCTTTCCTCTGGATGATTTCAAGATTTTCTCTTCTGGTTTTCTAAGTGTGTTTAAATTTATCCTGCACGACTTCTCTGATCTGCTGTTTATTTTCTTCCATTTCTTGTAGAAAATTACTGACCATAATCTTTTTGAATATATATATATGTATATATAAAATCTATGCCAGAGTCTCTTTTCCTCATGACAATTTTATAATAGGCATATTAATTTATTTTATTTTTTATATTTGAAATATTAGATACCTTAGACTATTGTAATTATTATTGTTTCTTCCCTTTTGTTCTTTTTTGTCTGTGGAGATCATTTGTGTTCATCTAACTTGAAGTTCACCAATTCTTACCACTGCTATATCCAAACATTTCTATCATTCTCATTTGATTATTTCTTAATCACCATATGCCTACTGAAATTTTCCACGTGTTCATGCATGCATTCATCTCTTTCAGCCTTCCGTTTGATGTACTTAACCACAGTGATTCCAAAGTACTTCATTTAATGTTCTGTAATCTGCATCATATTTTGGATTGATTCTGTTAAGTGTTTTATCTATTGATAATGGATCATTTTTCATTTGTGTATTGTACAATATTAGAATAAGTGTAGGCAATATGTAAATGACTTCAGATTTTGCTTTGAGCCTGCTATATGTTGCTCAATGTTAAAAGCAATAGTACCATAGGCCCCAATACTCATTTTATGATACATTTGTATCAACTATTTGTAATAGTATTTTTCATTTTTTATTTTTTATCATTTTTAATAATAAAATAAAACTTTGGATTTTGTTTGTTTTTTGGATGATCATTCTTGGTTGCTGTGAATTTCAACCCCAAATTCTAATACTCTAGTCTCATGCTTAACATATTTATGTCTTTTAGGAAGAACTTCAGAGTTGAAAGTTAAAATATGATGGATTTTATGAGTGGAAAAGATGCACATTTTTTCTTTGCTGAATAAAAGCTTGAAAGAAGCAAGGCAGCTTGACAGAGATAAATCACATTTTATTAATGTTTCCTTCATTATATACATAAAATAGACCCAATTTCCACAATATTATTTATTTATAATAATATAATTGATTATTAAAATAGCAACTGATGGGGCCGGTGCTGTGGTGTAGCGGGAAAAGCCGCCGCCTGAAGTATCGGCATCCCATATGGGCTCCAGTTCAAGTCTCGGCTGCTCCACTTCCCACCCAGCTCTCTGCTATGGCCTGGGAAAGCAGTAGAAGATGGCCCAAGTCCTTGGACCCCTGCACCCACATGGAGACCTGGAAGAAGCTCCTGGCTCCAGGCTTTGGATCAACGCAGCTCCAGCCATCGCGGCCAACTGGGAAGTGAATCAGCACATAGGAGACCTCTTTGTTTCTCTGGCTTTCCATCTCTCTCTGTTAGCTCTTTTAAATAAATAAAATAAATCTTTAAAAAATGAAATAAAATAGCAACTGATTATTTTAAAATTATTTTATATATTTATATGTGTAAAAGGTTATTAATTTGAATTCACATTTTTGTTTCATTACATAGAAAGCGCTTTTATTTTATCTTTTAATTATTTTTCTTTTTAAGTTTTTAAAATTTTTAATTAGTTTTTAACAGATTGAATGTGGTTTTTAGATATAATTCTAAGAATATAAAGATATTGCCTAGTTATAACATTTGCGAGTTAGACTGACACTGAACTCTCTGTAGACCAAAGATACAGCTTACTCTCACTCAAAAACCCTTACTCTTCTCAAAACCACACTTCTAGCCCTGCAAAACTTCTGCAGACTAAAAATAACTTTAAAAAGAAAAAAGATCTGTGGATGTACTTATTTTGAAAGGCAGAGTTACGGAGAAGGAGAGACAGAAAGAGAAAAAAGTAGAGATCTTCCATCCAATGGTTCACTAGCTCAGTGGCTGAAATGGTCAGAGCTGGGCTGCACCAAAGGAGCCAGGAGCTTCATCTGGGTTTCCTACATGGGTGCAAGAGCCTGACAACTTGGGCCATCTTTCCCAGGAGTATTAGCAGGGAGCTAGATCAGAAGTGGATAACCGGGGCCGGCGCCGCGGCTCACTAGGCTAATCCTCTGCCTAGCGGCGCCGGCACACTGGGTTCTAGTCCCAGTCGGGGCGCCGGATTCTGTCCCGGTTCCCCCTCTCCCAGGCCAGCTCTCTGCTGTGGCCAGGGAGTGCAGTGGAGGATGGCCCAAGTGCTTGGGCCCTGCACCCCATGGGAGACCAGGAAAAGCACCTGGCTCCTGGCTCCTGCCATCTGATCAGCGCGGTGCGCCTGCCGCAGCGCGCTGGCCGCGGTGGCCATTGGAGGGTGAACCAACGGCAAAGGAAGACCTTTATCTCTCTGTCTCTCTCTCTCACTGTCCACTCTGCCTGTCAAAAAAAAAAAAAAAAAAAGAAGAAGTGGATAACCGGGACTTGAACTACCACCCATATGGGATGCCAGCATCGCAGGCTGTGGCTTAACACGTTATGCCACAATGCTGGCCTCAAAAATAACTTTTTAGTACCTTAAGATGCAATCATTCCTGTGGGACCTTAAAATGTTTAAATGACTTTGGCACAGTGCCCTAAATGTACATTGAATAAAATGGTCTTAATTTCTGCTTTCTTTCCCCCAGCCAAGAGAGATAACAAATAGTCAGGGAAGATGATGAAGGACAAGTCGTCAGTGGCCACAGTTCCATAATTCAAAGATCAAACAATTTATGACCAATATACTAACACTAGCAGAAAAGACTCCACTGCATATACTAATAGAGAAAGTGGTAGCTTTGTCAACAAGGAATCATACATGTCAATAGTTACCAGTTCATGTGGGGAAACATGATATCAAAGCCCACTTGTTATATATTTGAAAAATAGATAAAGATTGTATCATAGGAAACTTTTATATTCTGATAGTCTATTCTCTACTGTGCTACAAGATTTATTTAATGGTATTAAGTAGAACAAAAAAATACTAAAAGGAATAAAGTAGTAAGTTGTCCCTCGACAGTCAGGACAAGGGCTGATCAAGTCATTGTTTCTCATGGTGTCCATTTCACTTCAACAGGTTTCCTTTTTGGTGCTCAGTTAGTTGTCACCGATCAGGGAGAACATATGGTATTTGTGCTTTTGGTACTGGCTTATTTCACTCAACATGATGTTTTCCTGATTCCTCCATTTTGTTGCAAATAACCAGATTTCATTGGTTTTGACTGCTGTATAGTATTCTGTAGAGTACATGTCCCATAATTTCTTTATCCAGTCTACTGTTGATGGGCATTTAGGTTGATTCCATGTCTTAGCTAATGTGAATTGAGCTGCAATAAACATTAAGGTGCAGACAGCTTGTTTGTTTGCCAATTTAATTTCCTTTGGGTAAATTCCCAGGAGTGGGATGGCTGGGTGGTATGGTAGGGTTATATTCAGGTTTCTGAGGAATCTCCAGACTGACTTCCATAGTGGCTTTACCATTTGCAATCCCACCAACAGTGGGTTAGTGTCCCTTTTCCCCACATCCTCGCCAGCATCTGTTGTTGGTAGATTTCTGAATGTGAGCCATTCTAACTGGGGTGAGGTGAAACCTCATTGTGGTTTTGATTTGCATTTCCCTGATTGCTAGTGATCCTGAACATTACAAAATCTATTTTGTACTTGATCTATTCTCTACTCCTGCTACAAAATCCAAAAATATGCTCTCAAAAGCAAATATGGAAGAACTTTCCTATTGGAAGTCTTAAAAATGGTTCCAAATCTATGTAAACTTCAGCAGTTATAAACCATGCAATGTTTTCATTGAAGAACTCTATGAATAATTCCAAATATCATGCTTTTCCAGTATAGAAACCATGTTCTATCAAAATGTTCATCTTTCACTATTTGCTGCTTATGCTATGGGTGCAAGTGCCAAGCTTGTCTATGAGAATTAAAAATTGTGTTTCCCTTCTTATCCCCAGTAATATAGCCAGGAATGGCCTGAGTATGAAAAGTGTTACAATTCTGATGCTTTGGATTTTCTGAACCCTGACTGAACAGGGAAATGTTTATGTAGAATTTTTATTTCAAAAATCCATTTCAGCTCCTTTGAAAATTATTCAATAAGAAGTAACAGCTTCAAGGAAATTTTGTGGGCAGTATCCAAATTCCATTTGCTCTTCTCCCTCTGTTTTCCCTATTACACGCAGTGGAAAAATGTCAGTGCAGTGGGCTATTCCCTAGCAGTGAAATTTTCCCACTTATTCTAGACAGTTCAGCATATTCTCAGTACAGAACAAGCTAATGATCATGGGTCAGAGCCCACAGATCTTTACTCTTTCTCTTGCTATTTTTAAAAATACATGTGACTATCATCCTCTGAATCTCAGTTTCCTGAAGACAATATGACACATTCATTTTAAGTACTCTGATGTAGAAAGCTAATTAAGTAAACTGGTTCAGCAACTAATCATGTTTCACTAATTTCAACCATCTGCCTCAACATTTGTTCCTATGTGTAACCAGCTTTCATAGCTTTTTCCATCTAATAGCAATTAATGAAACTTAATAAGCTACATATATCACAATGTTATAACAGTTTACCAAAGGATATCATTATGAGGCAAATTATATTTAACAATTGTAGAAAAGTGACACTGATTATTAAATGCTTTACAATATCAACTAGTTATTTTTTAACTTATGTTTCTCTATTCTCTTGGTTTACATTTTGTGTATAATTTGTAATTTTAAAGTTGGTAAGACTGTCAGCTATTTTTATTCGCTGACTGTATTTTATTTGCTGACTATATATATGAGACACATATTAATAAAACACAATCTCTGTGCAAATCACTGAACCTTGCTCTAATTTTCATTCATATTCTGAAGTTTACAAGTGTTTTCAAAAACACTTTATTCAACCATTGTGTAATGAATAAAAAGCAAACTGTACTTCTATTCAGTGTTTATACTATGTGCAAAGAATGTTATATATGCACAAAAACACACATACTATGATCTTAATGTAAAGAGTGAGGTTAATTTGTAAATACCATGACTGAAACAGCACACCAAAAATCTTAATAACAAATGGTGGTTTTGAAAAAAAAAAACTCTCATTTAATTTAATGTTCTGCAATGGCATTATGTGTCGTAACTACCTCTTCTGAAGCATTATGAATCTCCCATATAATGAAAAATGAAATTATCATTTGACTTTACCAAGGACAGGGATTTTATTTTCCTAGCAATTCAGAGAAAAACAGTGCACAAAACCTATGTGAACAACTTTACAATGTATGTTTTCATAAATTTATACTGATGATAAATTTTACTTTGTCAGTGCTACATATCCATGTTTACTCATTACCCTGTCTGAGTAACATATATACTCACACATACTCAAAATGACATTGTTCTTTATTGTGACCACTAGTTTTTTCTTCCCCGTAGATAAAATGTCATAGTATAAAAAATTCTGGGTGACATGTTTTTCTTTTCAACGCATGCATTTAAGAACTTCATAAAGTTAAATGTGCAGAAATGTAATAAGTAATATGTAGATAGATGGTGTTTGCTTAATAAGAAGTTTAACTCTTGGGGCCAGAGCTGTGGCATAGAGGGTAAAGCCACTGGCTCCACTTCCCATCCAGCTCTCTGCTCTGGGAAAGCAGAAGATGGCTCAAATCCTTGGGCCCCTGCATGGTGTGGGAGACCTAGAAGAAGCTCCTGGCTTCTGGCTTTGGATCAGCCCAGCTCCAGCTGTTGTGGCCGTTTGAGGAGTGAACCAGAAGATAGAAGACTCTCTCTCTCTCTCTCTCTCTCTCTCTCTCTCTCTGCCTCTCTGTAACTCTGCCTTTCAAATTTTCAAATAAAATAAATAAATCTTTCAAAAAAGAAAAGCAGTTTAACTTTTAAAATCACCAGCCACAATTTTCAACAAGCTGCTCATTACTTCTTAAGGTACTGCAACAGGATGTGGGGGAGGTATTGCCTTACTGTTTTAAAAATTCTGCTGAAGCTTCAGTAGTGAAAAATAGTAGGCAATAGTACATTCACCTTCTTCAAAAAGTACTTAATAAATATACATGAGCTAAACTTAACTAAAAGATGATAATAGCTATTTAGTGATTTTTAAATCAATCCCAATTACCCACTTCCACTTAAAATAGAGTAGAAAATAAATAAGAGGGATTGACATGAGTCATCAAGATAGAAACTGTTGTGCCATCCATTTGCTTCCTCCAACCTATAATGAAGAGAATGGAACAGCTCCCCACCCACAAACTAAGAGAGACTTCAGTGACTGCCAGTGAAACAGGCACTTGACCTTCCATCTGAATATTTACTAACCTAGGGCAGCTTTAGAGAATGAGAGGTTCATGCGGTGCTAACATGTTTGGAGAGTTCGCAATATGTCTCCAGGTGACTGGGAACCCTGATGAACAAAGAGATTGATAACGACTTCCTACTGAGAAAATATGGATGACAGTGACTTGGGTGGAGTGCAGAGATAGACAGGGTGATCAGAAAGTTCAGCTTTAAGACCAACCTGTTCTTCCAGCAATTGTGGCTACAAGGCCTAAGTTCCCTTAGGCCAAGTGATCACCACTTGAGCAGCTGAGTCCTAAGCAAGTGGAATAGGATTCTGTCTGTGATAGCTGCCTTCTGGGCTGAAGGGCTGTAATGGCAGAGGCTCAATGGGGGCATTCTCCCAGGGTGGGAATTAAAAGAAGTCAGGCAGAGCTCATTGCTGTGCCAGGGAATGTGGGCATCCTAGGAACCTCATCTCCTGACAAAATCATGACTTCTGGGCAAGGGATAGGCAAATATTTGTCAATATGCTTTATAAATTGTAAACAGTGTGAATCCATGATGGATCATGAATGATTAAATCTTTCAAAAAATCCATGATGGACTGGTATGCATCAACAGGTTTATGCTTAAAATAGTAGCAAAAATTACGTGTTGGAGCATTCTGGCATATTTTGTACCATCAATATTCTGTGATAAGATTCTAAAGACTGAGCAGTGAGAAGAAAGGAGAGTGAATAAAAAGCCCGAGATCATTTAAACAGCAAAATTAGGAACTTGATTTAATGCTATCTTGGCCTCTTGAAAACAGACGTTGAAGGGGACTCCTTGAAAATAATATCATGAATTGAGTGATTCTCTCACTTGGGTGGAAACCCACAACCAAGACACAAGGATCCAGAAGACAGGGCCACTCTCAGTTATTCACCGAAGGGGTAAAGCCTGAGATTTTTGCCAGGGACACCTGAATACTATAGTTGATCATCTAAAATGATTGTTTTCCTCTCTTTTTTAAGTATAGCCTTCCTGACAACACAAAGAATCCACTGAATACATGAAAAGGAACCCAAATTTGACATTTAAAAAAATATTCATTTATTTATTTGAGTGTCAGAGTTAAAGAGAGAGAGGCAGAGAGAGAGAGAAAGAGAGAGAGAGAGAGAGGTCTTCCATTGGCTGGTTCACTCCCCAACTGGACACAACAGCCAGGGCTAGGCCAGGCTGAAGCCAGGAGTTAGTAGCTTCATCCAGGTCACCCACATGAATGCAGGGCACATACTTGGGCCATCTTCCACTGCTTTCCCAGACACATTAGCAGAGAAATGTTTTGGAAGTGGAGCAGCCAGAACTCTAACTGAAGCCCATATGGGATATTGGTGCTGCAGGGGACAGCTTTATGAGCTACTCCACAATGCTGGCCCCTTGACATTTTTGAACAAAAATTAAAAGACATAATTAGTTTCAAATTTGATAGAAAAAGATCAGAATTTACATTGTTTAGAAGAGGTAGAAAATGTTGAATCCAAACAAGTGATTTAATCATGTGGTGCAATCTTTCTTATAAATCACATGGCTTCCAATAATTTCAAAATACTTTGTTCTTTTTCTAGACACAATTCTGCCAAATTTAGATCCTCCTCAAATGTTCCAATTTTGATTTCTGCCATGATCTTGTTTACATATAACAAGTTATCTCTTCTTGTTTTCCAAAGTGCTTAAAGTTTATTTAAACTACTACCAATGACCTTTAAAAATAATACTTGAAATATCTATCTGAAAAATCTTTAAATAATCTTGAAACTCACCTTAGATTCAATAATTTGGGAAAAATTAGAAGCAATAAAATATGCTATATGTTTAAGGTTTTGGCTTTTGTTTAACTCTAGATTTAACTGAATCAGATTCTTGATGAAACAAGAATCTAGGGAGATTCTTGCACTTCTTTTTCATGGAAAAAGAGATTTTGAAAAAGCAAATCTGCAGTATAATCATATTCTCATTTTCTCTTCTCATCTTTCTATCTCTATGCACCCTATAGAAAATTACTATGTACTGTAAAATATGTTGACATTTTCTGAGTCCTAGACATCATTTTTAAGATACTTCAATGTTACAAGGTAATAATGTCAGCCAGATTTCTGTTAAAAATGGAAGCCAATGCTTTATCTACAGGTCCAGATTCTATTCTGGCTTCTTCCTGTTCTTTTAGACTCGTTATGTATAGCTAGTGGGTAAGCATGGCTCAGCTGTAGAACCACAACAAGATGTTAGTAGATTAAAAAAAGAAAGAGCTGCAAAAGGGAGGCCTTGCTAGAGTATGGTTTCCTTTCTTTCCCAAGATCTGGCAGGATATGCTGGGCAGGACTGGATTGTGGTTAAAGGATGGTTGTTTTTCTATCATCATATCCAAATGACAAAGGAAAAAGTCAAAAATAAAAATAAAAAGTTTGCATCTGTGAGGTACCACCTACATCTGCCTACAGATCTTCATGACGCAGATTAAGCACAAAATGCGTATGTCACTAGGCAGAGGGGGTTGGGGTTCATAGCATGAGTTCCATTGGCAAGGATGTTTTTTAGTGGGTTGAATTACGCCTGCCTGAAAAACAACATTTGGGTTCACCACAGGGAGGACTTGGCAAGGGAGAGGCTGCTCATGAGGAGTTGCTGACACTTGGGAAGAAAGCATTGAGAAAATGCAGCAGAACAAAATCCTATTTCAGTACTGAGGATGGCTTCTCCAGTGTGAGGTTTCCCTGATCACTATCATGTTGGAAGAAGGTAACAGACACTAACATGCCCGGGACAAACAAGAGCAAGCTCACTGCTTGAAATAACTATCACTATACCTGTAAGATTCTGCAAAAAACAAACAAACAAAAACCACCAAAAATTCAGGGAATTTTAACTAAATTTGGGATAAAATTCTCCCACCAATTTAGTTGAATTAAGATTAAGATTAACTCTAATTCTGAGCCTCTCTAAATTTTGGAATTGGCAACATAAGTAATTTTTATTTCCTTCCCAACAGTGCACATTTCTAAATAAATGAGTTTTTTTTAATTGACCTCTTACATAGCAATCTTGCTAAATTAACCTGCAGTTCTAGTAACTTATCTATACATGCCTCAGGATTTATTTCAGATGCAATGATATCTTCTGAAATACAATAGCAATTTTATAAATTTCTTCCCAATTCTTCTAGCTCCTTTTTCTTTGTTTGCTGCAATTGGTTGACTCTTCAAGTCAAAGCAAAAAGACAAGGTGAGTTTTCAGCCGTATTGTTCCATTTCCTGAATCAGAAGCAGAATTTTCCACATTCCTTGTTAAATAAGATATTTCTGGGTATTTTTGTACATTCCCTTTATTATATTAAGACTCCCCTTGTTTGTGGTTTTTTTTTTTTTTTCTGGAAAGCAGATACTCTCAATAATATTAATGTTATAATATAAGCTCATTCAAGTACTTTACTTTTTTTTGTCCTTTTGAATGTGATATCCTAGCACATGGTAAAGAGAATGTTCTAGGAACATAAGGTAGAACCTTCTCTGCAAAGCCAGATGACAAGTTTTCCTCTCCAGTGAGAAATGGGCTGTAAGTTCTTATCTTCTCTGCCTCTGCCATCAACATGACCGGAGGAGAAGCCGACCAGGCTGGGGAGAACACATGGACCCTTCCATGTGGTTTTCTTAGTTTTGGTCATGAACAGGATATTAACGTCTGGCCTAAGTTTTTTTAATCTATTAACACAACCATGCAATTGTTTTCCCTTGTTAATCTGTAAAATCTACTGATTTCATTAAAAAAATAAACCAGAATTGCACTCCTAGAATAAACCTAACTTAATTAGGATATATCATCTTTTTAAAATTTTATTTCTTTTTTTTTAAATTTTTTGCCAGGCAGAGTTAGACAGTGAGAGAAAGAGAGACAGAGAGAGTTATAGACAGTGAGAGAGAGACAAAGATCTTCCTTCTGTTGGTTCACTCCCCTAATGGCCGCTATGGCCAGTGCTGAGCCAATCCTAAGCCAGGAGCCGGGTGCTTCCTCCAGTCTCCCATGCAGGTGTATGGGCCCAAGCACTTGGGCCATCCTCCACTGCCCTCCCGGGCCACAGCAGAGAGCTGGACTGGAAAAGGAGCAACTGGGACTAGTACTCGGTGCCCCAACCGGGACTAGAACCTGGAGTGCAAGCGCTGCAGGTGGAGAATTAGTCAAGTGAGCCATGGCACTGGCCTACATCATCCTTTTTATATGTTTTATATCGTTAGGATATATCATCCTTTTTAAAATTTATTTTATTATTTATTTGAGAGGTAGAGTTATAGACAGTGAGGAGGAGAAACGGAGAAAAAAGTCTTCCATCCGCTAGTTCGTTCCTCAAATGGCCACAACAGCCAGAGCTGCACTGATCCAAAGCTGGGAGCCAGGAGCTTCTTCTGGGTCTCCCACATTGATACAGGGGCCCAACCACTTAGGCCATCTTGTGCTGCTTTCCCAGGCCATAGCAGAGAGCAGGATCTGAAGAAGGGCAGCCAGGACTAGAACTGAGGCCCATATGGGATGTTGTTGCTGCAGGCAGGGGATTAACCTACTGAGCCACAGTTCCAGCCCCTATATCATCCTTTTTATATTTTTTATATCTGCTGTATTGAGATTGCCAGTACAATCATGCACCACTTAATGATGTTTGATCAAGGGTGAATCACGTATACATTGGTGGCCCCATAACACTATATCATCTATACATGTCAAAACCATATTGGTATGCTTAAGCTCACTTGGTTTGTATGTTCACACACTCACAAAATCACCTCCAACACATTTCCTAGAATGTACCCCATCATTAAGTGATGCCTGTTTGTACTTTAGTTGGGGTTTTTATATTTATGTTCATAATTAAGATTGGTCTATAATTTCCTTATTCATAATGTCTTTATGAGGTTTTAATATCAAGGTTATACCTGCGTCATGAAACAAATTAGAAGATGTTTGTTATTTATATTCTGGTAGAAGTGATCGAAATTGATGTATTTATTCTTAAAATATTTTGATAGAACTCATCATAAAATGGCAAGTGGGTTAGGAATATTCTTGTGGGAAGAATTTGGATTTTGTTTGTTGGATTGGTTTGAATTGGCTTGGATTGGTTTAAATGTTTATCTTTTTAACTCAGTATTCAATATCTTTAACAGTCAATAATTTTGACTATCCATATTATTATATTATTTCTTATATTCATATTTTACACTCATGTCTCTATTCATATTTCTTATTTCTTCTTGCATCAGTTTTGGTAAGTTTTGATTTTAGAAAGGTATCAACTCATCTAAATTTTCAAATGTATTATTACATAATTGCTGGCAGTATTCTCTTTTGATATTTTTAATTTCTGAAGGGTCTGTAATAGTGTCAATTTTTTTCATTTATTGTGTTAACTGTTCCTCTTTTTTCTGAACCATTCTTACCAAATATTTATCTATTTCATTAGCCTTCTCAAGCTTATTTTATTTGTCTATTAGACTTGCAGTTTTATCAACCTCTACTTTGTAAATGTTGTCTACTACATCACTTACTGCTTTTGTTGTACACTGTCTTCTATTTTCACTAGGGTTAATCTGCTATATTTATTTTTTGAAGCTAATGTTCACCTCCTTGTTTTTCAGCCTTTCTTCTTTTCTCACATAGCTATTCAGACTGAAAATTTCTCTTTAATCCTAGACACTTCTTAAGTTTGGAATGCCATGTTTTTTTTGTTTTGTTTTGTTTTGTTTTGTTTTGACAGGCAGAGTTAAACAGAGAGAGACAGAGAGAAAGTTCTTCCTTCCATTGGTTCACTCCCCAAATGGCCGCAACAGCCAGCACTGCGCCGATCCGAAGCCAGGAGCCAGGTGCTTCCTCCTGGTCTCCCATGCCGGTGCAAGGCCCAAGCACTTGGGCCATCCTCCACTGCCTTCCTGGACCACAGCAGAGAGCTGGACTCGAAGAGGAGCAACTGGGACAGAATCTGGTGCCCCAACCGCGACTAGAACCCTGGGTGCTGGGGCCGCAGGCAAAGGATTAGCCTAGTGAGCCGCGGTGCCAGCCAGGAATGCCACATTTTTTATCATCATTTATTTATACATTTTCTATTTTTCATTGTGACTTATTATTATCTTTCTGAGAATTATTTCTTGGTCAACCATATTGTAGTCACATAACATACTGTATTTTCCTATTCCTTGGAAATATTTGAGACTTGAATTACAGTTTAAAATATTGTTTCTCTTCTAAAAAGCATATCATTGAATTTCTATCTTCTGAAACATATTTATTTAAAGATTTATTTATTTATTTGAAACTCAGAGTTATAGAGAGAGAGGGAGAGACAGAGATGAACCATATGCTGGTTTACTCCACAGATGGCTGCAACAAGCCAGGGCTGATCCAAACCAAGGCCAAGAGCTAGGAGCTTCATCCAGCTGTCCCAAATGCAGTAGGGGCCCAAACACTTAGGTCATTTTCCACTACTTTTCTCAGACTATTAGCAGGGAGATGGATCCAAAATGAAATAGCTGGGTCTGAACCACCACCACATTGGATGCAGGTGTGGCAGGCAGTGGCTTTACCCATTATGCTGCAATGCCAGCCCCTGAAAATATTTTGATTGACATTGTTAATCCCTTTAAATTTATTGCAAATATTGATGTTTATGATCTAAATATATCATATTACTCTTTTTTCAGTTTTACTTGTTCTATTATTTTTCTGTCTTTCACACAGTTTACCTTCATTTGAGAGGTTTTATTTGTCCTTAATTTTTTGTAATACAATATACATATAAGTTTTATCATCTTAACCATTTTGAAACACATAGTTCAGTGATTTTTAAACACACCATATTGTTGTACAACCACCAGCACTATACGTATTTAGAAGACTTTCATCTTGCTAAACTCTGAACCTGTTAATGAATAACTTCCCCTCCTTCCTCCCCTCAGGCTTTGACAATCCCTGTTTCACTTTCTGTATATGTAATAGGTATGTCATATAAATCAGTATAGTATCTGTCACTTTTGATTATTGGCTTATTTCTTATAGCATAATGTTCTTAAACATTGTGCCATATATCAAAATTTCCTGTTTTTCAAGATTCATTTTATTTAATTGAGGGCAGAGTGAGACAAAGAGACAAAGAGATCTTCCATCTGCTGTCCATTCCCAAAATGGCTGCAATAGCAAGGGCTAAGCCAGGGAGAATCCAAGAACCTAGAACTCCAACCAAATTTCCTACATCAGTGGCAGAGGTTCACGCACTTGGGCCATTCACTCGTGCTTTCTCAGGTGCTTTAGCAAGGAGCTGGATGGAAAGTGGAGCAGCTGGTGTTTTGAAGTGGTGCTCCAATATGGGATGCTGGTGTAGCAGGCAGCAATTTAATCAGCTGTTGGCATCTTTTAAGGCCAAGTAATATTTCATTGCCTTCCTTCCTTCCTTCCTTCCTTCCTTCCTTCCTTCCTTCCTTCCTTCCTTCCTTCCTTCCTTTCTCTCTCTCTCCCTCTCTTACACACACACACATGCACATATTTACACATTTATATCATATTTTTCTTATCTATTCATCAGTTGATGTACACTTAGGTTGCCTTTAAGTTTTAGCTCGTTGGAATAGCTGATATACATATACATATACATGGACAAATATCATTCCAAGGCCCTGCTTTCAGTTCTGTGGGTTATATACCCAGAAATAGAATTGTTAGATCATATGATACTCACAACTTTAATGTGTTCATAGTTCAGACTTTTCTAAGTATTTTTAATTATACTTTAGTTCCCCAAAAACCAGCTAAATTACATGGAAACTTTCATGTAGTCAACATGTAAGGTGAATCCAACTAGCCCATTTCTAATCATTTCTGATAAATTAAAACCATAATTGACAGTTGTTGAGTGGGTTTTATGTGTCTATGCTCTCTACTTGTATTAATTTATCTAATACTTATAACTCTGTGAGGTGTGGCCTTGTATTACCCCCCATATTACAGATGAGGAGACAATAATCCAAGGTTAAAGAACTTGTCCAACGTCATAAGTTTCAAAATCGCAAAATGAAAATTCAAACCCAGATAATCTGTCCTCATAACCGTTGTCTGGTCTTCCTCACTGGGGCACTATTGTCACTTAGGGTAATATCGTACCCATACTTAATTAGACGGAACTGCCTGCACACTGCAGAGCACTGAGGTTTCCTTCCCTTGTCCCATTTAATGCCAGTCATATCCCCAAGGCAATGTGACAAACAGGATGATTTCCAGCACCCAACATTTCAAAACATCTGCTTGAGATAGAACTCATTCAGGTTAAAGATACTGCAACTCGCTGTTGCAATGGGTAGGGCCAACTCCCTACAACATTGACATCCCATATCAGAGTGCCTGTTAGAATCCAGTTGCTCTGCTCCCAGTCCACATCCCTACTAATGTGCCTGCAAAAGCAGCAGATGAAGACTCAGCTACTTGGGTTCCTAATACACCCAGCCCCGGCTGTAGCAACCATCTGGGAGAGTAAAGATCTTTCTCTCTCTCCCTCACTCTCTGTTAGTGTGCCAGCTAAGTCAACAAAATAAATCCTTTTTAAAAAATGCTGCACCTCTTGCTCTCTGGGCAATACCATGATTCACCGAGATTCCGCACACGCCCCCATCCACACACACATGCTATCGAGTGTAAAGACACATATCATATATTCATACACAGCAAAGATTTGAAATGAAAACAAAAGATAACTGTATTAGTTTAGTATCTTCTTTCTCATTTTTGTCTTCCTCATCAATGCCTTCTGCTTTTTAGTAGAAAAACATTTTATTGAGGTATACTTTTTATAAAATAAAATATACATATTTGAAAAATGAAACTAAGTGAATTCTGATAAATATATATGATGAATATACATAACTTCAAAAAGTTCGTGGAAAATGGAAATAAGTTCATTTGGATCCAAAAACATTTTGAAACCTGTGTATAGCGTTTTTACAATTGATTCATTTCCACTAACTCTCCCATGCATGTTATATATATATATATATATTTCTGTTTTTTATGTCTGAGATAACAGTTTTAATTTACATTTTGCTTCATCCCTTGATTCTGAAGGGCACAGCATAAATAAAGGGAAAAAAGGAAAGAGAACAGAAAATACATAAATTAAAGATGAGAAGAAGTAGTGACAACAAAAATCAAGTAGCTGCTCATAAGTCACCAAATAAAATCAGTCAGAAAACCAAAACCAACACTTGCCTTGCCTTAAAACTTACGTATTTTAGAGAACAATTGAGTTTCAGAATTCCCCGTACAATGTTTGTGACAGATGGTCATTCAGCCTCTGCCACATGTCATTTCCAAGGGCAGGCAGATCACTAACTCTGTGTAGAAGGAATCCAGGTCTCTTCGGTTTGGTGCTGATTAGAAAGACATTCTCTTTTAGAACAGAAATCTGCTTCTCCTTGGCCTCGGTTCTAGCCTATGGAACCATATGGAATGACTTAAACCTTCTTCCATGTGATGACCCTTCAAAATGTTGAAGCAGTTATTATGCTGCCCCAGGCCCCTGTGACTCAAAATAAAAATGTATGAAGCTATTATCTGTCCTTCAATAAGCAGTACAACTCCTAGTAGGGTCATGGTGCTCAAAAGCCCTGTTCCATTTCTTCCTTAGTAGTAATTGTTTTCTTATGGACTCAAAGTCAGCAAAACAAGAGTGTTTTCTGTGGGTGTGCTCTATGAACAATGTGTATACAAATATGTACACGCAAACATAAACTACACATTGAGTTTATATGTCTATAAATGAATGTATAGATACATGTGTGCACATATGTAAAATATGCACGTTGCTCATGCTTGCTTCTTTCCCAAATTGCTCCGTAAAGTCCCAATAGAGGGAAATAGTTCATTTATTTTCAGGCTTATATCATCTCTGGAAATAAGATGGTTTTTTTTGGAGCAATATTTATATTTCTTAGTTCAAACAGAATAGATACTTGCACAGTCCTGTCTTTTATGGGCCCAGCCCGGAACGGTTAATCCTTAGCTTCAAGAGTAAGGAAAACACTGGGGCACTTTGCATCAGAAGAGTGGATTAACTCTGAAAATATGTGATAATGTAAACAAAAGTTAGGGCCTCTGATCACTGCAAGCCTGACACTCATCTGATCCCATTTTCCTTTTCCTCTTAGTTTCATTTCCAGTTACGTTTATTCCATGCCCACTTCATATCTTATTTTCAGAGAGGAGGGAAAACTCTTCCTTTGATATTGAGGGAAATGTCTAAAGGGCCCTGAGTTCAAGTCTCTTTTATATGTCTCATGCAATCTGAATTTCATGGTTCAGTATTTTAGCAGGCCTCAAATGAAAGGGTTGTTTCCAGGTTATGATAACATAATTGGATCCAAAGTCATTGTCATCATGTCATCCCACAGAAAGTTATTTTGAACCTTCTCCTGGGGGCAGGAATTGAGTTGATAGGGGCAGGTTTGTTGGGTGGGGGGTTGGATATGA
The DNA here is from genome assembly GCF_051225735.1 of Oryctolagus cuniculus. Classification (NCBI taxonomy): domain Eukaryota; kingdom Metazoa; phylum Chordata; class Mammalia; order Lagomorpha; family Leporidae; genus Oryctolagus; species Oryctolagus cuniculus. Next base: position 84,729,234 of record NC_142869.1, on the reverse strand, counting down.
AACAGCATCTAGTTCTTTTTGAAAGGTTCTCATTTCATCCCACTTCTTCATAACACATGAAAAGTGCCCTCAAATGCTTGGCACAGTGTCTGCCGTCTGTTCCACCTACCACATTTTTTTCTGCTTTTTATATCCTCTTTTCTTTGCTTTATTAAAATGGAGATCATAAAGAAAAAAAAAAGTTGTTTCAATGTAGGATGGACAGGAATAGGAAAAAGAGTCAAGATTGGCTGACATGACCTGTTCTGAGGGCATTGTTAGGGTAACACCTAGGATGGATATCACTGGGGCACCGGCAAGTTGGCCAACCAGAGCTTCTTGGATCAGGACAGATGGTGGAGCATCAACGTGTAAGGTACTCTACACAGTTTTGCTCCAGCCAAGCCCTAGAGAAACTCGTCTTTGTTCTTTTAACCAAGCCTTGCATATGAATCACTGAAACTTCTACATGACTGATGTGAGAAAGCAGCTGAAGATTAATCCAGTTTCTGCCAAAGGAGACAGAAGAAGGATTTCATATCATTACTAGTAGATTTTCAAAAAGCAAAGCTCTCACATACCTGAAGTGATTAAAGAATGTCTCCAGTAAAACAAGAAACAAAACTCAGGTACCTACTTCCTCTCCACCTGTAGAATTGCTACAACTACTTTAGGCTTTGACAATTTTACTTCCTATAAGAAACATTACATGAGATGCCTCCCCTTTCCTTGCTTGTTGGAAATCTTCACTCTATCTGCCTCCTTATTACCCTTTGTCACTCTGCCTCATTGATGTTGGGGGACTATTCACCCAACCACTTGGTACTATTGTCATCAGATTAATTTACCTGGATTATATGCATTGATTTAGATGCCAGTGGAACTCTTAAAGCTCTCATACTGTACTTACTCTTATTTTTAAAGCAGCAGCACTTCTGTCTCTTCACCAACAGATATTCCAAACTTTACCAAGTGAATCAACCCCCCTCCACACTGTTAAATAAAATTGATAGGAGGCCACTGATTGGCAATGAGATATTGTAGTAGATGGAACCAACCAAACCAAAATGGAGTCACTCATGTTAAAATTCCATGGCACCAAACTGAAACTAAGTTGTGTATTGGACCTTCCAAGACAGAAATAACAGTCAAGTCCCCAAACAGGCCAATTTAACTAGTGTCCTAAGGAAGATCCCTCTGGTTTTACCCTACAAAGAAAGCAACCTGAATTAACTCAAAACTAACACATCCACATTTGAACTACATAGTTTCTTTACTCCTTCTCAAGCCACCTGATAAGAACCCACTGCACTGCATGCCAACTGATGCACTGTTTCTACAATTTGGAGGGCTGCTACCCCAATTCACACAGTGCTAATAAAAGTCAATTTAATCTTTAAACTAAATTTGTATAATTTTGTATTTTGACATCAAACACCCCTAAACCTTCACTGTTTATAATTGATCTACTTTATACCTATTCTAATAAAATCAAATGCCATAAGGCAAAAACCTCTGAACTTTCCATTATTTCCAGTCATCTTTATCTGCCCTGAAACAGGTGCAATTTCAAATAAAAGGTAACCCCCTTTTTCATCTAAAATAAATGATATAATCTACGTGTACTTTTAAGTTCATTTCCCGCTCTTCTGGGGCCTCATTTTTATCTGTTAAGGCTCTATCTTCTCTTTATCTTCAATCTTATCACCTTTATGCCTTATTCTTCAAAAACATGTAAATCTTCTCTATCCATAAATAAATGGAAATGCTGAGAAACTACTAAGATCCTTTTTATTTCTAAGTAAATTTGACAGTAAATGTCTTTTCTATGAGACATAGCTTATAAGAAAATTATTCATTTATTGATGATTTACTTATAACAAAATTTTATCACAAAATTCTATAAAAAGCACTTTAGTGGAGAACATGCATTTTTTTTTCTCAATGATTCTGATGCCATACTCATGAATGCAAACATTAGTTCTTGAGGAGCAAAAATTATTTTTTAAAAATATTTATTTATTCATTTATTTATTTTACAGGCAGAGCAACAGTGGGAGACAGAGGGATGGACAGATCCAGAGTGAGATATCTCCCATCTCCTGGTTCATTTTCCAAATGCTTGCAACAAAGCCAGGAGCCCAAACTCATTCTAAGTGTTCCATGTGAGTGGCAAGGACCTATGTAATTTCATCAACTATTGAGGGTGCAGATTGTCAGGAAGCTAGAACAGGGAGCTAGAACTTGAACCTAGACACTCTATGGAGGCTCTCTGTTATGGGATGAAGTTTTTCTAGGTAGCATCTTAACCACTCTGGCACACCAAGCACCCCACCCCCAAATTTCTAAATGTGGTTATAGCTCTCCAAATTTTAACCCTACTCAGCAAAATTGTATTTCTTAGTATTTAATGCCTCTCACTTTAGGAAGAACAAATTAATTTTTATCTTAGGGAATGAGGTCCAATAATGAAAAAAGTGGTGGAGAAACATTGGTATAGTGGAACCAGACCACCTGGGTTCACAACCAGGATCTGTCTTGACTTTGCTGCTTATCTTTTGGCAGGATACTTAACCTTGCTGTGCCTCCATCTCCTCATATGTAAAGTGGAGATAGTAGGTAGCATCTACTTCACATGGCTGAGCTTTTAAAAAGGCTTCATTAGCTCCTTGGTGGGGCACATGGTGCAACCCAAGTGAACATCTGCTGTGGGCTGGAATGAGAGGCTGCTATGAGAAGGAATCCAGGGGCTTCAACTGGGCATTTGCAGCCAGGAACATAACTTCAGTATCATTGTCCATGCATGGTCGTTGTGGAAAGACATCACATCAATGAGGGAACCTCAAAAAGTTTGTAGAAAAATAGAAATAAAAAATAAGTGTTTGGAGGAGACTCCAAGATGACAGAATAGGGAGGAAGCTTACTGCTCTAGTCTATGGGAAGATAGTTTAAAAAAGCACAGAGCATTCAATCTCAGGGAAGAGTTAGGGAGAAAACTCTAGTGGAAACTCCACACAAGTCAGAGGGACACTGTAGATCTACATGGAGGGTGTGGATGCACAACTTGAACACAGACATAACACAGCTGAGAGCCTCAGCACCAGCTTTGGAGAGTCCGGTGATTCCAGACTGCAGCAGCCCAAGCCACTGGTGATAAAGCTTCAGGGAGAACATGGAGTGAGTCCAACTTGGAACCCTGTGGAGGATAGTGTACCTGCCAACACAGAGGAATAAAAGGGGCATATTTCTCTCTCCCCAGCTACCCAACAACAGTGTCCTGTAACTAGCTGGAAGTGGCTAGGCACCATTTTGGACATACGCAACAGCTGCGCCAGCTTGTGCCTATGCACCCAGAAACCAGTTGCGATGAGACACCTGAGTCTGGCTGGGAGAATTGACAGGGTGCTTGGTGCCTGTGATTATGGGAGCCTTGTGTGCTGGGGCTGTGAAAACACTGTGGCTTGGAGGTCACAGGGTGTGGCTGGGTCACTGGGCAGTTTTTGTGGGCAGCTTCACATGGCTGGGGCTCCCTGCTTGTCTGCTGAGGGCCATTGTTGTGAGATCTGTACTCACAATGAGGACTACACAGATCCATTGTGTGGTTTTGAATGAATATTGTACCAACTGGGCCTAGCACCCAGGTATTGGTCATCTTGGAGGAGAAGATGTAAGTGTGAGACTGTGCAAATGGAGCTTATCAAACCCTCCCATCTGATAAATTAAAAGAGAGAAAGAGAGAGATTTACCATGCCCAAAGTGGGTGTCACCTTGGACACTCCCTTCACCCTGGAGCACTGAACAGAGTTCCCTGGCCATAACCAGCACATGCCTCTGGGTATTCACCAAGAGAACAGACACTCCACCAATCCACAGAGGAATAGTCCAAAGATAAATGCCATCACAGAAAAAAAAAAACTCCACAATTTCCTAAAAAATAAATGAAGAAATTCGAGATTGAAGAAATGCCAGAAACAATTCAAAAGATTGAGTGTAGGATTACATAGAAGTAATCAGAACCAAATCCACAAATTAAAGAAATCCATACAAGACATGAATAAAAAATTTTCCCATGAAATTGAGAGTTTAAAGAGAAATCAAAAGGAAATGTTAGAAACAAACAATTCAATAGATCATATTTTAAAAAATGTGGTGGAAAGCCTTAACAACAGACTCAGTGAGGCAAAAAAAAAGAATATCCAAGTCAGAAGACAAAAAAAAGAAATTAAAAAATTAAAACAGTCTAGATTTATGGGATAATATCAAATGACTCAACTGTAAGTCTTAGGAGTGCTAGAAAGCATGGAAAGAGAGAACAGATTAGAATGCTATTTTAGTGAAATAATTATTTCCCCAGTTTGGAGAAAGAAAGGGACATCCAAGATGAGGAAGCACATAGAACCCCTAATAGACATGGTCAGAAAAGATCTTCACCATAATACACTGAAGTCTAACATGCCACAGTAAAACAGAAAGAAAAGATTCTAAAATGTACTACTTTTAAGGGTGCTCCAATTAGATAATAGCTGACTTCTTATCAGAAACCCTATAGGCTAGAAGTTAATGGCAAGATATATTCCAAGTCTTAAAAGAAAAAAAAAAACTGTCAGCCCAGAATACTGTACCCTATAAAGCTCTCATTTATGAATGAAGGTAAAATAAAGACCTTCCATAGCAAACAGAAATTGAAAGAATTTGTCACCACTTGTCCAGCTTTACAAAAGATGCCCAAAGATGTTCTACAAACAGAAAGGCAAAAAACATGGTCATCACTATGAAGAAGGTGAAGACAGAAAATCTCCCGGTAAGACTATGAAAGAAATCCAAAGTAAACAATATAAATATTTATGAAAAAATGGCAGGGCCAAGTCATTACTTATTAATAGTAACCTTGAATGTAAATGGCCTCAACTCTCCAGTTAATAGACGCAGACTGGCTGAATGAAATAAATAACAAAACCTATCTATTTTCTGCCTACAAGAAACACATTTCACCAACAAAGATACACACAGACTGAAAGTGAAAGGATGGAAAGACATTTCATGCTAACAGAAACCAAAAAAGAGCTGGTGTAGCCATCCTAATACCAGACAAAATAGATTTTAACACAAAAACTGTTAAAAGAGACAAAGAATAGCACTATGTAATGTGCTATTACATACATGAAAAATGACTAAGGTATCAATTCAACAGGAACATGTGACTATAATAAACATCCATACATCCAATTACAGAGCACCTAACTAAAAGAAATATTAATGAATCTGAAGGGAGAAATTGACTCCAATACAAAAGTAAAGGGAGACTTCAATACCCCATGTTCAGCAATGGACAGATCAATCAAACAGAAAATCAGCAAGGAAACAACAGTTAATCAACACTTCAGACAAAATGAACCTAAGGGATATTTGCAGAAATTATCATCCTACAGTTGCAGAGTAGGCATTCTTCTCACCAATGAATGAAACATTCTCTAGGAAAGACCACATGCTAGGCTGTATTCAAAAAAATCAAAAATCAAATCATGCATCTTCTCAGACCACAGTGGAATGAATCTGGAAATCAACAATTCAAGAATCTCTAAACAAATGCAAACACATGGAGACCAAACAACATACTACTGAATGAACAGTTGGCCATGGAAGAAATCAAAAGAGAAATAAAAAAATTTCTGGAGGGGTTGGTGCAGTGGCACAGTGGGCTAAGATTCCACCTGCAGCGCCACCATCTCATATGGGCACCAGTTCACTTCCTGGCCTCTCCTCTTTCACTCCACCTCTCTGCTATGGTGTGGGAAGTTAGTGGAAGATGGCCCAAGTGCTGGGTCCCTGAAACCAAGTAGGAGACCTGGAAGAAACTTCTGGCTCTTGGCTTCAGATTGGCTCAGTTCTGGCCACTGTGGCCATTTAGGGAATCAACCAGTAGATGGAAGACCTTTTTCTCTTTCTCTCCTTTTCTGTCTATAACTCTACCTCTCAAATAAATAAATAAAATATTTTAAAAATTTTTCCCAGAAACAATTAAACATGACAACACCACATATCAAAACTTATGGGATACAGCAAAAGCAGTGTTAAAAAGAAAGTTGTTAGCAATTGATGGCTATACCAAGAAATTGGAAAGACACCAAATAAATGAGCTATCATTGAATCTCAGGGACCTAGAAAAACAACAGCAAACCAAACTCAAAACTAGTAGGAAAAAAAATAATTAAAATTAGAAAATAATTAAACAAAATTGAAATGAAAAAACAATATAAGTGATCACCAAAACAAAGAGCCAGGTTTTTTAAAAAAAATAGGCAAAATTGATACACCATTGGCCCAACTAACCAAAAAAAATTGGGAGAAAACACAAATTAGGGATGAAAAAAGAAACATAACAACAGATACCACAGAAATTAAAAAGAAACATCAGGAATTACTACCAAGAGCTGCATGCTAACAAATCAGGAAAACTGGAAGAAATGGGTGGATTCCTGGACACCACAGCATACCAAAATTGAGCCATGAAGACATTGAAAACCTACACAGACCAATAATCAAGATGGAAATTGAATCAGTAATAAAGACCCTTCCAAAAAAGAAAAGCCAAGTATTGGACAGCTTCACTGCTGAATTCTACCAAACATTTAAAGAATAACTAACTCCAATTTTTCACAAGCTATTCAAAACAATTGAAAGGGAGGGAATCCTCCCCAACTCCTTCTATGAAGCCAGCATCACCTTAATTCCTAAACCTGGAAAGAGAACTACAGAACAATTTCCCTGATGAGCATTGACACAAAAATCTTCATCAAAATACTAGCCAATTGAATCCAACAACACATCAGAAAGATCATTCAACTGGACCAAGTAGGACTTATCCCTGGTATGCAGGATGGTTCAGTATTCTCAAATAAATCAATGTGATACATCACATTACAAAACTAAAGCACAAAAAACATATGATAATCTCAATAGATACAGAGAAAGCATTTGATAAAATATATAACTCTTTCATGACGAGGACCTTAAGCAAATTTTGTATAGAAGGAATATTCCCCAGCACAACCAAGGCAATTTATGACAAACTCATGGTCAGGATCCTATTGAATGATGAAAAGTTGGAAACACTCCCCTTAAGATCTCAAAACAAACAAGGATTCCCACTCTGACCATTGCTATTAAATACAGTCCTGGAATTTTTAGCCAGAGCTGTTAGGAAAGAAAAAGAAATCTAGGGGATACAAATTGGGAAGGAAGAAGTCAAACTATATTTGCTGATGTAATGATTCTATAAATAGGGGATCTCAAAATCTCCACTAAAAGACATTTGGAACTCATAAAAGAGTTTGGTAAAGAGGCAGGATATAAAATTAACACAAAAAATCAATAGCCTTTGTATACACAGACATTACATTGCTGAGAATGTACTAAGATCATTGCCACTCACAATAGCTGCAAATACCTTGAAAAATTAAATACCTTGGAATAAATTTAACTGAGGATATCAAAGACCTCTATTATGAAAATTAGAAAACATTAAAGAAATAAATTGAAGAAGACACATGAAATGGAAAAGGCTTTCATGTTCATGCATTGGAAGAACCAATATTATCAAAATGTCCATACTACCAAAAGCAATTTATAGATTCAATGTGGAAACAAACAAAATACCAAAACATTCATCTCAGATACAGAAAAAATGATGCTGAAATTCAAATCAAAACACAGGAGACCCCAAATAGCAAAAGCAATCTTATACAATGAAAACAAAGCCAGAGGCATCCAAATACCAGATCTCAACACATCACAACAAGGCAGTTATAATCAATACAGCCTAGTTTTAAAATAAACTAGTACAAAAGCCTAGTCCAAAAAGCCTTAAAAAAAATCTTTGTACAAAGCCTAGTACAAAAACAAACATGTAGACCAATGGAACAGAATAGAAACTCCAGAAATTAATCCATGCTTCTCCAACCAACTTATCTTTGACAAAAGAGCTAAATAAATCCTTGGAGTAAGGACAAAAAATGCTGGGAAAACTGGATCTAAACATGCAGACATATGAAACTAGATGCCTACCTTATAACTTACACAAAAATCCACTCAAAATGGATCAAAGACCCAAATCTATGACCTCATACCATCAAAATACTAGAGAACACTGAGGAAACCCTACAAGACAATGACATAGGCAAAGACTTCTTGGGAAAGACCCCAGAATCACAGGCCATCAAAGCCAAAATTGACAAATAGGATTACATCAAACCGAGAAGCTTCTGCACTGCAAAAGAAACACTCAGCAAAGTTAAGAGGCAACTGACATAATGGGAGAAAATATTTGCAAAGTATGCAACTGATAAAGGATTAATATCCAGAATCTATAAAGAGCTTAAGAAGCTCAACAACCTCAAAACAAACAATCCATTTAAGAAATAGGTAAAGGACTTGAACAGGTATTTTTCAAAAGAGGAAATCCCAGTGGCCAACAGACACATGAAAAAACGCTTGGGTTCACTAGCCATCAGGGAAAAGCAAATCAAAACCACAGTGAGGTTTTACCTCATTCCAGTTATAATGGCTTTCATAAAGAAATAAACACCAAATGCTGGTGAAGATATGGGGGGAAATATACCCTAATTCACTGTAGGTGGGAATGTAAATTAGCACAGCCACTGTGAAATACAGTATGGAGATACCTCAGAAATCCAAACATATACCTACTATATGACCCAGCCATCCTATTCCTGGAAATTTACACAAAGGAAATGAAATCAGCACATGAAAATGTGGCTCAATTCACAGTAGCTAAGATATGGTATCAACACAAATGCCTGTCAACTGAAGATTGGTTGACGAAATCGTAGGTTATATACACCATGGAATACTACACAACAATAAAAAAGAATGGAATCCTGTCTTTTGCAACAAAATGGATGCCACTGAACACTATTATACTTAGTGAAATAAGCCCATCCCCAAAAGACAAATACCATACATTCTCCATGATCTGTTATAACTAATGGAATACCTAAATGGTAATTTATAGAAATGAAGTTGACACTTTGAGATGAGATGACTTTGAACAGCTTTTGTCTCAACTATTGAGGAACTTTTTTTATACTATTTATTGAACTCTGTGCTTAATGTAGGGTTAATCTTATGTGTATAAAGTTAATCAAAATGTCTCTTAGTAAAACGTAAGAATAAGAATAGGAGAAGGAGGAGGAAGAAGAGTGGAAGTGTGGGTAGGAGGGAAGAATCAATATGTTCCTGAATTTGTATTTGTGAAATGCATGATTTTTGTATACCTTAGATAAAAGGTTTCTGGGGAAAGAAAAAACTATGCAGAAAAATCAGGAAAAAAAGAATGTGCATATTTTGTTCTAAAAAAATAAGTATTTGATTCCATTTTTTTCTTGAAAGCCATGCACAATTTCTTTCCAGAACATGCATTTCCATCATTTTTCAAGACCCCATTATATAAGCTGGTGGAGGGCATGACACACTGCTCCAAAGACAACCATTGGCTCCTCTTCAGCAGTCTGTGGGAACTTGTAGTCTGGGGTGATTCAGGGGTACCAAAGAAAAAATTCCCTGTGCAGTAATAGACTCCCACCTCAGAGATTGACTGTATATGCTTCCTCATGAAATGAGGAGCTGTTTTAAAGGGAGAAGTTGTTGAGACAATAAGGAAAATTAGAGACAAACAACAGCATTTGAAGCAACAGTGAGTTCCCTGGATGCTGTTAGCTGGAAGTGTGGATGAAGAAGAACAGCAAATGAGGGCTGAATCCTGAAAATCTTGCCTGCCTCTTCAAAGATGTTGGTGCAGTGGAGACCCCACATGCATTAGTTACCAGAAGATCCTGACACATTCTAGTGAGCACAGGTGTGATAAGATAGTAAATGCATTTCACATTGTGAGATTGCTTCTGTCTTCAGTGCACTGGAGTGATCCAAAGTCAAAAGATTTAAGTTGCCAGAGATGTGGTTCCTCAGGTGCTCCTGCACATCATGAAGCTGCTTTCTCCCCCTAAAGAGAAAAGTAGAATCAGAAAAGCAATGGAGCAAAAAATTGACCTACACCCTGATCTGACAAAATATGGAATTCTAGATAATGCAAGGAGACACCAGACTGAACTGCATATACATATAGGAGTCTCCATATTTGCCATTTCCATCTTTAACTATCATCATTTCCAGTCCTGCTGGGGCAATTCTCTCTAGAATTTCCAGGCTGTAGATTTCATAATCTGGATGTTGAGGCATTGTAACACTCCTGAACCCATTAAGCTTCTCCCTCCATTGGAGTTCATTGGAACATATGGAAGAGTTAGCCATTGCCTGTATTACTTGATTCATTGACACAAATTCAGTAAAGAGGTGTTCTTAAAAATTGAGAGAGGGGAGACTACATGAGGCAATATACATGATGGTAAGGATGTTAATTAATACAACCAATTCAACCACATATGGAATAAATCTGCTATGAAATCTGATCCCTGTCTACCTCTCCAAGTTCATCTCCATTCATTTTGATGTCACTTGCTTCAACCCAGTCACACTTGTATTTCTACCATTCCCTAAAATACCAGACTTGTTTGCAATTCAATGTCTTGGCTCTGTTTTCTTCATCTGAGATTTTTCCCCCCAATTTGTCTCATGGATCACTACCATTTTCTTACCCTACCACTTTTATTTTGTTCCAGCATATATCCATCATTATCTAAAGAAACACTTTCTTCTATCTGATAAAAATTTGGAGGACTAGATGTGTTGTTTCACACCATTATGAATATATTCAATAACACTGAATATTTAAATATTTAATTTTGGGTCAGGTATTTGGCACAGTGATTAAGTTGCTGCTTTAGATGTCTGTTTCCAAAGAATTAGAATAAGAATTAATAAGAATTAGAATGCCTAATTTGCACCCTGGATACTCCATACTTCCGATCCTGCTTCCGGTTAATGCATATTCTGGGAAACAGCAGATGATGGATCAACTCCTTGGATTGCTTCCACCTAGTTAGGAGACTTGGATGGAGTTCTAGACTTATAGCTTCAGCTTGGTACAGCTGTGGATGTTTCCAGCATTTGGGAAGTGAACCGTGGATAAAGATCTCTCTCTCTCCCTCTCTCTTCTCTCTCTCTTGCACGCGCATGCTCTCTTCATGTGTGTGTGTGTGTGTGTGTGCATGTGTATCTGTCTCTTTAACACTCTGCATGTTTACCAAATAAAATGAAAATATATAAATACATAATAAATAAAATAATTACTGTTAATTTTATATCATATGCATTTTGCTTTAATACAACAAAGATTCTCCTAAAACCCACCAATACATTCTTAACAGGTAAATCTAAAATTCTATTTTTAGAATATATTTGTTTCATTTCTTAGAAACATCTGATCCAGTTGACCACTTCCTACTTTCTTCTCCATAGAATTTTGGAGTATTATTCTCTTCTACTTTTCTCTTCACTCTGCGCTTTCTCAAACTGTCTTATGATAAACTTCTGTTCACTCCATGAGTTTGCAAGCATTTTTCTTTTTCTTAAATTTTACTTAAGGTATAAAAATTTTATGTATTTCATATATACAGATTCAGGAACATAGTAATACTTCACACCCTACTCTCCCTCCCTTTCATACTCTCAACATTCTTCCTCTTCTTTCTCCTCTTCCCATTCTTATTTTGTACCATATATATTTTAGTGAACTTTATACTCATAAGATTAACCATAAACTAAGTACAGAGTTCAACAAACAGTATGAATAAAAAATACTATTACTCAACAGTCGAGTCAAGGACTGTTAAAAATCATCACATCTCAAAGTGTTAATTTCACTTCTATAGGTTATCTTTTAGGTACTCTATTAGTTACCACAGATCAGAAGAAACATATGGTATTTGTCTTTCAGGGACTGGCTTATTTCACTAAGCATAATGGTTTCCAGTAGCATCCATTTTGTTGCAAAAGACAGAATTTCATTTTTTATACTGCTGTGTAGTATTCCATAATGCATATATACCATAATTTCTTTATCCAGTGAACAGTTGATGGGTATCTGTGTTGATCCCATATCTTTCTAAGCTCCAAGCTAAATTTTTTGATAGGATATTTTAAATCAAATACTTCATTAGAACCTCAAACTCACTATAGTCACACAGTCATCATTACCTCCCTACCCCACTCCCAAGATATTACTTGTACAGGCTTCCCCATCTCAGCAAAAAAAAAATGTGGTTTTCCAAATAGTATCATTAGACTCACAAAGGCCATTGTAAATTCAAATTTTGTTCTTCATTCCAGACCCACTCAATCAGAATCATTGGAGGTGGAACCCAGAAGAACTCTTGGTGAATCTGGTGCATGCTAAAGATGGAGCACTATTGGATAAATACACAATATCCATCCAGTCACAAAATTAGAAATCTAGATATCATCCTATATTTGCTTTGTCACTCACTAAGAAATTCTGCTTAATCACCAAATGTTCCCATGTATTTAGCTGTTCCTGTCCCTACTCTTTTTGTGCTATAGAAGCCCTCACAATGCTCTTGAAACCCCTGGAAGTATTTTTTTTTAATTTATTGAATGCATTTTTACATAGATACAACTTTAGGAATACAGTGGTTCTTGCTCTTATGCCCCCCACCCACTCCCTTCCCGCCTCCCATTCCCTCTCCCATCTCCTTCTTCATTATGGATCATTTTTAGTATGACTTTATGTATAGAGGACCATCTATATGCTAATCATAGATTTCAACAATTTTCCCCCAGGCCCACACACAACATATAGAGTACAGTCTGGGGAGAGAATTTGCAGTCGATTCTCATATTGCAATTCAATAGGGACAGAGGTCCTACCTGGGGAGCAAGTGCACAGTGACTACTGATGTTCCTTTAACAATTAACACTCTTTTTTATGATGTCAGTGATCATCCAAGGCTCTTGTTGTGAGCTGCCAGGGCTATGGAGGCCTTTTGTGACCATAGACTCCATCGTTATTTGGACACAGACATAAGCAAAGAGGATGTTCTCCTCTCCCTTCAGAGAAGAGTGTCTCCTTCTTTGATGGCCCTTCCATTCCTCTGAGGTCTCGCAGAGATCCTCCATGTAGGGTTTTTTTTTTTTTTTCCCACAGAGTCTTGTCTTTCCATGCCTGAGATGCTCTTGTAGGCCTTTCAGCCAGACCAGGAAGCCTTATGGGTTGATTCTGAGGTCAGAGTGTTATTTACTGTGAAAGTCATTCTAGGAGTCTGCTGTGTGGACTGCTCGGCAAGTATTTTACTCTGAGTAAAATTAGCCTGAATTGAAGAAGAGCAATAGATAGGTAAAATTTGAACTAATTGCTCTCCAGGCCTGCAAGTTATATAACAATCTATTCTCTCTCCTGCCACCTGCTCTCCATCTAGAAACCTGAGTATCATACTCCAACTTCAAGAAACTTGTACACCTTGGAAAATGTAACCCTAAAATCTTTGGCCCAGACAACAACCTGTGCCTCATTGCTGGTGAGTTTATGGTAAAATCTGGTCATATCAAACAAATCCCAATTGTCCATGCATGTCATGACAGTGTCATTCTTCCTCAGTACTCTGAGTCTACTCTTCTCTCTGCCTCAACTACACTTCCTAAATTCCCCTCTCAGCATTCACTGCCAGGGAGCTTTCCAAACACCCACCCCTCAAAAATAGTTGTTTTAATTTTCCCATTTTTGACAGCAATATGTTTGTTTCTGCCACTGATCCAGTGAGTATCAACATGTGGTTCATGGTCTAAATCTATTAGAATCATACTTTCGTTAAAAATCCAGATTTCTGGGTTTTATATCCAACTTCATAATCTCAGAAGGTTCTTGAGCTACAAAAATGTTTGAAACAACTACTATAAAGTATGAACTTCAGCATCTTAGTTTTCCTAGAGATTAACACAGAGCCTACTCTAGTACATGGTTGGTACTCAACAAATACTATTAAATGTATATATGGGCCGGCGCCGCCACTCACTAGGCTAATCCTCCGCCTTGCGGCGCCGGCACACCGGGTTCTAGTCCTGGTCGGGGCGCCAGATTCTGTCCTGGTTGCCCCTCTTCCAGGCCAGCTCTCTGCTATGGCCAGGGAGTGCAGTGGAGGATGGCCCAAGTGCTTGGGCCCTGCACTCCATGGGAGACCAGGAGAAGCACCTGGCTCCAGATCAGCGCAATGCGCCAGCAGCAGCGTGCTGGCTGCGGCGGCCATTGGAGGGTGAACCAATGGCAAAAGGAAGACCTTTCTCTCTGTCTCTCTCTCTCTCACTGTCCACTCTGCCTGTCAAAAATAAAAAATAAATGTATATATGGTTATGTAATAGGCAAATACTTCAAATGCAACATGTTTACATTTGAACTTCCCTTCGCTCCCGTTGTTCCTCCTACCCTTCCTGCCTCAATTACAGAAGCTCTCTATAGAGTCACTCTGAGCTATTTCCTCTTTCTATCCCCAAATTTATAGTTAACCAATACAAAACCTCTGTTAATTTTCAATATGAGTGGCTGTCCTTCAGGGATCTTCTTACTTTCTTTAATAACTAGCACAGTTATTTGTCCAAGGAAGATGGTCTACTGATGTTTTACTTTTAAATTGATTAATTTTTCTGAATCAATCTAAAAGGTTTTCTTTTTTAAAAGAGAAATTAGTGGCTGGGAACCCATAATGTACAAATTTTGCTTGGCTATATTCCTCAAGAAATCAATGAAAACTGCGGTCTAAATGCCACAGGTTGTCTTCCAATGGCAGATTCTTTGTTTTCTTTAAACATGGGTTCAGTTGACTATGATTTCCATCTAATATGTGGCACACTTTTCAAGAGTAAATGACTATAGCAGTCCTCATTGTCTGGATGTTAGAGAACAAGTCATTTCTGAGGCAGTGTCTAAATCTTATTCTAAAAAAGGAAACATACACCAGTAATTAAATGGCTGTCAGAAGTTTTATTCATGCACCTGTATTGGAAAATCTGGTTTGAATGGAATAATATCTCCATTTGGACTTTTATGCCACACATAGTTTTTGCAAACAGCTTTTCAGATAATGATTTTCAATCTTTTTGTTGTTGTTGTTGCTGGGTTGTTTCACAAGACAATGTTCTTGTTGATTACAATTTATTTTTTATTCTCTGAGAGAATTTTTGAGGGAAAGTAGTCACACTAAATAAGTATGGTCACATTAAAATAAGAAAGCAGACTAATGTTGAGAAGCATTTCCTTTATGTTTTCTTCTAGTGGTTTTACCGATTCAGGTGATGTGTTTGTTTTTAATCAATTGTAACTTGATTTTATTCCCCAAATAAACAAGTAATCCTATTTATAGCGATGTCAAAAAATTGTTAGGAATAACTTTAACCATGGGTGATGAAAGATCTGTACACTAAAAAAATATTAAACATTGATGAGAAAAATTGAGGGCACAAGCAGTTGGAAAAATATTTTGTGTTTATGGTTTAGGGGAACTAATATGTTAAAATTTCTATACCCACTTAATGTGTTCTACAGATTCAATGTAATTTATGTGAAAATTTCAATAGTATTTTTAACCAAAATAGAAAAAAAAATCCTAAAATTCAAATCACAAAAGATTCTGGATTCTTGAAAAAGAACAAAACTAGATACAACACAATACCTGATTTCAAAATATACTACAAAGCTATCATAATCAAAATACTATAGTGCTGTCACAAAAACTGACATACTGACCAGTGGAACAAAACTGAGAATCCAAAATAAATCCACACATTTATAATCAGTTGATCTTTGATAAAGGTGCTAAGAACACACAAAGGGGAAAGCATGGTTAGTCCATAAACAGTCCATAAAATGGTCCATAACTGCAGGAAACTGGATATCTAATGCAGAAGAATGAATTTCAATTTACATTTTTAAAATATTTATTTGCTCGTTTATTTGAAAGGCGGAGTGACAGAGAGAGAGAAAGAGAGGGAGGGAGAGATTTCTTATCCTCTGGCTCATTCCTCAAACAGCTACAACAGCTGGGGCCGGGTTGGGCCCAAGGCAGAAGCCAGAAGCTCCATCTTGGTGTCCCATCCCTGTGGAAGGCACACAAGTACTTGGGCTATATTCTGTTGCTTCCCCAGTTGCATTTTCAGGAAGCTGTTTTGGAAGTGGAGTAGAAAATATCAAACTGGCACACAGATATGGATTTCTGGCATTTCAAGCTGTGGGTTAACTCACTGTACTACAATGCTTGACCCCTAGTCTCAATTTAAATTTTTACTCCTACTTTGCATTGGGTAGAGATGTGAAACATCAAATGTGTCCAGAAAAGAGATTTAAAAAAAAAGAATTGTTTATGGCTGTGTATAGGTACTACATCCCTGAAGACCCACAGTGTTCAACCTGTAGTGTTGCTTTTAAGTAACTTCTTGAAGAAGCTGGACGATTCCCCTAGAAGAGTTCATTCATGGGTGACATTCCTGGTGATAGTGACCAAGTCAGTATTTTAGAACAGGTCTGACTACCAATCTGCTTCTCCTTTCCTGGGGGACTTGGTCAAAGTTTCTTTTTCACTTTTATGTACCTTCCATGTCTCATTCTGAATCATATGTTAGATGGACTGAAGCCAGAGTTAATAAGTTGCTTTGCTCATGGTAGGTAGGCTAAGACTCCTGTTTAATTTTCCCAACATTTTCTTTCCTTTTGCAAATAATTGTGTTTTGATTAATAAGGACAAACCAGAGATAAATAAGTAAATTATTGCCATTAAATAAAATTAATGCATAATAGTAAAAATATATGAGAGTACTTTCAAAAATTTATGGAATGAAAAGTTTATTTTTTGCAAAAAGAATGAAATCCATGTATGTGAGGAGACTTCAAAAAATTCATGAAAATGTATATTAATAAAAATTTCACAAATTTCAAAAAAATTTTCCTACAAAATAAGCTTATCTTTGAATTTCATTATCAACAAATTTTGTGAAGTCTCTCACATTTCAAGTAGTATTTTAAATCTGTCCAGTATATTAAGGATGTAACAAGTATTGACTTATCTAGCAATAATTTGAGTAATTCCAATTGCCATTTGAAGTAGGAACACAGATAAGACTTGAAGCTTATCTAGTAAAATAAGGACTTAGACCACCTTCTGCCGATTTCCCAGGCACATTAGCAAGGAATTTGATCAGAAGTGCAGCCACCAGGACTGGAACTGGCACCCATTTGAGATGCCGGCACTGCAGGCACAGGCTTAACTTTCTATACGACAGTCAGCCACTTTTTATACCACAGTCGGCCCCAATGTTTTTTCATGTTTAAAATAGTATTGGAGGGGGCTGACATTGTGGCACAGTAGGTTAAACCCCCTGTCTCTGACACCGGCATCTTATATAAACACTGGTTCAAGTTATGGCTACTCTATTTCTTTTTTATTTTTGTTTTTTAAGATTATTTATTTATTTATTTGCAAATCAAAGTTATGCAGAGAGAGAGAGAGAGTGAGAGAAGGAGAGAGAGAAAGGTCTTCCATCCACTGGTTCACTCCCAAATTGGCCACAACGACCGGAGCTGTGCTGATCCGAAGCCAGGAGCCAGGGCTTGGGCTATCTTCTACTGCTTTCCCAGGCCACAGCAGAGAGCCGGATCAGAAGTGGAGCAGCCAGGACTTGAACCTGTGCCCATGTGGGATGTTGGCACTGCAGGCGGTGGCTTTAGGCACTATGCCACAGCACAGGCCCCTACTCTATTTCTAATCCAACTTCCTACTAATGTGCCTTGGAAGGCAGTAGGAGATGGCGTAAGTGCTTGAGACCCTGCTACACATGTCGGAGACCCAGGTGGAGTTCCAGGCTCCTGGCTTTGGCCTGGCCAGTCCTCTTTGTTTGGACATTTGGGGAGTGAGTCAGAGGGTGGAAGATTTCTCTCTCTTTCTCTCTGTCTCTGTAACTGTGCCTTTCAAAATAAATTTTAAAAATAAATCTAAAAAAAAACCATCTTAAGTAGGATTGTAATGCAAACTATTTACCCTTGTTATTAGAAAAATTCTCGATTTTTTCTGGAATATGAATCATAAATAGTTGTGTTATTTTTTATGTTGATGGTGTTCTACTAGTAGAATTGCAAGGTCATATGGGAAGAGACAATGGCAACTACTTTGTTTTGGGCACATATGTTCTCAGTAAAGAAATATTATTGACTGAATCTGTAATCTGAGATATAGGGTTGCATAGAATAAAATAAAATTTTCATATGTACTTCTTTCTCCACTGCCCAAATCAAGTTAGCATGAGTTTTTTTATTTGATTTGGGGGAAGAGCTGATGTGTTGCCTCCCACATGTACCCACACACCTATCACAACAAGGTATTAACACAAATATCAATGGCAGTAGCTATCATTTATAAGATACAATAAATATAAAAAGATCTTTGCATTATTTTCTCTAATCTTCACATTAATCTTTAAGGAAGAAATTGTTTTCTTTTTTATAGCTCAGTAACCACATCAAATTCCCTAATCTGTAAGACCATACAACTAGCCAGTGTTGTACAATATTTAAGCATGTGGGTTATGATGTCATAGAGTTGTATATTCAAAAATCCATCTTCCATTTTTACTGCAAGTTGCTCTGCCTTTCCAAGTCTTCATGTCCTGACTATGGAGTGAGAATTATAATTTTTATTTTTTCATTGTATTACCATGTGAATTGAATGATATGCTCAATGAAAAATGCTTAGCAAAGCTTAATACAGATTGGAAACATACACACACACACACACACACACATAGACAAACACATACAGACATGCAAGAGCTAACACCAAGCTTGTGTTTCCAGTCATGCTGGTTCTTAAAGACTCAAGCTTCCCCTTAGGTACTATGCTCTGTCTTCATCTCTAGGGTTTTCCTCATTTATCTGCCTTTCATCATCTGATTAATGTTTGTTCCCTCAGAACACCATTTGAGCAAACACCATTGGATTCTGATTTATTCTTCAAGTCCATGGATCACTGCTTTAAAAATCATCTGTGCCTCCCAAAACTAAGCTATATCCCTGTAGAGTCCTATATATTCTTTCTCTAGGGTTCTTTGTTGCAT
Organism: Oryctolagus cuniculus; assembly: GCF_051225735.1. Lineage (NCBI taxonomy): Eukaryota > Metazoa > Chordata > Mammalia > Lagomorpha > Leporidae > Oryctolagus > Oryctolagus cuniculus. Next base: position 84,710,172 of record NC_142869.1, on the reverse strand, counting down.
ATTATAATATACAATATATGCCTAACTATCCACGTCCACCAATAAAGGACAAAAACTATGTTCTTCTACTCAATATCCCTCAATATTCAACACAGAGCCTGAGACATGGAACATAATCAACAGGTATTGGGGAGAACAAATGAACTGAGGCAAGGATGCATGGAGGAAAGTGCTGAGCCACCAGTTCTGTCATCCAAATGGATATTCCAAGTCATAGGGCATAGGCACTGTAGAAAGGAGTTAGGCACTCAAGAAACATGTTACCATAGCTGTGTTTACCGGGGTTCTCACTCATGAAACAGTGTACAAACTTAAATATTGAATGTTGAAGAAAGCATTGAGTTGGAATAAAGAATTCAAAATTTGCCCTTATTTTCCACCCAAGTCTTCAGGAGTCTAAGTTTATCTTCGGCTTTGTCAACAACAGATTCATAAATGGCAACACAATCTGCAGATCACTCAAGGTTCCTCAAAGCACACTGCTCCTGAGGACAGTCTTTATAACTTGCAACATTATATTTTATGTTCAAATTCAGTAATCCTTGGAGTGTATCATTTTTTCCAGGTTTTACTCCATATGGGAAATAATTCCAAAAAATTTGTAGGTGATATTAAATTCCTCCAGAAAAACAGAACCAAAAGGATGGATGGATAGATAGTAGATAGATAGATAGATGAGAGGGAATACATTAGGGGAACTGGCTCTCATGATTATGAGGAATGAGAAGTCCTACAATATGCTGAAGAACTAGAAAGTCAATAGCACAGCACAATCCAATTCCAAAGGCCTGAGAACCAGGGAACCAATAATGTGATTCTCAGTCTGAGGCCAAAGGTCTGAGAATCTGGGGCCACTGATACAAGTCATAGAGTCCAGAGGCCAGAGAACCTGGAGTCCAAATGGCCAAGGGCAGGAGAAGATGAATGTCTCAACTCTGGAAGACAGAGAGCAAATTCACCTTTCCTCTGCCTCTTTGTTCTATCTGGGCCCTCACGCACACTGGGTAAAGGAGGACCTTCCTTACTCAATGGAATAATTCAAATGCTAATCTCTCCAGAAAACCCTCACAGATGCACCCCATACCAGCTATCTGGGTACCCCTTCAGCAGTCAAGTTGATATCTTAAACTAACCATCAAATGGGCACCGTTTGAAAGTCCCCCTTCATCTCCTCAAGTAAAATGGACGACACATCTCATCCTAGACTAGTGTCTTTCAACTCTGGCCATCCTTTAGAAAGACCTGGAAAACTTTTAAAGCATACAAGAGCAGACAAACTGTCAATTCCACCTCCTCCTCCATCAATTAATCAGAGCTCAAGGGGCCTTTCTTTAAGTGACTGTAATGTAAAGTCTGCATGGGAACTACTATGCTACCGATTTACCAGCATCAGTCAAAAGTTGGTCCAAGTAGTGCAGAAATGTTCAAACTGTTACAGGCCCATGCCGAGTTAAGTACTGAAACTGAGAGGAAGTGTGTCTTACTTTGTTTGAGGAGCTGGAATAAACACTATAGTCTAAGTGATTTATAAAATACAGAAATCTATTCCTCACAGCCCTAGAGACCAGTATACCAAGATCATGGTACTGGCTGGTTTGGCATCTGGTGAGGGCCCTATCCTGGTTGATAGAAGGTGTTCTCCAGTGTGCCCTTAGTTGGTGGAAAGGACAAGCTAGCTCCTGGGTCCTCTTTTACAAGGACCATGAATCCCATCCCTCAGTAATCCATTCTAATCACCTATCAAATGCCTCCCACATCCCAACACCATTAACCATTACACTGGTGATTGGATTTGCAACCAATATGTTTGGAGGAGACACATTCAGACCACAGCAAAATGTTTGGGAATTTTTACAGCAATATGACAAACAAGTTTATGTCTGTTGAATCTAGTTTTAAAAATAGATGAAGTAATGGCAAAAACACAGTGGGCTTCCAAAGAAACATTTTGACCCCCCCCCCCCAAAAAAAAAAGACCTCTGAATAATTACGTGTCCACCTCGGGGAACAAGGACACACTGGTCCCCTTCTTTGAGCCACTAGCTCTGCAAGCTGAACACGAAGGTCAGTAATTAATCGTTCAGGCAGAGCTTTCTGAGCACCAGGGCACAAGAGGGTTAATGAGTAGGAGTGGGGAAGGTGGGGTTACAAACCAGGAACACATGCCCTCCAAGTTAGATAGATTTCTTTCTGTTTAATTGCCCTTAAAACACACACACTCTCACATAACACGGAAGGTGAGAGCTGAATGAAGTTTGCTGGGTAATGGCTTGAAATGTTTTCCTTATGAGAAGTGGTGTTGAGTTACAGCGTGCAGACCGAGAACGGGGAGGAGAGAAGAAGCATCAGCCCCAACCAGCCCCCCCTTTTCTTGGGCTTGTAGGAAGGTGGGCAAGGGTTCACCGAGAAAACACAAGTGATAGGTTGAACTATCTGGTGGCTGGAATCGCCTGCTCTTGGAATGACCTAAGGGCAGTGTTTACCAGAGTTCAGCCAGGACCAGCTGAGCAGGCACCGATGCTCTACTGTGAAATGCCACGCAGGCAGAGACTGACAAGCAGTAGGAGCTGAGCTTTTCCCTCCGACTGCTGTTTCCTGCTGTGTTCAGGGGAAGGGGTGCTCTCTGGCAACTCTGCAGCTGCTACTTCTACTACTTCGGCTTCCTCTCCACTCAAGGTAAGCAGGCTCCAAGGGAGGGCAGGCTGCAAGGGAAGACTTTGCATCATGAACAAGATCCGAAAGTTTTTCCGAGGAAGTGGGCGAGTCTTGGCATTTATATTTGTAGCTTCTGTCATCTGGCTGCTCTTTGACATGGCAGCTCTCCGCCTCTCATTCAGTGAGATCAACACTCGGGTCCTCAAGGAAGACATTGTGAGGAGGGAGCAGATAGGATTCAGGGCTCAGCCCGACCAAATGAAGATCCTTTACAGCAGCAATAAAGAAGTAAAGCCTCCACTGAGAGGACACGGGAAGGGGGCGTGGGACAAAGAGCACTTCAGACAGACAGAGGAGAGAGTGCTCAAGGGTGAGAAGGACTTGCACCAAACCCAGCCAGAAAGGAAAATGCAAAATGCCCTGGGAGGGGAGGACAAAGTTTTGCCTTTGTGGCATCCTGCCCAACTGCAGACCCACCCAGTGACTCCTACCAATCAGAAGACAGAAGGGAGAGGCACCAGACCTGAAGCCTCCTCCCGCCAGGTGGCAACAAAGGAAACCGCAGCTCGGGGGGCTCAGAAAACCCCATTCAGAGAAGGCAGAGGAGCTCCATTGAACAAAACATCAGTACACACAGGACCTGTTGATATAAAACAGGAGGACCTAAAGAGTCCCAGTCCTAGCAGTGACACATCAAAACAAGCAGCTGAAAGGGACCTGAATGGGACCATTGGCCTTAGAACTGACCCGTCAAAGCAGCAATCACAGGCCGTGGCAAATGAGAGGGCACACCCTGTCAGCCCACCCATGCCAAAATTCAGTGAAGCCATAACCTTAAGGAAAACTGAGACTCAGAGTAAGGAACTAAAGGCAAATAAACACAAAGCCAATAAGGGTCTCCCTTTTTCCAAGTTCCTTGCCAATTCCAATCTCCTAAAGAAACAATCTATTAATGAGACACAGTTGGGCATCTTGCCAAAGGATGATGGAACTGAAGTGGCTCGTGCAAAGAAACTCAATTTCTCTGAAAGCCATGTTGTGATTATAACCAAGGAGGAGGAGCTGAAGACAGATACCAAACAAGTCCCCAACTCTAAAACCAAAATTTTGTTTCCTAAAGTCCTGGGTGCAATCCAAAGTAAACACATTCCCAGGAGTAGAAGTCAGGCATCTTTTCCTTTACTCGCCTCACAGAGAGCCACTGTGTCTCAGACTAACCAAGCCTTAGCTAAAGGGACAGCACCAGCAAAAACCAACTTCACTGCCCAGGCCGAGCCTGCGGGACACAATCAAAGTCGAATAGAAGCCCTTTCACCAGAGGACAGGGGGATGCACCAAGTGTTGAGAATTGATGTGACACTTTCTCCAAGGGACCCCCAAGCCCCAGGTCAGTTCGGACTGCCTGTAGTTGTTCCCCATGGAAAGGAGAAAGAGGCAAAAAGAAGATGGAAAGAAGGAAACTTCAACGTCTACCTTAGTGATTTGATCCCAGTGGACAGAGCCATTGAAGACACAAGACCAGCTGGGTAAGATCCATTTCTCTTCTTTCTTCAACCCCAAGTACTTTGGCTTTTTTGTAGAGAGGGTTTATTTCTAGATAATTAAGGATGGTTTTGGTCACTTAGACAATTAAAGCAATATTAATCACTAGATGCCTTTCTAATCTGACTTCAGCATACTCATCGTATTCTTTCTGTAGTAATTTCTCTGAGACTTTGACCTTCACACTGCTTGGCTCATTTTCCATTTCCTTCACTCTGTTTAAAACCTGTTAAAATGATTAGATGAATTTAATCCACAATAAGGTATATTGGAATGGTAGAACTTAAAGGGAAATTTTGTTACAACAGTGACAATGAAATGAATCCCCAGTTTTGGAACTTTTCGTTTTTAGCAAGTTTGTATGAACATATATGGGAAGGAGAACAGAGAAGGAGTCTTCTAGGCTTCCCTGGAATATCTTTTTGAGCAGAATTCTGCCTCGCGATAGGCAGTGATAGCCGTAACAACAAAGGAAGAAGCAACTATACTCCCTAAGATTTAGTGTGTACGTAGGAATGGGAATCATTTCAGAAATTTCTCATACACAGCAATAATAACATTGGAAAAAAATCTGCCAATAACCAGCAAACACCTGCAGGAGGTCCAAGAGTACAATAATGGCTTATATTTGTGGCGTGTCACTATTTACAAAAAGTCTGTGTACATTTGGAAAACTTCATAGGAGCCCTAAAAAGGAGTTGGCAGTTATGTTTCAAATTAACAGATGTGGGTGTTCAGAAATTTTGTCATTTTGCTAGAGGCAGGGCAGCTGTAAATGGGTCTGCGTGAATTAGTTCTTGAAAGAAGCAAATTCCTAGAACTCCATCACCAAAGGTGGATCAAATAATAGACAGCTGATTTGATCCAAAAACAACTGAGTTCCTGGCTCTTTTTGAGCCACTTGTAAGTGAGGGTACTTTGTAGCCATATAAGAAGGGTTCAATAGGTTCACAGAAAAATAAAATTAAACCATAATTGTATTGTATTACATTGGGAAAATATTTGAAGTACATACAAATGAAGTATCTTTTTAAAAATTCATGGAAATGCATATTATGTAAAAAAATTGCAAGAATTTCAATTTTTTTGCAAAAAAAAAATGTTCAGATAGTAGTTATAGGAATCTAACTCTTTGAAGAGCTAATTCCTAGAGGACCATTTGGAGTGGCACAACCTTAGGAAAGTTACATAACTCCTGAGCATCCTCATCTTTGGATTCAAACCACAGTGCCAGCCACCAAACCTAAAATGACCTTATCTTTTAATTCCACCTTCCCAAGATTTTTTTAAAGTACCCTCATATATGCTCGGTATGTGTGAATATGTATTACAGCTTCAAGTGTGCCTTGATATTCAGTTCCCTGAGCTATACAATGTTATTCTGGGACCTGGAATATAGGAATATCAAGGTTGAGACTTAACACATGTGGTATATAAACAATGGCCTTGCTTGACTTCTGTAGAAAATTTTCCTTTGTAATCTAGGTAGCCAGTAGCGGTTTAGTCAGTATTGCCAGGAGGAAGGCAGATAGGCATGTGCCTTTATTCTTGTTGGTAAGACGAAACTCTTCATTGTAATGTCAACTACAATGACACCATTTTCAATTCCTTAGTCACTGGCAAGTGATGATCACCCGGTTACTAACTGCCTGTTTATACCAAGCACCGTAGCATTTTTATTCCTCACTGTAGTGATACTGTCAGCCTTTAGGAGAATTCAAAATTACTCAAAGATGAGGAAACTGAGACCCTAAGTGGGCCTAGATGAATAAGTACTTTGAAGAATTCATTCCCTATAACTACATCACCTGGTGGATCAAATCAGATGTATTAATTTGATTCAAATACAACGGGGTTCCTGTGATCATGGAGCTAGTAATTACACAGAAAGGATAAAAATCACGCCCCTAATTATGTTGTACTATCTTCCATTTCTTGCTGATTACCCCTGCCCCAAATCCTTAAAAATCATGCTGGACCCACTCTAACTGGAGAGCCTGTTTATTGCAATATCACATATGCCAACTTTGAATGCAAAATGCAGAGGCATGAAACAGCTGGGACACAGCTGCCTTTTCACAGGCCCTTAGTGTCACGGAAGACTGCTCTGGAATCAGACAGTGCACAGCAGCATGAGCTCCAGTTCTAAGCCAGAGAAAAGGAAGTGTGCAAGCGTCATAAGCGAGTAATAATGATGTTATCATCCATGTGATTTATAGAAGGCGTGGTGTCTCCTAGGGCTTGTTAGTTTCTGTAGTTCCTTCTGTGATGTTTAGCCTGGCAGTCCAGGAAAGTTACAATCAGGCTCTGTCTGCCTAAGCAGGCTGTCCAACCGCACGAAAAACTGACACGTGTGCATGAATGATGAGTCAAAGGGTGTGTGGCCTGGCCCCCTCCCTCTTATCACACAACCCACCTTGGCTAAATATAGGCGGCTCAGCACGCTGCAGGACTGATCATCTGCTCCACAAACAGGATGGAGGAGACTGTCCAGCCATCATAGAGCCTGCACTTGGGTCCCAACCCTCAGTATTTACAGCCCTTCTGTGCTACTCTTCCTTGAAAGAGGATCAATTATTCTGCTTTTTATCTACCCATGCTGACAATGAACATATATAAATGATGTATTCTTTAAAGAAAACACCAATGAAAAACATTTGATTCATAGGGTTGATAAGATTTGAAGTGACTTTTTTCAGTTTAATTTTATTTATGTTCACCTTTGCTCAAAAAGTATTTGCAATAGCATACAAGAATGCATCACATACTAAGATTTTCTTAAATAATCAATATTTAAAATCAGCATAAAGGAACATCTGTTGTAAAATATAATAAGAAAATATGTGTGTTGGGGGCAGATACACAGAGATCTTTCATAAGGACACAGGAGGTCTAGCCTTAAAATTAGCTATAGTACCAGCCCATTGGGGTCTTTAAATTTCAAACTTTATGGAAATACCTCCCTTATTGCCTTTTCATTTCCCCCAATCCACTGCTATAAATTAATTAACATAGTAGCTGACATCTCATAATTGCTCATTGAATAAAGTTGCACCACGAAAAAGGATAAAATCCATAGATTATTATATTCACTTACATTCAATTCCTCTCAACAAAGATCATAAATAGTGGCTAATTATTATTGCCTATGAATGAACAACTGATATACTAGGATAAGACTAAAATTAGGAAGTAGTAAAGTTATACATACACTAACTCCATTTATATGAAGTATAAAACAAGAAAAGGCAATCTTTCCCGATAGCAATTAGAATGATGATTTCTTATGTGAGATATAGAATCAGTGATAAAGAGTGTAAGGGAATTTTGGGGGTAATGAGAATGTCCAATAGTTTGACAACAATTGTGATTGCACAGCTGCATATATTTATCCCAATGAGTTGAGTTGTTCACTTCCAATCTGTTCATTACATTGTATATAAATATTACATCAATAAAACACTGTCACATTGCTCACTCAAACATAAAAAACAAAGCAATGGAGACAAGACTGTTTTCCAAGACAACTTCCCCTACTCTAGTTCTGAATCAGACTCCTTTTTTTTCCAGACCTGCAATTCTATAATTTCCCATATTAGTCTCAAAGAACTATTCCAAGATGGTGAGATGCAATCCCACCGTGTTTTCCAAAAGCACATGAACTCCTTTCTGCGGTGTTACTCATCATGTCATTTTCAGAGCTACCTGTGTTTTCCATCCCTGCAGCATAGCCATAGACATAGTGTCCAAGGTGGCCCCTCTGCATAATGATTGTGCTAATTGCCAGGCTCTGGTATTTTATTAAATCGTTCCTTTTCAAGACTCCCTCTGTCCTTGCCTTGCATGGTGCCCACATTCAAATGCTACATTGCTCAACATCCAACTGTAGCCTTCTTCCACCTGGACTGTGACAAAGCTGTGACCTTCAAGTTCCAATGAGCTATAGTACATAGCCCTCCTTCTGAAACGTTCTTTGTTCTGAGCTCTTCAATATCTGGAGGCTTCAGCCTCTGTTTTGCTTTCTTTTTGAAAGTATAAGTTTCTGAAAGAAACTCTGTCTTGAGCTTTATTTCATATTCCCTTAGCACTGAGCACAGTGCTATGCACTCAGTGACACAGGTTACACGGTATGGGTTTTGAAGGCATGCTTTTGGAAATTGATTTTCCTTTAAAAAGTAAATGAGAAAAAAAAAGTATATGAGAGGTAGCAATTCAAATGAAGTTTACAATAAATCTTCTGATGAAGATATAGCATTCATTTTGAATACATGGAGTATATCAATTCTATCTAGTAAATACATCTTGTTTAACACTATGATCCATTAATTTTTATTTAATTAATTAGTCCAAATATTTGTTGTTTTGGTTTTATTTTAATGTTTTGAATTTCAAGTGAGGCAATTTCATTATTTTATTTATAAGAATGTTTCATGTCAATTAATAAAATACAATTTCATTTTTCCTAGAATTTTTGTTTATAAAATATACCTAAAATGCTCTTTTGTCAGTCATTTTGAAGTTCTATATACAAACTTTTTTTATAAAAAAGCTAACCCTGGGCTGGCGCCGTGGCTCACTTGGCTAATCCTCCGCCTGCAGTGCTGACACCCCGGGTTCTAGTCCAGGTCAGGGTTCTGGGTTCTAGTCCCAGTTGCTCCTCTTCCAGTCCAGCTCTCTGCTGTGGGCTGGGAGGGCAGTGGAGGATGGTCCAAGTGCTTGGGCCCTGCACCCCATGGGAGACCAGGAGGAAGCACCTGGCTCCTGGCTTCGGATCGGCACAGCGCGGGCCGTAGTGGCCATTAGGGGAGTGAACCAACGGAAGGAAGACCTTTCTCTCTGTCTCTCTCTCACTATCTATAACTCTCTCTGTCTCTCTCTCTCGCTGTCTAACTCTGCCGGGCAAAAATAAATAAATAAATAATTTATAAAAAGAAAGTTAATCCTGAGATTTGTTACTTACAATCTTTGGAATTTGCCCATTAGCAGTAATCAATACACATGCACACTCACATGCAGATTTTGCTGAAATGTGGTTCAATCTGCTGAGAACTCAGGACAGTTCTACTTGGAGAAATCTCTCTTTTGGCCTGCAGCTATAGTTAAGGTGAAACTCCAAAAGTGAACTCGTCCTGATCTGAATTTAGAGAAAAATGAGTCGGGAATGTTTGCTGCTAGCATTCAGTTTTAACTTACAAAGAGTTACAGCATGCTTGTTTACCACCACTATGCCATCATAGCCCCACTCAGTTGATTAATTTAATGCTTTTCCTGTAGAATTCTGGCAAGCCTCTCAATGAAGCATTTAAAAAAATGGGTCTTCATTCTCTTACTCCAGAGCAGGGAATGTCAACCAATAATTTGATTTCTTCCTACACAGCTAAAGAGAGTTTTCTTTGAGCACATATGAAAAGCAAAAGATAGCACTGAGCATTTACCACAAACCCATCTAAACTACAGAGGGGAGAGGAGAACTGTCTGAACCTTAATTTTGACTCTAGTAAGTCAAAAACTATAACTGAGTTATGAAAGAATAAAGGGGGAAGATGTGCATGAGGAGGAGGAAGGAGAGAGGAAATAAACTGAACACCTACACTATCAAACATTGGTCTTCTAAAAGATGATCAGGCTGGGAGAAAGAGAAACTTTAAAGTTAAATGAAGCTTGAATTTTTATTTTTATGTGCTATGAGTATTTTAACTGATGTAATTAGAATGCTTTTGTGAATAATAGTGACTGGAGAATGCTATCTAAAATGGATTACATAAGGGGTTGGTTTCTCTCTGAAACACCAGCCAGGAGCAGGGACACAGCTCACACGATGAGTTTAAAAGGGCTGCTTCTTGCTTTCACTCTTCCAATGGATGACAGCGCAATGACATCTGTTACATAGTGTGTGTGTGTGTGTGTGCAGGTGTGCATCAGTGAGCTCATGCGTGTTTGTGTGTCAGGGCACGATGCTCTATTTCACTGGAAAATCAGGTAAAAGAGCAGGAAATAAAAGGAAAATTTGTTTAAAAGGTCCAAGTTAGCCTCTAAGAACAAAAGTTAAATATGTACAAGAGAGGGTTACTGAGCCTTTGGATTTTTTTTAATACACTCTCCCCCCGTAACTAGGGCAATAATAAGGAGAAAAATGATCAGAGATGAATGCGAAACACATTTCTGCTACTAACTCAAGGAGAAGAAAACAGTTGCACAATGCCTAATTAATGTAAAACTGAGAAATGTTAAAGCAAATCCGTGACTTTTTCTTCCTAAATACTGTCAAAGACCTAGAAATACTCCTGGGAGAGAGTAATTAGCAAATGTAGGAATTCAGCCTGTGTACACTGCTTTTTCACACCTAACCCAGGGCCCAATTTAACCACCAGCCTGATTTTATCTGGTTCCTTTTGTAATACTGCAAAGGCTATTCCTGCCCAGAATGTCACTTCCTGTTTGGCTTTCCTAGCTGACCCATTCAAAACAGAAACTCTGAATAGGGGAACTTTTTTTTGTTTGTTTAAGGCTCGGAAAATTAAGGGCAAATAGCAAGGTTTAGAAGCTCTACTTTGTTTAGTTTGCTTTTAAGACAGAGTTCTTTAGAGTCCCTAAGGGGGAAAAATCTTTATTATTCCAAGTTCAGGTACTTTATAAATGGGTCATGCTTCTAAGTTGTTGGTATATGGACAGATGTGAGAAGTAATAATATGTAGAAAATGAGCGCTTACAAAGGCCTTTACTACCTGCTTTCTCATTAAAACCAATCCCTGAAATGGATGCCATCATCATCCCAGGTTTACCCATAGAAGAGGCAACACATACAGAAGAAGCTGAACTTTCAGTTTGTGGCAGATAATGCAGCAGGTGGCAGCGTATTTCATTCCATGTGGCATTTGCTCCCTGTTTATCTTGAGCCCACACACCATGCCAGGCAGCTGGGTCTTTCATCTTTCATGTACATCATTGCCTTTGATCCCCGCAATAGCCTTGTCAGGTTGATCAAGTTCATAAAACAGATGAAGACAAAAAAAAAATAAGGCAAACAAGGAAAAGCAAAGTGACTTACCCAAGTGCCCACAGGTCACAAGTGGCTGAATTTGTTCCAATAATGTCTTTTGATTCTTCTTCATCCAGAATCATTCTACTATACCAGATGATGTCTCCCTGCCCCCTGCCACTCTCCCTTCATAGCAGCTATCATCACCTGTCACCTTGCCACAGCTCTCTGAACCTAGGGAAATCCATGCCTTGCTGAGCTTCACATGTACAACCATGCTTATTATGTTTCAGCAGTAATGTGTATCTGTGTTATATGCATGTGTATGTGTATGTATTTGTGTCTGTGAGCATTTTTATCCTCACAATGGGACTATGAAACAGAACTCTCATGTGCTTTACAGATGAAAAAAGTGAGTCCACTAAAGGACAAATAATATATGTGCTGTCCCAGTAAGCTAATAGCTGATTTGAGATTCACAGGAAAACTTCCCAACTTCAAATTTCAATATTCTTTCCACAGGATAGAGTTCCTTCTTCCTTTGTTTGCTTATAATCATATGATTTTGGCATAAATTAAAACAACTTTCTTCCTGATACATAGCTCAGAGGTGCATGAGGGGAATTAGTTTTGCATGACATGTAAGTAGTCATAGAAAAATATATAGGAAATAATTTTCTATACAGGAATAGGCAGTGGATTTTCTTTAAAACTGCCCTATTACCAGAGTCCATAAATGAACAAATATTTCTGGGCTCCTACTGCATGGTGCAGCATCAGAACATGGTCCCTGGCTTCAAGGTCCCATGGCTTCATGTGTAGCAAAATGTCACACTGAAGCACAGGGTACTGCTAGAGGGAGGTAGGGAAAGGCTGGATTGGGCTTGCAAAAGAGAAGAAGCAACTGAGCTATAACAAGAAAAGGAAGAAAGTTGGAGAAGTTGGGAAAGGGAATAAAAAGGCCGATTGGGATCCTGAACGAAGTCTGCCATTTGGTGGAGGAGAGTGATGAGAACATAAATAAAGCCATAGGAGTAAGCAGAGTCCACATCACTCAGGACTTTGTTAAGGTTCTTCAAATGACCAAGGGAGAAAAGTTAGAAGTTGTTTTTAAGTCTTCATTCATTTGAGAGGCAGAATGAGAGAAAGAGATCTTCCATCTGCTGGTACAGTGTTTCACTCCCAAAATAGCCACAAAGGCCAGGGATGAGCCATGCCAAACCCAGGAACCAGGAACTCCATTCTGGTCTCCTGCGTGTGGCAGGTACCCATTATGTTGATTTTCCAGGTGCCTTAGCAGGGAGCCTGATCTGAGGCTGAGCACCCACAGAATGGTGCCCTGATGTGCTTTGATATTGATATGCTAGTCTTAAGTGGCAACTTAAACTGTTGCACCACAAAGCTGGCCCCAAGTTAAAGATTTTAAAGACACAGAAGGAACTACTTAATATGCCTTTCCTTGGTAATCTCAAACCTGGATGGCAGGGCTTACAGGCAAATACAGCTAAAGTTGTGTAGAAAATCATCACGGTATGTAGATACTGCATGAAGACTCAAAAGTGGTATCACCCAGTCCTTTATATTACAGAGAAATTATGAAGAGAAAGCGACTTGTCCAAGGTCCCACACAGCAGGAGAGAGAGAACTAGCCCAGGGTGCCCTCTCTCTAGCCAATAATATTTCTGCCAACACCCTCTTCTGAGCTTCTCCCTCCCATCTCAAGGTCACTCTGGCAGCTGTTTGCTCAAAATAGACTATTCATGGGTACGTGCTGAGGGGGTGGTTTATATGTCCAACCCAAGTCCTATTGCTATGATGGATCCAAGGAAGGGTACCTCAGGAAGCACACTTCTGGTGGACAAGGCCTCTGGAATCCAGGTGATTTGTGTGACTTAACACCTAGAAATTAGTAACCAGGTGATTCTGACTGCATGTCAGGGACATTCTTCTACCCTAAGAAGAATAGAACAGTTAAATAAAGTGAATTTTTGTAGCATTATACTCTTATCAGTGAGAGGGAAGAAAGCTCCAGCAATGCTAAGGTCTTGGGGAAAAGAATCTAATTTCAGGCAGAGCTCCTCAGATGGATGCTTGATTCTCTTTCTGATGCTTCCAAAGATACCAGAGCTTAGGGACTGAAGGCCCCTGGAGGCTCACATGAAGACTGTACTTGAATTGCAAATGGAAGCTGAGAAAATATCCTCCTCGACCTTCTGTTCAAAGCCGTGAAGATTGAGACTTGGCCCACATAGTACATTTTGACTCTCTTGAAATGAAATGAAAAATTCATAGAGATGAGAGAATGTTATCGTTCCTTCAATCTTCAGATCTGAGACTGTCTTTATTTGATAGACTACAGTAAGTTCCAGTTAGAGGAAGGGCATTCAGCACACGGAAGCCCAAAGGGCAAAACACATCACTTTCTGAGTCTCCTGATAGAGGACCGAGCACCTAATAGATTCAAACTAAAGGATGGTCTGGGAAGAGGGTAGGATGCCCAGCCAAGATGTGTGTATTTGCATTGTGGATAATCACAGGTTCTCATAGGGGTTATTCATCATAAAACTTACCAAGTGTTTCAATTACCTCAACAAATCTTCACAGTCATTCTGTGATGAGGGCCTTGTAATCCTCAACCTACAAATGAGGAAACTGAGCCTCTGGATGGTTAAGTGACTTGGTCATGGTCATGCAGCCAAAAAGTAGCAGAAAGGATTCAAAACTTAAGTACACTCACCATCTTTCTCAAGACGAGAGTCTTTTTGTCCTGCCACAGTAACATATCAGCTACCTGCAGCATGCTCAAATTCTTCATGCTAGAGTCCCCAGTTGTCTGTAGTGCTTCAATTGGTTACAGTAACCTAAGCCTAGACTTCTTTCAAACAAAATAGATTGGATTAATTTTTAAAAGATTGTTTTAAGGCTGGCGCCGCGGCTCACTTGGCTAATCCTCTGCCTGTGGCACCTGCACCTGGGTTCTAGTGCCAGTTGGGGCGCCGGATTCTGTCCCGGTTGCTCCTCTTCCAGGCCAGCTCTCTGCTGTGGCCCAGGAGTGCAGTGGAGGATGGCCCAAGTGCTTGGGCCCTGCACCTGCATGGGAGACCAGGAGAAGCACCTGGCTCCTGGCTTCGGATCTGCGCAGCGCGCCGGCTGTAGCAGCCATTGGAGGGGTGAACCAACGGAAAGGAAGACCTTTCTCTCTGTCTGTCTCTCTCTCTCTCACTGTCTAATTCTGCCTGTCAAAAAAAAAAAAAGATTGTTTTAGAAAGATATATTTCTTTGAAAGGCAGAGCTACAGGGTGAGGGGGGAGAGAAAGAGAGAGAAAGAAGAGTGATTTTCCATCTGTTGGTTCATTCCCCAAAAGGTTGCAATGGCCTGGGCTGCAAAGTTTGGGGCTGTGCCAGCCTAAAGCCAGGAGTCTGGAACTCCATCCAGGGATCCCACCTGAGTAGCAGTTACCTAAGTACTTCGGCCATCCTCCACTGCTTTCCCAGTTGCATTACCAAGAGCTGAGTCAGAGATGGAGCAGCTGGGACTCAAATCAGCACCTTATGGAGGTGGTGGCTCAACCCAATATGCCACAATGCCGGACCCTTGAGATTTATTTACTTGAGTGACAGCCAGGCAGAGAGAAAGATTTTCCATTCATTGGTTCACTCCTCACGAGGCCAAAATAGCCAGGGCTGAGAGAAGCTGAAGCCAGGAGGAAAGAACTCCAACTGTATCTCCCGCATGGTTGACAGGGACCCAGGTACTTGAACCATCTCCTACTGCCTTCCAAGACACAGTAGAAGTCAGTTTCATCAGAAGCAGAGCAGCTGGGACTCCAACCAGCACTCTGACGGGGGATGCCAGTGTCACAGAGCCGGCTTAACTCTCTATGCTGCAACATGGACCTCTAGATTGGGTTAATTTTTAACTAAAGCATGGGGCTTGTAGATTCAAAATACCAATTTGTATAAAAAAAGAAATAAAAATATGATTTCTTAACCTCAGGTAAGTGTACAAACCCAAAAATATATTGCATTTAAATTAAAGTTTACTAGAATTGTCATTCCTCTCTTAAAGAAGAAATCAATGTTTATAATGGGAAAACAAGAACAGAGGAAATTTACTTCAGCTGGGTCATTGTAGGACACCAGGACAATTGGAAAGGGTTTTCTAATATGTACAAATGATTGCCAACATCTAAAATTGGGTACATGAGTTAATGGAGCTGAAAGGCTATCTGGTCTACCCACCATGTCTTTGAAGAAAACAACCATACTGGTTTGTCAACATGTGGAAAAACATGTCTAGCCTGTTTTATAATTCTACAGGCCTGGCCCCAATAAATACTGGAGTGGCCTGAAATATCAGTCACCTAAACCAAAACGCATTCTCAAAGTTTGTATATGAAACCACTGGTTTTCACTTCCATCCCCCCATTCCACATCCTTTAATATTTTCTTTTATCTGGATCCAACATGATCAATAGCACATAACTTTTCATAGAGTCTTCTTCAGTGTGGTTCCTTCAACACATCTAAAAACATATGTTGTTTGTAATTGGCAGAAGTACCATTTATTTCCAGGTTGTTGGCATCTATGGGAATCCTTCATGATTTACCCTTTGGGGTTCAGTTGGTAAAATTAGGCACCATGACATGTTGAGTGGGAAATAGAGAATCAGGTTTTGGTAACTGGAGATGTCTTTCCCAGATCTCTGAAATTCTTGAGAGCTTTTCTTCCTTTAATTTCTGAGTGGCTAGAAAACAGATCAAAAGCTACTGATTTATAAGATGAACCCATCACCTGCATGAGCCTGCCTGGTCAACTCTTCCCAGTGAATTGCCATTTGCCACTGGATGTTTCTAAAGCCAATCAAATTTTAGCCCTAAAGTAACATGCAGAACTTCACAGTGAGGCTTATTGGTTCATGCAGAATGTGTGTTGTTCACCTGCACTTTTTAGAGCTGATTTATTTTTTTTTACTCCAGATGTTAGAAAGGATACTTAAGTGAGAAATGTACATTTTCCTTTAATTTACTTTGTAGAATTGGAGATAAAAAAACATCTTAGGAAGCCATGGTTGTACTTTTGCACCCTCCCTTTCACTCAGGCTATTAAATGCCTCTGAGCTTTATTTCCTCTTTCCAAACTTGGAGTCCATTAAGGAAGATTTAACCACTTCATACCCATCCCCTCAAAATTCTCTACCACTTTTATTTCTACCCCATTTGCTCTGGTGACTCCTAGACTTGGGTTTATTTAACAATTTGTTTCTCTCATCCTACATTCATTGCTTAGCACTGGAGGAGCCAATATCACATTTGTATTTTGACAGAAACTTCAAAAGAGTGCTCAATGCACCTCAGGAACCATTTCACTTGTAGCTTTCTGGCACTCTTTCCTATTGCCCATCTTAGTCATCCTAAATATTCTCCATTTTTCTCGAGTCTCCTACCCCATCATAATAGCAAATAAATTTTCCTCCAGTTTGAGCTGCAATTTTTTTCAACACCTCACCCTATAAAGATAAACTTATCTACATACGTTGCCACTCTTTTTGTTTCCTGTCTCAAAAAGAGCCATCTCTTCTATTACTAAAGTTTAAATTTTAAGCTCCAGCCCATCTTCTTTCACCTATCCATCCAATCAATACATTTTATCAAGTTTTATTATATGCAACAATGTAGAGGCTCATACAAGGCAGATTTCCCCTCTTGGGAAGTTCTAGAAAGAGGATGAGGAAATAAAACCGATAAATTAATGTTATGACAGGAACACAAGTGGCTATAATACAGAATACAATAATACCTAAATTGTGATAGGGAAGTCAGAGAAGGTGTCTTTGTGAGGGCAATACTCAAGCTAAGATCTTAATGAACAAAAGAAATCAGCCACGAAGGCAGGAGGGTAGCAATAGTGATAGAAACTAAGGACACAACAAATGTTGGATTTTTAATAACCTTCAAAGAACTGAAAGAAAGCAAAGGTGCATGGGAGGAGTGAGTGAGGGGATCATGGAATTGGAAAGATGAGGAGAGGTCCTTTAGGCTATGATAAAGAATTTGGATTTTTTTTCTTTGTCCCATAGGAATTGACTGAAGGATTTTAAACAGGAGAGTGGTGTGGGTCCGACAGAGAGTGAAAAAAGAGATCGTACTAGGAGACTTCAGCAGATATCCTAGAGGAGGATTGTGGAAACTCAAGACATAGGAGTGGCATCTATGGGGGCAGGAGTTGAGTTAATTTTGGCAACACAATAGGCAGTAGTTAGTGGATTACTTTGTTCACAGTAAGGAAGAGGGAGAAGTCTAAAATGTTATCCATATTTCTGCAACAAGATATGATGATGTCATACTAATTAAAAGAAGGAATGCAAAAGAAATGGTTGGATTGGATGGGGTGAATCGAGATTTTCATTTCAGACACGTTGTATGTACTGTGCCTTTGCAGCATGCAGGGAAATTGTCAAGCAGCTGGGTCAATGTAAGAGTCTGGAATTCAGAGGAAAAATCTAACCTGGATCTAAATTTGGAAGATATTATCACACTTAAAATTATAAATATGGGTTGGATCACACAGTGACATACAACATAGAAGACAACAAAGTACAGGACCTGGCTCTGAGAATCTTCTGTTTAAAGAGTAAGAAGATCTCCACGAGTGAGATCCCAGTGGAAAGAATGGGTCATCAAAGAAGGAGGTACCTTTCTCTGAAGGGAGGAGAGAACTTCCACTTTGACCATGGCCTTGTCTAAATATGATCAGAGTCAGTGAACTCAGGGGGCTTCCATAGCCTTGGCAGCTCATGACAAGAGCCTAGGGTGATTAATGATGCCATAAACAAGAGTGTCAATTTGTTAAGTCAACAACAGGAGTCACTGTGCTCTTCCTCCTCATGTAGGATCTTTGTCCTTAGGGTGCTGTACATTGAGATTTAATGCTATAACGAGTACTCAAACAGTATTTTTCACTTTATGTTTCTGTGTGGGAGCAAACTGTTGAAATCTTTACTTAATGTATGCTAAACTGATCTTCTGTATATAAAGAGAATCGAAAATGAATCTTGATGTGAATGGAAGGGGAGAGGGAGTGTGAAAGGGGAGGGTTGCGGGTTGGAGGGACGTTATGGGGGGGAAGCCATTGTAATCCATATTCTGTACTTTGGAAATTTATATTCATTAAATAAAAGTTAAAAAAAAGAAAGGAAACATTAAAAAAATAAAATAAAAAATAAGTTCATGAAAACAAAAAAAAATAAATAAATAAAGAGTAAGAAGAGAGGGCCGGTGCCGTGGCTCACTAGGCTAATCCTCCACCTGTGGCGCTGGCACCCCAGGTTCTAGTCCCAGTTGGAGCACCAGATTCTGTCCCGGTTGCTCCTCTTCCAGTCCAGCTCTCTGCTGTGGCCGGGAGTACAGTGGAGGATGGCCCAGGATGGCCCAAGTGCTTGGGCCCTGTACTCACAAGGGAGACCTGGAGGAAGCACCTGGCTCCTGGCTTAGGATCAATGCGGTGCGCCAGCCGCAGCGGCCATTGCGGGGTGAACCAACGGCAAAGGAAGACCTTTCTCTCTGTCTCTGTCTCTCTCACTGTCCACTCTGCCTGTCAAAAAAAAAAAAAAAAAAAAAAGAGAGAGAGAGAGAGAAGGATGAAGGTAAGAAGAAGACTGTAGGGAAAAAGCCAGTGAGTGATGGATGAAAAGCACGAGAATGTAGTATCTCACTGGACAAGCAAACAAACAAACAATCCGAGTGCAAAGGAAGAAGGCTAGAATTGTCAGTTTAGTCAACACTAATTTAAGTTTCATCAGTGTCAGCAAACCTCATTACCCCCTCATCTATCTTTTTTTAAGATTTATTTATTTATTTGATTTATTTATTTATTTATTTATCTGATTGACACACAGAGAGAAGGAGAGGGAGGGAGGCAGGGAGGGAGGGAGAAAGAGAGAGAGAGAGGTCTTCAATCCACTGGTTCACTCCCCAATTGGTCGCAATGGCCGGAGCTGTGCTAACTTGTAGCCAGGAGTTTCTTCTAGGTCTCCTACGTGGTTGCAGAGACCCAAGGACTTGGGCCATCTTCTACTGCTTTCCCAGGCCATAGCAGAGAGCTGGATTGGAAGTGAAGCAGCTGGGCCGCAAACTGGTACCTATATGGGATGCTGGCACTGCATGCAGAGGCTTTACCCACTACAACACATTGCCAGCCCCCCTCATCTATCTTTGATTATATGCTTCATTTTCTCTAAGCTCACCATTCCCTCCTAGCCTTTTGGATGATAACAACCAGGGATTCTGAGAACTGGAGTCTTACATTAGAGTTCTTTTTTTTCTTTTGTTAAAGAAATTTCAGAGTTTAAAATTTATCTTTTTCCAACATTGACTTTTATCTGTGGGAATTGTTCATATTTATTTAACTAAATCTGACAATTTTTAATTTAGTGCTTAAAAATCTATCAATTTATAATCTTCCTTTTTCTAATTATTTGCTTTTCTAAATTGGATTTCAAAACTATAATTCATAAATTCATAATTCGGTATCACAAATTAAATCTTTCATGAATTTTAAACTCCTATACTTTAAATGTAAAAAAAGTATGATTACTAGGTATGTAGATTTAAAGTAAATGCACCTTTTGTTTAGGGGTATGGAAGTTATTCAACCATTCAAAGAAATAGTACATTCATCTCTTTCTTAAAAAAAGAAAAACATCATATTTGTTACTTTGATTTATTAAGCCCTGTGGCAGACAGAAAGAAATGATCTTCCAAAAATACATGTATTTAATTCCTAATTCTCAGAACCTGTAACTGTTTTGTGTTAAAGAGTGAATATTACCTTATGTGACAAATGATGTAACTAAGTTAAGGATCTTGAAAAGAAAGAATATATTGTGAGTTATCTAAATAAGCCTTAAATGGCCTAAATTTAGGGCTAGCCAGGTTTGAATCCACAAGTATTCTTATAAAAGAGAACCACAGAGAAGTTCGACATGAGGATATGGAGAGGAATGTAAAGACAGGCAAAGACTTGAGTGATGCAGCCCCATGTCAAGCAATGACAACAGAAATGGGAAGAGAGAAGGGGCAGAATCTAGCCATGAGCCTCTGGAGGGAGTGTGACCTACTGACCCTTTGGTATTTGGACTTCTGGCCTCCAGATCTGTGAGAGGGTGAGGATCTATTGTCTTCAGCCACCAGATCTGTGGCTTGGTAACTTCTTACGGTGACCACAGGGAAGTAATGCAGATTTGGGTTTCAGGAAGTGGAATGCTGTTAAGAAATTCCTCAGTATATGGAAGCATTACCCAAGGGGTTAGATAACGAGTAGAGGCTGGGAAGATTTTGAGAAGCATGATGGAGGAAGCCTCCGTTACCTTGAAGAGATTGTTGGTGGATTCCATCATCTTTGAGAATACATATGTTTTCTTGAACAGAATATTGGTCAGAATAAAAGCCTTACAAGTGCTGCTTGAGAGGACTCAGAGGAAAATGCAGAGCACATTGTTAGGAGGAGAGGTAGTATGGTATGGTGATATGGAGGAGAGGTAACGTGTTGTATAGTCATAGCAAACTTGGCTGTCTTGTGTTGGGTCATGTGAAAATCAGCAGAATTTGTGAGTGAGGAAATTGGATACTGTCAAGGAACGTGTTGAAGGTACAGCCTGCTATCTGTTTTCTGTCATAATAAATGTGAGAAGAAATAGATAAATTGAGGAAAGAACTGCTAAGCAGAATTTGGGGGAATTTATTATGGCAGCATAGGAAATTAATACAGCCCATGTGTGTAGTGAGGAATATATCATTTTTCAGAAACGTTAAGGCATGGATTTTCGTGTAGAATAAAATGAGTTTAGGCAGCTGCTACTAAACCATAATACCCGATCAAAACATGCTATTTTGATTGTACTTCACTTGGAAATTCAGGACATACTTCTATCAGCCTTTAATTTGTTTGCTTAACATTATCACTAGTAATAAGGGAAATAAATTAACTTGGTCTTAGAGTTCATATTTCCAGACTGGCCTATAAACTTGAGTCACTTGTTTTGTTTGCTTGTTTTTGAAGCTTCAGATTCTCAGGACCTCTGCAAACTCTGAATGTGATATTCTGGGGCTGAGGATCAGATATGTATATTTTTCAGGCTTTATAGGTTATTATGATAACCAACCATTTTAGGGAACTATTGAAATCACAGGTTATACCTGATTTGTGGCCCATTTCCTAAGTAGTTCCCATGCGTCATACATACACCAGGTGGGTCTTCTATAACATTTGTATGCCGTCTTATAACAAGTAATCTCTGTGTTTTTTAGTTGATCAATTGAGGTCCAAAGAAGTTCTACAACTTCTCCAAATCAGTAATTAGGGGAATTGACATTTAAAAACCTGTGTATTTGATTCTAAAATCCATTATCTTAGTGTAGTAGGGTAAAAACTATACTTGTTCACATTCCCATATAAATCCTCTGTAGGTGAATAGTGTTGCGTGAGTTATTTAACTTCTCAAGATTCAATTTGCTCCATTTGAAGAAGTGTATAATATCTCTCAAGAAGTTGCTATGAATATTAAAATAAATTATCTACATAATAATGTCACCAACTGTAAATAAAGTTGCATGCAGATATGGACTGGATGGTTTGTCTATGGCTTTTACTTATATATCTATATGTGTGTGTGTGTGTGTCTTATCTACGGAATAAGTAAAATGAACCCATGTTACTTGTCTCTCAGAAAATGCCACATCTTCTGCCAGCCTCTTTAATTCTCGTGGACTTGAAACTTCCTGAATGATTACTTCTGGAGCCAGATGGGACCAGAGCTTAGTCTCAGCTCTGGCATTTACTGACAAGTATAATCATGGACTGGTTCTCCATGATTTCCATCATTCATCTATAAAGAGGAAAAGAGATGCTATTGGTTTGAGGTTTAAATTGAAATAATGTAGAGTGCTTATGATGCTTATTTATGATCATTGTCATCATTAACTATCACATTACTAAAAGTAGCTTTGTTAGCAGGATAGCAATTGTTATTTTTGATGTTCCACTGGGCACCACCCTGTGAATAGCAACATGGGTAGGAGATGAAGGAATGCCTATGGTGAGAAAGTGTGAACAGAAGGGCATGGGCAAAAATCAAGACCCACTTAACCTTGTTCTCTTTTCTGCCAAGGAAATGATTCCCAACACGTCTACTCTCCAGCAGAGCCTCAGCAAGAAACCCCAGATAAGAAAGCTGAAGGGAATTTATTTATTGGCACATATACTTATATTGTCCAGCAAATACACTCACACACAGGATGGGAAAAAGAATATATCCTTTGATGCTTGGCAGATGGCAAATGGGAAGGACAGTCATAAAGTACTTGGCAACAATAAATATCTCAGAGGGCTCTCCTCTGGTATGTAATGTAGTACCAATAACAAAGACTATCACTTAGTGAATTCCTGGGCCAGGGATTATGCTAGACATTGTATGTGTTTTTCACTCAGTGGCAAAGATACACTCTTTTCAAATTTCCTAATTGTTTCTGGGATGTTTTGCAATTAAGTTTCACACACTGCGTTTGATTAATTGTGGGGTGATGTTTTGATCCATGGAATATCCTGTTCCCTCACAACAATTTTAACCCATGAGTTAGCATCCATATTGAATAAAAGCCATAACCACATTGTGCAAATAGGTAAACTGAGACACAGGGAGAGTAAGAAAGTGTCAATGGTTGAAGTATTTGTAGGATTCAAAACAGACTCTAACCACCTGCCAAGCACACATCCTTTCTACTGCAGCTTGGTGCTTCCCCAGGGAGTCTTGAAGTTCTAGTTCTAACAACTACTGTCACTGGTTAATCTTCTGCTCTTTTGTTTTGCATTTCCCTCTCCTCAAGAAAAAGTACCTGATTTCACAATGAAATCATCACTGACATATACATGTATCAAAAAGTGATAGAGGAAACAGCGACTGTGTGCATGCACACAGTCACACTCTGAGACTTCAGAAGCTGCCTTGTGGATCTCATTAGCACATCTCTTGTGCTCTGCTTATATCCTGGCCCAGGTGTGCAGAACAGCTCGTTCACAACAACCTCCCAACCACCAGTGTCATCATGTGCTTTGTGGATGAGGTGTGGTCCACTCTCCTGAGATCTGTGCATAGTGTCCTCAACCGCTCTCCTCCACATCTCATCAAGGAAATTCTCCTGGTGGATGACTGCAGCACCAAAGGTAGGAAAATCACACAAGCTCTCTCCTTAAAATTCAAAGTTTAGTGTGAAGCAATACCAAATTGGGGGCCAATGCTGTGGAGTAGGAGGTAAAGCCACCACCTGCAGTGCCGGCATCTCATATGGGTGCTGGTTCCAGTCCTGGCTACTCCACTTCCAATCCAGCTCTCTACTATGGACTGGGAAATCAGCAGAGGATGGTCCAAGTCCTTGGGCCCCTGCACCCATGTAGGAGGCCTGGAAGAAGCTCCTCACTTCTGGCTTTGGATCCACTCAGCTCCAACCGCTGTGGCCATTTGGGGATGGGAAGACCTCTTTCTCTCTCTGCCTCTCTGTAGCTCTGCCTTTCTTTCTTTGCTTTTGTTTTTACATTTTAAGCTTTTATTTAGTGCGAAAGATGCATAGGAGAGTGAGAGCTTTATTTAAGAGAGAGAGGTAAATCTGGGTTCATACCCAGCACCAGGAACTAGTCACGTGGAGGAGCATCTAGGCCAGGAAGTCTAGGGCAGGTGGCCCAAAGCCCACATGCCCTGGAGGTGCAAGTCTATAGTCAGCCCCTCCTAGCAAGAGGCCAGGGAAAAGAAGAAGAGAGCAGACACACCGTGTCCCAGGCTTTTAACCCACTTCCAAAGAGGAGTGGTTAACTAACCTGATTGGCCAGTGGGCACTTAGGAGTGGCCAGGTAGGGGCATGAGGTCACACAGGGGCATGGCAAAGGCATGGTCTTCCAGCTCACAAACCTAATCAATTTTAACCTGTATGCCTGCCTACTTCATTCCCCCCTCAGAGACTCCATCACCTGAATCC
Organism: Oryctolagus cuniculus; assembly: GCF_051225735.1. Lineage (NCBI taxonomy): Eukaryota > Metazoa > Chordata > Mammalia > Lagomorpha > Leporidae > Oryctolagus > Oryctolagus cuniculus. The sequence goes on along the minus strand of NC_142869.1, from coordinate 84,685,970 downwards.
TAAGGGGAGTTGATGGACGTCGAATCATCTTTTTTATAACTGCTTCCTGCTTATGAGGGGCGTAGTACAGGCCCTGCCTATCCAGGGTCTGGAGTCTCTGCCTATCCTATCTAACGAATTTGTTTTGCAAGCTGGAGCAGTCTCAGTCATTGTCAATGTCTGTGACCCCTGCATGGTCAGTTACTCCCAGAAGTCGAGTTCTGAAACATATAAGTTGTTAATTAGTATAAGTAAAACTGGAACAAAATCAATTATAAGTGGGGTGCCCCATAACATGAAAAGAACTTATCTTACAGATTCCCAGATAGTGGGTAGTGATAGGCTACCCTTATGTCAATTATAAGCCCATTTATCTTGAGTATAGAGAATTATAATACAAGAGTCCATTAGGTAGCTTTATCATTAATAATAGCTTTTAGAGATAATCAAGGAAGGCAGGTACAGTATGTTTGCATTAAGGAGACAAAAACAAAAGTGTTACTTATCCTTTTTGCTTTGAAGTACTTAAGGTTTCTGATTCGCTTATAGAAATAGTCAGGCATGTCTTTCGCATTCACCTGTGAAGACTTTTTTTTTTTAAGATTTATTTATTTATTTGAAAGTCAGAGTTACACAGAGAGAGGAGAGGCAGAGAGAGAGAGAGGTCTTCCATCCGATGGTTCACTCCCCAACTGGCCTCAAAGGCTGGAGCTGCCCCGATCCGAAGCCAGGAGCCAGGAGCTTCCTCTGGGTCTCCCATGCAGGTGCAGGGGCCCAATGACTTGGGCCATCTTCCACTGCTTTCCCAGGCCATAGCAGAGAGCTGGATCAGAAGAAGAGCAGCTGGGACTAGAACCGACGCCCACCTGCGATGCTTGTGCTTCAGGCCAGGATGTTAACCCGCTTAGCCACAGCGCCGGCCCCGATCACCTGTGCAGATTTAAGAGGTAGAAGTTTAATCCTAATTTCAAGGAGGTAGTCAGCCTCAATAGCACCTGTTAAGGTCCCTTTCAGTTAAGCTAAAACTGATCTGAAGAGGATCATCTTATGAATGGCTTGTTCAGGAATTTCTAATGTTGGAATTTTTGTTAAAAACTCCTTGATTCCTTGGAACACCTTTTGTAGCTCCCCTGTCCAGCACAGTGTTTCTGTTTCAGGGGCTTTTAAGCAAACACAAGGCTTAGAATCCAAACCCTGGAATCCATAACAACTTTTGTAGTTACCCTTTTCAGTACAGAGTCTGTATCAGGGCGTCTTTAAAGCTACATGCAAAAGTTTGGAATCCAAATCTTGGAATCCAAATTCCATAGAATCCTGTCATCAGCGATTCCCAATACCGGAGCTTTGGTTAGAAGCTCCTTAGTTCTCTGGAACAGCTTTTTCAGCTGCCCTTTTCAGTGTGGAGACTGCATCAGGGTGTCTTCAAAGCTATGTACAAAAGCTTAGAAGCCAAATCTTGGAATTCAAATTCCATAGAATCCGGTCATCAGCAATTCCCAATACCAGAACTTTAGTTATAAGCCCCTTAATTCTCTGGAACAACTTTTGCAGCTACCCTCTTCAGTATAGAGTCTGCATCAGGGCATCTTCAAAGCTATATACAAAAGCTTGGAATCCAAATCTTGGAATCCAAAGTCCACATAACTTTTCCATTCTCAGAAATCTCCTCAGCAGCCTTTAAATATCTGACCCTATGGTAAAACATATGAGATAGGAATTTTACAGAGAGACTTGTATTCAAGATTTTACATTTGAGGCACGTACTAAACCTTAAATAAATACCTAAAAACAAAGGCAATGTAGTTTGACACTTAGACATAACTAGAACTTATGATGCATAATATCACGCAATAGAACAAGGTAAATCTTTGGGATTAAGTTTTACCATTAACGTTAATACTGTAGCTCTTTGAAAACAGAGGTCCTGCATGGGAAGTTAGTACACAGTGACTCTTGTTAATTTAACAATTAACACTCTTATGTGTGACATCAGTTATCACCCGAGGCCAGAGACACCCTAAGGTTAAGTTTTTAACTAGTACCAGCAGCTAAAAAAAAAAAAAAAAAAAAAATTCTAAAACATATCTCTTTGTCCCTGAGCCTTATCATACAAGCTTTCAATTGCTAATTTCAAGTTGGAGAATTGGTTTGGTTGCTTAGAAATATGTTAGCATCAGGGAGGAGGAGCTTTAAACATGGAGGACACTCTACTTCCTGTCGTGAAGGGTGGGATTTCTGCCCCAAGATGGCAGCCCCCATGGCCCACCACATGCTACATGCCTGATTAATAGAGCAATGTATATTAAATCATGTTTTTATTTTTTTAATTTATCATTTTCACCTCTGAAGCAGGATTTTAACAGTCTGAAATGGTGTTTCTCAGACTGGATGGTTTTTTTTTTTCATGGTTGCCACATGATATCTGAAATGACCCCCTAAAATCTATGAAAATGTGGCCCCGTAAAGTTCCCCAGAAGTCCCATATGGGGTACCACATACGCTATGGAAATTTGGGGTGCCATACGATATCGCCATGTGCTTATTAATAAATACCCAATATTAATAAGCCCGAGAGGGTTCTTGCCTAATATTTAGAGAAGAATTCTAAATACCGGCATAAATAAATGAGGCAGCATGGTACATTTTAAGCTTTTATTTAGTGCGAAGATGCATAGGAAAGTGAGAGCTTTATTTAAGAAAGAGAGGTAAATCTGGGTTCATACCGAGCACCAGGAACCAGCCACGTGGAGGAACATCTAGGCCAGGAAGCCTAGGGCAGGTGGCCTGAAGGACACGCAGGGCTGCAGCAACCCCCTCCTGGCAAGAGGCTCAGGAAAAGAGGAAGAGAGCTCTGCCTTTCAAACAAATAAATAAATCTTAAAAACATATACCAAATTGGTGGTAAAGTTACAGTATAGTTTTAGGAGGTGCAAATATTTTACAAATGCTAAATCATTATTTCCTGTGGAGATATGGAGGTATAAGTCTCCTGAGACTTATGGAATATTTTTTAAATATTTTATTAATTTGAGAGGTAGTTACAGAGAGAAGAGACAGAGAGAAAGGTCCTCTATCCACTGGTTCACTCCCAAGTGGTCACAACAGCCAGAGCTGAGTTGATCCGAAGCCAGGAGCTGGAGGCTTCTTCTGGGACTCCCATGTGGGTGCAGGGGCCCAATGACTTGGGCCATCTTCTGCAACTCTCCTAGGCCATAGCAGACAGCTGGATCGGAAGAGGAGCAGCTAGGACTCGAACCAGTGCCCATATGGGAATACTGGCGCTACAGGCAGAGGCTTAACCTGTGGTGCCACAGAGCCAGCCCTGAGACTTATGGAATATTTAAAATAACCTGGGGCTCTGTAAACTACCTGTCTCAGGCTTCCCTGGAGCTGTGACCCTCCTGTCTTGTAGGAGTCATTGGCTAACTACACCTATTTGGAAATGGACACTATGAACATCAGAATCCAGAAGATGTTCTGTACAACCACCCAAATGTTTTTATGTGGAACTGAATCTGCAATTGCCCCACTACAAATGGGATGACTTTCCTCTGGTAATAACTAGAGTTTGGTTTAAACTTCATGGAAAGCAAAGAAAGGGAAGTCCTACAGCTTCTTCCTCAAAAGCAAGGCATATTATGTGTTCAGTCAAGTGTTGGGCAGACAAATTGCCCATCCAAACCAGAAAGATGTGGCTCTAACTACGTTCAAAGGCAGCATTGGCCATGTTCTTTAAGTATATTTTTATTACAGGAAAGGATCTCACTGTTTGAGTTGTCAGAAAGCTTGTTTACTAGATTGGCTCAAGTGCCATGACTGATACATTATAGATTCCCCAAATGCAGCCCATTTCAGAAACTTTTAGAACATAGTAAAGGGATGACAATGTTAAAGGAAGAGCTAAGCCTTCATTTATGACAAGTGATATAAGCAGTTTCTTTAGCCCAAGAGATTCTACCATAACCACAATGAGCTTGAAAAGTAGGGAGATGCCAGAGGAAAACTGGTTGAAAACTTTAAATGGCCCTGAAAGCATCAACAGACATAATAGACATTTACTAAGCAGATAAAAGTCTTTTAATGAGGGGGCAGAGCCAGATTTTGTAGGACCTGAGCTTATACACTTTTCAGAGTCCTCTCTAAGAAAAATAGCATGACATTAGTAGGAAAGTGAGCTGCAAAAGCCTTTCTGGAATTCATTCTTACTTGGAGCAGCTGTCAGTAGCTGCATTAAAGTACAAAAAAGTGACTATGAGCCACTCAACACACCTCATAAAGCACTGGAAAACCTCCCTTTGGCTGGATCACGCTCTGGCCATTCAGAAAGAGAGGAACGGTGTGGCGGAGAGGATATCAGAGTAGGACACAACAGCGATCTCAATCAGCTATGGTTGCACCAGCTTTTATTATTTTATTTTACAAATTTTACATTTTGCACACATTGCTTAACCTCTTTCCTGGATCTTGGAAGGGACTTTTGCAGATGGGCAGAGGAAGGAGTTGTACAGAAGCCTCAGCTTCATTTATTTCAAGGTAAATCTACCGTGTCTTGATAAATATGCGGAAAAGGTGAGCCCTCTGCTGTGTTATTTTGCAACACTAAAAAGAAGGACTTGGAGTTTGAGAAATCCAACAGCTGGGAATATTAAGCTGAGACAAAACCCTTCCAAGAAAATGACGTCAGGAAATAAAATTGTGGTGCAAGGAATAAAATTTATGAACATATTAATAGCATAGTTTTTGGAATTTGACATTGTAATGGCACTTTTCTAGTCTATCCAGACACAGTTAATGAAAGTGTTTTCTTGGTTATCCTTCTTCCAATACAGACTACCTAAAAGATAATTTGGATAAATACATGTCACAGTTTCCAAAGGTTCGGATTCTTCGCCTCAAAGAGAGACACGGCTTAATAAGAGCCAGGTTGGCAGGGGCACAAAATGCAACAGGTAACAAGCAATTCGTTCTTTGTTTTGGTTACATTTTTGTTTTAACTTAAAATGCTTTTCAAACATAGAGCAAATTTGAAAAAGTAGAAAGTAGTACAGCGAACTAGTACTAGTGGAGTAGAGTATCCGTTAACTAACTGCACTGTTTTTAACCTTTTGCCATATGTGTTTCATCACACAAATTCGTAGACACCTGTTTATATGCACACATACCCCCGCCCCCAAACATAATAAGGGAATTTACAGATTTCATGACCCAGTAGGCTAAGTACTGCAGTAGACATCTCTAAATAATGGGGATATTCCCTTAAATAAGCACAGTTTTCATACCTAAATATCACAATGATACACTCTTCAAATTTCCTAATTGCTCCCCAAATGTTGTTTTAATTAAGTTTCACACACTGCATTTGATTAATTTTCATCCATGGTATAGCCTGTTTCCTCACAACATTTTTATCCCATGAAAATTTTAACCGTTAATGATCCTTGCTTGAATTAAGCCAGCACTGTAAAATCATTTTTCTATCATTCTTTCTTCTCTCTTTTTAATTGACATTCATTCATACTACTCTATTTGCTTTCTCTACTAACTCATTTAATCTTCATAAAAACTCTGTAAGTAAAAGCATTTCCCTGTTTTATAGATGAGATCCTAGAGACACAGAGAAGTTATGAGTTTTTTAAGTTGTTGCAGCTAGTTTAATGCTAAAGATACCGTGGTGGCCACGCACACTGCTGCCAGAGTCTATACTCTCATCTGCTTCCCTTTGCTGCCTCTAGGTGTTCAACCACCATTCTACCCTGTAGGCCCCAGCATCGCAGACTTCTATCATCTTGAACTCAAACATGTTGTGATGGGGAACTGCTAACTTGAGTTTAACTTCCATCTAACTTGACCTCAGATTTGGAGACCTTATCTCATTGGTTTGCTAATGAATTTCTTCTCTTTGTAATGGAAATTTTAAGTGATCAATAAATACATCACACCAAAGTTGGAATTGCAGTGACATCTAAATTTCTTAGTCAAAAAGTATATTCAGAAAAATAAATTTCCACAGGAACCATTTATTAAGGTATAAAATCTTCAAGTGTTCCATAAATACAACTTTAGGAACACAGTGATAGTGATTCTTCCTATGGTACCCACTCTCCTACCCTCACTCCTACCCTTCTTCCTCCTCCCTCTCCTATTCTCATTTTTTTTTAAGATCTATTTTCAATTAACTTGATACACAGAAGATTAAACTAAGGGTTCAATGAACAGTATTAAAAAAAAAAGCTATTCCTCAACAGTTTTTTATTTCTCCTTTGATTTCTTCTATGACCCACTATTCATTCAGGAGTATGTTGTTCAGCCTCCATTTATTTGCATATTTTCTAGAGATTCTTGAGTTGTTGATTTCCAGCTTCATTCCATTATTTTTCTTTTAATTTTTGATATAACATACTTTGTTCTTTGAGAACAAGTTTTATTATTAATTGAAGAAGCACCTAAGGAAACCAAGCAATGGAGTTGGACACTTGTTATCTTAACAATTAATACTCTTATGTAGGACATCAGTGATCATCTGAGGCTCTTGACATGAACTGCCTAGGCTATGGAAGCCTTTGGAATCCAGAAACTCAGTCAGTATTTAGACAAGGCTATAAGCAAAGTAGAAATTCTCTCCTCCCTTCAGAGAAAAGTATATCCTTCTTTGATGACCATTTCTTACTACTGGGATCTCACCCATAGAGATCCTTCATGTAGGACACTTTTGCCACAGTGTCTTGACTTTCCTTGCCTGAAATGCTCTTGTGGGCTTTTCAGCCAGACCAGAACACCTTAAGGGCTGATTCTGAAGTCAGAGTGCTACTGAGGTCAGAGTGCTACTTCAAGCAATTGTCTTTCTGAGTCTGCTGTATACTCTGCTTCCCATGTTGGAGCATTCACACCTTTTTAATTCTATCTATTATTATTACCAAACAACCCTATTTGTATGATTACTTTAACACTTAATCCTATCCCTATGATCACTTTAACACTTAAAATGCTTTTTTTACCACCCGGTTTATGGGGATTTGAGATCCCATGGCAAGTTTTTAAATTGTACCCTTAGAAGTAAGTCCTTAGGAATGTATGCACAACAATACAGCTTTACAATTACAAGCTTCATACATTTCATAATTACAACTTTAGTAATATGGTGATTCTTCCCACTGTGCCAATCCATACTCCCCATCCATACTCTCCCATCCATCCATACTCCCAGCCCCTTTCTCCTCCCTCTCTTATTTCCACTCTTATTTTTTACTAAGATCTATTTTTAATTAACTTTCTACACATATGATTAACTCTATGTTAAATAAAGAGTTCAACAAATAGTATGAAAAAAAAAAAAAAAACCATGTTCCTCAATAGTCAAGACAAGGGCTGTTCAAATGCGTTGCTTCTCAAAGTGTTAATTTCACTTCTACAGATTGCCTTTTAGGTGCTCTATTAGTTACCACAGTTCAGGTGGAACATATGGTATTTGTCCCTTTGGGACTGGCTTATTTCACTAAGTATGATGTTTTCAAGTTTCATCCATTTTATTGCAAATGAACAGATTTTATTTTATTTTATTGTTGTGTAGTATTCCATGGTATATATATATCCCATAATTTATTTATCCATTCTTCAGTTGATGGGCATTTGGGTTGATTCCATGTCTTAGCTATTGTGAATTGAGCTGCAATAAACTTGGAGTACAGAAACTCTCACATATTCTTATTTCATTTCCTTTGGGTAAATTCCTAGGAGTGCGGTGGCTGGTCATATGGCAGGTCTATATTCAGATTTCTGAGGAATCTCCATACTGTCCTCCATAATGGCTTTACCAGTTTACATTCCCACCAACAGTGGATTAATGTATCTTTTCTCCCACATCCTTCCCAGCATTTGTTGTTTGTTGATTTCTGTATGAAAGCCATTCTAATGGGAGTGAGGTGAAATCTCTATGTGATTTTGATTTGCATTTCCCTGATGGTAGTGATCTTGAGCATTTTTTCATGTCTCTGCTGGCCATTTAGATTTCCTCTTTTGAAAAATGTCTGTTTAAATCTTTTGCCTTTCTTAACTGGATTTCTTGTTCTGTTGTTGTGTTTCTTCATTTCTTTATATATTCTGATTATTAATCCTTTATCAGTTGTATAGTTTGTAAATAATTTCTCCCATTCTGTCGGTTGCCTCTTAACTTTGCTGTGTGTTTCTTTTGCAGTACAGAAGCTTCTGAATTTGATGTGATCCCATTTGTCAATTTTGGCTTTGATTGCCTGTGCCTCTGGGGTTTTTTCCAAGAACTCTTAGCCTGTGCCATAATCTTGCAGGGTTTCCTCAATGTTCTCTAATAATTTGATGGTATTGGGTCATAGATTTAGGTATTTAATTCATGTTGAGTTTTCATAATGAAAGACTATTGTATTTTATGAAATTCTTTCTCTGCATCTACTGAGATAATCACATGGTTTTTGTTCTTCAGTTTGTTAATGTGATGTGTCACATTTATTGATTTGCAAATGTGTAACCATCCTTGCCTGCATACCAGGGATAAATCTCACTTGGTCTGGGTGAATGATCTTTTTGCTGTGTTCTTAGATTCAATTAGCTAATATTTTGTTGATGATTTTTGCATCTCTGTTCATCAGGGATATTGGTCTATAGTTGTCTTTCTCTGTTGTAACTTTTTCTGGCTTAGGAATTAAGGTGATGCAGGCTTTATAGAAAGAATTTAGGAGGATCCCCTCCCTTTCAATTCTTTTGAGAGCTTGAGAAGAATTGGAGTCAGTTCTTATTTAAATATCTGGTAGACTTCAGCCCAACCTGTCCTGTGCTTTTCTTTGTTGGAGGGTCTTTGTTACTGATTCAATTTGTCTTGTTTATGGGTCTGTTTAGGTTTTCTATGTATTCATGTCTCAATTTACGTAGGTTGAATGTGTCCAAGAATCTATCCATTTCTTCTAGGTTTCCCAGTTTGTTGGCATACATCTCTTTGTAGTAATGTCTGATTATTCCTTTTATTTCTGTTGTGTGTTGTTATATTTCCTTTTTCATCTCAATTTTATTGATTTAGATCTTCTCCCTCTTTTTGTGATTAGTTGCTCTAATGGGGTATTGATTTTGTTTATTTTTCAAAAAAATCAGCTTTTATTTCACTGATGTTCAACAACTAAGTATTACTGATATGCATTATGAAATCTTAACTGGTGACTATTTACAGAACAGAAAAGTATTTAGAAAGTATTTACAGAAAAGCATTACAGAGATGAAAGAGGGAGGAGGCTATTACAGTGGGTCCTACACCCACATCCACAGAGGCTACCTTTGCGGTTCAAGAAAGAGTGGATGGAAATATTTAGGTGAAAAATTGCATCTATTCTGAATACATACCAACTGTGTTTCCTTGTCATTATTCCCTAAACAGCTATGTATGCTGCATTCATAGGTATTATAAGTAATCTAGGGATGGTTTAGTTATGGATTGCTTTAGCTTGTGACCGGAAGAATTGCATATATGGTATGAAAATAGTATGCCATTATTTTATGAGGGGTTTAAGCATCCATGGATTTTGTTATCTGTAGGGTGTCCTGGAACCAATATCCCATGGATACCAAGGAAAAAACAAATAAACAATAAATTCATAACTTACTCTGGAAAATTGATATAGCATTACAAAATATTTGTTCTCAATTTCCATTCTTGTCTCTCTATGGATGTCAGGGTCTGTGGCCCACCCTAGGGACATCAGTCTTTGCCTGAGAGTTTGGAGAGAAGTAGAAAGATGTGTCTTGATGGGGTTAGTAAGAGCCTTACCTAAAGATACCAAAGTGCCTGCCCCTTTGGAGAACTTAAGGAAATTCAGAGTCCTCTACAGGCTTTAACTGATGTTACAATTTAAGGACTGGCAGTGAGGTAGGGCTATCTGGGCTGGTTGTTCCCCAAACTTCTGAAGTAGAGATAGGCAGGAAACCACTCAGGGCCTGAAATATCCCATAAATCAGATTAGCAAAAATACGGGACAGATATATTCCCCAGAAATTCTTGTCTAAACTGAGAGATTAAAGAGAGGAATCTGAGTGCAGAATCTGGAAGATCTGTGACAGCTACTGTTCCATAAAGATTTACCTTGTAGGATGCAAAGAAAATGGAAGCAACAGGCAAAGAAGAGAGTTAATCTGAAATCCAAGAACATGCAGAAACAGAAGTCAACTGGCCCATTTTGGTCCCAGGGTATTATAAGCCTCTGAGGAAACTGGAAAGATTCATCTACAAGATAACAACCAGCGAAGCAGTAATCTTAATGATTATCAAGGTACACTGTGCCTTCAGGTTTCAGCATGTTAGGTTATTCCTAGGAATCTGATTCAGGTGAAATATCAGGTTCAATCTGTTGCTTGCTGTGAATGAGGAAGCTGAAAGGCCTAGGTTGGTTTTAAAAGTATGACAGGTAGGCTAGGACTAAAGGATCTGTAAGAATAGTTTGCTATAGGAAGGCATACAGTGAGAAAGATTCACTACCAAGCACTAACAATCAGATTCTTACCTCCTTCACAACACAACACTTAGTGATGTTCTTAACAATGTCATGATGTTGGAAAGTTTCTGCAGGCTAACTGTAAGTAACTGGTCAAGAAGGGACATTTACTTCCTGACTACTTCCAAGGTCTCCTGAAAAGCAATCATGGACAGACTTCTGTAAACTCACACAACTTCTATCTGTAGTAGGTAAAACAGGTGACTTTCTTAGCATAACATATAAGTCACAATGTAAAATTAAATGGCAAGCCAGGCCTACATCTTCCCAGGAACCCTAAACATAACACTCTAGCATGAATTGGTGCTGACAGAAATAATCCAAGTTGGTCTACTAAGTGTGAAAGTAGGTCTCTGCTCAACAAAGAGCCAAAGCCGTTTGGCACATTTGTTGACCAAAGCTATTTGGCACATTTGGTTGGCCAAAAAAAAAAAAAAAAAAAAAAAAAAAGTATATGTACTACAATACTGGGACCTAATATTAGGAACCAAGAAAGTCCTGCCATCCCAGGATTGTAGTAATTATTGTGATCTTGAGTTTAAATATTCACTGAAAAATAGTAAATAGTATTAGATATCTATTAAGAGGTTAGGTTTAGATAGGTCTTAGAAAGGTAACCATAAAGTAAGGCTCAGAAAGTTTAAGTAACTTATTCAACATGTTAAGGAAGAACACAATTGGAGTTAAAGGAACTTGTGTATAACTTCAATACTATGCTCATTTCACTGTCTCTTTGCATAACGAACAGCATATACAATGTCCCTAGACAATGTCCACCCCAATTGGAAATCCTGCCAAGATTCAGTTGCGTAGAGCTCCATGTTTTTTTTATCTAGTATAACCCTGGGATCTTATTTTTAATTAAAATGCTTGAAAGTAGAACAAGGACATTTATGCATAGCAAGATTCTTCTCTTCCCTCAAATAAAACAATATAAAATACCAGACAGCTTCGGGCAGATCCTGCTTCTGTCACTTCCTGGCAACAAGTACATGAGAAATCTTTGTGGAGCTCTGGCCCACTGCCGTTTGGGGACCCACCCTGCTGCCACTGAAACAGAGGACATTGATCCAGGCCCATTTGACCCTGCAGGCTTGCAATAGGCACAGGGATACATAATAGAGCATAGTATAGTAGAGAAGGCTCTTTAAACTCTGGATTTTAATGGAGTGCTAGTGTGAGTAGTAAGAGAAAACCACTGTATTTAACTCATACTATCCCACTAATGAAATGGACCTGCAAGCCACACCACATGCCCCACACTCCTAGATGGCCCACGAGCCTTCCCATAACAGGGAAGAAAGCTGTACAAGGATACATCTTTGGAGGATGTTTTAGTCCATTTACAATGCTGTAACAAACCATCTTATCATTGTGTAATTTATAAGCAGTATACACGTACTGTTCACAGTTCTGAGGTGAGGAATCCCCAGACCAAAGCACTAGCAGATTCAGCGTCTGGAGAGGGCTTGTCTGTTTCAAAGATGGTGCCTTGTTGCTGGAAGCTCGCATGGCAGAAAGGCAAAAGGGAGTAATTACTAAGAACACCAATCCCATCCGGAGGGCTCTGCCCTCATGATCACCCTCCCACTTCTCAACATCTCACAGGGAACTAGGCTTCAGCATTATCCATTGGTGCAGGAAACATACAAGGAGTCTTCAAAAAGTTCATGGAAAATGCACTTTATGGATAAACTTCAGGGATTTCAAAAATTTCTACATCAAAATAAAGCTATTTTTAATTCTAATTTTCCATGAACATTTGAGGTACCTTCAAAAATGAAGACCAAAGCAGGGAACAATATCTTCTCATTACCAGCCAAGCTATAAACCCCTAAAAATCGGACTCATCTAGCATGATTCGGAGATGTGACTGCTATCCCCAAAGTAGGAGACTATGGAGGGTGCAGTATTCTGCTGGTTCTGTCTGAAGAGGCTTCTGAAGCAAACTTGCCTCCAAGACCTTGGCCTAAGTGGCCCCTTTATTCTCATGCAAAAATTCCACTGCTGACCAGTAATTAATACAATTCTGAATTTCAATACTTGAGAGATAGTTTACAGATTTCAACAGTGATCTCTCATTCAGGTAGCTATTTTTTTCTTTAATACTTTTTCTTCTCATACTAAAGGCTCTGATATTTTCTGTTTTTTTTTTTTTTTTTTTAGAATATAGACAATGGAGTGAATTACCTATTTGCTAATATCACATTGCGGTGAACTAGCTGTGTGACTTTGGAAAGATTATCTAAATTCTTTGTTCATCTGTTTCTTTACCTTTTACATGGTAATAACAATTAGGCTTATCTTGCACATTTTTGGTAGGACTGTATAAGACAAACATGTAGAATGCCTACAATGGAGTTTAGCAGAGAGCCAGCACTTAATCAATGATATCTAGTGTCACAATGGGCTTATTAAGAGCTGAGCTGAGCAGTCAACGGTTAGAGTGGTCAATTAAAGCCACAAGCCAAAAGGAAAGAAATAGTCAAGCCTTAATCACTCACTGCGATAGTATCAATAAGAAGCCTAACAGAGAGAGTGCTCGCACATTCGTTGTTGAACTTTTCCCAGTGAAATGGAGCTGAGTGGTGGTACAGAGCAGAGGAGCTGTAAGAATCTCCCCAGGGGCCTGCGCTGTGGTGCAGTAGGTTAATTCTCTACCTGTGGCACTGGAATCCCATATGGGCACCAGTTCTAGTCCCGGCTGCTTCACTTCCAATCCAGCTCTCTGCTATGGCCTGGGAAAGCAGTGGAAGATGGCCCAGGTCCTTGGGTCCCTGCACCCACCTGTGAGACCAGGAAGAAGCACCTGGCTCCTGGCTTCGGACCAGCATAGCTCTGGCCAGCGGAAGGAAGACCTCTCTCTCTCTCTCCCTTTCACTGTCTGTAACTCTACCTCTCAAATAAATAAATAAATAAATCTTTTTTTTAAAAAAAAGAATATTCCAGCTGCTGGGGGAGCCCAGAACAAAAAGCTCCTTCTCTCCTGGTTCCAGGGGACATGGGGAGAGGGTAGAATTGGCAAACACTGAATAACTATGTCATACTGGAGGAAACTAATTTTCTGAATCCCCCCTTGGAAATGGCAGACTACTAATGGGGCACCCAGTTGGAAAGCGAGAGCACTCACTGTCACAAGGTCTGTCAGATAAAGCTTTCATGTGACCATAAAACTGCACATAAAGGGCCAATGCTCTGATGCAGTGAGCCGGCATCCCATATGGGTGCCTCTTCCAGTCCTGGCTGCTCCACTTCTGATCCAGCTCCCTGCTAATGCTCTTGGGAAAGCAGTGAAAGATGACTCAAGTCCTTAGGTCCCTGCACCCACTGTGGGACCTGGATGAAGCTCCTGGTTTCTGGCCATGTGGGAAGTAAACCAGCGGATGGAAGAACTCTGTCTCCCTCTGCCTCTCCCTGTCTCTCTGTAACTCTTTCAAATTAGTAAATAAACCTTAAAATAAAATAAGATTTGGGCCAAGGTCTAATTCCCCTTGTTATTTGTTGTTAATCATACACACACACATCATCATCAATCTCCTTGTACATAATTACTTGGAACAATGTAAATGCCACTGATATTTCACTGGGTAGAAGGAACATGTGTGAACTTCATCCAAATAACAACAACAACCAAAGGAGTTCCCAGTAAGCATTTGTGGATTCCAAGTTTCTTTTTCTTTTTTTTTTTTCACTTGTAATTTTGTTCGTGTTGGGAGGCTATACATTTGGCAGAGCAATGGAGGTGCTGATAGGAACACCCACATTTCATATCAGAGAACCAAGATTTCAGCCCTCCCTCTGCTTCTGATGCCAGGTTTCAGCTAATGCACACCCCCAGGAAGCAGCAGATGACAGGTCAAGTGCTTTGTTCTCTGCCCCTCACAGAGGAGATTCAGATTGAGTTCCCAGCTCCTGGTTTTGGCCTGATCAGCCAAAGGTGGGCTGTTGTACACCTTAGAAGAACGAATCAGAGGATGGGGTCTTGGTTCTGTCTCTGTCTCTCTGCCAATCAAGTAAATAAGTAACCAAAAAGAATTGCTTATAATTGTGATAAAATCCACATAACATAGCATAACATTTATTTCCTTATCATTTTTAAGCGGACCGTTTGGTAGTTTTCAATACGCTCACAGTATTGTGCAACCTAGCTCTAGGCCTCTTCCTCTTGCAAGAAATACCAAGAACTTTCCAAACTCAACAATTAACACCCTATCCCTCTCACCCCTGTCCTGCGACGTTTTCCTTTAACACTATCTCCTATTCCTAAAGGTTCCTCCACTCTCTTTTCACCCCTATTATGTGTAACAATTTTGTCTCTTCATTGTCACTAAGGCCAAATTGTAGTCTCTTTGTCTCTCTGGTCTTCTGAAAAACAAAGTCCCTCATCCCCTTATCCCCAGAGTTAATGGGATCCACCTTCCTTAGAAGGGACTGCAGCAACTGCTTTTAATGCTAAGTATTCCCTTTGCAGTCCTGCTTTTCCGAACATAAATGATGCTTACCACACAAGAGTCTAGGAACAGCATCCCTTCCATATTATTATAGAATGAAATTACAGGGACCATGCATTTGGTAGGAAGAAAAGGCTACTGCTTTTAGAGCCCCCTTTCTGCAGCAATCCTCAACACAGTAAAACATGCAGTGGGTACACACAATCACGCATATTTTCAGGTGATGTTTGTTCCCTTTTGGCTCCTCAGGCGATGTGCTGACATTCTTGGATTCTCATGTGGAATGCAATGTTGGGTGGTTGGAACCACTTCTGGAAAGGGTTTACTTAAGTAGAAAGAAAGTGGCCTGTCCAGTAATTGAAGTCATCAATGACAAAGACATGAGGTAAGATTGCCACATTCCGTAAGATACTGCTAAGACTTCAATCACAATAGCACCAAGTGCTGGGCACATTCCTAATATGTTCAAAATATATAGTTTATTCATTTAAATAAATGGAAATGCATGATCGATATCTTGGAATCAGAACCCATTAGTTCAATAACCTATTTGGTCTCCGCAAATTCTTAGCCATAAATGTCAATAAATTGCAATGACCATTGATTGTTTGCTTCTTTCCACTTTATATTCAACTAACCCCTAATGCCTATTTTCTAAATTTAGGTTTATTTTGTGGGAAACATCTGTGTGCTTCTAAGTTGTAGTTTCCTCAAAACCAGCCAGAACATTATGAGAGGTGTTCAAAAAGTTCATGGAAAATTCACATTATAAAACACACAATCCATGGATTTCAAAAAGTTTTTGTACCCAAATCAGCAAATCTTTAAATTCCATTTTTCCACAAAAGTTTTGAAATAGCTTCATATTAAAAGATAAGTATGTTAAGGGAAGCAATTCAACCTATTGGTCACTAATTCCAGCTGTCCTTATAAATTTTTTTGAACTGTTATATAAAGGAGATGATTTAAAATCTTCTGATAAAGAACTTCCTTCATGCATTGGAATAAGTGGAATAAGTGGAGCCAAATTGATGAGGTCTTACAAAAATATGTGTACTCTCCCATAACACTTTGTTTTCTTTTCTGGATTAGTTACATGACAGTGGACAACTTTCAAAGAGGCATCTTTTTGTGGCCCATGAACTTTGGTTGGAAAACAATTCCTCCAGATGTCGTTGCAAAGAACAAAATTAAAGAAACCGATATAATAAGGTAAGTATGTGAAAGTTAAGTCTGGGAAGTAGTCACGGGTCTTTTTGTAAAAGCATGGAAATGAAATCACAAAAGAGCTAACCCATCAAAGATTACAAATCTAGCTAATAGATTGCCAAAGCAAATAAAGGTTTCCTGATAAATTAGTTCCTCGCTACTAAAACTCATTTTTAAAAAATATATATATATATATATTTTTGACAGGCAGAGTGGACAGTGAGAGAGAGAGACAGAGAGAAAGGTCTTCCTTTGCCTTTGGTTCACCCTCCAATGGCCGCCACAGCCAGCGCGCTGCGGCCGGCACACGGCGCTGATCCAATGAAAGAGAGAGAGAGAATGAGGAAGAAGAGAGATCTTTCTGTTGGTTCAATTGTCAAATGCTTACAACAGCCAAGGCTAGGCCAGGCTGAAGCCAGAAACCTAGAAATTAGTTCAGGTCACCCACTTGGGTAGCAGGAACCTAAAGTACTTGAGGCATCACCTGCTGCTTCCCAGGGAAGGAAACTGGAACTGAAAATAGAGCTGGGATTCTGATGTGCAACGCAGCATCTTAACCATTGAAGCAAACATCACCCCCCCCCAAAAAAAAAAAAACTCATTTAAAAATGGTCAGTTGCACTCTATGCATCCCTCATTCCAATCAATATCTTTCTTTTTTTTTTTTTCTTTCTTAAAGATTTATTTATTCATTTGAAAGTCAGACTTACACAGAGAGAAAGAAAGGCAGAGAGAGAAAAAGGTCTTCCATGTGCTGGTTCATTCCCTAATTGGCAGCAATGGCCGGAGCTGCACCGATCTGAAGCCAGGAACCAGGAGCTTCCTCCAGGTCTTCCCACACAGGTGCAGGGGCCCAAGGACTTAGGCATCTTCTACTGTTTTCCCAGGCAATAGCAGAGAGCTGGATCAGAAGTGGAGCGTCCAGGACTTGAACTGGCACCCATACGGGATGCTGGCACTGTAGGCTTCGGCCTTACCCACTACACCACAGTACTGACCTCCCTATCAATTTCTTTCAGCCTGAGCCACAGAACTCACCAGTTCAGTGCTGTTTCTATCCCACCACCCCCTCAACCCTGCCCCAGAAGCTGTCTTTGAAATGCTTCCCAACTCCCACTCAAATATTCAGATGAACAACTAGAAATGTTGAGCTCCCATGAGATGCATGATTAATGAACAAACTCTTGTTTTTGTAGGTGTCCTGTCATGGCAGGTGGATTATTTTCTATTGACAAGAATTATTTTTTTGAACTTGGAACATATGACCCTGGCCTTGATGTCTGGGGTGGGGAAAATATGGAGCTGTCATTCAAGGTATGACCAAGTGTTTCTCAAGTCTTCGGTATAATTAAGAGCTCATCAGTTTTAAATGGCTTCACTTTACTACAACAACAAAATATGCCACTAGAATGAAGAAGAAGTTTCACAGAAATTTTAGGACCTTTAGATTAGTTTCTTTATATTCCTGATAGGACTTGAAGAATCATTGCTATCCAATTCATTAGAGTTTCCTAAAAAGCTACAGCACCACTTCTGCACCTATATGGAGGAATGGCTGTCCTCCATTCAGTGTAAGTGTGTGTGTTTCCAACTTCATACAAAATAACATCCCTGAAACACATCTCTACTTATTCAAAGCAATGGAACCACTCAGTGCTGGATCATCTTGGAGAATACAAACAAGATATAAAGGAGGACTGTAAGGCAGGCCACCCACAAGCCCACTGGTACTCTGGAGGACACCACAGCCCTAAGGGTCTCCCCAGGATGAGAGCAGCAAAAAGTGACAAATGAGCATTCGTACTCCTTTCCCTGATATGAACAAAACACTAACCCATTTCATAGATTTTAGGTGTTGGAATGCTGGGAACATTTCTGTAGAAGTAAAATATCCAATACATTTCATGATAGGAAAGGAAAATTACATTTCATTTGTCCAAAAATGGACCCCAGCGATACATAGCATTAAATAATGTTGTTGGATTCAGTTTTCTACTACAAGAGTGTTTCAGAAGTTCAAGCAGGGAGAAGCAGCTACCAGGTGGTTTCATGCCATTATTCCTTGCTTAGGAGTTACAGAGAATCATGTGCAAATTGATGCTTAACATGCAATCGTTCCAGGTGTGGATGTGCGGTGGTGAAATTGAGATCATTCCCTGTTCTCGTGTGGGCCACATCTTCAGAAACGACAACCCGTACTCCTTCCCCAAAGACCGGATGAAGACCGTGGAGAGGAACTTGGTGCGAGTTGCCGAGGTCTGGCTGGATGAGTACAAGGAGCTCTTCTACGGCCACGGCGACCACCTCATAGAGCAAGGGCTGGACGTCGGCAACCTCACCCAGCAAAGGGAACTTCGGAAGAAACTGAAATGCAAAAGTTTCAAGTGGTATTTGGAGAACGTCTTTCCCGACTTGAAAGCTCCCCTTGTGAGAGCTGGTGGTGTGGTGAGTTCAAGTGCCAAGTGGAAAGAAGGCCACAGTGGGGAGTGCTTCCAGCGCGAGTACTTGGGAGAGCCTAAGGGAGGAACTCAAGAACTGGAAAGAAGGTGGATACTGCTGTCAGGGTGTGACAGAGGGAAAAACAGCAGCAGAAAAAGGTGGCGAGGGAGGCATCAGACCACACAGCTCCTTGTAGACACTGTAAGGGCTGTCTCTCCCCTCCCTTCCTTCCTTCCTTCCTTCCTTCCTTCCTTCCTTCCTTCCTTCCTTCCTCCCTCCCTCCCTCCCTCCCTCCCTTCCCTCCTTCCTCCCTCCCTCCCTCCCTCCTTTCTTCCTTCCTTCCTTCCTCCCTCCCTCCCTCCCTCCCTCCCTCCCTCCCTCCTTTCTTCCTTCCTTCCTTCCTCCCTTCCTCCCTCCCTCCCTCCCTCCTTTTTTCCTTCCTCCCTCCCTCCCTCCCTCCCTCCCTCCCTCCCTCCCTCCTTCCTTCCTCCCTTCCTCCCTCCCTCCCTCCCTCCCTCCCTCCCTCCTTTTTTCCTTCCTCCCTCCCTCCCTCCCTCCCTCCCTCCCTCCCTCCCTCCTTTCTTCCTTCCTTCCTTCCTCCCTCCCTCCCTCCCTCCCTCCTTCCTTCCTCTCTTCCTTCCTTCCTCCCTCCCTCCCTTCCCTCCTTCCTCCCTCCCTCCCTCCCTCCCTTTCTTCCTCCCTCCCTCCCTCCCTCCCTCCCTCCCTCCCTTCTTCCTTCCTTCCTTCCTTCCTCTCTCCCTCCCTCCCTCTCTTCCTTCCTCCCTCCCTCCCTCCCTCCCTCCCTCCCTCCCTTCTTCCTTCCTTCCTTCCTTCCTTCCTTCCTTCCTCCCTCCCTCCCTCCCTTCTTACTTCCTCCCTCCCTCCCTCCCTCCTTCCTTCCTTTCTTCCTTCCTTCCTCCCTCCCTCCCTCCCTCCTCTCTCTCCTCTCTCCACTTTTTCTCTCCTTCCTTCCTCCCTTTTTCTGAGTGTAATGGGAAATGACTGAGCGAGGTTAAGCAGTAGGATGACAAGATTTCATTAGGAATGTTTGAAGTTTCAAAGAAGAAATGGAAATAACAGAAACTGTCAGACAGTGAAAAGTAAAATCACAGGGCATGAGGGAGGGCACCAGAGGCGCACGAGAGTGATTTGGTAGAGTACACAGCTGAGTACACAGGGCAGAGGAGACCTGGGGACAGCAGCGGCAGCCCCTTTGCAGGAGTGATGCTTCGTTTGAAGAAAATGGCAAGGTGTGAGGATGCTGCCCACAGGCAGGTCCGTCCAGGCTCCACCAGAAGCTTCCTGCTCATGTTCATTGCTAGCCTCTTTTATTTCTAGTTAAATTTTGACTTAGGAATATTCCCAGTGCTCTTTTGTTTTCTTTTGTATTTTCATTTTTCCTCATTCACAGCAAACTGCTCTTCTGGGCCACATTTCTCAGTTCTCCCTAGAAACAGGATGACACAATCTAACCATTCCCCATGCCTTGCCAGACTCCTGTTATCATGGACTTTAGTGAAGCTCATCCCCCTGTGTTACAGAAATACGGGAAGAGTGTGAAAAATAGGAAACTAGTGTGGCAGTTTGTTCTTCTTTATAAAATTCCACAGACAAATAAGTGTTACGTAACCTGTTTTTATGTAACATAATTTTTATGAAGTTTCCCTGTTTATACATCAAGATAGAATAGCAGGGGCCAGCACTGTGGTGTAGTTAGTTAAGCCACTGCCTGCAGTGCCGGCATCCCATATGGGTGCCGGCTCAAGACCCAGCTGCTCCACTTCCTGTCCAGCTTTCTGATGTGGCCTAGGGAAGCAGTAGAAGATGACCCAAGACCTTGGGCCCCTGCACCCATGTGGGAGACCTGGAAGAAGCTCCTGGCTCCTGGCTTAGGATCAGCGCAGCTCTGGCAGTTGCGGCCATCTGGGGAGTGAACCAGCAGGTGGAAGACTTTCTCTCTCTCTCTCTCTGTCTCTGCCTCTCCTTCTCTCTCTGTGTAACTCTTTCAAATAAATTAATCTTAAAAAAAACTTTCTCTCTCTCCCTTCACTTTCACTCTGTATCTGCTTTTCACATAAATAAATCTTCTTAAAATCAATAAAACACCAAGATATTTTTTAAAAAAAAAGAATAGCAGCAATTTCAGGTGTCTCAAACGTATTTTTATCTTGGATAAATCAGAAAAAAACACCCTGATTTATATACATGATTCAAATGGTAACAGCTCAAATATATCTGTAAAATAAATTCATTCTTTATTTTCATTCCTCAAGCAGGAGGGAAAAAATGAAGCTCCTGCCATAGTAATTTTTTATTATCCTAACAGCGCAGAATCTCAGTGAGTGTATTACTAAACTGTAACCACCAGAGGGCACTAAAAACTAGCTTTTAAACTTGTATGTTACGCTCCCACAAAATTTTTGACCAGCATTTTTGAAGAAATAGCCTTCTGCTGATGCCCAAACTACAGTAAATACTTTTTAAAATATTTTTTAAATTTTGTATTTGTCTAAACAGCAGAAAGAAGAGAGACAGATATAGAGAGACAGATAAGGAGAGAGAAATCTTCCAACCACTGGTTCATTCTCCAAACGCCTGCAGTGGTAGGACCAGCCATAGCCGGGAGCCAGGAACCCAGTCCACGTCTCTCATGTTGGTGGGAAGGACCCAAGTATTTAAATCATCAGCTGCTGCCTCTCAGAGTACACATGAGCAGGAAGTTTGAATCAAAAGCAGAACTAGGACTCAAACCTAGGCACTCTGATATGGTATTTAGGTGTCCAAAGTGGAATCAACCATTGCAGCAAATGTTTGCCCCTAAAAAGTGATTTTAAACAAATTCCCTTTTCTATTTGCCTCACTGTTTATTGCTTTCCTTGGAAAGATTTTAATAATTTTATCATTTACTCCCTTTGAAACACCCAGTAGGGAGTGTTATTTCTAGTCTACAAAATCTTGGGACTTATCTCCAGGGAATTCCAAATATTTTCAAGAAAATAAACTCAACCCCTTCTTTACTCATGTTTTCCCATCTTTCAAGCTAAATACATAGAAATTTTTTAAAATGTTATTTATTTAGTTATTTGAAAGGCAGATGAACAGAAAGAGACAAAGAAAGAGAGAGAGGTCTTCCATTGCTGGTTCACTCCCCCAATGACCACAATGGCTGGAGCTGGGCTGGTCCGAAGCCAGGAGGCAGGAGCTTCTTCTGGGTCTCCCATGTGGGTGCAGGGGCCCAAATATTTGGGCTATCTTCCACTGCTTCCCAAAGCACATTAGCCAGGAGCTGGATCAGAAGTGGAGCAGCCAGATTTTGAACCAGGGTCCATATGGGATGCCAGCATCATAGGTGGTGGCTTAACTTCCTTTGCCAAAATGCCAGCCCCTGAATATAATTCTTTAAAATAAAACGCTTTAAAACAGTAAGAATTAGGCCTGTGCCGTGGCTCACTTGGCTAATTCTCTGCCTGTGGCGCTGGCACCCCAGGTTGGGGCACACCCTAGTCCCAGTTGGAACACCGGATCCTGTCCTGGTTGCTCCTCTTCCAGGCCAGCTCTCTGCTGTGGCCCGGGAGTGCAAAGGAGGATGGCCCAAGTGCTTGGGCCCTGCACCCCATGGGAGACCAGGAGAAGCACCTGGTTCCTGGCTTTGGATCGGCGCAGCATGCCAGCCGTAGTAGCCATTTGGGAGGTGAACCAACGGAAAAGGAAAACCTTTCTCTCTCTGTCTCTCTCTCTCTCTTACACCACCTAACTCTACCTGTCAAAAAAAAAAAAAAAAAAAAAAAAAAACCAGTAAGAATTAAATGAAGACTAACAATTTCTTAGCATTTCATAACATGTTTCTATATGAAGGAAAGGGGCATCTCTAGTAATTTCTGATAAGAAGGAAGGGAAAAGTTATGCAGATGAAGTGGAGGAGGGAGACAAAAGGAACAGAAAGTTTTTTGTTTCCTTCCAATGCTTGGAGGAAGAAGTTGAACTGTGTGAACAAACACAAAGAAATCCATGAAACTGAGCGTTCCCAAACACTGTGCTGAGCAGCGGTACTGAGGCTGCCACTGGGTTCCATGGTCACAGAGCTTTGAGGAACACATGCATTCTGAGCAGCAGACTGGGCATTAGCATCCCGAGGGTCCTGGTGAACCTGGTTAGAACAACCTTTCCAGCTGTGCTGAGACACAGCCTTTCCAAACTTGTTGAAAGATGGATTCTGCATAATCCACAAACACAGGAGCTTCTATTCATTGCTGCCAAGATCTGAAGAACGACTGGGCACAGCTTCCTTTATATTCAAAGATTATTTCATTTTATGCATTTCTGTTCCCTTCCCTGAAGCTCACAGTCATTAAATCTGTGTCTGCTTTGTAACTACACCTGTTAGTTGACAGTGGATGGTCCCCTCTCCTGTTTGCTATTTTAGATCACAAATGGAGCTTTCATGGAGGAATGTTGGTGGAGTTTATCCTTCTAGAACTGCTTTTTGCTGTTCAGTGCCGCAAACCTTGGAAGTTCTCAGCCTAATACTGTTTTATTTAATCTTATTTTATTTATTTGAGAGGCAAAGGGAGCAGGAGAAACATTCACTTCCTGAATGCCCACAATAGCCAGAACTGGGATGAGGCTGAAGCCAGGAGCCAGGACCTCATGTGGATGACAGAAACCCAAATACCCTTGAACCATCACTGCTGCTTTCCAGGATCTGCATTAGCAGGAAGCTTGAGTCAGGAGCCAGAGTCAGGAATCTAACCCAAACATGCTGAGCGGGCATACTAACCAATGTTGACTTCTAAGCTAAATGCCTGCCCCAATCTGGTACAATTTTTAATACTTGTTTCTATTCTCTGAAGGTTGTTAAAGGTTGCCACGCAAGTGTGTAAAATTTCATCTCAAACCCAAATGAAAGTCAGTGTAGGGGTTCAGGATCCCAGGGAAAACCTAGCTTCCCTGTTGGCTCCATGTGCTAATGAATAAATCATTTTTCCTAGTGCACTCTCCATCGAAAGTCTAACTCTTTAGCTTTCCATTTTTATGTGGAAGCCAAAACTCCAACCCTCTGACTTATCCATGCCCAAGTTTTTCTCCCAACCCTAAGAGAAGACAAGTCCGTTGTTTACCAACATTTTCCATTTCCCCTCTAGCTTTTAGCTTCTTCTATATTTTTTCTTCCCTGAAGATGCCCCTTACTTTCTTGCAAGCTGAACTATGCATGTGAAGATGGTCACCAATCACGGCTGCACTGATGCAGCAGCTGAGGCACCTCTCTGTGTTAGGCTCCATGGAACTGGGAGGGGTACAGATAGTGCCCCTGGCAACAAAACCTCACCACCACCACCTCCACCCCACCCCCACTGGTATATGGAATATAGATGCAACACTATGCAGCTCCTCCAGTGATCTGCTAATCCTATATTTCCCTACTAGCCTGCCATCTCATTAGCTCTATCCAGGAGTTCAAAGAGGGTAAATGAATCAACATGTTTCTACAGTAAATGGTGACTTATAGAGAGCTACCTCCATATTTGACCTTGTAAATCCATTACAGACCTGGGAGGCTGCCAGAAAGTGCCTTTATGCTTGGCTGTATGTCAGCTTTCTTGACTGCCTGTGAATTGCAGCTTGCTTGAGTCAATAGGAAGATCTTGACAGGGAATCAGCTGGAATCTGCTGTTCTTTGAAGGATTCAATTCTCTATGATTCAGAATCTAAGCAGTCAAACAGCTTGCAAGGGTCAGGCAGGGAACACAACCCATTACTCTTGATTTGATGAAATTTTAGATATGTGCATTGACTTTTAATATATACATTAGATAAACTTGAGACAAGAAGCAGTTACTTTCTATCCCACCTTTTGCTCATTTGCTATTTAGTATTCCAGGCAAGGGTTAATTAAAAGCTTCTGTTTGTTGGCTCTGTGGCTGAATCATAGGCTTAAATTGACAGATTGAAGCTGTACTTTAGCAAGATTACATTATGTTTCTGTTAGAGCTAGCAACCAATAAAATCCTATAGTGCTAAGTAATGTGGAGCTATTAACTATCTTTTAACCTTACTATGCTTTTATAGTCTGTTTTCTAAATGTGTCTGAATGTCTTATTCTACAATATGTCTTTCCTGAATTCATATTTTGTATTTTGCTTCTTAGCTTATTAATGTGGCCTTGGGGAAATGCATTTCCATTGAAAACACCACAGCCATCCTGGCAGACTGTGATGGGAGCAGTAAGGTAAGCTAAGCTGGGGTTTTCTAACTCCAGGTAGTTGAGACGATGAGTGTGTGACACATTCAGTGCTCACTTGAGAAATTCACGTTTGCCCAATAAAACTTGTGGTTAATATCTAAGTGTCTAGGTATTTACAAGGAAGTAATAAAATGTTCTACCACTAAATGCAAAGACAGAGACTAAAGAAATAAAAATGTAGAAAGAGAAGTCAACCCATAGCATCAGGATGGATCCAGTCCTGGCTCCTTATTTTGAAAAAGTGTGTTAACTTTCACAAATCCCTTAGCCTTTGGTAAATGGTAGTAATATTAGTACCTACTTTGGTAAATGGTAGTAATATTAGTACCTACTGTTAGGATTGGTGTGATGGAAGAATTAGGTAACATACATAAAGTGTATAGAAAAATACATCATGCCTAGTGCTCTGTATGTGTTTGCTGCATTGATAATAAGACAAAATGTAGAAAATATAAAGGCAAAATAATGAATAAAGAGAACACATTTGTAGATAATTTAAATTAGGGAACAATTTTATTCTCTGATTCCAACCCCTTTCCTTCCCCCCCACACATACCCCATTCTCTTGCATCTTAACATAGTGATGGAAACCATAGAATCCATGACCCATGGAAGACAACTCTGCAGTGAGACTCCCATAAATTCAGAGCACAGTGATTAGGAGAGGGAGTCAAACCAGGGAGAGCAGAACAGGGACTCCTTCCACTGTGCTGGAGGTGAGCTCTGAGTGATCACATTTCCCTCTCCAATGTGTGTTCCTTCACAATTCTTTATTCTGTGGGAACAGTTATCTGGTTTGGGTGCCAAATAGGACTCATAGGAATGTTGACATGCCACTAGAAATTGATCTCCCTAAATTGCAGATCACTCTTGGGTAGACAATTATTTTGTGAAGATAATACTGGCTTGCTGAGTCTTACTTCCTTGCTTTGACTTACTGATACTGCTTACATTTTCAAGCACATTCCACCTGTCCCTCTAAATTCAATGCAGCTACTAGAAGAAAAGACATCTCTAATGCTAAAATTCAGCTATGGATTGTAAATATGAAGCCAAAGTAATGCTTTCTTAATTAGGAAAGAGAGGAGACAGGAAAGTGATTGTGTTAAACAATAAATTGAAAAAAATGATCTTCACTTATTAACAATTCAAAGAGAAAGTAATGTCACAAATTATAAAACAAAACCACAATTAATCCTAATTGTTTAAAAAAATAAATAATGCCATCCTTCAAGGCTATATTTATTTATTTATTTATTTATTTATTTTTGACAGGCAGAGTGGACAGTGAGAGAGAAAGACAGAGAGAAAGGTCTTCCTTTTGCCCTTGGTTCACCCTCCAATGGCCGCCACGACCAGCGCACTGCGGCCGGCGCATCGCACTGATCCGAAGGCAGGAGCCAGGTGTTTCTCCTGGTCTCCCATGCGGGTGCAGGGCCCAAGGACCTGGGCCATCCTCCACTGCACTCCCTGCCCACAGCAGAGAGCTGGCCTAGAATAGGGGCAACCGGGACAGAATCCGGCACCCTCACCGGGACTAGAACCTGATGTGCAGGCGCCGCAAGGTGGAGGATTACCTATTGAGCCGTGGCGCCGGTGGTCAAGGCTACATTTATAGGAAATTTTTGTACCTGAGTAACCAATATTTCACCTGAAAATCCAAATTCTGTTCTTGATAACCACAGAGTCTCTCCAGGGAACGCTAGGGAGCAAACATGAATTATGCAACCTATACATTCCACATAACTCCATTTCTCTCTCTCTCTCTCTCCCCTCTTGCTCTCTGTCTGCCGTATTGCTCATTTTTAGCTTCCATCTATTGCAGTTTGTTTGAATAATAGAAAAACAAAGAAACATGAAGGAAAATAATTTGTTTTAGCAGAATTAATGAGGCTTAATGCAAAGCCAGGGACTATAGCATTCATGCAAAAAAGCTCAAAAGGAATAAAGTCCGTGGATTGAAGAATTAAGCTGTCTCCCTCACCCTACCTAATACATCTCCTTAGTTACTAACTGCTAAAGCAATTGAGAATTCCCTTTGCAAGGTAATATCTAACATCTCTTAGTACCCACACAACCTTTTAACAGTATGCCATTCAACCATGATATTCAAATTTGCATGGGCACACCAATCACCTGGGGAGATTGTTATCACACAGATTCTGATTCCATAAACCTATGGTGAGGTTGAGATTCAGCATTTTTAACCAGCTCCCAGGTGATGCTAATGTTGGTCCAGAGACTATCATTTATGTGCCAAGGGCCAGTACACTGATTTCAATTTAACCTGATAATCTACATGAAATTTGAATTACATTAAA
Source organism: Oryctolagus cuniculus (assembly GCF_051225735.1). NCBI lineage: Eukaryota > Metazoa > Chordata > Mammalia > Lagomorpha > Leporidae > Oryctolagus > Oryctolagus cuniculus. The sequence continues at coordinate 84,658,825 of NC_142869.1, read as the reverse complement.
AGTGTTTCATTAAGTAAAGGCATTTAGACAGATTTTACCAGTAGTCTATTTTTTTCAAATACTTGTGCATTAGTATAAAACATCAAACTTCTTGTGACCCAGAGTCTTAGAATAAATTTACCAAATAGCCAATAGAAGTCTGTAAACAACTAGAGAAAATATTTTGTAGGATTGAAAATATTATTCCATTGCCTGAATTTGTATTTACACTAGAAACTTCCCCAAACCAGATTTCTCCAAGAACAGTTATTGTGAACCATGATTCCTGGAGGTATCAACATGGAAAGAGTTGAACCTTTCCTGAGAGTCCAAGTGTCTACACAGTCTTAAGCAAGGAAGCAGAATAATTTCCACCAAAGAAATTTAAGGCTGTAACTTGGATCTCCTGGAATTCCTTCTTGAGTTGGAACCTAAATCATTTGGTACTTTGAACATTTCAATACTGTAAGCACTAAGGGTTGTCTGGGATTGAGAACATCTGAAATGACACCACATGCATATTTACTGATTGTACTAAATGATTTCTATTATCACAGTAACATTTATTGAAGGTTTAGTGTAAAACATTTTGCAGGCATTACCCCAACTTTGAGATAGATACTTTCTTAAAAATAAGAAAAATGAAGGGGCAGACATTGTGGCTTAAAGGGTTAAATTGCCACCTGCAATGCCAGCGTCCCATATGGGCACTGGTTCAAGTCTGGGATGCTCCACTTCTGATCCAGTTCTGTGCTAATGACCTAGGAAAGCAGCAGAGAATGGTGCAAGTCCATGGGCTCCTGCACCCATGTGGAAGACCAGCCATTTTTAGAGTGAACTAGCAGATTGAAGATTCTCTCTCTCTCTGTCTCTCTCTCTCTCGTGTGTGTGTGTGTGTTTGTGTGACTCTACTTTCAAATACATAAAATACATCTTTAACAAAAGAGAGAGAAAAAAATGTGAGCAGATACAGTAAGGGCCTATACTAATCACCATGGGAAGTGGGAGGACTGGGATTTGAGTATCACATGCCAGATCTGAGTGCCCGTATTCTGAACTATTGCTAACAAAAAAGTAAGATAAAGTCCCTACCTTTGTTTGCTGCCTGGAGTGACCTTCTCTTTATTCATTTTCCTTGTAGCTTCAACAATTTAATTATACCTGGTTAAGATTTATCAAGCACGGAGAATTGTGCCTAGCCTCCATTCCTGACAAAGGAGTCCTAATCCTGAACCGTTGCGATAGTAGAAGCCAAGGGCTGAAATGGCTGCATAAATCAGCATCAGCCTTACACCCAAAACTGGTAAGCAAATTCAACTCTCAACCCAATGGGAGAGAAAACCCTCAATGCCAGTTTCTGAGTGAGGAAGCTTTAAATGTGTTGATGACAGTCAAGACCATGTAAAAGCTCACCCAGAGAGATAAACAGATTTTTTTTTTTGTAAATTGCTAAATTTTCTTCTACCAAGTTTATTTCATATCAGATATTTTAAATAGTAGTCAGAAGATTCTTATGATTAGATGGCAATCATTATTATATTTGTTTCTCAATCATTTTTAAGGAGTTATTATTATAATCCTTAGAGAAACCAACTTTTTAAAAATTTTTATTTATTTATTTATTTGACAGATAGAGTTAGTGAGAGAGAGAGAAAGAAAGGTGTTCCTTCTGTTGGTTTACCCCCCAAATGGCCATTACTGCCGGAGCTACGCCAATCTGAAGCCAGGAGCCAGGTGCTTCCTCCTGGTCTCCCATGGGGTACAGGGCCCAAGCACTTGGGCCATCTTCCACTGCCCTCCTGAGCCACAGCAGAGAGCTGGACTGGAAGAGGGGCAACCAGGACTAGAATCCAGTGGCCATATGGGATGCCGGCGCCGCAGGCGGAAGACTAACCAAGTGAGCCATGGCACCGGCCCCTCTCAATCATTTGTTTCAGTCAATTAACAATACCAAAAGTAAGGTTTATAGGCTAGAATTCATTATCATTAGTCATCAGAAAAACTTATCGGGTTAATATATGGAGAAAGCAAGAAGCAGTGTGTATCCCACAAGCTCTACTCTTTAGAACAAGTCTGCTTCTACCTTCCTCCCCCTTTCCATATAAGAAGACTTTTTCTCATCCCCTGTGATTCCCAGAGACCTGGGTTCTCCTGGATACACAGGAGCCAGCTCTCACTTGTATTCAGGAACTGTGTGCATATCTTACCAACTTTGCATTCAATGACATCAAATTGGTAGCTTTGAAACCATCTATTATGGGAATATTTACACCCAAAGAAATCATCAAATGCTACTGAATCAGGGTATATTTATTCGGAGGTCTAGTTATTAATAGTCACCCAAACAATGCTGGTCCACTGTATCATTTCTCAAAATTAAGAAATTAGGTAATTATTTCTATCATGGTATGTCTTTTTTTCTTTACTGCTCTCAATCCATCTCATATAATAGATGATACCTGACTTTTTTCTTTTAAATAACAGTTACCAGCCATATCATTATAACACTCATTTTTCCTTCCTGGAGAATTAAAAGTCTTGTAGCTTGAAGAGGCAAGATAACTAAGTTTGAGACAAAGACAAACAATCCTTTCCCAAGGCTATGTATATGTTATTAATTCACTTCAGGAGAATTCCTAAGGAACCAAAAGCTTCAATTCCTGCACACTTCTTTTTTATTTATTTATTATTTCAGTTGTCAAATGGAGGCTGTGGTTCATTCTCAGATTCTCTTTCTCACTAGGTGAATCACATTATTTTTGAAAACTATCATCAGTTGTTATGCTTAGAAGCAAATTTTTCTCAGAAGACCCTGAATGTAGCTGCTTGTGATGCAATGAAGCCACATCAAAAGTGGAAATTTGAAAAGTATTTTGAAGACTGAAGAGGAATCAATACTTTTATCTAATAATTCTGTTAGATGCTGTGAAAATAACAATGGACTTGGTGACTGTATTTCTCCAGGGTTGTTTAAATTTTTAATTTTAGTAGCATTTGAATGGAAGAGTTGAAATTACAAGAGATGACTCAGGGAAGCAGTTCATCATTGGACTGGAGTCCTTCTACAACACGATGTGGCCTCTTAAATTGCCACTTTCCCACCCTGTGTGAGCATTGGTTCTGCAAGTTGCTCCATCTGTGATTACAGGGAACCAGGAATGAAGACAGGCCACTTGAAGAAGCTCACAATGATACTCACAATGATTGTGTTTGATAACAGCCAGTTCTTTTGACCCACAAGTAGGTATAATCAATGAGAGCTTGGTCTTTGATTTGCCATTTTTAAAATACAGCCAAAACTGCTTGGGTTTATATAGAAAGAAAACTTTGGAAAGATAATACATCTATAACCCTGAGTACATCTATCCAGACTACATGCTTGTTTTCCTGATTGTTTGAAATAGTATTGACCAACGATTAAAGACCCTCCTTGATCTAGATTACCAAATAATGCTTTTTCACAGTCTGAGGAGGTGTAAAACGTTTTGCAGAAGGAAGAGTCTTCAAATACTTATTCAGTGCTAGGTATGGGCATTGTTTTAGCTCATTTTGTGCTTTTAAAGCTATACTTTAAAAAAATTGTCATACAAGTAACTTCCTAGACTTACATGAGTATTAAAAAAAAAGGCAAAGATGGAGAAGCAGAATCACAACTCACCATAATAACCAAAACATTTAATCACAGAATACCTTCTAAGTATGGAACAAGTGGAGAGAGTTGAAGTTACCAAAGCAAAAACAAAGTGATGAAAAATATTGTTTCTTTGATATGGAAATAACAATATACTTTAGATTTAGCAACATTCACAATGATGAAGTATGCAAAAAAAATGGACTCTAGCAGATTTAGAAGAACAAATAAAATGGAGGAAATGAAATGAAAAGGAAAGAGAAAGAGGTAAACAACTCTTTGGGAGAGAGTCAAGGTAAAGTTTCCCTGGACTTGGCCAAAGGAGAAGGGAGATCTTCTACCACCAGCAAGAATTAAACAGCAAAGCCCTCAGTGTGGACACAATGACACATGGACAAATTTGGAGGAAAATTCAATATTTCTTTGATCCAAATTGAACCTCTAATCTTAAGCATACCAATATTTAGACATGCCAAAGAGATCTGAGAGTTTAGGATATTATTTATAAATGCGTTATTAATGATAAATTGATGCCCAAAAGACTAATTACTTCTCTAAAAATCCCAAGCAAGTTACTAAGATAATCAAGATTAGAATTCAGATCTCCAGATAGGGGTCATTGTCCTGCCTCAGATCATTGAACTTAGACACATGTGCCTGCATGGTATTAGAAAGACACATAACCCTCTTTCCTGGATCTTTTCCTGAATCTCTGGAGGAAGCTCTATTCTTGTAATATTAAAATTTTTTTAACCTCTATTAAGTTCAGGTGGTGGTAAAACTGTTCATATTTAGTTCTGACCTCCTATTTCACATTAAATTTTAATTCCAAACTAATTAGTGAAAAGTAGAGCTATAACTAAGGATGGGAAAAAGAAACATTTTTGCACATTTGTGATGTGCTTAAGATACTTTATTCAAATAACTGATTATTGCAGCTGAGATTGGCGAATAGATGATGAGATAATTATTTTCAAAAATAGCCATGTGAGATAAAAAAAAAAACACGTCAGTAACCAGTTGAATTATTGACCAAGATGAATATTTTGTGTACCTGTGTAATTCTTCACACCACTAAAAAACAGGATATGCCTTTCCTCAGGTCTAGTGACTCTTGTTATCCAAAAGCAGTTTTCAGGAAGAAAAATCAACTCCTCTCAGAAAATGATAATTCATGTTTTGGGTACATTTACCTTTGAGTATACCAGCTGAGAAACTTGAATGCTTTTCTTAAAAGACTATATAGTCTATTCAACGTGTGTTCTTCCTAACTTTGACATACTCATTATATAAAGCTATGTTTAAATCGATGTTATCGATATAAAAAAAGATAGTTTTCAGACATGATATATTTGTTTTGGGTAAAATTTTAAACTGTTGTTACCATGCAATTACTCAGTTACTCCAACATGCAAGGAACCAATCCCTAGTTGGGCATCAGCATGAGCCTAACCCTGAGGATATTCACTCATTATGAAACCTACTACCAATATATTTTTTTCTGAACATTACCCCGTAAATTTTGTTTTCAGAAGACTGAGATTAAGGTTAAATGCTAGAAGTTCTCTGGTATTTCTTTTTTTTAAGATTTATTTATTTATTTGAAAGTCAGAATTACACACAGAGAGAAGAAGAGACACAGAGAGAGAGAGAGGTATTCTTTTTTTTTTTTTTCCCCCAAATGGTTCACTCTGATGCTGGCCGCAACACCCGGAGCTGCGCCAATCTGAAGCCAGGAGCCAAGAAATTCTTCAGGGTCTCCGATGCGGGTATAGGGGCCCAAGGACTTGGGCCATCTTCCATTGCTTTCCCGGCCATAGCACAGAGCTGGATTGGAAGTGGAGCAGTCTTGGTCTCAAATCGGCGCCCATATGGGATGGTGGCACTGCAGGCAGTGGCTTTACCTGCTTTGCCATAGCACCTGCCCCGGGTCTCTGGTATTTCTAATGATAAACTCTTGGATGGGACATATTAGGGACCTAATCGGCACTGATTTGTTCAGAAGAGGCTGTGCTATTGGGCCTTCAGAGCTTTCCCTGGATTGGCTTAGGTTACTTTTTTTTTTTTTTTCCTCAAAAAAAATATGTCTACAACTTGAACACAAGGGTAGCCTTGGTGAATATTTAACAGGATTTGTTTGATCCAAAAATGAGTTTGCCAAACCCTCTAAGTGCTTCTGCATCTTTCAGCAAAATTCCTTTCTCTTTTTCAGCAGTTACCTAGGTCTTTCACCCTACTTTTCTGTAGGATGTCACAGATGCTGTTGGTAAAACCATATTTTGTCACCAGCATCAAATTTGCTCAATTCTGCTTGCTGACATTCAATCAGCTGTCATTCACAGGGCTGCAAGTCACCATGTGCCACGATCACAATGTATCATTAGCTTTGCTGCACTAATTTGGAAACATTCTCTTAGATATTAAAACTCCTTACTTCTAGCATTGCCTTAGGGATGATAGAAGGACAAAAGTACACATAGCAGTTGGTGGGAATTTAGTATTCCCAGTCACTCTTGATTTCATGAATGGCTTATAATGATTGTCAGAGATTCTTATGCAAGAGAATGGAGTTGAGGCACACCAGATAGCACCATCTTTATTTGTTCTAACATTTCTAATTTAACTTTCACATTCAGAACACAGGAAAGAAATTATACCTCAGATGAGAGCCTGAACGTCTTAGATTTTTAAAAAGGCAATTCAAGGGGTGAAGAGAAAAGAAAGAGGAACTAATTTTCATTGCATACTCACTGTGTGCTGGGCACTGCATGTGCTCTGTCTCATGATGTGTCTAATACAGTAAGGTGGCTCTCATTCTCCTCATTACACAGACAAGGAAGATGACTCCCCATAAACTGATAAGGCATTTGTTCTTTCCACTATCAAGATATAAAATGGAGTATCCATTCTGTCTGGCTTGAAAAAATAATTTGTTCCACTTTGTCATGCAGCATTAATTCTTCTTTTACCTTTTTTTTTTTAATGGGACAGCTAATATAGATGGGCTTAGTTAACAAAATCCCTTAGCTGCAGAGTATTGATGGCATGAATGATGGAATGAGGTGGAGTCAAATCTCTGTGGTCTCTCTTGGGTGCTGAGTAGAGAGGAAACCGAAGCTGGGCTTCTCTCTTTGGTAAACAACTGACATGTAGGTGCCTACTCTAACATGATTTTCTATGATCTATCTCCTTAACTTCATGTGGAACCTGTCCTTTTCCATCTCTTAGACTGAACATGAGACAGGGAAATTAACATGTAGAGAGTTTCTTCTCTGTGAATATTCCCCCAACTTTTAAGCAAAGTTGACAGATCTCTCAATTTGAACAGAGATAGGACATTAAAAATTGGAGTCCTTCAATTTAAAATATATACCATATTTCTACTCATTGCATAGATTGTCATTTTTAATCAACATTGTCAGAGTTACTCAACAATGGCTAAAAGCTAAAATGCCTTGAAAAGAAACACTAACCAATGCTATTATAAAAAATATTTATTTTCTGACAGAGAACCATTCCATGGACATATTTGAATAAGTGATGTGAAGTATTATATATCCCTGATGAGGTCTAGTGGATGGTATTTCTGGGGTGGATGGTGCCTATATCTGAAAGAATGAAGTAAATACTGTAGAATTTGGTGGATTTCATGTCTCTATTTTCAACCTAATGGGTCAACTAATGGTTACTATTCCAATTAGGCTCCCTTTGCAATTTTATACATTGCTTTGAAAAAACACAAACACTAATGAAAATTCTGGTTTTCCATCACTTAAAGCAAATTCTACTATGCTGATTTCCTCATGGTGATTTTTGCTGGTTGACATCAAATTAAAAATTAATTTATTTGAAATCAGAAGATTTCTATTTTATTATTGACAGATACTGTCAGCTTAAGAATATTGATGTAAGTATCTCTATAAATCAAGCCTTTATATTAGATGTTGAGATTAAGAATTTTGATATCATGAATAGTCCTTTATCTTACCACTCAAAAATATTAATTTTTATAAATAAAAGATCCTTCAAAAAGATTATGCAAGACAAGTATTAAGAAAATTCTATGCCTGGATATAAAAATTTTGTACCAAAATTAGCTTCTCTTTTCATTCAATGCTCCACAAACTTTTTGAAGCAAACTTCAGTATCTGTGTGGTTATACATATGTTATGTGTGTGGGTGTCTCTACCTGATTTTTTGAATTGGGAAAAAAATAAAACAATGAATTATAACATAATGAAAATGTAAAAAAAAATTGGATGTGTTGAACTCTCTTTTAGGGGAATATATATATATATATATATGTAACTTTGTCCACAACTGACCTTCTGAACAAAAGTATCTAAACTGGACTTTCATTCTGGATACTGTTTTCCAAACTTGAAAGAGTAATCAAAACAAATTATCAGGGTACTTATTACTCAGTTTAGCATTATGCATATGCCCTAATTCCTCTTCTTCAAACAACTGTCCAAAAGATGATAGTAGCTAAAGGAAATTGGTTTTAAAATAAGAGATTGCCAAATTAGTGAATTTTGTTATTGTACCTGAAAACAATTGTAGGTGAACAAGATTGAAACTGTGGCATATAAAGGATTTTGGAGTGAAATTGGACTTTTTTTCCTATTTAAAATTTATACAAAGGGAACAAATTTAGTGTGTGTCATATAAAGTATCTGTTTTTTGCCACTGACCAATTGAAATATAAAGAATCAAGTATAGAATTTTAAATTTCCAGGTAAAAGTCCAAAGTAGTTTCAGAATCTATTTGCATTTCTCCTGAGCTGTTAGTTAGATGCTAGATGTCATCATTCAGTTTTGTGGTTTGCCATGCATATAGATGATTTCTTCTGCCCATTACTGTCCATGCCATGCTGTTTGTGTTGAATGGCCCAATCATCTCATTTTCTTCATGAACTCTACATACATTGTCATGTTCATTTTTATTGTGTTATGTTACTGTCTGATATTTTAATATTGGTAATTATAACTTTTGGCATTTTTATAGTACTCTTGTTTTTATGGTGCAGTGAATGTTTGTATTTTAAGGAATGTGGTTGCCTTCCTCAAATAGTCAAACATATTTCTTCTTTATGGTATTCCTGTGTTTCATCCTTTTCCATAATTCTCTATTATTACTTACATGTTAAATGTTTTCTCTATTGTTTTGAAAAACGTAAACATCCATTCTCCATTTGAAAATGTGCCAAAAGTACTACCCCATGTAAATATGCAGAAAAAATTACTATGAAAATGTCCACATAGTTGCAATGAATTATCTTGATGACTACAAAGATAATTATATGTTTTTTCAAGTTGTTGGCATTAATATGCACCTAAAACAATGTGTTTCTTTAAAAATTATAGAAATTTTCCATCTATGCTACATATTTTCCACTAGAAATTCTGTATCTAATTTCATATACAATCATTTTAAGATCTTTTTGAAATAAATAATATTCATGAATTAAAATAAGCTTTTTTTGTGATTTATGAAAAAGCATTTATTGATAGTCTTAATTGCTGTTGATATGCAAGGCCTTTCTCAAAACTTTAAAAGGTAGTTAAAGAAAATGAAGTCTTGAAACAGAAACAAAGACACAAACTTTCATTGAGAACAAATGAAACACAGTAGTGCTTTATTTAAATTGTTAATAGATAGTTGATATATTCTGGTAAATTCTGAGTCTTCAAATGTAACATTGTATGAAAGACACATTTTGAATTTGCAGAGAAATAGAGCTATTATTAATTCCTGTTCATCCAGCAACAAAGCAAAAGAAAAAGTCACGTAAGAAATGACACATTTACACAAGAAATCAGTTTTCTCTCCCTTCACTAGCCAGGGTTCTTGCCAGCCCTGAATCTTGAACACAAAAGCTCAGGTACGCTTTCATGTGTAGTTACAAATTCATATTCTGAACCATGTCCCATCTGTGTTCCCAATATGTTAAATATCCTCCATGCAATCTGAACCAGAACTTTGGCTTTCCTAGGCTCCCAAGATTTAAGCAGACACCCATCACCAGCCTGTTATTTAAGGCTACTTAACTCGGTGGCCTTTCTGTAAGATGGCAGTAGAGGGCAATGCATACCAGTAACAAAGAACAGTTTCAGTGATCTCTTGCAGCTACCTTGTCTCATACATGAACTTGAAGCAATTAAACACAACCATCAGTAGTTTTGTTTACAGAATGTTTTATGCTTGGTTAATTGATGGGAACACAAAGCTAAATAAACTAGGGCTACTGTACAGTGTCACCCATGAGGGCTAGTTGCTTGACCATGTCACACAGCCATAGACCTCCCACCTTACTTCAGTTCCACAAGAAGTCATTACCTCTGTTGGAGTATATCAGATTACATGATAAAGAACACAATGCTGTGCTTTCAAGTAAAGAGAACATTCTAGGGGTAAGCAGTAAAACAGAAAAGAAAATAGGTGGTCCAGGTGGAAATACTTAGAAGATGTAAATGAAACAGGGAATTGTCCTAGTGCATCAACTTTCTACCTAACATTATAAATAGTCCTACTTCTTTCCCTCACTTTATTCTACAAATTGACACTCATGTTGGTTCCATAGATTAAGGGTACTTTCACTTGAAATGGTAATGTGGTCAAGCATTCCTTTGAAAGAATAAAAGGAGCACTTCAATCCTAAATTCAGAATTGAGTCTTGTAAACATTAGACAATAGTGTATTATGCCTTGCAAATATATTGCATGATCAGGAAGAACTAAAGAAGTTGCCATTAGAGTGTGTGGGATTTGTTACACATAAATAAGCGATACTCTAACAAGTACTAACCCAGAGTTTTTCACCAAATTAGACAGAAATAAACAAAGGGTTGAATAGTACAATGAAGACTGTATTACATCCAGACAATAAGGTATTGTCTTTTTCTCTGAAGCGCTAAAAGATATCTTTATGTGTGATAACAGAAAGTTCAGGGTAATATATATGGAAGCAAGAAGTGAAAATTGTGGAACAAACTATCAAAGAGTATAAATATAGACACTCTCTTTTCATAAATATTCAATACATTATTTGACACATTGGTTTGAGTGAAGCTCCACAAGCACAATTTTAAGCATCTTGATTTGGGCTGAGGTCCAGTAAATTATGTATTCCTAACAACTATCAGAGCTTTCTCACTAAAAATACATACTCACACTCCACTTTGAAAATATTCTAAGATAATTATTTCCATTTTCATAGAAACTAGTACAGTTATGACTAGCGTTGTCTCAGGTTTATAAGGGGAGAAAATTATTCTGAGATACTGTTAATAAGAGAAACTGTGGTAATAGAGGGACATTTTCTTAAAATCGTGCTAAAGCTGTCATTTTTATTCTTAATGACTTTAACTGCGCTAGACAAGATGTTATTTTCAGTCACAGAAAAAAAAGAGTATCCAATATAACTCTTTAGCCTATTGCCCACCAATCTTCTACCCCCTCCCTCCATCAACATCACAATGGGTTGAATTCAGTTTGAAAGCATAAAGCCAACATTTAGCAAACAAAATTCTCCTGACAGACAGTTGCTCATTCCCTCTAGTGAGAAAATACAGAGAATTGTAACACCTACAAAGGAGATTTATAGAATCTTCACTCTGCATGTGCCAAGGAAAACCACTTACAATTTCTTTGAGGGATGATAGGAAAGGTAAATAATTTTGAAAATGGATTTTTCAGAGTCTACAAAACCATGCTTAAAAGTAAAAGAGGTTTAATATTGGACTTTCCATAATCCTGATGTAGAAGAAGAAAGACATACACAAAAAATATAGGAATCATTTCAAATAGTCCTTCTTTCATTTGATGACTCTCTTTCTCAACATTGCTTCTTTTAAAGCTAAATTAGGCCAGATTCCCTAGTGGGGACTAGTTGTTTAGTGCTTACCACACAATGCTGTATTAGTGATGTTTTAAAAAGCAAATATCCAGGAACAAATCTAAATCTTTGTGATTTGAAGTTAGCAGACTGGATTTTAAGTTGTTCCATGTTATTCTACAGGGAAAAAGAAAGCAAGCTTGCACATCTTTCATGTGGATAACTCAAATAAGGAGTAGAAAGATGCATCTCAGGACAATAGGATTAGCTTCTGCTTTAGTGGGTGTGAGCATTTCTCAGTTCCAGTTAGTTCATAAATGCATCATAGACTCAAACTCATCAATTCTTTGCTTTGTGTTCCCTTTCCTGATTTTCCGATAGGATATTGTATTGTATCTTGAGTAAGCATTTCGGGAGATATCACTCTTCTTTCCTAAGGTTGGCTGCTCATCAGGTGTCACAGGTTGGGAACCAGGACTGCTCAGTGGGGTGTCCTCATTTACATCACCTTCCTCCTTAAATTGAGAAACCTCTTCATATTTTTTCTTAAATTCTATCACTCGAACTTCATCTTCACCATCATTGCAATCATCATCATCATTATTAATTTCTTCCTCCCACACCTCTTGCTCCTGGTCATGTTTAGAGTGCAACATGTCAGCTTGGGTAGGCTTCCGAAATCCTAACCATTCAATTTCAGTTGCCTCATAAGCTTTGTTCTTATCCATATCTTCTCTCCCTTCCCAAGGTTGTTCCACAATCCTTTCTTCTTGTCTACTTATTTCTTGGTTACTGCTGCTCAGAGGAATCTTCTCCCATTGATGTCCTGTGGGAAGCACAATACCCAGCTGTCATTTTGTTATCTCTAAATGAAATTTCTGGACAATCATTTCCCAACATGTGTTTGCTGAGATATAATTCTATGGGTTACTAAAAGTTTTCTATAAGCAGGCTACACAGTAAAATTAGTTTGGAAAACACTGGATTAAATATAGTCAAATAAGCTTCTTCAGAATCTACTCAAGCCAATGAATGTTGTAAGTCTCCAAGAAACAACTTATTTGACTACGGAACTGTGTTGCTGGATACTACTGAATTTAGCAAGAATGGAATTTTCTGAAACACACTTAAACATCTTTTCTAGACTCTACCAACTGGATATATGAATACAAAGTAAAATTTTGGAGATATCTCTCTCTCTCTCTCTCTCTCTCTACCATACACGCACACACACACACACACACACACCCATATCCCTCAAGGAAAGTTAGACAAATACCTCAAGGGAAAAAAGTTATTTTCCAAAAGTAAAAACACTGACAGCCCATGTCTTGTCACATCATTAGAATAACACAATTTGTACTTGACATGTGAGTTGACTTAAAACAGCCACGTAGAAAAGGAGGAGTGGGGGCCCTTAGATTTTCAAGAATCATGCCCTGGTCTGACCTAGGCATCAAGTCCAAAATGATCTGATAACAATCTGCCATTGATTTCTTGAGCCAAGATTTAAAAATCATAGTGAGGTCATAACCACATAATGCTAGATAAGTTTGTAGTTTTAGGCATGTTTCTAATGACAATTAATTTGTTCAAGTTCTTTGATATCCTGCAATTCCTTTTACCTGGCTTAACTTACTGCAGTCATGACCACTCACACAGCTAGATCATATCAATATACCATCAACAATATTTACTGATCATGCTAAGAATTAATTATAAGGAAAAAGAAGTAGTTTCCACCCCTAAGGGGCTTTTGTGGGAAGCCTCAATTTATAATGTATGCTACTCAGAAATGCTGTCTGGTTACCTCCCTTTCCAGATCTGGGTTCCCCACTTCCTATAGGACCATAAGAGTGTGTAAATGAGGTGAGAGGTAATCTTCCTCTTTGTCCTTTCCTTTCACAACTCTCTACTTTTTCTGAAAGATGTCCACAACTTGTCTATTTTCATCTATGATTTTAAATCCTATTTTCTTCTTTTTCTGTTTTCCTGTTTTAAGATCAAATTGTAAGCTTAAAGAGATATATAAAAATGAATTATTATCCTTAACAAGTAATAAAACACATAGCTACTGTCAGCTGTTTCCAGTCAATGTTCTATATATTATAATATGCGTTAGAAAGTTGCAATGATTTTAAATTTTGCTTCATTTTTTGCATTTTTCCACAAGAACAAAGAATTGGATCTTTTTGTTCATATTCATGAGTCAAGCATATGATTGTCATGTATGAAATTATTCTCTGAATTTAAACTATAGTTTTTCTTCAATATATTTAGCATCTTTATATTTTTCAGTCTAGGAGATTGAAGGTTTTATAACTGGTTGTCATTGTGGAAATAAGATTTGTGCCTCTGTCATAGAGGAAAAACAAATGAATCCCCCACCAAACACCCAAGGATTCATTCAGGGAAAATATCACCACTGAGACTGTCTAGTTTAAAAATACAGACTGCTTTCATTCTTCATCTGATCAAAATGAATGATCCTAGGAAACTGTTGTTACAGTGGATCTTCTGATAAAGAAATTTGAAAGGAATTCCAGATCAAAGACGAATCTCCCTGCTTCTGAAGCCCTGGCACATTAGAAGCAGAAAGGTGAGGGCAAAGAAGTTATTCCAGTCATTGTTAGGGAACCAAGTCCTATGAATTATCTCTGGTACTGCATCAGCTTGACAATGGCTAATATTTCTTGCTATAGTTTTCCTTAAATATATACAATCGGTCCATAGAAACAGATTAAGAGGTGTCCAGCCAAATGGATCAAACCCAGGAAAAGGGTTTGCCAGTCATACCTGACTCCCTTGGCATCTACTAATATTACAACCAATGATATCTTCAATATTTGGATAGTTAAGGTCCTAAATATGCTAACCTGGTTAAGTTTAACAAGCTGACTTTAATTGAGATACATTGTTTATGACTGTGAGTGATGAAAGGAATGATGAAATAGGCTTTACTCAGTTTTTTTTTTTTTTTTTTTGGCAACTACTTGAATGTAGATGTCTCAGAAGAAGGATATAAAGGATTTTGTGTTTATTTATCTATTGAGTTTTTTGAAATTTCATAAAAGGTTCTTGTTATTACCATTTTCTTGAAGAACATGATTAAGATTAACTTAATCACCTCAGGAGCATTCTTTGACAAGAAATAGTTAACCATTTTGTACTTAGAGCAGTGGCCTAGAATTTTCTTAAAGAGTAAGTCAAATTATAAACTAAATGTCACTAGTAATCTCCTAGGACTAGCCTTTTTTTTGAAACATTTATATTTTACAAGATTCCTGACAGATTTGGAAACATAATCAAAAGGAAAGGTTGATTTAGTGGACTAACTCATTGAGAGACAGATGTCATACCAATCAGCTCAACCAGTTCAGGAGTGCAGACCTTGAATTGTATGCAATGCTTTCCAAGGTGCAATCCACAGATAACTCAAGACTCTGTTATCTGCCTATAACAACTTGGGAGTTTGAATCATTGCCTTGATTGATTTTTCAACCCCAGATTCATTAAACATTCCATGTAAAAACTGACTTTCATATTCAAATAATTTTTGTATACTAAAGTATGGTTACTGTTACCTTCTCTGAATGTCATTTCATCAACACTTGTTTCCTGAAGAGAAATGTCTGTGATAGCCTTATGAACAATAAAGAGGTTCTCTTCTGGGTTTTCTGGGGAAAAATGTATGGTTAGTATTTTATCATTTAAAATATACATAATTCAAGGGGTAACAAATTATCAACTAGATAAATTTCTTCAAGTTTAATTATGACCACTAAAAATTCTTTTTTGATCTTGATTCAGATTTTTATTGATCCCTCTTACTTAACAATTATTTAATGTGTTTGTTGATAATCTCCCTTTGATATCTATACAAAATGTGGAACCACGAATTCATCCTTAGGTATATTTAGGAAGAAATTTTAAAATTCTGAATTCTCTTTGTTCAACTAATAATGGAGTTATCCACAACAATAATAAATAATAGTTGTTAACAATTAACCAACACATGGTTAACATGTTAACAATTAACCAACAATTAACCAGCAACACTGTAAAAGTAGGTACTATTATTCTGCCTTCTACCAAAACACCTTGAGCTTCAGGAGACAAGGAAATTTGTTCAACGTCTATAACTCTCCTTGAAAATCCTGAGTTTATTCCTTGTGCTGTGAAGTCCTAGTAGAATAAGAGGCTACCTTTTGGAGATATTCAGCTCATTCTTAACAGTGCATGAAAAAAATCCTAAGTGAGTTTATAAATCAAAACAAGCAAATTTAGGAGAAGGGAACTACTTTACCTTTTGGAATATGCTCATCGGTGGACCAGTTGAGCAGCACATTCCCTTGTGACTTTCCACTTTCCTGCTGATTTCCTTCTGGGGGTAAATCTTCCAGACTGGGTTCTTCCCTGCAGAATGGCAGAGTACTGTTCACATCAGTTGGTTCTTCATTGATTTTAGGGATTGCTTGCTGGCCATTTTCAGGTGGTTTTTCCCCATTACATGCAACCTGACTTAATATTGCTGGAACATCCGTCATAATGTACAATTCAGTCCAATAACGGATCTTTGGTAAGCTATCTTCTCTTGCCTTCAAGTCCAGTAGTTCCAACTCCTACTCTAACAGTCCAAATATTTTACTTTGCACATAAGAAGATTCTTTTCGTAAAGGTGTCCAGACAGAGCTTGGAACAAATGCAATAGGATTTGTCAGATTTCAGGAGCCCATGAGCAAGAACCAGCCAATCACTATCTTCTTTGTAGCTCAGCAGCCTCAGTTGGGGAATTAATGGCACCCTTTCGATTTACATAAACAAACAATCTGAAGAAATCAGGCTTTTGTGTTGGCATGTGGAGGGGGACTTTGAGCTTGTCAGTCCCCTCTGGGAACAGAGATTTTTGTCCCTTTTCATAATGGCTCATTGTAAGTTTCCTTGTAACAGGAGCCACGATTGTTCCACAGCTTTAATCCAGAGAGAATGACCATCTTGAGGCATATTAGTTCTGTGTAACCAGCTTAACATTTCCAAACAGATTTTGTTCAAGTAAAACCTCAGCTATTTTGTAAAGGACAATAGCATCATTTCGTATTTATTAAAGAATAAAAACAGCTTATCAAACCACCTGTATACAGGACAATTTTATTGTAAATACTTCTGGCAGCAGATTTGACAGTGTTTTTTCAGGAGACCAAGGAAGGGAGTTAACACTAATGACTTTATAGCAATACCAAAACTTTCAAATTTTTGAGCAATTCATTTAGCCAACGGGTTCTTAAATTCATTTATTTATAACAACTAATGCTCAACCCTTACTTTAAAACCCTCAAGTAATTTTTCTCATAAATTTTTCACTTCTCACAATCAGAATTATTCTTCGTATTCCATATTGATAACACATGATGTAGATACAATCATATAGCACAAATATAGCCTGCCTTGGCAGCCAAGATTGATTATGTAAAGCATTTCCTATTGACTATCACTTTCTTTTTAAAGGAACAAATTAACTCTTTTTATATTTTTGTGTTCTCCTATGGTACATAATGATTCCCAAGTCTTTGCCCTTGTTGTCTCATCTTTGAAATGCCCGTCTCTTCCTCAAAACCAAGTCCTGGATGTGGTCAGCACTTCTGAGTTCTCAAAACTTATACTTTAATATCTTTTCCCTTATGACATCATCTCTGACCCATTGGATTAAGATGGCACTCCTGTTATCCATTATCATTGCCCTTCAACTGTGATTGCACAATTGTCTACATAGTGTCTCATTCACTAACTGGAATATAAGCTTGCTGGGGGCAGGAACCATTTTTATGTTTGCATGGGGTCTCACATCTGTCTTTGCCTAAGTAGGTGCCCATAAAACTCTATATATTTGAATATGTGTGTGTGTATTTGAATCAATGAATGCATTTTTCTCCAAATAAATATATTTGACACCTTTTCTATAAGAGGAGAGGAAGAATAGAAGTTGAAGTGTAATTGTTTATTTTTCACCCTTAAAAGTGTGCCCAGGGCTGGGCCCAGTAGAGACAATCAACATCAGGGAACTGTGGTATCATCCCTACTCCCATGACCTTGGAAGACACCTCTGATATATCCTAGGACTTCCTCCTTTGTCATCACAAGCATTTCTGTATCCAGCATACTACTTCTTTGTTTTTTATTTCTTTTCATAGCATTTATATGCCACACACTGTTCTAATTATGTTACAAATAGTAATACATTTAACCTTTAGAACTGTCCTGTGAGGTGTGTGCTAGTAATATTCCCATTTTACTGACTAGAAAAAGGAAGCACAGATTTAAGAACTTGGTTCTGGTCACACAGCCAGTAACCCTACTGAAATGTATACACAATGCTGATGAAGCCAAGTGCCATCTCTGATATGCATGTCTATGTATATTTGAATCAAGTATCCCTCAGGGATTCAGACTTTTTAAAAATATTTATTTTATTTATTTGAAAGGCAGAGTTGTAGAGAGAGAAGGAAAGGAAGAGAGAGAGAAAGAGGTCTCCCATCCACTGGTTCACTCCCCAGATGACCACAACAGCCCCACATGGCCATAATGGTCAGTGTTTGGCCAGGACAAAGTCAGGAGCCAGAAGTTTCATCCAGGTCTCTCACATGGGTGCAATGGCCCAAGTATTTGGGTCATCTTCCACTGCTTTCCCAGGAGCATTAGTAAGGAGCTGGGTAGGAAGTAGAGCAGCCAGAATTCCAACCGGCACCCATATGGGATGCTGGTGTTACAGGTGGCAGCTCAACCTTAATCCCCAAGGGATTCAGAACTAAATATTGTGGCAGCATAGGTGGCTGTAGCTGTAAATGGGCAGCAGAGGTCCCAAGGAAGTATCAAGAAAACAACTGCTGGCAGTGTTGAATGACACCCTCTGCAGGAAAACCAACTAGGGAGTTCACTATCGAAAAAATTGTCAATGGCATCAGATGGGGACATGCAGAAACTAATATCAAAGCTTAGAAACAAACAGGCACATACTAGATTATGAAATCCCTTCAAGCAAGAAGTGATACTAACAGCTGAACACCCACAAGTGGGCATAGAAATGTAGAAATACTTAGATTTGCTTTCAAAGGAACTGTCTTCAATTACTCCCTGTTCCTTTGAAACCATCAAGTACCAAAATTCAGGAACACAGCAAAGCTTAGGGAGTTTAGGTTCATTCTCCTCCTACCCCTGGATTTCTCTTACCCTATAGCAACATGTAGCTCTTACCTATATCCTAGATTTTATGAGAATTTACTCATTTAGTTAGTTTGAGATTGTCTTTTTTTAAATGCCATACTTTGACTTTATGACATTAGAAATTTTTCAGATCTAGAAAGATAAAACAATGATACAGAGCTCTGTCAACCTCAGCTATCCAGTATACTCAGATTCATTAAATTTTGTTTTTTATGTAGCCCTACAGAACAATGGAGATTAGGTAAATGGTGTATAGCTTTTTTATAAAAAAAAAAAAGATGGCAAAATGAAACACATTTAACACCAAGATGAATTTATCTTCTAAATACAACACAGTGTATTTTGTCCAGAAGGAGCTAAATTGTCAACCATGCCTTCGAAAATGTGCTGGAACTTGCACTAATGACTCTTAATTAAAACACTGCTTCATAATGAACCATAACTATTGATTTTATATAACTTACTGAAGTAGTTGGCTTTTCCTATCATTTGTTATTCTTAATGGTAAAGGACAGCATAAAAAAGTAAGGGCTATCAAGTCGGTAGGAAAATATGGTCATGAAAGGGTCATGTGAATATCCACTTTCCCTTTGTCAAGTGATAAACAATGTTGGCTACATTAGGTCCAGAAACCATATTTGGAGAAACATCATAAACATTGTTCTCTAATGATGTGTGAAAGGCCAAACCACAAATTAATATTGTGGCTAAGAGAGGCCCAGTACACAGTACATAAAAACAAGATGTAAAAGATAATTTTTCCTCTTGACCACTAGAGTCAATTCATTTTGTATTTTTAATGTACACAATTCAATGTATTTATTCTTTTATACATTATCTAAAATGTATAATAAAATAATTTTCATAACATATATAAACTCCTAGGCTAAAATATTTTTAAATAATTTTAATTTAAAAATATACCATATGTATAAAGTTGCACATATTTATTGCTCACCTTGTGATGTTTCATTACATGTATACATTGTGTAATTCCAAGTGAATATTTTTATCTTTTCAAGCATTTATCATTTCTTTAGAGTGAAAAGACTCAAAAATCTTATCTTATAGTTATTTAAGAGAGAAATATACAATCAATTAATATTATCTATTTTCACCATATTTGCAATAGAACCCTAAAACTTCTTATTCCTATAAAGCTATAGCCTAGTACCTGCCAATCAATATTCCCCATCTCACCCTCTTCACTTCCCTCCCCAGCCATTTTACACACACACACACACACACACATACACTATATAATTTTTAATTTTATTTAAGGTATACAAATTTCCTATATTTTATATATACATAATGAGGAACACAGTGATACTTTCCAACTTACCCTCCCTCTTGCCCACACTCTCACACTTCTTCCTCCTCCCTCACCTATTTCTATTCATATTTTTTTACAAAGATCTATTTTCAGTTAATTTTGTACTCATAAGATTAACCCTACACTAAATAAAGAGTTCAACAATAGTATGGAAAAAAAAAAACCACTATTCCTCAACAATAGAGACAGGGCTGTAAACAATCATCAAACCTTAAAGTGTCAGTTTCATTATTTTTAACTACTATAAGAATACTTTTATTTTTAGACTCCACATATGACTGAGATCATGTGATATATATCTCTCCATATTTGGATTACTTCATTTGACATAATGAACTCCAGTTCCATCCGTGTTGTTGCAAATAATAAGATTTTATCTTTTTTATTGCTCAGTAATATTCTATTGTATATATGAACCAAATTTTTTTATCCATTCACCAGTTGAAGAACACTGAGTTTGCTTCCATTTCCTGGATATTGTGAATAGAGCTGTAATATGCAGGGTAGTGCAGATGTTTCTGTGATAGATGGATTTCATTTCCCTTGGACATATACTCAGGAGTGGAATAACTGGGTCATATGGTAAACCTCTGTTTAGATTTGACTGTGCTAATTTATATTTCCACCAACAATGCATAAGAGTTTCCTTTCTTCACATCCTCATCAACACTTCTTATCTTTTATCTTTTTAATAATAGCCAATCTTAGTGGAATGACATGATATCTTATTGTGGTTTCTGTTTGCAGCTTTCTGATTGTTAGTGATGCTAATCATTTTTTCATGTACCTATTGGCTATTTGAATGTCTTCTTTTGAGAAATGTCTGTTTAAATCTGAGTCACATTTTTAAATTGGATCATTTGTTTTGCTACTATTGATTTTGAGTTCCTTATATTTTTCTGGATATTTCTCCCTTATTAGTTGTGTAGCTGGAAAATATTTTCTCCCATTCTGTAGATTTTCTCTTGGCTCTTTTATCATTTCCTTTGTCATACAAAAATCTCTTTAACTTAATGAAATCCTATTTGTTGATTTTTGCTTCACAAAAGGCTGTTCCTTAACAGTCAAGAGAAGTCATTGCTTTTCAAAGTGTCACTTATATTTCTACATGTTGCCTTTTAGGTACTCTGTTAGTTATCACAGGTCAGGAGAAACATATCGAATTTGTCTGTTTGGGACTGGCTTATTTCAATAAATATGATGTTTTCCAGTTTCAGCCATTTAATTGTAAATTACTGGACTTTTATTTTTTTACTGCTGTGTAGTATTCCATTGTGTACATATCCCATAATTTCTTTATCTAGTCTTCAGTTGACAGGCATTTGTGTCGATTCCATGTCTTTGCTATTGTGAATTGAGTAGTGATAAACATGGGGGTACAGATAGTTTTTCATATGCTGATTTCATTTCCCTTGGGTATATTCCCAGGATTGGGATGGCTGGGTCACATGGTAGGTCTATATATTCTGCCCTCTGAGGTATCTGCACACTGTCTTCCATAGCAGCTTTACTAGTTTACATTCTCACCAATAGTGGATTAGGGTGTCTTTTTTCCCCACATCTTGACCAGCATTTGTTTGTTGATTTCTGTATGAAAGCCATTCTAACAGGGAGGAGGTGAAACCTCATTGTTGTTTTGGTCTGTATTTTAGGTCTTCAGTTCATTTTGAGTGGATTTTAATGAGAGGTATCAGGTAAAGGTCTTGCTTCATACTTCTACATGTGGTGATCCAGTTTTCCTAGCACCATTTGTTGAAGAAATTGTTCTTGCTCTAGGAATAGATTTTAGCACCTTTGTCAAAGATCATTGATTGTAGATGCTTGGATTGATTTCATGTGTTTCTATTCTGTTCCATTGATCTATCCATCAGTTTCTGTACCAGTACCAGGTTGTTTTTATTATAACTGCCCTATAGTATATCTTGAAATCCGGTATATTGCAATGCCTTTGGCTTAGTTTTTGTTGTGTAAGATTGCTTTCGCTATTCGGGATCTCTTGTATTTCCTTGTGAATTTCAATATCATTTTTCCTATATCTGAGAAGACAGTCTTTGGTATTTTGATTGGTACTGCATTGACTTTGTAAATTCCTTTTGATAATATGGACATTTTGATGATATTGATTCTTCCAATCCATGACCATGGAAGATTTTTCCATTTTTTTGCATCTTCTATTTCTTTTCAAGATCTCCTTTGGCTAGTCAGGGTCTTTTGTGGTTGCAAATAAATTTTAGTATGCTCTTTCTAGTTGTGTGAAAAAAATGTTATCAGGATTTTGATGGGAATTGCATTGAATCTGTAAGTTGTTTTGGATAGTATGCACATTTTGATGACATAGGTTCTTCCAATCTATGGATATGGCATGATTTTCCATTTCCTTTTTTATATCTTCAATGTACTTCTTCAATGATTTATAGTTTTCATTGTGAATATCTTTCAACTCCAGTTATATTTATTTATATATATTTTATTTTTTGAACCTGTTAGAAATGGGAATGCATTCTTGATTTCTTTTTCAGTGGATATACCATTAGTGTATAACAATGCTACTGGCATTATTACATTGACTTTGTATGCTACAAGTGTAATGAATTTTTTATTAGTTGTAACAATTCTAACAGATTTCTTGTGGAATCTTTGGGATTTTCTATATATAAGATCATGTTATCTGCAAATAGTGACAGATGGAGCTTCTCCTTTCCAATTTGAATGTGCTTTATCTTTCCTTTTCCTAATTGCTCTAACAAGAATCTTCAATACCCTATGGAATAATTGTGGTGAAAATGGGCATCTTTATCTTGTTTCCAGTCTTTGGAAGTCTTCAACTTGGTGCTGGCACTGTGGTGTAGTGGACTAAGTCTCCAGCATCCCATATGTGCACCCTGGCTGCTCCTCTTCCAATCCAGCTCTCTGCTAAGGCCTGAGAAAGCAGTAGAATATGGCTCAACTGCTTGGGCCTCTGCATCCATGTGGGAGACACAAAGAGGCTCCTGGCTCCTGGACTTGGATCAGCTCTGGCCATTGAGGCCATCTGCAGGGTAAACCAGCAGATGGTAGACCTTTTTCTCTCTCCCTCTTTCTGTCTGCAACTCTACTTCCCAAGAAAAATAAGTCAAATCTTTAAAAAAAAAAGTCATTAACTTTTTCCAATTTAAAATGATGTTAGCTGTTGTCTTTTTGTATATGGCCTTTATTATGTTGAACTATGTTCCTTCTAAACCTGATTTGGTCAGTTTTTATAAGGTAGGAATTTTCTGCATCTATTGAGATGATAATTTGAAACTTGTCCTTTGTTTTATTGATGTACAATATGGCATTTATTGATTTGTATATGTTGAACCACCCTTGCAACACTGAGATGAATCTCACTTGATGATGGTGAATGATCTTTTAAATATGCTATTAGATTTGACTTGCTAGTATTTCACTGAGGATTTTTGCATCTCTGTTCATGATGGATATTGGCTTGCAGTTTCTTTTTTATTGTTGTTTTTGTGTCCTTTGCTGGTTTTAGTATGAAATTAATACTGGTCTCAAAAAATGAATTTGAAAGAACTCCCTTCCTCTCTCTGTTTGGAAATAATTTAAGAAGAACTGGTGTTTTTTTTTTTTTTTTTAAGTGTTTGTTAGAATTCAACAGCAAAGCCCTTTCTTCCTAGATGTCTTTGATAGAAGTTATTTTGTTGCTGATTCAATCTCAGTACTTGTTACTGGTCTGTTATGTATTCTATTTCCTCATCATTCAATCTAGTACAGTGTATGTGCCCAAGAATTTGTCCATTTCTTTGAGTTTATGGATTTTGTTGCCACATATTTTTTCATAGTTATCTTTAACAATCCTTGGTATCCTTGTTGTCAGTAGCAATGTCTCCATTTCCATCTCTAATTCTGTTTGAAACTGTTTTTTCTTGGTTAGTCTACCTCAGGGGTTTATCTTTTTAAAGAATCAGGTTTGTTTTATTGATTTCAGTATTGTTATTAGTCTCAATGTAATTTATTTGTGCTATGAGTTTTATTTCTTTTGTTCTAAAATTTTACAAGTAATTTTTTTTTCTGGTTTCTCAAATTGTGATGATATGTTGTTTATTTGAGATCTTGTGGGTTTGTTCTTTTGTGGGTTTTTGTTTTGTGATGCAGGCATTGATTCCTATAAACTCTCCTTTGGTTACTGCTTCTGCTCTATCCTGAATGCGTAGTATATCATATTTGCATTTTCAGTCATTCTAAGAAATATCTTAATTTCCCTGTTGATCTCTTCCTTGATTCATTGGTTATTCAGAAGGATGCTGTTTAATTTCCATGTGTAGTTTACAATATTTTTCTAGTTATTCATTCTGGTTATTGAATTGTGTTCAGTAAAGATATTTGCATGATTTCTATTTCTTTAAATTTGTTGAGATTTGTTTTGTGACATGTCATATGATGTATTCTGGAAAAATGCTCCATGTTTTGCTGAAAAGCATATGTATTATGCAGTTGTTGGGTAGAATGTTCTGTAGATACCTGCTAGCTCCAACTGATTTCAGGTGTAATTTCACTCTGCTGTTTATTTGTAGATTTTCTGTCTAGATGATCTGTTCATTTTCAAAAGTAGTGTGTTAAAGTCCCTTAGTATCACTGTGTTGCAGTCTATCTCACCCTTAGGTCTATTAATATTTGCTTTCTATATTTGGGTGCCTCAATATTCGATTTACATATATTTGCAAGTGTTAACACCTCTTGCTCTATTAAACACTTTATTATTATATAATCACCTTCCTGGTCTCTTTTTATTGCTTTAAATTAAATTCTGTTTCATATGATAGATGTATGGCTGTTCCTGTTTTCTTTTGGGTTCCATTTTCATGGATTATCTTGTTCAATCCTCTGAGTTTCAGTCCATGTATGTCCTTGTAGATGATGAGTTTCTTATTAGCAACTTAATTTGGTCCTGTTTTTAAATCCTTTGGGTCATTCTATGTTTTTTAATTGGAGAATTTAGTTCATTGACATTGTAAAGTAATTATTGATTGATAAGGTCTTAGTAGTGCCATTTTGATGCTTTTTGTATTTTTATTGTAATTCTTTTCTTTGTGACTAAATCTTCATTATAGTTAAATGATTTCCTCTTGTGGTACACTTTTATTCTTTGCTAATTGTTGGTAAGTCTATGCGTAGGTTTTGTTTTATAGTTAGCTTAAGGCTTTCAAGAACTTCTTTTTGTTAAAGCAGGCTACCTTGAATTTATAACATTGATTACAGAACTTGGAAAAGAGACAAACAGAAAACTTAGAGATAAAAAATCCCAATAAAACACTCTAAATTTGTGCTGCATTTCTTTTCACATTTTGAAGGGAAATAGTGATTAGTATGTCTCTAAAGACAAAGCCTTTTTTAAAAAAGAAGATTTATGTATTTATTTAAAACACCTAGAGAGAGAGAGAGAGATATCTTTCATCTGCTGGTTCACTCCACAAAGAGCTGCACAGGCTGTGGCTGGAACAGACTGAAGCCAGCAGCCTGGGACTCCTAGGTGGGTGTCAGGGGCCCAAATACTTGCGCCATATTTCATTTCTTTCCCAGACACATTAGCAGGAAGCTACATCAGAAGTGAAGAATCTAGGACTCAAACTGGCACTTATAAGGGACGCTGAAATTTCAAGCAGAGGCTTAATTTGCTACACCACAATATGCACCCTGACAAAGTCTTTCTTATATCCCAGCAAATCTGTATTTCTGTGTGGTACTAGAATCTGGATCCTAGCCTTCCACTGAATAATTGTACAACACTTTAAAGAAAACTTCTGCAGTACATAGGGTAGATATTTGGTGAAAATTAGAGGAGGGTGTGGTCCTGAACAATGGAGCCGCATATGGATCTCTGTGGCCAAAATAGACAGAAGTGTAGGAGAAGGAGGTACAGCATTAGCTGAGTATTAAGTTTCCTTCAATTAGAGGACAAATGAAATTTTTCACCATGAGCCCCAGAGTGGTCAAGAGGAAGGACTGAGCTTGCTCCTTTGTAACCTTGGGCAAGTATACAAATCAGACCTGTTTGGGTAGAAGATTATAGAAACTCATTTCAAAGAATCTTAAACTCTGTGAATTTAATAGCCCATTTAACTGGTAAATCCAGAATTGGCTTCAATACTTGTTATTGGTAACCCTGATCATAAGGAAAGCATTTGTTTGCAATACTTACATGCACCTTACGGTCCAGTTTCTCTCAAGGTCCCGCATCACTTCTAGCTGCATGGTGTAGGCTCAGTAAAGACCACCCCAAAGATTCCCACATCCTAATCCCCAGAATCCATTAGTTACTAATTTACCTGGTAAAAAGGACTTTAAAGAGGTCATTGAGCTATGGATTTTGTGATGAGCAGATTATTTTTGGATGAGTTTATTAGAACCAATGTAATAATCACACGAGGGAAGCATACAAATTAAAGGGAGGAGTAAGAAATATGACCCAAAGGAAAACATTGGAGGCAGGAATATGAGGAAGGGATCATGAGCCAGTGAACTTGGGGTACCCTCTAGGAACTAAAGAAGACAAGGAAATGGATTCTCCCTTAAAGTTTGCAAATGGAACATAGTTCTGGGAAGACCTTGATTTTAAGCATTTCTCATCTCCACAACTGGATGAGAATAAATTTCCCCTGTTTAACCCACAAAATTTGTGGAAATTTGTTGCATCAGTAATAGGAATCTAATACAATGAGCTTCCTGCTCCTCTGCCTTTATTTTTACAGAGTAGCTAGGGTTAGAAAATTCGTCTTTTCTGATCATTTGCAAGATACATATTTTTAAATCTCAGTGAGTTAGGATTGCTTCCTGTTGTCCCCAAAGACCTCTGTAAACAAGGATGTATTTTCTTTTCTCTTGGTTCTCCAATAAACCTTGATGTGATGAAAATTTGTGGAAGTTTGATAAAAGCTACAAAAATTCACAAGTTTTCCAGCACGCTGATATTTTTCTTACAAGTCTCTTAAAATTCAGTCTTCAGTAGAAAATAGGCTAAATCAAAATTTAATGTATCAGTTTACAGCAGTGATGGTCAGCTTCATGATTAGGGACGGGTGAATTCTCAGTTTCTCATTTCCTCTAGAGATCCAGATCACATTCTTGGTATCCATGTTTTTTGTATAAAGTGTTTCATTAGCTGAAAGCAAAAGGGATTCAACCAAAACAGAATCAACAGAAATTAATCTTTTTCAGGCTTTGGGGGAAGTTCTCTCTCTGCCTCCCCACCTCTATTCTTTCTTATTATTCCCATTGTTCTACTTTACTCTATATTGTATTTTTCTCAAGCAGTTTCTCATTAGTCATGGCAAATACTCCTTTGGAAACTCTAACCTTACATTATCAAGATCATTAGTGATGGGAAAACAGAGAGCAATTCTTTCCCAAAAATTCTGCCCACATTTCTGGGAAGGCTTTGATGGACTAGTTTGGGATACATATTATTTCCTGAACAAACTGTTATAAACTACAGGGAATAGAATATTTTTATTTGCCAGGTATGGGATGAATATCCAACCCAAGTAGAAACAAAGGCATAAAAAATGTGAAAAACTATAGAAAAAATACAAGCAAAACGAAAGACAAAAATGTTGCAGATGTCTACCACATTAGGAGACTCAGACCTGTCATCTGTTGAAGGTATATAATAACAATATACTTCTTAGGAGTGTTGTGAAAAATAAGTGAATTAATCCAGGGAAATTGTTTAGCATAATGTGGCATAGTGTATATTCATTCAATGTTTCCTTTTACTGTTGCAGAGTTATACTACTATTATTAGTACTACACTACTAGCCCTGTGGCTTTCTAAAAGTCAGATAACTTTGCTGTGCCCATTTCTTCATCTTTGAATATAGATTATGACACATAACTTGCAGGAAGACAAAGAAATTTAATGTGCAGCACGCCTTAAGTACATGGTAGAGATCCATGGATATTAGTATTTATATTGTTATTTGATAAGGAAAGTCTCTGGAGGCAAAGGATTCACATATCACATTTACATGTGCAAGGACTATTTTTACAAGCCAGCCTGAGAGTCCACCTGCATGGTGGGCTGCAGTTAGATTACTGAAGGGTCCTTTATTCAGGTGGAGTCAGGGTAGATGCTAAGATGTTCCTCTTCCCCAGACTTTCCCATAGATATGGAGTCCAGCTCTAATGTGACTTCAGTTCTATTCCTACCTAAATTCCTGGGGAAGGCTCTGTCATTGACACTCTTTATGATAGCTTTTCTAGGGTGTCATGGCAAATAATGGCTTTCATTCTAAGAACACACCCCCAGTCAATAACACACTCTCTTGTTTTTGATTGAGATTCATTTATGAGCACCAGCCTATGGTCACTACAAGCAACACAGCGATCTGACTTGACAAAAACTGACCCTAAGAGAGTATGAAGTAACAGAGTGGCTCCATACCTTGACACATAGCTCTCCCTGAACAAGTGTTTGTGCATGTAGACAATGAATTCTGTTTAAACTGTTGCACAACAACTATACAGGAAGGAAGAGGTAAATTCCCAGAAAATAAAGACATTTCACTTTCTTGGCCATACTTACGGAGTGTTCTCAATGGACAAGACACCCTGGAGCTTTTAGCTAAGCAATGACAATTCTGTCTTACATACAGTGGGATTTTTAATTGGAAAGATAGTAGTTTTATTTGCACAGACTATATAAGTATTAAATGGATAGAAATGAAATTTTATGAGTATTGATAAAACCATACAAAGACAATTTTGAAGTGTGTATACAGACACAGTCTTTGGTAGTTTGAAAGCATTTTTGTAATTCCCTTGGGGCAGCAAAGATGAAAGTAAAATTGCCATCAGCATCACTTCTCCCAAACTATTTTGAATATCACTAGGACTTAAGGTACCATGTTTTTCAGAGGGTGGAGGGGAAGAAATTAATTACAAAGATTATGTTACATGACATAATACATATGATTGATCACCTGGCACAGTGTCCACCACCTAGGGAAAGCTGAATAATAGTACAATGCTATTTAGTAGTATATTGTAATGTTCTGGCAGACATTGTGTGATTAATTTTTCCTTTTCTACATATACAACCAAAGCACTTGGTTCATGGTTTGTCATGCAAATATGCATTGAGTTGGCAATAACTAGAGGTTTCCAGCGTCAGAATGTGACTTTGAATTTGTTTGAACCTGTCCTTGGCCCCTATATAAATCTTTATAAATTCTATCTGTTTCAATTAAATACTAAGGATTCAGGATCTAAGCAATGGACTTCCTGCTCTGTAGGATGTGCTGTGGATTTAAAACACGCCATCTACTGGCAGACAGAGTTTAAGTTGGAAAATGAGGACACACACCTAACCAAATGGCCCCACAGAAAAAGGTCCACCTAGCCTTCTTACCTTCCTCCAACCTCCTAGTTGTTTACTGAGCAGACTTGGACTCACACTTAGCCAATAAAGTCTCATTAGGGGTTGATCAATTTTCTCCAACTGATTTTCCAGAGCAGAAAGCCTCATCAGAGGAGGAGCTTATGTTAAAATGGAATGTAAAATGTGTGACATGTTTAAAAACACCACATTCTGGCCCAGTTCCATCTCCCAATTCCATCCCTGCTGTGACTCTCACCACCAGATGTTGGGGAAATCATTTAACTCAGGAACTGAGGAAACCACCATACCTAAACTGAAAAACAGTTCATGGTAGAACCTGCCCTCAGACGCCTCTTTTGAGAATTTAATAAAATATTTACCAAACAGCTCAGTAGCTAGTGTATAATATATGTTCTAGAAATTAACCTGTTGCATAAGCAAGATCAAGTACCATGCTTGCTTCATTCAGTGGCCCTCAGTCCCAGTGCTCCTCAAAATCCTCGAGACTCCTGGTATTCGTTCCTACTCCAGATATTCACAGTAAAAGAGAATATACATTATAAACAGGGTGATCCTGGCATACTTTGTAATAAGCAATACCATACTTTATAACTTCCAAGCCGCACTCAAACAAGGAGGAATTAATAGCAGGAACACTCCTGAAGGACAAAACTTTTTTCATTCACATGAGTTAAGAATTCAAAGCCTTGGAGCAAGCGAACTTTGGGAAATAACAGTAATAATAATAATAACAACAACAACAACAACCACCCACACTCATCTAGCACATACTATGTGTCCATCACTTGTCCATGCGCTTTTTGTGTGCTAGCCTTTGATCTCCACAACTCTTTGAAGCAGATGCTCTTGTTTTCAGAACTTTATAAGGGAAAAAATTGAGGTACAGAAAGCTTCTGTAACACCAAGATCACCTCTATGGGGATATCAAGGGGCAGAGTCAAGATCCAACTAAGAAGTTTATGCTCCTAAGGTCAAATCCATGCTTCATTAAAAATATAGCAAAATTCACTGGCCACCCAAAGGGACTTCTTCAAAGCAAAGGGCCAGCCAGGTTTTCTGTAACACTTATCTGTTTAATAGGCCCTAGTAACATACTCTATTATTACGTTGTGGGGAGTGGTGGGGTGTGGTGGACGTGCATTTTATTTTATCTGAATTAGGATGGTCTCTGCTTTTTCCTTTATGATATCCCAATGTTGGATTTACATTGTTAACAGTTCTTTAGTCTGGTGCTCATGGCTACAGACTTCCAAAGATCTTTATACTTGTTTAATTTCCATATTAGTCATTGCTGTATAATGAAAGCAATCCATCCTTTCTAAAAGACAACAGTTGGTAAGACCAAAGGCATGAAATCACAGGCAACCTCTATAAAAGGCCAGTTTTAAGGGAAATTTTTAATGTGCACCAGAAAGCCTGAAGGTTATGACTACTTTTTTCCATCTGCAGTAAGAGACATAATTTAATGGATAGTCTCTCTCAGGCTATGTTCTCATGAGATTTTATTCTTGAGAATGAAATTCATGCCTAGGGCAGGTCTTTGTAACCAATTTTAAGGAGCAACTTGCTGTTTCTTCCACTGAAAATCCCGAGGGAGAAGAGGAAACCTAGTAAGAGAATGACAGGCATCAGAACTCACAGTTGTCCTTCAGGGGAAATTGGTATTAATTCAACATTGATTTGTGTTCTTTCTCATGTCTAACTCCACCTGCTCTTTCTTCACAGACTGGTGGGTGATAGTATGCATATGAGAGATGATGGTTCCAGTTCACCATCCTTTGACAAGCAGTCAGTCATTTGCTGTGATTGACGAAATCATTTCCAGCACAGTACAATGTGGATTTTTCAAAAGCAACCCCTGGCAGCCCAGGATTACAGACATCTTCTCACTGAATTTACTGGGGCTTTGACAACCCATGTTTGCATCACTCAGAGAGAGCTAGCACAGTGCCTGCTACCAAGTACACACTGCATAAATGTTCCTTGAATGAATAAACAAGGTACTGTACCAAACTATCTCCACTTAAAGATGAAAAACCTGAACTTCGCAGAGGTTGAAAGTTTTATGAAGCAGACAGAGTCAGCAAAATAAACAAAAACATCTTTCTGCCCAACTCCCTCTTTTTATTCACCTCTATCACCTTTCTTTCTCTGTAATGTCTCTGAATGTTTCTTATGCTCCTTTGATTATACTTCACTAAATTAACTAGATTTAATATGTCAAATACGTTGATGTGCTGATTCAAGAAAATTTATCACTTAACAAATCTTCAAAGAGAAGATGACCTCAGGTTTGTGTTGCTCTGCACTTTGCTGTCACAGTGAACTGCTTTATTTATCTTTCTTTAAGTTAGTAACCCTTAAAGGCGAAAAGTTCTCAATTCACTAGTAGCTTACCGTGGTTGTTATTTTTGTAGTTCCCTGCTCTCATTTTATCAAGGATACAGCTGGGAATAAACTTGATATAATATATATAATTAACTCATGGAAATGACAGATTACTACTGAGAACTCTTGCCTCTTGGTCATAGAACCACAGATGCCCAGGATGAAGGTAACTTCAATTTTATCTGTGAAACTGGCTTTGCCTTCATTGTGTCTCCTCTACAACACGCAATCTAGGAATTTGAATATCATCTTTTAGAGCATCTTCAAATAGTGGAGAATTCAGTACTATATAGGGGCAGCCATTCTTTGAAGTGCTCTGAGTTCTTAAAACTTTTCCTTATGCAGAGCTGAACTTCCTTGCCCTAGAGCTTTCTCATGTTGCTTGGTCTTGGTCGAACCCTTGGCAACACATACAATAAATCAGTTTTGTCACCTGATAATTCTTCAGGTATTTGAAGAACAGCATTCATGCTGTCCCCTTCCCCCAACTTTTCCTCTTTCTGGAGTAACTATTTGCTGAGTATTGAGTACTTATACCCTGTGAGCTGTTCTTCTCTGAACATTTCCTCTTTTGCCTTTATGCAGGAGCGAAGGGGAGAAAGTACACAGAAACACACATACATTGCACTACAACACTGAAATTGGTTCAGTGCAGCTGATACAAAGGCATGGTCCTAAATCCCTCACTGGATGCCCACATTGAAGTTACAGCTGACACACCTGACATAAATTGACCAATAACCAAGGGATGGTCCTTCTTGGTAGGTAAGTTACCTTTTTGATTGGTAAATGACTAAAGCATGCCAATTGATACGTATGTTAAATAGTGCCCATTCCAGAAACCTTTTATGACATTTTAAAATGTTATTTATGCATTGTCATTTTATTTGAAAGGGATAGGGGAGAGAGGGAGAGAGAGAGATCTTCCATCTACTATTTTACTCTCCAAATGCCCACAACAGCCAGAGCTGGGTGAGGCCAAATCCCGGAGCCAAGAACACAATCTGAGTCTCCCGCCGTGAGGGAGAGAGGCCCAAGCACTAGAGCCATCACTTTCTGCATCGCAGGGTTCACATTAGCAGGAGGCTGGACTAGAAATGGACTAGTCAGGGGCAAGAACCATAACTCCAAAATGGAATAGAGGCCCCAAGTTGCATCTTAGTCACAGCCAAATGTCTGTCCACAAAAAATAAATTAAAAAAATGTAACACTCAGCATGTCTTTTGTGCCCAGCAGTATGGCAATATTTTTTCCACATTATTTTCATTTAATTTTTATAAGATTGAAGTAAAAATACATAATTTGTATTCTTTTTTTAACTTTTATTTAATAAACATAAATTTCCAAAACAGTTTATGGATTACAATGGCTTTCCTCCCCCATAACTTCCCTCCCACCTGCAACCATCCCATCTCCTGCTCCCTCTCCATTTCATTCACATCAAGATTCATTTTCAATTATCTTTTTATACAGAAGATCAATTTAGTATAAATTAAGTAAAGATTTCAACAGTTTGCACCCACACAGAAAGACAAAGTGTAAAATACTGTTTGAGTACCAGTTATAGCATTAATTCACATTGGACAACACATTAAGGACAGAGATCGTACATGAGGAGTAAATGCACAGTGACTCCTGTTGTTGACTTAGCAAATTGACACTCTTGTTTATGGCATCAGTAATCACCCTAGGCTCTTGTCATGAGCTGCCAAGACTATGAGTTCAGGCAAGATCAGAGTTCGTCGACTCTGATCTTATTTAAACGAGGTCATATTCAAAGTGGAAGTTCTCTCCTCCCTTCAGAGAAAGGTACCTCCTTCTTTGACAGCCCATTCTTTCCACTGTGATCTCACTCGCAGAGATCTTTTATTTAGTGGGTTTTTTTTTTTTTTTTTTTTTTTTTTTTTTTTTTTTTTTTTTTTTTTTGCCAGAGTGTCTTGGCTTTCCATGCCTAAAATACTCTCATGGGCTCTTCAGCCAGATCCAAATGTCTTAAGGGCTGATTCTGAGGCCAGAGTGCTGTTTAGGGCATCTGCCATTCTATGAGTCTGCTGTGTATCCCGCTTCCCATGTTGGATGGTTCTCTCCTTCTTAATTCTATCAGATAGTATTAGCAGACACTAGTCTTGTTTATGTGTTCTCTTTGACTCTTAGACCTATCATTATGATCAATTGTGAACTGAAATTGATCACTTGGATTAGTGAAATGGCATTGGTACATGCCACCTTGATGGGATTGAATTGGAATCCCCTGGCACGTTTCTAACTCTACCGTTTGGGGCAAGTCAGATTGAACATGTCCCAAATTTTATATCTCTTCCCTCTCTTATTGCCACATTTATATTTAATAGGGATCACTTTTCAGTTAAATTTCAACACTTAAGAATAATTGTGTATTAATTACAGAGTTCAACCAATAGTATTAAGTAGGACAAAAAATACTAAAAGGAATAAAGTAATAAGTTGTTCATCAACAGTCAGGACAAGAGCTGATTAAGTCACTGTTTCTTATAGTGCCCCTTTCACTTCAACAGGTTTCCTTTTTGGTGCTCTGTCAGTTGTCACTGATCAGTGAGAACATATGATATTTGTCCCTTTGGGACTGGCTTAGTTCACTCAGCATGATGTTTTCCAGATTCCTCCATTTTGCTGCAAATGACCGGATTTCATTGTTTTTGACTGCTGTATAGTATTCTATAGAGTATATGTCCCATAATTTCTTTATCCAGTCGTCTGTTGACAGGCATTTAGGTTGATTCCAGGTCTTAGCTACTGTGAATTGAGCTGCAATAAACATTAAGGTGCAGACTGCTTTTTTTTTTTTTTTTTTTTTTTTTTTTGCCAATTTAATTTCCTTTGGGTAACTTCCAAGGAGTGGGATGGCTGGGTTGTATGTAGGTTGTATGTATGTAGGGTTATATTCAGGTTTCTGAGGAATCTCCAGACTGACTTCCATAGTGGCTTTACCAGTTTGCATTCCTTCCTACAATGGGACAAAATAGAAACACCAGAAATCAATCCAAACATCTACAGCCAGCTTATATTTGATCAAGGATCTAAAACCAATTCCTGGAGCAAGGACATTCTATTCAACAAATGGTGCTGGGAAAACTGGATTTCCACATGCAGAAGCATGAAGCAAGACCCATACCTTATACCTTACACAAAAATCCACTCAACATGGATTAAAGGTCTAAATTTATGAGAGAACATTGGAGAAATTATTAAAGAAAATTGGAGAAACCCTGCAAGATATAGGCATAGGCAAATACTTCTTGGAAAAGACCCCAGAAGCACAGGCAGTCAAAGCCAAAATTAACAATTGGGATTGCATCAAATTGAGATGTTTCTGTACGGCAAAAGAAACAGTAAGGAAAGTGAAGAGGCAACTGACAGAATGGGAAAAATATTTGCAAACTATGTAACAGATAAAGATTTAATAACCAGAATCTACAAAGAGATCAAGA
Organism: Oryctolagus cuniculus; assembly: GCF_051225735.1. NCBI lineage: Eukaryota > Metazoa > Chordata > Mammalia > Lagomorpha > Leporidae > Oryctolagus > Oryctolagus cuniculus. The sequence goes on along the minus strand of NC_142869.1, from coordinate 84,623,590 downwards.
AACTCCACAACAATAAAACAAGCAACCCACTTAAGAGATGGGCCAAGGATCTCAATAGACATTTTTCAAAAGAGGAAATCCAAATGGCCAACAGACACATGAAAAAATGTTCAAGATCACTAACAATCAGGGAAATGCAAATCAAAACCACAAGGAGGTTTCACCTCACCCCAGTTAGAATGGCTCACATTCAGAAATCTACCAACAATAGATGCTGGCGAGGATGTGGGGGAAAAGGGACACTAACCCACTGTTGGTGGGAATGCAAACTGGTCAAGCCACTATGGAAATAAGTCTGGAGATAATTTGTATTCTATAAGTGATAAAACTGGGATTCTCAGTAGTTATACATCTTGTCCAGTGTTACACTATTATTAAGTGTCAGAGAGAGAATCCAAAAGACAGAAGCATGGCAAAATAAATTTAGGAAATTCTGCAAGTTCTTCATATTTTTAGAAAATTGTGATGAACTTAAGCCCATTAAAGATTTAAATTCTACAGTAAAAAGTACGTTCAATTCACTGTATTTGAGGTTTCATCTTTTTCTTACTAAATCTCTGTCATTGCTTTGGTGAACTAATGTTTTAGTTATTTTAGAAGTTTATCCTCACTGTTGACACATGACTCAAGATACCTTCTCCATGGGTGTCATTGTTAAGGATAACCTCACATTTCTTATCCTTGAAAAAAACTGTTTTGAGCCTGAGGGCAGAAATTTAAATCCATCCCTTTTTATGATACCTTTGGTTAAATGGATGCCATGGAGTCAATACCATGACTCAAGCACATTATGTAATCACCATTCCTTTTTGCTTGTTTCATCATCAGGTTGGCTGACTATGTTCTTCACACCTTTATCTAGTTTGAAAATTATAGATGTTAAATAGAGAATAATTTGGGACTTCCTGGTTTCAGGTCTGGTATGTGACAAGGTTGGAAGTCATCATTTCCATCATGAAAGTAAAAATGAAAGTCGATGGCAATTTTTGACCCATCAGACCTATGAAAACACTGTCCCGAAATCCGGAGAGTTGGGTTTATCCAGAGAGATACAAGTGAGATCCACTGACATGGATCAGAAGCTGATGGAACTACATATTCTTAGGAACACGAAGACATCTTGACAAAATGCTAGAAGTTTAGAGTATGCTAATTGAGAGGGGAAATTTGAGGGGGTAACCCTGCACACCGGTGAACTTTGCCTCCACAAATGTAACCAGGTTCACCTGGTAAACTCCTGAGGAAGGACCCTTCCTGCCTCCTATAGGAAAAGAGACAGGGGTACTTTGAAGTACCCCTGGAGTCTACTGCATCAAAAGACCTTTCCAGAGGGAAGACCTTCCAGAGCCTTATTCCAATGAGGGAAAAGGCATTCCTCTCAGCTTCCTCCAGTCTTCCTGTCTCTTCTAAAGGGCAACTTAAAAGCTGTGCCACTGTAGAAACACTTGTGAATGTGACAACACAGACACAAGCCTCCAGAGACCACAGTTTGATAAAATTATTGAATACTGTCCCTCCCCCATACCTTCTCACCAAAGCAAGAGGGGTCCCTTGTATTAACAGTTAATTACAGCTGAAAATTCTCCAAGAGAGATATTGTTTCTGAAAATTACTTAGGGAAGCCCAAAGTCAACAGAGGGAAAAAAATCAAAGAAAGATTTGAAAACTCTAACAGCTATACCAATAGCAGACATTAAAAATAGCCCATGTAGGAGGTCGGCACTGTGATGTAGAGTGTAAAGATACTGCCTCCAGTGCTGGCATCTCACATGGGCACCAGTTCGAGTCCCAGCTACTCCTATCCAGCTCTCTGCTGTGGCCTGGGAAAGCAGTAGAAGATGGCCCAAGTGCTTGGGCCCCTGCACCCGTATGGGAGATGTGGAGGAGGCTCCTGGCTCTAATGGCTTTGGATCAGCGCAGCTCCAGCCATTGCAGCCAATTGGGGAGTGAACCAGCAGATGGAAGACCTCTCTCTCTGCCTCTCCTTCTCTCTCTCTCTCTGTAACTCTTTCAAATACATGAATAAATCTTTAAAAAAAAATAGCCCATGTAATAGATTAACATAAATCCTGACACTAAAGGCCTTTTTAGCTATTTAACTCTTTACCTGTCTTTCAACAAAGAATTACAAAGTATGCTGACCTTAAAGAAACAAAACAAACACATACATACAATACAAAGGCACAAAGCAATAACCAGAAGTCAGACTCAGATATTACATAGGTATTGAATTGGTTACACAGGGAATTTATACTATAATAACTATAATTAATATGCTAAAAGCTTTAAGAGCAAAAGGAGAAAATAAGCAAGAATAGATGAGTAAGGTAAGCAGAGAGAGAGAAACTCAAAGTCTCAAAATTATATGATCCAATGAAAACAACATTGGAAAAGAAATGAACAACACCTTTGATGGGCTCTTTGATAGAGTCAACATAGCAGAGGAGAGAATCAGTGAGCTTGAAGACTGGTCAATAACAGTTTCCCAGAAATGAAATGCAAGAGAAAAAACACTGAAAAAAAATTCCAGAACATCTAAAATTGTGGGGCAATTTCAAAAGGTGTAACACACATGCAATTGGAATACCAATAGGAGGGAGGTGAAAGAAGAGACAGAGAGGGAGGGAGGGAGAGAGGGAGAAAAAGAATAAACAATCAAAAGAATAATGGCATAGAACTTTCCAAAATTAGTGATAGACAAGAAACCATAATCCAGGATACCAAGCAGGAGAAATACGCAAAACAAAACAAAGTACTTAGTCAAATCATACTCAATTTGCAAAAAAGTCAAGCATAAAAAGAGAAAAAAAGGCAAAGAGGAAAAATACCTCACCTGCAAGGAATAAGAATGAGAATTAGGACAGACTTCCTATCAAAAATCACACAAGCAAGGAGACAGTAGAGTAAGATGTTTTCAGTGTTAAAAGAAAAAAAAAAAAAGCCATCAAACTAGAATTCAGTACCTGGTGAAAGTATCCTTCAAAAGTAAAGGCAAAATGAAGATTCTCTCAGAAACAAAAACCAAGAGAATCGATTATTAGGAGACCCAGTCTGCAACAAATGCTAAGAGTGAGAGAATCCTGGGAAGTAATAATAAGAAACTCTTCTTTAGGCAACATCTTTTTGAAAATCAGCCACTGTTTAAAGTGTAAAGCAACTTTCATTTGAGTACTGGTCACTGCAATAAATCTACTGTTCTTCAGCATTTCCCCAGAAATTTCCTCAAAGAACTCCCAATATAGCTGTGTTGTATTTGATACAGCATTCAACTAGCAATATTTCCTGATAAAGAACAAAATGATGTTGCTACATTTTCATTGATCCTAGTGAACATTCACCGGATACCCTTCTAGATTTTTATGAATTATCTGTTTAATAACTCATGTGGATCCTTGCCCAGAGTTAATTTAAAGCTCACTATTCTGGAATGGCAGAATATGTATATTTTATATGCCATATAAAATGTATTTATATATATATATATAATTCCCCTCTTTTTTAAAAAAATCTACATTTGAATTTTCCTATCTTCCATTTTTCCTTTATCTTCCAAACTTCTTCACCTGTAGCTATCTTCATTTGCACCCTAGAATAACAATTTCTGGGGATTAATTTACCTATAAAAGCAAATTTGAGCCCCCTTTTACAGTAGGATTTTCTAATAATATACTATCCTGTCTTCATCTTCTAGTCCTCCTTATCAATGTTTATTCTTCACAGTTTAGTGAAGTCAGTCTTGCTCACAGAAAAATAAGTATTAAAGATTTCTATTCTCCTGTATCAGCCATAGACTTTACACCTTGAACATTTCCTTTGATCATCTTACTCTTAAATGTAGCTAAGGGGGCTGGTGCTGTGGTGTAGCGGGTAAAGCCACCTCCTGCAATGCCAACATCCCATATGGGCACCAGTTTGTGTCCTGGCTGCTCCACATCCTATCCAGTTCTCCAATATGGCCTGGGAAATCAGTGGAGGATGGCCCAAGTCCTTGAACCCCTGCAACTGCGTGGGAGACCCAGAAGAAGCTCCTGGCTCTTGGCTTCAGATTGGTGCAGCTCTGGCCATTGTAGAGTGAACTAATAGATAGAAGACATCTCTCACTCTCCCTGCCTCTGCCTCTCTGTAACTCTGCCTTTCAAATAAATAAATAAATATTTTTTTAAAATGTAGCTAATATCTCTTGGGTATCCTTGGCTGTATCAAAAGGTGTAACCCATTTTGGATCTCAGTCTTTCTAAATCTAATTTGAGATCTTCATTTCCCTTACTTTTATCACCTTATCTTATTCAATGTTAGGAAATCTCATTTTCATTGCTTTAAATCTGATGTCATTGTCGATTCCAGGATATTTTCTACATTGCCTCCTGAGGTCAAACCTCTTCCCTTTCCATAGACTTACTACCCTAGGTTCAAAGGCAAAAGGATACAATAGATCCTTTTTGAAACTAATCAGTAGCAGAGTCTGACTGTCTCTCTAATTAATAAAATGCTTGTCATTAGGGCATTGAAATAGTAAAAATTAACTTCTGTATCTCAATTTAAAAATATTTGATTATTTCTGTTCACCTGCTTCTTGAGATATTTAATAATGAATGAGCGTGGTTCCGGTGTTGTGGTGTAGCAGGTTCAACTGCCACCTGTAATGCCAGCATTTCATATTGGGGCACTGATTCAAGTCCCCGCTTCTCCACTTCCGGTAAAGCTCCCTGCTAATATGCCTGGGGAAGTAACAGAGAATGTCCCAAGTACTTGGGTCCCTGCACTCACTTGGAAGAGCCAGATGAAACTCTTGGCTCCTGGTTTTGACTTGACCCAGCCTCGGCTGTTAGTAAAATGGTGCAGTCTTATTATGGTGCCATCTATGCCCTGGACACCATCTTGGGCCCTGGCCCCTGCTGCCAATGCTGGAAATCAGGTGACCAGATGGCCCAGACACATGTGTCAGCTCCACTCCCACCCTAATGGGATTTGCTGCTCCTACTTCTCTACCTGCCCCTGCAAAGGGTTTAACAGGACTTGTTCCTGAATACGTGCTCTCTCACTCTCTCTCTCTTTTGTTCTCTTACCCTCTCTTTCTCTCTCACCATCTTCCCCGGTCTGTCCAGCTTCCCCCACCTGACAATAAATCTTTCCTCTAACCCCTGTATTTGGTGTGTTTTGTGGCAGTCTTATACCAGTTATAGTTGCCATTTGGGGAGTGGATGGCAGATCTTTCTCTGTCTCTCCCTCTCTCTACCTCTGCCTGTTAAATAAATAAAAATAAATCTAAAAAATAAAAGTTTGAAATAATAATTGTTTAATGTACATATTACAGTGATGTGCAACAATGATATAATAAAAAGGATATAATGTGTAATGAAAAGAGCTTTTGTTTCTCAAAAACTGGATTTGTGTCTGTATCTCACACTGACTGCTAACAGGGGGTGTTTTCATCTGTTTCTTCATCTGTGAAATTGGATTGATAAATGAATGAGCTGTGAGTCTTATAGGGCCACAAATATATGAACTTGACCTTGGAACCCTCAAGACATTGAATTCCAAAAATGGGAACATGATGCTTCTAGATGATGCTGGACATGAAAGAAACAACATTAAATCACATAGTAAGAAAAGTATCTTAATTTTTTAATCCTTCTAATTATGTAAAGAAGAAAATCACTGCTCTTCTTTCCACACCTGTCTACCACTTTGCGATTCTCTTTTAAGCAAAGGGAGAGCAGATCACAGTCCTCCCTTCAACAAGCAACATGAATTTCCTTGAACTAATTTAATCATTTGTTTGTACTTATTTTTACAGTTATGTTCAATTATGGCAAGCAAAATCATTTGAAACTCTTGTTTCTTTTTCAGATAAACTAATGTAAATGAAAAGGAACTTGATTTGTTTTAAATAATAAAGCTAGGGGCTGGTGCTGTGGTGCAGTGGGTTAACACCCTGGCCTGAAGCACCGGCATCCTATATGGTTCCAGTTCTAGTCCCAGCTGCCCCACTTCCAATCTGGCTCTCTGCTATAGCCTGGGAGAGCAGTGGAAGATGTCCCAAGTCCTTAGGCCCCTGCACCCTCGTGGGAGACCCAGAGGAGGCTCCGGGCTCCTGGTTTCAGATAGGCACTGCTCTGGCTGTTGCAGTCAATTGGGGAATGAACCATTGGATGGAGGACCTTTCTCTCTCTCTGCCTCTCCTCCCTCTGTGTAACTCTGACTTTCAAATAAAAATAAATAAATCTTTAAAATAAATAAATAAATAAATAAAGCTAGTACACCTTGGTGGGAGGTTTGGTCAAAAATCATGTATTTAATATATGAACGATTGACAAGGTAGACATTATTAAATACATGACACTGATATTATCAATGAAGTCTTTGTTCTTTGAAGTCTAAGATCTCTGAAAAATTGTTGCTTGGTACAGATGCCTAGGCTGATTCCTGAATTTTACACAAAAATTGTAAAGGCTTCATTAGCAAATAATAAAAATAAATTTACATTTGATGTTTGACTTCTGTCTCCTTTAAGACAAGGGTAATTAATTTCCTCCATCATATGTCCTAGAGCACCTATCAGAGTCCCGAGTGCATAGTATTACTGAGGAAATATTCAAATGTGTCAAATGCACATTTAGGTATGTCAACTGATATAACTGAGTTTTCTCAACTCTTCTCACAGTACTTCCAAGCATTAACATTCTTGGGCCAATTTTCAGAAAAAAATTCCAAACAAGCTTCCACTCTTAACTTTGAAGTTATAACTCAGATAATGTAGAGATCAGTCATGGAATCTTTAATTAGATGACATTCCAAAACATCTGCCAGCATTCTACAAGCAGGCTGTGATGCTGAGGACAATACCAAGGATATTCATTTTCCTCTATAGCTAATACATGCTAAGCCTCTGTATCATGCTACAGTGTCTGCTCCAGTCCTTTCTTTGTTGCCCCTGCTCCCTATCACCACAACACAGATATTACAAAGATTTATCAACACGGTCATTAGGTAGGACATTGTGACATTCCTCTTCAGAAATGTTATCCACTTACATGTTTTATTCTTGTGGATAGCTGATATTCTAAAGTCTGAAAGACATAAATCTTGTATAACCAATAAGAAAGTGCTCAAAGTCCTAAGCCAAAAATAAATTCAAGACGTTTTCAGCAGCTTCATTCTTGTGTAAGGAATTTCAATATTCCTGGGACATATTATTTGCCATTAAAATTAATCAGTTCTGTTTTTTGATCCACCTGTGTATTCTCTTTGTTGGCACTTTTGTCTAATTTTTTAATATCCAGCACAAGAGGGTCTTACTAACAGTACTTTCCATGGACTAGCACAAGCTGGAAATGTAATAAGCATGAACAGTCCACAAATAACCCTCTCCCATGTATAATTCACTAAGCCTCAGGGAAATACTCTATGATCTCTTCAACTTTCACAAATAAGATAAGCTTTTACCTAGAGAAAATCAAGGCTTAGAGCAACTGTCTGCCACTAGAAGCTTACAAACAGAAGTCTGTGTTTCTAAATTTTCTGACCAGTAATGTATGTTGGCATCTGTTTATTGCAAATGGAAGCAGCCCAGGGTATATGAATTTTATACCCATATAATTCTTTTCTTCTTATTGTAGAATGGTGTTTTATTCCTTCACAGTATCTTTGCGTCCACTGCACTGAACAGTAAGAGTTAATCTTCTAAAAACACTCTATTACTTTATTCAGCCTATCTTGATTGGTTCAGAACCATTTTGTATACAATATCATTTAATTTCCACAATTGTCAACAAGCACTGTTGGTAACCCTAAATTACAGATAAGGAACCCAAGCACTCATTACTTAGGCACCTTGCTCATTACCTTTGTGACAATCCTGAACTTGGCTTTAAACCCATTCTTTATTTGTATGAATCAGATGTTCACTTCTAAAACAAAAATCTAGGACAAGCTACTTATGAAGGAAGACAGTTTACCTCAGTTCATGCTTGTGGAGATTCACAGTCCGCAGTTGGGTGGTCCCATTGGTTTGGCATCTGATAAGGTGGCAGACGTCAAGGACAGGACATCAACAGCAGAAAGATCACATAGTGAGCCAGAAAGCAGAGAGGATGACTTGCCCAAACTCAAGCTTTTATAATCCACCCTCTGGGAGAACTGTCTTCAGAGCAGGACCCCAGTGACCTAAAGCTTTTTCACAAAGGCGCTCCAACTCTAATCATCATAATTGGATTTTTCCTACCCTCTTAATACAACTTTCTTATGACTTTGGGGCTTAATATCCAGATGAGTTCAGAGTCCAATCTTCTTCAAACCATAGCTTCACTCTTTTCAGCTCTATATTGCTTGGGACTGTATTTCCTAAACTTCTGTGTCAACTGAAATATTCAAATGGGAGACCACTGGAATATCAAGAATGAAAAAAAAAAAAAAAGACAAGCAAACATGGTATTTTCCCTCATAGTGTCTGTCCAGCATCTCCAGAATAAGTTCTATCCCCTGTGGGCCTCAGTTCCTGACAAAGAAGTCTAATGATGTTTCAGCTTCTGTCTCATGGCTCTGGCTGCTGGATTTGGGGCTCCCAATGGTGGTGGCTTCTTGATGTTACTAATCTCTGGGTTAACTCACCAGGCCCTGTTGGTCCCTCAGTTCTTCCATTGCCTTTGTGACCAAATTCCTAAAATAACTTCCCTCTGCACTAAATATTCCCCAGGTTCTATTTGGCTGGCTGGGCCCTGACTGAGAGAATGCCATTGCTAATAAGAAGCAAGATTGAGGATGTAGACTCTGAAAACTATCTTCTTTATACCAAGAAACAGGAGACAACTTGTGATGATAAGGAAATCCCCACCCCTTCAGATACACATGCAACACTTAACTGGCTAACTTTTGGTCTAGTACTAGTTATCCTCTTAGCAATCATTCTGGTCTAATGACCTCATTTTACAAATAAGAAGACTGAGCCAAGAATTACTGAGAGACTTGCCAGAACCAGCTAGATGGAACATGGCGTATCATAATATGAACACAAATCTTTTGAGTCATATAAAAATAAATGTATTTTGTTAAGCCATTAACTACCACATTATCTCACAGCAAGAGATACTTCTGGGAACAGATAGAAGAAGACAGATTGAGGTCATTGTGAGAAGACGGGAATAAGCAGGTATAAGGTCTGTGCTTTACAGAGGAAATTAGGAACAAACAGGAGTACTAAAATGTTATCTTCCCCCAAATTTTCCAATGTGATTCAACCACACACCAGATATTTCTCAAAACAATGTCGTCGGTTCTATTACGGTGCTGCAGCAAGTTAAGCCACTGCCTGCAATCCCAGCATCCCACCACTGGGTGGAGTCTGGCTGCTCCACTTCCAATCCCATTCCATGCTAAGGAACCTGAGAAGGTAGCAGAAGATAGACCAGGTAGTGAGCCCCTGCCACTCGCACAGGAGATGCACATGGTGTTTCCAGCTCCTAGCTTTGGCCTGGCCCAGCCTCAGGCATTTCTGCCATTTAGGAAATAAATCAGCAAATGGAAGATCTCTCTCTCTGTCTCAATCTCTCTCTCTGTCTCACTGTCTCTCTCTTACACACACACACCCACACACACACATTGCCTTTCAAATAAATAAATCCTTTAAAAAAAGTCATTCATAAGACTGAAAAGGTATAATATTGATTCCTTCTTTAAGACTGAGGAAACAAGTTTGCTTTGAAGTCTTAAAGGAGATGTAAAGACATGAAAGCATAGGAATACTGATTTCTTACCCAGATTTGAATAGGATCATAATCACTTGCAACCACCACTTAGCAGGTGTATGCATAAGGTGCATACAATAATAGTAATAGCAACACCTTGGTTGAGGATTCCCCAGAGAGGAAGAAATACTCAGTGAATACTAAATAATAATTCAGTTATTTCAAGAATTCTACTGATACATATGAGTTCCTAATGTAGAATTTTCTGTATGCTATTAGCAAAAAAAGGTAATCAGAAAGTTAAGTAAAATTATTCTAATAATTATCAAAGGATTAAGAACTTTTATTTTAAAACAAATGTGTCATTGTGGCCACATTGCCTCTAGCCATTAGCCCCCTTTTTTCCCTGGCTTACTCGTTTCTGGGTCACAGTATTTCACAGCTGAGAGAAGCATTTGGGCATTCTGGAGACACCTGGGTGGAGAGACACAGGAGAGGCAGGGTTACTTTGTCTAAACAGAGAGAGTCCACCAAAACAGAAAAGTGGCAGATACAGCCCTAATATCTGTCTCATTTTCATGTGTTTCTTTAATTCTTCTTTCACTTTCAACCACAGGCAAAATAGAAAGACACCAAAGAAACCTTGAAAAATCTTTTCAAATATCAGCCAGGATGAATTTGAGATGGCATTCTCGTTTGGAACATTAGTGTATTGTAAACAGCTATTCATTTCTGTAGGCAAGAACTGCATGTCTAATTTAAAGTTTGGGTTGAGACCATCAAAGGCAGCCTGAAAACTGATTGATTTAACTCACAGAAGTAAGAAAAGGGATAGAGAATGGGAACAACTCATGGTGTATGGCAAAGAAGGCCAAGGTCAGTGTGCTTGGCAGGAATTCTCGAGAAACAACTGTTGAACTAAATTTTATGAAAACTAGCTGACAAAGTAGAATTTCAAAATGATATTTGAATAGAAGACTAAAATTATTCTAGATAAAAGTGCATACTGTGAGGAGTAAAAAACCATAGAAAAGAAAAAGACTGATAATTCTATTGAAAAATGAAAAGGACATGAACAATTTTGTGGACTTAGATGATTAAATAAAACAGTATGTCATAAGAATCATAAATATGGAGAACTAAAAAACTTAAAAGAGAATAACAAAAAGAAGAAGCATTGTTTGAGTCTTTTCTATAGGTCAAGCATTGAGAGGGGTGCTTCAGATAATCACTTCTCTATTATTCACCCCACCGTGTGGATTAGGAGGCTATGATTCATAAAGATTCATAATACACTTGACATCACAAAGGTATATGTGTTCCTGCAAATGTTATTAGGTTAAAAAGGGTTTTAAAAAAATTGTAAGAAACAGCATTTACTGTTTCTTCTAGATATTAGGGTCTGAGTATCATGCGCTGTTAATTCTTTTAACCCTTCTTTTTTTTTTTTTTAAGGCAGAGTTAGATGGAGGCAGAGACAGAGATAGATCTTCCATCCTCTTGTTCACTCCCCAAATGGCTGCAATGGCTGGAGCTGGCCTAATCCAAAGCCAGGACCCAGGAGCTTCTTCTAGGACTCCAATGTGCTGGCAGGGGCCCAAACACTTGGGCTATAGCAGAAAGCTGGATCGGAAGTGAAGCAACTGGGTCTCAAGCCAGCGGCCATATGGGATGCTGGCAGTGCAGATGGTGGCTGTACCCGCTATGCCACAGTGTTTTTCATTCCCCTCTTAACCATTCTTAAACCCAGAACTTCTCAAACTTAAATCATTATGAAAAAACTTGTGTGTGTGTGTCACATATGTGTGTATGTGTGTGTATTATATGTGTGTATGTGTATACATGCATACATGCCATTGCTACCTTTGTGAGCAGATGGATGTTTCACAGAATAATGTTGGAAGAGACAGCAAGAAGCAATAATAGAGGTAAATCAAGTCTAAAACTGATGAAAGTAAATTTAAATGTGGCATCTTATTATACAAGAACAAAATTCAGGCCAATAATGCCTACTGAAATTCCTGGTAGGAGGAGTACCATGAACCAAAATATGATGACAAAGCTTCAACTTAATGCGATCTTAGGCTACGTTCACCAAAGTATACTAGTATAATATTTCTATCAAGGACAGCGAAGGTGTAGTTGTGGCTTTGAAGGGAACTTTTAAACAGGGTATTGGATAATTAAAAGAGAAGAACAATGAAATTGAAATTTCTGAGAACTGTCACACATAATATTACTAGAGATTTTGAAAATATTTTAGTTGATATAAATATACAGTTAGAAGTTAGAGACATAGTGATGTTTCTGCAGTTAACACTTGTCATAAGGCTAAATCATGTGGACCTAGTCAGTGTTTTCTGGAGTCCTAGATTAGAACCAATAGGCTTACCATAAATAAAATGTTTCAACAGCTGTTTCAGAAGAAAATGAAGCTGGTGCCGCAGCTCACTAGGCTAATCCTCCACCTTGCGGCGCCGGCACACTAGGTTCTAGTCCCGGTCGGGGCACCGGATTCTGTCCCGGTTGCCCCTCTTCCAGGCCAGCTCTCTGCTGTGGCCAGGGAGTGCAGTGGAGGGTGGCCCAAGTCCTTGGGCCCTGCACCCCATGGGAGACCAGAATAAGTACCTGGCTCCTGCCATCAGATCAGCGCTGTGCGCTGGCCGCAGTGCGCCTGCCGCGGCGGCCATTGGAGGGTGAACCAATGGCAAAGGAAGACCTTTCTCTCTGTCTCTCTCTCTCACTGTCCACTCTGCCTTTCAAAAATAAAAAAAAATAATTAAAAAAAAGAAGAAAATGAGATAATGAAAAATGGTTACCAAGGAATAGAAGCATTGTCCAGTTTCTTTACTTCTTAGAGTTCCTTCTGGAAATTGATTTGTGAAAAACAAATTCTTAGAAATCTCATATTTATGTTTAAGGAAGAAATGGAATGTTATTTATTGATATCCAAAATTTGATATTGCATCTTTGGTTATCAAAGAACTGCTCTGTTCACTCAACAGCGTTGACCATGCCTGTGACCTCACTTGTCATTTTCTGATCTTGCTGATTTACCTACACCACACCACAACCAACTAATTTCTTTCCTTCTAGTGGCTTCTTCTCATGACTTCTTATGCTTCGAGGCTTCTCCTGGACCATGCTTTCTTGCTAGTTTCTTTCTCTGGTGCTTGACTCCTGACATTTCTGCTATCTGATAATTTTCTCTAGAACTTGTTCTAAAACCTCCTAGTAGAAAATCTAATTAGATGTCCTGTCACCATCCAATGCAGTTAATCATTGTTAGATATCTGTCCCAGGCCATCTTACAGATTTCTTTATCTAAATAGCTGCCTTTAATCAGTTCAGACGTGACTAGGGTGATAGGGTTTCCAGAGAGAAAATCCTGCAAACTATAAAAAATACATTTTTAAAAGGAGATACAAATGACTCACACTTGAATTGGACTATCCAGTGCAACTATCTCACAGCAGTATGGTAGAACATGATTCTGGGGGGCCTGCGCCATGAACCAATAGGTTAATTCTCTGCCCGTGGTGCCAGCATCCCAGATGGGTGCCCGTTCTAGTCCTGTCTGCCCCTCTTCCAATCCCACTCTCTGCTATGGCCTGGAAATGGCCCAAGTCCTTGGGCCCCTGCACCCGCTTGGGAGACTTGGAAGAAGCACCTCCTCCTGGCTTCGGATTGGCACAGCTCCGGCCATTGCGGCCGTCCGGGGAGTGAACCAGAGGAGGGAAGATGTTTCTCTCTGTCTCTCCCCCTCACTGTCTGTAACTACATCTCAAATAAATAAATAAAATCTTAAAAAAATTAAAGACATGTATTATGTTATAAAAATGAACATGAGTCTGTTTTGTATTGCAGGTTAAATAACATTTCCTTTATAATTCCTTCCAACTATTATTCTATTACATTATTATAAAACTCATAGTTTTTTTCATATTAATAAACTAAATCTTAGGTGTTACAAAAATGGTAGGTTTACTGCCACTATATTTCATACAAAGCATAATTGAACAATATTACTTCCTTCAACAGAAGGAAGATTCAAATATGTATTTTACATTTCCTACCCTGGCTCTTACTTGCTGAATGTCTGTAAATCTTTTTATCTCCCTGGGACTCAGTTTCTTTCCTAATTTGAAAAATTGATAGACTGTCACTTGGCTCCTCAAAGTGTGGAAACTGAATTTCATAAGTGTGATAATTCTTTATAAATTGCAAATTTCTATAGCACTCTTAACCAATAATCATGAAATGGCAAAATAAGTACTTTCAAAAAACAGCATTTTGTTTCCATCAGTATGCCCAGTTAACAAAATATGTTCTTTTTTTTTTTTTTGACAGGCAGAGTGGACAGTGAGAGAGAGACAGAGAGACAGAGAGAAAGGTCTTCCATTTCCGTTGGTTCACCGCTGATCCGAAGCCAGGAGCCAGGTGCTTCCTCCTGGTCTCCCATGCGGGTGCAGGGCCCAAGCACTTGGGCCATCCTCTGCTGCACTCCCGGGCCACAACAGAGAGCTGGACTGGAAGAGGAGCAACCGGGATTGAATCCGGCGCCCCGACCAGGACTAGACCGGGACTAGAACCGGGTGTACCGGCGCCGCAGGTGGAAGATTAGCCTATTGAGCCACGGCGCTGTCCCAAAATGTGTTCTTTCAAGCAACTGTACAGCACATATTTAGTGCACAGAAATAAAGAACACACTTTTGGAATTTTCAAGGGGAAAAATATTCAGGATCATTCTTACTAACACTATTAGCAGTGCTTCTGCAATGGCCTTCCCCCACTTCACTATCATCTGATTTTCTTTAATAATATATAAGCACAGGATCATCAACTATTTTCTACATCACAGTAAGCCCTGAACACCAAATTGAGCTACAATCTATATAATAAACCTTAGAGGAAAGACCCAAGAGACTGCTTTGACGCATTTTTATCCCTTAATATAAGAAGAGATAATAATTAAAATCATACGACAAGCCGCCCTAAAAATAGATTTCACATGTGGTTTATGTCATACACACATCTAAATTTTTTTGTGTTTATTTTAAAGCGCTGTACATTTATCCAGTGAGAATAATTTCACTGAGTAGCTAAGAAACTACAGTAAACTTTTAAAATGACATGTGAATGGGTTATTCAAATGTCCCTATGTTCATGACAGATGTTTCACTTGAGACGAATCTTCCTGCTGTGGCTAACTCACAATGAACTTGAGAATCCATACATCTTTCTTTTCCCTTCAGTATGTAGCTTTCTTTGGTTATGCATTAATTCAACAAACATTTATTGAGCATTTACACCATTCAGGTACTATTCACAGGGCTGAAGATACTGCAGTCACCAAGACAGGATATCTTACTCCCAAAAAACGTATATTTCATGAAGGCAGACAACAAACAAGGAAGTAAAGTAATAGAGAGATATAAGTATTATATGTAAAATACACGGGATAATACAATAAGAAAATCAACAGGCAGGAAAAAGAAAATTTCTATAAGAAATGAAGAGCTGGGGTCAGGTGTTATTGCTTAGTGGGTTCAACCACAGCTTGGGATGCCCACATTCCTTATCAGAGTGTCAGGCACCAGATTCCAACCTTGGCTTCAAATCCAGCTTCCTCCTAATGCACATTAGAAAGCATCAGTTGTTGGATCAAGTACTTGGGTCAGTTGCATCCAAATGAGAGACCCAGATAGAATTCCTGGCTCCTGGCTCCTGGCTCCTGGCTCCAGCCTGGCACAGCTGTGGCTGTCACAGGTATTCATGGAGTAAACCAGTAGATGGAAGATACCTCCCTCTCTCTCTTCCTCCTCCCCATTACTCCCCCTCTGCATTTGCAATAAAATAAAACTTTTTTAAAAAGAAGTGCAAATGTGAATTATCAAAATCCTGCCAATCCAGCACTGGAAGAAAGAATGGTTAAAATGGTTAAGGACAAAGGAACCACACTGATAAGCATGTCATATCTGGGGAAGAGATACCAGTGTGGTTGATGCATAGAAAGAAGAGTGTGGTTGACCTTATGGTCAATGTGGTAAGAAAGAGATCAGACCATGCAAGGACATGCGCACCATGATAAGGGAATTGGTTCTATTCCAAGTTTAATGGGAAGCAATTGGACAGTTTGAAGCAATGGAGTGATATGATCTTATTTACATTTGTGAAGCTTATTCTGGTTGTGTGGCTTGGTGACAAGAATAAAAAAGGGAAACCATTTAGGCATTTGAAACATTCAGTAGTCCAAACCAAAAATAAAGCTGATGGCTTGGTTATTGTTGCAGGTGGGTGGGAAACAAAAGTTGTGACTTTAAACAAAGATCAAATTCAGTTATATTTTGGAGATAAAGCCAGTATGATCTTTTTCATGTGTTACAGGAAATTAAGAGGAACAAGTAATTTTTTTTATTTCTCAGTGTATTTAAGCTGTTCCCTGCATTGCATAGCAGGAGTCCAAAATTGATATTAAAAATAGTGAGTAGCCATATAACAGGGGCTTTGGAATGAGGAAGAGTTGACCACATCATAGAGAATTCAGAGTAGTGCATTGTGAGATCTCTATAGAAACAAGAAGTAAACATTCTCTCTAGTATTCACAATCACTGTGGAAAGACCAGGGATCCTGAGTTTGTAGAATTCTTCTTGTCCCTTTTTTTTTTTAAGATTTATTTTATTTTATTTGAAAGTCCGAGTTACACACAGAGAGGAGAGGCAGGGAGGGAGGAAGAGAGAGAGAGAGAGAGAGAGAGAGAGAGAGATATCTTCCATCCACTAGTTCACTCCCCAATTAGCCACAATGGCCAGAGTTGTGCCAATCCAAAGCCAGGAGCTAGGAGCTTCTTCCTGGTCTCCCACATGGGTTCAGGGGCCCAAAGACTTGGGGCATCTTCTACTGCTTTCCCAGTCCATAGCAGAGAGTTGGATCGAAGGAGGAGCAGCAGGACTAGAACTGTTGCCCATATGGGATGCTGGCACTGCAGGAGGTAGCTTTACCCACTGCTATGCCACAGCACCAGCCCCCTCCTTCTTGTTCTTATATATCACAATAGGCTATTCTTCTTCTGTCACAACATTTCACACAAGGGTATGAATTTTGCACAGTGTTTCATTAAGGCCCATGCCATACTATTAGATCTTAATTAAACTTGATCAACATTGATGTGGACAATGCAAAGAAAACCTAATAAATATGAAAAATACTTTAAAATAAAAGAAGGTAAAAAAATAGAGGGAAGTCTGGAAAATGCCTGGAAAATGCAAAGAAAGTTCATTTCTAATCATCAGCCTCTGCGTACTTTTGAACTGAGGAAGTTTTGAACTGAATGAGTTCAAAAGGTGGCCAAGACTGATGAAGTGTCTTTGTTAATAGAAAATTTAAACTGAGTCTCTCAAAAGAGGCAAATTTAGAAGCCCTCTAATGAGTTTCTCAGTGGGAAAAAAAGTGAGCCTAATCTTTTGGTTCAATAAGTTAGTTCTTTGAGTGAAAGAAGAGCCAAGTGAGCCAACTTTTATGAACTACAGAACAAAAATCTCTACAGAGAATGGAGTCCCAAAATCATTGCATTTCAGGCCTTTCCCTCTTTCATTCTCTTTGTTGGTTAATCTAGGAAGGTTTCACCAGGAAACAGAAAGGTCTAAACATTTTGTGCAGAAAATTTGAAACAATCACATTTCGTTTGGCCAAGGTTTGTATTTGTAGAGGTGAGCAGTAACAAACCAAAATAAAGTCTGCAAACTGTGTTTGTGTCACAAGGATAATATTCAGCGTTCTTGTATTTAGTGGAATAATACCTTGGGATCTCAGGCAGTCTTTGAAGTACAAATATGATTGCAAAAGGTTTCCCATGGAAAGCTTCTGCCTCAAATTTAATGGCTCTTGGTATTTTGGTAAGTCTAGATTTACAGCCTTATAAATGATGCAAGAGAATTTCAATAACAGTGTCATGAAAGTAGACTTGGATTGTAGAAAATCTTATAAAGCTTTATTTCTGTAAGTCTCAATGTAATTGTAAACATCCAATTTTACCATCTCATTGCATTTGGGAAAAATTCAGCTTCTTTTAGCCACAGCATAAGGAGTGAAAAAAAATCTAAAAATTCTAAGTTCTAAACTCCTTTGGCTCATTTTTAAAAGTTGTTACAGAAGATATTTTGTCAACACAAATAAACAATAGTGGTATTTGTATTGAAATTGTAGGTATTGCCTCACTAAATAAGCATTTTGTATTTTATTTTTTTATTTGAAAGAGAGTGAGAGATAGAGTGAGAGTGTGTGTGTGTGAGACAGAGAGAACCCTCATTTGCTGGTTCACTCCCCAAATGTCTACAATAGCTGGGTGACCAAAGACACAAGTCAGGAACATTATTCAGGTCTCCCATGTGGGTGGCAGGAATACAATTACTTGAGCAGTTACTGCTTCCTCCCACAGTCTGTATGAGTGGGAGGCTGGAGTCTGGAGCCAGAGGTGGGTAATGAACTCAAGCACTCTAGAATGGAATGTGGGAGTCTTAACAACCATATGAAAGCACCCCGCTAGACAAACTGCCAAATAAGTATTTGTACAGAATGTTTGATGGTGAAACAAGCAAGATAAATTGGACAATGGGGTTGGGAGTGGAATACCACCTTTTTTCACTGAACAGTAGAGAATAGTGTTTCATTTTCATTAGCAAGTTCTAATGCAACATTCTGGAAGCAATATTTTTCATCAATGAGAAAAGATAGCTAATACATAAAGCTAGTTAAGGGAATCTGAAAAAAAGTATCAAAGGAAAACCATGCTATATGCTTAATCCATGTAACCAGGCTACTTGGTTGGAAATCCATATGGCATTGGGAAAACAGTGTAGAGTATCTAGTAAGAAAATTTTAAGCTCTTACTGTTACTTATTAGCCAGATGACTTCTGGCCAGGTACTTCACATTTCTGGTACTCAGTATTGTTCACTAAAAAATAAAGGTACAAAACCATCTCATGGGGCTGTTTTAAGAAATAGATGAGATATAACCTGAAAAGCACTTGCCCCTTAATAGACAATGCCAAGAATATCTTCACATCTAATTCATGGAGTCTTTATTTGAATAGGTAGCAAGACCGTATCTATTTGTATTTAAAGAAAATCAGCATGTATTCAGGAAATAAGAAAACCACAACCACAAGAATTCCACTTTTCTGTTTCCCTTTAAAATATCGTGTCTTCTTTTAATTGTGTCTGGAGCATTTATTAGTGAAAATGAATTCATCATCTTTTTATATAAGTATACTTCCTCCTATTACCCTAGAATCAGGACTGAGGACAATTGGAAATTTCCCTCTTGTATAGACCTAAGGAGAAAAGGTTAAAATATAAGGTTAATAAATATAGTTTCTTTTCCCTAAAGTACATTTAGAGAAAATATTAGAGTTTCCAGGGAATGGCATCAAAGATGGATTTATCTAAAGTACAATTTATTACTGGACAGTATTGATCTGAGCTATAGAAACTCAAGTAGGTTTACCTACTACTAAAGAAAAATTCTACAGTCAGAAGAAGAATTTCTTGACTTCCATCCCAAGAGAGTTGGGAAGACATATTAACATGTGTTTTAAAAACAATTCACATCTACTGGATCTTTATTATGGAGCAGGATCCATACTGAGAGCTTACATTAATGATCTCATTCAATCACCCAACAACTCTGTTTCTATAACTTTAATAACATCTTTATCTCCATTTATAAAATGAAGAAACTGGCCAAGCTCATACAACTACAACGCAAAGAATTATCATCAGATTCCAAAGTCCAAGTTCTCAAACACTTCACTGTATGCTTTGATGGCACTGATAAGTGTCATGAGCTTCTTTACCAATCATAGTCTCCTGGTATTCAACCCTACTTTGGAAGATTGGAATCTTGTAAAGGAATAATGTGAACAGGAGGCAGTTTGACAATTTGTTGTCATTTTCTTAAAGATTCTATGAAAGTCTGCTTTTTTACAGGAATTTATAAACAAAGCTATCCCATTTTGCTTTTATTTTGAAAGTATCACTAGGTACCAATTTCAGTAAACTCTGATTGTCAGATTTGTCGGCAGAAATCCTTCCTCTGATAAAAACTTCCTACTTTCTATGGCAAAATAAATTATTTATCGTTTTTATAACTAGCAGGTATTCAGTGTACTAAGTGCCAAAAATCGTGCTAATTTCTATTCATAACATCCCATTTCATCTTTACAAATCCCAAAAGATAGTACTATTATCTCCGTGTTACAGGCAAGGAGACAAGCTCAACGAAATATCTTGGCTAACATCGTAAAGCTAGGAAAAGAGAGAAAATATTACAGAGCTATATGACTGCATACCCAAGCTTTTAATGATTGTGAAATTGGGCTACCACCACAGTTTACTAGTTATGGCTACCTTGGTCCAGATATGTGACCTTGATGAAGCACACTCTTTGTGTATGAAAATAAGAATTATATGGGGCCTGCACTGTGGCACAGTGGGTTGAATCCTTGGCCTGAAGCACCAGCATCCCATATGGACACCAGTTCTAGTCTTGGCTGCACCTCTTCCGATCCAGCTCTGTGCTATGGCCTGGGAAAGCAGTAGAATATGTCCCAAGTCCTTGGGCCCCTGCACCCACGTGGGAGACCAGGAAGAAGCTCCTGGCTCCTGGCTTCAGATTGGTGCAGCTCCAGTCGTTGCAGTCATCTGGGGAATGAACCAGTGGATAGAAGACCTCTCTCTCTCTGTCTCTACCTCTCTCAGTAACTCTCTATCAAATAAATAAAATAAATCTTAAAAAAAAGAATGATAATGTAATAGACTCCAAGAGGAAGATGAGCAGAAATGAGATAATGTATGTATAAGCATTTAAAGAATGTTAGCATACACATAGCAAACACAAAATGGATGCTGACTAAATTTCATGTTTGCCCAACAAGGTTCTCAGAACAGAAATGATAAACTCTATACAAGCAGTATGGATCCTGCTCCATAATAAAATCCAGTAGATGTGAATTATATTTAAAACACATGTTAATATGTCTTCCCAACTCTCTTGGGATGGAAGTCAAGAGATTCTTCTTCTGACTGTAGAATTTTTCTTTAGTAGTAGGTAAACCTACTTGAGTATACTTAGGTCTCATGGAGCTCCAAGTTGTAATGATGACAGAACAGAGAAGTTTCCTGAAAAGACCTCACACTGATAAGACACTGTTAAAAAGCTACTACTACCATTGATGGTAGCTACTCTTATTTGAGCTTGTCTTTTCTCTCAACCCCCACCCACAATGTGAACTACTTTTTCTTAGTTCTATGAAGATGAGAGGCTATTTTGCTCAAAAACATTGACAAGACTCTGGTGGATAGAAATGGGAAAGCAAGGTGTCACTTTTTTATTATTAAAATAACATGGAGGAAATGAATTCTCCTAAAATTTTTTTTCTGGGAAGAAATTGAAAGAATATTCATGGTTTCTTTTGTTCTGCTACTCAGGTTGACCACCAAGTAGCTAACTTCTCATATCATACCATACCAAAGGACTATGTTGAGGGTTTATATTGAAGAAGAGAGAGGCTGGGCCTTCTCCTTAGCACTATTCTTATAAAATTATTCAGCGTCAAATTTAAAGAAAATGTATAAGATTGAAGTTATATTTATAATATATTCTACCTTAAATATAGCAAAAGCAACAACAACAAATTCTAAAATACCAGCAAATGTGGGCATTTGACCTAGGATCTAAGGTGCCCAGATTTTATACTAGAGTACCTGTTCGATTCTCATCTCTGGCTTCTTATTCCAACCTGCTGTATGTTCCTGCATCCCAGTTTTGAACAGATCCAGTCCTGGTCATTACAGTATTTGGGGGATGAAGCAGCAGTTGGGAACTCTTACTCTCCATCTGTTTCTGTATGTCTCTCTAATTAATTAACTAGTTAATTAATGAAAAATAGGACTAATTGTTAGATCTACCCATTCACAAGTACAAAACAAACATGAAAAAAGTGGCATGTACATGTGCATGCACACACACACACAAACCAATCTACTAATTTCAGTGAAATATGGATCAAAAAGAGGGAAAAAAACAACAAATTAAAATATCTTGGCCGGCGCCGCGGCTCACTAGGCTAATCCTCCACCTTGCAGCGCCGGCACACCGGGTTCTAGTCCCCGTCAGGGCACTGGATTCTGTCCCGATTGCCCCTCTTCCAGGCCAGCTCTCTTTTGTGGCCAGGTAGTGCAGTGGAGGATGGCCCAAGTGCTTGGGCCCTGCACCCCATGGGAGACCAGGAGAAGCTCCTGGCTCCTGCCTTCGGATCAGCGCGGTGTGCTGGCCGCAGTGTGCCAGCTGCGGCGGCCATTGGAGGGTGAACCAACAGCAAAGGAAGACCTTTCTCTCTGTCTCTCTCTCTCACTGTCCACTCTGCCTGTCAAAAAAAAAATCTTAAAGTAGGGTCTCTAAAGACCCATACAACGACATTTTCTATAAATAAGTAGGAAAGTAAGGACATGTACAGTCCAAAAAACATCAGGGGAGAGACCTAAGAACATCCAAGTCAACAATGCAAATAGCATGGGAGAAACTGCCACTGGGGCTGTGATACTCAACCTCAGAAAACCATCTGGGGGTGACTCAAGCAGGACAGCATAATAAAAGGGAAACAAAGGGAAGACTGGCAGTTATAATCAAGCGTAGCTGAGCAGAAGTAAATCCAGAATGATCATTTCCAAAAGCCTGGTAAGCCAAGAGGCACTACTGAAACCCAAGATAATTCCTCACTAGTTCACCTGTCCCATACAGGAAACAACACCGAGTTGACGAAATGGAAGAGCATTCCTCATCTGAAGCTATGCACAGCCCTAGATCAGCTCAGTGGTGTTTTAACATACTACTTTGCACATTAATTTCTCCCATTCAAAGAAGAGTAACAACCATAAATGTTTCAACATGAGACTCTCAACGAGAAGCTACAAAAAATTTAAAAATCAACAAAAGGACAAGAACAAAAAAAATCAAAACAGTACACTAAAACACAGAAAAAAACTAAAACAATCAACTTTATGTAATTCTGAAGCCATAACTTAGAGAATATACATTTGATCAAATATACATGGAATAAGAATAAAAAGTGACCACTTAGGGGATGGAACTGTGGCACAGTGGGTTTAGCTGCCAACTATAGCAGGGGTATCCCATATGGTTACTGGCTCAAGTGCCAGCTGCTCCACTTCTGACTCAGCTCCCTGCTAATGTCCCTCCTGGCTTCATCCTGGCCCCGTCCATTTGAGGAGTGAATCAGCAGATGGAAATTTCCTCTCTCTCTCTTTCTCTTCCTCCTCCTCCCTCTGCCCTCTTCCTCTTCCTCTGTAACTCTGCCTTTCAAATAAATAAATAAATATATTTTATAGTGACCATGTAACAAGCAACAAGCAAATATTAACTAATTTTGGGCAATATATATCCTGCAATCCACATTTTGTGCACTGTAGTCCATTAAGGAACAAATAACATAAATAAGTAAAAAAAAAAAAAATCCCACCTATTTGGAAATATAAGACAGACCTCTATATAGCTTAGTTTTTAAATAAGTGATCATAATGCAGATTTAAAATATTTAGAACTGAACAAAAATAAAAACACTACATTATTAAATATTTTGTCATAAGCCTTGGCACATATGTAACCTACTATTTGAAAGCAAGTTATGGCCTTAGGCAATTAATTTAGAATATAAGAGTTCCTTTTAAGGAATTAGAAATATAACAGTATTGGCCAGCGCCACGGCTCACTAGGCTAATCCTCAGCCTTGCGGCGCCAGCACACCGGGTTCTAGTCCCGGTTGGGGCGCTGGATTCTGTCCCGGTTGCCCCTCTTCCAGGTCAGCTCTCTGCTGTGGCCAGGGAGTGCAGTGGAGGATGGCCCAGGTGCTTGGGCCCTGCACCCCATGGGAGACCAGGAAAAGCACGTGGCTCCTGGCTCCTGCCATCAGATCAGCGCGGTGCGCCGGCCGCGGTGGCCATTGGAGGGTGAACCAACGGCAAAAGGAAGACCTTTCTCTCTGTCTCTCTCTCTCACTGTCCACTCTGCCTGTCAAAAAAAAAAAAAAAAAAGAAATATAACAGTATCATAAATTTGAAGAAAATAGTAGGGAGAAGAAAATTAAAGAAGATATTTTAAAAGATAAATGATATTAAGCTTTTAAAAATATAACACACTAGATATTTAACAGACTACACAAAAAATAGGATACTGCAAATAACATTATGGTAAAAGTTTTGAAACTTATGCATGAACAGATTCCTATAAATTAACTATGTCAATAAGAAATGAAATTCATACATAATCCTATAATTATTATAGACAATCAAATTAACTTTTAAATATCATTATATAAAATAAATAGTAGACCCTAATAATTACAGTTCTACCAATTCTTCAGTCAATCATATATAAGCCCTACAAGAAAAAAACATGCTTTACTTTACACCAGAAGGCTAGTATCATCTTCATAGTCAATATTGTTATAATAAAAATGATGATGATTTAGATTTAAAAAAAAAGTAAGAACCATGACCTGCACTAGAAAACTAGAAAGTTTCAGATAATTTTAAACTTCAAATGGGTTAAGGAAGGAGTGAGGATTGAATGTGTGCTACTAGAATATGCAAAAAATCATTAGAATGAATAAGAGATAACACTGAACATGTGACTCCTATTGATATAGAGTTAATATACCAGTTAGAAGCTTTAAAATGTAATAAGTGACTTAAAGTAACAAATGTAAATAATATGCAAATTAAATTTCAAAGATTTTCAATATTAAAAACTTGTTTGATTTTTATAAAAATAAGGAGATATACTAAATAGAGAAATAGACTTTTTTAATTTCATAAACAAACACAAAGGAAGAAGAAAATGGGATTAAAGACAAAAAAGGATAAAAGACTTGGAGAACAAAAGATCCATATTTCTAAAGCATGAAAATATTGGAATTGAATAAAAAATGGAAAAAGCATGAGAAAAATGATCATTACTGAAAAAAATAGAAGTAAATCATCATTGACATGAAATTCAGATTAAATTTTCAGATAAAAGATCAATATAGACATGTTTTAAATACTCACACTTCTAACCAGAGGTGTAGCTGAAATTTTTAGTTCCAAGGATAAATATCTTTAAGACTTTACAAGAGAAACTGACTGACTACTTTTGTTTACCTACAGAAACAAAAGCCAAAATAGCCTGTAACACTCCTATTTATGACCATTTTGAGAAAGGTCAATGGTGTTAAAATATACTATTCTACAAGTACAGCATTCATGTGAGAAAGTAGACATTTTTGGGGTATCAAAGACTTGAAAATATAAAGTTGTACAGAATAATGTTTGATATAACTCAATTTGTGTAATATTATTTATGTTTAGTCCATATGCATATATAAGTGCCTAGACAAACACCTATAAGAAAATTTGTTGAAGTGTTAACAACACTGCCTCTGAGGAAGTGAGTAGGAGTTAACAGAATATTTTTTTTTGCTTCAGTAACTACTGAACATTTATGTCACTGCCAGGCAACTATGCACATGAACTCTGTCATTTAAGGGCATCTGTGAAGCCATACTTTATTCCTGGTAAGTATGTTCCTTGTTCCAGTAACTCAAAAGGAGATTTTGCTTATAAACCTGACATTTTCAAATTCTTTTTTGCTTCCAAAATAAGACCAAAGAGCCCTCAGACTTCTATTGCTTTCTAAAATGACTGCCAAATTTTTGTCCATTCCAGACTTAACAATGCATGCACAACGCTTTTCATTTTTTATTTTCAGAGCAAAATTGTCAATAAATGAACCATTTTGACTGTGGTGGCATTCACCATAAAATAGCAACAGTCAAAAGCCTCTAATTACACATATAAAGCATATGGATTTTTCATAATCTATAGAACTATAAAATCAGCAAAGATGCTGCAAAAGTGATCACATATCAAATATGAAAGTTTTATTCAAAGACATGATCATCAACTCAGCATTGGCTTTGCAGTATACCGCTTATAATCAGTAATCATTTTACCAAGGACACATTTGTGTGCCATCTCCAATAAAAAATAGAGGGAAGAAATTCATGTATTACTACTGGCTTGCTGTTTCTGATACAAATTCCAAGTCTCAGCTGACGCTGCGGCTCACTAGGCTAATCCTCAGCCTTGCGGCGCCAGCACACCGGGTTCTAGTCCCGGTCGGGGTGCCGGATTCTGTCCCGGTTGCCCCTCTTCCAGGCCAGCTCTCTGCTGTGGCCAGGGAGTGCAGTGGAGGATGGCCTAAGTCCTTGGGCCCTGCACCTCATGGGAGACCAGGAGAAGCACCTGGCTCCTGGCTCCTGCCTTCGGATAGGCATGGTGCGCCAGCCGCAGCGCGCCGGCCGCAGTGGCCATTGGAGGGTGAACCAATGGCAAAGGAAGACCTTTCTCTCTGTCTCTCTTTCTCACTGTCCACTCTGCCTGTCAAAAATAAAAAATAAAAATAAATAAAAATAGGTCTGATCTGATTTCATCATCATTTAAAAATCATCTATTATTTTTCACTTTATGTTTGTGTGGGAGCAAACTGTTGAAATCTTTACTTAATATATGCTAAACTGATCTTCTGTATATAAAGAGAATCGAAAATGAATCCTCATGTGAATGGAAGGGGAGAGGGAGTGGGAAAGGGGAGGGATGCGGGTGGGAGAGACGATATGGGGGGGAAGCCATTGTAATCCATAAGCCGTACTTTGGAAATTTATATTCATTAAATAAAAGTTTAAAAAAAATAAATAAATAAAAATAAACAAATTCCAAGTCTCCTGAGTATTTCCCTACGATTCATTCGAAATGCTCAGATTATCCATAGATTTGAGCATAAAGTCTGTGCCACAGGTGAGCTTGACAATCAATATTGTTTGATCTCAAATGAAAGGAGGAAGAATTTGGGGGGCAAGAAACTGAATTGGTTTCAATACTTTCTCTGTGTCATGGATGATGCTAGTCACTGTGTGAAAAACAATTGAATAAGTACCCAAATCTGCATTCAAAGAATGTGACATTTTCAGAAGCATTAATTAAGAACAGTAAAGACTATCCAATATAACAAAGAGGAATGTAATCAGTGTTAGGAGTATAAAGACCGAGAATGGTGTACAGATAGAGAGCTCATATTGAGGGAAAAATTGTGAGTGTGGGTACAAGTGTGTCTCCATAAAATCAGAGATGATGAAGAGAGTAGCATTTAAGCCAGTCTAAAAAGAATGGACTTCTTCCCAAAATGTTAGAAATAGAAAGATGATATGCAAGAATGCTAGAACAGTATAACCAAAGCCATAACATCAAGAAAGCTGAAAAGTGTATTGAGTGTAAAATACCAAATACAATCAGAGATCATTCGACATTTGGTTGATAGGTCTACAAAGTCTATTTAAGTGGATAGTCATAAATAGTGTACTTATCTGAAGAAGCTGCATTTTAACCTGAACTGGATTTGTTGTAGATTCATTCATCAGTGTTTTGGTTTAGGGCTAGCTCCTCCTCCTTAAGTATGAGTGCACTAATTGGAATTTCATTATCGTTGTTCTTGTACAACGCATTACCCAGAACATCTAGTTCCAGTTTCTTCAAAGGGAAAGAAGAATTAAAAGACTCTTATAAAGCAATCTAAGTGTAGAATTTTGTATTTTTATTTTTCTCTTCCATTTGTTATACTGTCCACCCCAATCTCCGTGGAGATTTTTAAATAACAAGTGCAATTGGGAACAAAATCAACCAAACCTTGAATAGCATGCAACTCAACTACAGGGAACACAGCAAATCTAAATTCATGAGGAGCTGAGAGTGTGAGTTGTTCTTTGGAGGCAGTTAGACAGGGGTCATTAAGAAATCTTCTAAGCATCCCAGAAGTGTTGGTATGCACAGAAGCAGAAAACGATAAGGCTGTGGAGGAAAGGAAAACTATGGCTATGTTTGAAGACAATATTTACAGCTCTGCTAAGGTGTTGTGTCTAAACTGATTAATGTCAGAATATTTTACTTGGAAAATAATGTTAGACTGAGAAATGTTACTCTGGTGATTGTGTAGAAGAGTGAGAAAAAGCAGTCTGGATTAGAAAAATTGATTATTGATTATGTAGAGAGTTTCTCCAGAAATCTAGATTTACATCAAAAATTGCAAACTAGTGGTCACAGGCAAAATATGACTTCCATATATTCTTTCTTTGGTCTGCACAGTGTTTTCTAAAATTTAAAATTTAATTGCCAGTATTTGGAAGTCAGGAGAACAAAACTGATTTTAATAATGTTTATTTCTTTTTGGTTTTAAGTTTTTATTAATACAAAGATAACAGATTTCATGTATTTCATAGGTACAATTCTAAGAAAATAACCACATTAATCATTTTTTATCAAAAACCTGTAAAAAGTTCATTAAAACTGCTTTATGATCTAGGCAAGAGCTCTTTGTTTTACTGTCGTCCACACTGCTCCCTGTTTGCCTAATGTCGATGGGTCAATAACAAAATGATTTGCCGGCCGGCGCCGCGGCTCAATAGGCTAGTCCTCCACCTAGAGGCGCCAGCACACCGGGTTCTAGTCCCGGTCGGGGTGCCGGATTCTGTCCTGGTTGCCCCTCTTCCAGGCCAGCTCTCTTTTTTTTTTTATTTTTTTATTTATTTATTTATTTTTTTTTTTTTTTGACAGGCAGAGTGGACAGTGAGAGAGAGAGACAGAGGGAAAGGTCTTCCTTTTGCCATTGGTTCACCCTCCAATGGCCGCCGCGGCCAGCGCGCTGCGGCCGGCGCACCGCGCTGATCCGATGGCAGGAGCCAGGAGCCAGGTGCTTTTCCTGGTCTCCCATGGGGTGCAGGGCCCAAGCACCTGGGCCATCCTCCACTGCACTCCCTGGCCACAGCAGAGAGCTGGCCTGGAAGAGGGGCAACCGGGACAGAATCCGGCGCCCCGACCGGGACTAGAACCCGGTGTGCCGGCGCCGCTAGGCGGAGGATTAGCCTAGTGAGCCGTGGCACCGGCTACAGGCCAGCTCTCTGCTGTGGCCCGGGAAGGCAGTGGAGGATGGTCCAAGTGCTTGGGCCCTCCACCCCATGGGAGACCAGGAGAAGCACCTGGCTCCTGCCTTCAGATCAGCGCGGTGCGCCGGCCGTAGCGTGCCAGCCGTGGCGGCCACTGGAGGGTGAACCAACGGCAAAAGGAAGACCTTTCTCTCTGTCTCTCTCTCTCTCACTATCCACTCTGCCTGTCCAAAAAAAAAAAAAAAAAAAAAGATTTCCCTCCACCTGGTTCACATCATTCATTCATGTATTCACTCTATACTTTGTAGTCATAGAGATAGAAGAGTCTGATCAACACACCTGAAATGCAGAAAATGTAGTGGATTCTTAGAGGGGTTCAAATAGCTAGATCAGAAGCCAGAAATTCATGTCTGGAAATATTGTCAAGGTACACAGAAGTGATACTCAAAGTTTCGACTGAAGGTGAAAAAGGAGTTTAGAGAGAGAAAAGTAGAGAACAGTGGATAGAACTTGAAGAATGGCCCCATTTAGGTGGCAGAATGAGGAATTAGAAAAGTAATAATTAAGAATACAGGAGTAAAATATCTCAGAAGAAGTATAATCACAGATATCAAATTATACAGATTGGGGAGGTCAAAGTTTAATAAAAAGTCTTGGCATTGTTCTTTAGAAGATTGTAAATGAAAATGTTTTATGGTTGAGTGATGAAGTAAATACTAAATCACAGAGAATAAGCCAAGTGGTGATAATGAATAGGTAGACTAATTTTTCAGGTGCTTGGGTCCTGCACCCCATGGGAGACCAGGAAAAGCACCTGGCTCCTGGCTCCTGCCATCGGATCAGCGTGGTGCGCCGGCCGCGGCGGCCATTGGAGGGTGAACCAACGGCAAAAAGAAGACCTTTCTCTCTGTCTCTCTCTGTTACTGTCCACTCTGCCTGTCAAAAAATAAAAAATAAAATAAAATAAAAAAAAGAATGCTGATGGTTGGGGTGGGCGTTGTGACATAGAGGATAAAGAAATCACCTGTGGTGCCAGCATTCCATATGTGCGCTGGTTCATGTCCCAGCTGCTCCACTTCTAATCCAGCTCCCTGCTAATGGCTTGGGAAAAAGCAACAGAAAATGGCTCAAGTACCAGGGCCCCTGATACCCATATGAGAGACCTGGAAGAAGCCCCTTCCTCCTGGCTTCTGCCTGGTCCAGCTGCAGCCAATGTGGCCATCTGGGGAACCATCTGGCCACTGGGTGAACCAGCAGATGGAAGATCTCTATGTCACCCCTCATCCTGTAACTCTAACTTTCAAGCAAAAAAAAAAAAAAAAAAAGAAAAATAAACTTTTAAAAAAGAATGTTGATTCTAAAAATAAGGAAAAAGTTTTAGCAACAGATTCCAAAAGAAATCAGTCAAAACACGTGTATGTATCTGTATAAGAATGCACACATTTGTGTTTTTATGTACATTTATCCCTTGGTATCTTGGGAAATGGATTCCAAATCCCTGGAGGATACCTAAGACTGGGGATGCTCTACTTCCTAATTCAAAATGGTGCTGTGTTTACATATAACCTACTTACCTCTTCCTGCTGTGAAGTGCCTAGATCCAGATTCTTGTCTTCAATACAAGAAAAAAATTCAAAGACCAGAGGTGGGTAAAAGTCAGCAGAGAAGCAAGATTTATTTATATGCAAAGCACACTCAAGAAGTGCAAGGATGCTTAAAAATGAGCTGTACTCAACAAGGATTGGAGCCATCCCTTTATATCATCTAGAGGTATAAAGGGTGATGTCATAGAATATTCAATGGAGGAAGTGTTTTGGGTGGAGCTTGAGTACTGCCCATTTCCTTGCCTTTTTTTGGAACTCTCAAAAATGTCATGGCAACAGACACATAATCAGAGTGCGAGTGTCTGGAAAGGTAATTCTATTATAATGGCATTATAAAAGCTGAAGGTCATCATGGGAATGAAGTCAGCAGCCATACTGGATACTGCTGGCCAGTTCTGATTTTCAGCATCAAAACTGGAAGGTGTGTTTTCCTGCTGCATGGAGAATGGGGCAATGTTGGAGTGGTACATGTGAGGCTCCAGGCAGATGTTGCAGACCTCAGTTCCTCCTTGCTAGCTTCCTCCCTGCCTACGTCATTCCCATATAGTTTAAAGCATGTTAAATCTCTTATAATGGACAACACAAGGTAAATGTTGTATAACTAGTAGTTATATGTATTGTTTAGGGAATTATGACAAAGAAAATAAGTCTGAACCTGTTCAATACAGACGTAACCATCACAGGCCTAACTACATAGTTCATGTCAAGAACAATAGACGCAAATGCCTCAAAAAGTTCACAAAATGGAATTAAAAGAGAAGTTCATGTGGCTACAAAAGAATATTTAAAATCCACCCGTGCTCATATTTTTTCAACTCTTTTCCATTTGTACTTGGTTGAATCTGCACATGGAGAATCTGAGGATACAAAAGATGCCTATGTGTGCATTCACACATATACATATGTAGGAAGAAGCTTCAAAATGGCCATCTTTCAATTCCACTTCCCACTAACATTTTAAAGTATCTTCATATGTCTGTAAATATACATCCATATTTTTAAAGCACATGACATTATGACTAATGATCTAATAAATGTAGTTCAAGTTGCAACCTCCTGTCAAAGGTTGAAAGATGTATCTGGACCTTCATTAGATAACAAAGGCTACTTAGGGAAAAGTATAAGAGGCCAGGAAAGAAACAATGATCCTTTATTTTAGACTCTAGAATTCATTCTTTAGAAACTCTGACCAAATGAGATTATCCTCAATGAGGTCTCCTAACATGAAAAAAAATGGTTACAGAAAGGATGTCATGGGCATGGTTGTTCTCAATTGGTAGTCTTTCATTCATTGTCAGCATTAGTGCACAGCTCCTTCATATTCAGCCAAATCATCATGGAAAGTGGCTTGAAGATAACTGAGCATATGAATGAAAACCAAATGCACTGCCATCATGGGAGCTCACTTTCTCTTGACTGAATTAAAAACCAAACAACAAAGAATAACTTCTTTCCAAGACATAAAAAGAGTTTGAGGACCATCGTGCTTATATATTGGCAAGAGTATCAATGCCTTGAATGTTAGTAAAAACGGTGCCATCTTATCTGAGGCATGATCTTAAGCTTCGGGAGCTATCTTAGGTTCTGACCCAGTCGCCATCTTGTACTATAAGTTTCTGTCTCTCCGAGATAAGTTTCTCACCTGGTTTACCAGAAATAGGATGACCAAATGGCCCAACCATACGTGTTGCCTTTGCCCCACACAATAGAATTAGTTGCACTCGCTTTCATATCTCTTCTAAGCTGTGATGAGACCCATCCTCCTGGCACAGGCTGCAGTTTTCTCCTGCATGGGGAGTCAGCCTGTCAGGTAACCACCCCTCCTCACTTTGCCCTTACTCTGGTGTTTGGTGTGTTTCATGGTGGCCTTTCATAGACCACTATAGGGCAGGATTTAAGTAATAACTTTTCATCATGACAACAAGCAATGGATGCTGAACTCATATGCTCTAGTAACTGCTTTCTAAATTCTATGTTTACTTTGTTAGGAAGTTTAGAGGCACAAATAAGGACCAATGGACTCAGGGAATTTAAGAAAGAAGCTGGAAACAATATCATAGAATGCTGGTTTCCAGCTAACAAATTGAGAGAATCAGGGACTCATGAGATTCATATAATTATTGAAGAACTATAATCTTCTGATTATGTAGTTATATCAGACAACACCGGTTAAATATGGAATAAGGAGAAAGGAAAAACATTTATATGCCTGAGATGACAAGTCTGTAAAGATGTGAGAGATGGGAGAAACATGTACTAGTATTCACTTTTTTTCCAGAAATATGACAAAGGGGAAAAATAGATGGAAATCATAACTCCTTTCAGATGGCTGCCGCTTTAGTGGGTGAGTCAGAACCACTAGTAGAAAATGAGGATTGATCGAGGTAGGAAAGAGCAGAAATTTCATAGTCATGGGGAGGTCTAAAAGGAAACTCGTAAGTTTCTAAAGACACTCAACCTATTTTTGGCTATTTTCCATCTTCTTGTTTATATTCCTTCCCTTACTACCCACAGTTTCAACCCTTTGCCAATACCCGGGCTGATAGGAGAATTATAAACAGCTAGAACAGTGTTTCTCAAAGCATAATTCCTTGGATATCTGAGAGAACCTTCGGGGGAACTTGTTTAAAGTGGAGATTCTTCAGCCTTACCCAGCCTGTTAGCACCTGTAGGGTCTGATGCCAGAGGGCTGCTGACTCAGAGTTCTCAGGTGACTCCTAGGCAGCAAGCCGCACTGGTCAGAAGATCGCTGTTGTCTACTCCAGGGAGTCTCATGCGTGACTGCTGACCCACATCCTGTTTTTAACCAGCAGCTCCATCTATAGTTGTACATGCAGAAGAAAAGCGTCACCAGCTGTGGTGAGGAAATGTCAAATGTGTCTTAAAATATAGTTTGTTTGGTCAGACCCTTATTATTATCTTCTATGATTTTCCTACTTTATATTTTTAAAAATAATTTTAAAATTTACCTACAATTTATTGAAGAAAAACACAGCATTGTTATAACAAGAAATTTTATATAATAGTGGACAGTGTTGTCTACTCAACTCGTTTCATTTTATTTTCTCTTTTTGAAGCAGTGATAATGGGTGAAGATCTATGTATCCACTAACTTAATTCTGGACATATGAAAACAAAGTAATTACAGAATCTCACTCCCTAAATGCTACAAATCTATTCCTCTTCTCATTTCTCCTCTGTCCATTAGTGCTTGGAGAATGATTAGGAAACAATTGTGGCAAAAATGGAAGACCTGTCTTCAAATAGCCATTGGAAAGGAAAGTGGATACCATTCAGCCTTCTCTACTCTTCAACTTGAGTAGATATACTATATTTTAAAAAAAAGATTTATTTATTTATTTGAAAGGCAGAGCTACAGAAAGGCAGAGGCAGACAGAGAGAGAGAGGTCTTCCATCCGCTGGTTCACTCCCCAAATGTCCCCAATGGCCTGAGCTGAGCTGATCCAAAGCCAGGAACCAGGAGCTTCTTCCGGGTCTCTCACATAGGTGCAGGGTCCCAAAGACTTAAGACACCTTCTACTGCTTTTCCAGGCCATAACAGAGAGCTGGACTGAAATTGGAGCAGCCAGAAGTCAAACTGGCATCCATATGGGATGCTGGCATGGCAGTCAGTGGCTTTATCCACTATGCCATGGTGCCAGCCCTTACATACATTTTCATTAACAATGAATTTATAATGTGACCAGAATGCTCTCAGATCACAATCACAAAATTGTCACTTCTATAAAGAAAATAAAGACTTTGACCAAATCCAAGCGATCTGCTTAGATGAATAATTGTAATTTTATAATTTCCCTTATCATCTATCTGATTTAACATCATAAAATAGATTTTTTGCATTCCCATTTTTGTACAGTATGGTTACATTTCTAGCTCCAGTCTGAGTGAGGTGATCCCTTCATAGGCTCTTTAAAATTTATTTATCTATCTATCTATCTATTTATCTATCTATCTAAAAGACAGAGTTACAGGGTGGTGGGGAGGTGGGAGGGAGACAGATGAGAGATTTTCCATCTGCTAGTTCTCTCCCCAAACTACCACAATTGCCAGAGCTGGGCCAATCTGAAGCCAAGAGCTAGGAGCTTCCTCTGCGGGCAGGGGCCCAAAGACTTGAACCATCTTCTGCTGCTTTAACAGACAAATTAGCAGGGAGCTCAATTGTAAGTGGAGCTACCATGACTTGAACTCGTGCCCATATAGGATATCAGTGCCACAGTACAACCCATATGTCACAATGCTGGCCCTCCAGAACATATTTTTACCTCAGAAAACAGTCATGTGATCATATAAATATTTGTCTTCTGATAAATCTCTAAATATTAACATGAAGGACATTTATGTGTTTTAAGTTTCCCAGAAAGTTTACATTAATTAGAATTGGCTCAAAAATTGCTCATTAACTTGTTGGATGATTGAATAAACAAATGAAAATTCAAACTATGTACTGTTTTTCTAATTTCTTCACCTATAATTTTCTAAAGTGGAAACAGATTATTGACATTAGTTCATTCTTATTTTCTAATATATGTATTAAAAGTTCTAAATTTCCCGCTAAGCACTACTTTTTCGGTATCCTCCAAATTCCAATAGATTATATTTTATTTTCATTTATGTCAAAATATTTTTTGAAATTTCTCTTGCTATTTTTTTTTGATCCAAGTGTTATTCCAAAGTGTGTTGTTTATGGGGCCGACATTGTGGTACAGTAGTTTAAGTTGCTGCTTGAGACACCAGCATCCCTTATCAGAGTACAGCTTCAAGTCTCAGCTGCTCTTCTTCAAATCCAGTTCCTGACTGATGTGTCTGGGAAATCAGCAGAGGATCAGCCTAGTAATTAGATCCCTGTCACCCACATGGGAGACCTAGATGGAGTTTCTGACTACTGGCATCAGCCCGGCCCAGTCCTAGATGTTTCAGTCATTGGGGAGTGAACCAGCAGGTGAAAGATCTCTTTCTTCCTATTTCTCCCTCTCCCTATGTTGCTCTGTGCTTCAAATAAATCTAAAAAAAAAAAAAAAAAAAAAAAAAAAAAAGGAAGGAAGGAAGAAAAGAAGGAAGTTGTTTAACCTCTAAGCATTTGGGTATTTACTAGCTCTCTTTGTGTTATTTATTTTTAGATTATTTCCACTGTAATCTGAGGGCAAACACTGTATAATTTCTGCTCTTTTAAGGTTGTTAAAGTGTGTTTTATGTCCTAGAATGTGGCCGACCTCAGTGAATGTTCCAAGTGAGCTTAGGAATAACATATATTCTCCTGTTTTTGAATGAAGTGATTTATAGTTATGATAATGTTGAATTCAATTATCTGTCCATTTCTATAGACTAATGTTGATTTCTCCAACTATGGTAGTGAGTTTGTCCATTTCTACTGTAGTTCTGCCAGTTTTGCTTCTCATAATTTTCTACTCTTAGGTGCTTAAACACTAAGGATTTTTAGGCCTTCTTGGAGAATCCATTCCTTCCTCACCATATAATGCTCCTCTTTATTCTGATAATTGTCCTTGTGCTAAAGTCTCTTCTAAGTAAAGTTAATATAGCTATTACCATTTTCTTCAAATTAGTTGCAATTTGATATGTCTTTTCCATTCATTTACTTTTTTAGTTTTGTTTTAATGGACTAATTCTATATTTGACTAATTTAATTGACTAATTTTGTATATTGTATAATGGAATGATTGTATATATTTAGTACACAAAGTGGCATTTCAATATATACATATATATCATTTCTTTGTGGTGAAAACATTTTAAAATCTATTCTTCGAAGCTATTTTGAAGCATACAATATATTATTATTTTATCTTTTATTTTCTGAAGACTTAAAATGATATGTCAAGGTCTTGTTTTCTGAGTATATATTCTACTTGGTGTTCTCTGAACTTCCCAAAACTGTGGTTTGATTCTAACATTAATTTGGCAAAATTTCTCAGTCACTTGCTTCAAATGTTGATTCTGTCCCTTTCTCTCTTCCTTTTCTTCTTGTAATTCTTTTACACCTATGCTACAATTTTTATTGCTGTCCCACAGTTTTTGGATTTTCTCTTCTGTTCTCTTCCCAGCCCCCCAACCCCAGTCTTCTGTCTTTTTTTCTTTTCTTTTTCATTTTGGAGATTTCTGTTGTCATACAGTCATGTTTAGGGTTCTTCCCTCAAAACTGCCCTCTCTCCTAATGAGCACAGTAAGAGCATTCTTCACTTCTGTTACATTGTTTTGATTTTTTAAGATCCACCATCTTAAAAAACATTCAGGTGTACAATATACCAGATTATTATTATTGTTGACCATAGGTACAAGGTTGCACAGCATATTTCTAGAGTATATTAGCGTAGCCTGACTAGAACTATATGTTCCTTTATTAGTAGCCCTCCATTTCCATGCCCCTTCCACCCTCTAGCCCGTGGCAACCACCATTCCACTCTGAGTCTATGAATCTGAATAGTTTGCTACTTTATAAAAGTGTAATCATGCAGTATTTGCCTCTCTGTGATTGGCTTATTTCCCTGAGCATAGTGTCCTCAAGTTTCAACCATGTTATTGAGTATGTATGATTTTCTTATTTTGAATGATATAGCATTTTACTTTACGTCTATGACACATTTTTTATCCACTCATGTCCAAGGACATATACTTGTTTTCACATCTTAGCTAATGTGTGTAGTGCTTCAATGAATATGGGAGTCTAGAATCTCTTCGCAATCTTTTTATTGATTATTTGGGTACATACCCAGAAGTGAAATTCCGGGATCTTATCATAGTTCTATTTTTAATTTTTTAAGAAGCCAACATACTGTTTTCCATAGTTGCTGTACTATTTTATAATGTGCGAAGATTTCAGTTTCTCCACATTCTTACAAGTAGTTGGTATCATTTGTTTTTAATTAATAGCAGTTCTGACAGATGAGGTGATATCTCATTGTGATTTGGATTTGCATTTCCCTGATGGCTACTGGGACTGTGCATTTTTTCACATACCTTTAGGAATTTGTGTGTTGTCTTTGGAGTTGTTTTTTTTTTTTTTTAATTAAGTGTAGAAATTCTTTAGATATTTTGGGGTTGACACCTTATCATATGTGTAGCTGTCAAATATTTTCTCCAGTTTTGTAGGCTGCCTTTTCACTCTGCTGATTATTGCCTTTGCCATACAAAAGCTTTTTAGTTTGATGTAATTACATTTGTTATTACTTGTACTTTTTATATCATATTCATCAAATCATTGAGAAAACAAATGCCATAAAGTTTTTATATCATATTTTCTTCTAGGAGTTCTACCATTTCAGGGCCTGCACTCAACTCTTTAATCCATTTTGAGTTTATTTTTGTGTATAGTTTAAAATAAGGGTTCAATTCCATTCCTTTAGAATCCAGTTTTCCTATCACTATTTGTTGAAGAGACTGTGTTCTCTCCATTGTGTGTTCTTGCTACTTGCTGCAAATCAGTTGACTATACATTTCTGGATTTGTTTCAGAGCTGTCTATTCTGATCCGTTATCTTTATGCCAGTAAAATATTGTTTGGATGGCTGTTTTTCAGCTTTTGTGAAAAATGTCTTGAAGGTGTAATAAGAATGCACTGAATCTGAAAGCTTCTTTCAGTAGTGTGGACATTTTAGCAATATTCAATCCTACTACCCTTGAAGACAGTGTATCTTTTCCTTTTGTGTGTGTATTTCTTTTATAAGTTTTATATGAATATTAATTATTATTTATTTAATTATTTATTTACATATTATTTTATTTACATTGATATATATAATATATGATATATATAATTACATAAGTATAATGATGTTTGTTATAAATCATATAATTTTACTTTTTTCCATTGAGTATGATATCAGCTGTGGATTTTTTCATTTACAGCCAATATTATTTTTAAGTAATTTTCTCATTTTTTTTTAGATTATGAGGCTTTTATAAAAAATTTTGTATTGTATCACCTTTTCTTTATCATTTGAGATCACCACGTGACTTTAGCCTTTATTCTGTTAAGGTAATATATATGTACATATATATGTTAATTGGTTTTTGTATTTTGAGCATTTCAAGAATAAATCTTTCTTGGTCTAGGTATGTGATTCTTTTAATGTGCTGCATCCTATGTTGCTGTGCTTTGATCTGTAGTATTTTTAATATTTCTCTTAGAATTTCCATCTCTCTTTTTACATTGTCCATCTGCTCTTTGTGTGCTATTTACTATATCATTAAAGCCTTTAGCATATTAATCATAGTTGCTTTTTCATTTACAGTCTGATAATTCCAATGTCCCTGTCATAGCTGGCTCTGGTCTAACGCTTTCCTTTCTCTTCAAGCAATGTTTTTCACCTCTTGGTATGCCCAGTAATATTTTCTTGATAGTGCCATATGACATATTTGGCAAATGACACTGCTTTAAATAATTCTTTAGTAATGTCATGATGAGGTATGGGGCTGGGGAGCTCCCTATAGTCCTATGATTGGGTCTTGGTGTTTTTAGTGTACCCATGCCCCTGGTTGTGACCTTCACCTGTGCTTTTCAGTATCCCTACCCCTTCATGGGATAGAATGACTAGAGCACACCGGGTTTGGATATTTTCTCTCCACTAGGTCAGTTAGACTCTGAAAAGAATCAATAATTTAAGCTCTGATGAAAGAGTTTCTCTTGAGGACTGGCCTTGTTAAGAAGACTCCCAGTGGTTACCTCCCAATGGTTACTTTTTCCTCTTCCACTGAAAACATACGGGATTTTCTTTTACATTCACTATGAGAACGTGGTGGCAGAACTCAGAAAGGGTGGGAATCCCCCATAACTGGAACCCCTGGAGTTTTAACTGAATTTCACTATCTGAACTCGTATACACTTATATTTTATGACCAGTACACAAATTCTGTCCACGTTTGAGATCTTCAGTTCAAACTGAAATTTTTAAATACTATTTATATCTTTCACCTAAGATGTAAAAGTATTGCAAATTAGAAAGTTATCAACAAGATTTCACTTCAGAAATTCATTTTTAATATTGACACTGTGTTGTTTCTTCAGTCATGGGATAAAGGATTCCCAGTATACTTGACTCAATTTGGTTTATATAATGCCGTTGTGAACAATTTCATAAAAAAATCAGTTAATGTAATTCACCAATATTATATATGTGACAAGTTAGGGATTTAGTGGAAAAATTCACTTTTCGATTATTTTCCCAGTAAATTGCTTCCAAGTGAGTCACTGTACACCACAGTGCACTCCATGTGACTATGATCCCACTAGGGCAGGACTCAGACTGAAAAGCTATGCTATTAGAAATTTACACCCATTTCCACTAAACAAAAGCTAGTTTTCATATAACTTGTGAACACATATGATATATTCTTCCTTCCTGCACCTTGGTTAACCAAGGATTTTCTTCTTTTTCACAGAACATATATCTTACTCTTGAATCTAATTCTTAGAACAAAGTGATGCTGGCGCTGTCCCTTCCCTGCCCTCCATTTGCATTTGACATTTACTGTCACGCAGAAGCATCACACTTGTGTATTAAAGCCACAGAACGCAGATGACCTATGGTCTGCTTTCCCAGATAATCTGCGGTCGTTCCCCAAGCATTCTTTCTCATTGTAGAAGACTTTAAAGTCATCTTCCCCCTAGTAAATGATGCGTTTCTTTCCCTTGAACTTTCTTTAATAGATTTAACAGGAAATGCTACATCTATAAGCAGATCTTTAACATGATAATTCTAGACTATGATGAGAAATAAGCAATAATAGTTGAATCATAGCTGGTCTGCAGATGCTTGTTAAAAATAAATTAATTGCTAATCTTGCAGATATTAATGTGCCTCTAACTGAAAACTAGTTTTTGGAGGCCAGAGTCCCCCTAAATAATTATTTTCCTATTTATCAAAGACAATATGCTTCCCTATACAGTACCTAAAATGAATTTTAGCCATTCTTTTCAGGGAAATAAAAAGCACTGTGATAATAACCACACAGAACCAGCAAAAGAATAAACCATATGTAGATAAGACTTCAGAATATACTAGAATCAGGAAGAACTGGCTTCCAACGTCAGCCCTCAACTGACTTGCCTGGTGTCATGGAAAACTCTCCAATTCCTTCCTTTGTGTCTTTGTGCCTAACACCCACTATTTTGGGATCACATGCACAGCATCTTTATTCTTTTAGGCATTCAGGAATTGGTGGGCAGGATTGATTTGTGCTTGAGAAGGGTGATCCCCACTGCCTTCACTACAAATGGCTCTCATGCAGAGCCCCCTGGGTATTGCTAAGTTCCAGAATTAATAGAAAGCAGGTACCAAGTAAAAATATTTTGACATCTATTATTCATTTCTTATTCTACAAGCTTCCTTACACTACCTTATTTTTCTTGCAGAAATACTCATTTCTTAATCAGAAGCTTATTTAAGTGTAACAGCTCCACTCAAAGTCAACTTTCTTCCAAACACATACACAAATACACACACACAGCTTGAAATCAGTAAGGACTATTTATTATGTAGTCTAGATTGTTTACTCCAGAGTATAGGTAACGAGCAGCTATATCACCAGAACAGAGAAATCATGAGCTTTAATGCATATTGAATAACATACAGCATGACTGAAAGGACAGAAATGAGACACTAATGCAACTAACGGGCAAAAGAGTGATGAGGTCATAATTATTCAAAATATACAATATTAAAAGTAAGAAGTGTCATGAAAAGTCTACAGGAGGATAAACCGTTCATAGGCCCTTCTGCGTGTGTGTGAATTCTAGACATTTGTAGCAAAAAAATTATCCACAAATCTGAAAGACCTGAGAGTTATAGGCTTGTCATCAATGTTCAGTAAGAAAAATTGAATTGGGCAAGAAGATGAGATTTCCCCTTACTTTTGTTTCTATTCCCTATTATAAAGAAGTCATCGCTCTCATCTTCCTCAGCCTCTATCTCAGGCACATCTTTCCATGGTTCTCACGAAGCTTAATCCCTCATAGCGAATCTTGTTTTAAATCTTCCTGCTTTACTGATGCTTGGGACATGAGAAAAGACTAATGATAATGTTTGTTTATAAGCTCTCACATATTTAACAGAAACATTCAAAGCTTACTATTATTGAGACTTCCAGTGGCTACTGAGTTTAAGCAAACATATGGTTTTGTAACCTATTAAATTAACCTATGAGAAGTAGTCCAGTGTACTCCTCTCTGTTCATATTTGACACAAAAAGTTGTCCATATTTCAAACAATGATCTAAAAATAAATACTATTCCAGCTTTTACAAGTAGCATTTGAATGAACAGGCACTTGCATTGCTTTGTTATATTATCTAACTCATTGTTTCATTTCCCTGAAGTCTGCTTAATACTTGAGTTGTTTTGGTCGAAAAATGATATAAGAAGCAAAAGCAATGATGCAAAAATTTAAATAAAGGTCATCGTTGCTCTGATATGCGATGTCAGTTTCTCAGTCCATGGGTACTTTCCCACCAGATGGGTGGAGTCGTCTGGAGAAGCTGCAAGAGACTTGTGAAGTAATCCAATTCGAAAGGGCACCATAACCCGTCAGAAACGACTCTCTTCCTCTTCCACAGCACGATGAAGACCAGGGATGAATTTCAAGAGTTGCTTCCGGACGCTTCCCCTTCTGCTTTTTCGGGGCAAGGTCCCAAACATGCTTGAGAAGTTGCCCTCCCATAGGGGAGACATGGATCCACTGCTGGCTGTACTAATGCTCTGATTCCTCCTTGAAGAAGACCTTCTCAGAAAGTCATCCCCATCCTTGGGCAAAAAGCACTCATCATCTGTGCTTGTCTGCCGGCTGAAGGCACCCTTGGTAGAGTCCTCAGACACACATGTCTGGTAGCCATCCTCGCTGTCTATGGTCATGGAACTCAGCCAGCTCTTGCAACTGCTCTCACTGGATAATCGGTTCCTTTCCATGGGGCCTGGACCTGTCCCAGGCA
Organism: Oryctolagus cuniculus; assembly: GCF_051225735.1. Lineage (NCBI taxonomy): Eukaryota > Metazoa > Chordata > Mammalia > Lagomorpha > Leporidae > Oryctolagus > Oryctolagus cuniculus. The sequence continues at coordinate 84,581,295 of NC_142869.1, read as the reverse complement.
AGGTTCCAAAAAAAGTCAAATCATCCATGTCCATGTCTTCCAAACTTGGACAATTAGCTGCATCACCTGGAAAACAGGGACCAGTAGCGTTATGGCATGGTTCTGACAGTTACTGCAACAAACATACCAAAATTTCTCTTTAAGAAAAATAAGAGTAAAGTCACATAACATTTTTCACTGTGCTTTGACACAAGAATAAGTGACTGTTTGAGAGTCCATTGAAAATATTATATAGGGTTTCCCTAACTATTCTTTGTGGGCTAGCTTCCAAGTGTACGGTTCCATGGTCTTGAAGATTATAAAGTCAGAAAAAATTTAAACAAGATTTTTCTTATGAGAACAGTTCAACCCAACTGACAATATGCCAGTGGGACTTGTGAATCTCTAAATGATCATTTCTTAAACTTAAGTTACCCTTGAACTTGGTGAAACGCTGTCTCTTATGGATTTTCTCTGCATAGTTCCTCTGATTCTCTGTTTCTGTTCTTTTAAAAGTAATCGTAAAACTATTATAAAGACATTTGAATTATTTGGGAAACGTAGTTATAAAAGAGAAAATTCAAAGGTTTTTATACATCAAGGATATATGAAATCAAATATATCTTCCAGCCACAATATTCCAAGTTCTGCCTTGGAATATTTAAATGTTCTGGAATAACATTATGCACACAAAAAAAGTCCTCAAATAAGTAATAATTTATTTGAATAAATTGATTATATATACTTGGCTGAATTTTTTCATCAACCTTTCAGAACCTGCATCTGGGCTGCCCAGACTCGATCATACACAAGAATATCCTGCCCATATACCAACTGTTTGACACTGTTGGGAATTCGTTGAAATGCCACTAAAAATAGGACAATATTTGGCATACCAGGCTGAGAAAAGCATGATAAGAATATGACTTTGCTCCAGGAAAAGTAATAGACTCCACACACTCAGAAATGGTTTTTCATTTTGTGCTCACTGCATTTACTGCTGCCCTCCTTTGTCCTTGGCTGACAATATAAAGAGACTGTTTTTCCATTTAAACTGTGAAGTTTCCTAGGCTAGACCTGCAGTGATTAGACATAATGCTTCTTTTTTACTAACACAACTTACTTTCTCTTATCTTACAAAGACATGATAAACGTTGTTTATTTGAGAAGAAGTGCCTTGTAGGATCTCATGTCCTGGCTGTGTATTCTAGGTCTAAAAAACAAACTACACAACCCTCTCAACCCCTCAAAAAAATCTGTGCAACAACAACCTTGTGAGGATCCTGACTCGAAGGTCTGTGTGTCCCAAGGCCGATGCTATAGAACCCGAGTGCTGCCCACAGTCACTGGGCTACCCAAGATGCTGCTGCATTGCAAGCAAAGGCTTCTCAAACATACCCCTCTCTACAGAGAACCTGAATCAAAAAGGCCACAAGAAAATTTTTGTATCTCTAACAAACTTCAGACCAGAAAAAATCTGTTACGGATTTAAAAAAAATACTAGCTGAAAAACAAAAAAGAGAACCAATTTCAAACTTCTATAAAAAGAAAAAGAACTTCAGCCCAAATCTAACCCACACCTTTGTACCCAATTGAGAAGTTGCATATTTTTCTGTAAACAAATGGATTACCATGTTTGCTAGGTATTTAATTTGTAAACACAGACTTTTAAAGAATTTATAACATTTATTTCACAGTCACAAAGGAAGTGTTTAAGGAAATAATTTGTACATAAAAGTTCATTTCTCAGGTTACAGTAGTCATGCAACACATAGTAAATAAACAAGCTTTAAACGCAGCCTTTCCTTCAAAATGTACATGATGGCAAGAGCAGGGGCCATGCATTTACTGTTTTAATAATGTTCTATGTTTGTCTTAGTCTGAGAAGCCATGAAAAGGGGCTTTTTCTGCATAATATAAGGTAAACAATATACACAAATGATAGGGGCTGCAGCCACAAAGCATGCACCGAGTCCAGCTTCAATAGCTGCTGAGATCTGCACAGCCTCTGGGCCAGACATGACCTTTTTCAGGGATTTTAATTCATTTGCTGAGCAGGAGGAAAGTCGGGCACTCTTTCCTACTATTCTTCTAAAATGTCTAGATGCCTCCTGCAATTATTGCCTGCATGTGGGTGTGCATGCTTTCATGAGCACATATGTTGCATGTATGGAGAAAGGGATATGATTTGCTTTATCCCCTTTCTAAATTAATGTGTCATTCTATCATCTACACCAAAGGAATGCAGACTAGTATCTTTGATCAGTGCTAGACAAGTTTTTCTTGTAATTATGATAATCTGAAAGTAACTTAGAGGCAAAAATAATGAAGGAATGAAATGTTTTTGTGGTTTCTGAACAGGAAATCACATTTACCATGCAGCAGGCGCTGTTCCTGTAACTGCAGAGACCTGAACTCCACCCATTTTTTCTTCAAGGTTTGCTGTGAGAAAGAATAAAAGTGCTAATTATTAGGAACCCCCAGTGAAGGGAACAATGTATTCCCAGGTGTTGGAATTCGTCGTTACCATTTTTTCCCCTTTCTTTCTAGCACTACCAACCCCTCCCACTCATTTAGAAGATTTTTACTGAATATAAGAATATTGGGAATACTATGTTCCCAAGGTATAAAGTAGTTGCATAAAGGTTTATTTTAAAAACATAAATAATGGAATTTAGATAGCATATATATATAGATATGTTAATTATAGAACCAGATTGTTTAAGTTTAAAAGAACTTGCTAGCTGTTAAGGCAAGGATTTATACTCTAAGATTATTCCCATCTGCAGAATGAAGACAATAATAGAACCTAAATCCTGAGAATCTCATGAAAATTGAATGAGTTAACAGATGTAAAGTATTTAGAATAGTGACTAGAACTTAGTAAATGCTCAGTTAATGCCATCATTTATATCGAAGCCAAAGTACCAAAGCAGCCTTTTCTGCTGGATATATATGTATTTTCTATACCAAGAAGGAGAAGTGTTCTGGTCTGAAGTGTTTCCTTGGAGGATTAAACTTGGAGCAAAGCTAAGCTAAACACCATGATCTCTTTAACTGCTTCCTTTTTGGCCTCCCCAGCATGTGAGACCAGTGATCAACAGTGAGAATGAAACAATATGCCAGGCCCAGCCGAGCCCATGGAGCAGGTTGAGCCATGGAAATAGAATGCAAACCAGAAAGCTGGCGTCTGACAAGATGCTGTCCCAGGCTCACTGTCTCTCCCATCCCTTGTCCTTTTTTCCACCCCTCTCTTTGCCATCGGAAGTCCCTACTCCAGCAAGGAGCACAGCTCAGATTTCCCTCTGGACACTTATCTGAAACCAAGGACTAGATGAAGCCTAAAAGGGAAAAGAGAAAAGTATCCAAAGTATAGATGGGGGGTAGGCCTAAGATAAAGAACAAAATAAAGTTTAAGAATGTCATTAAGTGCTTTAGGGGAGCATGGTTGTTCCTCAGGCTTCAGGGACTGAACCCTAGCTGGGAAGGCTCACCCAAGCCTTGATCACAGTAGCATTTAACAGTGATGCTTACAGTTGCAAATATAATACATAAGCAGCAAATCAGAGCTGTAAAACCCTTAGCTCAGTTCATCTCTTAATTCTTTCTCTATTGTAATATAGGCTCTAATGGCTGTAAGACTGCTTTGCTGCCTTAATCATAGCTCCTGTTACCCATGTAAAACTGTGGTCATCTGAAGGCCAGAAGATACCTAGGGGAGTGTAGGACCACTAAGATTCCAGCAGGTGAACCAAACCCTTTCTTCTCTCTTACAGAGACATATTGTCTACATGAAAACAGAATCTAGTAGAGGAATTTAAGGATAGGCTGACATTCAAAACTAAATACAAAAAGAAGGGGAGGTTACACTTCTGCAATTATTATTCCAAAACACAAAGCTAGAGCTGGCCAAATGAAATCTTTGTGAAAATAAAGGTTTTATAATATCTGACGTGTTGATGTTGCCCACTCATCTAAGCATACCATCACTCCAGCTAAGAAAACGTCCTCGTAAAGAGCAGACGTATCAGAGTGGCTTGGAGGCGTTAGTCCGTAACTAAGCTTCCCTAATTTCTTCAGAGTAGCATTCCACCTGTATTACTCATTTCACAGCTGTGTATTTGGATAGATCTAAATTCTTACCAATAGAGGAGAATGAAAGCATATGTGAGATCAAGCCATACTGACCACATCACCCCCATAGTACCTAGCTCAGTGTCTGGTTCATAGCAGCTGCTTAGTAAATATTGGTTGAATGAGTAGATGAACGAAAGCCTTCCTGAAGCAACCTTCACCTGTCATGTGGACTGGTTCCAAATATATTTCCAATGTTTTCAATCTACTTAAGACATACAGCTAAACGTTTCCATGACACTTTAGTACTTTTAATTGTGCAGGTAATATCCTATTTAATTTGTATAAATTCCCTGGAAAGTTAAAGATTTGAAAATAAATCTTCAATTTTTATTTTGAAGATTTTGAGCAAAATATTTCCTCAGGACTACATCTTCTGCAGAGTTAGGTTTAAGATTGGCTTTCTCAGCTAAACCATTAGAATTGATGTTTCCACGTTTAACATTTGAATCATAGGTCAGGAGAAAAGGGATCTCTTAAATGCAACTCTAAAGGGATTATGGTTTCTAAAGAAGTGCTTGTGTCTCAACAATGAGTCTTTTGAGAAATAGAAAGCTCACTTACACAGGACGCACAAAGTAAATGTCACCATGGGGAGGGGAATCCCACCTGACTTGGTGCAGGTCTGCTCAGTGATGAACTAGAAATCTTGTAACTTCAACATTAGAAATAGGAGAAAATGTAAGAAGGTAAGCAGTAGTGAACTCTGTCTTTTAGCTCTCTAGAAGCAGAAAGGTAGCTAGGAATTTAAGTCCTAAAGCAATATATGGTTTGAATGCAATGAGAGGAGATTGGGGACCGAGACATATTTCCTGCTTAAGAAAACATACATGGGCAGAAGCTCCTCACTAATAAAGGAGGCTGATGAAAAACTGCTGCTGCTAGCTATGGCTCTCGTAGAGCTTATAATGGAAGGCAAGACCACGTAAGTAGAGACCTGTGACCTGAGCCAAGCAGCACACTGCCTCTCTGATGAGGACACGGTGGCTGCCAGGCCTCGCTCTGCACTGGGAGCCTTGAAGTGCTGAGCAGAGGCAACTGTCCAACCATCACATCCACTTAAACGGAGAGGCTCCCATACAAGGGAAATCTAAGCCCACAGATACTTAGTAAGACAATACAAGTATGGATTCTGTCCAAGCAAAACAAAAATAGCGAAGTACTCAAAGATTGTTAGGACCTCTATCATTTTCTGAGAGCTGATAAAATCAGTGCTTCCAAGAAGTACAGATTTGAAACAAAGAAATAAAACAAGAACAGATACAAATGAAAAAGAACTACTTGACAATAAAAAACAAATGAAGTTTAAAAACTTAGTAGAAAGAATATATCCTAAATAAACAAGAACATTACTAAAGATGTTACTAAAGAATTCCAAAAGAATAATACAACATAAAGTGATACAAAATAGTAGAGTAGTAAGAAAACATGGAAGACAAATCAAGACTCTAAAGTATGTGTAATAGGAATTTCAGAAGATAATAATATGGGCAGTGTTAGAGAAGTTCTAGTCAAAGAGATTGAGCTGATAGTTTTCCAAAGGAGAAGAATGATATAAGTCTTTAGATCAAAAGAGGACTGCAAGCTCTAAGCAGTATAAATTTATAAGTGAATCCAGATCTAATTATACTAGCAAATCAGTAAAGATAAAAGAGATTAAAAGCAACCAGAAAAATGAGGTCAGATTAGATTCAAAAATAAAAAAATCCGGGCTGGCCCTTTGACACAGCGGGTTAATGCCCTGGCCTGAAGTGCTAGCATCCCATATGGGCACCTATTTGAGTCCTGGCTGTTCCTCTTCCAGTCCAGCTCTCTCTTATGGCCTGGGAAAGCAGTGGAAGATGGCCCAAGTCAAGTCCTTGGGTCTCTGCACCCACATGGGAGACCCTGAAGAAGCTCCTGGCTCCTGGCTTCGGATCAGCACAGCTCCAGCTGTTGTGGCCAATTGGGGAGTGAACCATCGGATGGAAGACCGTTCTCTCTCTCTCTGCTTCTCCTTTCTCTGTGTAATTCTGACTTTCAAATAAATAAATAAATCTTTAAAAAAATACAAAAATCTTTGAGAGAGGATTACTGACCAAAAAAAGAGAAAAGGAATAGAAAGTAATATAAATAAAAATGTGTACAAAATCAGTTTCCAAGAACAGGTACAATTTTTGCATCATTTAAAAATTTTAATTTCTTTTAATTTTTTAAAAGGTGGCAATAGATTTGACCAACTTCAAGCAACACATTTGAAAATTGTATTAACAGAAACATAACTCACAAAAACTCTTTGGAAAGAAAATAGGAAGCCTGAGTAACCTTACAACTCACAAAGAAATAGAAACAGTACTTTTAAAGAATTCCCATCTAAAAAGATCCCCAGCATTAGATGATTCAGATGGCTCTGCAGAAACTACCAGAAAACAGAAAGAGGAAGATGTCCTTACGAAATACTATAAGTCTGGTAAATCTGATGCTACAACTTTAAAAGATAGTCTGAACAAAGAATCAGAGCCCAGAGTGCCTGCAAAATGATGCCATCTTCAAAAACCTTTATAAAATTCTAAATCTAACCGTTAATTGTGCTAGAAATGATCATAAATTTCAAGAATAAATCAGATTGAATTTAATCCTAGAAATCAAAGCTTGGATTTACATGCGAAAATTTTTAACTGTCATTGATCACATACTAATTTTTTTTGAGTAAATGAGATCATCTGAACAGATGCAGAACAAAGCTATTTGATAAAATTTAATATAAATGGACTAGAAAACTACTGGAAAATTGGCATGGAAGGGGGTCTCCTTAATCTGAAAAAAAATATTGATTAAATGAGATAGCTCATTTGAAATGGTAAAGAATTGGAGGAATCTTCTTTAAAATCAAACAGAAAAGAAGGATGCCTACCACCCACTTTCTATTCATGACTGTATGATAGATCCTTGCAAGTGCTGTGAAGTAAGAAAATCAAGTGGATGCCATTCTTTCCAGTTAGCTATTGGCTTTACAGAAATCCAAAGAATAATCTACAGATAATCTATTAGAAATGATATAGTTTGGCAAGATATTTGAGCACAATAACTGCATAGAAAAAATGTTTCACATCTTTGTATATCAACATCAGTCAAAATAATACTTTTTTTATAAAGAGACTGAGGGGAAAAATAATGTACACAGGATTAAAGAGATATAATATCTGCATGCAGGCAACTGTGACACTCTTTGAAAGACATCAAAGAAACAACTAAATGGTAAGATCATCCATCAATATGAAAATACAATCCCATTTGATGTCAAGTCTCTTCAAACTGATCTATACATTAAAAATGTGATATTGAATCACTACCATTGATTTAAGGAGCCTGACAATCTGATTCTAAAATTTACAAGGACCAAGAACAACATAGAATAGATATCAATCAGATATCAAGATTTATTATAAACTCCCCAACTAGATACACTACTTATTATAAGCTATTTTTTGGACAAATGCACTAAACGATCAGAATGGAGCACCTGTAAGAAAATACATGAAAATGCAGAAATTGCTTAGACAGGGGCAAAAGAGAACTACTCAATAAATAGTACTGGGAGAACTGATGATTCATGTATTAAAAAGTAAAATTTGAATTTTGTATGCAAAAATTAACTAAGATGTGAAAAGGTAAATCTTTAAAACTTTTAGAAGAAAGTACAGGAAATGCAGAAAACCAAAAAAAGACAAACATTTAGGAGTGCTCTCAGAAGTAGCAAAAGAAGAATTCATATAAAGTGCTGAGGAACAAAACATCAACTCCAAGGAAAATTGTCTCAACAGCAGCAGTGAGACAAAGGCCTTTTATTTTATTTTTTTATTTTTTGCTTGTTTACAAAAACCTCCTTACCCTCACTGAAGAAAGCATTAAAGCAAGAGGGAAAATAAACCCAGAGGTAGAAGTGGAATGCAAGACACAGCAGCAAGCACACCAATTGAATAAAGTGGTATTCTTCTTTGCAACCTGCTGTTTAAAATTAGAAGAGTCTATTGTAATTTTTCTAAATTGAATAACTTCTCTAAAGTAAATAATAAGAATAAAGATGTGGTGTCAAATGGACCTTTGAAACATGTCAGTATCCTCATGATATACTGGAAGATGACAGGGATCTTGAAAAACATGTATACTAAATGTTCAGGAGAAAATTTCAAAGACTAGAAATGGCTTAGAAAAGTGAAATAATGTTTTATGCAAGCGAATACTTTATTTCCTGAAATACCAATATATATTCACCCTAATTTTAAATCTTACTAGTCCATTTTCTATATTCCTTTCTTTTTTCTAAAAAATGCTGAAAAAGTTAATTGTTTTTAAAAAGATGCTCACTAAGACTATGTTCCTTTTGATAAAAACAATTTAACTTTGACAGTTTTATAAACTTAAATAGAATATAAAGTACTACTTACTCTTATAAAAACATGATGACAAGCTGTTAGAAGCTTTCCTTTTTTACTTCACGAACAAGGGCACAGCATTACAGTGCAGTGGATTAAGCTGCTTACAGCCACTGCCATCCATACCCATACCTACACACTGGATTAAGTCCTGGCTTCTCTGCTCCTGCTCCTGCTCCATCTCACTGCAGCAGGTCTGGGAAGCAGCAGATGATGGCTCGAGTCCCTGTCACCCAGGAGGGAGTTCTGAATGGGGCTCCAGATTCCTGGCGTTGGCCTGGCCAAATTGCAGCTGTTACAGCCATTTGGGGAGAAAACCAGTGAATAGAAGATTCTCTCTGTCTCTCTCTTTGTGTGTGTGTGTGTGTGTGTGTGAGTGTGTGAGTGTGTCTCTCTTCCTTTGTCACTCAGACTCTCAAAATAAAGTCTTTATAAAAATAGAATCAAGAACAGGATTACCACTAATCAATGTACTGTAAGTTTTAACAAATTTTCATTATTGCAGAAGATATGACATTTATATAGAAAACCTAAGGGAACCTACAAAGTATTGTCAGAAAAAAAGGATGCTCAACAAAACTAGAGGATCTAACATTTGACACAAACCAATAGTAAGGCCGGCGCCACGGCTCACTAGGCTAATCCTTGGCCTTGCGGCGCCTGCACAGCGGGTTCTAGTCCTGGTCGGGGCGCCGGATTCTGTCCCTGTTGCCCCTCTTCCAGGCCAGCTCTCTGCTGTGGCCAGGGAGTGCAGTGGAGGATGGCCCAAGTCCTTGGGCCCTGCACCCCATGGGAGACCAGGATAAGTACCTGGCTCCTGCCATCGGCTCAGCATGGTGCGCTGGCCGCAGCGCAACAGCCACAGCACGCCGGCCGCGGCGGCCATTGGAGGGTGAGCCAGCAGCAAAAGGAAGACCTTTCTCTCTGTCTCTCTCACTGTCCACTCTGCCTGTCAAAAAATAAAAAAAAAATAATAATAAAACAATAGCAAGAGTAGTTGAAAACTAAAAGACTGTATCTAATATAGTAAGAAAAATTAGAAATTACATAAGAATAAATATAATAAAAGATGAAAATGCACAAATTACATAATTTTTAGATACATAAAAGCCCATAAAAAAAAAGATTGTGTTCAATGGTAAAAAATTTAAGCTGAGGGGCTGATGCTGTGGTGCAGTAGGCTAAGCCTGCACCTGCAGGGCCAGCATTCCATATGGGTACTAGTTCTGTCCTGTGCTCTTCTTCTGATCCAGCTCTCTTCTATAGCCTGGGAAAGCAATAGGAGATGACCCAAGTGCTCACATGGCAGAACCGGAAGAAGCTCCTGGCTTCTGGCTTCAGATCAGCCTGGCTCCAGCTGTTGCAGCCATTTGGGGAGTGAACCAGTGGATGGTAGACCTCTCTTTCTATCTCTCCTTCTCTCTCTGTCCATAACCCTACCTTTCAAATAAATGAATAAAATCTTTAAAAACAATTAAGCTAAAAAAATTTCAATTGATTTATTATATATATGGAATTCAATCCCTACCAAAATCTGAGAAGATTTTTCAAGGAATTTTAAAAGCAATTACTGCGGCTCACTGGCTAATCCTCCGCCTGTGGCGCCAGCTCCCTGGGTTCTCGTCCCAGTTGGGGTGCCAGATTCTGTACCAGCTGCTCCTCTTCCAGTCCAACTCTCTGCTATGGCCTGGGAAGGCAGTGAAGGATGGCCCAGATTCTTGGGCCCTGCACCCACATGGGAGACCAGGTGGGGGCACCTGGCTCCTGGCTTTCGATTGGTGCAGCGCGCCATCCGTAGTGGCCATCTAGGGGGTGAACCAACAGAAAGGAAGACCTTTCTCTCTGTCTCTGTCTCTCTCTCTGTCTAAATCTGCCTGTCCAAAAAAAAAAAAAAAAAAAAATTACAGGGATAAGCAAAATGTCAAGGATATCATCCAATGTTAACAAAGAAAAAAGAGTTTGCTAACTCATTGAATGTAGAAGAATAGAAAGATGCCAAGGTAAAATATAAATACAAATATAATGAATCTACCCTCTTTGGCTCAAAAGTTGGTAAGTTCATGCTGTAAAGAAAACTAATAAGGGGACTTTTAAAAGTTTGTGTAAAATGGAGTTACAAAGTAAGTTTTATGTTGAAAAATTTCTTGAAATCTACGCAGTTTTCACAATATGCATTTCCATAAACTTTTTGAAAATCCCTCATGTTTCGAAACAAAACTCAAGGAAGTAATATACCTCTGCTCGGGCTGGCAGAGGGAGCACTGGGATGCAGAGGTCACCTGGGGCCAGGAGAAGGGTCTGCAGAGCTACTGCTCAAATGCATGTGAGTCAGGATCTGGTGTCCAGGCCTTTGTATACCCTCACCAGTCCAGAAAACTGAGAGTTTTTTAGACACTCGAGGAGTTATTCCAAGAATTTTCACTGTATACCCTGCACTGTGCACTACTGTCTCATGGAAACTTTAACTTTAGTTTCTCCAAAATTTATCATGTGTTTGTCAATAAAAGCACATTCAAGGACAGGCAGAGGTTTGCAGAGAAATTGCCTTTGTTTTTAGAATAAGACAGAAGGGAATGACACAAAAGGATAACACTGGAAGAGCAAAAATCGCAGATCCCCAGCACTCTCATGCACCACTTGGGAGCAGGATGAAAACACCACCTCTCCCTGATTCATATTTTTCCCAAGCAATATGTAAATCAAAAGAGATAACAGGTGCATTGATGACAAGTTCTTCAAGTGATGTGGCTTCCTGTAGGAAGGAAGAAAGTGATTTACACCGGTTTATAGAAGTTGATACTCCTGCAAAGGTAATTGTGTGGCTCTTGATAATTCAGAAGTTTAAATTCATCATCACATTTTGTCTTCAAGAGCTACCTCCATTCCTCATATAGATCTTTATTCTGCCACTTACACATTCAAGGGTGAAAAATGTGCCTCTCTGTATTAAATTACCTTTAAAACCTGCAGCTTTGTTTCAAGCTCTGATCTTCTGAGAATCACTGTTCCATTAAGAGTCTCTATCCTGTTTTAAGAAACAAAAAAAGAGAAGGGAGGTAAATAACCTGAGTGATTCATTTAAACAAGTGCCATCCTTATGGAGTACTACATTTTGAACACAAGCTATATTAAAAACGCTACATAAACCCTATGGATCTCATGGTACTTCAAGTGTCTGGATTTGGGCCAAATCTTCTGATACCATTCAGTGAAAGAAAATAAAGAAAGGGAAACAAACACAGAACCCTTAAAAGAGTGGCTAAAAGAAAACATGCTGAAGAATTTGTATCCTATAGTTCGTGTTGTATAGAAGTTACTATATGACAATGATGATTGCTCCCTACCAGAACTTACTCTTGCGGGGACAGGCTGAATCACCTCATTCATTGGCTAATAGACATTTATTGTACATCTACTATCAGACTCAGCCCCAGGCTAAGCACGAAGAATACAACAACAAAAGCAATAGGCATTTGGGAATCAAAATGTTATTTCTTGAGATAGGAAGAGGTCTTTTTCTTCCTAGGATTCTGGTAAGCCCTCACATCTGTAAATTGCTTTATAATTTTGGAACAAGAACCAACAGAACTGGAACACCTATATAATAACAACCTTTGTATGACTCTTTCATCTTAAGATCTTTAGCTTACAAAAGTTAAATCCTAGGATTATCAACTTAATTGTGCTCTATTCTTCCTACATCAAATGCCTTTCTAAAAATAAAACACTTGTTCTTTCCTGATTGACTTGATTTGTGCTGTGTGATCAAGTGAAAGACCCTTTTTTGGACTACTAAACAATCCATCTGAATACAATAACAAATTTGTGAATCACATACATAAGCATTTTAAAAATATTGATTCAAATTTCTTCTCGTAACTGAGGTGTAATTCAATTTATAGAGATATAAGAACATTCTCAGGCAATAGATGTCTATGAGCAAATTTCAATAGGCCACTGTCTTCAGTATCTGTACAGACTGTCTTCCATTTTCTTCATCTGAATTTCCAACAATTTTCTTTTTTTTTTTTTAAGATTTATTTATTTGTTTGAAAAGCAGAGTTACAGTGAGGCAGAAATAGAAAGAGAGACAGGTCCTCTATCCACTGGTTCACTCCCCAGATGGCTGCAATGGCCAGAAGTTCGGCGATCTGAAGCCAAGAGCCAGGAGTTTCTTCCTGGTCTCCCATGTGGGTGCGGGGGCCCAAGGACCTGGGCCATCTTCTACTGCTTTCCTAAGCCATAGCAGAGAGCTGGATCTGAAGTGGAGCAACCAAGACCCCAACCGGTGTCCATATGGGATGCTAGCACTGCAGGCTGTGGCTTTACCCGCTATACCACAGCGCCAGCCTCCCAACAGTTTTCTCCACCTATGGCTCCTTATTCACCTGTGGGCTGCCCACTTCCCTCATGTGGCATATTCCCTTCTAAATCTAATCACAGCATTTTGCTTGGACTCTGTATAGTTCCTATTATCCGAATCCAGGTTTCTCTGGAGCAAGAGAGCCTGCAACATTTACCCTGAATTCAGAGGACCCATAGAATCGGAGTCCATCTTCTACCATCACCAAGCATCTTATCCACATTCCAAACAACAAAAACATCCTCTGAAGTGTAGCAGAAGAGCATCCAGTAGATCCTCTATTGGCAGCTTACAATGAAAGGCTGCAGCTGAAAAGAATAGATCCTGGTGTCCTGAGAAAGTGACCCATCCCATCCCTAAACCCACTGGTTGGGTGACCTTCATTAAGCCCTTTTTAAATCTCAGGTCCTTTCATCTATAACAAGAAATAAAACAAACCCACAAAGCCACTGTAAAGGATGAGTAGCATAATACGGGATCCACCTCAATTAGAATAAAACTTAAACTCTTCAGCAATGCCAATGAGTTCCCTAATCTGCTCCTTGACCAATTATCTCTCTCCATTCTCATCAGCCTCTCCTAATCCACCCACCACCAGTGATGGATGCATTCTTTCTCTCAGTCCATTGGATGTGCCAAGCCCATTTTGAGAAATCAAGTCCTCTCTACCTAAAATGCTCCTGCCAGAAGCTCATATGACCACCCCTTCTCTTCAGTTAGGTCTCAGATCCAGTTTCATCTCCAATTTCACCTCCAGAGAGGACCACTGTACACATCTGAGCTAAACTAGCAGCCTGTTTACTCCGTGTTCTATGCCATTGCTCTGTTTATTTTACTCATAGTAGTTACCAGTTACATAAAAAAGCACTTGCTTTTCAGGTTTCTTCAGCCATCTTCTTCCAAAATTACTAAAGCACTTAAGCAAACCTTTGTCTTTGTCTCTCCTGAGACTATCACAGAGCTGGAAATATGGCATTTTTCCCGACAAACACCATTTTAATCAATGAGTGAATTCCATCTTTCAATTACTTATTAAGGTCTTATTAGGTACTAGGCATGCAATGGTGGAGAAGTCAGACTAGTCTCGAGCTGGGGAGACCAGTGTCCTCCTGGTAAGCTTTGAGTATCAGTAGCTATGTGTGGAGGACGTGGGGGAAGTTTTCAGGGTGGAGAGCATTGGGCAGACTGTGTTTCCTTCCAAATGGAACACTAGCAGGGAAAAACAACAGCTTGTGGCATAAGAGGAAAATGTGCAGCCCTTATGACCTTTTATTTGTTCTAGCCACAAGATTACATCAACTGTGGAAACTGGAGCAATTCCTCTCAGTCCAAAGAGAATGTGTGCCAGTTTAATTGAATTTGGCTTAAAAAATGCATTTTTAAATTCTATCCTTCCCACACAGACTTTGAGCTATTGATGTCTTCTGACTTCAGATGTTGACACTTTGTTCAAGTGTGAGAAAACCTTGAGGAACAAAAGAGCTGATAAAAAAAAATGTTTGTTCCCAATCCTAAAGCTGTGGTGCTCTACCCCTCTTCTTGTGATCTCTGAACAAAAAGCCCATTCATTCACTCAGCAGGCATTATGAGAGATGGTCACATCTTTGAAGCCCCACAGGAGCTAGTTGGATAGTTACCTGAGCAGGTTTCCTGACGATCTGATCAGGTCAACCACTTGCTTGTGGGTGAAGCCTTCAGTGCTCACGCCATTGATATTCGCAAGGACGTCACCTGGGAGATATCAAGAAAAACAGGAGTGCTATATTGATTAGTTGAATAATACTTTTGACACGCAGATAAAACAAAACAAGCAAGCTCTAAATCTTAGCAACATAAAGGAACTAAGAAAATTCAAGGCAAACACCACACACGACTTTCACTAGCAAAAAGTTTTCATTTCTTTCTATTCTGACGATTCATAATGAGCAGAGTTAAGAATTACCAGCTTGCAGGCCGGCACAGTGAGCAGGGCTGTCTTCTTCTACTTTGCAGATCAGAGTGCACATGTCCGAGGAGCAAACATTCTGGTTCTGGAGCCTGTGTGTCTGTAAAAATGATGGTAATAGAGAGTTACTGTTCAAAACACTCAAAACCTACTTGTCAAAACTAAAATTGTATCAATTACCAGTAAGCAAAATAGTAAGTAAGTGCAAAGGACAATTTGGAAAGGCTTCCCTGACAATAAACTGAATGAAAGGTAACAATTTTGCAATTCCACCAGCCTGCAGCCAATTCCATTCATAAAAAAACATCTGTCATGAGAAAGAAAATGGGTTGAGAGTGGCTCAGTGTTTCATATTTTCAATACTACAGCCACCTGAGACTATCATCATCCTACATTTATTAAGATAAATTTAAGTATCTCATTTACTAATGGGTTAAAAAATGTGGCTGAAAGCAAAAAGAAAAATCTCTATGTGATTCTCCCAAGCTAAAACACTCATTACAGGAGCATACAAAACAGTACATCCAGTAAGGAAAATATGCCAACAATGCTTATTTTAAATCATAGTTCTGCAAATAATGACAATCTGCCCTGTATTTCTTCAAAACTACTATAATTGATTCAATTACCTCCCTTTCTGAGCACATCTGCTCTGAATTCTCACTGGTTCGTTAGTCACCTCCACTAAATTAGAAGAAGTTACACCTTCCCTCTTACCTCAATTTCGCCAAGTAGTTTAGTAGTGGTTGTTTTCATTCTTTTTTTTTTTTTTAAAAAAAATCCCAAATTGTACCAAAACGATGAACAAATGTTTACAAGATATTGTGCCCCCATGACCTATAACTAACATTTTTCTTTTGTTTTAAAGATTTTTTATTTATTTGAAAAGCAGAGATTTACAGAGAGGTAGAGAGAGAGAGAGAGAGAGAGAGAGAGAGATCTTGCATCCACTGGTTCACTCCCCAAATGGCTGCAAAGTTCAGAGCTGGGCAGATCCAAAGCCAGTCACTTTTTCCCAGTCTTCCATTGGGTGCAGGAACCCAAGGACTTGGGCCACCTTCTGCTTCTTTCCCAAGCACTTTAGCACGGAGCTGGATCAGAAGTGGAACAGCTGGGACTCAAACCAACACCCATGTGGGATGGCGGTGCTGCAGGCCAGGGCTTTAACCTACTGCACCACAATGTTCACCCCAACATTTTTTTTCTTTTTTAAGCTCCTGGCTTCAGTCTGGCCAAGTCCTGACCATTGCAAAGTGAATCAGCAGATGAAAAAATTCTCTTCGTCTTTCTGTATCACACCTCCTCAACTCTTGGGCACTCTGCTTTTAAAGTAAATAAAATAAATAAATCTTTTTAAAAATATGATTCCTAAAATCAGAAAACTACAGTATTACTTTCTTACACAGGAATTGTTCTCTAATGTTCCTTCCTACTTATTTGATGGTGCCTGGGAACCATGAGTGAAAACCTTGAGTTGGTTAACCTCTGAAGGATTTCTATTCAACCTATAAGACATTTAGAATCTCCTCATCTGGGGCCCGTGCTGTGGCATAACAGGTAGAGCTGCTACCTGCCATGCCAGCATGCCATATGGGCACTGGTTCCAGTCCCAGCTGCTCCACTTCCAATCCAGCTCTCTGCTATGGCTTGGGAAAGCAGTGGAGGATGACCCAAATCCTTGGGCCCCTGCACCCACGTGGGAAACCTGGAAGAAGCTCTTGGCTCCTGGCTTCGGATGGTCACAGCTCCAGCCGTTGCGGCCAGCTGGGGAGTGAACCAGCAGATGGAAGATCTGTCTCTCTCTCTCTCTCTCTCTCTCTCTCTTTCTGCCTCTCCTTCTCTCTCTGTGTAACTCTGACTTTCAAGTCAGGGAGCAGGAGATGGGATGGTTGCGGGTTGGAGGGAAGTTATGGGGGGAGGGAAAAAGCCACTGTAATCCAAAAGCTGTACTTTGGAAATTTATATTTATTAAATAAAAGTTAAAAAATAAAAAAGGAAAAAAATCTCCTTATCTAAAAAGTAGAAGGAACTTTAAAAGATCATGTAGGTGGCTGGCACCGTGACTCAGTAGGTTAATCCTCCACCTGCGGTGCCAGTATTCCAGGTTCTAGTCCCGGTTGGGGTGTCGGTTCTGTCCTGGTTGCTCCTCTCCCAGTCCAGCTCTCCGCTGTGGCCCGTGATGGCAGTGGAGGATGACTCAAGTGCTTGGGCCCTGCACCCACATGGGAGACCAGGAGGAAGCACCTGGCTCCTGGCTTCAGATTGGTGCAGTGCGCCAGCCATAGCAGCCATGTGGGGGTGAACTAAAGGAGGGAAGACCTTTCTCCGTCTCTCTCTCTCACTGTCTAACTCTGCCTGTCAAAAAAAAAAAAAAAAAATCATGTAGGGGAGTGGGCAGTTATCCCAGGCACTAAGATGTCCAAGTCCCATATCAGAGCACCTAATTTCAAGGCCAGCTCTGGCTCCTAACTCCAGCTTCCTACCAATGCAGACCCCAGGAGGCAGCAGTGATGGATCAAGTAATTGGGTTCCTAACATCCATGTGGGAGACCTACACTGAGTTCCCAGTTTCTGGCTGTGACCCAGCCCAATCTTGGCCATTGTGGACATCTGAGGAGTGAACCAACAGATGGGAAATCTTTTTCTGTCCATCTATCTCTCTGTCTTTCAAAGAAATTTTTAAAAGGTGTTGTAATACATCTCACATCTATATCAGAGACTCTGTTAGCAGTTTTTCTGCCAGAGGACTTGCACTTCATCTTGAACACTTCCAGAGATGGAAGGTTGGTCTAGTTCATGCAGTACATGAATCAAATCAAATAAAACTGACACTCATTTGGAAGCCACTATTCTAACAATTGTCAACAGTAGTGAGAATATACCCTGCATCCCCAGTGATCAAGTGAGTACAGTGCAGGGGACATATGTTGATTTATTTAGTTGTACCTACCTATATGGTCACAAAGAGCATATAATTTGGAAGACAGAGATAAAGAAGAAGTGACAGAAGTCCCAAAGTTACAGAAAATAGTAATTAGTTGAATACTTCACTCTCTCTCACCACAATCTAGTTCCTATTATAGGCCCCAGAGACTGAATGATCATCTGCATTCAGAGACATAATGGTCACATTGTCCTTTCTCAGGTTCAGTGACCTTCAATCTAACACCTGTCATTTCTTAATCATCTGCTTATACCAGGCACATTGCTATTTGCCTTAAATGCATTATTTCCTTTAAACTCCAAGGCTCTTCTAAGGCAGAAATTGAAAGAATATGAATACAGGTGTCTTCCTCATGCCGACTGGTTCTCATGAGCAGCATAAAACTAGTACCCATGGGAAAACCAGACATGAGGATGTATCTGGTCTCTTCCAAAGTCACCTACCTGGTACACCAGGACCCAAATATGTATTCACACTGGGTATACAATACAGAGGCTATGACATTCTCTCTGGTCTTCAAAAAGCTCTCAGAAGCATTTCATCTATTTGTTAAACTCAACAAATCTCATGAATACTAGAGAATAGATTAGGGCATGAACCTGGTAATGGGAAGCATATACCAGAAGCAATTGACATTGGTGTGTGTTCCTGTATCACCTCAGTTAACACATACATGCTGCAGCTCAGGATTGAAGCCATTAGCTCCTGCTGACAGACAAGGGGTTCAGTGATGGGATGGCCTATTGTCCACTTAGGATAATTTTAACTCTTGCCCTAAGTAGAGAATTATGTAGAAGCAGTGGCAATTGTATCACATCAGAGTGAGAAAAGTAAGAATAAGTGAGTAGTCATTTATCCTGTTTTCAATAGCAACTGCTGTTCATTCTTGAGGGTAATTCTCATTTGACAAGAAGCAGTCACAAAAAGCAGTGTCTCTACGACAATTTAGGGAGTGTTTTATGTGAATAGGGCATGTAAGAGCATACCATATTTCTAAAATTAGATGGATTTCACCAAATATTGTGATAAACTATAGAGTTCAGCAAATTTAAGAGTTCAAAAAGTAGAAGATATCTTCTTTTCTCTTATAGCCTTCTCCCTGTTCATTCCATTTTGTTTCTTTATTCATAAAACATGTTTTACTTAGCAGCTTCCTGTTCTTGATCTTAAAATACACACTGACTTTCCAATTGTGGGGCTGATCTCATACCAAAGTTTTCTGAGAGCAGCTCCAAAACTAAGATCTAAAATCTGATGTGTAGTAAGAATATAATTATGCAAAGCACATCTGAAGAAAATGCAAAAAGTGCTATGGAAGAAAACAGTTACGCTTAAGCCACTACTGATATATTTGGTTGGACTAGAGGTCTTTTGTCTTAACTCACCATCATTAAAAGCAGGGTCATGGAAAAGGAGACAGTAACTAAGAGATAAAATTCTTAGGCAATTACATTGAAGTCTATAAAGACTGTTAGAAAGTTCTTACAGCATTAAAACAACCTGCAAGTAGAGGCAAATGTCCTACAGTGGTTCAAGTATCAGTTATGAAGTACTGTCATTAGAAAAAAGGGTCTAAATTTCTCACTATATCCAATGTGAAATCTTTAGAATCAAACATAACAGGAGCTGTTTGTGAACACATGCATTCAAAATACATTATATAGCTTTCAAACACTTCTTGAATATCAAAGTAAAGACTCATAACCTGATACACAGTATAACGTGATTATGAATATATCAAAAACAAATATGTAAAAAGTACACCTTTAAAAAATGTTTCCCTCTCTTATCTAAGACCAGACTGCTATCATGCATTTCTGATCCATCTCAGACTTAAGAGAAGATGGAAGAAATTAAGCACAGGACCTGAGCAGATCTCATACCTAAAATAAGGACTTAATTTTAGCAGCTTCAGTGTTTTCCATGACAGAACTTAGCACACTGAAATACAACCAGGAACCTCCAAACACTGAATAAAACTCAGTTTCCATAATTCTGTATAACTAACTTCAATTTTTTTTTTTGCAAGCATCATGACACTGCCAATGCAGTTTCTTCCTTGAAAGTCCAGAAAATTTGAAAACTGCTTACCCCAATTTCAAATCCAAATGTTTCATTATCCTGCTTTACCACAGTAACAAGCTTTCTGTAATAAAAATTTAAAAATCTTCGTTAACATCAAAGTATCAGACTTGGAATATTTCATGATTTATAATAACTGTAACAATTAACATTTATGTAGACTTTAATGTGTATGACACTGTTGGGGGAGGGCATGTGTGCGTATGAACAATTTGAATAGTTGGGTTCCAAAAATGTGTTGGTAACAGACCCAAAAATAAATGAATCTCTTTACCTTTGAGACCAGGAAAAGTCACCCAAAGAACCCGATCTGGTCAAAGCAAGCTGAAAAATATAAAAGGTACACAGTTATTTCAAGGTCCATAAGATAAGATACATCGGCAAACTGTACTAGATTACTGAGGACTTTCGTGGGTTTTATCAACTTTCTTGGCACAGTTCCTGGGAAATAGTCACTAAAGGCAGGAATTTCCATTCTCCAGGGATGAAAAAGGGGAGTTGGGCAAGGGTGTTTTTAGGAACTACATTTGAAGGCTTAAAGGTGCTCAGATGTAATGCATTGTGGTGAAAAGAGTTCGTGTATTTCGGCAAACCCCCAGAGCTTCCCATGAGAACTTCTTCTCTGATCTGTATTTTAAGAAGCATCCAAAAGATTAACCATAGCAATTCATAATCACCCTGAAAGCCAAAGAAACCTAAGATCCAGAGAATGGCATGCAAAACCCAAATACTCATGCCTGATAGTTTTTGGAGATGCTGATAAAATGACACTGTTCTTCCTAATGGTTCAGTGTCACATTTTCAGTAGAATAAAATGATCTCTAAAGAACCGGCACAAAGAAGCAAGTGTTATAGCTCAGTGGATTACATCACCATTAGATGTTCACATCCCATGTTGGAGCTCCTGGGATTGAAGCCTGCTTCTGCTGCCAATCCAGCTTCCTATTAATTCATGCAGGAAGTAGCAGATGATAGCTCCAATGCACGGGTCCCTGCCACATGTTAGAGACCCACATGGAGTTCCTGCCTCCTGATTTTGGCCTACTCCAACACCACCTATTTCAGGCATTTGAGGAATTAACCAGTGGATAAAGGTTCTCTCACTCTCTGATTTTCAAATAAATAAATTCTGAAGGAAAGTGGAAAATATAAACAAAAATCAATAACATAAAAACATACATACAATTAGGAAATAAATAAAGCTGAAGTTGGTTCTTAGAAAAAATAAAATAAAATAAAAAACAGCTCATATACAGAGGCATAATCCAGGTGAAACCAACAACTCAAACTCTAATTCTGTCTGTGCATTGTTTTGGAGGAGTGCAGTGAGATTTCCAGCCAATAAAGGAGAGTAACCTCAGAATGGTATAAATAATATCTTCACTCCTTTACACATTTTTAAAAAGATCACGTGAATTTCAGCTTTCAGGATACGCACCACTATTGTAAATTAAAAGTTAACAAAAGGTGGTGCTTCTATTTGGAAGGATTACAAAGGACGTTTGTGTGATTTTTGTTTGGGGATATTTTGGTAAATGTTAATTAGCTTGTTCTCAAGTGTTGGTCCAAGGGTCCAAAGCATAAGTGTATGCTGCTAGCCCAAACTACTGAATTGCCAAGCTAACATGGCTGTCATACTCCTATGCATGGATTTCAAAAAAATTTTCTCCCAAATGAATTTATTATTAATTTAATTTTCTGTGAACTTTTCTAAGTGCCCTCATGTGTAAGTGAATGCATAAAATATCAGAGTAGAGCATAGTGAGTACAGGAAAAAATAAAACAGTGGGAGAAAACTACATAGAAGAAGTGAATGTACATACAATGAGTTACAAAAATGAAATGTTCAGCAAGAAATTTATGAGGAGGGACGCCTGCTTTACTTTAGGGAAGCACAGATTTTCTGGAATGGTCCAGTCTTCAAAATTCGGCCACTGGTCAGTAAAGTTAACGTAAGAGTAAGGTGATCTATCTCTCCAGTTTGATGTAAATTAGTTATATTTTCCTCTTTTGTCAGTTCTAGACCTCGACTCATTTATATTACCCTGAAGATAAATAGTATAGCTCATGGCCAAAATTATTTTCTGGATGTACTAAAACAATCTATTTTAACTTAATGAAGGAATAACTGTGGAAGGTCTACAACAATTTGTGTGATTTGTTACAGCCTGATGTGTCCCATTAGCAAGGACGGGGGCCATTCAGCTATGTGGTTGGCTGCCTTCTTGTAGAAGAGAGCAGGAAAGTTGTGTTTCCACACATTTTCAGACGTCCCCTAGTATTGGAATTACAGTTTCTTAATCTATTTAATTATTTTCATCTGCTTGTCTTCCACTCAGTTCAGATTGTAAGGTATTTGGGTAGGTCATATTTGATTACATCATCAATAACTATAAATTAGGATTAAATTTTTAAAATAGTACTCTTGCTATTAATACCCACCATATACATATATGTGCAGTTGTACTTCTATGTCTAGAAATGAAGGGCATACTGGATTAAATGCCTCACTTCTATACATAATCATCAGAATGCTTTGAGCCTCTTAGAGAATATATTTGTTTACTTTCTACCCCCAAATCCTGCCTGAAACAGAGTGCAAACTGAAAAATAGAGAAATAATAAAAAAGAAACTACAAGACAATAACACAAGCAAATGAGTGGGAGTGAATATCCAAGTTAAAGTATTCAAGTTCAGGAGGAATATATTAAGATATTATTCAACTTTCTCCTTCATTACATTAAACAATCATAAGAAAAACTCAAGGGTGATCATCAAAGAATACAAAACCCAAAAATAACAATTATTTAGTTATATTTTTAAAAAGCACCAGAGGACAACAACAAAATTTCAATCCAACAACAGCAAGAACTGTAGAAAAAGAAAATGAGTAGAAAATAATGTAGGACAGTGATGTATTAACATATAACTATAAAATGGATACATGATACCAAGACTAAATGAATTATTAAATTTCAAGCCTTGGTTATTTTAAACATACTTTTACTAGGCTAACCCTCATAGCAGTGATGGGATCCTGAAGATTTCATCCAACCTGCTTTCTAAAAACAAAGTAATGCTTGGTAGACTGAAATCTAAAATCTTTTCGGTTCACAAGACAGATCCAAGACCTCCACAGGGAAGGACAATTCCACCACATGCCTCCTTCCAAGCTTTCTATTTTCTAAAATGAAAACATTTGCCTAGCACAACATGAGAAGCATAGCAACGTTCAACTCCCATGGATTGACTGACTTCGGATTATCAGTGACACATAAAAAATCAGCCTAAGTCAAATCATAAATTAGTTTCCATCTGGATTAGCAAGGCGGCTGTTTCAGACACCTAGCATTTAAATAAAAAAGCAGCTTAAATAAATTAGGCACCATCCAATTTTCTGACACAGGCCACGTGTTGACACAAAGCCTCCTTGTTTTTGATCTGGGCTGTCAGACTCCAGTGATGTAGAAAGAATGTTCTCAAGGTTCCATGTAGCTTGCCCACCACATGATCTGCCAAAGTGACATGAAATGTATCTCAGGTCTTACCAAGGGCCTTATACTTGGGAAACAATTTTCCCTGCACCCCTTTCCCTGGGGCTAGCAGCCCATCACCACGAGGACCTCCCAGACAGACCCTTTACCCAGGGTTGTAGTGATGGCACCAAAAATCATGAATGAGGAGCTGGTGTGCAATTCACAGCATATGCTGGCAGCAGCTGTCTTTTATTACACATTATCTAATATGAGAAATCTAGGTTTAGCAATTTGGCAGGCTTGCAAACTACACATTCAATTATGACTGCTGAATAGACAAAGCTCCCTAAGTCCTCGCTAGCCACTAATCTAATGATGCCTGGGGATGGGCTTATGATTGCTCTTCTTCTGCTTTTTGTCACATGACTTAAAAGATCAGGCTTTAATATTCAACATGTAATTTATTCTGCTGTGCAGTGATTCACACGTCCTGCTTTAATGGGAAACCAAGACTAAATACCTCAGCTGTCATTTTGCAAAAGATGGAGGTAATCTGCAGCTCAGCCAAACAGCTGGCTGCCTTTGAGAAGCTCAAAGTTTAACACCATAGCCACTTCTGTTGCTAAATGACAGTTACTTCCTGGTACCCATTCTCTGTACTCATTTCCTGAAAGCACTAGGGGTGGGATAGGGGGAGGATACTGATTCACAGCTTAGGTGTTTTATTGGTGTTGTTTGTTTCAAAAGTCCCAAAATGATGTGTACTCTGCCTCACCCTAATTTTTCCATGAATACAGCTCCTGCCCTACTCTTTACCGTCAAGAGATTTTGATAGCAAGGTTTGCAGGCTATTCAAACACACACCAAAACAAAGAAACTAAACTCAACTTCCTAACTTGTAAGTTCCCTAAGAACCCTCAATAGTAGGCTGCAGTTTCTGAGGAAGGTCTGATTATAGGTTCACGAACCTCTTTTTCAAATGGTTAGGTATTGATGCCAAGCATGCCACAGAATGGATTAAACAATACTTTGTCAATTTGTATTTAGTGAAACTCACACCATTTTCCACCTAAAAGCATCATGGAATGATCCAATCCCCTTGGTGCAGTTAGGAGCACCTGCAGTTATGGTACCTGGTGGATGTGCTTCCAGAAATACAGTGAAAGCTCACAAAAAGCAGTACCGTCCTGGAAATACACACACTGCAGGGCTCAGCACAAGTTCCTTCTCTGAACTTCTAAGTGAAATCGCCTTTCCAGGAGTTGCCTAGCTAGTAATGATTTGATAACTAAAAGAAAATCAGGCAAAAAAAATGCGGTTTGTGGTACTACTACTGAACAAACTTCTTGCCAGTTTTCCAGGACTCTGGTTCTCATTCCAGCACTCTGAACTTTCCAGAAGGTACCTGCCAAAGCTACCATGTGAAAGATGGGCAGTAAAACACAGTCACTACTACTCCTTTAGCATTACTGTGTTTCTAAAAACTGTTCTTATTTCCTTCTCACTACTTCCTACAGACTTTTCCATTGCGTGAAATTTTTTTAAACTATGTTCAAAAGTAGAAGCTTTTCTGGGTTGTCTGATACTTCCAACAAATGCAGGTATTGAGGAAATATACACAGAGAAATCTATCTTTAAACAATTCTGAGTGTATACACCCAATTGATTGTGAAGTCTATGTTGAAAGTACAGGGTAGCCAGATACAGCTTTGCAAAAGCCAACGCCAACAGGAACAAGAAGTATGAATTATTGACGTCAGCTCTGAAAGTGTTGAAAATAACAGTAGGGAAGAAACACCTGCTCATGGGATTGCTAACAGGGCTCTTCTTGTCTGCAATCCAGTCAGTGCCAAATGGGTGACTGGTCTCTAAAAACCAGTTAAAGGAAAAGAACATCAGTTTGGAAAATTGTGAAATGCTGAGGTACACTTGCATCTAGTCTCATTCATGATAAATGTATAGATTCTGAAGTTTCATGTTCAAGAGGTTTTGTTTTGCTTTTTCTAAAAAAGTAACACCCACAATAGCAGGAAAAACCGTTTGAATATGCAGAGTCTACTATGTGGAACAATATGACAAAGATCTGGAGAAGATAAGAATGTATGCATAAATTAATTGGTGCAGGGCTGTGTACAAGCATACATGTGCTCATATTTGTGTGCATACATGTGTGTATTTCATATGCCTAAATCTCATTTTTGATTTTCTTTTTTTTTCAGTTCACTCTATCTTCACTCAGGTTTAAAATCAAATGTGACTCTGTCTTCAGTGCCTTTCATACTCTGTCTTTTCACCACTGTCATTTCTTTTTTCTTGAACTACTGCAAAAGTTCCTCCCGTGCTGCTAACTCTCTACTCACCAACATACCGTTTTTCCAAAATTAAGTTCCCCAAACCCTTCACTGTTCATCCAAGTTCAGAGGCTCTCTGTGTTAATCAAATGGCATTTGGCTCTCTATATCAGCAGAGTCAACATCCGTGGGTTCAACCCACAGCAGATGGAGAACATGTGAAAAGAAAATGTGTTTGTACTGAACACATACAGATGTTTTTGCAAAGCAACCCAGCTCTGAGATCTCTTATCTCCTATGCATGCCCTGGGTTTTCTTAACACACTAAATCTTACACAGTTACACAAACATGTTCTCAAGGCCCCAGGCTCTGTGCCACAGCATTAATTACCCACTTGCTGTGTAATACTGAATATCCTTCAAGGTTGTATTCAAAGACACATAACTTGGAGGAGAGTATTTATGCTGTTTTGCTTTCTATAACACTGCATGCATACTGCCTATTGAGTTGTAAACACTACCACGGCAGGAAACATGGTCTTCTGATCTTTGAGCCTCCTACACATAGCATGATGTCTATCTACTCCCATGTAGCTGCTCAGACTACGTTGTTGCACCAAAATTTCTGGGCTTAAGACTAAATAAAATGATGAGACTGAGTTGAACATATAGAAATGGAAAATTCTGACTCTGTTTCCAAAATTAGCACCTATTTTTACCAGAAAGTATTCAATGAAGAAAATGAAACTATAGCCTAATCAAGTGAACCATAGGAGTATTTATTTCTGTAGCTTTGTGGCAAATATATATAAAAAAAAAACAAATTTCTGTATATCTGAAAACAGAATAAAGATGTTGATATTTTTCATGTTGCTTTATTTACAGAGGTCGTAAACTAATAGAAATATTTATCAATACATTAAACTTTGTACCATAAAATAACATTGAATTAAGAGTGACCCATTATCCAAATCATGGCAAATTACACCCTTCATCATCAGCGTGAAAAATACCAAGAAATCAACTATATACAACACTGAACTCTCTAATCCTGAAGTTAGAAGGATTAAGAGGAGCACGAGAGCAAGATTAAAGGCCAAAATCTATCTTCTAAAGGAATTCTAAGTCTTTTCTGTGTAAGTGCTCTACCTACATTCAAATATATTCTTGGGGGCATTACAACAAGTTATATAAACAGATGTTGAAGATGTACCCTTCTTTAAAAATACTTTTTTACAAATTAGAAAGCAAAGAACAAAAATTGAGTTACATCCAGCTGGACATGAATTTTTCCAATGGAGTTTTCATCCCTAGAGGATTATTTTGCACTGGAAGTTTTAAAACAGCATACTCGGGCCTCTGAGGAGCACAGACGGCACCTCAAGCATCATATTAGGCGCTGCACACACCCTTACCTCAGTAGCAAGAGCTCACTTGAGGTGCTTTTTTAAATTATACGCATTTTAGAAAAAAATAAAACTGAATTTTAGAGAGGCAAGTGACTTTCTCAAGATTCCACAACTAGGAGGCCGGACAGCTGGGGTTCAGTCTGGCACTCACCTGTCCAAGACACCTTATTTCCCAGAAACATAAGGTATGTGCCAGTGCCCCAGAGCTGAACATAACTTAGTCAACAAAATGTGTCCTCAGGAAAAAAACATTCTCTTTTGATTATGAGCTGACATGACTAACAAAGGCTAGAAGTGAGGATGGGTGGAAAAGAATCAGTGAGGAACTAAAGCGGGAAAAGTCAGACATTCTCTTGCTCTCGCAATTGTGATCATATAAACCGTCTTCAAGTTTGCTGTGCTGAATGGTTTTCCTTAGCCCTGAGCACCTCTTCAAATGAGAACAGTTTGTAAGCTTTTCCTTGAACAGAAGAGAACATTTAGGTGCTTGATTAAGGTCTCTAATCTTTGGACTAGGCCAGTAGTAGCTCTTTGGGTCTCTGGCCTCCTTCCTCACTCGTACTCTCACTAATTCCAAAGCCTCTAAGATCAAACGTTTAGTACGAGGTAGGACAACCACTATCACTCTGCTCTCAGGAGAACATGACCCTCATAAAGGTACAAAATCACCATCATACCTGCTTTCGTCCCCGAGGCAGAGTAGCCACAGTGTCTGCCAGCATTTGAATCCTTCTGTTGTCGTCCTCTGTAAAGCTGCCTGGGAGTGCGGAGTAAGAGCTATATGCTGGACCAGAGCTATAGTCCACCAAATTGCCATTGCTGCTCTGTTGCTTGAGTCTTTTTAAAGACATTGTGAATAAAGATTACTCCAGCAGGCACATGGTTGAGTGGCCTTGCAGGATGGGGGAAGCTGAAAGTACCACTCTCAGACAAGTGATCAAAAGTAGCAAAGCAGACAGCCCACGTGACTTCTGTGGTTTGAGGTGCTTGTTACACAAACCCTATCTTGCAGTTCACTCCCATTTCTCACTGTTTTTTTCTGTAAGCTCCTGAGAGAACCTCAAGCTGATTTTCAAACTTTAAAAAAAAAAATCAACTTATTTTTTTCTCCCTCAAATACCCAGAACTCTTACGTTTTCATATTCTATGGCAAGTTGTGTTCAAAACACCATCTGCCATGTTTTTTAAGAAGAAAGAAAAACTTCCTCACTTTCTGCCACTTGTTTCACATCCACTCCCCTTCTTAACATTAGCAGAGCTATGCAAAAGTCAGAGTTTGTGGACATTTGGCTCTTGTGAATGCAAGCAAGAAATACAGGTGCTGGTTATGCATTGTTCCCTCACAAAGTCCTTGAGGTGTACTCTCCCTGAAGTACACCTCAGCTCATTAACGTTCATCAGAAAGACGTTATGTCTGCTACTTGGATTACAGCCACTCAGCATTCTTCTGGTTGTCCTTCCACCACTTTATCCTTACTAAAATGATCCATCATCTTTACAAGGTATAATAGGAAGACAAAATCAGCCACCCTAGGGCACACTGCTGGCTACCTTTTAGACTGGACTTTTTCAGACTCAGTAAGTGGTCCCAAGGGAGGTGGAGTGGCCAGGAAGGAAAACCAAGGTGACTCAAGATTGTTTCCCAGCAAGTGCCAACGGGTCAAGGTCACCATCACAAGGTACTCAAGAGCACACTATTTTTCTTTTTAGCAGAGTTTGGGGACAAGTGGTTTTGAGAGAACTGCTTTCAGGGGAGGATCAGGAAATGCAAGCAAAAGGAACAATCAAAACCAAAGTCAAGAAAAGAAACTTCGTGTAACAAAAAAAGTCAAATGTCCTTTTAAAATCATTTTGAAGTTAATACTAGAATTTAAAATAGTTAGACAATCTTTTTACTAAAACAGAATGCATGTATTTAAAGTTAGAGTGAGTTTAGCTTAAAGAGAACCTACTAAATGTAACAAGTAAAGGAGCCAGCCAAATGGATAAGATAAATGTATAAGACAAAATGCAGTGATGGAGACTTTGCTTACTAAAAAATACATCAAATAGATGATGGCCCAAGTGCTTGGGTTCCTGAGCCCATGTGGGAGACTCTGGTGCAGTTTCTGGCTCCTGGCTTTGACCTGCCCCTGACTGTCGCAGCCATATGGGGAGTAAACCACCAGATGGAAAATCTCTCTCTCCCTTGCTCTCTGTTGCTCTGCCTTTCAAATAAATAACTACATAATTTTTTTAAAAGAAGTTAAAAGTATAATGGTGATTACCGGAGAAATAGAAATAGAAAGGGGAAGAGAAATGGGGAAAGGTTGATTAATAGGTACCAAGTCAGAGCTAGATATGAGATAAAGTTCTGGGGATGTATTGCACAGTAGGGTGACTATAGATAATGTTCATGGACAACATAATTTTCTATTTTAAAAAATTAGAAGATAAGATTTGGAATGTTTTCACTTTAAAGAA
Source organism: Oryctolagus cuniculus (assembly GCF_051225735.1). Taxonomy (NCBI): domain Eukaryota; kingdom Metazoa; phylum Chordata; class Mammalia; order Lagomorpha; family Leporidae; genus Oryctolagus; species Oryctolagus cuniculus. Next base: position 84,551,793 of record NC_142869.1, on the reverse strand, counting down.
ATGTCAAATATCTGAGGAGACAGAAATACTTTCCCTGCTTGGACATTATACATGTACCAAAATATCACACAGTGCTTCATAACTATATAAAATTCTTATGTCAGTCAAAAATTTTATGTAACAATTTTTTTCAATAAATTAAAAATCAAATGCAATAAATACTTGCTTTAGTTATAAAATAAAAAAAGGATAAGTCATAGAGATCTCTCCCTGCCATGTGAAAACACAACAACAAAAAAGCAGTCATCTGCAATCCAAGTAGAATGCCCTCCCCAGGAACTGAATGGCCAGCACCTGGTCTTGGGCTTCCCAGAGTCCAGAACTATGAGAAAAAACATTTTCGTTGTTTCAAGCTACCCAGTCTACAGTTTGTGTTTGCTATGGTATTTGTTATGGCAGTCTCAACTGACTCAGACACTCTTCACATCTCAGTTATTACAAGTCTAACTCAAATAATTGTGAAGAGGAACAGACATAACAGCCCATGTGTAGCACATGATATGACATCAGCTATTACTTTTTTGGATTTGTTTTAAGTAATCTACAGTACTTTAGAAAGTTTATGGGGAAATTGAATTAATAATGAGCTTATTTTTTGTGAAAAAGAAAATTTGAAACCACATAGAGATTTTCTATGAACTTTTGAAGACTCTTCATAACTGAAAATGAAGATTTAAAAGAAATGAGTTTCATTCTATTTTAAATGTCTCATGCCCATAAGAGCAGTAAGGATGTCCTCATCGCCCTTAAGAAGTCTAAAGACTAGAATGCATGTGACGTCCGTTGGTTTAGTATATCAAGATGTCTGCCAAACATCATCAGAGCCAATGACTGAAATTTCTGGATTATTGTTAGTTCAATTCATCTGTTCATTAAGGTAGAGCTGGAGAGGACTGAGTGGTAACTTAAAAAATAGGATTTCTGAGGCCAGTGTTGTGGCACAGCAGGTTAAGCTGCCACCTTAGATACCAGCATCGCATACGGGCTGTTCCACTTCCAGAGGTCCTGAAGTTCTTACCTTAGAAATCCTAGTCTGGATAAAGAGCAAATACTAGCTTGGAACTGGACATACATATTTAAAAGAGCAAAAAGAAAAACTTTAAACCTAATATAAATAATAATTAACAATAGATAATGTCCATCATGCAATACAAGGACAATAAATAATTCTCTGACCTATTTTAGCTTGGATTAATCAAATAATGAAGCTCTGAGTGGATTGCAGTATCATCCAAGAGATTAAGTCGCTAAAATCATTTGGGGCCTTAGTTATGAGTACTTTAACTAGGTGATACAAATAGATTATCTGAGTCAGCTTTTCATTGATCAACTCAGAGGGACAATTTCAAAATTTCTTTTAAATGTAAAAGCAAACGTCTTTACTCATCCATTTGGTGCACTTCTTACAAGAAACAACGTTAATGGCATTTTTTAAAAACTCCAATTACTTTTTTATCTCCTTCAGATGTAGGAAGAGTTCACTGAGCATGGTGGACATACAGCAGAGATGGAACTCTACACTGTTCCAAGTTGAAGGCAAAAGGAGTGTATGGGTCACGAGGAAACAATAAGGGTATGTGTAGGTTTTGTGGTCTTTCTACTTTCTTGTTTGTTGAGTTCTTTATTCATTGGAGGCTTAAACTTGTGATTATTAACTACATTGAAGGTATGTCATTGCAAAAATTCAAGGAATTATAAGAAAGGATGGAGAAGAAATGTGAGAGAGAAGGAGGCAGAATGGGAAGTATCATCATGTTCTTAAAACTGCATATATGAAACACATGAAATGAAAGAAAGAAAGAAAACTTTTGCCTATACCATGTATATATGCAAAATTTGCTATAAGTGCTTCAGTTGTTTGAGTTTTGAAGAGTAAATCTATGCAATAATTTTAAAACTGTACTCATCAGATTGTACGGAGCTCCTGAGAAGCTCCTGGGAAGAAGAAAAAAAAAAGGAATAGGAGATGATTCTTGGATTTCCAGGTTTGACTTCAGTCACAGTACTTCTGCCTTTAATTGTTTTATATTGTGTTCCTCTTCATATTATATGATTTAGTCGGGTTAAAAAAAATCTAACAAGAAATAACCCCAAATCTACACATGGTGTGTGAAGAACAATATTCTGAGGCCCTCTGCCAAAAAGAGTCATTCCAGGGGTAGGCATTTGGTGCAGCAAACACCACTTGAGATACTCACCTTCCGTATCAGAGTGCCTGAGTTTGAGCCCCAGCTCTGCTTCTGATTCTAGTTTCCTGCTAATGCATACCATAGGAGGCAGCAGATGATGGCTCAAGTATTTGGAGCCCTGACACTGACTTAGGAGTCTTGAATTGAGACCCAAATCCTGGCTTCTGCCTAGCAGTGTTCTGACTGTTGCAGACATTACAGGAGTGAACCAGTGCATAAAAGATTCTCTGTCTGTCTGTCTGTCTCTCTCTCTCTCTCTCTCTGTGTCTCCCTTTCAAATAAAATGACAATAAACATAAAATTTTAACTAGTTACATTGAAGCTCTAATGTGGAATTGTTTTTTTTTAACTTTTATTTAATGAATATAAATTTCCAAAGTACAGCTTATGGATTACAATGGCTTCCCCCACATACCGTCCCTCCCACCCACAACCCTCCCCTTTCCCACTCCCTCTCCCCTTCCATTCACATCAAGATTCATTTTCGATTATCTTAATATACAGAAGATCAGCTTAGTATACATTAAGTAAGGATTTCAACAGTTTGCTCCCACACAGAAACATAAAGTGAAAAATAATAGATGATTTTTTTTTAATGATGATGAAATCTGATCAGACCTATTGTCATGTTTAATCCCAGTGAGAGTCAAGTTGGGAGTTGATAATTTCTTTTTTTTTAACAGAGGATCAGTTTAGTATACATTAAGTAAAGATTTCAACAGTTTGCACCCCCATAGAAACACAAAGTGAAATATATTGTTTGAGTACTCGTTATAGCATTAAATCTCAATGCACAGCACATTAAGGACAGAGATCCTACATGAGGAGTAAGTGCACAGTGACGCCTGTTGTTGACTTTACCAATTGACACTCCTGTCTATGGCATCAGTAATCTCCCTATGCTCCAGTCATGAGTTTCCAAGGCTATGGAAGCCCTCTGAGTTCTCCGATTCTTATCTTGTTTAGACAAGGTCATAGTCAAAGTGGAGGTTCTCTCCTCCCTTCAGAGAAAGGTACCTCCTTCTTTGAAGACCTGTTCTTTCCACTGGGATCTCACTCGCAGAGATCTTTTGCCAGAGTGTCTTGGCTTTCCATGCCTGAAATACTCTCATGGGCTTTTCAGCCAGATCCGAATGCCTTTAGGGCTGATTCTGAGGCCAGAGTGCTATTTAGGACATCTGCCATTCTATGAGTCTGCTGAGTATCTCAATTCCCATGTTGGATCACTCTCCCCTTTATTTATTCTATCGGTTAGTGTTAGCAGGTACTAGACTTGTTTATGTGCTCCCTTTGACTCTTAGTCCTTTCATTATGATCAATTGTGAACTGAAATTGATCACTTGGAATAGTGAGATGGCATTGGTACATGCCACCTTGATGGGATTGAATTGGAATCCCCTGGTATGTTTTTAACTCTACCATTTGGGGCAAGTCAGCTTGAGCATGTCCCAAATTATACATCTCTTCCCTCTCTTATTCCCACTCTTATGTTTAACAGGGATCACTCAGAAATAGGTCATGGAGGCCTGAATAAACGTAATTTTGGCTGCTTCAAACATATTTTCTTAGCAAGTTTTTTTTTTTAAAGATTTATTTATTTGCTTGAAACATTGAGTTACAGAAACACAGGGAGAGAAGAGAGAGAGCTTCCATCTGCTGATTAATTCCCCAAATGGCCGCAACAGCAAGGACTGAACCAGAACCAAGTCGGAGCTAGGAGATTCATCCAGGCTTCCTACGTAGGTGCAGGGGCCCAAGCACTTTCACTGTTTTGTACTTTCCCAGGCCAATAGAAGGGAGTTGCAGAAGAAGTGGCGCAGCTGGGATTTGAACCTGCACCTATATGGGATACCAGCACTAACAATGTCAGAGCCCAGCAAGGTGTTTTTAAAACAAATTTTATAGAGGTATACATTGACAAACCACATATAAATCATAAGATTTGAGATTTTGACTCATAAAATCACTACAGCCAAGGTAGTGGCATATGTATCAATATCTTTTCTTTGTAAATTGCCCTCTCTTACTACCAAACTCCCTATCCTGGCATATTGTTGTACAAGACACAATCAGTGATCAAAAATTTTATGATAAAGATTTAAAATAGCATTTTTAAAAAAATAAAATAAAATAGCATTTTAAAAATTGTATCATGTTTCAATGTAAGATAAGGATTAGATTTATTTCTATCAAAACTGAAACAAATGTAAAGTATAAAACTAAATTTTTTAATTGTTAGACCACTTATGAGTTCCCCCCATTTCCAGAGATGTGACTTCACTTTGGAGAAATAAAACCATAAGAATAAATAGTAAACCCCTTTAAGTGTAAACACAAAGTAACCAGATTAACCAGTAGTTAAAGGAGCCCTAATTCTGGATTTCTCCAAAAATCTTTCTAAACAATCCTTTTTCATTAATCTTTTAAGACAAAAGTAAACAGAAGTCGACTGGACTGAGTTGAACTACATTTTCATCCTAAGAGAATTGTCCTATAATATGGAGATATTTTTCTAAGAAAGATTAAAGCATTTAGAGAAATGAGTACTTCCTTTGCTTATGGACAATTATCTTACCAAAAATAAGTTGCTGTCACTCTTTAACAGTTACTGGGTTCATAAAACTTTTAGTAATATATCCAACAAAGTTCAAATATAAATATATATTCACTACAATAATAATATGCAATAAACTATATCAACTATACCTAATAAAAATGACTATAATAAAGTGGGCTGTTTTCATTTGAATATATGGTTAATTTATTAAAATAGTCCATTCAAATTTATTTAAGTAAAAAAGAAAGATCTTAACCACTTAGGAAAGAAAATAATATTTATAAATAAAATGTGTATGTGTATCTGTGTGTGTATGTGTGTGCCTAACATGAGATAGAAATCTCAAGCACATTAAAATTTTTAGAAGATATTAAAAAGATATTTAAAGATATAACCCTTTAAAACCCATAAGGTCCAAGTAATTTTTGCCAGTTTTATACCAAATTTTCAAGATATAAAAAATAAATCCAAAGCTAGCTAATGTGATTCTAAAGTGTGCGTAAAAAGTGAGAAGTATGGGCAGAATAAAAGGAGGAAGAGAGGGCACACAAAAAAAGAAATTAAGCCCTTCTTATTAATTATTGCTGATACAAACCTCCTAACTAAAATAGCAAATTAAACCCATCAGTGTTTCAAAAATAATGCCTCTCAACCAGATATGATGGATTCCAGAGTAAAGGACAGTTCAAAAATAGGATATGAAACATTAAATAACTGAATTTCTGGATTAAAGAAAAAATTCAACACAATATATGTCAAACCTATCAAGATTCATTTTGGCTTTTAAAACTTCTAAGTAAGGTATAGAAGTAAAATTTCTCAATTTAATCAAGACTGTACACTAGTGATACTATCATCCTTCATATTGAAATGTAAATGTTCCGATTATTTAAGAAGGAAGACAAGGATGACATAGCCATCATCAGTTTTCACTGTGGTAATCCTTCCATATTAGAATTTGTAAAGAAAGAGACAAAACTATAAAATTTGTTGACTGTACAGTTTCATAACAAAATGACCCCAGACAATCCACCAAAAAACAGTTTTCCAAAATAAAGGAATACAAAAGACAGTGCACTAAAATAAACAAATTTCTTACACAGCATCACTTATTATTTCATATTAATTAGTCTATTATTTAATTACTATATAATAATATTTTATTATGAAAGAATTTGTAGTAATGGAGTAAACATTACCATAATAGTCAAAAAGCTACAAAATAAGAATGAACCAAGCAAACATTTTTAAGATTTTATGAAAAGATTAAAAAGTCCAGACAAAAGGAAGGCATGCCATGTGACCATATAGAGAACTCTTCTAATAAAGATGTTTGTTATCCTCAAATGTTCTAAAAATATCCAAAGTACTGCAAATCAAAATTCTTGTAGGTTGGTTCTAATTTGTTTGTTTTTCTTGTAAGTTTATAGAATCTGGCACAGAATCTTACACTCATTTGAAAGAGAAAGTATGCAAGACTGGCAAGACTAGCCAAGAAAAATTTGAAAACTATATTAGTAGGGAATGGAGGTAAGGATGGGCATTGAGGAAAGTACCTTGACCTATTGAAAAATATTCTATGATTTAAAGCTGTGTTAGCAAAAGAAGCTGTCGATAAAACAATTCACAAATGTACTATTGTCAAATGAATAGAAAATCCCAAAATACATCTATGGATATGTAAGGATTTATTATATCATCAAGTTATTTCCATTCAATAGGAGAAAATAAACCCTATTATAAAGAAAATGGAGATCCATTAGAAAAAAGGTGAATTGTAGACAAGTGTTCAATGGCTCTAATATATAGACTGCTTAAAATTACACTTCTTATAAAACTTTATTTTTTTTAGTATGTACTTATTTGAGAAGCAGAGAGACAGAGAGAGAAAAAGACAGACAGAAAATGCCCAACCACTGATTGATTCACTCATCCAAACGTCTGCAATGGACAAAATGGGTAAGGTCCAAGCCAAGAGCTGGAAATTCAATTCAGGTCTCCCACATGGGTGGTAGGAACCCAAAAATTACTTAGCCGTCACCACTGGATCCCAGGCTCTCTATTAGCAGTAAGCTAGAGTCAGAAGTCAGGGCCAGGATCAAATCCAGGCACTCTGATAAGCAGATAACTTAGCAAGTGTCTTAGCTGCAAGACCAAATGATTGCCCCAGGAAAGTATTTAAATGATTATATTATGAATGGGTAAATTACAGAAGAATTATAAGTCTTCAATATGTTTATTAAGGGATATTCAACCTCATGAAGTGATCGGGAATGTAAAATTTGAAATAATTAAATGCTGATTTTTGGTCAAGCAAATGGACCAAATAAAAAAAATAAATAAATTCTTATAAGTAGATTAATTTGACATGATCAAAATGTAAAACTCACAACCAGTAATTCCTTTAGGTATTGAACCTAGGGGCACATATTTGGCAAGTGGCTAAGACATTGCTTGGGATGTCCACATTCCACATTGGGATGCCTAGGTTTGACTTGGCTCTGCTTCTGATTCTTGTTTCTTGCTAATATGCACCCTATGGAGTAGAATGTAATGGCGCAAGTATTTAGTTCCTTGACATTCACAAAAAGGGAGACTTGGATTTTATTCTTGGCTCCTGGCTTCATCTTGGCCCAGCTGTGGCTATTGTGCACATCTATAGAGTGAACTAGTGTATGGTTCTCTGCCTCTATTTCTCTCTCTCTCTCTCTCTCTCTCTCTCTCTGCCTTTCAAATAAAATAGAATATAAATAAATTAAAATTTCAAAAAGCAAAGAATTGATCTGTGAGAAGTACTCCTACATGTGCAGAAAATAGTATAAGAGTAATTCTTGTGGCATTGTTTGTAACTGCAAAATAAATGTTAAACTCATAAGTGTATACAAATTGGTATGTGATTAAATAATTTGTGGTAATTTCAGTGTAATATTCTGAACTAATTAACAGAATAAAATAAACCTCCATATGCTCATAAAGAAACAAAACATAGAAAAACAAGAACAATGTGCCTGGCATGATCTTATTTCAGCTCTTCTCTTAAAATAAAATCAAATATGTAAAAATGCACTGTCACACAAATACATAAAAACTGGAAATATATAATCAACTCATTACTACTGGTTACCTCTGGAGGAGTTGTGAGAGAAGCTAGCAGAGGCAGTGGAGGAGAATTTTCAAAGTTTATGTGCTCTTATATCTCTCTTACATGCTGTCTTAAATACTTTTCAAAGTATATGCTCTCTTAAATCTCTTATAGTAAGTATATATTATTTAGTCAACTTTGAGAATAGTAATTCTTCACAAAGATCTTTTAAAAGCCAATCAAATTTTATTCATGATAATATGTTCTTTTTTATAAGTCCTCAAACTTCAGTTTATGCTTATTAATGAGAATTGTCAGTTTATCCAGTAGATGTTTGGTGCTTGACAGGTTGAGATTTTTATTTTGCTTAGTGAGCTTTCTTTTTCATCTTTTCAGGTAATTCTTTCACACGTCTTTATCATTTTTTTCAGCAAGTAAAATTATGCCTCAAAAATATTTCTTGAAGTCTCTACAAAGTAACTTAGAAGAAAATAAACACCATCACAGGCCATCAGTTTTTCTGGAAGTGAACAGCATTGGTTTGTCCAATTGAAATCCACTGTTTCTGAAGTAACAGTGCTCTACTGTTCAATTCATTTACAACAAGTCATTTATTACCTACCCATCTTCCTCTACCACAAGCACACGGTTGCATTTCAAAATCCAAACGCTTGTCAAAATTCAAAGTAAACAGATGACAATGTTCCTTCCTCTTCTCTTAACTAAAACTGCGTCACCATCAGGCTCAGCTTTTACTTAACCCAACCCTTGCCCAATGGGGTTGGGCAGTCAAAGCCACAGTATTGAGAAAGGCTTCAGGGCTGTAGAAAGTAACTTCTTAGAAAGCAAGCAACATATTTGAGGACTGACATTTTGTGTGATACTTGGAACAACAAAACATCCACACGGAATGTAGGTGATTTCCAGCTGGCCTCTGAATAAAATCCAAACTCCTTACTTAGATTTCTCATGAGGTCCTGCATGATCTGGCAGATCCTGTGACCTCACAGCATGCCACACCCTGGTCACACTGGCCTTCCTTCTGTCCCAAGAACAGACAGCACTTCCTCCTCAGAGCGTTTGCACAGACTGTTTCTTCTGCCCACTCTACTGTCTCTCCCTACTCTCAGAAGTATTTTACTAGTCTTATTCTCTCTCCATTCATATACCAGCTCAAATAGTACCTACTCGAGAGGCCTCAGCTTAACGCAGTTGAATAGATAAGGTGTCAGGCTGCATCCAGTGGAGCAGCTCCCTAGAGAGCTTTCGTCTTAGGGTTCCCCAAAGAGACCCCGTCTTCATCCAATCTGCACACTTTCTGGAGCTGCTGTGTGCAGGGGCCTTGCCTTGGACAACAGTGAGTGAATCAATAAAGGAGCAACAGTAAGAAACAATGGCAGAATGTTCTTTACCTTCTGTTGTGTGTATGTACAACAGAAGGGACTACAGAGAAGAAATCAAGTAACTTACTAGAAAATCAGGATCCTCCACTGTGTCTCTACCCTTGCCAACTCACAATGTTTTAAAAGATATGAAAACTCAATTGCTTTCAGATTCAAACATAATGTAGGAAAGAATTGCATATTAGTCATTTTTATGTGCCCATACCCTAGCACAGAGCTTAACTTACAATAGACCTTAATAGTTCTTAGATTTTATTTTATTAAAATAATAATTCAAACAGATACAGTAAGTTAGTAAGTTTCGGAAAGAAACTAATAACACTATGCCTATCTTTGAAAAATCCTTACTATTTGTTGGAATCCTCAATAAAGAATAGAATCAGCTAGATGTAAAACATCCTTTCTTTTTCTTATCATCATAAGGTGCTAGCTTGACTGACAAACTGTCAGATTGAAAGGAACCTCAGAGCCATCTTATCTAAATCCTTCAATTTGCAGGAGCAAAATCTAAGGCCCAGAAAACAGATGTCTTGTCCAAAGAGACAGAGATTTAATGACAGAATTAGGACTAGACCACCTGCATCCTCAAGTTATTCCACAAGAATTTACTGAGTAAAAAGTCATAATAATAGCTAGGCAATGCTCTAAACATGTTTAATCTTGTAAAAACCTTGAGAGTAGTATTATTTTAGCATTCTTTTCCAGATGAGGATATTAAAATTAACATACTTGCCTAACATTACATAGCTAGTGCCCAGAACAGCCAGGATTAGAATCTATATCACCCACTTCCCATGATGACAAGGTTAAGCACTCTGTAGTACTGCTTTTCCATAACTGTGGTAATCCTACTAGGGTATAAGCATGAGCCAAATATGACCCCTGTCCTCATGGAGATAAGAAACTGGTGGAGACTGAAAACGAAAGTTTGAGTATGGCTGAAATTAAAATAATAATTCCAACAGATATCATAGGTTTACCAAAGAGGGTCAAAGTATTTCCTTGGGTCTGGTGCTGTGGCATAGATGGTAAAGCTGCCACCTGCAGTGCTGGCATCCCATAAGGGCATCAGTATGAGTCCCAGCTGCTCCACTTCTAATCCAGCTCTCTGCTATGGCCTGGGAAAGCAGTAGAAGATGGCCCAAGTCCTTGGACCCCTGCACCCATGTGGGAGACCCGGAAGAAGATCCTGGCTCTTGGCTACAGATCAATGCAACCAATTGGTGAGTGAACCAGCAGATGGAAGACCTCTCTCTCTCTCTGCTTCTCCTTCTCTCTGTGTGTAACTCTGACTTTCAAATAAATAATCTTTTAAAAAAGTATTTCCTCTACTTCTATTCATTTCATAGCTCTAAAAAGTTTACAATCTTCATGAAGTGATATGAAGAATACACAAGTAACAATAGAAGGGTGCCAATTATTGGTTACATCTGTTATGAGTTGAATTGTGTTCCCCCAAAAGAATTGTGTTCCCCTGAAAGGGAAGTTGAAGTCCTTACCCTCACTACCTGCAAAAGGAGCTTAAATTAGAAATAAAGATGAGGTCATTAAAATGAGCCCTTACAAAAATGACAGATGTTCCTATAACAAAGAGAAAACTGTGATGTGAAAACATATACTTGGGAAGAACTTTGCAGTTTGCAAACCAAGGAACACTAAGGATTGACAGCACTCACCAGAGATAGAAAGAGGAAATAAAGGATTCTATCCACAATCTTAGAGGGAGCACAGCTCTGCTGACACCTGGGTTTCAAATCACTAATCTCTAGAACTGTGAGGGTTTCCAACCACTGAGTTTCTGGAAATTTTTATAGACCCCCTAGGAATTTCACATACTCTCTATTCTTCTTTTCATTTAGAGATATTTGGGTAATATTCAAAGTAGAATGTGCTGTCTGCCCCAACACCAGATGACTATCTAGCACCACCTTGCCTCTGATATTGACTCAAAACATAGTGGAGAGTTTTTGATAAAAAATATTGAAGTCTTCAAGCTGGAAGCTTGGTGCAGCAAGTTAAGCTGCAGCTTGCAACACCAGCATCCTATATTGAGTGCCAGTTGGAAGCTAGTGCTAGGAAGCTGCTCCGTTCCTGATTTAGCTTCCTGATAATGTGCCTGGGAAGGCAGAGAGTAAGTCTCAAGTTTTGACCCCTGCCACCCATGTGGCAGACCTGGATTGCTCCCAGCTTCTGTCTGGCCCAAACCAGGCTGTTGTGGTCATTTGGGGAGTGAACCAGCAGATGGAATCTGTGTGCGTGTGTGTGTGTGTGTGTGTATGTTTGTCTCTCTCTTTATCTCTCTCCTTTTGTGTCTCTGCGTTTCAAAAAATAAATATTTTTTAAAAAGTATTGACATCTTATAATCAAGTATATGGCAGAAACGTGTGCTGAATTCAGAAAGTGACACTTTCTCTTTCGCCAAGCACTATGAACATCTTATTTTACTAATAAGCTGGGTGGGAGGTAAAAAGATTGTGAAATGAATGATTTAACCTTATACAGTTGGACAGCTGGCCTAGTTCCCAAAATAAAAGCCTGGGAAGATTGCCATGAAGTTTGACACTGAGTTTCCAGAGAAAACCAGCTAGGACTGCTCTTTCCTTACCAGTGGAAAAGTACAGAAGCCACTGCCTCCCTGGGCAAACACCTGACTGACTGGTTGTGCTGTATTAGTCAGAAAATAGCCCATTCTTTCTGCAAGGAAGGATATTGTCTTCTGTATCAGTGTTCTGATTTCTATTATCAAGCAAAGCCATAAACTGTCACATGCATTTATATCTATACCTCTGATTGTGAAAAGTGGATTGTTGAAATAAGATCAGTGGAGGAAAAGAGGACTGAGTAGAAGCAGTAGCCACAATCTAGGCATGAAAAGAACGAGTTTTCTTCCCTAACTCTACCACCTGCCAGTCATGGACTCTTGGCAAGTTCAGTGCCAGTTTGGGGTATGTTTCCTCATATATCCAATGAAAGAAATGCTACATCATTCAGAGGATTAATAACACAGGATATGGAAACATCTTTGACATGCAAAATCTTATAAGAATTTAAAAGTTACAAAGTTCCCTGGAGGATACTGGAGTTTGATATACAACCTGTACTTCATTAATACTACATTACTACGGATCTTATGGTCCAGTTCCACTAAACACATAGTGGTGGTGATGATGATCTAAATTCAGCAGATGCCGTCAAATCATCTACAGAATAATTTTCAATTATTATGATGCTTCTCCTGAGCTACACCCAGCACTCATTCACAGCTGCTTATCCCTGTGTGTGTGTTTTTACATGTGTCTTCTTATGAGAGGAATAAGACCTTTGGACTCATGCTCTTGTGCAAGTTACTTAGGTGATTTGCACTTCAGTGTAGTCAGCTGCAAAGTGTGGCCAATAATACTACATATCGCCAAGTAAACCATGACGGTGCTCAGCACACAGTAATTGCTTAACAAATATTTCCTATAACCATTGTTATGATTAGTCATAGCCTGCACTCCAAGTGCTCTGGGCTGCTGTTTTCCCTGAAGACACATGGTTCTTCCTAGAATCTTACCTTTTGTCACAGCATTTTGTTTAACTGATTCACCAACTTTACTAATATCTGTAGAAATCCTATGCACTCATCCAAGCCCAGCTTACATATTGTGTCTTTCATGAAGCCTTGCCTGGTGTTCCCCAGTAGAGAAGAGAAGAGCATCTCTGTCTTCCTCAGATATTCCCGAGTGCTCCCTGGGGAATCTCCTTCATAATCAATCACATTTTATCCTGTTAAAATTATGTCTGTCTGTCATGTCTTCTAGTGAGCTCCACTTCCCCAACCCTACTCCAAGACAGAGAGAGCCCTTTCCTGTTTCATTTTGTCTCCCTCTGGGACTTAGAAGAGTGGTTTCTTATAAGAACTATTCAGTAAGAATGTGATGAATACATTCATAATGTGCCAAATGCCCTGGCAGTGGAATTATTTCCCAGAGATTCTTTACTTTGGGCAATGTAGGTGTTTGTTGAATAATATTGGCTATGTTTTTCATTTTTAAGTATAATTTATGCATGCTGGGTTGTTTGACATAATTGCAATGAGCATGAAATAATTTTGTTATGAAAGCAAAATTCTAAATACAGTAAAAACATATATCTTACTTTATCTTTTTAATGACAAGGTGCCATCAATTGAAATATATGCTATTGATTTAATAACTGCTTTTCAAGAAAATTTTCCACATTGAGGATAAGCAGAGATGGTTAAAGAAGCATCTTAATTTCAGAAAGTAAAGGCTTTACATGTGCATCAGAGTTGAAGTGTTGTTTAGGATCTTGTCTCCTAGTTCAGCGCCCTTAAATCCTTAATATGTGCATTCATTAAATGATAGGAAAAACAGCACTCACCAGGCCTCCCCAATAGGGCCGAATATAGCCTCTCCTGATGTTTATCTCAGACCTGGCTTTCTTGATTGGACCTTGCTCCCACTTCCGCCTCTGGAATGTCTGGCCTTTGTCTCATTCTTGCCACAATTACTGGCATCTCCCAGTTCACACTGAGGTTCAATCTTTAACAAAACACGATGGGCAGCAAGTGGTCTCCCCAAATCTAATCTCCCCAATCTTACTATTTCCATATAATTGTGCCGTCCCACCACAACCATTAGATGACATTTAAATTTCCTAATTTTATTCTCAAATCATCTACAATCCAGTCCTTACCTAACCTCCCAATTTTAACTTTTAACCTAAAGAAACTGGCTCACTCCTGCAAGACACAGTAACTTTCATTCTTTTTTGAAAATGTATTTATTTATTTGGAAGTCTGGGTTGCACCTAAAGGAAGAAGCAGAGAGAGAGAGAGAGAGAGAGAGAGAGGAGAGAGAGAGAGAAAGATATCTTCCATCCACTGGTTCACTCCCCAAATGGCTGCAATGTCTGGAGCTGGGCCAGACCGAAGCCAGAATCAGGAGCTTCCTGTGAGTCTCCCACATGGGTGCAGGGTCCCAAGTGGACCCTGCTGATTTCCTAGGCTCATTACCAGGAAGCTGAATCAGAAGTAGAGCAGCTGGGACTTGAACTGGTGCCCCTATGGGATGCTGGTGTCACAGGCAGTAGCCTTACCTACTATGCCACAATGTCTGCCCCATAACCTTATTTCTGACGATCCACCTGATGTCAACATACTCATGCATCTTTATTTAAGCTATTTTTCTTCCTTAAATCCTCTCCCCATTCTTCCCACCACTTTTCATTGAAACTCCATCCACTGGGAAGAGCTGAGCTCAAATAGTGCCTGTTCTGTGGAATACTATCTGATGATAACAGCCAAAATGTCTTATCATTGCTCCTGAACTCCTATCAGAGTTAGTATTTGCCCACACAATCAGCCCATGACACATCACCATTTATTATAGGCATTTATTTGCATGGCCACTCATTTTATATTTATTTGTGACCTGATAGGCATAAATAATATCCTGGTTTTGTGAAATTGGATGAATATGGCCGGTGCCGCGGCTCACTAGGCTAATCCTCCGCCTAGCGGCGCCGGCACACCGGGTTCTAGTCCCGGTCGGGGCACCGGATTCTGTCTTGGTTGCCCCTCTTCCAGGCCAGCTCTCTGCTGTGGCCAGGGAGTGCAGTGGAGGATGGCCCAAGTGCTTGGGCCCTGCACCCCATGGGAGACCAGAAGCACCTGGCTCCTGCCATCGGATCAGCACGGTGCGCCGGCCGCGGCGGCCATTGGAGGGTGAACCAAGGGCAAAGGAAGACCTTTCTCTCTGTCTCTCTCTCTCACTGTCCACTCTGCCTGTCAAAAAAAAAAAAAAAAAAAAAAAAAAAAGAAATTGGGTGAATATATGTCAAATGAATAGATAAAACATTTGAAGCAGATAATCCATTTCATTAAATGCCACATGATATTTTCTGAGATGACATGGAGTGGGAGCAGACAAAAATTAACTGAAATTAAGACTTTTCTTTCAAAGTATGTCACATGTTCATTCATTTGGAAACTCAAAACTTGGTGGGGGAATGCTCAGTATTTAGGGATGCACTAGGAGATAAAACAGACAGTGTCCTTATCAATTTGTTTCGTTTAGACCAACTAGAACAAGTACAAGGTGGAAATGACAAAATTTAAATAGCTTTGGTTTAAAAAAAGTGGAAAAACTAAAATATACATAATAAGCAAAATCCCTGAGCTTTAGTTTAGCAGTATCAGGAAGTGATACCTTCACCCATTTTATGAAAAGAGAGAAGGAAGTATTTTATGTCTTTGCTGCTAGTGGCCCAGGTTTTGCTGTTAAGCTGTGTAACAAGGATAATTTCAGTCTCATTCTTCTTCACAACACTGGAGAGGAATAAAAATGAAGGATTTGTAGGATACGTCTGGAGAGAGACAGTAATGACTGGCCCGGGCTGATTAAAATTCTTCCTAGGACCTCAAAGAAGTGCACTGATCATGGCTGAGCAAGGAAAGGAAGATGTAACAGCTGCTTGCCAGAGCATGTGTGGAGTAAGGAACAAAGACAGCAAAATATATCCCTGGCTTCTGGCCACAAGCTGAGAAACTGAATGAAGGGAAAGCCAGATTGTATCGATCTGTCACTCCTATCTAGGATATGTTATTCGACTCCATAATCAGTGTGTAGGACAACACTTCCCCTCACTGGTAAGCAGATTGTTAATATTCCCTGGTCTCTCTCCTGCTGCAGTTTATCCTCCTAAATAATAACAATCTCAAGGGCGAAGTTTGTTTGTGTCTCATATTTTGTCTCACTCATAACACTTGGCAAAACCTCCTGTATGTGTTAAACACAAATGCATACCACAATGGGAATGTTTCCTTCCCCCTGCACTCTGGAGACCAGGGTTTTAGTCCTAATACCTGGGACTGCAATCTATACCTGGGATTGCAAGGTGGGTTCCCTGACAACCTATTGACTCTCATCTTTCCCTGGCTGACTACCAGTTGACTTTTAGGGATTTTTAATGCTTTAGGAAAATTGTTTAAATGCTTTTGAAATCCTTTCTAAAATGTGGACAAAATATGATCAATTAACTGATT
This sequence comes from Oryctolagus cuniculus, assembly GCF_051225735.1. NCBI lineage: Eukaryota > Metazoa > Chordata > Mammalia > Lagomorpha > Leporidae > Oryctolagus > Oryctolagus cuniculus. Next base: position 84,535,511 of record NC_142869.1, on the reverse strand, counting down.
TAGTTTCAAACTACTGATAATTGATTACTTTATTGTACTTATAACTTTGAATTTTTCAAAGGGTACAAATTCCCCTAAGTAGCAAATAGTTCACATGTGCATATACCATTACAGACTGTTCACTCTCTAATGCATTCCCGGTTTGCTTAGAGAACCTAGGTTATGCCTTGGGAACATAGGCCATGCTCCCAGGCAGCTGGAAAATGAAACCCAACTAAACCAGTGGACTCCCCAGGGGGAAAAATGTACTTGTGTGGAATGTTGAGAGTGTTTAGGGACACTCTTGGAGGTGGAACAGTTTTGGTCATTTTTAAGGTGAAACACATTGGGTTAGTCTAAACTTCCATTTTACCTACTTGTGAAATGTGATTTCCCTGAAGGCAAAAGTCATATTATGGACCCTCTGGACTCCCAGGAAATTTGAAGATCTTCTAGTGCTTTCTCTGTTGCCTCCTCATTCTTCAAGGGAGCAGCAGCTGATTATTAGCTTATCTCCATCAGTTCCTGAAGGGCTTGGGTAAAGAGAGGAAGATAATTCTGTGTTTTTCTACCTAGGGTAGTCTGTAACTTTTATTTAGCTATGTAATTGCCATTCTTTTTCTTCTCTTTTTAAAATATTGTTAAAGAAACTCTAACCAGATTTGTGAAGAAATGCTCAAATTGACTTGAAGCCAGGTTTGAGAAAAAGTAGAGCAGGTTGAGAGTAAACCAGTGGACTCCTCAGAAGAAATTGTACTTGAATTGATTTCTTCAGTTTCCATTCTTCTTTTCTCTTTTGGAGAGTTGTTGTTTGAATACTGCTAAGAATAAGCAAGACACAATGGGCTTCACAAAGGGAAGGGAGAAAAGATAAGCATTGAACTCAAATGCCAACATTATAGATTGAATAAAATTACCCAAATTGTATGAATGTTTCATCTTAAGATTTAAAATGCTGTATATATTTTTAACAAAGTTAACTCCACAGATTCTGCATATTTCTTTTTGTTTTCTGCCCATGGTACATGAGAGAGAAACCATTATAAAATTTGAGCTGCAGGAGTTTGAATGGGGACTGGTGAAACACTACCCACTACAATGCTCTCATTTAATGGATATGGACAATTGGATCCGGAGGCGAAGCAGCTTGTTTGTAGACACAATGGATCATGGAGAGTAGTCCCGGGATAAGTTACTAGCCTTCTGCTTCCTAGGCTATAGTATTATCAAACCACACTAACATTTGCTAGAAGATTACCAGTAGAACTTTGCCCTTATCTCATCTCTCAGCCTTCCACACTTTCAATAATTTTTATTCCCTTACAACTAATTGCAAAGGATTCAACATAGCATAACATAACAGATACATTTTCAATAAAACATAACATAATCCATTCATTTATTCATAATGGTATCAAAAGTTCCAGCCTTCTGGTTTCACTATTTTTCTATTCCTCCTGTTAAAAATAATACCTTGCTGCTATTTTCTGACTTAAGACCAAATTCTCATGCATATTTCTGTTTTTGCTCTTTTCCTACTCCTTTTCGTGTGCTACAGATCAGATTGCTAAGATTTCTGAAGGCTGACACAAGAATCGTTTAGTACTCAGTCCTGCTGCCTACTGCCTGTCATCCATCCATCAATTCAGAAATGAATATGTAGGAATGCATTTCACAGTCTTGGCAGGACTAATTTTTTAAAGACTCTGATTGATTTTACAACATTTACTAAATTGCTAGAAATCTACCCTGACCAAAAAAAAAAAAAAAAAAGAAAATCCAAAAAAAGAGGGTTGGGGTTCATTTTTCAGGTACGTGGCAAAGGTCCAAGAGAAAATAGCACAAAAGGAAATACTGATTTCCTTTTTCCTGTTCTTTGAACTTAAATAAATCTAAAATTTTTTTGTGCTTAGTTATGTGAGGGAGGAAGAGGAAAGGGAACAGAATATAGATTTAATCATGGTAGTTGGACCTTCCTTTAAAAATAAAATAAATATATCAAAGCAGTAAAAACCCATTGTACTAAGGGAGCACGTGTGAATTAACATGTCTCTTTTCATGAGAAGCAGTAATTACATGGATATGGAAGTGATCTCACACTCTAATAAATATTCTTCCTCCCGAGTTTTACTGGGGAAAACTTGGGAAATATAAAGTTAATTTAATATAAAAATGGTAAAATTCAAGAAGAACACATGAATGCTGGCACAGTGTTTTTACTCAGTATCCGTCTAAAAAGAGCTAAGTTGGAGTAGTAATTATAAAAATTTCTTAAATGTGTTGCCCAGGAGAACTATGCCTTCCCCTCTGGAGGAATAAGAAAAGAAAGAAGAAAGGGGGCCACAAAGGGAAAGAGGGAGAATAAAGAATAGAAAAGAAAGGTAGCAGGGGAGAGAGAGTATGTGGTAGGTTCCTTATGTGAAGACTCAGAGGGCAAAGTTGATCCGATTTGACTTAATTCTATAGTTCAGGTCTTTCTATGCAATCGTTCCTTCTCATTGCCTCTCTAGCCCCACTAGAGATATAGAAGTTAATCTAGAATCACAAAATATGATCAGAGTTAAAGGCATTGTTTGTACAGTCCTCAATCCTCTTCTTTTGCTCCATTTTATAGACAAGGAAACTGAGGCAGAAACAGGCATTCACATCCAATACACACAAAAAACTAGCCTAAATAAATTAGAAACACAAGTCTATTCCCAAACAAAATTACTATTGTTGGGGAGGTATCCTCTCTATTAATTTTTAAATAGTATTTGCAATTTACAACTGAATATTTAGAAAGCATTCAAGCTGTACCTATGAAATTTATATTTATTAAATAAAAGCTTTCTAAAAAAAAAAGCAAGCATTCACTGTATGTCCTCAAGTGTTTAGTCCCATGTTTATGAAAACACGTATATGTTGAAAGACTAAAAATTTCCTTTTATTAAAAGCCATCACAGGGGCTGGCACTGGGGTATAGCGGGTAAAGAGCCACCGCCTACAGTGCTGGCATCCCATATGGGCACCTTTTTGAGTCCCGGCTGCTCCACTTCAGATCCAGTTCTCTGCTATGGCCTGGGAAAGCAGTGGAAGATGGCCCAAGTCCTCGGGCCCCTGCACCCACGTGGGAGACCCAGAGAAGCTCCTGGCTCCTGGCTTTGGATTGGCATAGTTCCAGCCATTGTGGTCAATTGGGGAGTGAACCAGCAGATGGAAGACCTTTCTCTCTCTCTCTCTCTCCCCCTCTCTCTCCCCCTCTCTCTCCCTCTCTCTCTTTCCCTCCCTCTCCTTCTCTCTCTGTGTAACTCTGAATTTCAAATAAATAAATCTTTTTAAAAAAAAGCCATCACGGGAGTATCACTTCCAGATGGTCAAATTTTATCTAGAATGTTTGCATCTGGCTGGTGAAAAGCAAGCTTCCTCCTCTTCCAACTAAGTTTATTTCATGTAAGAGAAACTTAAATAATTTTAGGGTAAATAAAGCCCCAATTTTAGCCTGTGGTAGGGTGTGGAGATCAGGAAAACAATTCAGAAAAGTCAAGAAAAAGACAATATTTCTATTCCAAAGTTTGAACTGGTCAGGTTAGCATGAGGACTGGCATACTGGCAGTCTTACAAAGTACACAACATGAGCAACCTGGCTATGATTCTTCATGGGACTACTTTACATGGCACTTTCCTGAAAAAGAAGACCATTCAGCATCCACATGGATTGTCAAAGAAATTTTCATACTACATCTTTCTGAAATTTTACAAAGTTAGGCAATACACCTGGGGAAGAGGTTTAGATGCAATCCAGTCACTACATTTAAGAGCTGAGCAGCATTGTCAGCAGCTGTCTGACCCTAAGAGTCAAGCAATGGACCCGAAATGAGGGAAAAGGAAAATATACCAGTCTCTTCAAAAAGGATGGAGGAACAGCACAAAGGAAATTGCCTTGTCTGTCTCTTGGCACTTGTAGAAGAGTATCTGCCAAAGACACTATCAGCAACCATCAGTTTTTGGGGTCACAGTTCCTGGTAGAGTAACCTAATTTTCTTTAACTCAATCACTCTGGATGACTGTGGTGAGAATGGCTGATGGTACTTAACAGCATTTAGTCTTGGTGTGTTAAGTATAGAAACTTTACAAAATGATTCTTATCTACAGAGGAGTGGAAAACAACCACACAGTGATGAAAGAGTTTGAGAGAGAGGAAGGTGGGAAATGTCTCCCTTCCTGCCACATGTTTCATCTGTGCACCAAGTTCCCACTAGCTTCAAAGGAAGATCTGTGCCCCAAAGCATAGCTGTCTGTGAAGTGGGGACTGAATAACAGGTGCATTATGAATAGTATTACCTAAAAAAATATATTACCCAGAGGTATTGATGGAAAAATGTCAATTTGTTCAAAACTGAAAATGGAATAACTAAAATATTGTTACAAGATTCAAAGAGAATCAGTTCTAAATACTGTAACTTTTAATACAAGAGAAGTAAGATTTGGAACAACACACCACGCGAAAGAACTTTCTTTAAAACTACAAGATTTAGGATTTTAGTACACAGTTTTCTGTGAGCCTAATTCTCAGATTAGTTTACACATCTGCTGGATAGTGTTAGCACAGTGGAAGATAGAAAGCAACATTGTTGGTCTCTCTTTACATAAAAATACTTTGTGATACAGCTTATTTGTAAAACACTGAGTAAAATTTAAACATAAGCTGTATATATATAAAATATTTAAAAAGACTTCACATACCAACATATTGGGTATACAACCATTGACATCATTATACATTTGGGGTTTGTATCTTTAAGAGCTGTTAGAGTTGTTAATCTCTAACATATAAAAGGAATCAAATTCCTTATATTCAAATTTTGGTAAAATTGTCCTACTGTCCTTTGACAGTTTTAAACATCACCTTTGAAGTCACATTTTGGTTTTTTGGCTTAGAATATATGATCAAAGTAGGCCCCAAACCATTCATCTATGTTCTGTACATTTGTCTTACATACTGTATCTACAGAAACCCTTGAGTTGATGTGGATTAAACTTAACTTTTTCCCAGACAAAATCTGAAAATTCAATTCCAAACAACATTTAGCAAAGGTCTACTGTGTGCCTCACTCTAAATGAAGGGAACATCATGCTATAGTTAATATAGCCAAATCTCTGCTCCTCGTGAGCCTCCAGTCTAGTAAGAATGCTCATGCCCACTTCTACATAGTGCAAGACAGAAAATGTCACAAGGTACTTCAAAAGACAGAACAGAGATGAATTTCTTGTTCAGGTGGAAGTATACACTGCCTTTAAAAGAGGAAACGTTTAGAGAATCAGTAAATTTTAATAGAAATGCTGGCTAGAAGTTCACCTGTGAATGAGAAGATGAGAAAAGTAAAGAAGAGGCAAAAACAGAGGTAATCAGTAACAAAGCCAATGTAGTATGAGTGTGGGTGAAAGACTGTTAAGAGAAAACCCTCAAAAACCTTAGTGGACTGATGATGAGTGTTCTTACCTACTACACTAAGTAGTTTGGACTTGATTCAATGATCAAAAGGGAATCACCAATTTTTTGAATGGAGCAATAAGTTAACTAATTTTTAAAAATTAAATTGTCAGTGGTTTTTGAGATAACTGAGGGAGAAGAGAGAGTTAGAGACCAGTTTAACCATAATAATCCCATAATCTTAGAAACAGGCAGTATGAACTTGAACTAGAGCAGTGTCCATAGAGGACAAAGGGAGAGAGTATAAATTGAAAAAACTACAAAGAGATAAGCAATAGGATTTTGTGATTCCTATGCATAAGGAGAAAAGGGAAAAGGACTTACCTGACCTATTCTGGGGGACAGGGAGGATAGTGCTATCATAAGCATTATGGCAGGGACCCTAAGTATTTTTCTCTGACATATAACTCTAATTTCATTACCACCAATGCTGTCATGTTTCAGCACAGTGCTCAGCCTCTGATATTGGAGAAAAAGCACTGCCACATTGAGTAACAATTTTCATCTCTTTATCCTACTCCACAGAGTAGACCATAATATTGGCAAGAGAAGATCAACAACTATGAAGATGCTCTAGCTTTCCAACAACAATAATTCTGAAACCCAATAAGTATACACCTTAAACACAAAGTAGATAATTGAGAGTGTGATCATCCCTTCACATCAATGTCCTATCAGAAACTTGACCTAAACATCAAAAGGTTGTCATGTAATTCATGTTTCAGTTGCTGCCTCTTCCTATATAAGGCATCTCTCAATGGTTAACATGAAGTCATATTCTATCACTGGATCTTCACTGTAAGAGAAGCAATTGGCAACCAGAGTGGATCTAAGGACTTTGTCCAAAATAAATGGTTAGAATAGCTTAAATTTTTAAATCATAGTAGGCTATATTGAAAGGAAAAAGTAGTTAACCAATATTCTGGATTCCCAGATGAGTGGAGAAACCAGGGCAGGCAGCATACAGACAGTTCCGACAAGTAGCCAACAGGACATAGCAAAAGCGATATTGGCTTTGTCCCTCTGATATGTTTTCCAAATACACTTTTTTAAATTTTTTATTTTATTTATTTATTTGACAGGTAGAGTTATAGACAGTGAGAGAGAGAGAGACAGAGAGAAAGGTATTCCTTCCATTGGTTCACTCCCCAAATGGCCACTACGGCCAGCAATGCGCAGATCTAAAGCCAAGAGCCAGGTGCTTCTTCTTGGTCTCCCATGTGGCTGCAGGGGCCCAACTACTTGGGCCACCCTCCACTGCACTCCTGGGCCACAGCAGAGAGCTGGACTGGAAGTGGAGCAACTGGGACTAGAACCTGACGCCCATATGGTTTGCTGGCGCCACAGGCAGAGGATTAACCAAGTGAGCCATGGCACCAGCCCTTCCAAATACACTTTAATATGAGCGTAACAAGCTCTTTTTCAAACATATCTCTGATTTTAAGCACTTATAAACATATCATTACAGAACATGAATGATTACTCTACTCTACTGAAGCCAAACTAGAAAGAAAGCCAGAGACCTTGAAGTTTAAATACTCAAATTAAGACCCCTATCAAGGAAGACCACAAGTGTTTTCATGTACATATGTACATGTAAATGTGTGTATGTAGGTTTGTGAGGGGGATGGGATGGAGGTGGGGTGGGAATATTCCCAGGAGCAGGTTTATCTGATTCTGGGTGAGCAGTTCAAGTGATGTGATGCCAAGAAGGAACAAATGTATCAGTGTTCAGAAAGCAGAAGAGGCTGAAGAAACAATTGTAAAAATATGAAGTACAGTACAAGAGAGAACACAAAGAAATGAAAAAGACAAATAAGACATAGCAGGCATAACTGGTGTAAGTTCACAAATAAATTCTGTTAATATGCCCTTCCATCTGGCCCCAAACCTCTTTTATAAACATATACTTTACTATGCTTGGTCAAGAGATGTGTGCTTCAACATCAGACCTTAGCTAGTGTTAAGATCTATTCTTAATACTACAGAGTCAACCAAGATGTTGTCAATCAAGTGTTCAGATCCTACTTGGATAGGGACTAGAATATGTATGAACATCAAATTTACAAACAAGGCACTTTCTTCTCATCTTTTTTACCCAGAGTTTCACTGTTCTACTAGTTTAGTGATTGTCAAACATACAAACATACAAGCAACTCAGGTGAGCTTCACTATTAAAAGCAGGCTTTACATATTGGCTGTGGTTCCTAGAGAATGCACCATTTCACTGTGCTTGCTCATGTGAAACTCAGCCTGAAACTATCCCTGCTTAGACTTCACTATCAAAATGGCATTTCTCAGAAAGCTTTTAGACAAAAACATCTGACAATTCCAAGAGAATCATTTTATAAGCACCTCTTCCAGGAACCGCTATCAACTGTCCCTGGTGGGATTTTATACCTTGGATTCTACTTCTGTATAAGCCATCACTTCCCTTCCCCTACTCAGTGAGTTCAGGGCAAAGACCTGCCTCCTCTTAGTTTTGATTCAACAGCTCTGTTTCCTAGACGTTAATATAGAAACTGTTGTAAACAAACCTGTAAGGTAAACAAAATTGAAGAGTTGAGATTTGAGAACTTGTGATAAAAAGATACTCATGATAGATTCTATTTTCCATAGATGGTAGCCTTGGTTTATGCTATCCCATACATTATCTTTACAGTGTGATTTTTGAAAGGTAGGATATGCATTATCTCCCTTCAAGTCTGAATAAGCCTAGTAGCTACTGCAGAAATGATGTAACACAATGCTTATGGATATTATAAAAAATAATGCAGCTTCTGACTAGCTCTATTGGAATGCCTAGGACCCAGACCCCATGCTCTAAGGAAGCCATGGACATTTCTTTGCTAGGCATAGTCTTTCGCAAGGTCCTAGCTGAGAAACAGCGTCAAACACTGCCATAAGAGCAGTGGAGACTTTATAGGATTCCAGCCCTGAATACTCTTAGCCACTCCAGGTGATCCTGAGTGGAGCAAAAAGCAAGTGTCCTTTCTGATCCCAACCAAAATTTCAGATCTTGTGGGTAAAATAAATGGCATCATTGATTCAAAACACTTAGTTTTAGAATCATATCTTATGACATGACATATAGCCATAATATGTCAGGATATAACACATGAACCTGAAAAAATCCACAAACAAAAATGAATGTGAAGGATCTGTTTGTATATGGAAATAATTGCATTTTGTCTCTCTGTGCCTCAGTTTTCACATCTATATGAGTACCAAAATCACAGGGTTCTGTGAAATTTATTAAGCTGCTATAAAACTATCTGACACAATAATAAACACTCAATAAATATTAATTAAAATATCTAAGAAATCCTGAGCTGTTGAGTACTGACATGGCATGTAGATACAAGTGGTAGAGTCAGATGGTCGCTTTACGAAGAGAGATATTCTTTCTTCTCCTTACATCGATGGATATAAAGGAATCGCCATTTTAGGTGCAATTAGAGGAAGCATATATGACAGCTTTGATAACAATGTGATAACTTCTGCAAATGCCACATTGACTTACATTTTCCACAATGCTAAAAGACCACTATATTAAAACCTTCCACCCTACTTCCCCATTCTGCTTCCCCTTCTTCAGTTTTCACTGGGCGTGACAAGTTGTCTGTGTATTACAAATGACTGCCATTCATAGGAAGTCAAGGAGATTCACGCTTATAACCATTTTGCATCTGATATTTAGTGTCTCCCTGTACTGTGAGACACTGGACATCGTCTCAATTATTCAAGGGAGCATTGATCTTTCAATTTGTTTTCATAAGTGGTTTTCCCATTTAATTTATACAGAGGAGGGCAGGTCACTCAAAACTTTGAGCAGAGTAATCCATCTTCAATTGTCAATTGTTCTAAAGAGTTTGCAAAAACACAACCTGGTTCCAGAAATATGAAGAGTTGGAGTAGTCTAAGGGAAATGGGGAAGGTGGAATTGTCCATGAAATTATACGACACTAGAACATAACCACAGTATTTCCATAACTGATAATGAGTTATCTTCAGTTATGTCGAGTTTAGGGCAATTGTATTATCATCTACTTGTAAACTCAAATGAATAATGAACAGTTTCTCTCTGACTCAGAGACTTCTGTTTTTGTTTCCTGTTTGGTTTAACTTACCCAGGTATCTTAGAAACCAATTAAATATTATGTCAGCTCCTTTAGGGTACATGGCTCTAACCTTTTTCCTTATAAACCAAGAGATTCACCTCATATAAATTTCTGGCCTTTCGGGAAATATGTTATATCATTTTCTTTTTAGTTGACTTAGACATGATACTACTTATTCAGAATACAGAAGAACTCTCTTTGCCCAAGAGAATTAAAAAAAAAAAAAAGTTGGGAGCAGGCATTGTGCAAAATGAGTTTAGCCTACTATCTGCGATGCCAGCATCCCACATGAGTGCTGGTTTGAGCCCCAGCTGTTCCACTTCTCACCCAGCTCCTGCTAATGAGCCTTGGAAAGAAGCAGATGACCTGAGTACTTAGGCCCTTGCATCATGTGGGAAACCTGGTTGGAGTTTTGGGCTGTTGGCTTCAGCCTGGCCTAGCCCTGGCTGTTGTGGCCATTTGGGGAGTGATCTGGTGGATTTAAGATTTTTTTTTCTCTCTGTCTCTATCTCTGTCTCCCGCTCTCTCCCCACCCCTTTCTCCTTCTCTCTCGTCCTCTCTCCCTGTCTATCTCCTGTCTCTCCCTTTCTCTTTGTAACTCTGCTATTCAAATAAATAATTACACCTATAAAAATAATCTTTAAAAAGTGAAGCTTCTGAAGGATGGAGAAAATACACTAAGTGTGATCAAGAGAAAATTTGTTACATTTTATTAATTTAGCTATTTAAATCATTGGTATAAACTGGGCTGAAAATAAAGAAACCAAGAAATAGAGTAAGTAGACAAGATCTCACTGATTTCATCACTGCATACTGAACATAAATGAACATGTATGTGAATTGTAATGAAGAATGGGTTGTACAAAGTACATACTAGAAATCCTCAATGATAAACTGGGTTGATTTGCTGGAGGAGCATGAAGAGCCCCTAACTAGCTGTATGTGAAGTTCTTGAAAGGGGAGATCACCCATATTTTGTGACAACACTTAGCTGAGACTTCTGAAAGCTGATTCAAATTACCAGCAAAATAATAATTTGTAAACAGAGTTTATATGACACAACATAGTTAACTTGTATTGATAAAACATAGCTCTAGGTCTTTCAGATCATTTCCTCCTCTTTTCTGGAAAGAGAAATCAATTTAAAATAACAATAAGGCAATGATTTTTTTTTATATCTTCTAAGTACCCTATGACCACAAGCAATTCACACAAGGATTGCTTCACCAGGAAGGCCACCGAGGTGGAAGACTCAAAACAAAAAGAAATATAGTCACTAACTCCTAGCCCCAGATTAAACACAGCTTTTCTAGGCCTCCCAGGCCATATCTCTTTCTCCACCATTGAGATTTCCTTTTCAATATCCTAATCGGAAGCAATAGAACTCATGGTCTAGCTTCATCCCAGGTAGCTTAGGAATTTCTATACTTTCTTACCCAGTTGCCAAAGCATATAGCCCACCATACAGCCCCTTACATAGTATAGTCAGTAAATACCTGACCATGTTTATTTTGTGTTCTTTCTTATTCATCTGTAGGGACCATGTATGCCCCTATCAGTTCAATGGCGTGTCTAAGACTGGGATGTAATGGAGGACCTGAGCAGTCTCTAGTTTGCTTTCATTACTGATATATACCCACTTAATGCAAGTTTATTAGAACATGAAAACCTTGCTTATTTATGCTGTAAATATTTGGAATGCTTGAATAGGCAATTTTTACTTTGTAGCAAAGAGTAAGACAGTAAGTAAAAAATTATCATAAGAAGTTTGTTTTTTCTAATAAAATATATGGAGTATGTCAGAGTCAATATATTTGCAGGTTTACATACACATAGGGATTGCTAATGTTACTTATTATTTGTTAAGATTTCTTTATTATTTGAAAGACAGGGAGAGATAGAGAGAGAGATGATAGAGAGAGAGAGATGATAGAGATAAAGATAGAGGTAGAGATGGAGATGGAGATAGCGATGGATGGAGATAGAGACAGAGACAGAGACAGAGATAGAGATAGAGATAGAGATAGAGATAAAAGATAGAAATAGAGTTTTCATTCACTGGTTCACTCCAGAAATGCCTGCAACATCTAGGGATAGGCCAAGATTAACACAGGAGCCAGGAACTACATTTGAGTCTTCTACATGGGTGCCAGGAACCCAAGTAATTGGACTGTTATCCACTGCCTCCAGACACATTAGCTGGATGCTGGATCCGAAATAGAGTAGTTGGGACTTGAACCAGGCACTCTTAAATATAGGATGCACATGTCCCAAGCAGCAGCTTAACCAGCTGTACCACATCACCTAATCCTGATGTTAGTAATTTTGATCCAATAATCCAAGCACTTATCTCCCTGTCCTGATGACAGCACTTTAGTTCATTTCTTTGCCAAGAGTCAACAATCCTAAGCCCATAACAATAAATATCCAACAGCAAGTACAAGCAAAAACAAAAACAATACAAAAACACAATACCTCTTCAATACCTAGGAAGGAGGGCCAAGGCCTTTCTGCTGCTGGCTGACTCTGGAGCGTGACACACTATTTCTACCCCATGGCAACTGCTTGCCCTAAGGAAGACCCTTTGCTTGTCTTAATACCTGTGATAATTATCAAAAACCACTGGGCCCTTCTAGATGTCCAGTCATGATGCTGCCAGAGGTCCCTAGGCTAGGAAGGATTGCTGGCACTCACGAGCTTTCTCAATCATGAGAATTGAAAAGAGTGCACATGGTGCAATAAAACTTAAATGTGCCCCATATGATAATAATACTATTTGGTAAATCAATCGCTATCTTAAAATTATCTGAAGTTGTGTGACCTCCATCACAAAATGAAGATTAATATTTATTTTTGTAGGGTTGTTCTGAAGATATTAAAAAAAATCTTAGTGCATACCACATAGTACTTGAAAAAAAAAAAAAGCCTTAGTAGGAGTAATAATACTAGTAGAAACAGTAGCATTAATATATTTTTAATGCCATTAGAAATATCATAAGAAGGTGAAACAAGCTGAGACCCAAGACATGACAGATTGATCAAGTCAACAAACAGTCGTGACAAGCTTCAGGATGATCCAGAAAAGTGAGTCAGTGAAGTCTGCCACTAAACAGAGCAGAGATCAATCTACAGAAAGCATCTTGGAGAAGAGCATCACTTTGAATTTGTCTGCCTACAGATCTGTGCTAAGACTCACAGCAGTGGAGGCCATTTGAAGAGATCACTATAAGAACTTTGAACTAGGTTCCTGAGAAGTGAGACCTGTGTTCACATGCCAGAAGTCTTTGGGTCCATTGAGGAACATTCAAGATTTTTGTTCACAAAGAGAAATCACTGTTTCTACATGTTTCTTCTTAACATGGATCAAAAAACACTGAGAAAACACTCTCAACATTGCAACAATGCCATCAGAACTGCAAGCAAACAGAAATTGAATATTTAAATTTCCTCATTGCTTCTCAGAGTCAGGCCAAACATGATCTGGATGCTTTTACTGCTTTGTCATTCTGGTGCTTTTAGAAGCCCAGTGTGCCCCAAGAATGAGTACTTGGAAGGATCAGATCCACATGGTTCTAAGCCTTTCTCTTAAGTTCTAGATTAATTCTCCAGGAAAATTCCATGACTACCATTCCCAAGGGCCAATCTGAGTGTGCACCAAGTTTGTGCACCATGTACTGCTACAATACATGGGATTTTTCTTACCACACTATAATGCAATTAACTTTCTGGTATCTATTTCCACTAGACTAAGTTCTCTGAGGGTAAAGTCTACTTTCTCTTTCCCACCTTTATGTTTCTAACATAGTGCCTGGCATTGATTGCTGGTTTCTATTTGCTAAATGAAAAGACAAATACTAGAGGCAAATATTAGAAGTATATATACAACAGAGGTTAATGGCAGCAAGGATTTCAAGAGGGAACAGAGGATGGGACAGACATTAGACTAGTGGTTAAGATGCCAGTTAAGAGGGCCACATCACACATCTGAGTTCCCTGGTTGAATACTTGGTTATGGCTTCTGACTCCAGCTACTTATTAATGCAGTCCCTGAGGGGCAGTAATGATAGTTAAAGTAATTGGGTTCCTGTCATCCACATGAGAGACCTGGATGGTGTTCCCAATTCTTTGTTTCAGCTTGGCTATTGTGGGCATTTGGAAAGTGGGAGCACCCTCTCTCTCTCTCTCTCTCTCTCTCTCTCAAATAAATAAAAACATAAATAAACAACAAACTAAAGATACCTATTGCAGCCAGTGCTGTGGCATAGTGGGTAAAGCTGCCACCTGCAGTGCCAGCATCCATATGCACACTGGTTTGAGCCCTGGTTACTCCACTTCCAATCCAGCTCTTTGTTGTGGCTTGGGAAAGTCTCTGGACCCCTGCACCCATGTGGGAGACCCAGAAGAAGCTCCTGGCTCTTGGCTCCAGATAAGCTCAGCTCTGGCCATTGCGGTCATTTGGGGAATGAACCAGAGGATGGAAACCCTCTCTCTCTCTCTCTCTCCCTGCCTCTCCTTCTCTCCATGTGTAACTCTGACTTTCAAGTAAGCGAACAAATCTTTTTTTTTTAAAGATACCTATTTAAAAAAAGAGGGAACAGAGGGATATATGTGACATAGAATAAAAGCCCAACTGACCCCCTTCCATATCTCTAAAACAGAGTTAATGATTCCAGAGACATTTGAGCCTACAAGTAGACATTCTACTTTTAAATTAGCATTTCACAATTCTGGTTGTGACTTTTGTACTTAGAATGCAACATTCAAAATCATAGCTACACTACCAGTCACCATGTACCCACTGGGAGATGAACTGGCCCAAGTGACAAGATGTTCCTGCAAATAGGTACATCATTCACATTTAAAAATTTGGCACTTGAGGAACAGTATTTGGTGACAGCCAAAACTCCTTCAGAGGGAAAGTGGAGATTGAAGAAAAAAGCTGAGAGTGGAGGAGTGTGAATTCAGATGCCTCATCTCCTTGGCTCAACAGAGCAAAGCAATGAAACAACACATATGCCACAATGATTAATGCCCTGGGACTTGGTGACATCACACTTGGGAGATCCAACAACCAGCACCTCATATTCTGGACGGATGGAAAGCCTGATGAAATGCTATGGAGATGAAGTGGGAAAAAAAAAGCCTAGTGAAATGATATGGAGATGAAATGAATAAAAGTCCCCTCCCCATATAATAAAGAGTTCAGTGATGACTCGATTAAGTACACTATGTTTCTAGACAAGTTTAGAGACATAAATTATTATGCTCATGCTTTAAAAATATGTTGATGTCTCCTAGTAGGAAGTGAAAGAAGGCAACATCCTCTCCACCAGGTCTACAAAAGCTTCAAACTCTGTTGGGGTCATGGGATTATGTAGTGGTAGGCAGGCTTCTGCAGGACAGGGATTGAGAACCCAGATAATTTGAGGAGACAGAAAGTACAAGCTTGAGCAGGTGGACCAGCAATACACTATACTGACAGCAAATGTGGATGGGCCTGACTCTGGAAGGAGTTGGGTAAAAGCAGGAGATTCTGGTGAGTACTAAAAATGAGGCACATAAAGGCTTCTAGCCCTGGGTCACAGCCTACTGGCAAGATGCAAATACATTTATCTTCCTGGGAAAGAGCATGTTTTAAAACAATCGTGATGCTTTCAAGTTCCCCTAGATATTTTAGAAAGTCCACCTGAAATGAGGGTGAGGAAAGTTGCAAATTTCCATGTATTTGCACTATTTATGAAGGCAACAGCCACTGCTGGTCCATCCTACTCTCTGCAGCCCAACCAAGAAAATGTACAAGGGCATTTCTAAAAGTTCTTGGAACAATCGAATTAAAAGAGAAGTTTCTTTTGTGGGAAAAAAGTTTTTGAAATCCAGGCATAGTCTTTTCATAACATTTTTCCATGGACATTTTGAACCCATAATATAATATAAATGAATTGGAAAAGTTCATGGACTTAAAATAAAAAGAAAATGTTAGAGATTAAACTCCAATACTCATCCCTTTGAAAACCTCTTAACCAGAACATTTTAGAGGTAAAGTTGAAAAGCTAGGTGACTCTCTGTAAAAATATGAATTCAGGCACACAATTAGTTTGTTTTAGAAAAATACTTGCTTTTACCAATATACTTCAAAAGAAAAAAAGCACAAGTCTTTCCTTGAAGTTATTCTATCTACCCCAGTGCTTCGACAGAGCTACCCAACACCATGAGTTAGTCCTATATTCTTATTTGCTCTAAGTTCCATCCCCACTCTTGCATCACTCAGATCTGAGATAACATCCATGTGTGCATCACTATTGCCAATGTGCTGCACTTTTTCTTTGTGACCATACTTTCCAGTTTTTCCTTAATTATCTTAGTTTATTACAATTTGTAAAATATAGAGGAACCCATCACCACCCAAAACCATCATGAACATTTATCACAATCCATCTAGTGCTTTCTTAGTATTAATTTTAAGTAGATGAGATAATTATGCATACATAATTATGTATCTTTCTTGTTACACTTAAAACACTATATTTTTAAGATTTTTATTTATTTACTTAAAACAGTTATAGGGAGAAGAAAGGGAGAGATGGAGGAGGGGGGAGGAAGAGACAGAGACAGAGAGACAAAGAGATCTTCTAGCCTCTGGCTTACTCTCCAAAACACTATCTTTAAACACAATTTGTTTGTTACTTAAACCCTAACACTGTCCATCCATGATTATTTTCCTTTGTCACTAAGAACCCACTTAAGTCATAATTTTAATTGTAGAATGATGGACCATCTTATAACTGTACCACAAATTACCATTTACTACTAATTTAATGTTTTTAAATATTAAGTTGCTTTCAATATTTCATTGTTAGCAATAATTATGTGATGAAATGTGGGCATAATTCTTTGTCCACATAACTATTTTCATAGAATATATCTTTATATGAAAAAGTACTGGTTTGAAAAATAATGGATATTTAGCAATATCTATCAAGCAGTATCCATAAATTATTTGTAGAAAGGTTGTATATGAAATTATCCATCTTATAAAACTCCTGGGCCAGCGCCGCGGCTCAGTATGCTAATCCTCTGCCTGCAGCACCGGCACCCTGGGTTCTAGTCCTGGTCGGGGCACCGGATTCTGTCCTGGTTGCTCCTCTTCCAGTCCAGCTCTCTGCTGTGGCCTGGGAGTGCAGTGCAGGATGGCCCAAGTGCTTGGGCCCTGCACCCGCATGGGAGACCAAGAGAAGCACCTGGCTTCTGCCTTCGGATCAGCGTGGTGCGCTGGCCGCAGCACACCGGCCACAGCGGCCATTGGGGGGTGAACCAATGGAAAAGGAAGACCTTTCTCTGTCTCTCCCTCTCACTGTCAACTCTGCCTGTCAAAAAAATAAATAAATAAACAAACTCTTGATAACCTTGTTTATGGACCAGTTAAAATATTTGATGTGCTCTATGAAAACTGCTACCTAATTTTGGCTTTAAAATTTTTGAAAATTCACTTGCATTGTATTATACAAGAAGGGCTGCATATTTCATATTATGTTGATTTAGTTTACCACTTGTGTCTTGTTTTGTGATATTTTTACAGATGTGTATGAAAATAAGTTTTTTACATGTTATTTGTGTTTTCAATTCACTTGCAGAAAATTTTTTTACCATAAATCTTTTCCTTGGTGGTTTCCTTACTTGCTTTGAAAATATTCTTTTCCATTAAAACTTCAGATAAATATTCATCTAAATGTCTTCTAAGTTATTTTGGTTACTTATTTATATTTTATTATTTAAATCATATAGAATAAAATTGGTAATTATTTTTAGAGTAGGAGGTACTAAGATGAATTTTTAAATCCAAATAACCAGTTTTCCCAAGCAGCATTAGAAAACTACCCATACCCTTCCTTACTGATTTATGAAGCTTTATTTATGCTATTAAACTTTCCTACTCTGACTTTCAAATAAATAAATCTTAAAAAAGAAAAGAAAGAAATACAGCCAAGATGCAAACCCAAGCACTTTGATGTGGATTGTGGATAGCCCAACAGGCATCTTAACCAGTACACCCAATGCCCACCCTTATAGCTTTAACTGCTAACTAGTGCTATGCTATTTTTATCATTGTGGGTTTTTGCAACTCACTCGTGATTAAGAATCCTACTCTGAAAATAGGGTTTTATACTCAGATCTCTATTAAACCCCTTACTAGCTTCTAATAGCTAGTTATGGCCTCTCTGTGACTCTATTTCCTGCTGTAACATGGGCATATTGATATGACTTCCTCCATCAGGTTGTTACAAAGATGAAACTAAGTACTTGTACAACCTCTCATTTTATAGAGAGAAACCAGATCGATCATGGCACAGAATGTGTGTTTGCAACTAAATGTGAAAGAATAACATAACAGGCAAATACAAATTCCAGTTATGCTGAAGTGGCTAAATTTCTCAGAACTATACCACTTCTAACTTGCTAGCCTCAATTTAGTCTCTCTCTGCTTGTCATAAACTGGTTTAATGGTTGTGAACATGGAGGAGAGTGTTCTAAGAAAACAAAATTCAACTTTGGGAGACAGCTGTTTTTCTAGGTAATAAAGAGTCACATCATTCATCTATTGGTTTCCTCTTTTGTGATTTTGTTACAGGTCCCTTTGGGTGAAAAAGTTTTTGAAATCCATACATAGATTTTTCATAACAATTTCCATGAATTTTTTGAACCCATCATATAACAAAAGAATTGGAACGCTAATGAACTTTATTAAAATAAACAGAAAATGTTAAAGACAGAGCAGTAACTGTGATTGTCCTTTGGATGAAGATTCACTGTCAAGGCTAAGACTTCCAGGAAGAGGCCACCTCTTCCTGCCCATCTGTGCAGCTCCTTAGTCATTTCCAGATCCTTATCTATGAGTGTAAAACACAAAGGCAAGGTAGAAAACTGAACTATATGACTTCCTGGAAATTCTCTGTCCAGTGGGTACTGTCATTATAATGAAACATTACTCTGTTCCCATGAAGCAGTGAAGAAATCTATAACCTATTTAAAAAATAAATTCCTCTGCTTTGGTTAGCTGTAGCTCTTTATAACAGTATTTTATCATCAATTAACATTTACATAGATTTTTAATCAGTTTTGACTTCAAAGCAAAGTTGAGTGGGAAGTGCAGAGCTCCCTACCCCAACATGTGTACAACCTCCCCCACTGTCAACACCCCCTACTAGAATCAGACATCTGTTGAAACTGATGAGTCTACAGTGACACCTCATTATCACATAAAGTTAATAGTTGAAAGTTTACTCAGTGTTGTGAATTTTATATATTCTTGACAAATGTATGATGATATATATCCAAAATTATAATATCATATGGAATAGTTTCATCGTCCAAAATATCATCTGTGGCCTACCTTTTCATCTCTTTTTGATATTCCCTGTTTTTTTTTTTTTATTGCTTCCGTAGTTTTCCCTTTACCATGGTGTTGTCAAATTGGAATTATACAGATAGCCTTTTCAGATTGGCCTCTTTAATTTGATATGCATGTGGATTTCCTTTATGTGTTTTTACAGTCTGATCACTCATTTCTTTTTAGCACTGAATAATATTCCTCTATAGGAATGCATCACATTTTTGTCTACCCATTCACCTATGGAAAAACATCTTGGTTATTTCCAATTTTAGCTATTACGAATAAAGCTGCTATAAACATCTGAAGTATGCTTTGGTATAGATATAAAATTCACACTTAGCATCGAGATCCTTTTTTAAAAAAGATTTATTTTATTTATTTGAAAGTCAGAATTACACAGAGAGAGAAGGAGAGGCAGAGAGAGAGAGAGGTCTTCTGTTCGCTGGTTCACTCCCCAATTGGCCACAATGGCCAGAGCTGCACAGATCCGAAGCCAGGAGCTTCTTCCGGGTCTCCTACATGGGTGCGGGGGCCCAAGGACTTGGACCACTTTCTACTGCTTTCCCAGGCCACAGCAGAGAGCCAGATAGGAAGTGGAGCAGCCTGGACTCAAACCGGTGCCCATATGGGATGCCAGCACGGCAAACCACAGCTTTACCTGCTACACCACAGTGCCAGCTCCTAGCATTAAGATTTTTGCATCTTATTTACCATACAAGTTACCATACTCTTATGGGTATGTTCAGTTTTGTAAGAAGTTAGTAAGCTGCCTTTCAAAGTAACTGTACCATGTTGCATTTCCAAGAACAATTGATGAGAGCTCCCATTAGTCTATATCTTTACCACCATCTGATTTTTTTTTTTCATTTTTTTTGGATTTTCACCATTCTAATAGAGGTGTAGTGGCACCTCAGGGTTGGCTTAATCTGCAATTCCTAATGATACGCGATGTTGAGCATTTTTCATAGTGTATTTGCATCTGTGTATTTTTGGTGAGATGTCTGTTCAGTATTTTTCACATTTACTGATCCAGTTGTTTGTGTTCCTATTGTTGAGTTTTAGGGGTTACTTGTATATTTTGGATAATTCCTTAAAACATATGTCCTTTGCAAATATTTTTCCCAATCGGTGACTTATCTTTTCATTTTCTTAATATTGTTACTCATCAATCAGAAGTTTTCAATTTTTTATGAATAAATTTTTGCCCTCCAAAATGCACAGACTTTTGAGTTCAACTTTTCTTGCTATTCCAGAATTGTGGTTAGAACTCTAACATCAGGATAAAGAAGTCAGAGAGCTGATAAAGACTGGAGCCAGCCACATTCTTCAAGGCTTTCAAAGGGACAGGGAAATGGCTTTGCTGCCTTCAGCTGTCACCCAGACTGTGCCCTATTCACTTCCAGTCAAGTCTAAAAGGAATATCAGGGTGGGAAAAGAGGCACAGGAGATCATTAAAGGTGTGATGAGGTCATGGTATGGATAGGAATGGATAAGACTAAAGTTTTTTCTTCCACTCCCCAAGGACATATCTGTCACCGCTGAGCCAAATCCAAGGGCTGCCAAAAGAACCAGTCTTAAAGACTGAGAAGGGTGCCTGCAAGAAATGAAAGCCAGCGTTTCATTCCTAGTTTGACACTTGCACACTCACTAGCCTTGACAATCCACTCCTATACCTATGTGAACTAAGAGAAAAAGGGACCAGCCCTGGGGGCAATTCACATGGGTCCACAGGTCCAGCAAATTTGGAGAAAGTAGCCAGGTTTGTGACATCTTGACATTTTTCATTTACAGTGGTTGGCTGCTGTACCAGTGAACCTCAGCAGCGAAAGACTGGGAGGTTTGCATAGATGAGAACTTATGAAGCTGGAACTGCCGATGTGGCAGCTGATGTGACTGATCAACTCCTATGTAGATGCCTACCATACAGAGGGCCTCAGCCTGACAGTTCATGATAGAGGAACAGTCAAAAACTACAGAGGAAAGACAACTACTCTAAGAAATGTGAGCAAGGAATGGGTCCTTTTCTTTCTCTTTTATCTCTGCCCCAACTCACCCCAAACAGCAGAAGGCTACAGGAAGGAGAGAGAGATGGCAGCCTAGAGGCAGATATATTCCCAGGTTCCAGCCCCAAAACCTTGAGTCTGACCAATGAAGTGGGAGGGGGATGGCTTTAAACTGGATTGAGATTAGAGCTTCTATAACACAAAATTTGAGTTTATTTTTGTTTTTTAATAGGAAAATGGCCAAAATATAATGTGTCTGCCCAAGGAAAAGAGAAATTTGACAAAGTTTAAGAAACTGGAGAAATCGTTATTACTTTCATGTATATGCCCCTAGGCAAATCAGACTATTCAGTATACTCATTACTCAAAGTAAACTGAATAATCTGATATTGCCATTAGGAAGAAAACTCCACTAAAGTGAAAACATGTGAGAATTTAAGGAATAGGACATAAGTAGACACTTGATGTGCTGTTTTCATGTTGTGTCTTAATTATATATAGTGAATAATGACAGCACTCCATATAATATATTTACAGTATATCATAGCAGTAGATACATGAATTATAAACCTAGAAAAACCTGGATTCAAATCATGAGTATATGCTGGCCTACTGTTTACATAAATGGTCCCCAGTATTTTTTATTTTAAAGAAGGGGGTGGAATTTAATCTTTATTTACATTACACTGTAAGATACGAAATTCACAGAAATAAGAAACCCATTCAGAATCTTATGCTTTGTCATGATTAGATTGAGGCTACAAATTGGAAGTCACAATTGAAAATATGTTCTTATGGGGCTGGTCTGGTGGCACAATAGGTTAATCCTCCGCCTGCAGTGCCAGCATCCCATATGGGCGCCAGTTAAAGACCCAGCTGCTCCACGTCCGATCCAGCTCTGTGCTATGGCCTGGGAAAGCAGTAGAAGATGGTCCAGGTCCTTGGACCCCTGCACCCACGTGGGAGACCCAGAAGAAGCTCCTGACTCCTGGCTTCGGATCAGTGCAGTTCCAATTGTTGCAGCCATTTGGGAGTGAACTAATGAAAGGAAGACCTATCTTTCTGTCTCTCCTTCTCACTGTCTGTAACTCTACCTCTAAAATAAAATAAAATAAAATAAATCTTTAAAAAATGTTCTTCAAAAAATTTGAAACTTTATTTTTTTCAATATTATGCCATATGTTTTACTCCATATCAGTAACACTTTTCAGGAATTTGAGGTAATTAAAGAGAAATAACAAATTGATTATACACTCAAAATGAAGTAGAA
This sequence comes from Oryctolagus cuniculus, assembly GCF_051225735.1. Taxonomy (NCBI): domain Eukaryota; kingdom Metazoa; phylum Chordata; class Mammalia; order Lagomorpha; family Leporidae; genus Oryctolagus; species Oryctolagus cuniculus. Next base: position 84,513,277 of record NC_142869.1, on the reverse strand, counting down.
TAATAATATGATGGTGTGGTTCAAGTAATATTAAAAGGCCCAAGAGCGCAGTGGAGGATGGCACAAATCCTTGGGCCCTGCACCCGCATGGGAGACCAGGAGAAGCACCTGACTCCTGGCTTCGGATCAGCGCGATGCGCCATCGCAGCGCACCTGCCTCAGCGGCCATTGTGGGGTGAACCAACGGCAAAAGGAAGACCTTTCTCTCTGTCTCTCTCTCACTGTCCACTCTGCCTGTCCAAAAAAAAAAAAAAAAAAAAAAGGCCATTACAAATCATCAATGATGTCTTATGTCATGAAAGCTTAATTGGCTGGGCAGAATTTGAAGCAGCCTTTTCAAAGTGGGATAAATATTGCTAGCTAGGGAGGCTGAAGCTATATATCATGCTCGGAGTGTAGAAATGTAATCAGAGTAGGAATACAGAGGGTGGAATGAGAATTTTATAAAGACCTTATCCCACAAGTTATCAAATCCTTTTGCAAATATCATATTATACCCTAAGAACATAACTATGAGGTATTTATTTTCTCATTTTCATTAATGAAACCTATTGAAGCATAATGAAATTGAATGGTTTTTACTAGATCATTCACTGTGCATGGTACATGGAAAGTCAAATCCAGATTATTTTGGCTTCTAATTTTATTTTTTGTATCTATATGACATTCTTAGGGTTCTCTGGCTTTAAATAGGAATAAATACGTGATGTAATAAAATTACTTCAACTTAAAATAAATCATGAGGTATTTGATACCTCTGTGATCTTTCAGATTGCACATGGAAAATGGCCATAATGCCTCTGAACACGGCTGCCGCAGGGATAAATCATGAATTGTGACACAGCAGGTGATAGGTGCTAGAAAAATGATGGCTAGTATTTTCAGCATTTTTTTTTTCATCATTTGTGCATTATTACCATCTATTTTTGTGGGACTTCTTTGTTTTTGTTTTTTTTTTTTTTTTTTTGGTTTGTTTTGTTTCTTACTGAGATGTTACCAGCAATATCCAGAAACATAAGAGTATAACAGTACTGGTAAAATATATATTTAAGTTTTGGCTTTTGGGAAAAAAATACTAAAAAATATAAGTCAAGGTAAGCAAAATTCCTCAAAAAAGCTGGTATTTGGTGATTTCTTACATACCCTAGTTTGTGGACATCTCTGAAGGTGAGGAAGGCATAGGCTGGGTTTGGCCTTGTTGCAGTGTCTCAGCATCTGGGCAGCACTTGGAGAAAAAGCTCAAGGCCTTGAGGCTAAACGACTTTCCCAGTGGTGATCCGATCTCACCTCAGCCCTACTTGTCCTTCATATCCCTTGTTTATTTAGTTGGCTGTTTCAATCACAGCACCCGTTATATGCTCTCATCTTTGTCTTTGAAGAAAGGCCACTAAGATATCAGTGATCCAAGTGCTTCATTATGGAGACAGTGCCCGGCATCACCCGCACTCAAGGCAGCCAGCTGGTTCAAAACCTGACATTGCTCTAAATTACCAAACAGGTACTGGATTTAATTATGGTCAATTTGATTTACAATCCTTGTTTCTTCCCTTTTTTTTTTTTTTTTGGCCATTTTTCTCCTCATTTACTACTGCTTCCATAGAGGGTGGGTGGCAGATATGAACAAATCACTCAGTTTGCTGCATTTTACTTTGTTCTCTTGAGGATTTCCTCAGAATGGATTTCCTGAGGAAAGCCAACTAAACCATTGGCTTAAATACTATTAGTGGATCAATTGCAATTTCAATTCATTGTATCATCTGGGTTGCTCATTACCATTCTGGGGTTAAAAAAATACAACTGGTAACAGCAATAAAGTGGTCTCCTGTTCTTCCTATTCATCTTCTGGTCAAGGATCTACCTGTGCACACTGACCCTGGGCCCTCAGATCCAAGAGCTAGCCTCCAGGTCGGTAACAGCTGAGCTCAGTCTATGACCACCTTCCTGGCAAAAAGGACATCAGTGGCATCCTCCTTCTCTCTCACAAAAGCTAACAGCAAGTCACTAGAGCTAAGATCCAGGAGCACCTTCCAGGAGATTACATACTTTCGAGATCTACTGTGCAGTCTGGTCTCATAGACTCCAGAAGTGTGCCTGATAAAAGTCTCCTGAAGATAGTCCCTGATCTCTATTGTCCAGTCTCAAGTGGAACTCTGACCTGATCTGAATTAGAGGGAATGCTTTGTGATATCCTCAAAACTTACCTTTGGACAGGTAACCTATTTGATTAAGTTTCAGCTGCCCCAGATCAAGTTCTGATCCCCTATCTTACAGAAAACATAAAAGCAACTTGTTGCCCTTTCTATAACAACAAAGAGAAATACCCCCATTCAATCAAAATGTTTATTGATCATTTGTTCTCTGCATATGATGCCAAGATGAAAAGATAGGGCTCTTGTCCTTACAAAATAATAAATTCTCTCCTCTCTCTCTCTCTTTCTCAATTCCATGAGCTGCCTTACTCAGTCTTCAGCATAACAATAATAATATCAAGTTTGACTTCTAGTGCTTAACCTATTTAAATGTGATTTCTCAACAGCTTCTTCGTTTCTCTTTTGTCTAAGAACCTTCAACTGTCTCAATAAGTCTCTTGGTTTGTTTTTTTTTTTTAGCTTGTCCTTGTTTTGATGTCATACTCTCAGGTTTATTAAGCTTTTTTATTATCAGAAGTGTCTACAACTCAACACTGGCCTTAATGAAGACATCCCCCCAGTAAATCCATTGACTGTATGTTATAAGATAAAAACACAAGAGACTTAGTATCAACAAGTAGAAGTACAAAATATTTAGAAAAGAAAACTCCTAAGGGTCAATCTTCATTAAACACTTGGATAAAGAATTTCCGGAAAGAATCCATCAATATTTTACTTATCTGAACATACAACAATTTGTTCTCTTCCTTCCTTCCCCCTAGATCAAAGAAAATAATCCATAATGAGAATCAAGCCACACATTTCATACTCACACTCACCATAGAACTGTACTTGGCAAACTGCAGCCAGCTACTCCTCCTGGTCTCCACGCCAGATCATACAAGGTTTCCTCTAGTCGGCTTTAGTCTGAATTTGCAGCCTCCTGCAATGCAACAGGACACCAACATACTGAAAAAGAAAGTCACTCTTACCCTGATTCCTACTCCCCATCTCATGTTTCCTGAAGTGAGTGCTCATCTATTTATTTCAGGACATGGACTGTCCAGTATCAAATTGTCACAAATAGAGAAAGGGGCGAAAAAAACCAACAACCACAAAAAAAATCAGTGATACCTTTCTGATTCTCAAGCCCTTTGCAAATAGTGAAATCACTTGTGCAATGAATCATGTAGAGAAAGAAGCCATTTCTTCTCTGGAATGGCTCTAACTAAATGTTTTACATGTGACTCTTATGTGGACTATAAACTTCAAGAGCTCTAAATGCCGCTTACTAAAATCTAACTACAGTTTTTATTTCACTTGCTTTTGTTTTCAGGTAAATAATAAATGCTGTTCAGTTGAAAGGAATTTCTTCTATAATTTTTATTTTAAAGAAAACCTCAGCCTTACTTTTGGCTTCATGCTGTCCCACTAAAGCTAGACTTCCCTGATTTTTTTTCTTGAAGCAGAATAGACTTCATCTATATGGCCTATCTTTTTAACAGAGTACCAAGCTGGTTTTCGTCTACATGACATTCATTTCCAGGCCCTAGAAACAATTTATAGCGAGAGCAAATTTGCCACTTGGACAGCTACTAGCACATAAATATGTATCGTGGAAAATTTTCCACATGCACTGAAAACCTCCTAGTCTGCTATGGAAAACAAGTCACTTTGGAACTGTGGAAAATAGGAGCTGTGCTTGCCTGTAAGGCAAGATCTGCCACCGATAGTCACTCTAGCTACTCAGATCTCTAACTGGCTCTCCCTGTATTGCTTTAAGATATTTATTGTGTGTGATCAGCTGAAAGTCAATATTGTAACCGCAAAAAGAAAAAAAAAACTTCTTTGCCTGAATTGTCCCTAAAAGATATCCATTCTGAATAGAAAATACATCTTTTCCTCTCCAAAGTACATTTGAATTGCTTAATTGTTGAATTTATAAAAAGGAAAACTGTTTTGAAAATAACAACAAAAGTACCGAAAACCACTGTAGCCTTGGCTAACCATATGTAAAACAGAACTTCTTTAGTTGCCATCATCAAACATAAAAAATGAGGGAAGAAATCATAATAATTGAAGGTTTTGCCTGTATAAAACGAATCTGACTTGTCCTTCAGGCTCTTCCTGACAGAACTCTATTTTGCTGCCAATACTCTCCAAGGTTCAGTACTATGTAGCATAAATCACATAAAATTGAGGAGCCAGTGACTTTGAAACATCCTCCTGAATGCCTCTATGTCGCTCTACCTTCTCTCCAAGATCAGCTCGACAAGTCCTACGGAGGAGTCTGCCCAGTTACTTTCCCCATAGCTGGCCAGGCACCTTCAACCCTCTATGCTCCAGCCCTTCTAAGAGTCATTAGTATCCACCCAGGCTTCCTTGTCCTAGAGAACTCTCAGAGGCCTTACAGAAATCCCTCTAGCATTTGCTTTATCCCTACCTGTCCCGTAGTGCTGCAGCTGGCTGGAAGAAGGCAGAAAGAGCTGTGCAACTGCCCATGAGAGATTCTGTCCCTGCCTGGAGCTGGGGGAGGGCATGGAGCAGGCAGCTGGAGGAAGAGAAGGCGGAGGAATTCATGTGCCACTGCAAACATGATACAGTGCCAACAAAAACACCATTCTTCTACCCAAGAATTTCAAAGTACTTTGCAAACATTAACTCATGCGCCCAAGGAGTCATGGAACAATTAGTCCATTTTTACATTCTTAAACCAACCGCTGCAGGCAACCATTAGGAAAAGGATTCAGTGCCATGTTTCCTTATTCCATAACTATTTGTTGAGCACCTACTATGTGCTGGGCCCTGGACTTAGAGGAGCACCTACAGGGCTCTCACACTATTCAATGTGCTTTAGCTTGCACTGTCAGAGGACCAGACTACTTACTCTACTTATGGCACTTATTTACACTTTATTTTTGCCCAAATTGTTTAGTTGAATGTGCTCTATTCTTCAGAATCACCCATAACATGCTAAGTGCTGAGCAAACACACAAAAGGAAATATCTTAAATTGCCAATAAATCTCATTAGAATTATAGGAACTGGGAAATATCAATTCAAAGTGCTCCATTTTAAGATGCCATAAATACAGCATTAGTGTGAGCAGTCTTTGACTCTTTTACTGTTTGTGGAATTGCTAGGGGACAAGGAGAGTGAATCTTATAAGTAGTGCACGTCGACTGTTGACGAACAGGTTTTTTTTCTTCATATATTTTGTTGAACTCATTATTTAATGTAGGATTAATCTTATGAGTATAAAGTTAACTGAAATAGATCTTTGTAAAAAAAAAAAAAGAATGGGTGGAAGAAAAAGGGTAGGAATGCAGGCAGGAGGGAGGGTAGAGCGGGAAGACTCACTATGTTCCTAAATTTGGATATATGAAATACATGAAGTTTGTATATCTTAAATAAAAGGTTTCCAGGTAAAAAGTAAATAAAGGCCAGATTTTCAAAATCAATAATATCACACTAAGCAGTTTATATAAATAAGCTGCAATTTTAAAATGGCTAATCTGATGAGCAAGAACCTTTGGTGAGGCAGAAGGTCTTTATCCACTGGTCTTTTTCTGACCTCCTTTTTATTCAATAGTACAGAATGGTGCGTCAGATACAGAATGTAGTTGACTTCTTCATCCTTCTCTTTGGGCAAAGAACTCCAGACATTTTAGAGTATATAGTTTTCTAAGACTAAGTGAGAGAAGAAGACCGGCAGCTTTTTAAAAATTCATGACTTTCGGGCCTGCGCCGCGGCTCACTTGGCTAATCCTCCGCCTGCGATGCCGGCATCCAATATGGGCACCGGATTCTAGTCCCGGCTGCTCCTCTTCCAGTCCAGCTCTCTGCTGTGGCCCGGGAAGGCCGTGGAGGATGGCCAAAGTGCTTGAACCCTGCACCCACCTGGGAGACCAGGAGGAAGCACCTGGCTCCTGGCTTCAGATTGGCGCAGCGCGCTGGCCAAAGCGGCCATTTGGGGAGTGAACCAATGGAAGGAAGACCTTTCTGTCTGTCTCTCTGTCTCTCTCTCACTGTCTATAACTCTACCTATCAAATAAAAAAAATCATGACTTTCTGCGGAATCAAAAGAAGTTCAAGCTATCATCCTTTAAAGATACAAGGTGAGGATTCTAGTCTATTCTAGAATTTACTTACCCAACACTGTTTATACTGAACATAGTGAGTTCTCATGTAGACACTTACACATTTTTAAAGGAATAGGGAATTATAATACTATTTAAAATATAATACCACTTAAAATAAAATAAATAATTAAATATTAAAATAAAAACTTAAAATATAATAACATCTTCCTCTGTAATAAACATTTCCTTGACTAAACAGACTATAATGGAGGCATATGTTCTGCCACTGAAATCTACAGTTTAACACACACATCCAGTGACATTTAAACTCCACATCTTAGCAGGTAAATAACATTTTTATTTAGCCCCAGACTCCTTTCCGGCCTCAGCCTCACACTCCTTATCACTCCAGCCACAGCACAGATTTTCTTAATACCTCCTCCTGCTTATCTGGTGCCCTCCACCCTAAAGCCTACTCCTCCCACAATTCCAACACACACACACACACACACACACACACACACACACACACAGATTTTGTCAACCTGGGAACCTGGGAAACCTCATTCTTCAATACCAGATGACATCTTCTGGTTATTCCTTCAGCAATTTCTATTCCACCTGGATATATATGCACATTTATATTTATATAAATACACACACACTAAAGGCTGAACATCTCATTACAGAGATTCTTATTTCTTTGTGCCTCCAACAACTGATATTTTATCTTCATAGGATTTGAATTTTCTAGAACACACCCACATCACATTTGCTGAGGCTTTACCCTTCAGTAAATGAACTTTTTAAAAAGCTTTATTAAGCAGAGCTGCAAATGAGAAGGATAAAATCAATGAAGTAAACTACCAAGTTAAACACAGATTTATAATTTTTCATTAAAGACCTACTATATTAATATCAACACCCCTTTCATTCAGCTTGGACAGCCAAAGACTTAAGAGCTGAGACCACGTTCTGTCTAATTCAATTATGATATCACTAGGGGCCGGCGCTGTGGCTCACTTGGTTAATCCTCCACCTGCGGACCCGGCATCCCATATGGGCGCCGGGTTCTAGTCCCGGTTGCTCCTCTTCGATCCCAGCTCTCTGCTGTGGCCTGGGAGGGCAGTGGAAGATGGCCAGAGTGCATGGGCCCCTACACCTGCATGGGAGACCAGGAAGAAGCATCTGGCTCCTGACTTCGGATCGGCATAGCTCCAGCCTTAGCAGCCATTTGGGGGGTGAACCAATGGAAGGAAGACCTTTCTCTCTGTCTCTCTTTCACTGTCTATCTGTCAAATAAATAAATAAAAATTTCTAAAAAATTTTTGATATCACTAGAAAAAAATATACCCATGGAAATGCTACAGGAAGGCAAGAAACAGCTAAACACCTACAGCAATGACAACACTAGCTAAGGAGTTTCCACTTACTTTTGCCCCTGAATAAATAAGAGTAGAACAGAAGGGAGGAAAAGGGAAAGATCTCGAAGAAGAAATGATTAAAGGAAAGGGAGAGATGGATTGTTATACAAGATTATCTTTAGAATTAATTTTTTGTCATTTTAATTTTTGCCATTTTCTTCTTGATAAAAGTGAGAAAATGAATATTTTTATCAGTTCTACAGAACATAATGATAGGCAATCAAAGAAAACTTCTACTTAGTAAACATTCTCTCTGCTGCCTCCTAAGCTTGTATTCTCTAGATTTGAAACATTGTCATCAATTTTTCATTTTTCCCATATTTCAGGAAATCAATCATTTGACAACAGTGCAGAACACTTTGTACTCCTATGTGAATCTGTGCATAGCAGGTGCAAGGGCATTTCAAAAGCAACTCAACAAGAATGAAATTAAAAGATGTCTGTTATGTGCAAAAAGTATTGAACCATATCCATAATTTTTCATAATATGAATTTTCCATGAACTTTTTGAATACCCCCTTGTATGTTTAAATCTCACATGATTTAATGGACACAATAAAGTACGGTCACATACATTATTAGTTCAGTTGATCTTTGAACGTAAGTATGGCACTATTTTACAGATGAAGAGACTGGGTCTTAGAGAGGTTTAGTATCATGCAGAATTAATGCATAAATGCAAATGCTCTAATGGTATTCCAGGGTACTTTTTATCATATCCCAACACCAGATGAGTATTTTTAAAATATTAGAGATGCGACTTTGATTCCTTACAGTTCTTTTAAAATGCTACATTGTGTTTCACACTCCATTTTATTGAGCAAGAATTAAGAATATCATGCCCAATTATATTTTTTCTAGATACCTGGAGATCTTCTGTGAATCCAGAAGTCATGTAGAGAAGCATTAATTATTCCTCATTAACATGGAAGCAAATATTTATTTTCAGATGAAACTAAATACTTTCATCCTTACTTACTTAACATGTGATGCATATTCACTTTTTCAGCCAAAGCCAGCAGAGGGCAGGATGCTCCCACCAACAGCCAGCTGGCTTGAGCCTCCAGCCAAGCCAGTACAGCTCCCTGGTGGAGACTGTTCCTGCATTAGAGCTATTATCATTTTCTCACCTGGTTCTGCAAAAGGGTGTGGGCTTGAGCTAAGAATAGGAGCTGTGGGATGTGGCTCTGAAATGTCAAAAAAGTTTTGCTTTAGAGACTGCCTACATTGTATTTGGGATTTGGTCTTTAAGATACCTTGGAAATTTGGCAGTTCCTATTATCTTAGAATACCTTGCTGAAGATGCTACACTAGGGAATTAATTTGAGTTATACCATGACCATCTCAAAGTTTGGCTATTCTACTTACACGCCCTAAGCCCCACATCTACTAGCTCTCAGTCCTTGAAAACTACTAATAGCCCCCATTACATGGCCTTCTCTGTCATCACTGAACAACCCCCACAAATCAGGAAAATGACCTATCCACTAATTTGTATTCTCTAGCTTGACTCAAAGTAACCTCTTCCAGGAACTGTCTGGAGGCCCCACTGTTAGCAGTCACCATCAATAAATATTTACCAAGTAAACTACTAAATGAAGGTTTTGTATCAGGTCCTGGGTCCAGAAAGATGTATCATATTTCTTCTAATCTAAGTAGTATCATGGGAAACCCAAAATAGAAAACAACAAAGATGTGCGCCACAGTTCACAGGAGAAACCAGTGTTTCTGAAGCAAGTAGAATAATTGCAGCAATCTTCAATTCTAGTTTTCAAACGATGGACTGGAAGTTTTTCATTAGACCTAGAGGCTTCCATACAGAGTGGTGGTTGTGGAGGCTTGAAGCGGTTGGACAGCTTTTATGTTATACCCCAATCCAGTCCCCTCCCTTCATTTCTCCCCAGTCAATTCAAAGCAAACCTATTTTTACCTGTATTACTTATGTAAACCTCTAGGCCCTAAATATTTCCTTTAAAAAAGAAAAAGGGCCTGCAAAAGTAAGCAAACAATCCACTCATCAATAGTTGCACACCCACAAAACAAATATATAAACAGTTTGAAAGACATTATTTTAAAATCCTGGGAAAGGTGTTTGGCAGAGGTGCTAAGACACCAATTGAGATGCTTGCATCCCATATCAGGGTGTCTTGTTCTACTCCCAGCTCCTATACTTTTAATCCAGCTTTGTCCTGATGTGTACCCCAGGAGGAGCAGATGATAGCTCAAGTACTTGGTTCCCTGCCTGCCTACATGAGAGACCCAGATTGAATTTTCACTCCTGACTTCTGCCTGGCCTAGCACTGTTTGTTACCAGCATTTGGAGAGTGGGCCAGCAGGTGCAAGATCTCTGTCTGTCTCTATTTTTCTCTTGCTTTCTCCCTGCCTTTCAAATAAAATAGAAATAAATTAAAATTAAAATCCAAAGTCCCTTTTTAATGAAATAAATCTGGGCAAGAAGGAAAGAACGAGGTTGCAGGTTGGCAGGTGAGTGAGCTAGAATTTGAATCATTGTGTCTAGGCTCTTTTCTCTTTTTAATTTTATGTAAAATATACAAATTTCATGTATTTTATATATACAGACTTAGGAACATAGTGATGCTTCCTACCCTACCTCCCCACTTTCCTGCATTCCCACCCTTCTTCCTCCTCCCTCTCCTAATCCCATTCTTACTCTTTTCACAAAGATCTATGTTTAGATAATATACTCAAAAGATTAACCCTTCAGAAAGTATAGAGTTCAACAAATAATATGAAGAAAAAGCATTCTTTCTCAAGTGGAGACAGGGCTGTAAGTAATCACTAAATTTCAAAATGTCAATTTCATTCCAATACATTACATTTTAGGTATTCTATTAGTTATCCAAGATCAGGGAAAATATATGATATTTGTCATTTAGGTACTGGCTTATTTCACTAACTATAATGGTTTCCAGTAACATATATCTTGCTGCAAAACAAAGGGTTTTGTTAATTTTATCACTGAGTAATAATCCATAGTATATAATATATACCATACCTTATTTATCCAGTCATCAATTGATGGACATCTGGGTTGATTCCATATCTTAGTTATTGTGAATTGCAATGCACATAGGGGTAAAGATAGCTCTTTCATATGTTGACTTCATTTCCTTTGGTAAATTCCCAGGAGTGGTATTGATAGATCATATGGTAGATCTATTTTCAGAGTTCTGAGGTATCTCCATAATGTCTTCCACAGTGGCTGCATCAGTTTATATTCTAATCAGCAGTGGATTAGGGTATTTTTCCCCATATCCTAGCCAGCATTTATTGTTTGCTGATTTCTGGGGTGAGGTGAAATTTTATTATGGGTTTGATTTGCATTTCCCTGATGGTTAATTTTCCTGAGCATTTTTCCATGTGTCTGTTGGCCATTTGAAATTCTTCTTTTGAAAAATGCCTGTTCAAGTCCTTTGCCCATTTCTTAACTGGATTTTTTGTTTTGTTGTTCCTGAGTTTCTTGAACTCTTTATAGATTCTAGATATTAATTCTTTATCAGTTGCATACTTTGCAAATATTTTCTCCCATTCTGTCAATGCCTCTTCACTTTGTTGAGTATTTCCTTTGCAGTGCAGAAGTTTCTCAATTTGATGTAATCCCATTTGTCAGTTTTGTCTTTGATTGCCTGTGTTTCTTGTTTTTTTTTTTTTCCAAGAAACTTTTGCCTATGACAATGTCTTGCAGATTTTTCCTAATGTCCTCTAGTAATTTGATGGTATTTGGTAATAAATTTAGGTCCTTGATCCGTTTTGAGTGGAATTTTGTGTAATATGTAAGGCAGGGGTCTTGCTTCATATTTCTGTATATGGAGATCCAGTTTTCCAGCACATTTGTTGAAGAGACTGTCCTTACTCCAGGAATTGATTTTAGCTCCTTTGTCAAAGAAAAGTTGGTTATAGATGCATGAATTGATTTCTGTAGGTTCTATTTGGTTCCATTGGTATATATGTCTATTTTTTATTTGCCAGTACCAAGCTGTTTTTATTATTACTGCCCTGTAGTATCTCTTCAAATCTGGCATTGTGATGCCTCTGGCTTAGTTTCTGCTGTGTAAGATGGCTTTAGTTATTTGGGGATGTCTCGTGTTTCCATTTGAATTTTAGAATCATTTTTTCTAGATCTGCAAAGAATACCATTGGTATTTTGATTGGGATTGCCATGAATCTGGAAATTTCTTTCAGTAATATGGATATCTTGATGATATTGATTCTTCCAATCCACAAACATGAAGATTTTTCCATTTTTTGTGAATTCTTCTATTTCTTTCTTTAATGTTTTATAATTTTCATTGTAGAAATCTTTGACTTCCTTGGCTAAATTTATTTCAAAAAATTCATGCCATTGTGTCCTTTTATTGATGACAATAACTGATCAGATGGTTAAGTTAATATCTACCAAATTTCTCCACTATAAAGGAGCTACTTTCCTCTTGTAATTAGTGGGGTGAGATAGGTTTATTATGAAAAAAGTCTTATTTCTAATTATATTGTTGAATATTAGTTTTAGCATTCGTACAGGCATCCCTAAAACAATTATCCCTATGATAGTCAACAAATGGTGACTTTTTTCTGTTAATTCTTCTAATTTTACAGTTTGTAATTCTACTGGAAGGCCTGTTGTTTTTTTCTTGATTACTTGCTTGTCCCATTGTTTGTTTTCATCAGTATGAACCCATGGATATTCGTTTTATTCTATGAGTTTTAATCCAATATGTTCTGAATTTATTTTGTTGCCCACATTGTCCCAACTTTGGCCATCAGAAGCTCCTTTAGATTGGCTTATAAATCTTTCAAGATGCTTCCAGCAGTTTTTTTTAACTTTTATTTAATAAATATAAATTTTGAAAATACAACTTTTGCATTATAGTGACTTCCCCCCCATACCACCCTCCCACCCACAACCATCCCATCTCCCACTCCCTCTCCTATCCCATTCACATCAAGATTCATTTTCAATTATCTTTATATACAGAAGATCAACTTAGTATATACTAAGTAAAGATTTCTACAGACTGCACCCACACAGACACACAAAGTGTAAAGTACTGTTTGCGTACTAGTTATACCATTAATTTGCATGGTACAACACATTAAGGACAGAAATCCTACATGGGGTATAAGTGCACAGGGATTCCCGTTGTTGATTTAACAATTGACATTCTTATTTATGACGTCAGTAATCACCTAAGGCTCTTGTCATGAGCTGCCAACACTACGGAAGCCTCTTGAGTTCACCAACTCTGATCTTATTTAGACAAGGCCATAGGCAAAGCTCAAGTTCTCTCCTCCCTTCAGAGAAAGGTACCTCCTTCTTTGATGGCCTATTCTTTCCACTGGGATCTCACTCACCAAAAGCTTTCATTTAGGTCATTTTTTTGCCAGAGTGTCTTGGCTTTCCATGCTTGAGAAACTCTCATGGGCTTTTTAGCCAGATCCAAATACCTTAAGAGTTGATTCTGAGGCCAGAGTGCTGTTTAGGGCATCTGCCATTCTATGAGTCTCCAGCAGTTTTTGAACACTTACTTTCTAGCACGGTAAGATGACCTGGCTTATTTTGTACTTTCTGCAGCCAGTCCTGGAATCAGTCATTTTACCGAAAAATGTTACTTAGAAAACAAGTTCTAGATGCCATGTATTCTTTAGACTATTGAAGTGTTATTCTAAGCAAATCGAGCTGGGAAATCTATGCATTTATATACACACACACAAATGCATGTGCATCTATAGTTCTATAACTATATATATATATATATAGAATGCATTTAAAATATTGTTTTCCAGTATTATTCAATGTTTATCCTTTCCTTTTTATCCCATTTGTTGTGGTTGTGGTCTTCATTTATAATAAATTTACATTTACTTGATACAGTTAGTGTTTTATTTGGCATCCCTGCATATTTGGGTTAATACTATTTATTCTGTTAACACTATTTGGTTCTTAAAATCAGAAATATGCAAGGCATTCTTAGAGAGGTGCCATCCCTCTCCTTTCCACACCTTCCCACTCCCGTGTGTTTTCTACCCTAGTCTCACTCACCCATGAAGATAAACAAATCACATTAGTTTTTATTTTATTTTTTGCACAAATGAGTAAGTATATGTGTATTTTCTAATATCAATTTCTTTCTTACCTGAGTGTACTGTAGTGTTGATATATTTGTGCATTTTGCTCTTTCATGTACAAGTATATCCTAGAAACCACTATGCTTATCATTTTGGAGTGGTCTCCCTCATTCATTTTCCCATAGTAGAATACTGTCTATTATGTGTTTGCATCACAGGTTATTCAACCCATCTAATATGTTTGGGAATTAAGGTGGTTTCTTGTGTTTTGCATTACAGTGTTCCAATGAGTAACATTGTACATAAGCATTTGTATTGCTGGAGATGTGTTTTCAGATGATCTCTGTGCCAAAAGGTAAATTTATATGCACCTTTGTTTATTATTGCTCAAGAACCTGGGGAGCTTTGAACATTTGTCTATATCCAATTTCTACCCTCAGAGGTACTAATATCAATGGCTGAATGTGAGGACCAAACATTGTTATCATTTTTAAAGTTTTCACTCCTTTTTAAGGTGAAATTTACATATCCTAAACCCATTATAAATGTGCAGTTTTAAAGTCAATTTATATAGTTGTGCAAATATCTCCAGTGTCGATATCTTTTCAAAATTTTCTATGTGATTCTAATGACAGTCAAGTCTAAGACAATTAAATTTGTCCACTATTGTTGATGTTTTCAACTACCACATGGTGTCACTATGATATACCCATTTGGCTACCTGGATGCACTGTACTTATCCTACCTGGAGGCACTGAACTTATCCTTTACCCCTGCTGATTTAGATCCAACAGAACCTGTCTCATCTTGAACAAAAGTGTGCAACTCAAAATTCAGTCCTTATTTCTCAAAGTCAAGTCAGAAACACTGGGTTATACAGGCTGCATCTTAAAGGGCTTCCAACAGAAGTTATACACTTGTTCAATCTATCTCTGCTCTACCAGAATCTTATATGGAAATCCTACCATTAAACCAAACTTCATTTGTAACTTATATCCATTTGTCTCTATTGTTGCAACAAGCAGCTGAGCATAGCCCCAGAAAAGGAGAAGGTAACACAAATTCTAAATATTTCCCATTTGAGACAGTCTTTTGAATTCCACCTTCAAGAAGCTCTCTGCATATAAAATGTGTAGCGTAGACTGAGCTTGGAAAGTAATTGCAAATGGTTCCCTTAGGCAGGTGGCATTTGATCTGAGTTTTAACTGGTAACTATGAATGAACCTGGTGAAATATTGGAAGGAAGGGGAGAGCACATTCCAGCCAGAGCAAGCATCATGGACAAAGACTCTAAAGGAAGGTTGGTGTGTGTGCACAGATGGTTAGTGGTGGGAACTTTTGCTAGGTAATACTAGATGTGGACCTGAGGCTGGGTCATTCCAGTCTATTTATGAGGAAGAACTTTGGTTCTAATCTTAAAATAAGTAGAATTCCACTGACAAATTATAAGTACCAAATTGGAGGAGAATACATGGGTTTACATAATCTAATCATGTTTATTGAGAAATTTCACCAAAGCTGCAGCAAAGAAATTAGACTGGCAAGAGTGGCTACTCGGAGATCAATTAGAAAACTAATGTTCTGAAACAGAGAAATGACTTTTAAAAATCCTACTGGTGACTGGAGTCCTGCTCATATTGAGAATGGCAACAGATTGATAGCACTTAATGACTGGTTGTCTCTGGGGCCTTAGCGATAAAGGTATCATGATGACTTAAGTTAACAGACTATCACACCCACTTCTCCTAGTACTCATCCAAAGCCCTCTCCTCTTCAATGCTCCTTTTCACACCCCCTCATTCTTTTGGAGGTTTCACCTCCTAGATATCTTTTGTTCTTTCCATTCTGTTAATTCTTGATAATTTCAAACACTCTTTCCATTCTTTTGTTTTTCAGTGTCTAGATATTGTCTCCTTCAACCATTTTTCATCCTCTGTTACTTTATCAATAGATTCCCATGGGTATATCCTTGACATTTCACTATAATAAGCTGAGATCAATCCATACCCTCACTTACAAACACTTCTTCTAGTACTCTAACTCCCACAATTTTTTGAGCAACCAGGCCTTATACTCAATTTATTTGATTACAGTCGCACACATTCTCTCTCACCTCATCCTCATTTTCATTACTGGACAGCTTAAAGTATAGAACCAATCATTGCAATCACTCTTTCACAGTCCTTCAACTCATATAGGCCCTCTTAATTTGTTGAATCTCTCATAAGTCACCAACTCCCTTTGGAGTTGTGCAAAAAATATATACTGGATATCTTTTGCTTTTCCCTTAAGATCTACTCATTTCTTCTCCTCTCTATTTATTCTATGTAGGGGTGCTAATCTCTAAAGACTACATCAAGAGAGCTCTCATCCCCTCTGGTTTTCAAGCTGTCAACCAGTGGACAAGCTTAGAGGAGAGAAGGATAAAGGAAAATGTTAGTTATTTATGTTACTCATTCTATTCTTCCAGGTTCACCAAGGATTGTCTGTGTCCCTAACAGAAGTCAGTCTCCTGGCCTTCTGAATTTTGAAAATCTCTTCTCCTACCAAGAGATGTTAGCAGCTCCACTACTGGGCTGGTGCATTACACCTGTAGCTTGACTATAAGCCACCCAAAACTTTTGCTTCATATTTATTATTAAGGCATAATTGCTATGGTGAAATACATATGAGTCAAGGAACTTTAACAAATGTACACACCTGGGCATCCCATGTTCTAGTCAAAATATAGAACATTTGCATCACACCAGAAAGTCTTCTCCTGCCTCTTGCCACTCAGTTCACTCTAACAAGACAAGACCTATTCTGATCTCTCCCACCATGAATTAATTTTACCCATTTTGATTGTCTACAAATTGAATCACAAATGTTTTATTCTTTGCATCTTGCTTTTAACTTTAGCATCAAATGTGTGACATTTGTGATATATTTCTATCAGTAGTGTGTCTCCTTTTTAATTTATTATTCCATTGTTTGAATATATGATTTAACTGATGTCTTATTGATGAAGATGCAGGTGGTTTCCGGTAATTGGTTTTTTCACATAAATATATTATGATTATGCAATAATGTTTGTAGGTGTATATTTCCATTTGTCTTAGACATTTAAAAAGGAATGGAATTTATGGGGTCATAGGGAAAAAGCATAGTTATCTTTAAAGAAACTGCCAATAGTTTTTCAAAATATTTGAATGATTTCACATTCTGTAAGTAATACATGACCGTTCAATTGCCCCACATTTTTGCCAACAGTTGGGGTTGTTATATTGACTATAATTTTAGGTATTCTACTGAATTTGTGGTGCTATCTTGAAATTTTAGCTTACATTTCTAATATTGAGTACCTTCTTGCGTGACTATTGACTATTTGTCAGTCTCCTTTTGTGAAGTATTCTAGTTGTTGGTCCATTGGTAAGAAGAGCATTTGTTTTCTTATAATTGAATGATGAATGTTTTTTGTACATTATTAATGCAAGCCCTATGCAACTGTACGTTTTACTAGTGCTTTCTCTTTTTAGTGTCTTATCTTTCCATTTCTGTGAATTAGGTGATAGTATTATACCAAGTTAGTTTCCTGTTTGATCAGTGTTCTGTGGTTATCTAAGAGATTGTTCTTCTGTTTAGAAAATTCATGCTGAAGTAGAATTAAAGTATCATGTCTGAAATATATAATATATATTTATAAGTATATGTATATGTATATGAGAGAGAATGATATAGCAAATGTGGTAAAATGTTAACATATGGGGAATATGAGTGAAGGGTAATCAGGAATTCTTTACACTAGCAACTTTTCTGTAAGTCTGAAATTACTTCTACAGAAAGTTGTTTTAAAAAAGAAAGTATGAACTGTGAGCTAAATAAACTTTTCCCTATAAAGTACAAAAGAGTGTGTTATATCAAAGAAATCACAGGAAAACACTTTAATTAGAAGGAAGGTATGATGGATTGAAAGTTTGTGTCTCCACTCCAAATTCATGTGCTGAGGCCCTGATCCCAGTGTGAGAGTATGAACATTTGGGAAGCAATTGTGTGTAGATGAGGTTATTAGAATAGTGCCCCCAATGACAGGATAAGTCCCTTTATAAGATGAAGGGGAAGTCCCAGAACTTCTCTCTCTGCTACGTGAAGATAGAGCAAGAAAGTGGCAGTCTGCAGATCAGGAAAAGGGCCCTCAACTAGACACTGAATCTTCCAGGACCTTTCTTTTAGGCTTCCCAGGCCCCAGAAGTATAAGACATTAATATTTGTTGTTTAGGCCACCTAGTTTATGGTATTTCATTATAGCAGCCCAAGTTGGTTAAGACTGAAGGGTCCATGAGACTTGTGTTCTGGTAAAAAGCCACATCAGATATAAAAATTTTATAAAGGCCAAACTGTAGAACTCTCAAATGCCAGGGGAATAGACGGTATTCTAGAGGGCAATGGGGAGACAGTAACAGTTATTGAACATTGGGATAACAGGTATGATGTTCTATTTTAAAATGATTAACCTGACAAAGACATCCTCTGGGAGGTGAGAGACTAGAGGCAACATCAATAAACAGATAATTGCTACAAGCTAGCAAATGAAGATATAGATTTGAGTTATAGTAATGAGAAGGTAAAGAAATGGACAGATACAACAAACGCTGTGATGCAATACTTCTGGATAGACCTTAAAAATCTGTAATTTTTGAAATCTCCCTCCTAAAATTCTGATACATAGGAAGGGGAACTTTGAGACTAGAGAGGTGCTGGAACTATATGGTAACATTAATGGAGACGTGACCTCTATACAGAGATTAGTGGTCAGGGAAAACTGCAGGAAAACAGGTGCTTACTATGACAAAATCATGAATTCAATTATTATAAGAAAGGGCACTTGCACAAAATGAAAATGTAAGGACATAAATCTAAAAGGAAAGTAATGAATGGATAATCCTGTATTAACTGGAAATTGAGCCCACGATCTGGATTTGGTTATTTTTTATTGTTCAGTACAAACTATGTTTACATCCTTATTAAATTACACTGCATTTACCTTTTATATCATGTATTTTGGAGATAATGGATAAAAATATGTGTGACGCAACACAAACTCTATCCATTCCTATTCCCTTTATCCATCTCCCTCAATATTCTGAGCTTTGAAAATCTTTCATGCTTATATCTTAGGGAATCAAAAGTCTGTTCTAAAGAACTTTCAATTATATATTTTATTCTACTTGATTTCTACCTTATGATCCTTCACTATGCAGTATAGAGAAATCCTATGTGCTTCAATGTCAAACAAACTGGAGTAAAGTCACATAATCAAAGGAACAACATAATTACCCTTTTCCCTCTCCCTTCATATAGACGTCAAATAATTACTAACAGTGAATATACCTTTAAAAGGTGACATTTGGCTAATCCAGAAAGTAAATACATAGTCAGGCCATGGCATTAAATGAGAGTTATATCAAGCAGTTGTCATCTGAAGCTGGTCAATGAATAGGAGCCTCAACCTCCACAACCCACCCACCACTGATGGGGAATGAGAGGTAGAAAAATAACTTGTCACTATTTTAAAATAAAGTGCTGTTTTCATTTTCTGTCAGTCTCAGTTCTCTACACAGGCAAATTATTTCTTTTGGGTCTTATTAGGGTACATAATGTTTTCCAAAAGGTGTATGGGTGGTGACAATGTGACTTTCAAGAATATTTTTTGCTTATTGTGGGAGGAGAGAGAGTAGGCAAGGAACTCTGGGAACAAAATTGCCTCTCCTACTAATTCTATCAATTACAGATTAAAAGTGGCTAATAAGCTACTCTTTTAAAGTGCAAAGTTCTCACAGGGTTACACCTTGTTTGTACCTGAGTGACATTAAACAAATAATCAGCTAAATTTCAAGCAGGAAAGTTTGTGGATAAGATATGAGAGAGATCTTTGAGGAGTAAGGAGAGGGGTTGAGGGAGAATGATACAGACTCCTGATAGCCAGTGGTGCAGAAATACATAAGTAATATCTGAAGAAGAGAAGTCCTGGCAGGTAGCAGCAGGATTTCAAGAAGGAAACAGGCAATAACCAATTTCATTGTTAGGGTTTTTTTTACCGAGATTAGAGTGCATTGGATACGTTGTTATACTCCAGTATGACTTTCAGATGACTTCGTTACAATATCCAGACCAAAACTTTGTTTCCCATGGATAAGTTACTCCAACAGATAAGTTAGAATCCTTACAGCAATCTGACAAGATAGATCCTATATCCTCAACTCCCAGTGGCAGAAACTTGCATACAGAGAAATTGCCTAGCTTGCTCCAGGTCTCAAAAAAAGCTAATAAACATATGAGTA
This sequence comes from Oryctolagus cuniculus, assembly GCF_051225735.1. NCBI lineage: Eukaryota > Metazoa > Chordata > Mammalia > Lagomorpha > Leporidae > Oryctolagus > Oryctolagus cuniculus. Next base: position 84,493,239 of record NC_142869.1, on the reverse strand, counting down.
AAATTTTACCATCATGTTTTTTGACCATGAAACATGCCTTGTTTCCAAGGAAGGCCTTAACCGTTGGCAGGCTATAAATCTCATCTCTGTGCTACAGGACTCAATCTTCTCAGGCTAGAGCTTAATAGATTTTCTAATGCAACTCGGAGTCCTCTTGGTCAACCTATGCCCTCTCACAGAATTGGAAGAACTCTAACTTTGGATGCAGACACAATGGAATTCACAGCACAGCTCTGCCTCTCACATATATACTACCAGTATTTTTCCTTCTGTGTACAATTGATGATCATACATAACTTATAGTGCTTTTTGCTGAGTAATATATTGCTGCATAAAAAACAACTTTATAATTTAGTATCACAAACATGATATTCATTTTGCTTGTAAATCTGTAATCCGATTGGAATCTGTCAGTGATATCTCCTCTTTGCTTCACTAAATGTATGGGACAGCTTGAACGTGAGGGGAGAATTATGTGAATGCTTAGTTACCCATAAGACAGGCAATTATTTCTGGCTGTTATCTGAGAGTTTTGCTGATGTCAACCAAAATATCTATATGTACCTCCCCCTGTAGATTGACTTTCTCACAATATGGTACCTGAATTCCCAAAACAAACATTCCAAGGGGAAAAGAAATTAGATGGAAGCTCTATTTCTTCTTATGATCTACCCTCAGAAGTCATACAGCATTTCTTGTACAGCATCGAATCATTGATGTAGTTACAAAGTCTCCGAGTTTTAGAAGATGGGACATATATCCCATTAATGAAGTCATAGCAAAGTTCTGGAAGAGCGTTTGCCACCAAGAGTATTGCAAGGGCCATTCCACAATTTACTTTCAGGGCACAACTCAAATTTTTCCACATGCAAAAATTCCTTTCATGGATCCCTTCCCCAAATTTGTGAGGCTAAGGCTTCATATCCAGGATCTTCCCATCTAAATCAGTTGAGGTTTTTGAGTGTGATTCTTTATTTTTACTACTTTGAATGCCAAGCCTATTGATCTGAAAGTTTGTCATCTAAAGAGATGATTTATGTACTTCATGTGTACTTGGTGGGATAGATAGAGGAAAAGCACGAAGTGAGCTCAGATTCAAGAAAGAGAAAACATATACACAGCACTCACTGTTCCACAATAATTCTGAAGCATAGTCAAATATATTTTACTAAATCGTTCCTTGATTACCCCTAACTCTCACTATCTAGGAAATCTTTATGGCTCTTCAATTTGCCCTTTAGTTTTTATCAACCCATTGTACTCTTCCATCTTTCCAGTTTCCTTGGTCTGTTTCCTGCCTATAGAAATTTGGGTGTTGAAACCCTGTATAACTTTTGGATGGTGCCCTTTTTAGCACAAGGTGATAAAATTCCTTTAAACACTCTGTGGGTTTCTTATTCATCAATTTATAATCTACTTCATTAGACAAAAGCCACATGTTCAAATCTCATTAAGATTAGCCTTTTTCTAGGTTGGACTTTCTTTACGAATACCACTCTTTAAGATTTTTATAAAGCTTATTGTTTTCTGGAAAGAATCTGTGAGGCATCTTATGAGATCCTTAGAGGGCCTTTTCTGTGTTCAAAATGGCTTACAAGGCACTATCTCAAAACTTTATGAGGTGTTAACAAAAGGTTTTATCTTTAAATCATGTTTTCTTGACAGCACCCTGGATTTGATCTCTGCTCAGAAGCCACATCTTAATTTAGCATCATTTGCCATCTGGAGAGGCCTGGAATGAGAAACAGTTTTCTTTTCCAAACCAGCAAGTCCCAGAGACTTTATATATAACAGTTCTTTCTTTAGCTCATCTCTCTTCCTTGCATTTTACTACAGGCAGCTAGAAACATTCAGGAGGCAAAGACTTTTAACTCTCTGTCTATGAAACTCTTTAGCTAGAAAATAGGTGTGCTTCTTATTTTCCACCTTCCTGAGGGAGACACTGTTGCTAAATTTTATGTCACCACAAAACAAGAGTCCCCTTTATTCCAGCTTCCAGTAACATTTCCCTCTTTAAGTTCTCATCAGTACTCTACTCAAGGTCATTGTGCCTTGGCTAATAGTCTCCTTGAAGTCCTTCAGGCTTTCAATAACAATCTTCTAAGACCCTTCCCACTCCCACCTGCACTAATCCAAAAAGCACTGCGCCACATAGAGGTTTCATTTAGGCTGCACTCCACTTCCTAAAACCAAAATGTGTTCTAACTATACTCTGCTGCTTGTAAAATAATCCTAAAACTCAATGGCATGAAAGAATGACATTTATTTTGCTCACAAATCTGCAATTTGAGGGAAATCTGTAGTGATGATTTATCTTTGTTTAACTCAGCCTTAGCAAGGGCAGCTCAAAATGTGAGGACTGAATTCACATTCTCTCTGTTCCATGATGTTTGAGATCTCTACTGGAAGACTCAAGTCTGTGGATAACTTGTTGGCTAGGGTTTAGAATCATCTGAATTCTTGCTCTCTCATGTTTGATAGCTGGTACTCATTATTGTCTGGGATCTCTATGGGACTACAGGTTATAACGACTACAGATAATATTTCCTGGGCATCCTCACCACCCAGTGGCTGGGTCCAGAAGTGATCCTTTGAGGGAAATAGGGCCAGGAAGATATACTGCCTATTATGACTTAAGCTCAGCAGTCATGGATGTAGCCTCTGCTGCATTCTTCATTGAGGCAATCATGTGGGCTCCATCAACTAAAGTGATGTGAAACAGATTCCACAGGTGGTATAGTGGCAAGGTTCTGGAAGCCCATGTTGTGAGATCAAAAACATTGTCATTGCCACATTTGTAAAGTACAGTTCACCTCAAATGGTTCAAATTAAATAATTTACATTAATAATTAGATGCTCAACACATGGCACTTCCATGACTCAAGCAAAACAGTATGTTTCCTCTTTGTCTTCACCCAAAATATTGCTTTAACATGGGGTGGATGAGGTGGTCCTTAAATTGAATTGAATTAAAAATCTCATGATGGGGGCTAGCATTGTGGTGCTGTGGTTTAAGCTGCTGCTTGCCATGCAGATATCTCATATTGAAGTGCAGGTTTGAGTCCCATTTACTCCACTTCAATTGCTGCTATTGCACTGGGGAAGGCAGCTGAAGATGGTCCTAGTACCTCCATGTAGGAGACCAGACTGGAGTTCCTGGCTCCTGACTTCATCTGGCCCAGCAATGGCTGTCGCAGTCTTGGGGAGTGAATCCATGAATGGAAGCTCTCTCTCTCTCTCTCTCTCAGCTTTTCAAATAAATAAATAAATCTTTTTAAAAATCTAATCAGCATACATGTGAATATAATTTCTTTTAATGTTGAAAGAACCCTCCAGATTCTTAAAATATGAATGACTAGGGAAGAATAGTTATTGTAATGGTCTGTGTCATTGAGAAAAAGTGTTTTAACATATATTTTGGAGAAGGAACCTATTTTCTGTAATGCTGAAGGTAGACTCTACAGATGTTTCATCTGAGAAATTAGCAGAAAGAAAAGGAGCATCAATACAAAAAAAAGTAAAATTTTATTAAATTTTTATAATCCAAAAATACTCATTGCATATACTTAAGCAAGGACATATTGTCTCTTTGCTCCAGCCTGCCCTTAAATAACTTCTCTCAAAATCAATTTGCAGTAATTCAGCATTCCTATTTCATTAGAGTGGGCATGAAAAAGGTACACTATGACAGAACTGAAATCCACTGGAGACTGTGTCAACCTGCCCTGCAGTTGTTTTTTGTCAAATTTTAATGAGCAAGCTCTGGTTTCATGAAGCTAGGTTCTGAAGATTTTATGCTAGAAGTGTATGGGTCTTGATTCAGAAGTGACCAATCCATGTGACGGATGAAGTAATGAAACTAAACTTGCTTACCCTTCTAAACCAACCCTAACCACTATAAGCCACATTAACCTACTATGTCTTTATTAACAAAGACTGCTAAATGAAAGCATACAAAAAATCAGAAAGGAAAAGAAGAAAAAGTGGGAGTAATAGAGAATAATTCACATTAATGTGTATGTTGGCACCTGCCACTCTAACCTCCAACATTCCAGATGAGAAAAATTCTGTTTTTCAGAAATAAGATAGAAATGTCAAAGATGTATATATAATTGCCTACATTTATTTAAAATAATAACCCATGGTTTGTCCTCAAGTTCTGTAAAAATTGTGACTTCATAGAAAACTAACACTAAAGCTCTGAATAACAGACACAATACAAAACATTTTGCTTAAGCTGTATCTACAATAAGATTGAACACTTCAGGGATAATTTTTGAGGTATTTGCACTGCTTAAAAATAGTACATCTCTCAAAAGTTATGATCATTCATCCTTCAGCACTTCCCACTATCTGTCAATTCTATTCCCTCAATATGAACAAATGATTTTGAAACTATGATCTCTCTCTATCCCTCTCTCTCTCTCCCTCTCCCCCTCTCTCTCTTCTTCCTAAAAACACATTGCAATGACTGAGGCATGTTCACAATATTATCTGAGACATTTATCATCCTGTTGTATTTAACTTGCTTTAGTTTCAAAAGAATTCCATCGACTAGACAATATTTTAAATAATTGGAAAAATAAATGAAGTGAATTGAAAACTTTGAGAATAAAAACATGGATTTCTGCTTCTACCTATGACAAACTATCTGGTGCTATAAATGCCTTCTTGCCATATATAGTTAAAAATAAGGGGGAAAGATAAATACATATGAATTAAACATATATTTGTGCAACATATGTATGAAACATAACTGATGACATATATATACATGTGTATATAAGATAAAACAGGCATTTGACAACAGGTGGCAGCACAGGATTATAATCCATAAAAGAAGGTAAAGCCCAAAATAAGCTCCAGCACTATCCAGAATGTTTCTTTTCCTAGAGGCACTTCCTAGAACATTGTGAGGAAAGAAGAACTAAGCTAAGTTTGACAGTCCCTGAGTTCAGGAAAATTAAAGTATGGGAAGGTTAAGAAAATTGATAATTGAAGAACAGGAGGATGCTTCACAGAGAAAGAGTTTAAGGAGAATGCATTGAGGCATCATTGGGTCTTTTTCTAAATAATACAGTATGTACTTAGGTGAACATAGTACACACTTAATACCTATTCAGGTGAAAATTCAGGAGACAAGACAGAGACCACTTACTGAGAAGCTATAAAGAGAACATTTCTTAATGTTCACAGAGGAACAGCAGATGTTTCAGTATTTTCCAGGCAGAATGTTAAGAGATTGTTTAAACCTGGGGCATTCAGTAGAAATTCCAGGAGGGTGACTTCTTTGTAGCAGGATTAAGTAGCACTAGAGTTAAGGGTACCCTAGATCTTCCCTTACAAAATTTGACAAGACTCAGGGCCGGCACCGTGGCTCACTTGGTTAATCCTCCGCCTGTGGTGCCGGCATCCCTTATGGGCGCCAGGTTCTAGTCCCGGTTGCTCCTCTTCCAGTCCAGCTCTCTGCTGTGGCCCGGGAAGGCAGTGGAGGATGCTTGGGCCCCTGCATCCGCATCAGAGACCAGGAGGAGGCACCTGGCTCCTGGATCCAGATCAGCGCAGCGCGATGGCTGTAGCAGTCAATTGAAGGTGAACCAACAGCAGAAAGACCTGTCTCTCTCTCACTGTCTAACTCTGCTTGTCAAATTAAAAAAAAAAAAATTGACTAGACTTGAACTCATCAACTTTTCTTTAAGTCCATTAAATGCTTTCCTAACCAACCAAACTTCAACTTTCCAAAAAGAATGACAAGAAAATCCAGAAGCCTGATGATGCACTTTTTTTTTTATTTGACAGATAGAGTTAGACAGTAAGAGAGAGAGAGAGACAAAGATGGTGCATTTTTTGAAAGATTTCAATTTTTTTTTATTTGAGAGGTAGATTTACAGACACACACACAAAGACAGAGAGAAAGGTCTTCCATTGGCTGCTTCATTTCCCAAATGGCCGCAATGGCCAGAGCTGGTTCAATACGAAGCCAGAAGCCAGGAGCTTCTTCCAGGTCTCCCACAAGGGTGCAGGGACCCAAGCACTTGGGCCATCTTCTATTGCTTTCCCATGTGATAGCAGAGAGCTGCATTGGAAACTGTATAGCCAGGACATGAACCAGTACCCATATGGAATCCCAGCGCTTCAGAATGAGGCTTAGTCCACTACACCACAGCACCAGCCCCTTAATGATGCAACTATTACAATATCCAATATCTAACAAGAAATTACTAGACATACAAAATGCATGAAAATATAACCCATAAGCAAAAGAAAGAGCAGTTAAAATAACAGATTCAGTCCCTTTCACTAGAAATACATTTAACCAAAGATGTAAAGGACCTCTACAATAACAATTACAAACTACTGATGGAAGAAATTGAAGACAAACAGAAAAAAGAAAGTGACTTCCAATGTTCATGTATTAGAATTAATATTGTTAAATGTCTATGCTATCCAAATTTATCTACAAATGCAAATGCACACCCAATCAAAACACCAATGACATTCCTCATCAAACAACAACAACAACAACAAAACTTAAAAATCCATATAGAAATGCAAAAGACCCTGAAAATCCAAAGCACTACTGCACAAAAAGAAGAAAGCTTCAGGCATCACAATACCTTGTTGGGCTATGGTAACCCCAACAGCATACTACTGGCATAAAAACAGATGCAGAGACCAATGGAACAGAAAAGCCATCTCAGAAATGAATTTGTACACCTACAATGATCTGATTGCCCATTAAGCTGCCAAAAATATACATTGGAAAAAGGACACTTTTTTTAATAGATGGTGCTGGGAAAACCGTATAACCACACACAGAAGATTAAAACTTGATCCCCTACCTTTTATCCTATACTAAAATCAAATCAAAATGGATCAAAGACTTAAACACAGACCTGACACTATAAAACTACTGGAATTAAATATGGGGAAACACTTTAAGACATTGTTATAGGCAAGCTTTTTTGGATAAAATCCCCAATGCAACAGCAAAACTAGACAGACAGGATGATTTCAAATTAGGAAGCTTTTGCACAGCAAATGAAACTGTCCACAAAGTGAAGAACAACATATAGAATGGGAGAAAGTATTTCCAAATTTATATCTGACAAGGGGTAAATATCCAGAGTATTTAAGGAGTATGAACAATTCAACAACAAAAAAACCCAAACTATCCAATTAAAAACATGGGCAAATGATCTGAAAAGACATTGTCAAAAGAGGAAATACAAATGGTCAAATAAAGAAAAATTTTCAATATCATTAGCAAACACTGAAATAAAAACCAAAGCCACAATGAAATATCATACCCCAGTTAGAATGGCAGTCATCAAAAATAAAAAATAAATGTTTGCAGAGATATCAAAAAAGGAAACCTTTATACACTGTTGGAGGGAATGTAAATTTCTGAATTTATTATGGAGAATAAGTTGCTAAAGAAATCAAAAGTAGAGAGCAGGCACTTAACCAAGCAGTTAAGATGTCTGTATCACATATTGGAGTTCTTGGGTTCAGTACCAGGCTCCAGCTCCTAACTCCAGTCTCCTGCTATTGCAGATCCTTGAAGGCAGCAGTAATGGCTCAAGTGATTGAGTTCCTGCCGCCCACATTCATGGTTCTTAGCTTCAGCCCTTAACCTAACTTCGGCCATTACAGGCACTTGAGGAAAAATTCAGTAGATCAGAGTTTCTTTCTCTCTCTCGCTCTCCCTCTCACTCTTGCTCTCACTCTTGCTCTTGCTCTTGCTCTCATTCTTTCTTTCTCTCCCTCTGATCCTTCTTTTGAGTATATACCCAAAGGAAATTAAGTTAATCTATTGAAGAAATACCTGCACTCCTACATTTATTGCAGCATGAGTCATAAAGCCAAAATATAGAAGCAACCAAGAAGTCCATCAGTGGATGAATGGATAAAGGAAATGTGACACACACACACAATGCAGTATAGTGCAGTATTAGTCAACTATAGAAATATAATACTGTCATTTCCAGCAGAGTGGATGGAACTGGAGGACATTATGTTAAGTGAAATACACCAAAGACAAATACTGCATATTCTCTGTCATATGTGGAAGCTAAAAAAAGTTGACTTGAACATAGAATGGCAATTAAAGGAGGCTGGGAAGGGGATGTGATTGGACAGAGGGAGGTTTGATAACAGATACTAGAAAACAGTTAAATAGAAGGAAAAATTTCTAGTACTCCACTGCATAGTGGAGTGACTATATTTTGCAATAACATATGCTATTTTAAAAACTGCAAGAGAGGAGCTCAATGAAAGGCTAAAATATTAAGAAATGATAAAGAAATAAAAATTATAATTACCTGATTTGATCAGTACATTCTGTGTACTTGTGTTGAAATATTACATTGTAACCCATAAAATGTATGAATAATACATGCTATTAAGAAAAAAACAGCACCAGAGAAAGACTCTAAAACAGCTATTATAAATATGCTCAGGCACTAAAGTAAATATGAAAAAAGAGGAAACAAATGGAAGGCTTAAAAAGAGCCAAATGATACTTCCAGAGCTGAAAAATATGGTTTCTAAAATGAATTATTTCATTGGAAGGGTATATCAGTATATTCCAAAATGCAAAGAAAAGATTAGTAGACTTGAAGAAATGGCAATAGAAATGAAAAAAAATTCCAACTCAGAGAGAAACTAGGCTGCACAAAACAAGTAGGAATTCTGTTACCTATGAAAAATATCCAGTTGTCTGACATATATGCATTTGAAGCAATCCAGAAGAGAAAAAAATACTGCTCGGGAAAGAAAAAAATCTGAAGACATTTCAGGAATCAGAAATTTTCCCTATTTGATGGAGACCATAAATACACACATTCAAGAAGTACAATAAAACAAAAATAGGTTTCAAAACAATCAAAAAATTTAACCCCATTACAGTCACATTGCTGAAAAACTATGAAAAGGCAAAAATCTTAAGACGGCAAAAAAAAAAAAAAAAACAGCACAATACAAAGAAAGATAATTACTACTGACCTGGTCAGTAGCAATGAGAATTAGAAGACAATGAAATATCTTTAAAGTGCTAGCAGAAACAAACAAAAACAGTTAACAGAACTCCATGTCCAATGAAAATACCCATAAAAACAAAGACATGTTCAGAACAACCAAAACTGGAAGAACTCAATGCTCTGTAAGGAATGCTGTTTTAAAATCTTCTGACTGAAGAAAAGTTCAGATCAAAATCAAGATCTATAGAAAGAAATGAAGAGCATCAGGGAAAGACCATCATTCAATTTTTTTAAAATTTTTTAAAATATAACTGCATAAAGCAAAAGTTATGTCAATATACTGTGAAACTGATAATTTATCTACAAGTAAAAGTTATGACAAAAATGAAAAGGACAGGGATAGAAAATGAAAATATAGTTCATAAGATCCTTATATGCAAACTGGTATAAAACTATTTAAAGAGTTATATGTTAGAAATACATGTAAATTCAAAAATAGCTTGTAAAATTTAAAGAACTATCACTAATAACTTGTCACAAAAAAACAGAGTACTAAAAATACTGAACTAATCCAAAGTAAGAAGCAAAAAGGAAAAATGGAAACTCAAAATGGCAAGTTAATGAATGAAAACTAATCATACTGATAAATTATATTAAACAAGAATGATCTATCGCTTCAATTTTAAGAGTGAGAGGTTGTCAGACTGGATAAAAATGTAAGTCCCAACGATATGCTGTCTACCATAAGTTCACTTTAAATATAAAGAAACAGATATGCTAAAGTAAATGTCTGTAAAATATGCATTGTGTAAATACTAATCAACAAAAAGATTCAGAGGCTGTATCAGGGAAGACGACTTCAGAAGAATGATAGAGTCAGACATAAGAAGGGACACCTCATAATGATAAAGGGATCCTGTCTTCAAGAATAATCTAAATGGGTATACACCTGAAGACAGACTTTCCAAAATACCGGAAACAAACTGACCAAGGGGCCGGCACTGTGGTACAGTAGGTTAATCCTCTGTCTGCAAAATTCCATTTCTGACCCAGCTCTCTGCTATAGCCTGGGAAAGCAGTAGAAGATGATCCAGGTCCTTGGGACCCTGTACCCACATGGGAGACCCAGAAGAAGCTCTTGGCTCCTGGCTTCAGATCATCTCAGCTTTAGCTGATGCAGCCATTTAGGGAGTGAACCAGTGGATGGAAGACCTTTCTCTCTGTCTCTCCCTTTCATTGTCTGTAACTCTGACTCTCAAATAAATAAATAAAATCTTAAAAAAAAACCTAACCAAATGCAAGGATAAATCACCAAATCCACAATTATAGTTGGAGTTCTCAATACTTTCCATTCAGTAATTGATAAAGTAGATAGGAATCATATAGGATAAAAAGATGTGAGTGACATTACTAAGCATCATGAATTGTTTATTATAGAACACAATCCCTCAAGTGTATACAGAACACACACTGGCAAACTATATTCTGGGCCATAAAGTAACTCTCAATACACTGAAAATGATAGAAACAATTCACAGCATGGGTGACTCAAGGTAAAACTATCAATAAGTAGGAGAACTAGATTTTGGCTCAAAAGATTGCAGTAAATGACAGAAATTTACTAAAAATAGATGCAGTCATTTGCCCTGCTTTGTTCCCTTGGCATGTCTGATATGTGGAGAAAAAAGGTTGAAAGTAATTGTTATTAAGTAAATTATACAGAAATGCAATGTTGAACAAAAATAAATATTTGTGAAATGAGATAACTGTGATACATGTAGAATATTCTCATATTGGAAAAAAAGTAATACTGTATTTCATGATAAGACCTGGAATGAAATGAGTCTTAAAAATTGATAGAAAATATCCACCATAAAAAAACTATGCATAGATTTACATATTTTTGCACAAAATACTTATCTTTTAATTCTATTTTCCTCAAATCTCAATATTTCCTTGTGTAGGTATGCTAAGCAATCACTGATGAATCCCATGTTGCTTTTGTACTAGCCAGTATTCAAAGTGAGTCTTACCCTGCTTGTTCTAAGGTTGTACCTTATGAATAAAAAGAAATAAAACATTAAAAAAAAAGATTGCAGTAGTTAGACCCAGAGGACAAAATATTACCTACAAAAGGAAAAAAATTGCCAACATCTGGGAAGATGCTCTTTGATACAGGAATGGATTGGTCATAGTATATGTGAAGCATAATCCAATGGAGAAATTACTCAGCCCTATTTGCAAACTGGAAAATTGCAAAAGTAGGGGAGGGGCCGGTTCTGTGGCATAGTGGGTAAAGTTGCCACCTGTGACACTGGCATCCCATATGGGCAATGGTTCGAGTCTTGGATGCTCCACTTCCAATCCAGCTCCCTGCTAATGTGCCTGGTAAAAGCAACAGAAGATAGCCCCAGTTCTTGGGCCACTGCACCAACTTGGGAAACCCAGATGAAACTCCTGACTCCTGGCTTCAGCCTGGCCCAGCCCTGGCCATTGAGACCTTCTAGGGAGTAAACTAGCAGATGGAGGCTCGCTCACTCTCTCTCTCCCCACCCCCCATATATGTGAGTGTGGGGGGGTGTGGGTGTGGGTTTCTGTGTAACTTTGATTTTCAAATAAAAAAAAATAAATCTTAAAAGAAGAAAGAAAGTAGGAGGACAGGATTTTTACCCACACTCACACCACATTTTTGTCTACTGAAGTTTCCCTGGTAGAGTAGCTTCTCTAGTTTTAAACTCTATCTCTGGGTTCTTTCTAACTCTACAGAAAACAGCCACTTATGATTTTCCAAGCATAAGATGTCATTTATCCACATGCTATTCATACTTTTGGGCTCGCAGATAGCACTCTTACAACATATGGCAAGTTATTTAACACCAAGACCTCAGTTTTCTCACCTGCAGAAAGTTTGCTGTTGATTTCACTACTCCATCACCTGTCCAAGATTTCAGCTCTAGATGATTAAAATTTATAAAGGATATATGGCATCTTTATATAGTTTTCTAGGGCCTAAACTTTTAGTTCTTCACATACTAATTTACATTTTCAGCTAAAATAATTCTGAAACATAAAGTTTTAAATTCAATAGATATTTACTAATTTTTAAATATATCTAAGCCACTGTTTTCAGTACTATGGGTAATTGAAAGGTAGTTAAAGTTAGGACTCAACCTTTGAGGAGCTTATCAAGTAATAGCAATTATATTTCCATACATTAACACAGTGAAAGAACTAAGAAATGAAAAGGTAAAAGCTCATTTTACAATGCCATTCTTAAAGCAAGAAACACAGGCAAATTAAGCAAATATAAGTACAAAACAAACACATGGGATGAAAACCCCAAAACCAGACATAACCAGATGGAGAAATATATAATGCTCATTTTAAGAAAAATATCCTCCTAGGTGATCTCTGCCATTCATGCAGTCTCAATAAAACCTTAGAAGGCTTTTTTGTAGAAAGTGATGTTCTGGTTCTAAAATTTATATAGAAATAAAGAAACTTAGAAAGCACACAAAAACTTCAAAAAGGTGCAACAAATTTGCAAAACTTACACTGCTTCATTTCAAGACTTACTATAAAGTGAGAATAATCTAGGTATTGTGTAATAGACACAAGCATAGACATATAGATGGAGTAAACAAAATACAGAAACAGAGATACAAATATACAACAAATAAAATTTTTGAAAAATGTGACCCCATATTTAAATATGAAATATTTTTCAACTCAAAAGGCTGGAGCAAGTGGACATGCACACATCTGTGACTTTTACCTCATTACATATACAAAAAATTAAAATGGATTTTAGATAAAAACTTAAAGCTCATACTGGAAAACTTATAGAAGAAAACATAAGATAAGCTCTTCATTATCCTGGGAGAGACAAAGACTTTTAGAACACAGACACAAAACCACAAGGAAAAAATTAACAAATCAGTCTTTATAAAATTTTAAAATGTGTGCTCTTTGAAAACACTGTTAGCTAAGCGAAAAGGAAACACCAACTGGAAAAACATATTTTCAATACATACACCTGACAAAAGAGTACATGCTGTACAATTTCATTCATATTAGATTTATTCCAGTCATATTTTGACCTTAGTAAACAGGCATATTATTCTAATGGTTTATTACTGTATTACTGACATTTTTATATGTACGTAATCATTTCCCATACCTAATTGCTTCTTCCTTTCCAATATGTATTTCTTCTTTTTCTTTATTTTACCTTATTTCACAGGATAGAGCTTCAGGAAAATGTTGATTAGAACTTGTGAGAATGCATGTTCTTAACTTATTCCTGGTCATGGGAGAAAAGCACTCAGTCTTTAATAATTAAATATGATAACTAGAATATTTTAATATGTTTTCTGTGATTTACAGAAAGCAATGTGAGAATTCAAACACACACACACACACACACACACAAACACACACATGCGATTATTACCTGTTTAAGGGAAATAAGTACAGCATAGGTCCTAATTTCCACTGCACTAGCTTTGCGCCTCTGAAATAAACCATCAATGCCTAACCCCTTTGGCTGTATTTTCTAAAAAACTCAGTCTAAGTCAAACCTAAGGAATATATAAGTGGAAGAATAGCAAATAATGATGATGATGATGATGATGATGATGATGATACTTAGAGTCTTATCAGAATGATAGAAGTGAATCAGGTGATTTAAAGAAAGGGAACTTCCAGAATGATGGAAAAAATTATGTAACATTCCAGAATCATGTAAACATTGAGAGTTTATATCACTGCCAGTAGAGTTGGTTGATGAATGCAAAGAGGTAAGAGATGAGCTTAGATTGGATAAAAAAAGGATAATTCTAATTGCATCCTGAAGTAAATAGGGAGCAGTTTTTAAAACTTCTTTATTTCAGAACAGTTTAAATTTACAAAACAAAAATTGCCAACTAGTACAAGAGTTCTAGTATGCCCCCACATCCAGTTTCCCTGTTGTTAACATAGTAGCATGATACATTTGTCACAATCTGTAAATCATACCTAGGCCCCTGTATTATTAACATCTCATATTAGTATATCTGTCACAGTTCATGAACTATACCCAGCTTCCTCTAATTTTTTATCCAAACTCCCTCCATACCTCTCACCCCTTCCAGTCTCTAATAATCAACATTCTGAATTCATGTTATGATTTTGTTTCTTGACTCCCACACATAAAGGAAAGCAGGTAATAATTATATTTTTGTATCTGACTTATTTCACTTAACATGATGTCCACCAATTCCATTCATCTTGCTGCACATGACAAAATTTCATTCTTTCTGTTACAGAATAGTTTTCCATTGTATATGTAGACCACATTTTCTTTATCCACTCATCTGATGATGGACAGCTTGGTTGATTCCAAATCCTGTCTGTTGTGAGCAGTTCTGCAATAAACATGGTGGGGCAGGCATCTCCTTAATACGATCTCATGTCTTCTGTATATCTATCCAATAGTGAGATTGCTGATCATGTTCCAAGTCTAGTTCTAGTTTTTAAAGAAATCTCCACACTGTTATCTACAGTGTCTGCACTAATTTACATTCCTACCCAAATGTATAAGAATTACCGTCTCCACATCCTTGCCAGCATTTGTTACTTTCTGTCTTTTTGATAAGAGCCATTCAAACATGGGTGAAACAGTAGCTCACTGTGGTTTTAATTTGTATTTCCCTGATGGCTAATGAAATAGAACCTTTTTTTTTTCATATATTTGTTGGCTATTTGTAATTCTTCTTTCAAGAACTGTCCATTCAATTCCTTTGCCCACTTCTGAACTAGATTGGTTGGGTTTTATCATTATTGAGTTTTCCAAGTTGCTTATATATCTGGATATTAATCCTTTGTCAGATAAGTAGTTTGCAAACATTTTCTCCCATTCTGTCAGATGTCTCTTCACTCTACTGATCATTTCTTTTCCTGTGCTGAAGTTTCTGAGTTTGATATAAAGCCATTTGTTTAGTTTAGTTTTGGTTGCTTGCACTTTTGAAGTCATATCCAAGATACCACTGCTTATACCAATGTCTTGAAGTGTTTCCTTTATACTTACTTCTAGAAATTTCACAGTTTTGGGTTATCTATTTAGGTCTTTAATCCATCCTGAGTTGCTTCTTATATATGAGAGAGGAAGAAACTAATGGGGAAGTTTTTAAATGGGACCTTTTTTAACAATATGATGTGATCATATTTATAATTTAGAATGATCAATCTCACTCTTTTTTTTTGACAGGCAGAGTGGACAGTGAGCAAGAGAGAGAAAGAAAGGTCTTCCTTTTGCCATTGGTTCACCCTATGGCCACCACGGACGGCGTGCTGTGGCTGGCGCGCCACGCTGATCCGAAGGCAGGAGCCAGGTGCTTCTCCTCGTCTCCCATGGGGTGCAGGGCCCAAGCACTTGGGCCATCCTCCACTGCACTCCCTGGCCACAGCAGAGAGCTGGCCTGGAAGGGGGGCAACCGGGACAGAATCCGGTGCCCCGACCGGGACTAGAACCCAGTGTGCCGGCGCCGCTAGGTGGAGGATTAGCCTATTGAGCCACGGTGCCAGCTAGTCTCACTCTTTAGAACTACTTCTAATGGTTTTCTGAAAGGAAATAAAAGAAGTGAATTTGGAGAAACAATATGAAAAAAAAAAAACATAGCACACACCAATGAAGTAAAGACATAGGGGCCACAGTAGTTGTGGAATGCTAAGTTGTGACATAAAGATGGAGAGAAGGGAAAAATGCAATAAGGAGATAGGAACAGTACAACCTTGGGTGTAACAAGAGGGATTCTAGACATGGAAGAGATTTGTTATTAAAGAAAATGAGTTCATTTATGGCAAAATATTTTTGCTCAGAATAATCAAAGTATACTTATAGATAAATAATAAGAAAACAGACAAACAATAACAGTAGCTAAATATTTTAATGCCCATCAAGATAAACCAAGCTGATACTTGCAAGTGGGTGGGGGAAAGTCGTTTGTAATCACAGAAGCACATGTTGATGTAACAGTGAGATGCTGCTACATTCTCACTACAAAGGCCAAAATGAAAAAATCTGGAGCTACTATTACTCTCATAATTTGATAGCGTATAAAAATGTAGAAACACATTGGACAGTTCTTTCTGTTTACACTCCTATGTGTTTACCCAATTACACACCCAGGTATTGATCCAAAGAAATTAAAATATGTACTCATAAAGACTTACAGAAAAATATTCATAATTAATTTATTCACAATAGCCTCAAACTGGAAGCAACTAAAATACTCAACAAATGAACAGATAAACAAGTTGTGGTATGTTAATAGAATTGTACCCAGTAATACGAAAGAACAAGCCACTAACCATCTGACACTCAAAAGCAGGATGCTAAGCAAAAGAAGCCAGACCCATCAAAGTACAGTTAAACATTCGAGTCTGAAGTGACTGTGTCATATCCAAGTGGATACATCAGGAAACAGCTAGATTTGCTTCTTAGAAGAGAAGTTTGGAACAAATATATAGATTTGGAACATCCTTGCTAAAGAGAAAAAGTAGATGAGATCACCAAGAATGAGTGTTTTTGGACAAAGAAACAAGAATCCTAGGTAAATATTAGTATGTGGGGGACACAGAGAAAGGAAAACATGTGTAGTACCCAGCAAAAGGGAAAGGAAAAATGGAAGGAAAGAGTTAGGAAAAGGTGGCATTTCAAAAGCAAAAGAAAACAATTCTGGGATAAGACATTCTCATATGATGGTCCTAGAGGGATCAGGTGATTATTTTCTGTACCAGGCTGCTACAAACTCACTATGAGCACACAGAAGGAAATTTTAGAGAATGAGAGCAAAAGCTCTGTTTGCAGTTAGTGGAGTGAATGGGCCAAGAAATGGCAGAATTTAACATATATCTCCCTGTGACTGGATTCTCAGTAAGATGCTTATGACCTTGCCCATTTCTGGTAAAGGAAAAGCTGACAAGGAAAAAAAACTGCCTTTTATGAACTAGTTCACTCATTTATAAAAGCCAAGATCCAGATTGCAATATAGAACTGAAATGTGTTTTTTGCAAAGTCTTGCTCTTGCTCTGTGCAGAATATCTAGACTGTTTCCCCTTGTTCCAGTTCAATTAAATTTTATACGATTGTGTCACCTTGTGTTTCTCCATTTAGAAAGAAAAGGCAAACTCAGCAATTCTTTTTCTTAAGCTGCTTCAATAACCAGCAGTTGCCACATTAAAAGCTTTAACAGGAAGACTATAAAAATAGTCTAATGCTCACCAGCAGTTAACTACATTTGAGCCAATTCTCCTTTCAGGGGTTTAGCAAGGTCAAATCAGATAGCCAGGGAAGAACAGAGTATGAGAGATGGGAGAAAACCAGTTGGCATTCAAGGGGCAAAAGTACATTGTGCTTGGAATGTTTTGTGTAAATGTTAAACAGCGCCCACATTTAACCACCTGCTTCTTGTTTAGAAGGGTTCAAATGAACAATTTCAAGCACAATTGAGTAACACTCAAAAGAAAATCAAGTGTAATTTCCTAAGTTGCTGAAGCAAGGGTTCTTCTATGAAATCGCCATTAGTATTTCAAAACCCGATTTGATTATATTTGAAATTTAATGCACACAGTTCAGTGGCACCTGGAAATGTATTCATGTGGAGATGGAATTACGAGGTAGAGCTTTTCAAATGATTGTTTCTCTAAGTATGTGTGTGTGTGTGTTGTTTTTTTCATTTCTTGGGTCATATTTCTAATAAAACTAAACTGTTAAAGATGAATCTTTTTCATTTTTTCTCTTCTTTGTGACAATATTTTGCTTTGCTTTTCACACATTAAAGTGTGGAGGGAGCACCATATAAAGCCGCTTAGATCACAGCAATTGCAAAGCTCATCTTAACATTCCTCACCTGTGTACCATCTCTAACTAATTTCCAATTAGGGGAGACAGGGTATGGTGCAGTTGAACCTCTGGGTTACTTTGATGAAACTCTTAAGAAGGTAATTCTTTCACTGCCTTTATTAAATACCAGCTTCACATGATGACTACCGCTTTGAAATCTTCAGAGTCTCACTCAGTGGGATGAGCGAAGTTAAATGCTGTGATCTGACCCTTACACAAATCCTCCATGCTACTTCTGTGGTTTATTCGCTGCTATGAGCACACCTGCCTTTGTTTTGGACACTATTTTTTCCTATCAGGCAACTTTTCCTTGTGTTATATTTATAAAAATCAATCCCATCCTGGCCGGCGCCGCGGCTCACTAGGCTAATCCTCCGCCTTGCGGCGCCGGCACACCGGGTTCTAGTCCCGGTCGGGGCACCGGATTCTGTCCCGGTTGCCCCTCTTCCAGGCCAGCCCTCTGCTGTGGCCAGGGAGTGCAGTGGAGGATGGCCCAGGTGCTTGGGCCCTGCATCCCATGGGAGACCAGGAAAAGCACCTGGCTCCTGGCTCCTGCCATCGGATCGGCGGGGTGCGCCGGCCGCAGCGCGCCGGCCGCGGTGGCCATTGGAGGGTGAACCAACGGCAAAAGGAAGACCTTTCTCTCTGTCTCTCTCTCTCACTGTCCACTCTGCCTGTCAAAAAAAAAAATAAAATAAAAATAAAAAAATAAAAAAAAATCAATCCCATCCTACAGGGCTCAACTCATCAATTTTCTTGATACTTCCTACATAATTGATACTTAATTTCTATATCTTCATTAGCATTTAGTATTTAGATGAACACTAGGTCTTAATTTTCTACATTATGACATTTCCTATATTACCTTCTAAAGCTAGATAGCTTTTCATGTATATGCCTTGTTTTCCTGTTTTCTTCCTGATTGAAGGATCTTACTGTTTGGTTTTGTTTTTTAAGATTTATTTATTTGAAAGGCAGACAGAAAAGGAGAGAGAGAGAGACAGAGAGAGACAGAGAGCGAATCATCCATCCGTGGGTTCACCCCCCAAATCCAAATGGCCACAACAGCTGAGACTGGGCCAGGCCAAAGCCAGGAGCCAAGAGCTAGCAGCTTCTTCCTGGTCTCTCACATGGGTACAGATGCCCAAGCTCCAGGGACACCTTGCATTGCTTTCCTAGGTGCATCAACAGGGAGCTGGATCAGAAGTGGAGCAACTGGGACCCTAACCAGCACCCATATGGGATGCTGGCACTGCAGGCAGGGCCCAGCCCTCTACACCACAGTTCCCAGGAGCTTACTATTTTAATACTACTTACAATGAGCATTATAATACTATTCACTTAGGCAATGATGTTTGATCAAGATTTGTTGACTGGGCCGGTGCTGTGACTTGGTAGGCTAAGCTTCCACATGCAGCATTGTCATCCCATATGGGCACCTGTTCAAGTCCTACCTGCTCCTCTTCTGATCCAGCTCTCTGCTATGGCCTGGGAAACTCAGGAAACAGTGGAAGATGGCCCAAGTGCTTCTTCCTCTGACCCATGTGGGAAAACTAGAAGTTCTGGCTCCTGACTTAGGATCAGCCCAGCCCCAGCCATTGAGGCCATTTGGAGAGTAAACTAGCAGATGGAAGACCATTCTCTTTCTCTTCCTCTCTCTGTCTGTAACTCTGCCTCTCAAATAAATAAATAAAATCTTTAAAAGTAAATAAAAGATTTGTTGACTAATACTTAAAAAGAGTAATAACCTGTGTAAATCACAAGTGTGGTTACAAGTACAATTTTGTTAGATATAGCATTAACAAAACCAAAGCACACAAACTATACTAAGTTTCTGGTAGGAAAATGTTCCTAATCAAATTTTACAGGAACTCTCCAAGTCAAAGTTTTAATAACTCTCCTTCATTGTAACATTACATATTTCAGGGCCGGCATCTTGGAGTAACAGGTAAAGCTGCCACCTGAGATGCTGGTATCCCATATGGGCACCATTTGAGACCCAGCTGCTCCACTTCTGATCCACCTCCCTGCTAATGTGCCTGGGAAAGCAGCAGAAGATTGTCCAAGTGCTTGGGTCCCTGCACCCACATGGGAGATCCAGAAGCAGTTCTTGATTCCTGGCTTCAGCCTGGCCAGGAGTATATACGTATATATGCAAATATGTATATACATATGCATGTGCATATATTTTTCCTCTAAAACTCATGAACCATTTCTTGAAAAAAATGTCAACTCCAGAATGCTCTGTAAGACACATTAAATTTAGTGATCTCCCAATCAACGGAAGAAAAGCTACTGCTAATGTGCTGAAATTTAAGTATTCATCTTTATGCCTAGGTTTCATGACCTACACTGATGTAACATAAATGATTTCCTTTTGTCTACAATTCCAAGAAGCCAATGGTGAAGCCAGTTGAGCACTTGAATGAACAATTGTTAATCAAAACATGTTTGGCTTGTGAACCTGGCTATCACCAAATTTATGCAAGATAACCAGGGCACTTATTAACAAAACTGTCCCTTAAAGGAGGGTGGGGGAAGACGGAGGCACTCAAGAACTGAAGAACCTATACCAAAAGTACATCCAATACAGTGTTTTGCCTTTCTAATGCTAAGTCCCAGAAAACATCAATTGTGTAAAGTTAGAACTATAAATCACATACCTCATCCTCTCATAATATTATCTTGAAATTGCCACTATGAATTAAGCTACAATATTCTTGATTGGGTTTATACCTATGACTCAAGGTTTATTACAGCTATCTGGGGGATGTCATGAGTTCTGTATGTATTCCTCATTGTGAAAAGCATTTCTCTTAAAGACTTATAACTATATCTTCAAATATAAATGAAAAGACCCCTAATTCCAGTGCTCAAGGATTAGTCATTATACTCAACCTATCACATATATGATATAACATGATAAATGCTAAGTGAAATATGGAAAAACAAAACAGGCCCAGTGGGTACTGGAATGACAGAGCATGCTATTATAAACAAGTGAGAAGAAAGAACCATTTTGTCTGATGGCATTGTAACTCAGACCTACGCTACATAAATATCTGGAGGAGGCAAATCCAGGCAGAAAGAACAGCCAGTGGGACAGACATGTGCTGGCAGATTCAGGAAAACCAAGAAGCTGGAGGCTGGAGAACAGCTGGAGCTGGAGGTAGGGGACAAAAGAAGTGAAGGCAGAAAAGCTGTTCCATATCCTGAACAGGTTTGTGAGCGTTAAAGTGTTTTTAATTTTATTTTAAGTGTTCGGGGAGGTGTTTAGGCTTGAAATCAGACCAAGTTGGTAATCTTTCACTAAATGTTAAAATAGGTGCAGAAAACCAGAAAATGAAAGAATACAAAAACTATCATTCTATGTGGCATGTAGAAAAATGGCTGTTGAAGAAACATCCATTCCAGCTCTGAAATTCTAAAGTTCTATAACTTCATGGTAAGCAGGAAGTAAAAAAAAAAAAAATTCCAGCGCCCTTTGGAGCCAACATTTAAGTTTTCAACAGCTTCCTCACACAAATATAAATACAATTTAAAAACAGGAGACTTATATGGAAACCAAAATATAACACAGTTTCTTTTATTTAAAATAGATTTCTATGTACTTCACAGAAACAAGCGCAAGGAGTGCTTAATGTATTATCTTTGCCACTTTACAAATGATACATTTTCAGAAAATGCATACATAAAAATATAACATTTAGACAGATAAGTATTTACATCTGGAGGCAGCTGAAAGTTCTGCAATAATATTAAAAAGTTTTAAATTAAATGCTTTTATGACTTGCTGTTGGTAAAGTCAAACATTTTGGTATGAAGGCTATTGAATTCTTGTTAACCTCTAAAATACAAATATTTCTAAATAAGCATATAAATTACTATAAAATGCATATTTTCACAGACTAGAAATTAATGAAACATCTGAACATTATTTATTTCTCTTTGGAATTTGGAATTCTTTTCACCTTCCGCAACTAATTTATAACTACATACTAAAATCCCCATCTGCATATTTTTGATACAATTTATTGCCTAATTCTCATTTTAAAACCTAACTTATTTCTCTTCATATTCTTTATATACATCCATGGGGCCTGTCTGTTGAAAGACAGTATCTTCTTACACACTTAAGAATTATCAGCTGGCTTACAAAAAGTCTTTACAACAGTGATTCTTTTCACAGTAGTTCAAGAGTTCAAGGCATGTTTTTGTAATGTCAAAATGCAATGGTTTTGACATTTGTAATATGTTCTTAGGTATAAGAGTCACGATACCAAAAGAAAAGTATAATTAGTATTAGTACATTGAAAGTCAATCCAAAATTCCTTTTCTGAGATCTGAATCTAATTTTCTGTTTTTAGGGCATTTTAAAACCTGAAACACAGATCAAGTTTGAATAATCTTCTCCAGTCCAGGATCAGAAGAATACATGCTCATGACACTAGTCATTGAAATGAGCTAGAACTTAATATTTTGGCTCAGATACGCTCGCTTTATGTAAAGAGAATAAAAGTGCTGAATATTTAAAATTTCTTAGTTGTTATGACTTAGTGTGGAAGAGACCAATGTGTTGATAAATAATCCTATGCTTGCAATTTTTAAAGACAGAATACAGGGCACATAATTCTCTGTTTACAAGCGAAGTCGAAGTACAGGTACATACATAGAATAAAAACCCAGAAGAGATAGCAAAATCAGGGCCCATGTGCCCTTGCGCAGATTGTCTGGGTTGAACAAATTAAAATGAATCAACAGGATAAACATAAAATCTCTCTTGTTCTCTTGGTAATGCCAGAATTACAAGCCAAAGTATTTTTTTTTCTTCTAAGTTGTCTCTCCACTTTGCAGATATCAAGACCTGTTTTGAAATTTTAGCTCTCATTATTTGAACTTGTAAAAGCATGCCATTTTCTAAAGTTATAATATCACACAGGGGCTTTTCTGCAAAATATAAAAATCATATTTGCTAATTGCAGTTTGGATTTCAGCCCTACCTACCCCTCAGCTGGCAGTTTTTTGGTGTGAAGCACAATATGCCCAATCCCACATGGTGACAGTGGGTATAAGGTTAATTTCCTAACGCACTTAGATTCTTATTGACCATTGTACTATTCAGATTCATGTAGCAAAGGGTGAAAAAGTTTGTAGTTAAAATTGTTAGGTCAGGTGAGAAAAACTTCTTATTGGATAATATGGATCAATGATCAGAAACTACAGTCCTATCTGAAAACACTAAAATATAGGATGAAATTTGGAAGAATATGAGCTCATCTACAAATGAAAGAGAAGTATCTTGGGAGTTCTTAATAAGTGAATTTTTAAATAAAGATTATAACCTAATTGCAATATAATATTACAATCCAAACCATAGGGCATAATGGCTTAGTTTAAAAAGACGACAAAAGCAAAACAAAGCAATGGTATTAAACACTGCAAAAATAAATTAAGCAATCACACATTTCACATTCTCTTTCCAAGTCTCTATCTCTCAAGTGAAAGTTAGCATTAAGGTACAAGTAAACAATCTTTGTACGTGAACTAAAAAGCTAGTATATACCCACAGGGCTGGTCCTTCTAAAGTTTAAAAGAAAGTCATGCCTTCCATTAGCAACCACCATCTTTTTTTTTTTTTTTTTTTTTTTTTTTTTTTAGATTTTTTTTTGACAGGCAGAGTTAGACAGTGAGAGAGAGAGAGATAGAGAGAAAGGTCTTTCTTTTCTGTTGGTTCACCCCCCAAATGGTCATTATGGCTGGCGCGCTGCGCAGATCCAAAGCCAGGAGCCAGGTGCTTCCTCCTGGTCTCCCATGCGGGTGCAGGGATCCAAGCACTTGGGCCATCCTCCACTGCCTTCTTGGGCCACAGCAGAGAGCAGGACTGGGAAGAGGAGCAACCGGGACTAGAACCGGATGCCCATATGGGATGCCGGCGCCACAGGCGGAGGATTAACCAAGTGAGCCACAGCGCCAGCCCCCAGAAACCACCATCTTTATAGTGCCAAACGAAGAGTCACTTGAGAAGTCATGAGGAGAAACCTTGGATTATTTGGATGGGAAAATTAAATTCTTATAGGAAGTTCAATACATAGCAATCTGCACAACACTAGAACACACTACAGAAGAACAGGAATTTTATCAAGTGCTTTGTGGATGATGAAGTCTGGCAAAGATATTTTTGAATGCATGGAAACAAAATAAATGCAGAAGATAAACTAATGAGAAACCAAGAGAAGAAAAAGAATTGTCAGATGATTTGTGACTAAACAGTCTCAAATTTAACTATCAAATTGTCCTCACCTCCATTCCAAAGCAAAGAGAGAAGAATCCTTACAGGAAGTGTGTTTGGGAGAGTCACAGCTTCTCTAATTATTACTTGCACTAAGAGAGTCCATGCACTCAAGCATCCTAAATGTTATTCATCAATTTTATCAGCACCCTAGTGGTTGCCTACCTAGCTTTAGAACTATTGTACAACTCGTCCTTAGCCTGTTTTTCAGATCTCAGCCAGAATGAGTAAATACTTTTAGTAAAAATACAAAAGGAGTGGTATTTGATCATTATCATTAAATGGCACATTTTATTAGTGTACATTCAAGGAAGGGTTAGATGCATGCTGATTAATTGCTCAATCAGTAACAGTTGGAGATAAAGTAGGGAACAGGTGGGTATCACCACCAGATTTCTGACAATAATTAGTCATTATCATCTCTGGTCCTTGGTTTTCTTCATCTATATAATATCGGAATCGAGTTTCTTCTGCCCATGAGACAGCTGAAATCATTTAGACTATTAAAGGGATAACCTTTGATGAGAATGATTAAGTTGAACTAGTTTTTACAATTAGGAACAATATATAGTTTTGAAAGATGAGGACATACTTTTAAAAAAAGGAGATGAGAAAAATTATGAAACTAAAAGAAAGTCTAGAGGTGAAAAAGAAAGTCAAATATCTGAATAGTTGAATTAAACCACTTGGAGAAACTATTTATACCACAGAAATTCTGCTTACTATTAAAATTTATATGAAAATTTTACCTTCCAACTAACTTCTTTTTCTGTGTAGAAAAAGCCCTCAAGATCAAAGGGACCTTTGTGTTCACTTAGCAAATGCAGTCCGTGTGGATATTAGTCTAAAGATCTAGAACAAATATAAATGGCATGCTCCACAAAATAAAAACACATTTGGAATATATTCAAAGGCTACAATGACACCATTTTAAGACTAATCCTAAATATATCTAAGTAGCTTATCATGTTGCATTTGTGAATTCATTTAAAGGAATAATAATTGAAGATACCAACTGCCAACTTACATTCCTTTGTGACTGTTATTTCCTAAATTTCCTGATGGGAAATAAAATCTTCTCACTTTAAGTAAACTTATTTGACCCTCAAGTTTTTCACATTTATTTTAAATAATCAGTCAAAAATTATTCCCTGCCGAGCAATTTGAACTTGTTCACTCAAAGTCTGTCAGCTCTCTGCTTTCAGGTGATTTGCTGGGGAGGTGCTCTGCTACTTTTGTGTAGACTAGGAGATAGCCCTGAGTTTTCTTTGCCCCTGTAAGTCACAGACAAAAATTCCAAGATAGTGGAAGTATTTTTGTTTTGTTTAATAATCCTACAATAGTAGAAGTATTAAAAGTAAATTAACATGGAATTTCTAATCTAATGAATCTATTGTAGATTTTCATTTTTAAATAAAAGCTGATTCTGAGTTCTTCAGACATTGCAACCAGGTTACTATTTTCATACAATCATGGAAATTTAAAATGCAAAGTTAATTGAAAGTACAAAGATGAAAAGCAAGTGCTATGCCTAAAATAGTGCACGACAGTCATGTTTCACTTAACTCTCAAATCAGAACATAAATTAAGAATTCTAGATGTGACATGCCAAATATCTTAGACATAGAAGAAAGCATACAACACAATCTGTACCAATTACAAACTTAAATGCATAACTTATAAGGCAAGTAGTTCATGCTGAAATATTGACAACAAATAATATCTCCTCTTATTTTCAGGAAGAAATGTTGCATATAAATTCCATCAACATCTTATACAGTATTGGAATTTCATAATGGCATTTTCCCCAAGCCTGGTGTCATACCCAAAAGTCAAAGTATCTGAAAGGAGCAGAAGGACACCATACTTTAAGCCTAACCTTAGAAGAATATTTCTTCCCCATAATAAAATTTAAAAGAAGTGAATATTATACAATGACAGTTCATTAAAAAACAAAGAATATCAAATTTAACAGCACAGGTATATACAGTATATCTCCTTATGCTCTAACTTTATTCTGTGATTGTCAGTGAGCATTTTCTATGACTAATCATATTGAGAATTAAGGAAATTTACAACATTTAGTGTTTTACTTGTCATTTTTGTTGTTGTACCACCTTTCTTAAAAATGTATTTTGTGATTGAAATTTTAGACTTTAAGTTAGGAGTTACAGTTAACTAACACAACAACAGCAAACTATCTTAAAATGTACAAATGTACAGCTTGCTCTAGAGTAAAAGTAAAACCAATAAAATATGGAATTATATTTAGATATCCTCAAATAAATTATAAAATATAATGAAAATGGAAATGTTAAACATGCTGTCTTTAAATATTCAATAAATATATCCACCCAACATAAGTGAATAAAACAGGAAATATCATTCTGGTTTATCTGAGACTAAAGTATAACCATAGTAAATAAATAATTCCATTCTGATATATATAAAAACAATCTATGAGAAATCAAGGTAGTGAGCACAAACAATAACCGTTTCACATAAGGTCTTTTTAAAATCTCTTTACATAGGCACTTTTTAAACCTGATGATATATTTAAACTGTATTATCCAAATAAAGATACTTTCTAAATGTGTTGCAAATTTAAAGTGATTTTCAGACCTATTCTAGAAACCCACTGTCATAGAGAACATCCCACTTTGTATTTTATCTGTCAATTTACTTTCTTCCCCCACACACTTACATGCCTTTTCCATCTCTCAAATTATACTTTAAAATCCCTGAGCCCAGGACCTATCTATCTTTTTATTCCCTCTTGTGCCCAATATTGTGGCAAGCAAGATACGGGGTGCTCTGTGATTATTTAATAGATGAATAAATGCCCAAATGGGAATGAAAGTACATGCAAACCTCATAGCTGTCAGTATTTTGTCTGCCTTATCTCGACTTAGTCAAATGAGGATGGATTCAGCAACATATTTCCATAATGAAATGAAATACAATCACTAACTCGTGTTCTGTGTGAAAGTATATAGGTACACCCTTCAGAACACTGCTGCCCAAGTTGTGCTTTGTAGAACACTTAAAAGTGGGATGACAAGAGGTTTCCCCTCTCTTCCATTATGATCTTGAGAAATCTAATTTTAAAAACATTCAAGTAACATTTCTTTTCTGCTAGACACCTCAAAGTAGCTGATATGCTAATGTGCACAATGTCTTTCTACAAAGCTATCAAAGAACACTTTCATCTCAGCAGAACGTCCTAAGGAACAGAGTTCAGGAAACGGTGTTTTAAAATAAGACACCATGTTGCATTGCCTTCCCCAAAGCAATGTTATAGGCTCGAAGGGAATATTTTACTGTCCCGATAGATTCTCATCACTCTATCAACACAGAAAGTAGAATGCAGTCAATGCTGTTGTGAGCATTCTTCTGAACCCTTCTGCTCATTTTGAAAAGGCAGGGGAACATCTATTTTCTGTTGCTGACACTCTGCAGGGTTTGGTTATTACACTTCATTAAAGAGTTTCTCACATTTCCTCAAAATATTTCCTTGTTGCCCTTTTTTTTCTAAATATGTATTCCAAAAGTGATATGGGGTTTCTGAATTGCATGTTAAAGACATGTTAAGACAATGGATATCTGAACACTTTCAAATATCTATATCCATATAAATATCCATTGTTTGGATTTCATGTAGATCTATCATGATTCTGCAAAATAACTCAACATACCTTCTTTATGAATAAACTACAAACATCACAATAAGAGATATTTTTGTGATAAAAGCACTCTCGGGAATTCAAAGGAAAATAGGAAGCTAGCTAATCTGCAGTGTTGACTCACTCAAGATTTAGAATTAGTGTCAGCTCTGTCATTAGCTGTGACTCGGACATTTTGCAGAACGGACATTTTGCGGTATCTCAAGATACCACTTGTGTCTTCTGCAAATAACAGAAAGTAGCACCTGTGCTTGATTTCAAATTACCTGCCACTGGATTACAAAGATTAGAGAAACAAAGAGAGGAAGACCAAGCAAGTGGGACTTTCATCTCACTTATATCTTCCACTGAGCAGCTCCATTTCTGTAGATTTTATATATTAAATTTCACAATAGCAGTTATTTTTTAATAATTTAAAAAGGAAAAATCATAGACTGCAAGATCTAAAGTCCTATTTAACCATAACATACTCTAGTTCACATTTTAGTAAATATATTTTCACCTCAGAAAAACAGCTTTTAAATTTTTGACATTTTTTTCTATTCATTCATGTGCTCTTGGTTCAAGTAAAATTAAATTTAAAAGAGTTTTATTATTGTTATATAGCTTATTTTACACTTTTGTAATATCTTCTTTCTCATTAAATAAAAAGATAAGTTGATGTGCTGCTTTTCAAAATAAAATTAAAGACAACATGGAGATTGGATGAAGTCAGCTCCTATCCAGGCTTAACTTTAGTTATCTTTTCATGCCTTTGGGCACTTAAATACTGTACTGTGTAATCTTTGAGGTAGAACAAAAAAAAAAAAACAAATTCACATAAGGAGGGAAAATGAAAAGGAAAGCTGTGAGAGATATTTTTTAACGAAATTATCACATTAGGCTTTGCAGTCTTCTTTGACACAAAGTTGAGAGATGGTCTTCTTAATACGGAGGGCAGTCAGGCGGGCTGCCCCATTGGCATACCAGCACTCACGCATTATTCTCCCCATGACTCGGAGTGCCTTCAAGAGAAAGAGAAACATTAGAGACTTTAGCTAATCACAGAAAACAAAGTATGGAAGAACAAAAACTACACATTCATTAACTGACACTAAGCTTTGATAAAGAAATTGTAAGTGAAAACATCATAGAAAGCTCTGAAAGTATGATTATTAACCGTGTAGATTAACTTAACTGAAATTTCAATCTACTGATTTCTGGTATTATGGTAGAATGGCTTTATAAAAGTCATCTAAGAAGGGGCCGGCGCTGTGGCTCACTTGGCTAATCCTCCGCCTGCAGTGCTGGCACCCAGGGTTCTAGTCCCAGTTGGGGTGTCAGGTACTAGTCCCAGTTGCTCCTCTTCCAGTCCAGCTCTCTGCTGTGGCCCGGGAAGGCAGTGGAGGATGGCCCAAGTTTTTGGGTCCCTGCACCCACATGGGAGACCAGGAGGAAGCACTCAGCTCCTGGCTTTGGATCAGCACAGTGCTGGCCATAGCGGCCATTAGGGGTATGAACCAACAGAAGGAAGACCTTTCTCTCTGTCTCTCTCTCACTGTCTATAACTCTCTCTCTGTCTGTCTCTCTCTCACTGTCTAACTCTGCCTGGCAAAAAAAGAAAATCATCTAAGAAGGTATAAAAAAGACACAAAAGGACATTTTTGAAAGGAATAGAAATTTCCTGTATCTTCATCTGGGTGCCAATCACTCACACACACACACACACACACACACACACAGATATTTACACATAGTTCATCAAACTGTATACTAAAGTTTGTATGTTTTATCACATATAAATTGCAGTACAATAAAAATGATCCAAGGATAAATACAAAAATTCTATTAAAATCAGCCCAAATGAATTGTCAAATAAATGTGATACTCAGAGAATAAACCAATGAAAATACATGAAACCACAGAGATGCGGGAAATCTCTAAGCAGTGGCTGTTCTGGTGGCATCTGCTGATTTCATGGTCTGGAACTTCAAAACTGATAGCTCAAACTGACAGACAGGAGACTCAACCTAAAGCACACAGAGGGTATCAGATCAAGATACTTTCAAAGCCCTGATTTCAAGAATGAAAGTGCCCTACAAAGAAAGAGAAACAGTATAAAGATATAAATATGGAAAATGTGACCAAGTAATATTTAAGCAAGTTGAGTGAAAGTCCTAAAACACATCCAGTGAGCTCTCCCCAAAAATGGGTAATAGAGTCAATCATAGGAAGATCTTTTTGAAAAGATTATGTCAGAGGATGTTCCAAAACCAAGGAAAATCATAAATCCTTAGAATTAAGAAGTCCAAAAATTCCAAGCAAGATTCAACAGGAGACATCTATACAACATACATCACAGAGAAAATGCAGAATATTATAAAGTCACAGAGAATGTATTTGAGAATAAGTTATTTTTTAAAAAGATTCATTTTATTTATTTAAGAGGCAGAGTTAAAGAGAGGTAGAGACAGAGAGAGTTACTCCATCCACTGGTTCACTCCCAATATGGCTGCAATGACCAGGGCTAGACCAGAAAAAAGCCAGAGGCCAGGAGCTTCTTCCAAGTCTCCCACGTGAGCGCAAGGGCCCAAAGATTTGGGGCATCCTCCTCTTCTTTTCCAAGTGGATTAGCAGGGAGCTGGATCAGAAGTGGAAGAGCCAGAATTCGAACCAGCACCTATATGGGATGCTGGCACTGCAGGTGGCTGCTTAACCTGCTACGCCACAATGCCAGCTTCACAGAGAACATTTTAAAAACAGTCAGAAAAAAAAAAGAAAAATTAACTGAAAGGAAATAAAGATTTGCTTACTTAATGATGTTCCAACAGTGATAATGGAAGTTATATGACAATGGAATAATTACTTTAAGATGTGTAAAAAATCATTGTCAAGCTAAATTTTTATGCCAAGATAAACTATTTATTCAAGATCAAAGACAGAAAAAAGACATTTTCCCAAATTGAAAGAATTTAAAACCACTTGGCTATAACTAAAAAAAGCTTAAATAAAATACTTTTAAAGAATGGACATTAGGAAAGCAGAAAATTATTTCAGAAGGAAGCAACATTACTTTTGAGAGACAAGAAGTAATATTGAGCAAAGCAATAATAGTGAATAAACAAGAATGGTATAAATACAAATACCTATTACAAAAGATTAATATAAAACAAGATGGAACTAGATTTCTAGATGACAAAAAATGCATATACCAGCAATGTAGAAATTAACATAAAATGACTATGATATGTCTATGCTAGAAGTGTATGATTGGTTTAACAGTAAAAAATTTACAGATGCAATTTAATGCATTAAAAGACCAAAGCAGAAATGTCACATCACCTCCTAGACAGGGAGTAAGATTTTATTAAATTGAAACTCAGCATTTATTTCAATTTAGCTTTTACCAAAACACCCCAACATCAAAGAAGATGACAAATGCAATGGTGAAACACAACTTGTATTAAAGACCAAAACGTCTAAACCAAGATTCACTATTTTGCAACCTTATACTAGGGACCCTAAAAACTGTAGCTTTTCTTATTGTAGTAAGAAAAAAATGCATGAAGCCTCGTACCATAACTCACATTAATTGTAGACATGATTTTTCCATGTTGACATCTCAAGAAGCTATAGGTATATACCCTCAAAAACTTGTGCACACATTATATTTATGTAGCAATATTATTTTTAAAGAAAGCTACCTGAAAATCACAATAGTAGAGTGCAAAAAGAAATTGTGCTATGTTCACACAATGTAATGCTACACAGCATGACAATGGACAGATTAAAAGCTACAAACTTACTTTAAAAAGTTCATAGAAACTAAAAGTAAAGGGTAAAATTTTGTTCATGCAAAGTATTTAGAAATAATGCATAGTTTTTTTCACAATACACATTTCCCTTGAAATTTTGATGATCTATTTCTTATGTTCATGTGTGTGTGTGTATGTATGTATGTATGTATGTGTAGCAAAATACTAAAGAAAATCAAGACAAACTAAAAATAATTCATTATACTAGTGACCTCTCAAAGGGGTGATGAATATTTTAAATGTATTGGAAATGTTTTATTTTTCAAATTGAGTAGTAGATTCATAGATTTTACAGACTTTTTCCATGTATCTGACTTATTAATGTCAGAAAATTTTAATTTAACTTCCATTAGGTTACAAATGCCTCAACATTTGCTTCTCACATAGGTATGTGGTAAGAAAGCCCCACAACATATAGAAATACTAAGACACAAATCTTGTCTTAAATAGCAAAATAGTTGAGAAGCATGAAGGAGAAGAAAAGAGGTAAAAAGACAACTTTACAAAATAATTCCTATAACAGAGAAAAACTGAATTATGTGACCTAAGAACAACCTCATTTCTTAGATTTAAGTATGTAGAGAATGAACAGCTATAGCTGGAATGAGGGTGTTGAAGCATTAAAATAGTCCTGGAACTAGTTAGGTGGTTTATAGTCTTTCCCTCACCTCCCTTTCTTTGTCCTTGTGGCAGCTGGAAAATTCTCCATCTTCATATAAGGTAGAACAAGTACCAAAAAATCCATTTATTGTGTGTCCACGGTGTTATGGATCCTGCACTGGATTAGTGGGTGTGACAAAGTAAGCAACAGTGGGCTCTGCTGTGCAAAGGCTCCTCTGATAAGAGAGAATAAGTCCAAACTCCAGCAGGCTAGAGATTAGGAATGATCATTTAATAAAAGGATAACAGGAATTGTAACATCCTGTGTGGCCCAGACATTGACTACCCACTGAATTTGTCTACATTGCCCACAAATTCCAGTCCTTTTGCTGTCAGGTAGGACCATGTGACTAGCTCCTTATCAGTGGAAAAGGTAAGAGTCACCTGGTGCCAAAGCATTAAACAGCTAGTGTGTGATCCTCCATCCCCAGTCTTTCCCATTCTAAAGACCCAGAAACTGCATTGTGATGGCAGCTTCTAAAGATCAAAGACATTCAGTTTGCTGTGTCACCTCCGCAAGAAGAGATGCCAACCAGAAGAGGACTTTGTGTAAGCGGTAAAGGCTTGTTGTAGAAAGTCATCAAGCAAGCAGGAGGTGTTACTATAATGTAACCTGGCATTACATATACACATTGCTAAAGGCAAAAAAATCTTCCTGAAGACATACAAAAAGACCTTACCTACATACAGGCAGTAAATCGGATGCCTAGATTAAGGAAGAAGAACCATAAGGTCTCGAAAAATCTTCCCTGACATTCACCTCTATCGATACAACAGGAAAAATAAACATAAGAACACAGCCTTACTTCACAGCTTTGCCACTGGTTTGGGATACTTGGTCGGAGATTCTGGTCACAAACAACCTTCCTCATTTCCTCTATTGAGGGATCTGAAGGCACCATATCATAATAAGGCAACTGGTACTCCTCCACAATTCCTGTAAGAAATTTATGTAATGAATTTCCCTGTGTTAATAACAAAGATGTCTAAATCAAAATAATGCCAATTATGTCTTCTCACACAAGAGACACTTGAGAAACTGGAAAGTCAAATTTCTTAAAATAATATATCACTATAAAACCATGGACATAAATTTAAAAGACTCAGATTTGCTATTATATAAATTTACATTTTGCATTATGAAATTATTCATAATTATAGACATTTTATACAATTATATTATATATCATATATAAACAAATTTATATAATTTATATATAAAATAGAATTTATATTTCAACTATGAAAATGACATACTTTATATAAAATGCTGTTATCAAATTCAAAAGTAATACCTACAAAGGACTTAAACAGACATTTTTCAAAAGAGGATATCCAAATGGGCAGAGAGACATGAAAAAATGCTCAGGATTGCTAGCCGTCAGAGAAATGCAGATCAAAACCACAAAGAGGTTTTACCTCTCCCATGTTAGAATGCCTTTCATCCAGAAATCAACAAACAACAAATGCTGGTCAAGATGTAGGGAAAAAGGTACCCAAATCCACTGTTGTTGGGAATGTAAACTGCTACAGCCACTATCAAAGATAGTGTGGCAATACCTCAGAAGTCTGAATATAGACAACCATTTGACCCAGCCATCCCATTTATGGGAATCTACCCAAGAGAAATGAAATCAGCATATAAAAGAGCTATCTGTACCTCCATGTTCATTGCAGCTCAATTAATAATAGCAAAGACATGGAATGAACCCAAATGCTTGTGAACTGCAGACTGCATGAAGAAATTATGGGATATGAAAACCATGGAATAATACACAGCAGTAGGCCGGCGCCATGGCTCACTAGGCTAATCCTCCACCTTGCGGCGCCAGCACACCGGGTTCTAGTCCTGGTCGGGGCACCGGATTCTATCCCGGTTGCCCCTCTTCCAGGCCAGCTCTCTGCTGTGGCCCGGGAGTGCAGTGGAGGATGGCCCAGGTGCTTGGGCCCTGCACCCCATGGGAGACCAGGAAAAGCACCTGGCTCCTGCCTTCGGATCAGCGCAGTGTGCCGGCCGCAGCATGCCGGCCGCGGCGGCCATTGGAGGGTGAACCAATGGAAAAAGGAAGACCTTTCTCTCTGTCTCTCTCTCTCACTGTCCACTTGCCTGTCAAAAAAATAATAATAATAATAATACGCAGCAGTAGAAAAACCAAGGTCCAGTCATTTGCAAAAAAAAAAAAAAATGGATGAAACTGGAAAATATCATACTTAGTGAAATAAGCCAGTTCCAAAGGGACAAATTCTATATGTTCTCTCTGATTGAGTACCTAAAAGACAACATGTAGAAATGAAATTGACACTTTGAGGAACAATGATTATTAAAAGCCATTCTCTAGACTGTTGAGGAATAGCTTCTTATTCTATATATTTGTTTAAATTTTCCTTTCTTTATAGTATTGTCCTTATCTTTTTCTCTTTCATACAATTCATTGAATGCTATACTTAACATAGAGTTAATCATATATGTACAAATTAATTGAAAACAGATCTTAGTAAAGAATAAGAATGAAAATAAGAAAGGGAAGAGGAAGGGGGTGGGAGTGAGGGTGGGAGGGAGGGCAGAGTGGGAAGAATCACCAAGATCATAAAGTTGTAATTGTGAAATGTATGAAGTTTGCAACTGCAAAGTATGTTTGCAACTGCAAAGTC
Source organism: Oryctolagus cuniculus (assembly GCF_051225735.1). NCBI lineage: Eukaryota > Metazoa > Chordata > Mammalia > Lagomorpha > Leporidae > Oryctolagus > Oryctolagus cuniculus. The sequence continues at coordinate 84,458,296 of NC_142869.1, read as the reverse complement.
CATACATTCATATGGACTCACTTCTAAGGGTACAACTTAAGAACTAGCCATAAGACCCCAAAATCCCTTAAGCAGGCTGATAAAAATAGCAGCTTAAGTGTGATAAAGATCAAATGGATAGGACTAAGGGTTAAAGTGGCCATACAGATATGATCAAAAGTTATCATATACATAGGACTAAGTGTTTGGAAACAATAATAGGATTAAAATGACTGAAGGCTCCAACATGGGAAGCAGTCCAAACAGCAGACCTATAGAATGAAAATCACTCTAAGTAGCACTCAGACCTCAGAATCAACCCTTAAGGCATTCTGGTCTGGAAAGTCCAGGGGGAGCATTTCAGCATGGAAAGCCAAGAAACTGGAAAAAAAATGTCCTACATAAAGGACCCCTGTGTGTGAGACCCCAGTGAAAAGAAGTGGCCACCAAAAAAGGAAGTATTTTTCTCCGAAGGGAGGAGAGAATTTCCACTTTGATTATGGTCTTGTTGAACTAGTGGATCTAAAAGGCTTTCATAGCTGAGGCAGCTCATGTCAGAGCCTTTGGTGATCATTGATGTCATACATAAAAGTGTTATTTGTTAAATAAACAACAGGAGTCACTGTGCACTAATTTCCCATGCAGGACCTCTGTCCACAAAGAGTTGTATCATGAAACTTAATAGTAAAACTTGTCAAGAATCACTTAATTTTAGTGTATTAAATGGAGGATATTATTATGTGTCATAATTTATAGTTATGTCTAAGAGCTCACAAAAGATGAATCATCCTTGGGTTCTTCTTTAAAGAAGGGGAAGGTAGGAAGGGAAAAGAGGAAGTGGAAAAAAAATTGAAATCACCTTCGAGAAGCAACAACAACGAACAGCCCTTGTTTAGACTGTTGAGAAACAGTTCTCTTAGTTTTTTTATTCCATTCTTTTTTTCTTTCTTTCTGTTTCTATTTCTTTCTCATATCAAATAGGAGAGGGGGGGCTGTGTGGGAGGGCAAGTGGGGAGGGAAGAATTACTCTGTCCTTAATGTTGTATTTATGAGGTACATAGAACTATAATAATAATAATAACAATAACAATAAAGTAATCCCTAACTTCTAATGTTTCAATATTTTCAGGAAGAGTGGATAAAGGTAGAAAAAAAGATGGCAGTTCACCACAAATAGTCACAAAGATGACCCTAATTATCAGACTCTAACTTGAATTCTAAAAAATCCCTTATACAATCTTTTGGATTAAACATAGTCCTTTTATTTGAAAACACGGTAATGCATCACCTAATCACTGGGATACATACTGGGAATTCTGTTGTTAGGCAATTTAATCATTGTGTGAACATTATAAAGTGTGCTCACACAAAGTAAGATGGTTGCAATGTCACTGGACAAGAGAGTCTTAAGGAACTACAGTCATAAATGTGGCCAATCACTGAAAAAAATCACTACATGACACCTGTCATAATATTACAAATTTAATGATAAATCATGCTAATTAAATTATTATTCTTATTTTTAATTTTTAATTAGTTTTTAACAGATTCAACATATTTTGTAGATACAATTTTAAGAATATAAGAAAAATTAAGGGACCAAACGTGTAAAAGCAAACATAGATAAACAGAAATATAAAAATTTCACAAAAATATTTAAAATCTTCATATTTAACAAGCATTGTCCTAGACTCTTTCCATGTTTTTTCTAACATTTTTCTTTTTTTTTTTTTTTAAACTTTTATTTAATGCATATAAATTTCCAAAGTACGACTTATGGATTACAATGGCTTCCCCCCCATACCGTCCCTCCCACCCACAACCCTCCCCTTTCCCACTCCCTCTCCCCTTCCATTCACATCAAGATTCATTTTCGATTATCTTAATATACAGAAGATCAGCTTAGTATACATTAAGTATGGATTTCAACAGTTTGCTCCCACACAGAAACATAAAGTGAAAAATAATAGATGATTTTTTTAAATGATGATGAAATCAGAGCAGACCTATTGTCATGTTTAATCCCAGTGAGAGTCAAGTTGGGAATTGATAATTTCTTTTTTTTTTTTTTTTTTTTTTTTTACAGAGGATCAGTTTAGTATGCATTAAGTAAGGATTTCACCAGTTTGCACCCCCATAGAAACACAAAGTGAAATATATTGTTTGAGTACTCGTTATAGCATTAAATCTCAATGTACAGCACATTAAGGATAGAGATCCTACATGAGGAGTAAGTGCACAGTGACTCCTGTTGTTGACTTTACCAATTGACACTCCTGTCTATGGCATCAGTAATCACCCTAGGCTCCAGTCATGAGTTTCCAAGGCTATGGAAGCCCTTTGAGTTCTCCGATTCTTATCTTGTTTAGACAAGGTCATAGTCAAAGTGGAGGTTCTCTCCTCCCTTCAGAGAAAGGTACCTCCTTCTTTGATGACCTGTTCTTTACATTTTTCTTAATATAAAGGGAACATATCTCATGTATTTCAAAGATACAATTCTAAGAACATAAGGATACTTCCCTCCCTCCCTCTTCCTTCCTTACTTTTTTATTTCTTTTAATTTTTGTGGTGATATACTTTTGATTTATTTTCATAGGCTTAATACTCCACTAAACATAGTATCATGACCAAATCATGTTACTCTTATACATTCTTTGTTGTTGGGTTCCTTTTTTTTTGTGGGGGGGGACCTCTATATATTAAATACCAAAAATCAGAGAAACCATGACATATTTGTCTTTTGGGGTCTGGGTTATTTCACAAACATAAAAGATTTATTTTACTCTTTTCAAAGTCAGAGTTATAAATATAAAGAGGAATAAATGGAAGGAGAGAGAGAGAAAGAGAGAGAGAGAGAGACAGACACTGAGGGCACTTCCATCTGTTGGTTCACTCCCCAAAGACTACAATGGCCGTGGATGGGCCAGGCCAAAATCAGGAGCCTGAAACTCCATCTGGGTCTCCCACATGGATGCTGGGCCCAAGCAGTTGGAGCATCTTCCACTTATTTCCCAGGTGCATTAGCAAGGAGCTGGATTGGAAGTGGAGCTGCTAGTACTCATTTGGGATGCCAGCTTAGCAGGTGGTATCTTAACCCACTGGACCACCACAACACATTTTTAATTTACTATCTAAAACCGCTGACTAAAGAAGGTAACATATCCTTATTTTGCTGCTGAGGAAAATGAGACACAAGAGTATGGTGAATTTTCTCAGAAACCCACAGCTACTAAGTGGCAGTTTTGGAATTCAAACCCAATCTCAGGAATTCCAGTTGTCCATGGTGTACACAACTGTAATTCTATTGCTCTTCTGATAGCTTTAGATCTCTGCTGTACTATCCCATCTCTGTATAACAGAGAAAAAGTATGTTTCTCATTCTAATATAAATTTGACCTTACAAGTTTTCCGGTAATCTGCAAGCATTTTTTTTTAAATGAGATCAACAGCCTAATTTCTTCATCTATGAAGCAGAGAAAATATATCATGGGAATTAATGGCATTTAATGAGTTAATATTAATAAAAATTATAAAACATAGACTAAAAATTAAATAAAACAGAAAAATAGCTCTAAACAGAAAAGAACAGCATTGGTGTAATACAAAATAACATCAATACTTTTTACAAAATGTAAAAACGAACAGTGGTTTAACAGCTTTTACTGAATGTTTACTTTGAGCAGCCTCTATATCAAGAGTTTCACACAAATTAATCCATTAAATCCTCAAAAACTCAAGGGGTCATTTTAATGCAAATTTTCTATCAACTTTTATTTCTTTTTAATGTTTATGAGCGAGAGAGAGACCAAGAGATCAGTGATGGAGAAACAAAGAGATAGAGAACTTCCATCCACTGGTTCACTCCCAAAATGCTCTCAACTGATGGGCCCAGGTTTGAGGCCCTGTACTGAATTCTCAGGTCTCCCACATGGGTGGCAGGAACCCAATCACTGGAACTATCACCCATGACTCACAGAATCTGCATTAACAGGAAGATGAAATCAAGGAGCTAGAGTTAGGTATTACGGTATGGGATGTGAGCAGTGGGCATCTTAAACATTATCTTACTAGGCCAAATGTTCATACAAATAGGTTTATTATTGTTTTCATTTTACAAATGAAGAAAATCAGACTAAATAACTTGCCTACTGTTTGACATTTAATGAGCTGCTAAACCAAGCCTTAGTTGAAAGCTTGAAAATCAAAATTTTAAACCATTTTCTACCAGCATTTAACTCTTTCTCTAACAATTTCTGCAAATTTCATCAGTCTAAATTTAGAGAGTATCATCCTCCTATTTTATTCCTCTCATTGTTAGTTTCTAAACATCCAGGAGAAAGAGATAGAAAGTTTGTCTTTGCTCACTTCTCTCCAACTGCATGTAACCCTCACCCATACAGATTCATCAAATCACAGAAAAGAACAAGGAAAGCCTAAGTAATAGAAGTCTTCAAGTCCTATGATCTTAGTATGTTAATTCAATTTCTTTGGGATATAAAGTAGTGATATCAGTCACTACACACAAGCTCAAAAAAGATAATTTTCAAGTTCAGCACACCACAAGGTACTCCATTAAATATTTAGAAGTGATTCAATATATAATATAGGGGAAAAAAGAAATTTCATTTTGCATTCAGAGTATCGTGGAAAGGCAGAAGTAGACACAAGAATATTTCCAAAATCTTACCTCCAACTGAACACCTCCGGGCTATTTCCCAGTAAACCAGACCAACAGAATAGATGTCAGCTCGTTTGAAGGACTCAAAGATATTCACATTCATTGTATCATCAAGCATTTCAGGAGCCATATACCTTCAAAAACATGCACTTCATCAGATTCTGTGTATGACTTTTTAGCAGTTCAATAAAACACAATTTTAGTAAATCCTAATTCAAATTTAAATTAAGATCACTTACATCAATGTTAAAGGTAAATCTGAAGCACTATAATAGAATAAAATTAAACAATACAGTTATTGATGCAATTTTTAGTTTTAAAATTTTTAAATAAAATTAGAGATTATCCCATTGTGTTAGAACAGGTATATATGGATCTTTGTTTTTGAAAATTACAAGTTGGAGAGAACTTTAATGATCAGAGCGAGCATTCAACAGGAGAAGTGCAACTCAATTCCTTGGTATTCTTGGTAAGGAAAACCCTGTGAGGACAAATGGTAGAATTTTCCTCAGGGTGGGACCAAGCCTCCAGCACAGCACTACGCAGTATTCAATAAATACCTTCACTGATTGAACAATTGTATTACACATTATCATCTAGAAAAGTGTAATTTTGTTTGAACAGGACTAAAGGAAAAAAAATGTACAGTGCATGGGACCTGATAAGCCTACTATCCCAGGGAGACCTTTGAGAGTTCCCAGAGTGTTGGAAAGCAGATTCAATAACTTCCAAGTTGTTTTAGAGCATTCCATCCTGTTAGGGATATGGCATCCAAAACTTATCTGAAGCTTATGCAGAGTCAGGTGGGTAAATCAAGGCTTTCTTCTAATGGCGGGGAGGGGGGGTGGTGATAAGCAAGGTTTCATAAGCTGCGCTAAGTAAATTGTCCTGAAGTTATCCTGAGGCCTCACTAAGGTCTCCAGGAACCAAGTGAGGGAGTCACAGGCACTGTCCTGAAATCCCAAATATAACTTGAAGGTCATCAGCTTAGGAATTATTTACTCTCCAAGGCCTTTAACAACTCCAGGAAAATATGTTGTATGTGTTTTTTTAAAGACAGAGAAAGAGAGAGAAAGAGAGAGGTTCCATCTATTGGTTCACTCCACAAATGGCTGCAATGGCCAGGGCTGGCCCAGACAGACACGAGGAGCCTGCAATACCACCCAATCTCCCATCTGAGTGGCAAGGTCATCTTTCACTGCTTTCCCAGGTGTGCTAGAAGGGAGCTGGATTGGAAGCAGAGCAGCAGGGACTCAAACATGCATTCCAATACTGGATACCAGCTTTGCAAGCAGTGGCTTTAATATACTGCACCATAACATTGGCACAGGAAAATATTTAGTTATTCATTTTAACATCAAGAACCCTAATTATTATTATTATGCCAAAATATCACAGAAACTAAAATAAAAGGAAATAGAAGTATGTGCACAGAGCAATAAAAACACCAGAGATACCACTGCTAATGGCACTGCCCTGATACATGTGAGGAATGCTCAATTTACATCATGTTTACCCCTGATTTCAGAGATGTTGTTCCATGAATGTAAGAATTGTGTCCAAACTCTTATCATCTTAATATAAATCAATCTGGGAGATTTTAAGATAAATACAACTATAGATAATATATGTAATATTGCTAAACATTAATAAAATGTAACACATAAATGAATTTATTATTAGAGTTCCTAACCTACCTACTCCAATATATTCTGTCTCAATTGTTTAGAACTTAAACATTCATAACTAGCCCTGCACTTCGGTTCATTTATGAAATATAAAGGCTTTGAAGGTACAATATACTACTGATTCTTATGTGTAGGAAAATGCATCTTCAAAATATAGTACACTAAAATCATATCTCATTGCCTTTCCACCTTTTCTCTGCACTGAACCATGCACCCAAATAGCCCATGTTCACATGTTCAAAAATGTCAAGACTTCTGGTTTATCTAATCATTGAGTCTACGGACTTAGTGATCCTGAGAAGACTTTTTTCTTTCTTGGGCATAATGATTTCCCATTTGGGCCAGGAAGCCCACAAACACCTCAAGGTTTATTGGCCAATAGTGAGTTCTGGTATGCCACCCAAGGAGAGTATCTTACCTTTTGGTTCCCACTTTAGGATTCTGAGGAATGTCTATAGTGTTCAGGATTGAATCATGCTTCACAGCCAACCCCAAGTCTGCTATGGCACAAGTTTCGCATTTTTTCACTAAGATATTCTTTGATTTTATGTCTCTATGAGCAATAGCAGGTTTACCTAGAAAGCATAAAAAACACATTCACTTTCTTCTTTACTGAATGCTGAGTCTTTCTAAGAAGAATTATTTTGAAGACTTATCTTAAACGTGAAATCTTCACGATTATTCATTCTGTACTCCAAGTCATTCTCCAACAGAGTACCCCATTTTGCTTCCTTCATAACTGCTACCACTTTCTAAATTATCTGTCTGTTCAATGCTTGTTTAACCATCTGTCTCTCCTAACTAAACCATAAGTTGAATGAGGGCAGTGACTTTCTTATTCACCACCATGTCTACAATGCTTAGAAGAGTAGTAGACATTTAGTAGGCACTAGTAAATTTTTTAATAAAGGAGAAAGAATTCCATTGCCATGTAAATATAAGATTATGGCAAATATATTCTTAAAAACAAGTTTCCAACTCTTTCTATATTAGATAAGTGGTTCTCAAATGCGGTAGGGGGTCTTAAGTATTATTTTGCAACTATTATCTGTGTGATGCCATCTTTTCTTCACTTAATACATCCAAAACAATATAATGGCATAGACTGAGTGAACACATATGAAAATCTGGACACTAAACCAGACATTAAAGAGATATACAAAAACATAAAACCATTATTTTCCCTGGATAGCTTTTTTAAAAAATATTTATTTTATTTGAAGGGCAGAGTTAGATAGAAAGAAAAAAAAATCTCCCATCTGCTGGTTCATTCCCCAGATGGTCCACCATCTGGGACTGGGCCAGGCCAAAGCAAGGATCCAAGAACTTCATCCAGGTCTCTCAGGAGGGTAGCAGGGGCTCAATCACTTGGGCCATCTTCCACTGCCCTCCCAGTTGCACTAGCAGAGAACTGTATCAGAAGCGGAGCAGCCAGGAATTGATCTGGCACCCATACTGGACCCACTCTACCATAATGCCAGCCCCTTTAAATAGGTTTTTGTAATTGAAAAAAAAAAGTGATACCATTTTAAAACTGTGTTATTTATGCTAACATTTAATTGATTTAATTCTAAGTAAATTAACAGATAATTTTAAAATCTCTACATTTTGATTTATAATACAACTGTTAATAGATATAACCCACATACACAAAATCTTTTGGAATTCTCAAAAACTCTTAACAATGTAAAGGGATCATGGGTCCAGTGTTGAAGTGTAGCAGCTAAAGCCACTGCCTATGACATCACCATCCCCTATGGGTGCTGATTTGTGTTCATTATGCTACACTTTCAATCCAACTTCCTGCTAATGACCTGGGAATAGCAGCAGAACCAATAGATGAAAGATTCTCTCTCTCTCTTTCTCTCTCTCTCTTTCTCTCTCTCTCTCCCCCCTCCCTCTCCCTCTCCCTCTCTCTCTGTAATGCTGACTTTCAAATAAACAAATCTTTTTAAAAGATTGAGAATTTAAAAAAAAAGAGTGTGCAGGAATCATGACTCAATATTTGAGAACCACTGCTCTATCTAGACTAATGACTACCTTAAATCAACTCTGTTAATAGAAACAACAGTGGGTATTATTTGACCTTCAAGTACATGATACAAAAATATTTTCAAGGTTACCTTATCCTTTCCAATTATTTTTAATTATAAATATAAGCACTTAAATTATTTTTATTCTCTCAATACAAAGCTTTTGACACCAAATAAGATCTTCAAGGTATATATGTTAAATGACAAAGAATGAGTGAAAATTAATAAAAATATATTATGGATAATACATAAAATGGGGAGTATATATAAGTTGCTATATTATGACAAAACCTTCAGTTTTATAAAATACCTTTAATTTTTCTTAATATTTGATTATTGTTTATAAAAACTAAAATACAGCCTGGTGATCTGTCTTCATATTCAAGGTAAAAAATGAAAGAAATACATACCTTGTGTACCAACAATCTCCATATGGAGGTGAGCCAGACCACTAGCTATTGAAAGTGCCAGTTTTATCATTCCAGCCACTGTCACTATGTTTCTATTCAAATAATCATATAAGGAGCCTTGTTCATGATATTCAGATACAAGCCAAAGTTGAGTCCAAGTTCCATTATCTAGCAGGAAAACATAATTTTGTTGTTAAAAATGAAAGTTGAGAGAAAGCCAGAAGCTTTCAACAAATACCAGTGTTTCATCTGTATTGTTAACACAGCGAGGTTAATTTCTTCAGTAGTAACACTTATAGTCCAAGTTAGTAAATTAAAATTTCTCAATGAATCAATGAAGATGTTGATACATTAGAATCTGTTACAGTTACTCACATAAAAATAGTAAGTTGTGAGGCAGTGATTATAATAACTGAACCACTTCTTTATTATTCTCTCCAATCAATACCTGCTGGCAAGATCAACCACACTGCAAGAGAAACTCTGGAGGGATGCACTTAGGCTCAGTGTTGTACTGTAAATTACTCTGAGCTTTTAAATAATAATGTACCAATAAAAATCAAAACACAACAAATTTATACAAATTATTATTATTATCAAAAAAGTTCTAACATTTTAAGAATGTTCATGCTATTCAATTTTCAAAATATGAAGTTGATGATTTCCCCCAAAAGCTGATATTAAGAGCTAAACATGGGGCCAGTGCTGTGGTGTAGCAGGTTAAGCTGCCCCCTGTAGCACCAGCATCCCATAGAGGTGCCGGTTTGAGTTCCAGGTGCTACCCTTCTGATCCAGATCCCTGCTAATGTGCCTGGGAATGCAGTGGAATATGGTCCAAGACCTTGTTCCCATGCACCCATCTGGAAGACCTGGAAGCAGTTCCTGGCTCCTGGCCATTTGGGGAGTGAACCAGTGAATGGAAAATCTTTCTCTCTCTCTCTCTCTCTCTCTCTCTCTCTCTCCCTCTCCCTCTCCCTCTCCCTCTCCATAACTCTGCCTTTCAAACAAAATAAATAACTTTAAAAATAAAGATCCAAACACAATTACTAGACATTATCAAACAATTTATCTCATTTAACAAAAAGCTAATGGGTTTATGAAAAAGACATCCAGCATGAAAAAAATTAACCCAATACTTCTCTAGGTATTATAGTCACTAGAGTTAGCTTTAGCTTTTGTAATAAAGTGTCTATAATAACACTGGACAGGCCTGACCAGTTCAGGCACTCAGCAAAAGGAAATATTAAATACTTGCTGAGAACTCTTCCCAACAAATTCCTTTATACAAAAACACTTTGTTATCCAAATATTTAATTTTCAAATCTAAGCAATGATAAAATTTCCTAATATACAAGTCATTATAAAATGATAAGTCTCACTAATGAACTGACCACATATAAAACTCACCCTTATTCACAGTCTCTCAATGAGTGACGCCAGTAGCTACACCTGCTCTTTCGTATCAGTGTATGAGGCATTTTTCACTAAAAATTGAAACTGTAAATCTCATAACAGATGAAGAAAGTCAAGAAGATGAAGGTGACACAAGAGATCATTGACCTGAGACTCCCAAACATCCCCACCGCCAAGAAGCCTCCGGAGCAATCCAGGACTCAGCAGCAACTAAAGAGGTGAAACCCAGCACAGCACATTCTGCGAGACTCAGCTCCACTCTAGAGTTCTGGTCTGCCTGGTTGGTTCCTGCCCCATACCAGTCATCAAATATTTTAAGCATCATCCTAGCAATTGCATCATCATGAGTTCATATCACCCACTTGCCCTGATTCATTGAATGGTGATGTACAATTACCTATGGAAAAGAGGATGCCTCAATAACTTAGACAATGATAGAAATTATATTAAAATCAAGAGATTACTTACTCTCTTCTGAAAAGAAAAAAAAAAAAAAAACACTTCTACTTGTTGAGCCCAATCAGTTTGGAAATACCTTTGTTGTCAGCAGCGATGAAGCCAAGGATGTTTTCATGTCGCAGCATAACAGTCTGGTAAATTTCTGCCTCACGAAACCAAGATCTTTCATCCCTGGAGGAGAATATCTTGACGGCCACATCCTCCCCACACCATCTTCCATGCCACACCTCACCAAATCTACCTTTTCCCACAATTTCCTGAAGTACAATTGTCCTCGCAATTGTTCTTTGAACCAACAGAGGAAGACCTAACCAAAGAAAAGGTGAGATTGATGACCAAAAACAAAGAACAGTGATATTTACCACTATTTCCACATTAAAAGGCAAACTTTAAAGCACCAATATTAAGCAAACACTTTTAAGCAATAGTGTTACTGATTCTGAAGAAATAAGCATCACACTACTTTAATATTTTTAAAGATCTATATTTTTATTTATTTGAATGACAGTTACAGAGGGAGGTAGAGACAAGAGAGAGAGTTTCTATGTCTCAATCTTATTTTTCATAAAACATTATTAACTCGATTGCTGGACTTTATTCTTCATTTGCAAATTTTTATTTAATTATTTAAAAAGTCACATATGTCCACGCCGTGGCTCAATAGGCTAATCCTCCACCTAGCGGCACCGGCACACAGGGTTCTAGTCCCGGTCAGGGCGCCGGATTCTGTCCCGGTTGCCCCTCTTCCAGGCCAGCTCTCTGCTGTGGCCAGGGAAGGCAGTGGAGGATGGCCCAAGTGCTTGGGCCCTGCACCCCATGGGAGACCAGGAGAAGCACCTGGCTCCTGCCATCAGATCAGTGCAGTGCGCCGGCCACAACGCACCGGCCATGGCGGCCATTGGAGGGTGAACGAACGGCAAAAGGAAGACCTTTCTCTCTGTCTCTCTCTCTCACTGTCCACTCTGCCCGTCAAAAAAAAAAAAAAAAAGTCACATATGATTCTTTTACTTCCCCAGTTTTACCAAGAACCACACATTGTATTTTAAGTAATAACTAAATCTTTTCCCCTCATGTATTTAGTAACCTAATGGGCTTTGTAGGAAAATCAGAGAGGTTTGCAGGACTTCTTAGAAATATATCGGCAAGAGCAGATATGTTAACTATTTTTGTAAATATGAGAAAATAAATTCAAACTCACTGAGTATTTTCATCATGCACTAATATTAAATTAGTGTGAGGCTGGTGCTGTGGCACAGAGTGTTAAAGCCCAGGCCTGCAGCACCAGCATCCCATATGGGCGCTGGTTTGGGTCCTGGCTATTCCACATCCAATCCATCTCTCTGCTATGGTGTCTGGGAAAGCAGCAGAGAATGGCCCAAGTGCTTGACCCTTGTACCCACATAGGAGACCCAGAAGAATCTCCTGGCTCCTGGCTTTGGATCCACTCAGCTCTGCCGTTGTAGTCATTAGGGGAGTGAACCAGTGGATGAAAGATTCTCTCTCTCCCTCTCTCTCTCTTCTCTCTCTGTAACTCTGCTTTTCAAATAAATATATTTTTAAAAAGATTAAATGCAAAGTGAATAAAAAGTTATGTCAATGAGTTTCATATATTATTATTTATAGGAAATAATAAGAAAATTGCCAGGTGATAGAAAAATTGGGAAATATAATACAGAAGTGGACAACATAGATAAGAAGGGCCTGGGTTCAAATTGCAGCTCTGCCACCTGACAACCAAAGGCAAGTAAATTATTTAACCTCGCTGAGCTTCATCTTTCTCTGAAAAACTGGGAATAATATTACCTATGCCATAGGATGACGTCAGCATCAACAAGCACAGCACCGAGCACAGCACGCAGCATATTACATGCTCAACCACAGTCAGGTACTAAATATTACCAATCTTAGGATGGATTTCCTAGAGACACTAGGATGCTGCTCATGAAGAGCTTTTGCTTGGTTAATTGTTCTTATTATGATTTTATTCATATATAAAAATAAACTTTTTAAAGTTGAAACATTTTTGAGACTACAATTCAGTGGCATTTTAAATTCACAATATTATATAAACATCACCATGATCTATTCCAAAACTTTTCCATTACCAAAACAGAAACACTGTTCCCAATAAATAAGAACTCTTCTTCTCAATCCCCCCCCAACTATTGTCAAAGAATTCGCCAGTTCTAAATATTTCATAGGTGGAATCACACAATAGTTATGCATAATATATCCACAGTTCATCAATGCAATAGCATAATTCAAACTTCCTTTATATAGGTGAATAATATTCCTTTTGATGCATATAATTCATTTTGTAAAGAGGTATCTTTAGTGACATGGGAAAATACTTTTTCTATACTGCTTTTTCAAAAACTTATTTGAGAAAGGAGAGTGAAAGAGAGAATATCCACTTGTACTCTTCAAATGCCTACAATGGCTGGGGCTTGGCCAGGGCTGCGCCAGTCCAAAGCTGGCAGTCTGTAACTAATCCCCAAGTAGGTGGCAGGAATCCAACCACTGAAGCCATCCCTCTGCCTCCCAGAGTCTGCATCAACAGAAAACAAGTCAGGAGCAAGAGCAGGTTGTTGAACCCAGGCTCACTGATGTGGGACACAGATGTCTCAACCAGTATCTTAATCACCAGGCTAAATGCCTATCCTTGCTATATCATTAAATGAAAACAATTCTTGAGATTTTAAACATATAAAGAAGTGTATCTTGGTATTCAAAATATGTGCCCAAAAAAAGACTGAAAAGGGCATATCTATTGCTGTGAAATACTCTATTTGGTGAAATCAGGGTGAATTGTGACTCTTCTTTCTCATTTTTGTAACTTCCACAATAGGTATTTTTTACTATTATAATCAGGAGGAAACTAGTTTAGAAGGTTACAGTAGGAATTTATTCTGGGGAGTCAATTTATTTATTTTAATTGTACTCAGATATATGGGATACCCTCATAGCAACAGCCCTGGAGCTCCTGGGGGTTTCGATCCCTGTTCCTCAAATGAGCCACTGTTTATTCAGATGTTCTCATCTTCATGGAAACCACCCACTACAGCTAAATAAGCGCAGACTATAAATTTGCTGCTATGGGTCATAACAATTAGTCAGAAAGCCCCAGCAAGAAAGCTCTTTTGAAATCATCTGATTCAACCTTTACATTTAGAGAAGGGAAATCTGAGGTCCCATAGTAATCGAAGACTTGCCCAAAACTACAGCACTGGTAGGAGGTAGACCTGGGACTGCAACACTGGTCCTGTGTCTAAACTCTGCTCCTCACCTGACTGTAGTCCTTCCTGTGGGGAAGACTACTAGAGCCTCATAAAAGGATTGCTTTTGTAGGCTGCAGTCGGTTTTATTATTGACCACACACTACACGTTGCACCCCCAATTATTAAGCTAAAACCAATCTCAGTCTCTCAATTCCTCTCTCTACCCCACCCCCACTTTGCACACATATACACATGCATCCACTCCCAAAAACATCACCAACAACAGCCCCACCAGCAGCAACATAACAAATGGTTAGAGAATTGGGTAAACCAATGTTTTCCAACTGCATATTGATCAAACATACAATCAATGGTGCAGACCAGGAACAAAGACCACAGAATGTATAAACTACTCAGTGCAGCAATTAGGGTGAGACAGTAAAATTCAATGAAAGTTGCTTCTGCATCTTTCAAAACAACCCCACAATAAGTCTGGCAATTCTTGCATACACCAAGAGATGTCACTTCAAGAAACATAGACTTTGCCTCTCCCTGTAGATTTATTCTCAACTTTTGACCAGGGATTGTAAAAACAGATGCCCGTTTTATAGACAGGCACCTTTCTGTGGTGTCAACATCCAATACAATTGTCATGCTACGAGAAGAAAACAGTAACCTACCCAGGCCCTTAGAAGCCATGGGAGACACAATCTGCTGTCCGCAAGAGTGCAGTAAAGCATGAGTCTATTTCCCTTCATTGCAAACTTTATATCTCCTTGAAAAGTTTCCCTGACCAGGTCAAGGATAAGCTTTACAATTCTTTGTTTCTCAACATCTGACAAAACTGCTTCATGTTTAGGATCACTGACCAATTAAGAGACACACAGGGGAAGCAGACTCACCCAATTCCATCCCCACAGGTGAGCTTTTGTGACTGCAGCCTTGCTGTAGATAGACTTGCTCTCTGGTTATCAAAGGCAAGGAGGCCAGCAGTTACTCTGAGCCAGAGGTCACTGCCAATCATGTGCAACTGGCTTTGGAAAAATAATGCCTAAAATTCTTTTGAATTTGTCTTTAAAGAAATCATCTGTGCCTGAGCTTACTCCTTTCTTTCTATAAGAAAACACAGAATAATCTAAAAAGAAGACAGGGCAGACATTTGGTGCAGCAGTTAAGTCACTGCTTGGGACACTTGCATCCAGTATAGGGGTGCCTGGTTTGAGCCCCGGCTCTTCCATTCCATTTCTGATTCCAACTTCCTGTTAATATGTACCCTGAGAGGTAGCAGGGGATGGCTCATATTCTTGAGTCCCTATAACCCATGTAGAAGACCCAGATTGAGTTCCTGGCTCCTGGTTTCAGTCTAGTCCCACTCCAGATGTTATAAACGCTTCAAAGGTAAATCAACAGATCTTATTATGTCTCTTTCTTTCTTTCTCTCCCTTTATCTAACTCTCTTTCTGATAAACATTATATATATTATATATAATATACATTATAAATATATACAACATATATAATAATATATATAATATATAATAATTCATAATATATATATATTATGGGGCCAGCACTGTGGTATAGCAGGTAAAGCAGCTGCCTGCAGTGCCAGCATCCCACATGGGTGCCTATTTGAGTCCTACCTGCTCCACTTCCAATTCAGCTCCCTGCTAATGCACCTGGGAATGCAACAGAAGACTGCTGAAGTCCTTAGGCCCCTGTACCCACGTGGCAGACCTGGAAGAAGCTCCTGGCTCCTGGGTTTTGATCTTCTCAGCTCTGGCTGTTGCAGCCATTTAGGAAGTAAACCAGCAGATGGAAGATCTCTCTCTCTCTCTCTCCCTCCCTCCCTCGCTCCCTCCCACTCCCTCCCTTTCCCTCCCTCCTCCCTCCCTCCCTCCCTCTTCCTTTCCCCTCTCCATCTCACTTTCTGTCTCTCTCTCCCTCTCTCTCTCTCTCTGTAACTCTGCCTTTAAAGTAAATAAATAAATCTTAAATATATATTTATATATATAACATTAAGACTAACTAATTTTGAAGCAAAAATTTTAAATCCAGAGTGCAGGAGGCAAGATGGCGGAATAGGAAGGGAGCACACTGATAGTCCGGGGAGAGATAGTTTAATAAAAGTGGAGATACTGCAGGTTCAAGGAAGAGTAGGGGAGGAAACAGCAGAAGAAACTCTTCCGGAACGCGTGATTCACAGCAGACCTGCGTGGAGAGCGTGGGAGCCCACAGTTCGGGACACCAGAGGCAGACTCAACACACCAGCGCTGGAACACGAGGTGAGCTGAACCTCAATAGCCCGAGACACTGGCAGGCAAGCAGAGAGAGGAGACTAGAGGGAATGACCCCCCGGGGGGGGGGAGGGTTCACCAGGCTAACTGGAAGAGAGAGAGAGAGAAAAAAAAAAAAAAGGTGACTAGTACGGACACGGGTTTCTCTCTCTCCACTCACCTCTCAAGGGTGAGCAAGACAAAGAGCAGGTGCCATCTTGGACATACGTCATAAGCAGAGTGACCTCAGGTCTGCACCGGCCCTGAGCATAGCAGAAAAACCTGACTCTGGGCGGGGCGAATTAACAGGAGATTAGGACCTAGTAAATTTGTGGTGCTACTGAACTGAGACTGTGAAAAAAGAGACGGTGGGGGAGAGAACTCACGGAATTTACGTGAGCACTCTCCAGAGACACTACAATTCCGTAACTTTGGCAACCCAGTGGGAGACTGAAGGAGAATTTGAGCCCACTCTGAGGGCAGAACAGATTCCCTGTGTGGTCCTTGGGAAAGAGCTTCCGATCTCTGGCTCCTGTGGGTATATCATTTGCCTGCTAACTACCTCCAACTTCGTTCAGCTGTGCAGAATTACTTCCCTTTTGAATCAAAAAAAAAAAAGAAAGAGAGAGAGAGAGATTTACTACGCCTAACCTGGGAGTGTCACCTTTGGCACACCAAACAGAGCTCTCAGGCCACACCATCTCAAGCCCTAAGGCTCCATCAAAAACAGATAGTCCACTTAATCTAGAGTCATAGTATAACAAGAAAAAGCACCACAGTGAAGAAACCAAATATCTCCAATATGACAAATAACAAACGCAAAAACCAAGGTAATAAAAACAAGGAAGTCACCATGACGCCCTCAAATGAAAAAGACACCCCAATTCAAGATTATGAAGATGATGAGATAGAAGAAATGCAAGAAGCAGATCTCAAAAAATTGATAAGAACATTAAGAAGTTCTCAAAAACAAATTCTTGAACTACAGAAATCCTTAATGGACAAGATAGAAAATCTCTCTCGTGAAAATGAAATATTAAGGAGTAATCAAAATGAAACGAAACAACTAGTACAACAGGAAACTGTGATAGTGACTGAAGTGAAGAATTCAATAGATCAAATGAAAAACACAATAGAGAGCCTTACAAACAGAATGGGTGAAGCAGAAGAGAGAATATTGGACTTAGAAGACAGAGCACAGGAAAGGATACAGTCAGACCAAAGAAAAGAAGAGGAAATTAGAAATCTAAAGAATATTGTCGGGAATCTTCAGGATACTATTAAAAAACCCAACATTCGGGTTCTAGGAGTTCCTGAAGGCATGGAGAGGGAGAAAGGATTAGAATGCCTTTTTAGTGAGATATTAGCAGAAAATTTCCCAGGTTTGGAGAAGGACAGAGAAATCCTAGTACAGGAAGCTCACAGAACCCCTAATAAACACGACCAAAAGAGATCCTCAACACGACATGTTGTAATTAAACTCTCCACAGTGAAACATAAAGAAAAGATCGTAAAATGTGCAAGAGAGAAACGTCAGATTACTCTCAGAGGATCTCCAATCAGACTCACAGCTGACTTCTCATCAGAAACTCTACAAGCTAGGAGGGAATGGCAAGATATAGCCGAGGTACTAAGAGAGAAAAACTGTCAGCGCAGAATATTATATCCTACAAAGCTATCATTTGTGAATGAAGGAGAAATAAAGACTTTTCATAGCAAACAGAAATTGAAAGAATTTGTCGCCACTCGTCCAGCCCTGCAACAGATGCTTAAAGATGTGTTACACACAGAAACACAGAAACATGGCCATCAATACAAAAGAAAGTAAAGGAAGAAAATCTCCCAGTAAAAGATCACAGGAAGTTCAAAGCATATATTAGGAATATCTTTGGGAAAATGGCAGGGCAAAGTTACCACTTTTCATTAGTCACATTGAATGTTAATGGCCTGAACTGTCCAATTGAAAGACACCGATTGGCTGATTGGATTAAGGAACAAAACCCATCTATTTGCTGCTTATAAGAAACACATCTTTCCAACAAAGATCCATACAGACTGAAAGTGAAAGGCTGGAAAAAGATATACCATGCCAACAGAAATGAAAAAAGAGCGGGCGTAGCCATCTTAATTTCAGACAACATAAACTTTACCACAAAAACTGTTAAGAGAGACAAAGAGGGGCACTATATAATGATTAAGGGATCAATAAAACAAGAAGATATAACAATTATCAATGTATATGCACCTAACTACAGGGCACCAGTTTATCTAAAAGATTTGTTAACGGACTTAAAGGGAAACTTAGACCCCAATACAATAGTACTGGGGGACTTCAATACTCCACTCTCAGAAATAGACAGATCAACAGGACAGAAGATCAACAAGGAGGCAGTAGATTTAAATGACACTATAGCCCAAATGGATCTAACAGATATATACAGAACTTTCAATCCTACAGCTAAAGATTTTACATTCTTCTCAGCAGTACATGGAACCTTCTCTAGGATTGACCACATACTAGGCCATAAAGCAAGTCTCAGCAAATTCAAAAGAATTAGAATCCTACCATGCAGCTTCTCAGACCATAAAGGAATGAAGTTGGAAATTAGCAACTCAGGAATCCCTAGAGCATACGCAAACACATGGAGATTGAACAACATGCTCCTGAATGAACAATGGGTCATAGAAGAAATTAAAAGAGAAATCAAAAATTTTCTGGAAGTAAATGAGGATAACAGCACAACATACCAAAACTTATGGGACGCAGCAAAAGCAGTGTTAAGAGGAAAGTTTATATCAATAGGTGCCTACATCAAGAAATTGGAAAGGCACCAAATAGATGAGCTTTCAATTCACCTCAAGGATCTAGAAAACCTACAGCAAACCAGACCCAAATCTAGTAGGAGAAGAGAAATAATTAAAATCAGAGAAGAAATCAACAGGATTGAATCAAGAAAAACATTACAAAAAATCAGCCAAACGAGGAGCTGGGTTTTTGAAAAAATAAACAAAATTGACACCCCATTGGCCCAAGCAACTAAAAAAAGAAGAGAAAAGACCCAAATCAATAAAATCAGAGGTGAAAAAGGAAACGTAACAACAGACACCACAGAAATAAAAAGAATCATCAGAAATTACTACAAGGACTTGTATGCCAGCAAACAGGGAAACCTATCTATCAGAAATGGATAGATTCCTGGACACATGCAACCTACCTAAATTGAACCAGGAAGACATCGAAAACCTAAATAGACCCATAACTGAGACAGAAATTGAAACAGTAATAAAGGCCCTCCCAACAAAGAAAAGCCCAGGACCAGATGGATTCACTGCTGAATTCTACCAGACTTTTAAAGAAGAACTAACTCCAATTCTTCTCAAACTATTCAGAACAATTGAAGAAGAGGGAATCCTCCCAAATTCTTTCTATGAAGCCAGCATCACCTTAATTCCTAAGCTGGAAAAAGATGCAGCACTGAAAGAGAATTACAGACCAATATCCCTGATGAACATAGATGCAAAAATCCTCAATAAAATTCTCGCCAATAGAATGCAACAACACATCAGAAAGATCATCCACCCAGACCAAGTGGGATTTATCCCTGGTATGCAAGGATGGTTTAATGTGCGCAAGACAATCAATGTGATACACCACATTAACAGACTGCAGAAGAAAAACCATATGATTATCTCAATAGATGCCGAGAAAGCATTTGATAAAATACAACACCCGTTCATGATGAAAACTCTAAGCAAACTGGGTTTGGAAGGAACATTCCTCAATACAATCAAAGCAATCTATGAAAAACCCACAGCCAACATCCTATTGAATGGGGAAAAGTTGGAAGCATTTCCACTGAGATCTGGTACCAGACAGGGATGCCCACTCTCACCACTGCTATTCAATATAGTTCTGGAGGTTCTAGCCAGAGCTATTAGGCAAGAAAAAGAAATTAAAGGGATACAAATTGGGAAGGAAGAACTCAAACTATCCCTCTTTGCAGATGACATGATTCTGTATTTAGGGGACCCAAAGAACTCTACTAAGAGACTATTGGAACTCATAGAAGAGTTTGGCAAAGTAGCAGGGTATAAAATCAATGCACAAAAATCAACAGCCTTTGTATATACATGGCTGAGGAAGAATTGCTAAGATCAATCCCATTCACAATAGCTACAAAAACAATCAAATACCTTGGAATAAACTTAACCAAGGACGTTAAAGATCTCTACGATGAAAATTACAAAACCTTAAAGAAAGAAATAGAAGAGGATACCAAGAAATGGAAAAATCTTCCATGCTCATGGATTGGAAGAATCAATATCATCAAAATGTCCATTTTCCCAAAAGCAATTTATAGATTCAATGCAATCCCAATCAAGATACCGAAGACCTTCTTCTCAGATCTGGAAAAAATGGTGCTGAAATTTATATGGAGGCACAAGAGACCTCGAATAGCTAAAGCAATCTTGTACAACAAAAAACAAAGCCAGAGGCTTAGCAATACCAGATTTCAGGACATACTACAGGGCAGTTGTAATCAAAACAGCATGGTACTGGTACAGAAACAGATGGATAGACCAATGGAACAGAATTGAAACACCAGAAATCAACCCAAACATCTACAGCCAACTTATATTTGATCAAGGATCTAAAACTAATTCCTGGAGCAAGGACAGTCTATTCAATAAATGGTGCTGGGAAAATTGGATTTCCACGTGCAGAAGCATGAAGCAAGACCCCTACCTTACACCTTACACAAAAATCCACTCAACATGGATTAAAGACCTAAACCTACGACCTGACACCATCAAGTTATTAGAGAACATTGGAGAATCCCTTCAAGATATTGGCACAGGCAAAGAATTTCTGGAAAAGACCCGGGAGGCACAGGCAGTCAAAGCCAAAATCAACTATTGGGATTGCATCAAATTGAGAAGTTTCTGTACTGCAAAAGAAACAGTCAGGAGAGTGAAGAGACAACCGACAGAATGGGAAAAAATATTTGCAAACTATGCAACAGATAAAGGGTTAATAACCAGAATCTACAAAGAGATCAAGAAACTCCACAAAAACAAAACCAACAACCCACTTAAGAGATGGGCCAAGAACCTCAATAGACATTTTTCAAAAGAGGAAATCCAAATGGCCAACAGGCACATGAAAAAATGTCCGGGATCACTAGCAATCAGGGAAATGCAAATCAAAACCACAATGAGGTTTCATCTCACCCCGTTTAGAATGGCTCACATGCAGAAATCTACCAACAACAGATGCTGGTGAGGATGTGGGGAAAAAGGGACACTAACCCACTGTTGGTGGGAATGCAAACTGGTCAAGCCACTATGGAAGTCAGTCTGGAGATTCCTCAGAAACCTGAATATAACCCTACCGTTCGACCCAGCCATCCCACTCCTTGGAATTTACCCAAAGGAATTTAAATTGGCAAACAAAAAAGCGGTCTGCACCCTAATGTTTATTGCAGCTCAATTCACAATAGCAAAGACCTGGAACCAACCTAAATGCCCATCAACGGTAGACTGGATAAAGAAATTATGGGATATGTATTCTTTAGAATACTATACCGCAGTAAGAAACAACGAAATCCAGTCATTTGCAACAAAATGGAGGAATCTGGAACACATCATGCTGAGTGAAATAAGCCAGTCCCAAAGGGACAAATACCATATGTTCTCCCTGATCGGTGACAACTGACTGAACACCAAAAAGGAAACCTGTTGAAGTGAAATGGACACTATGGGAAACGTTGACTTGATCAGCATAGCCCTGACTGTTAATGAACAATTTAATACATTATCCCTCTTAGTAGTTTTTTTTGTCTGTTCTACTTAATATGACTGGTTTAATTCTGTAATTAATACACAGTTATTCTTAAGTGTTGAAATTTAACTGAAATGTGATCCCTGTTGAACATAAGAGTGGGAATAAGAGAGGGAAGAGATGTACAATTTGGGACATGCTCAAGCTCTTGCCTCAAATGGTAGAGTTAGAAACATACCAGGGGACTCCAATTTAATCCCATCAAGGTGGCATGTACCAATGCCATCTCACCAGTCCAAGTCATCAATTTCAGTTCACAATTGATCATAATGAAAGGACTAAGAGTCAAAGGAAGCACATAAACAAGTCTAGTACCTGCTAATACTAACTGATAGAATAAATAAAGGGGAGAGTGATCCAACATGGGAAGCGAGATACTCAGCAGACTCATAGAATGGTGGATGTCCTAAACAGCACTCTGGCCTCAGAATCAGCCCTAAAGGCATTCGGATCTGGCTGAAAAGCCCATGAGAGTATTTCAGGCATGGAAAGCCAAGACACTATGGCAAAAAAAAAAAAAAACAAAAAAAAAAAACAAAAACAAAACAAAAAAAAAAACCCTAAATGAAAGATCTCTGTGAGTGAGATCCCAGTGGAAAAGAACAGGTCTTCAAAGAAGGAGGTACCTTTCTCTGAAGGGAGGAGAGAACCTCCACTTTGACTATGACCTTGTCTAAACAAGATAAGAGTCGGAGAACTCACGGGGCTTCCATAGCCTTGGAAACTCATGACTGGTGCATAGGGAGATTAATGATGCCATAAACAGGAGTGTCAATTTGTAAAGTCAACAACAGGAGTCACTGTGCACTTACTCCTCATGTAGGATCTCTGTCCTTAATGTGCTGTACATTGAGACTTAATGCTATAATGAGTACTCAAACAGTATATTTCACTTTGTGTTTCTATGGGGGTACAAACTGTTGAAATCTTTACTTAATGTATACTAAACTGATCCTCTGTAAAAAAAAAAAAAAGAAGAAGAAGAAATTATCAATTCCCAACTTGACTCTCACTGGGATTAAACATGACAATAGGTCTGATCTGATTTCATCATCATTTAAAAAATCATCTATTATTTTTCACTTTATGTTTGTGTGGGAGCAAACTGTTGAAATCTTTACTTAATATATGCTAAACTGATCTTCTGTATATAAAGAGAATCGAAAATGAATCCTCATGTGAATGGAAGGGGAGAGGGAGTGGGAAAGGGGAGGGATGCGGGTGGGAGAGATGATATGGGGGGGAAGCCATTGTAATCCATAAGCCGTACTTTAGAAATTTATATTCATTAAATAAAAGTTAAAAAACTTTAAATCCATGCATAGTTTTTTCATACTATATATTTTCCATAAACTTGTTGAAGACCCCTCCTATTCTCAATTTAATTTCAGGTCAATTCCCACTTAACTCCACACACTTCAGAAGGTCCCTGGCAGATTCTGAAAACTTTTACAAGTAAAAGTGCCCAAAGAACATTACTTTGCACAACTACTGTCTTTTCCCTAGAACCCAATGCCTTAAATACAGTAACTTTTACTTCCTTGTGTCCATAAAACACTACCAAGAAAGCAACAGTGATTATAACTGGCCATAACAGGGAAAGATAGGAATGAGAGAAGAGACACTGCATTCTTCACCGGTTTGAAAATGAGAATCTGAATGCCTCAAGCTACAAAGGCAATGAGAAGACTTAATTCTTATGTCATAGCAGTTTTTTTACTTCATCAATCCTAGCAGAAGTTGCCATACCAGAGTTTCCCACGTACTACCTACTAAGCATTTCAGATTGTGGGATTCATAGTATCTGGCCGTTTTTTGTTTAAAAATGTTTTTGTCAATTAAGAGACTCAAAAATGGACAAGGAGCACATACCAGAGCCAGATCCAGAGGCAGTCACATCATAAATCAGATCTTTGAGGGTTTTGCCAGCATTTACCAGATTGCACTCAGATAGTGGTTCCTCCACATTCTGTCTCTTTTTCCTTCTGTAGGTGCACTGTCGTCCTTGGCACGCCCATACTGTCAGCATGGCAGCTATGGACAGCAGGCAAACAGGCACAATAATAACAACAGTCAACTCCATGGGTCCAAGTTTGGGGGCATTTGGTGATGCTGCAGTTAAAAAAACAGAAAGAACACAACCACAAATCAACCCATTTTAAACATGTTAGAAATTGGAAATGTAATCACAAAAATTTCCCATCTAGAATATGCAGCTCCATAGTATGCACTTGTGTTCATTGGTAAAGACTCTCTGTAGTATCAGCAATGATGCAGAAATGGAGTAGGAAGAACAGTTACACTAGGGGACAACAGGAGACAGAATTAGGATCATGGGAAAGCACGAACATGGGATCTCTTTTAAAACCTCCCAAGAAGGTGATGCTTTTCTGCCTGTTATTTTCTCCCCAATATTCAGCAGTCCCTCCTTAGAGCACATTCATTCTTTCATTCATTCATTCCACAGATAACTATCAGGCTCTTGAGCTATGTTGCCAATATTCCGGGGTGGATGGTAGAACCATGAGTAAAGGGCTCAAATCTCTGCTTTTATGGTGCGTGTGTTTCCATACACCCAACTAAGCAGGTAGACTGCATGTCAGAGTGCCTGTTTCAAGTCTCAGCTCCTGTTTCCAATCCCAGATTCCTGTGAATGCACAGTCTGGGGGGCAGCAGATGATGGGTCAGCTCTTGAGTCCCTGGCACCCAGTGTGAAACTTGGATTGAGTACCAGATTCCTGGTTTTGCCCTGGCCCTGTTGCAGGCATTTGGGGAATAAAACAGAATGAGACAGGACAGCAGATGGAAAATACCTCTCTCTCTCTCTCTCTCTCTCTCTCTCATCAGCCACCCCATCCCTCTCCCTCTTCTCCCTCTCCCTCTCCCTCCTCCTCTCCCTCTTCCTCTCTCTCAAGATTAAAATGCATAAAATTAAATTTAAGAGAAAAGCACGCAAGGAAGACAGAGAAAACCTGATAGCAGCATACTACATTGGGTAGATGGTCATGGGTGCCACTCTGGGCAGTTAGGAGGCAAACCAAATGAAGTGAAGGAGCTACAACAAAAGGAGAGTTTGTGGAAGAGAAAGTCGGTGTGAAGGTCCCTGGGGTGGGGGCCTACTTGTTGTGTTCAGAAACAACAAATGCCTGGAGTGCAGTAAACAAATGGAAATGGGATCAGGAAGTGGTGCCTTGGAGGCAAAGAGCAGGACTGTGAACTTTCTTCTAAATAGAAGTGGTTGCAGGGTTCTGAGCCAACAAGAGATATGATCTAAGCTATTTTGAGTGACTGCTGCTTTGATAGACACTAAGGAAGCAAACATAAAAGCAAGAGACCAATTAGAAAGCTAATGCAATAAGCCTGGTGGTCTTGGCTGACAAGGCTACCTAAAATAGCATTTCCTTCCCATTCCCCATTCACTCCTTAGATGCTTGTCCTGCTTTATATTAAATTGGATCTTATCACCACCTGGTGCATTATAAGATTATTTATTGGTTATGATTTTAATCCAAAAAAAGAACAAGCTTCATGAGATGAAGACATTTGCCTACTTTGCTCCAACCATAGTCCACGTGTCTACAATGCTGCCTGAAACACAATAGATGCTCCATGAATTCTTAACTGGCCTAATCACCAAAGGTCTACTGGTTTCACCCCTAATAAGTGACATAATAATTTTTCTTTTTAGAAAAAATCCATATGATAATTAAAGTCAGGTAACATAAAGAAATAATTAATTGTAATTATCTAATTTTAAACAAATATGGCCAAATTCTAACTTAAAGATCATAAATTTAAGAAATATTTGTTTTGAAATTCAGAAAAAATAAATGACATAAGAAATTTACAAGGACAGATATTTCTTGTGCTTTTCATTTTTCTTTTTAAAGATTTATTTTTTATTTTAAAGGCAGAGTTACAGAGAAAAAGAGAGAAACAGAAATCTTCCATCCACTGGTTCACTCCCCAAATGGCCTCAACAGCCGGGGGACTGTGACAGGTGAAAGCCAGAAGCTTCATCAGGGACTCCCACATGAATGCAGGGGCTCAAGTACTTCTTTCCTAGTCCCATCACAGGGAGATAGTGCCTCCTGTGTTTTTCAGAGGTCATTTTGACACTTGAAATTGGCACATTATTCACCTTCTTTTCATTCACTAAATTAAGTTTCCCCCAAAATTTAATTTAATCCCCATGTCCCAACATCATAGATGCTAATTTTTGTTTATAACAACCTTTGGTTGCTTGAGGAAGTCTTCAAAAATTTCGTGGAAAATGTGTATCATGAAAAAAAAAAAAAACCTGCATGCATTTCAAAAACTTTTGCACTAAAATAAACTTATCATTCCCTCTTTCCATGAACTTTTTGAAGTACCCTGATATTTCATACATTAAAGAAACAGAATTGAGGAGACTCAGATCCTCAAATATATAGAAGAAGCATGCAGACTCTCCAGAAAGACACAGAAGCTGGATTCCAGGGTGCTGGCACAGTGGCAAAGTAGGCTTACGTGGCACCCTGTATGGGAACCAGTTCGTGTTCCGGCTGCCCATCTTCTGATATTGTTCTCTGCTATGGCCTGGGAAGGCAGCAGAAAAGATGGCCCAAGTGCTTGAGCCCCTGTACCCATATGGAAGACCAAGAAGAAACTTCTGGATCCTGGCTTGGGATTGGCCCAGCTCTGACTGTTGTGGCCCTTTGGGGATTGAATCAGAGGATGGAAGACTTTACCTCTCTTTACCTCTCTGTTTCTCCTTTTCTCTGTCTGTAACCCTACTTCTCTAACAAATAAACAAAAAATCTTAAATAAAAATAAGAAGCTCGATTCCAGGTATGGGCTGCCACCTTCTGGCTTTGAATCTAGAGCAAACTACAACACCAGCTAACTCTGTATAGGATATGGAGAGGGTCAGAGACCAGGCCTGGAAAGCAATATTATAATACCTGCACTTTAGAGTCTAAATAAATGACAATGACAATGGACCTTGTAAATAAGGCCGTTGCTCAGACCTCTTTCTTTGCACCAACAGTGCTAAAGAGCTTATTATATTAACTTTATTTTCATATTACTTACACAATCAAAACTACATAAATATCACTTGAAAACAACTGTTACTAACTCTAAAAAAAATCAAATTCCTCAGAAGTTTGTTCATCTATAGATAGATATGATTGATATATATAATAGATAATGCTAAAAATAGTAGTCTATCTACTCTCAGTAAATAAAAGAATTAAAACTGCCAAGTGAACTTAAGAAACATGCTCTTCTAGTTTGCCCAGTGAATTTCAGCTGATCACCAACTTGGCTTCCCTTGGGTTTTTTTTTCCCCAGAAACCATTTATTTAAGGAATACAAACTTCATGCATTTCTTAAATAAAACTTTAGGTATATAGTGATTCTTCCCACCTTACCCACCCTTTGCACCCACTCACACCCTTCTTCCTCCTACCTCTCCTATTCCCATTCTTGTCTTTTACTAAATTCTATTTTCAGTTAAATTTATACATATACAACTAACTCTATACTAAGTAAAGTTTCATGAAATTGTATGAAAAAAAAACTTCCTCAACAGTGAAAACAAGAGCTGCTCAAAGTCATTGCATCTCAAAGTATCAATTTCACATTATAGATTACCTTTTAGCTGCCCTATTAATTATCACAGATCAGGGAGAATAAATGGCATCTGTCCTTGGGAATGGCTTATTTCATTAAGTATGATGTTCTGCAGTTTCATCCATTTTGTTGCAAATGACCAGATTTCATATTTTTACCACTGTGTAGTATTCCATGGTGTACATATCCCATAATTTCTTTATCCAGTCTTCAGTTAATGGACATTTGGGTTGATTCCATATTTTAGCTATTGTGAATTGAGCTGAAATAAACATGGGAGTACAGATAAATTTTTCATATGCTGATTTTATTTGCATTGGGAAAATTCCCAGGAATGAGATGGCTGGGTCTTATGGTAGGTTTATATTCAGATTTCTGAGGTATTTCCATAAATCTTTCACATTGGCTGTAGCAGTTTACATTCCCGTCAACAATGTAGTTTGTTGATTTCCGTATGAAAGCCATTATAAGGAGGGTGAGGTAAGACCACATTATAATGGCTTTTGCATTTCCCTGATGGCTAGTGATCTGGAGCATTTTTTCACGTGTCTGTAGGCCATTTCAATTTCCTCTTTTGAGGAATGCCTGTTTAAGTCCTTTGCCCATTTCTTAACTGGATTGGTTGTTTTGTTGTTGCTGAGTTTCTTGAGCTCTTTATATATACTGGTTATCAATCCTTTATCAGTTACATAGTTTGCAAACAATTTCTCCCATTGTGTCAGATGCCTCTTCACTTTGCAGAGTGTTTCTTTGCAGGAGAAGCTTCTCAATTTGATGTAATCCCATTTTTCAGTTTTGGCTTTGATTTTCTGTGCTTCTGGGGTCCTTTCCGAGAACTCTGCCTAAGCAGAGTTTCCCCAGTCTTCTCAAATAATTTCATGGTATTGGGTCATAAATTCAGGTATTTAATCCATTTTGAGTAGATTTTTGTGTAAGGTGTAAAGTAGGGGACTTGTTTCATGCTTGCATGTGGAGATCCAGTTTTCCCAGCACCATTTGTTGAAGAGACCATCCTTGCTCCAGGGATTGATTTTAGCTCCTTTGTCAAAGATAAGTTGGTTGTAGATGTGTGGGTTGATTTCTGGCATTTCATTGATCTATCCATCTGCTTTTGAACCAGTACCAGGTTGTTCTGATTATAACTGCCCTGTACTATGTTTTGTAATCTGGTATCGTGACACCTCCAGCTTTGTTTTTGTTGTATAAGATTGCTTTAGCTATTTGTGTTCTGTGTCTCTACATGAATTTCAGCATCATATTTTCTAGATCTGAGAAGAATGTTTTTGATATTTTGATTGGTATCACATTGAATCTGTAAGTTGCTTTTGGAAGTATGGACATTTTGATGATATTTATTCTTCCAATCCATGAACATGGAAGGTTTTTCCATTTTTTTGTGTCTTTTTCTATTTTTTTCTTTAATGTTTTGTATTTCTCCTTGTAAGATCTTTGACATCCTTGGTTAAATTTATTCCAAAGTATTTGATATTTTTGTAGCTATTACGCAAGGAATTGATCTTAGAAGTTCTTGATCAGCTATGGCATTATTGTATATACAAAGGCTATTGATTTTTCCATGTTGACTTTATATCCTGCCACTTTACCAAATTCTATGAGTTACAATAACCTCTTGGTGGAGTCTTTTGGATCCCCTATATGTATAGAATCATGTCATCTGCAAATAGGGATAGTTGCCTTCCTTCCCAATTTATATCCCTTTGATTTCTTTTTCTTGCCTAGTGGTTCTAGTTAAAACTTCCAGGACTATATTGAATAGCAATAGTGAGAGTAGACCTCTTTGACTGGTTCCAGATCTCAGTGGGAATGCTTTCAACTTTTCCCCAATCAATAGGGTGCTGGCCATGGATTTGTAATAAATTATCTTGATTGTGTTGAGAAATGTTCCTTCTGTTCTCAATTTGCTTCAGATTTTCATCATGAAAAGGTGTTGTATTTTATCAAACATTTCTCTGCATCTATTGAGATAATCATATGCTTTTTGTTATTCAATTTGTTGATGTGATATATGATATTGATGGATTTGCAAATGTTGAACCATCACTGCACACCAAGGATAAATCCCACTTGATCTGGGTGAATGATCTTTCTGATGTGTTGTTTGATTTATTTGGCTAGTATTTTGATGAGGATTTTTACATTTATGTTCATCAAGGAAATTGGTCTGTAGTTCTCTTTCTCTGTTCTATCTTTTTCAGGTTTAGGAATTTAGGAGATGCAGGCTTCATAGAAGGAGTTGGGGAGGATTCCCTCCCTTGCAATTACTTTGAATAGCTTAAGAAGAAGTGGAGTTAGTTCTTTAAATTTATGGTAGAATTCAGCAGTGAAGCCATCTGGTCTTTGCTGGGAGGATATTTTCTTTTCTGGGAGGGTCTTTATTATTGGTTCAATTTCTGTCTTAGTTATTAGTTGGCTTAGATTTTCTAAGTCTTTATGGCTCAATTTAGTAGGCTGTATGTGTCGAAGAATTTAACCATTTCTTCTAGGTTTCCTAATTTGTTGGCATACTGCTCTTCGTAGTAATTTCTGATGATTCTTTTTGTTTTTCTATGGTATCTATTGTTACATTCCCTTTTTCATCTCTGATTTTATTGATTTGAGTCTTCTCCCTTTTTTTTGGTTACTTGGGAAAATGGTGTGTCAATTTTATATATTTAAAAAAAAAACAGTTTTTCATTTTGCTGATCTTTTGTATTGTTTAAATTTTGTTTATTTCTTCACTAGTTTTTTTTTTTTTAATGTTAGGAACCAGAGTAAAGTTTAATAGTTCACATGTTAAAAGAATAAAACTATGAAGAATACATTTATTTGTGTACCAAATGAAAAAATATACAATGCAGTAAAACTCAAATACATGTACAAAAAGACTTTTTGTCTTCACTAGTTTTAATTATTTCTTTTCTCCTACTAGTTTTGGATTTGGCTTGCTGTTGTTTTTCTAGGTCCTTGAGATGTATCAATAGCTCATTTATTTGGTGCCTTTCCAATTTCTTGATATAGGCATCAATTGCTAAAACTTTCCTCTTAACACTGCTATTGCTGTATCCCACATGTTTGATATGTTGTATTGCTTTCTTCATTCATTTCCAGAATTTTTTGATTTCTCTTTTGATTTCCTCAATAACCCACTGTTCATTCAGGAGCATGTTGTTCAGTCTCTATGTGTTTATAAATGTTCTAAAGATTCTTGAGTTGTTGATTTCCAACTTCATTCCATTGTGGACAGAGAAGAGTCACGGTATGATTTCAATTCTTTTGAATGTGCTGAGACTTGCTTTATGGCCTAGTCTGTGGCCTATCCTAGATAAAGTTCCATGCATAGGTGAGAAGAATGCATATTCTGCAACTGTAGGATGAAAAGTTCTGTAGATATCATTAGGTTGTTTTGGTCTATCATGTCAATTAACTTTGTTGTTTCCTTGCTGATTTTCTGTCTGGAAGATCTGTCCATTGCTGAAATTGGAGTAATGAAGTCCCCCATTACTATTTTTTTTGGAGTCTATGTCTCCATTTAGATCCATTAACATTTCTTCTAAATAGCCAGGTGCTCTGTAATTAGATGCATATACATTTATAATAGTGCCATCTTCCTGTTGAATTGATCCCTTAATCATTACATTGTGCCCTTCCTTGTCTCTTTCAACAGATTTTGTGTTAAAGTCTATTTTGTCTGATATTAGGATGGCTACACCAACTGTTTTTTTGGTTTCTGTTAGCATGGAATATCTTTTCCCATCGTTTCACCTTCAGTCTGCATGTGTCTTTGTTGGTGAGATGTGTTTCTTGTAGGCAGCAAATTGATGGGTTTTGTCTTTTAATCCATTCAGTCTGCATCTTTTAACTGGAGAGTTGAGGCCATTTACATTCAAGATGACTATTGATAAGTAACAACTTAGCTCTTCCATTTTTCCATAAATATTCCCATTGTTTACTTTGGACTTCCTTTGTATTTTAACTGGGAGATGTTCTGCCTTCACCTTCTTTCACAGTTATGACCATGTTTCTGTGTTTCTGTGTGTAGCACATCCTGAAGCATCATTTGCAAGGCTAGACGAGGGGTGACAAATTCTTTTAAATGAGAGCTTTGCAGGGTATGGTATTCTGGGTTGACAGTTCTTTTTTCTTATGATGTGGAATATATCTTGTCATTCTCTCCTAGCCTGTAGGGTTTCTGATGAGAAGTCCACTGTCAGTCTAACTGGAGATCCTCTGAAAGTAATCTGGAATTTCTTTTTTGTGGGAAAATTTTCATTCATGTCATGTACAGATTTCTTTAGTTCATGAATTTGCTTCTGATTATTTCTGAGTAATCCTATGATCAATTTTTTGAATCCCATTTCTGGCATTTCATCAATATCTTTATCTTCACATTCTAGTATTGAAGTGTGTTCTTTTGGGGGCATCATGTTGTCTTCGTTATTCTTGTTTCTTGAATTGCTGTGTTTATTATTAGGCATTTGTGGTGATACTCGTTGATTTATTTTTCCTGTTATGGCTTTTACCTTTGAACTATGCCTCTGTGGCTTAGAGGAGTGTCTGTTCTTTCAGAGAATATCAGAGGTGTGTGCTGGGTGTGGTCAAAGAATTCTGTTCAGTGCTCCAGTGTACAGGGAGTGTCTAAGGTGACAACCAATATGAGCATGAAAAAATCTTTTTTTTTTAATCAGAGGGGAGGTTTGTTATGCTTTGGTGGCATATTCTCATGCTCACCATCTTTCCTCAAAGGAGACAAATGCAAAGCCGGTGCTGTAGCTCACTTGGTTAATCCTCTGCCTGCAGTACCAGCATCCCATATGGGCACCGGGTTCTAGTCCTGGTTGCTCCTCTTCCAGTCCAGCTCTCTGCTGTGGCCCGGAAAGGCAGTGGAGGATGGCCCAAGTGCTTAGGCCCCTGCACCCATATGGGAGACCAGGAAGAGGCACCTGGCTCCTGGCTTCAGATCGGTGCAGCACCAGCCGTCGCGGCCATTTGGGGAGTGAACCAACGGAAGGAAGACTTTTCTTTCTGTCTCTCTCTCTCACTGTCTGCAACTCTACCTGTCAAATAAATAAATAAAAAAGAGACAAGTGTCTAGCTACTAGCCCCAGTGGGTACAGTTTTCATCCTTGCTGCCACAATAATCACACAAAGGATCTGCTCAGTCGTTGGTGTGAGCACTGATCTTGCAGCAATGACCCTCACCAGGGAATCAGAGAGCTCCAAGCATGTGCCCTCCAACACAGCCACAGTATTTTCACAGTCTCTGCACACAAGGCTCCCACAGTCATGAGCTCCCAGCCTCCTGTAAATTCTTCCAGTCAGACTGGGGCATCCCCTCTCGGCTGGTTGCTGGGCACTTGGAGACAGTCTGGCACAGCTGTTGCATACACCCAAAATGGTGCCCATCCTCTCTCAGCTAGTTTCAGAACGCCAGTGCCAGGTGGTCAGGGAGAGAGAAGCATACCCTATTTTTCCCCTTCTGGTTTGGCAGATATACTGCCTCTCACAAAGCTTCATGTTGGACTCACACCAGGCTTTTCCCATAGCTTTATTGCCAGTGGCTCGTGCTGCTACAATCTGATCTCAACTCACTCCAAAGCTGGTTCTGAGACTCTCAGCTACTGGGGTCCTGAGTTATGCATGTCCACACCCTCCATGTATGTCCACAGTGTCCCTCTAATTTGTATAGTTTCCTCTGCTGTTTTCTCTGTAACTCTTCACTGAGATTGCTCTCTCTCCACTTTTTTTTTAAACATATCTTCCCATAAACTGGAGCCGTAATCTCCTTCCCTTGGGTTTGATTTGTACAGAAGGGCCGTCACTGTGGCATAGCAGATTAAGGTGCTGCCTGCATTACCAACATTCCATATAGGTGCCAGTTTGAATTCCAGCTGCTCCACTTCTAATCCAGCTGCATACTGGTGTGCCTAGGAAAGCAGTGGAAGATGGCTCAAGTGCTTTTACCCCTGCATCCATTTGGGTGACCAGGAAAAAGCTCCTGGTTTCTGGCTTTGGCCTGGCTTAGCTCCAGCCATTGTAGTCATTTGGGGAGTACACCAGTGAATGGAAGACCTCTTTCTCTGACTCTGACTCTCTCTTTCTCTGTAACTCTGCCTTTCAAATAAATAAATAAATCTAAAAAAAAAGAAGAAGAATTTGTATAGGAACATACAAGGAGAACTTGATTGGAGTGTTCCTTACAACAGGTGCCTTGACCTTGTTTTAGAAGCCATTAACCATAGTACTTGAACCTTCTCATGTTTGCTATTATTAAATAACTTATTCTCATTTCATAATGATCTTTCAGATTGTTACCTATACACTTATGTCTAAGAACACCACAGAATGCATTTAATTGCTTACAGCAGTTTATTTTTTAAAAACATCTCTTTATACAGATTTAAAAATAAAATTCTGCTACTATAGGCATTTATATAATTAAATTTCATTTTGGTATGTGTTGTGAGGAACTGTCAATACAAACACTAGCATTGAAAAGCCCCCTGTCTTCACTTCATTAAAGCTCTACTAAGCAGCACTCAGATCATCACTATGGCAACTAATAATGAGGCAAAGGTCAGCAACCCTTAAAACAGAATAATCTTCAGAGAGGCACACTGCTCTATGGATGGTGACTACTTTCAGGATATTCATGCAGATGGGCAATTGTTTCTACTTCTGTGAACAAATTTACTGATTGACTGTTAGTAAAGGGAAAAGAAAACAAAAAGATTACTCAGCTACAAGAAAACTAGCAACACCATCCAGAAAAAGCTAGCAACACCATCCAGAAAGAACTCCTTAAACACTGAGTGATTTTAAAAGAAAACATTTGTAAAACTTCGCTTTAAGCCAAATGTTGTTGTAATCTCAAGAGGACATAAATGAAGAAAAATTGTAAGATTACACTCAATAGATCATGATATAAGGCAATAATGCAGCAAAAATACATTTTAATAATAGTTACCTTTGGCAAGCATACTAATTTTTCTAGCAAGTTCTACATTCTTAATCACAGAACTACTATTATTTGATAATTTCCAAATTTGAGGCATTTTCTGTGCCCACTGAGATGCATTCTCCATGGAATAAGCAGCTCCATGGGGGAAGCATTGAATTCCAAAAGTGAGGTCTGGGCAGCTGTATTGCTGACTCAACTTATTTCACTCCCTAACAAATTAAATGGAAGCGGATGGGGAAAATGAGAGAAAAGCACCAGCCTGGATGTGTGAAAGTCTTGCTCACAAATATCTCCCCTATATAAGCTCTAGAATACATTAAGCCTAGAAAATGCAATGAAAGGAAGTACAGTCATCCCTCGACATCCTGGGGGATTGGTTCAAAATCTGTGGATGCTGAAGTCCCTTATATAAAAATGTCATATTTGCATATAACCTATACACAGGCTCCCATACACTTTAAATCATTGCAAGATTAATTATAATACCTGACATAATGAAAATGCTACTTAGATAGCTGGTATACTGTATTGTTTAAAAAATAATGACAAGGAAAAGAAGTCTGTATCTGTTCATGACAGAGCCAATTTTTTTCTAGCATTTTCCATATGAAGTTTGCTCAATCTGTTGGATGAAGAACCCGCAGATACAGAGATCCCATTGTATTAGCAAGGTAAGAGAAGGAAAGAAGGGAGAGAGGAAGACAGGGAGGCCGACAGAAAGGAAGGAAGGAACTTTCATTTGTGAATTTCGCTGCTTTCCCTAGAGGTCCAGTGGGGAATGGTTATGGTGAAAGTCACTCACTGGTGGTTGCTACTGCCCAAATTTAGAACTGGTTTAGGTGCATGTGCTTCTCCCAGAACAGTACACTACCCTGATATCTCCTCACCACTTCCTATTTCTTTCTTTAAAAGTGAAATTCCTCCAGATGAAAGAGCAAAGATCAGGCCACGCAGGCTGGTCCCCACATTTCTTCCCCTGCTGAGCTCTTCTTCCTTATCAAAACTGAGGAAAAGTTTTGATATTTATGAGATTTGCCAGATCTACAAATTAATTAATTTATATTTCTTAGCATAAACTGTTAGGAGATGAAAGTTTGTACTTGATTGATTGCTCCAAATGATTCAAATTGGCCACTGGTAGTCATGTAATATTTACATTCAGTTTATAGACACATTTCCCCAGTATATTTGAATGGTATTTGACTGACCAAAAATGAAGGCTTTGCAATGAAACAACAAACAGAAAACTATCTGAGAACAGAGGGACTGAAGAGCTATGTACTGGTTGGGCAATTGTACATAAAAACAAAGCTATGCAAAAGAAAAAAAAAGAGAGATTGCCAGACAGAGGCATTTTTTGTGAAGCTTTTCAACATCAGTGCTTCACTTATAAAAGTCACTCACTGCAGCAAGGAGCTACAAAAAATTTTAAAGGGCCCAAAGCACCCCTCAAGGAGCTACAGACTAATTTAGCACTAAAATCACTCCTCTTCCTCTTATTAGTTTTTCCCAAGTGAAAATAGACCATTTTTCAAGGTTCAATTCAAGAATGCATAAAAATCCAGTGTTCAATTGCCTACTAAACTCCAACCCAAGCCCCAAAATGGAGACATTTCTTTCCCCAGCTTTTGGTTTTGAGATCTACTCAGGTAATAAATCAGCCAAATGATAATGTTGCCCAAGATGTCTTCTGGTGGGCCTGTTCCTGTCTTGGGACCTGGAGGAAATGCCACCACCATCAGTTGAATAATGTGGTGACATTTTGTCCATCCACCATTCCTACAAAACTTCTGTGGCTCAGGCCTATAACTTCAATCAAAAAGACTTTGTTTACTTCACAGGGTTCTAGGTATGAGTAGGGGGGAATGGAAACAGACTATACAGATGCAACAGAACAGAGAACACATTATCCCTAAGACTTTCAGAACTACAGCACTGATTACCTCAATAGGAACAATTTCTCTTATCAAAAACAGAGGGGCATGATAGGCAGTGGGAAATTTCCCAAACTTTCATGAAGGAACTCCCTTAATAATCTGCCACTTCACAGCATCCTTATATAGAGGAACTATTATTTTAAACCTTTGGTTGGTAATAACAGTAACTCATGTATAATTGGTTTCTTGTTGCAGTGAGTTTGAACGTTAGATCCAAATGGATTGCTCTATGTAGTACTCACTGAGAGTACTCTCTAGAGGGATGCTGGAGAAGTAGGATACTGTCCTTATGGGTTAAGATTCTACTAAGAAACACCTGAGCCCTAGAGAACATGTGCAAAGCATTTTTGCTAGTAACAATATGGAGAAAACTGTGTGTGCAAACACAGAAAGAGGCAGGTAAGAAAAAGATCATCATGAGATATGCCATTCATGATGAATCAGCATATCATGAAAGAACACGTAACTGTTCTAGAATATGAAGTAGAACAGACTAAGGAATTACATCTCAGATACTGGTTTATTTGACTCACAGTCCCATGTGATGGTGTTCAGACCTGCCCTTCACTCCTGCTTCTCCCACCAGGAGCTTGTCCTAATCTGCTGCTTCACAGAGACCATTATAAAATTTCATCAGAACAACCCACTTACAAGTTAGCTCACTAAGATCCATCCAAAATGCTCCACCAAAGGTAGCAGAAAAATGGTCTGCACACCATGAGAGCAACCACATCAAAAAGAGTTGTATGTGGGGCTGGCACTTTGTTATAGTGGGTTAGGCCACCACCTGTGAAGGTTAAATCCTGAGTGGGGGCAGGTTTCAGTCCTGGCTGCTCCATTTCCAATCCAGCTCCCTGCTGCTGGTGTATCTGTGAGAGCAGCAGATGATGGCCCAGGGCCTTGGGCCCCAGTACCCTCATGGGAGACTTGAAGGAGGCTCCAAGCTACTGGCTTTGGCCTGGTCCCACCCCGGCCATTGTGGCCATTTGGGGAGTGGGCCGGAGGATGGAAGATATCTCTCTCTCTCTCTCTCTCTCTCTCTCTGTTTCTCCCTCTCTTTATAACTCTTTCAAATAAATGAAAAATTCTTTTAAAAAAATGATTAATTGTGTTCAACATGAACCTCACAATCTCAACAAAGGCTGACAATTTTCTACTGATTCAACCAAGCCAAGATAGGGACAGAAATAAGATGACAATTATTTCTTGTTTTTTACTGAATCTGATGAACTATTGGCAGGCCATTCCATTGTTGAGTACTCAATTTATAAATGGCTGCTTGCATACATTGTTTTCATCTGGCTAGGTTTCATAATCTGATAGCAGGCAGGTGGCATCACACATAACGAATATTTATGGGCAGGTTTGCCTTGTGCTATTGGGTTTTTAGAGGTAGGAGAGGAACAATAAAGGCTGCAAATCTTCTTTTAACTATTGGCATACTAGTTTGCAAATAGTAATATTTCTATATCTTAAAGAAATAAAACATTAATTTAGATTGAAGAATGTAATCACCAGCATAAAGGGTATGAAGAACTTTCATTCAAGCACAGGTCAGATTGATAAAATGTAAAACAAATTTAAATGAGTTACACAGTTAGTTTTTCTTACTTTCTGGGCATGCCCCAAACAAAAATCATGCTTTTTCTCTATCATACAAACACATATTCTCAAATAATACATGTTTATAAAGAATTACATGATAATAATTACTCAAGGAATACTTTAGGGCTTTTTCCCCCTTTAATACAACCTTTACATGGGAAAAAGGAAAGTTCCTTGGAAGCAGTATTAGTACCTCAGGTCTCTGTTACCCAGCTCATAGTAGAAGGCATTTAAAATATTGATGACAAGGAAAAAGTAGCACATCTCTCTCCTAAAACCTGTGTTACTGTGACTTTTCCCCAGCAAATAGGTTCACAAAAAGAACCTCGGTCACTAGGAAATGATAGATGTGGAATAATCACATTTTGACCTAGCTCAAAGTCCTGCACATAATAATCACCAAAAAAGTATCAGTAAAAGGATAATTTTATTTACATGACTGAGAGAACAGAGTCTTGTATAATGCGGCATCCTCAGTTTAGAATTGGCTGTGGGTTTTGCTTTCAGTTTCCCATTCCATCATCAAGAATAAAATTTTGTAATTTAAATCAGTGTACTTGTTTCTGTAGATAAGAAACACTTCCTATATTAAACATTTGAAACACCCATTTTACCTCTTTGTGTGCTTACATTTCAGAGTGTCTTCCAAAAAAAAAAATCATAGCACCTTTCACTTGATGAGGAGGAAAATAAAGCCTGTCTGACACACCTGTCAGGTGTGCTCCCCTGAATCCTCAGAGGTGAGCTATAAATGGATTTGTTCATGCGATGGCAGAACAGTTCCACAAGGGGTCCCATAAGTATCTCACAGCATGAATGTATCATCTTATCCTGACTACAGCAAGGAATATCTCTCAGACAGACAACCATAGAAAGGAAGAGAAACAGATATCTTTCCAAAGACTCAAGACTTTTAAATTTCTGTTCCTGGGTCTGAAATTTTTAGACTTAGCATGATTTAAAATGACACACTTTTGATAAATCTGATTCCAATGTTTTAGCAGCTTATCTGCCTTTAGATGCAAACTTTTTGTTTGTTTAAGTTAAAGACCAATTTGAACATGCACTTAATATATTGTACACCTACCACAACTGTGAAGATATTTTCCTTTTTCTGTTTACATAACCAAGGATAGGATGATGGAAGAAGGTCAAAACTGTACAAAAGTAAATAAAGCACCCACACTTTAATATTGTGTCTTTAACAGTGTAGAGATACCTCAGAGGTCTGAATATAGACCTATATATGACCTAGCCATCTACTCCTGGGAATCTACCCAAGAGAAATGAAATCAGCATAAAAAAGAGCTATCTGTACCTCCATGTTCATCGCAGCTCAATTCACAATAGCAAAGACATGAAATAAACCCAAATGCCTGTCAACTGCAGACTGCATAAAGAAATTATGGGATATATACACCATGGAATACTACACATCAGTAAAAAAAAAAGTCCAGTCATTTGCAACAAAATGGATGAAACTAGAAAACATCATACATAGTGAAATAAGCCAGTCCCAAAGGCAAAAATTGTGTTTGTTCTCTTTGACATGTGATAACTAATTGAGCACCTAAAAGACAACATGTAGAAATGAAATTGACACTTCAAGAAGCAATGATTATGAACAGCTGTTCTCTTGATTGTTGAGGAACAGCTTCTTATTCTATATCTTTGTTTATCTTTTCCTTTCTTTATAGTATTTTCTTTATCTTTTTCTCTTTCATACAATTCATTACTATACTTAACATAGAGTTAATCATATATGTACAAAGTTAATTGAGAACAGATCTTAGTAAAGAATAAGAGTGAAAATAAGAAAGGGAAGAGGAAGGGGGGTGGGAGTGAGGGTGGGAGGGTGGGCACAGTGGGGAGAATCACCAAGATCATAAAGTTGTAATTGTGAAATGTATGAAGTTTGCAACTGCAAAGTGGTATAGTCCTACATACATTCATATGGACTTACTTCTAAGGGTGCAACTTAAGAACTAGCCATAAGACCCCAAAATCCCTTAAGCTGGCTGATAAAAATAGCAGCTTACGTGTGATAAAGATCAAATGGATAGGACTAAGGGGTAAAGTGACCATATAGATAAGATCAACATTTAAAGTGGTCATTTAAATAGAACTAAGTGTTTGGAAACAACAATAGACAGAAGTAAAGTGAGTGAAGGCTCCAACATGGGAAGCAGTCCATACAGCAGACTCATAGAATAAAAATTGCTTTATGTAGCACTCTGACCTCAGAATCAGTCCTTAAGGCATTCTGTTCTGACTGGAAAACCCAGGAGGAGCATTTCAGCATGGAAAGCCAAGATACTTTGGTTAAAAATGTCTTATATAAAGGATCCCTGTGGGTGAGACCCCCCAGTGGAAAGAAGTAACCACCAAAGAAGGAAGTACTTTCCTCTGAAGGGAGGAGAGAACTTCCACTTTGGTTATTTACTTGTAGAGACAGTGGATCCAAAAGGCTTCCATAGCCAAGGCAGCTCATGTCAAGAGCTTTTGGTGATCACTGATGTCATACATAAGAGTGTTATTTGTTACATAAACAACAAGAATCACTGTGCACTAACTTCTCATGCAGGACCTCTGTCCACAAAGAGTTATAACATGCAACTTAATAGTAAAACTTGTTCTCAAGAATCACTTCATTTTAGTGTATTAAATGGAGGATATTATTATGTCTCATAATTTATAGTTACGTCTAAGAGCTCAAAAAAGATGTATCATCCTTGGGTTCTTCTCTAAAAACAATTAATTTCCAAAAAGGAAAGAAGGGGGAGGAAGGAAGGGAAAAGAAGAAGGGAAGAAAAAAAAAACAGCAAAATCACCTTGGAGAAGCAACAACAAACCGCCCTTGATTAGACTGTTGAGGAAAAAGTCTCTTGGTTTTTTTATCCCATTCTTTCTTTTTTTCTTTCTTTCATTCTGTTTCCTTTCCTTTCTAGGACCAAACAGGAGAGGTAGGAGGAATTGAGGGAGAGTGGGTGAGAAGGGCAGATGTGGTGGGAAGGATTACTATGTTCTTAATGTTTTATTTATGAGATTCATACAAATAAAATAAATAAACAATTTGTGTCTTTATTTTCTTTATTGGAACTTAATTATTTAAATCACACTATAATTATTAAAACTATATATTGAAATCAAGAAAGAAAACTCAAATTATTTCTACACTTATCCTCTCAAGCACTTGATACTTTGGTAGCAAAATGGAAACAAAGATATCTGGAACTTGATGGGCTTTGTTGAATATTTCCATATGAATAGTTATAATTAGTGTAAACATGAACTAAACCGCAACTCCTATTAAAATTAACAGTATAAATGACAAGTTTCTTCAGCCAAGGTTTTCTGA
Source organism: Oryctolagus cuniculus (assembly GCF_051225735.1). NCBI lineage: Eukaryota > Metazoa > Chordata > Mammalia > Lagomorpha > Leporidae > Oryctolagus > Oryctolagus cuniculus. The sequence goes on along the minus strand of NC_142869.1, from coordinate 84,416,826 downwards.
CCTTATCTTGGATGAGTTTTCATGGGCAAATTTACAGTGTTCTTGATGTTATTTTGACATCATAGCTATTTCTTTGAGCATGTCTCTGACACTCCCTTAGTTATCAGAAGTCATTTTGATTACAAAATGAGATGCAACCCAGCCATGAAAGAAGCAACAAAACAGGATTATTTCTCATAGAAAAATACATATGTTTGTTATTAAGGGAGAAAACATATTAAACAGAATAACTCATATAAAACAGAAAACACACTACACCATTGGTAGTGGAAATTTTAGCACAGTAGATATAAACTCAAGACATAGTGAATGTATGAGATAAACAGGAAGAACCCATACCTAATAAGCAAGTCAGTCACTGTTGTGCTCCAGCCTACCAACAGCACAAGAGAGACCTTCGAGATCCCAATCTTTCTCACGTTTAAAGACAAGCCAGCAATTTTGATCTTTAAATTAAGATGCTGTCTTTAGGCCATTTGGGCTGCTAAAAACATAATATCATAAACAACAGAAACGTATTGTTCCCAGCTTTGTAGGCTGGAAAATCCAACATGAAAGCACAAGCAGATTCAGGATGTTGTGAGTTCTCGTTCTCTCTCTCTCTCTCTCTCTCTCTCTCTCTTTAAAAGATGGAAACTTCTTGCTGCATCCTCACATGGTGAGGCAAAAGAGCTTCACTGTGCTTCTTTTATTAGGGAGCTTACTCTACTCATGAGGGTTCTGTCCTCATGACTTTATCACCTCCCCATAGACCCTACTTCCTAGTACCATCTCCTTGGGGATTAGGACTTGAACATATACATTCAAGGGGAGGGGGACACAAACGTTTAAACCACATTAGACTCTTAATTTTTTAAGATTTTTAAAATTTTATTTGAAAGCCAGAGTGACAAAGAGAGGGAGAGGGTGAGAGAGAGAGAGAGAGAGAGAGAGAATCTGTCTTTCATCTGCTGGTTCATTCCCAAATGGCTGCAACAGCCAGGGCTGGGTCAGACTAAGGCCAGGAGCCAGGAGTTTCTTCAGTCTCTCTCATGGGTATAGGGGCCCAAGGACTTGAGCCATTTTCCACTGAGTTCCCACGTGCATTAGCAGGGAGCTGGATCAGAAGTAAAGCAACAGGAAATTGAGCTGATGTCCATATGGGATGCCAACATTGCAGGCAGTGGCTTAATATGCTATGCCACAGCACCAGCCCCATTAATTTTTTACATTATAAACATTCAAAAATATTTCTCTCCCAGATATCATATAGGTCAAATGTATCTCTCCATGGGGCAGATACAACTCATTAGCAGGTAGAATGCAGGATGATTTCTTGTGATACTTCTATGTTAATTACAACTGGGTTTAACTAAAAGTAATAGGAAAAAAAAATAAGTTAAAGCTTCCTATTTTCTCTCATGTAAAAGAAATTTGAAAGCAAGTAGTTTGTTCGATGTTAGCACAGTGGCTCCATGATCTTTTCAGAGCCCAGCTCCTCTAAGCCCCAGCTGTCATTCCTGCTGTGTTGCCATCATCCTTACAGGTAGAGGCAGCTGCAAGAATTCCCACCTTTACACCCAGGCTGCATGAAGGAATATGGCATGACAATGTACCAGTTGTGTTTTAGTGAACTTTCTCAGAATTACTAAAAAAACACCATCTCTCATTGCACAGAACTTAGTTACAGGATCACATTTAGCAACAGGAGCAGCTGAAACTTTGTTAGGTGGACAGTCGTAAGACCAACTGAAAGTCTAAGTTCTACTAAATGGAATTGAAGGAAATCACATGACTTTGAAACACTTTTCAATCATCACAGTAACTTTTGATTCATGAGACTTTGTCTAATGAATATGTGTGCCACAAAACCAGCCAGATAAAATAAGGAATTTACAAAGAAAGAGCTTCATAATGTCCTATGCCTGTCTGCTCTACCCAATGCCAATTCCAAGAGTTAATATAATATAATATACTTAATATACTTATACAGGTTGAACTAAAATCAGTGACTTTGAAACTTAATGTTCTGCTATTATTTTGTTGTGAAGTATAGCGATTATGCAGAAAAGTGCATCCAACATATAGGTAGAATATAACAAATCATTATAAACTCCCATGCATAACACACTGCTCTACACTCCCTGCTCTGGGATACCACCACAACTATACCCCTTCCCCCAGGGTGGCCATTATCCTATTTGAAGAATAGCTATTCTCCTACCCTTTTTTTTTTTTTGAAAGATTTATTTATTTATTTGAAAGTCAGAGTTACAAAGAGTGAGAGAGAGATAGAGACAGAGAAAGAAATCTTCCATCCACTGATTCACTCCCCATATAGCCAGAACAGCTGGGGATGGGCAAGACCTAAGCCAGGAGCCAGAAGCTTCCTCTAGGTCTCTCCAGTGGGTGGCAGAGATCCAAGTACTTGGGCCATTAGCAGGGAGCTGGATCAGAAGTGGAGCAGCCACAACTCAAACCAGTACCCATATGGGATGCTGGTCTCATAGGTGGCAGTTTTACCCATTATGCCACAATGGCAGCCCCTTTTTACAAAACAGTTTTATCATTATATTTGATTATTTCCTTGTGATCTTGGGCAAACTTGAACAATGAGACCCAGAAATTTGTATCATATATGGCTTCAGGTCGAAGTTAGGATACTTCTTTTCATACTCATGAAACAGAATGTGTATAATTTGCCCTTCTCATACTCTCTTGTCAGGTTTTTATAGCAAGGTTATGCACATATGAGCTATGTATGGTTTCCTACTTATCTGCACCTTTGAAGTTTGCATAAGAATGATCACTTCCTAGAAGCTTAGTGGAATTTAGAGGTAGAACCCCTAGAGCTTTAAAATTTTCTTTAAAGGAATATTTTCTATCTGTTTTAAAATTGCTGATTCAATTCTTTAAGGCCACAAGAATATTCAACTGTGGTAAATTATATTAGAAGTTAGGTTGTTGATAAATTGTCATTTCAACTTTAAACAGTCTCACGAATTTTTTGTATCTACTTTATATCATGACAGTGGTATAAAGTCTCCCTTTGAGATTGTGAACTTTTGTAGTTTTCTTTATATATATGTAAATATTTTCCTTACTTTTGAGACCATATTTTTAAATATCCAGCAATTTAATTTTATTAAGAATAATTGGTAAATTGAAATTTTAACCATTCTTAAGCGTATTTTTTTTGACAGGCAGTTAGACAGTGAGAGAGAGAGAGAGACAGAGAGAAAGGTCTTCCTTCCGTTGGTTCACCCCCCCAAATGGCCGCTATGGCTGGCACACTGCATCAATCCAAAGCCAGGAGCCAGGGGCTTCCTCCTGGTCTCCCATGCGGGTGCAGGGCCCAAGCATTTGGGCCATCCTCCACTGCCCTCCCGGGCCACAGCAGAGAGCTGGACTGGAAGAGGAGCAACCAAGACTAATACCTGGTGCCCCAACTGGCACTAGAACCCTTGGTGCTGGCGCTGCAGGCAGAGGATTAGTCTAGTGAGCCACGGCGCCGGCCCTTAAGTGACCTTTTTAAAAATTCTAGTAATATTGGTTGAGGTAAAGTTTACTTTGCTATTATTATGAGTAAACAAAAAACTTTTGCTTGTTTAATATATATGATATATCTTTTACATCACAAAATTACGTATGTGTAAGAATTCATTTTAAATGTTATCTTTTTATTGAGACACAGAGACAGACAGATAGGCAGAAAGAAAGCTTCCATCTGCTGGTTCACTCTCCAAATATCTGCAATGACCAGGACTAGGCCAGGCCAAAACCAAGAGCCAGGAACACAACCCAGGTCTCCCATGTGGGTGGGGGGGACTCAACTACTTGAGCCATCATGGCTGCCTTCTATGATCTGCACTTTCAGGAAGCCAGGATTTGCACCCATTTATTCTGATGTGGGATGCTAGCATCTTAATTCATAGGCTAAATGCCCAAATTAAACTTTCCTTTTAAATACACACTTTTATTTATTTATTTTCTGATACTTTATTTTTTCTCATTAATGTAACATTAATACAAAGAGAACAGATTCAATGTAGTCCATAGATTCCTTCCCTCTTCCCCTCTCCCTTTTTCTTTCTTCCTTCCCTCCTTCCTTCCCCTCCTTCTTTTCTTTCCTTTCTTTCTTCCTTTTTAGTTTTTCACATGCTATATTTTTAATCAGCATTACAGTAACAGCTTAATGCCCTACTCAATAAAACAATCAGGAAGTAAAAAGCAAAAAGGCGCTAGTTCAGCAGTAATACAGGTAAGGGTCATAAACAATAATCAAAAGGAAAAGTGACCATTTCATTCATACACAGTAAACTTCAATGTAATCACAGATCATTAAAACTACAGTATTATAACATTCTTAACCATTGGTTTGACAAAGATATAAAATATAGTTTAACAAAAATATATTTGCAGCAATACTGAAATCACAGGCATTCTTTTCTTTTTGTTTTTTGATTTTTTTCTTTCTAAATTTTACCTTCCACATATAAGGGAGAACATGTGGTATTTGTCTTTCTGTGTCCAACTTATTTCACTCAATGTGACGTCCTTCTGTTGTATCCATTTTGATGCAAATGGTACAACTGCATTATTTTTATAGCTGAATAATATTCCATTTAATATATATGTATATATAATATACATTTTGTTTTCTTTATCCATTCATCTGGTGATGGACACCTTGGTTGATTTCATATTTTGGTTATGGGGCTGCTATAAACATGGTTGTGCATGTATCTCTTTGATATATGTCTTTTGGGGCATATATCAAAGAGATATACATATTTTTTAAACAATATGTAACTGTATTTTTTTCTCCAATTTGATAATCAATTTTTTAAAATTGGAATGTTTAGGTTATTTATATTATTTACATTTAATTATTATTGACACATTTAGCTGCTTTCTTCTTGTCACATCTATGACATGCTTTATTTTCTTGCCTTCTGTTGGACTGTTTTTATTATTTTGTTTTTTCTTATTGAAGACTAAAAGGAATGCTCTCATGTTTCATTCATTTAGAAATGACAATGGGCACATTTCAAAGAAAGATGCTTGACAGTCTCTTTCCATTCATCCTGGACAAAAGGAGTCCCTTGGAACCATTTTAACTTTATTTACCCTTCTCTTGAAAAACACAGTACACCAATTTTATATTGCATGGTCATTTTATATTGTTTTTCAAAGACCCACAAGACATTTTTATTTTTGTTGCTGTAGATGAGTGTTCTTTAGAATTAGTTACATATTTATTACTTTCTTTGCTTTTCCATCTTCTCTGCATCTCAGAAGTTTACTATTCCTTTTCTTTTGTTTGAGTATATTCTTTACAATTTCCTGTATCCAAGGATCTGCTAATTGATAATTCAGTCTACTTCCATTACTCTGAAAATCTTCCATATCCCCATCCTTTCCAGATTTTTTTGCTTGATATAGAACTCTATTTTCCAGTGATCTTCTTCCAAACTATTGAAGACATAATTCTATGTATTCATTCTCTTTTTTAACACTCTGATATTACAAAGACAATGTGAGCCCTATTCTACAGTTCCTTTCTTCTCTGTCAGCTTTTAGGATGCCCATCTGCTTAGGTGTGTCATCTTCCGATTTCTTTCCATTTGTCCTCTTAATATCCACTGAATTTCTGAAATTTATGGACTGGCTCTGGAAATATTTGACCTGTTATCTCTACAGAGACTGCTTTTGCTCAATTATGTTTTCTCTCTTTTGGAACACCATGTAAAAGCACATGTTAAGCTTTTCTGCATTTTCCTTTATTTGTTTCATCTCTTTGTATTTTCTGTTATATATCCTCCATGTCCTGCATGACAAATAATTTTCATGACCTGTATTTAAACCCCCTAATTCTATTTTCAGTCACTGTATATCAATTGTCATTAAACCTACCCCTTGAGTATTTAGTTTGTTATAATTTTTAATTTTTAAAATTTAGTTACCTTTAATTTTAAAAAGTTTTCTTCTGACATTTTTCAAATATGCTAGGTTAATTTTTTATGGTTTCTTACTCTCTAAAAATATTTTAAAACTTGTCTTTTGTATCTTTAAACTTTGAGGAATATTTGATCTAAAATTTTTGTCTGATAATTCCAATATATGGTACCGTTATCTATTTCTGGCATGTACTCTTTGCTGGTTCTTACTTGTGTCATCTTGCATCTTTGTGTTTGCTTATTCTTCATCATGTTCTGATCATGTCCTTGGGAAAGTCTAATGTTATCATAGTGCCTTCCTCCAGGGAGAACAGTTGTTCTTTCTTCTGGCAGGCAGCTGGAGTCACTAAGTTTTGGATAACCTAAATTCAAGAATAATTTTTCTGGACAGCCTGCACCACTAGAACAATGGAAACTCAGGCCTAAAGTTTATTTGAGAGACAGATCATGTTCATAGCTTTCCAGAAACTAATTGTTGTTGTGTTTTCTGATTGTTTTCATCTCATTTTTTCCTTTCTGTGCTTAGAAATAAGCCCAGACCACTTATCTGGGGTTAAAAGGAGAAGGATCCAAATATAGCTTAAACTTGCTGTAAGGAAAAAGACTTTGATATCTAAAATGCATGGGATTTCTACTAAACTACCTAAGTTAAGAAAATATTTTTTGACTCATCTCCCTTAAAACCTGAGTTCCTTAAGCACAAAACCCAATATTCTGCAGAAGTAGATACATATTAGGACAAAAATATCCTATACCAGAAGAGGTGGTGTTAACCAAGCACTTATGGCATATCCCACATCTCAGTGCTTGGGTTCCAGTCGTATCTCTGGCTCATGATTTCAGCTTCTTGCCAATGCAGACCTTGGGAGGCAGCAGTGATGGCTCAACTAATTGAGTTCCTACCACCCCTGAAGGAGACCTGGACTAAATGTCTGACTCCTAGCTTCTCTCTCTCTCTCTCTCTCTCTCTCTCTCTCTCTCTTTCTTCTTCCTCTTCTTCTTCTTCTTCTTCCTTCTCCTCTTCCTCCTCCTATTCTTTTTCTTCTTCCTCCTCCTCTTCATTCTTCTCTCCCTCTCTCTTCCTCTATGACTCTCAAAGAAATATCTTTCTTAATTTTAATTGCCAGAAAGTTAAATAATAATATCCTAAACAATAAGGGTGTTCACTGGCTCATAAACAAGATACCTAGAAGTAGCCTGGTGACATTGTTGGATTCTCTATTAACAAACCAAAGAACAAGACTATTTCCAGATTTCTCATCAGTGAGCTCCTTTAGTGTTTAAGACATTTTGAGCTAAGTTTTTGACTGCTTTATTTGGAAGTATCCTGACTGACACATCACTGTTTTTAAGTTTTGCCAATCTAATGGATAGAAAAAACAAGAATGTTGTTTTCTTTGCATCTCTACAGCTATTGGTGAGGCTGACCCTTTTTGGGACTTCTCTTCTGTAAAATTCCTGTGTGTGTCCTTTACCTCATTCAGCACCCCACCCCTCTTTTACTCTCCTCTGTCTCCAGCTCTATCTTTCCAGACACATACAAGCACGCACATACGTACTATCATCTAACGGTTATCTTTTTCAGTCATATATGCTACAAATACTTCTAACCAATATTTAATTTATCCTTTGGCTCTATTTATGTTCTCTTTTATCATCCATTTTTATTTTAGTTCTCATGTCGTCAATTATATCTGTTTTTTTCCTATTATAGCAGCTGGGTTTCCTGTTTTATTTAGGAACAGCCTCCATACTATAAAGTCACAAAAATCTTTTTTTCTAAATTTTCCTCTGACATTTAGATTGTTTTATATTTCACAATTAGATATTTAATCAAGCTGCAACTTATTTTTGTATATGGTATGACACTGTGGTACAACCCTGTTTTCTTCCAGATGGATAGATAATTATGCCAGTATCATTTCAAAAATAAACCATCTGAGAGTTTCCATTTTTGCCAAGTTACACTTTAGATGTCCACAAAAACCATTCTTGGTTCATACACACAAAAGAAATGCTAAATAAAATGCAAATGAAAACTCTTTTAAAAATTATGATTAAGTTGGTGAAACAAATAAATGAATTACACAGCAGTCAAAAGTAAAATACAAACACAGAGAGGTGCCTGAGCTCCTCGGGGGCTGCCATTCACCCTGGAGACACTGACCAGTTCTTGGTGGTCAGGTGCTTTGTATACTCGACTCCATTACAAGGTCAGCAGATAAAATCATGATTCCGAAAAAAGTCAAAGGTCGCATCAGAGATCCTTGTATAAATCAGGTAACTGTGAAAGGTATTACCTTGAAAGCAAAATAAAAAAGAATGTCCCAAAGCGAGAGATGAATTGAATACACATCTGCCTCAACTTTGACTTTAGGTAGAGCAGAATGTAGAAGAAAAAAATTCTCCCTGACAACCCCTGCCTACCAGGTATATATCTAAAGTTGGACTTATATTCAGAATTCACTCTTTATGGTGATCCGAAAGACTCAGCCAAAGTATTGAATGGACTGGGTTGGTAGCACAGTACCTGGCACAAGTTAATATAAATATTCTCTGGGGAAACACATTTTACAAATCAGATTTTCATAAACATAAGCTCACAATCATGAGTCAGAAGATACACAAGAAGCCATCGAAAAGATAAGTAAGCAAGATCAATAATAGCAGAATCAAATACCACAGAAGCAGTAGATGCTGAAATTATCAAAGAATCAAAGATTAGAAAAAATGAAAAATAATGTTTAAAAGACATGGAGGATAGAGTCAGAGACCAAACTACACCAAATCAGTAAAGGAACTTTAAGAAGCAGGGTGCTACAATCATGTGAGTCATTGAATCCATTATTGCTTAAGACATTTTTGTGTAAGCTTTTCATACCTTTAACTGAAAATATCACTGCAGAGATGCATACCCAAAACTCTTTCAACATTAATGAATTTTTCTCCTAGTATTTGTTTATTTATCCTACCTGGATTTCCCCCTCAGTACACAGTGATTTATATGTGAACAAGTATTTTATTTTTGAAATGAAAATACTTTGCAGAGTTAAGGATATGTCATTTACTCCTGAAGGTGAATTTCTCCCATGAAAATCATTTGTCTCCTAATGTCAAAGGAAGCTAAAAGTGGACAATCATACATGTCTTGTGACAAGGCAGGAAATTTAGCAACATCTAGGTGTACTAGATCAAAGAGCACTGCCTTCAGAGCAAGAAACACAGCATTCAGAAAGGTGCACAGATATTTTTGGAATTGAAGAAAGCTCTTCTTATCTGGTCTAAAAATACACAGGAAGAAGAAATCAGACAGAGTAACTTGCATTAAGTATATATAAGCTTCTCTTGTTTAAAATATTTGCATAGTCTATATTTAATTTTAAATACCCAATACTATCCCTGCTTGGTGAGAGTAATAACAATTTTGTTATTAATAAGGACACGAACTCAAAGCACTAGTCAAATAAATGACGGTTTTGGGAAATGAATTTTGTCTTCCAAGTTTTACATGGAAAATACACCTGTAGGTACCTGTGTTAACCAGTTGAATTTGCTGGTAACTTCTCCAGTGACATCAAAGTTATCCACATCAACAGACTGCAGGGAGGAGGCAAGTTTTCTTATATTATATTTGTACCAAAATATGAAATAATTTTCATCAAATCAAATTATTAACTCTGACAATTTAAATCCATGTTCAATGTCAAACAAGATGGTCTTTTTTAAAAAGAGCAAGTGATTTAATTCAATGTGATCTAACCAAATTTTAGCATCATTATGTAGGGGGTAAAGCTGCCACCTGCGATGCCAGCATCCTATATGGACACCGGTTTGCGTGCAGTTTCTCTACTTCCAATCCAGCTCCCTATTAAAGGCCTGGGAAAAGCAGCAGAAGATGGTCCAAGTGTTTCTGTTCCTCCCACCCACATGGGATTCCTGGAATAAGGTCCTAGCTCCTGGATTCAGCCTGGCTCAGCCCTGGAAATTAAGGACGTCTGGGAAGTGAACCAGGGGATGGAGAATATCTCTCCAGCATGTTCACTCACTCTCGCTCTCTCTCTCTCTCTTTTGTATCTTTGTAACTCTGACTTTCAAATTAAATAAATCTTAAAAAAATTTACTTACAATAATATGAATTAATTTGACTTACACCTAATCCATTTTGATATTTCAAATGAATGGGTAAGATGAATTTTAAAGCCATTTAAAAGGAAATATATGAAATTAAAAGAGTAACTAGATTTTAACATGTTTTTAGTGCAAATGAATTAAAATAATAAATGTCCTTTGTGCATCTAAAATTAACCCAATTTAAGTTCCACCAAAAGGAGAATTTCTTATACTTACACTGTGAACAAGCCTATTGGTGGTATGTGACCAGCACTTTTATTTAATGAAATAGCAAAGATCAGAGTACCTTACATATTTTAAAGGTAAGTATGTTCCGTAAAATTCTTCAGTTGTTTGTGCATATGGTGTGTGGAAAATTATATAAAATGTATTTCCTTTTATGTAATAAATAGAAACCTGTGTGAAAGCCACTAAGGTTTCAGCAATTAGTGTCAAACAGTTAAAAAGATTTTTGTGAGTACCAGCAGTTCTCCAACTGTTGAGTGACCAGGGCACCAGCAGAAAGAACAGGATTTTGGGAGTGGAAGTGGGTAGGGTGGTCAGCAGCTGTACACAAAATAGAAATTTTGTCAAAAAGAAACAAGGCAAGGGCACAATTATTACAGACAAGCCCTTGAGACAGAAGACAGTTAGACCAAGTTACTGCACTTATATCATCACCTACCCAGAAACAGCCCCACCATCTGGGTGAGGGGAGGAAAGAGCCAGAAAGGAAAGAATGCATTTGGCTTCCAGCTGGGACCATAAAAGGAAGTCAAAGACTGCCTAACCTCTTCTGATTACTTCCCTGATCTTTTCTTCAGCTGTTTTTCCCATGAACATGATGAAAATTATCAAAGTATCATCAAAATATCTCACAGACTGCTTTGCAGAGTGCTTTAATGAATAGCCATGTATCAATTAATGACAAGAAATGCATTATTAGACAATTTCATTGTTGTATGAACATTACAGAGTCAGAGTGTATTTACAAAATGCTAGATATTATAGCCTACTATACACCCAGGCTATATGGTATAACCTACTGCTCATAGGCTACACACCTGTATACCATGTTCCTGTATTGAATACTAAGGCAACTGTAACATAAATATGTACCTAAACATATATAAGTATAGAAAATATATATTAAAAATACTAGACAATAGGAATTTTTCAGCTCCATTATAATCTTATGGAGTCACCATCATGCATACAGTCCATTATTGACTGAAAAGTCATCATATAGAGCATGACTACATTTTTAAATTATAAGGATCACATGATCCTTACTAAGCAGAGCAGAGAATAGAAATCACACTCACTGATGACAATGCAATGGTGAAGTTGTTGGCACTGGCTATGTTATCAGTCAGCTTGGAGGTTCCCAACTCTCTGCAAACACCTGCTGTTCCAAATACAGCTAATAACCATTTATTGCTGCCTCACAGACAGAACAATCCCACACAAGATGACTGTACATGTACTCCTATTCAATTTAATGTCCATTTACCATGCAATGTTGTTAAAAGAAACAGATTCTCAGTTTAAGTAAAGATATAAATGTTTGAACATAATGGAATGTCATATAGCATGGATTGTAGACATGTTTATTAGTAGACAATACATCTTCCCTATTAAAGGTAATACTTGAAAACCAATTAATGTAATCCATCATATCAACAGACTGCAGGAGAAAGATCATAGGTAATCTCAACAAATTCATGAACATATTTGAAAAAAGTAACGCCTAGTTTTTATTTGGCAAAAAGAAAATATTTTTATAAAACTAAGAATAAGAGTAAATTCCCTCAATTGGTAGCAGGAATCACTAAAAACATACAGTTAGTACCATGCTTAATGGTAATAGACTGAATAATACTGCATTATATGTTTAGGCCGTTTGTAGTTGGGCCAGGAAGGACCTGCATTCTAATTGGCACCGAGTACTTTGAATTTGCTTAATACCATACAGAGCATCTTGTCTTGCATGGCCTTCATCATAGTCAAAGTGCCATCTTGTTCTCATTCTAACTTATGGAATGAAGTCCTGAGGATAATTCATCATTGAAAAGACACATTGAAGAGGTCACAGCCACTGTCCACGAGAAAATATTCCTTCCCACACTTCCTATACTTTTGTATTTGATCATGCAGAAGACTAGCACCAAATATGAGGGACCTTAACTTTAAAGTGTCTCTGATGTACACATTAGAGTGTCTTGGGTGGAGAAACTTTAGGGAAACAAAGTGCACACAATACTCATAGATCCCAAACCACCAGCAAATCAAGGAAGTCTATGGAACCTGAGGCAGAGATAGTAAATGCAGTCTAAAAACCATGAGTGCAAAGTAGCTAACTAGGGGATGAAATATGCCAAGTATAATTTACCTGATTACAATATATGAGACAAAGGTTTGGGACAGTGTTTCCCAAAGAGTGGGACAAGTACCAGTTGGAGTACAAGAAATGACTGTTAAAGGTTTTTGAGATGAATTGAGGTGGTAAATGCACATGAACTTAAATAACATTGACTTGCAAGATTTTTTTCTCTAATTTTCTTACTTCTTTCTGATTTTGTATGAACAAAAATCACTTCCTGCTAGTAAGTTTTTAACACTTTTTTCTTTCATCTTTTAAAAAAGAGAGAATACAAAATATTTAACCAAAAGGTAATGGTATCGCTTTTTTGTTTGTTTGCTTGTTTTAATAGTTATCTTCTATTTGGTGCCAGTAAATTGGCTTTTAAGTTGTGGTCATAGTACTAAATTTCTGTAGAAAATAAATGTTTTTCAATTTCATGAAAGGGGTTAATTTATTTTTTATAAAGATTTTTATTTATTTATTTGAGTTGTAGAGTTACAGACAGTGAGAGAGAAAGACAGAAAGAAAGGTCTTCCTTCCATTGGTTCACTTCCCAGATGGCCACAATGACCAGAGCTGCGCCAATCCAAAGCCAGGTGCTTCTTCCCCATCTCCCAAGTGGGTACAGGAGCCCAAACACTTGGGCCATCTTCTACTACTTTCCCAGACCATAGCAGAGAGCTGGGTTGGAAGAGGAGCTGCCAGGACTAGAAGCGGCATCCATATGGGATGCCGGTGCTGCAGGCAGAGGATTAACCTACTACACCACAAAGCTGGCCCCAAGGGGTTAATTTATTTAAAAAATAGATAAAAATTAGTAGAGTGGTATAGTATTAACAGAGTAACACACTCATATGAATGCCTGAAATTGGATAACAGTATTTCAAATGTTAATTGGAAATAAAGTACATAACTGTCTATAGATATTAATGCATAAGTATTAAATTGTTACTATAAAATGTTGAAGAAAATTTACCAGCAAGAACATTTTCATATTATAAATTAGCTTTTAATTCTGAATTACATGCCCCTAATGTCTCCCAAACTTGCTGATAAAAACCAGATTAGAATTTTCTGTGTCTTTTTTTTTCTGTTTCTTACACATTGGGATAAATAAGGCACCATGAAATTGGGCTAAAGGCAGGAATATAGCTGAATGATAATGAAGAGTCAAATTCTATTTTAGCTCTGTCTTTCTGCTTATGAGTGCTCTTACTGATTGTGGGTAGATAAAGAAGATATGAAGAAAGTATTCATAGAAAAAAGATTGCATCCACATAAAAATGGCAATCTACTGTTTTTAGTTTTGCCCTTTATTTCTTTATATGTGTGAATGTATATATTTCCTTTAAAATAATCCATATAAGTTTACATTTTATAAGAAGTCATTAGTCATTTCAAAAAATATAATTCACATGAACATGTCTCTTCAAAAATTGTAAGTTATTATCAATATTTAGACAGAGGTGCATTTTTTTTAAAAAAAATCAACCTCAGCTAGACTCTAAAAAATTTTACTAGTCTAAAACAAAAAGAGAATTGTAAAACAGATTTTTTTATTTAAGAAACATAAGAGAGTTTGATTTCTACCACGCTTGGAATTTCCCAAGAATAAAATTAAACTTGGAAGGAACAAAGATAAATCCCTTACCTGTTGGAAGGTGCAGTGTTATATTGTTGCAAAAATCTGTGAAGCAGCACTCAGTTTTGGTAACATTGTTGGAACTATGGCAGAAGACTTGAGCATTTAATTCTGGGAGGGATACACAGGACTTGATCACCTGTTCTTTTCCATTGGTTAGCATGACTGATGCCCAACATGCTCCTTCTGTTTGGCAGGTAAAGTTTGAAGAGTCACACAAAAGACACACACACTTCAATCCTGGAAACAGTAAGGTAAAAAGGCTTTAATATACAAAAGATAGGATGCAAATATATTGCAGAATACTTCAGAATTGAAATTAAATCAATGAAAATTAAAGAAGAACACATGTTAGTGATGTTACTTCCTCTCTGTCATGTTTCCTTTTACTAAATAGGTTTCCCAATTTTTATCCACAATTACTGGTCCTTTAAGGAATTCATCCAATTGCTACTATATTTTAAAATATTTTCTTATTCATACACTACATACCCTCCTTCTTAATTTCAATCCCAAATCAATAATAGCTATGAGATAGTAGGATACCATATCACAGCAACCAAGGGGAGCTGTCCAACATCATTTGTGGAACATCACAGTGGTTATGGCAGCTGCATAGCTAAACAATTCAGCGTATTTTTTTCATTTGCCTTTTCCTTTTAAACTTTTAAGAAGATGTGCTAAGCACAAAAAATAACTATAGAAATTCATAGTTTTAAAAATAGTTTTGGTTCTCTATATTCTGTGATGCTTTAAAATATTATTGTTATTGGTATGGTATCTTTAAGATATTGATGAGCCATTATTCTTCCCCCTGTTTGCTAAGAAACATAGCTTAGAATGAGAATCATTTGAACATAGACTATGACCTTCAGGAAATTTCCTTCAGTGGCTTTATATGTCCCATAAAGTAAAGCATATCAATAATAGAATTTAATATATCTATACCAAGAAAACTTTCAAAAATTAGACTTCATTAATCTGTTCACTTCCAAAAATCTCTTAACATTTTCTACATACTGTGTGCACACACGCACACACACACACCATGACACTCTGGGCAGAAACCCAACTCACTTATTAAAGTGACACTCTTTTTTTTGCTTTGATGTAAAATATTTGTCAGGATTAAGAGTCCAGTGGTTGTAATTCAAATTTTATTTAATATATGATTTCTAAATAATATAATAAAAAAATAAAGTTTCACTCTATTACTTTAAGAAGCTTTTAATTAAATCCTCACTGTCCCCCAGTTATCTAAATATTCAAGGCTTTATGAATCATTATTACTAAAATTAGACTTTAAATTGCTAATAACTCAATTTATAGCTGGTTTTATACCTCTAAAATAGTTGATCTGGAAATAGCAACTCTTTCCCAATTTCAAATACTAGTATGGGAATACAATGGATAATAGTTCTATACAACTGGAATGAATGAAAGGACAAATTTTATATTAATCACATGGAAATTACTCTCATCTCAATCTTTTGACTGGTCAAATAATATTCTTATAAACATTTGTATTAATATGGTCTAAGTGAAACAAAATCCTAAAATATAATCTTATTAGCAATGCTAGACCTAGCATAATTGTTCACTTTATGTATTCCAGTTGTGGTTAACATAAATAAACATAATGTTTTATCATTATTTATGCTCTGAAGTAAAATGTAGGTTCTAGCTGATTGGGATTCATAGTTAGATATATAAAATCCAGTGATTTAGAAAATGTTCTAAGGTACTTTGCTTGTATAAAGTAGAGCCAATATAGTATACTCGGTATCTTCTGACAATAGAATCCTTCTAGTAGTTTTTAAATTCTAATCTGATTAGGGCTTCAAATCTTGGTTGTGCTACCCTTGTAATCTTAGACATACTTAATCCCTCTGTGCCTACACTTCCTTCTATGAAAGGTAAGAAGATCAATATGCCTGCTTATAATATTGTTGCTGAGAATAAATTAATCTATATAAAGACAATTTATGGCTCATAAGAATAACATATAAAAATTAGCAACTATCTTTTTATTATTGAAGAAAGTAAAGCTATTGCCTTATGTAAACAATTGAAACATACTTGTTATACATAAAAGAACAGCTGGATGTACTATAGTGCAGAAAACTTTTAAAGCCATAAAAAAAAAAATATTTCTGCTTGCCAAGCATGAGCTGACAGCTCTCATTCTTTCAATGGCCCAGGTTACATCCACTGCAATCCAATGTCTTGCAATGGTCCAGACAGAGAATTTAGGAGAAGACAATGGTTTTGCACCTAGCTTTCCACTAACTTACTGATTGCCTTTGGAGAAAACAGTTCATCTTACAAAGCCTCAATTTTTCCTTGAAATGGGAAATGAGCTAGAGTAGGGGCAGTGGGCCCAAAAGTCATAAAATTTTATATAAAAATAACATTTTTCCTTCTATAAATTTGCAACTTTTGTAAATCTACAACTAAAATGTGGAAACCCCTTTAACAATAAAGAAACCTGCCTCACTGTCGTTATTCTTCACCTTCATATTTCATGGGCCCAGAGGTGGGAAGAAGAGTAACTCCTTACTCATATTATTACATCATTTGTTCCTGGACTCGTCAACAGAATTTTCTGTTTCCATGATAAGCCCAGCCAGGAAATCAGAACATCTTACTAAGGAATATGGACTTACTGAGTGAAGGCAACCATAAAGTACCCAACAATTACACACATGTTAACTTCATGTGCAGTCATCAGGGCACATAATCCCCAGCTCCATTGTGGGAGTTAGCTATCACCATTTCCATTTTATGGACAGTGAAACAAGGTTCAAAAAAGATCAAGTGACTGACTTAATGTGAGTCTCTAGACTACACAAGCAATGTTGTTTGTTTACTAGCAACAACACCATTAAAACAATGATAGTATTAAAACCACTCTCCCACCACAAAAAAAGTCTAGAAATTATAAATAAAATATAATTCTAAAGCAGTCATAAGAAATTAGCAAGTAAGAAACAATACTCTGGCCTCAGAATCAGCCCTTAAGGCTTTCAGATCTGGCTGAAGAGCCCATGAGAGTATTTTAGGCATGGAAAGCAAAGACACTCTGGCAAAAAAAAAGAAAAAAAAAAAAAAGACCTAAGTGAAAGATCTCTGCGAGTGAGATCCCCGTAAAAAGAACGGGCCATCAAAGAAGGTGCCTTTCTCTGAAGGGAGGAGAGAACTTCCACTTTGACTATGACCTTGTCTAAATAAGATCGAAGTCGGTGAACTCAAAAGGCTTCCATAGCCTTGGCAACTCATGACTAGAGCCTAAGGGAGATCACTGGCGCCATAAACAAGAGTGTCAAATTGTTAAATCAACAACAGGAGTCACTGTGTACTTACTCCCCATGTAGGATCTCTGTCCTTAATGTGTTGTTCAATGTGAATTAATGCTATAACTAGTACTGAAACAGTATTTTACACTGTATGTTCTGCGTGGGTGCAAACTGATGAAATCCTCACTTAATATACACTAAATTGATCTTCTGTATATAAAGATAATTGAAAATGAATCTTGATGTGAATGGAATGGGAAAGGGAGCGGGAGATGGGACGGGTGTGGGGGGGAGGGAAGTTATGGGGGGGAAAAGCCATTGTAATCTATAAACTGTACTTTGGAAATTTATATTTACTAAATAAAAGTTTAAAAAAAAAGAAACAACTGATGATTGAGATTTTGACCTGTATTTTTCTGATAACCTTTAAAGCCAGTTAATATGTTTCTAAAACAAAGTCTATCTACATAATTTCTGAGGAGACAGCTGTCAAATAAAATCAATATCCTGTGCTTTCCATCTAGAATAAATAATCTCACCATTTAGCTTATCTAAATTCTGTACTAAGTAAGACTCTAAGTACCCAACGTGATATTTTCTCACTGAAGCACTACTGACTTCTTGGAAAAACGAACATATAATAGTTCTTATCAAGGAGTAATGTGGATACTCACTGAATGTTTAACAGGTTATAAAATTTTTCTTTAGTTTAAAATGAAAGATACAAATCAGAAGAATAATAATGGCCCAAGTGATACAGTTAATACATAAAAAATAATACCTACATTAAATCTTGCACAATGGAAAGCACTGACATAATTGATGATTTGTTAATGATAATGGCTTTACACACCTGCTAAATGTTCTTATTTATTCCAGGCCAATTGGCAGTAGGATAGCACTAACTAAGAACAAACTGGAAACTAAACAATACCCAAGATGTATAAGTAACATACAACATACTCAGGCCCTCATTTTTCATTTCCCACCAGTCCACTATATAGTCTCATTTGGTATATAATTAAGCTATGTGCACATCAACCATCCTCAATATAGAATCTTTAGGCTGTCAATTAAAATATATGTTGCTATGTGATTACATTTATGCTTTCATATTTTGAAAAAAACAAACATGAGTGTTAAGTCAATTACACTGGAATAGTTCATGATAAATCTGGTTGTTAGACAGTAGCCCGCCTTATGTTTCTTTATTTTATACCTTCCCATTACAGTGAGTTTGAGTCATATGGAAAGGAGAGCAAATGAAGTTCAAAAGGGAGGCAATTACCCAGAATAAGGAGGACTATTAGATTTTTCTGTACAAAGGAGACTGCACTTTTCTTGTGTCTCCTCCCACCCCTTTAATTATCCCCCTTTCCCTTTTTTTGCCAATTAGTCTGTAAAAGCCAAGACATCTGTTACCCACAAGACATCTGTTACCCACATCCACCAAAGGATGTGCGCATTCCTAATCAACCAGAAAATAACGTTCCATGCGTATCTGCATGTGTTGGTTAGCATACTTTGGTGTCCAGAAATGTAAAAATCATCAGGCTACAAAAAAGAATAAAAGTTATCAATTTTCATGTGTACCCTATTCACATTAAAAAGCCAGATACTTGCTTGGTAAATATTGATTGCTTTTTAATTAGATACTATTGTCAGTAAGTTAATTTCATGTTACTTAGGTTACTCATATTTGGGATCTAGATGCAAAAATATCTGTTGTCCATTGCTTAGCATAAGCATCTGACCTGTAGCATTTTCTTTTTTCTAGACTTTAGTTTACTCTATTCAATTTCTCTAATTTTAGACCAGGCGATTAAACACCAAATTTCTTTTTAAATCAGAAAATGGTCTCAGATTTGACCTGCTAAATATGTAATCTTTTCATCATTTTCAGGCTTCTGAGTTAACAAAGGGAACAATTCAAGCTCATCAGTGTACTGAATATGAAAAGTACAGTATAAGAAAGAAGCCAGGACAACTAGCACTAAGCAGTCTGAAATAAAGCCAGATAGAATCAAAAGAAATAATGTAAAAATCAGTCTACCTTTTGTATTCCTTGTCAAAATTCTATTTTCTTGTCATGTGGTCATTTCAAAGTATTTGCTCTTTTCAATGGTAAGGAAAAACAGAACAGAAGCACAACTTTTGGATCACATGAGCTTTCTTTTTTTTTTTTTTTTAGAATGCTTTTACTTAATAAATATAATTTTCATAGGTACAGCTTTTGGAATATAGCGGTTCTTCCTCCCATACCTACCCTGCCACCCCCTCTCCCATCCCACATCCTACTCCCTCTCCCATCCCATCCTTCATTAAGATTCATTTTTAATTATCTTTATATACAGAAGACCAACTCTATACTAAGTAAAGATTTCAACAGTTTGCACCCACACAGATACACAAAGTATAAAGTACTGTTCGAAGACAAGTTTTACCATTAATTCTCACAGTACAATGCATGGATCACATGAGCTTTCAATAAAGTTTCAGCTTGTTGAAATTCTATTTGCTAAGGTATTTACAAGAAAATTCAGAATTGCAAAAATATGCTTAATACATTCCAAAGTCTCAATTATGCTTCTTGTTGAAGAAGGGCTAACCTTTAGCTGAGAAGGAATGGAACCATTCTACCAGGAGGGATTCTATCCAAAAGAACTGTTTTAACTTCCAGGTTCAGTGCTCACTTTAGGAAAAATCCAGCCATTTTGAATTACAGCACTAACCACATGAAATTGCCAAAGGCAGAACTCTATGAAATCAGAGATTGTTTCAGCTCCCCTGTACCACAAATAGTATGTAAGACTTGAGACAACTTTCTCAGTCTCTTCCTCTTGAAAATATTTTTTTTATTTTTTTATTTAGTAAATATAAATTTCCAAAGTACAGTTTATGGTATACAATGGCTTCCCCCCCCCCAATAATTTCCCTCCCACTCACACCCCTCCCATCTCCCGCTCCCTCTCCCATTCCATTCACATCAAGATTCATTTTCAATTTCCTTTATATACAGAAGATTGATTTAGTATATATTAAGTAAAGATTTCATCAGTTTGCACCCACACAGAAACACAAAGTGTAAAATACTGTTTCAGTATTAGATATAGCATTACTTCACATTGGACAACACATTAAGGACAGAGATCCTACATGGGGAGTAAGTACACAGTGACTCCTGTTGTTGATTTAACAATTTGACACTCTTGTTTATGGCGCCAGTGATCTCCCTAGGCTCTTGTCATGAGTTGCCAAGGCTATGGAGGCCTTTTGAGTTCACCGACTTCGATCTTATTTAGATAAGGTCATAGTCAAAGTGGAAGTTCTCTCCTCCCTTCAGAGAAAGGTACCTCCTTCTTTGATGGCAGATTTGTCCAGTTTTATAAATGCTCTGCTACTCTGAGCTTATGCTAAAATTCTCAGTGTAAGTAACCTAAGGATTAACTTCTCTGTGATTGATAAGACACAGTGGGGTTGAAATATGAGCCCCCAAAGAAGGATGGGTTTGTACCCCCAAATTTTCACACTGATATTACAAAGGATGAGAGTCCTATTGGCTTATAAGCCAAAAGATCTTCTACAGTTAACACTAAGGATCAATCATCTTGACCTCTACTTATTACAAGAGAACTTAATGTTCTTTTCATTAAGCATGAAATTGTAGGGAAATATAACAGTGATAGAAGCCAGAAAATGCTCTCCACCTCTCTGAGTTATATTAGACATCCCACAATGGTTGTCTAAATCATCACAGTATAAACAAGATCATAGCAATGCTACACAAGGCCAACAGTGACTCAAAAAGAGCATCCTACTTCAGCAATCTGATTACTAGCAATTTTATTAATTAGAAATGAAAATGCTTCCCAATAATTCATAAATTGTTTAACAAGAAATGAGCTTAAAATCAACTATATTGAAATTACTTATTTGCTTTATAGCCTCAAAATTGGGAACAGAGAAAAGATATGTGTGATGGCATATGTCATAAAGCTTTTAACACATTTGAAACATTTTCCAAAGAGAAAAATTATCTCTTTAATTAATTATTTAATAATTTTAATTAGTTAAAATTATCTGTTTGCTTATGAACATAGTTATTAACTTAAAGGTTCATTCTTCCAAGAATACTATTTTTTTCCTTTTTTTTTTTTTTTTTTTTTTTTGACAGGCAGAGTGGACAGTGAGAGAGAGAGACAGAGAGAAAGGTCTTCCTTTGCCGTTGGTTCACCCTCCAATGGCTGCCGCGGCCGGCACACTGCAGCCAGCACACCACGCTGATCCAAAGCCAGGAGCCAGGTGCTTCTCCTGGTCTCCCATGCGGGTGCAGGGCCCAAGGACTTGTGCCATTCTCCACTGCACTCTCGGGCCATAGCAGAGAGCTGGCCTGGAAGAGGGGCAACGAGGACAGAATCTGGTGCCCTAACTGGGACTAGAACCCGGTGTGCCGGTGCCACAGGCAGAGGATTAGCCTAGTGAGCTGCGGCGCTGGCTCCAAGAATACTATTAATACTGTTAACCACTAAGCTCCTGCACTGTGGTACAAATTCTATAAATCAACAAAATCTGCAATGGTTGACGACAAAATCATCTGTGTGGATTCTCTTAAAATATTCCTTTGGAAGGATGACAATACAGAAGGATGACTTCTCCTTCCTGCCTTTGGAAGTTTTCACCTCAGTGGGCAACAGGTTGACAGTTATATGATAACTGCTTTTGTTTAAAGCACAATATCTGCTAACCTAAATCCTTGTTTCCTTGGAGAACATATTGACTTCCTGGAATCTCCCAGGCAAATTTAAGCTTTGTAGTCATTTAAGGAAGAAAAAGATCCTACCTGAGATCTGCCATTTGACTGTATTAAGGCAAAGAAAAGAGTATTCCTAATCACGGACACAGTTCCTCTGACACATGCACTACATGTTTGTATATAATGTCTAATATTAATAATATAATTTATATGTAATTCTTTCTTATTCTTATATATGTTTTTATACTGGAAGCCTAAATATTTCCTCATCAAACTCTTCCCTCAGTATTGGGGATTTTAAATCTATTATCTCCTTATTATCTTCTGCTTACGAGAACAGACATTCTCAATGGACTCCAACTACATTTAGAATAAAGCAAAATCCACAATCATTATCATAACCCACTAATCTAAAAGTCAGAACTTTTCCCACGTCTGATGTTATCACTAATAATTCAGCCCTCCAGACTACAGGTCTCCCTTCTAAACCACCACTGTAGCAACTCCTGACCCACCTCACAGCCCTTGCTCCAATCCCCTTGGCTTACAGCACTCATCTTTTCCTTCTAATTCTTCAGGTCTCAGCTCAAAGGCCACTGCTACAAAGAAATCGTCATTGATGTTCCTTGATCAAAGACCTGCTCCCCATCATTCCTGGCAGTTAGCACAATTTGTAATTAACTTATTTATTGAATTAGCCCCACTAGAATGAAAACTTTATGAGGTCAGGGATGTACCCTGTTATATCTACCATCATATCCATAACACCTAGAATAGGGTGTGACAGTGCAATAAAAATCCAATAAAGATGTAATGAATTAATAATTGTAGAAAACTGAAGCTATATGTCTCAGTAAAGAATAATATGAAATGGCCAAACACAAGAAAGACTCACAGCCCTACAACAATTCTTATTGTGAGTACATTCTCTTCCAGTCTTTTCTATATGTGTTTTTCATAGTTGAACTCAACTCATAGACACAATTTTAAAATCTGCTTTTCTGCTCTTTTGGCATTAAATCATGAACTTTATAATATCTGCTTTAAAATCATCTAGTGTAATTTATAAACCCATCATCAATGTAAAGGGACAATATATAGCATTTTCTTATATTTAGGCACTTCAGTTTTTGCAGTTAAATAATACCACAGTGATTATGGATTAAACTTTATATAAATTTCATTTCTTAACTATATTCTCAAAAATGGAATTAAACCACCATTTATATTGTCTACCAAATTTACAGAAAAGTTGTGGTAATTAAGATCTGTTGGCACTGTTAGAAGGTACCCATTTAACAATACACTTTTCAGTATTAGATATTCTCATTTAAATCTTAGTAATACAGCAGATAAAATTTGTATCTGATTTTAATTCGTATTTCCTTACTAATGGAGTTGAACTTTTTTTCCAAAAATATTCCATCTGGACTTCCTCCTAAAATGAATTTTTGTCTGTACTATTTATTATTTAGTTGAATCTTAAAGTACAGTATGGTACAAATTCTATAAACTCTTTTTTTAAAGAGATTTTTTTAATGAAGTAAACTTAGAAATTCTTTGCCATTGGGTTACATATAACTTGTCCCACATTCATGTGGATTGGCTTTTTCATAACATATTATCTATGCTGTTTTTGAAAAAAAAAATGGTATTTGCCCTTTATGAAAAAGTTATCAAACAATAAAGAGAACACAAAGCAGAAAGTAAAATGAAACAAACACCCAGATTTCACATCACAAAAACCACTACTGTTAACAGCCTCTCCAAATATTTCTCTATGGAATTTTATATACAGATATTTATAGTGATGGTCTCATTAAAATCTTAGTGATATGATAGATATAAATGGTAACAATTTCTCCACAACTTTTTCCCCTGTCTTAAACTTTGCAAATACTCATCAGATACTTCCTAAATAGTCAATTTTATTTTTGCCATATATTATTTAATGGCTTTTATACACTTTACCGCCTAAATTTATATTGAATTTGTATATAATGAGTAATGGACAGATCTCTTCAGCAGGTGGTAAATGAAGGATTTTACTGTAGGTCTACAGAAACTAAAAGGTTTTTTTAATCATTACTTAAAGTATTTTACTGCATGCCAAATACTGGGATAAGAATTAAGGAAGGGAGGCAGGGCGGGGCAAGGAAAGGCAAGCCTTCAAGAAACTCTGCCCTGTAGGTTAAAGGATGTTAGGACAGTGTGGTAAACAGAACCAGGGTATACAGGACGCCCTGGGACACAGAGGGCACAGCTTTAGGAGATGAGGAGAGCGTGGGGGTGGCAGGCATCTTTGAGGTGAGTCACGAGGCGCACACCTGTTCTGAGCAGCCAGGTCCTTCATGTCCCAGCCCAAGCCCACCTTCTCAGCAGTCCTCTACTAGCTGCTGTGTGGAAACCTTCACTAACCTGCCCCCACCCCCACCCCGCGGGCGCACGCAAGCTCCGTCCCCACCACCAGCCCACCACAAGGAGCCTCAGGAGTGCTCTGTGCTGAGGACCCCTGCGTTGTGCCTTCGCTGCGCTTGGAGCTGGGACTCAGAGCCCTCCTGGTAACAGGGGAGGGGACTTCCGCCTCCTCTCCATTTTGCGGACCCTCCCTGGGGTCACCTGGCCGCCCAGGCAGGCTTCCAGCCTGGCTTTGGTATGAGTGAACTCTGGACCGCCACAGCTGCTGGCTGGGCTTCGCCACCTGCAGGGGGTAGGGGGTGGGGTTGTCGCACAACTTGAAGTCCCAAGTGCTCTGGCGAGCGCCTCCGGGTGCACCCGGGTACCACCTAGTGGCAGCAGGGATAGGGTGCCAGCTACTTTTTACACAATGACCTCACCCAGATCAGACTGCTCTACTATTTTTAAAGCTCATGCCTCCTTCAAATAAATAAAACTTTTGACTCCTTCGATTTGCTGTCATTGAAAATTTCAGAATAAAATGTATTGTCTGCAAACAAACAGCAGCAATGACACTTTGAATGTTCTTTTTCGTTTGGCAAAATGGCCCTTGAAGATCTCTGTCCCAGCCTGGGAGATTCCTTGTTTGCACTGAAAAATTCCAACCATGCTATATATCAATAATTAAGTCCTTAATACTTATTAAAAAATTCATTTAGGTTTATATTCAATAGGATCAGGCCAATGTTGTAATGCAGCAGGTTAGGGCACTGCCTTCGATGCTGGCATCCCATATAACAGCACTAGTTCAAGTCCTCCATCTAACTCCCTGAAAATTCACCTGAGAAAGTAGCAGAAGTAGCACAAGATAGCCCAAGTACTTGCAAGCCCCAGCTGCCCATGTGGGAGACCCAGATGGAGTCCCTGGCTCCTGGCTTCGGCCTTGCCTAGGCCTCGCTGTTACAGCCATTTGGGAGTGAACTAGGAGACGGAAGGTCTCTCTCTGTCACTGTGCCCTTCAAACACATAAAATAAATTCTCTAAAAAAACATAATCAATAGACTCTAAGCAGCTATTATACTTACGGTCACATAAAATCATACCTGATAGTGCCAGTAACCAGATGTAGGGGTTTCTTTGACAAGTAAAATTTCAAAAATATTCTGCGGAGTCATCTAAGGGTAACAACAAAGTTTTGTCTAGCTAAGGAAGAACATTAAAAATCAACATTAGAGGCCAGCGCCGTGGCTCACTTGGTTAATCCTCCACCTGCAGTGCTGCCATCTCACAGGGGCACCGGGTTCTAGTCTCAGTTCCTCCTCTTCCAGTCCAGCTCTCTGCTGTGGCCCAGGAAGGCAGTGGAGGATGGCCCAAGTGCTTGGGTCCTGCACCCACATGGGAGACCAAGAGGAAGCACCTGGCTCCTGGCTTCGGATCGGTGCAGCGCCAGCCATTGCAGCCATCTGGGGAGTGAACCAACAGAAGGAAGACCTTTCTCTCTGTCTCTTCTCTCATTGTCTAACTCTATCAAATAAAAAAAAAAATCGACAGCAAAGTGGCAGGCATCATAGCACAGCAGGTTAAGCCACTGTCTGCAATGTCAGCATCCCATATGGGCACCTATTCAGGTCCTAGCTGTGCCACTTCTGATCCAGCTCCTGGCTAATGTGCCTGAGAAAAAAGCCAAAAGGAGGTGCAAGTGCTTGGGTCCCTGCCACCAGAAGATCCTGGCTCCCGGCTTCAGCCTGGCCCAGCCTCGGACACTTCTGCCATTTGGGAAGTGAACCAGCAGATAAAAGATCTTTCCCTCCCTCTCTCTGTCACTCTGGCTTTCAAATAATTAAACAAAGCTTTTTTTTATATAAAAACTACAATAATAATAAAACACCCTCTGTGACCATCATTTCAAAAAACAAGTTAATCAGCTTGTTTTATTTATTCTACATGGTATCCACAATACCAAACATCACAGTGCACCCCATAAATATGGCAATTAAAAACAATGTTAATTTCAAAAATTAAACATTGAAGCTCACGTGAAAGAACAGACAGTATGAAAGAAAGGGAGAAGGGAGGGAGAGCAGCAGGCAGGCAGGAAGGGTATTATTACAACACAGTCAAGTAAGGAAAGATATACTTGTGTATTTCAGAATTAAGAACTGACTTAAAAAATAAAAGATATCTTTTTAAAATTTCAAAATGTTGAAAAACATAATTTTGTTTTGTGATGTTACATTTCTGTGTCCTTTTCTAAATAAATTGAGAATCTATGATTGACTGTGTATCAGAGGGTGAAACCTGAGTGCCCAACCTGCTTTTGTTCCAACCCATGTTTTGTTCACAATCAATGACCACACTCCACGTAGGAAAGCTATCTCAAATTGAAGTGGTAATCTTCTATAGCACTGTTACAGTCAATATAGAATATTCTGTAAAACTGAAAAAAAAAAAAGGCTGAATAGTAATAGCCACTCACTCTAAACTTCACTGAAAGCTACTAGTGGCATCAGGTGTCTAACACAGGAATTCTCTGCTCAGGAGACAAGGTTGCTGGTTTTCCTGGCTCAGCTGGCTCAGCCCAGGCAGATGTTCATCTACCAGAAATTCGTCTGGCAATGCCTCCATCAGAACTGGGGCACAGACCTTAACACTGTATTTCATAAGCATATGCATTTAGGCCTATGTTACAGAACCTAGAGGGCATTATACATTTTAAAATGAATTACCGGCCCATGTTTAATACCTTGTTCAACAAATTTGATCTATTTGATGATAACCTCTAGATCTGGAATACATCTTACAATCTGAACACTGTCCCCCTGAGAATTGATTACCATTTTATAACTACCTCCTGAAGGATACAACTTCCAGCAACATCTTACAGGGATGAGCAGGGATTGCTACTCTGCTTCAGGGAGAAGGGAAACTGTGTAAAAAAGACAGCCGCACAGGCATCCTGATCCAGCCCAAGGCCAAGTTAGGAGGCCTGGGGCTCTAATCCTAGTTTTGCTAACATATTCTTTGAGGCTTGTGTCAAATGGACTTTCCAAGAAGTTATTGAATTAGGTAATTTCTAATGTCCACTCCGACTCTAAACTTCTGTGACCTGAACAGTGGAGTACATCAACAGCCACCATGCAGTATCACAAAGAGCAACTGATGGACTCCATATGCAGAGAACCAAGAAATTGTTGTCCTAGAATCTCAGTTCAGGAAGGAAACTATTCAGGAGAGTAATTTGACACAGGCTGCAGTGAATAACCAGAAGGCATAATTTGGAGGTCTGTGAAATCATAGAATTCTGGTTGAGCATTTTGATCTCCTCAGAAGTGGAGAAGATAGAAACCAAACATGACAAGATCACACAGAGTTCAGTGATAAAAGGAGAAAACAGGAGAACAAGGCACATTCCATCTGAGAGGGTGCTATTAAAAAAGTTCATGGGAAATACATATGATCAGAAAATGAATGCATGAAATGAATCAAAACGTTTTCACATCAAAATAAACTTACCTTTCAATTCCATTTTCCATGAACTTTTGTATACCCTTGTATTTAAGAAAGATGGTTTAAAACACAAAACATTAATAATAAAAACATTAAGGTTTTAAAAGCTAGAAAAGCTCAGTTATGTTTAATGGAAGTAATTTTTTAAAAATCAGTAAAGAAAGAAGTAAAAACCAGTAATTAGTGCAATAGAGGAATAAAAAGAATGCACAGGAAAGTTCAGATCTTTCTCAATGAAAGAATGTTTCGAATAAGAGTAATAAACCAATCTGAAAGTTCAAGTCCCAAGAGTTTTCCAGGGCTTACTTGTCTGAAATTTTTATCACACTCCACAGTTATACATTTATATGATCAGATATGGTAAAGAATAAACAACTTTCATTCTAGGAATAAAAGGAAGCTGAAAAGTAACAAGCTGATATAGCTCAAAAATTGTTGAAATCTTTACTTAGTATAGAGTTGGTCTTTTGTGTACAGAGTTCATTGAAAATGAACCATAATGGAGAATGGGACTGGCAAGGGGAGAGGGAAGGAGGAGGGATGGAAGTGAGGGAGGGAGGGCTGCTATGGTGGGAAGAATAACTATATTCCTAAAGTTGTACTTACAAAATTTGTATTCCTTAAAAATAAATTAAAAAATAAAATGGCAAGTTGGGATTTGAAAGAGAAAGAGGAGGGCAACTGTTTCAAAAGGAAAATTTTTTGTTTGTTTAACGACTGATTCCAACCATGTCTCTTTCCAACACTGATGCCAAAGCTCAAAGACTTGGCTTGATGGCATGAAGAGCTCATATTGTCCAAAGCAAAACAATGCAGTGTCACCTGCCTGCCTCTCTTCAAAGAAGATGAGTGGGAATAGGAGCTGATGACTGGGAGATGAAATTTTTAAATCCAAATATTTTAAAATATGTGTAATTCTCAGACTTCTAGGGGTTATCATAACTGCTTTAGGAGGTGGGTCCCATGGCTTCTCCTTTTCTCCCATTTCCTTTTCTCTATCAAAGCATTCTTGAATAGAATGGCTGCTGCCCTCTTTTATGCAGCTAGACAAATATATTTCAAGACATGAAAGTGAATAAATAAAAGAATTAGAAGGCTTCTGAGAAGTCCCAAAGAATTCATATTCACCAGAACAAAAGCAAAGTCTAAAGAAGTTCAGCCCTGAGTTTAGCTGCTTCCTTTTGTGATAAGCCAGCATAAAGCAAAACAACAAACTGTAACAAAGAAACAAGCGAGAACCTTATCTCTTAGCTGTGTTCATCCGAGTTTAAAATTGCTGCAATTCAGCAAGAGGTAGTAAAAAAAAAAAAAAAAAAAAAAAAAAGTAGTTGAAATCCTGGCCACTCCTAGACCAGCTGTATGGCCTGAGAGGTTACTACAGTTCTCCCAATCCATGTGCATAGTGATGAAGCAGGGATAATAGTTCCTACTTTACAGAGTTGTTATGAAGATTAAAGTAGATATTCTAGATAATACTTTTAGCAAACTACAGATTTTTAAAAGATAAAAATTAAGCTCCAGCTATTACATGTTCTAAGCAATCCACAGCTCAACATTCAAGGTCCAAACCACACTCCTTATAAATTACTTTCAGGGTTCTGACAACTCTTCCTGGTTTCATTAGCTTTTTGCTTGGTAGTGACGCTGCCACACTGAGATGACGAAATCAGCAGCTCCAACACAGAAATCCTTGTTAAAGAGAAGAAAATGGGCAACACAGAAATTCTTGTTAAAGAGAAGAAAATCAAAGGATATAAGTATCTGTAATATTAACTCTCATATCAGTTACTAAAATAATATTTTTCCTTTCTTAATCAATTATTTCTTGCCTCTGACAAATATTTCAATAGAAAAATGAACAAAGTGGTAGAACAGAGAAAAAAACTATAAATATGAAAAGGTTAATCACACTAATAATCAAAACAGAAAACTAACACATACAAAGACATCATTTTCATTTGCCAAATTGCAAATGATTTTATATATCACCTAGAAGTGTTGTGAGGGCAGGGTGATGGATGAAATTACATTTCCATGCACAGCAGAGTACCAACTGGTACAAAGTAGTAAATATTTCTTAATTGAGAGGGAAATGGAGGATGGAGAGGGAGAAAGAGATGAAAAGAGGGAAGGAGGGAGGGATGGAAGGAGGAATAGAGGGAGGGAAGGAGGGATAGAAGGAGGGAAGGAGGGATAGAGAGAGGGAGAAAGGGAGAGAGGTAAGGGCAGAAAGGCAGGAGGGCAGTGCCAGCCAGATAGAAAGAGCCCCCACCTACTGGTTCACTGCCCAAATGGCTGCAATAGTCAAGGCTGGGCTGGGACTAAAATCTGGAACAGGGAACTCTATCCAGGTCTCCAATATGGATGGCACAGATCTAATTACTTGAGCCATTACCAGTGCACGCCAGGGTTCACATTAACAGGGAGCTGGAGTCAGAAGCTGCAGGGGGAAACAAACCCAGGTACTTATATGGGCTGCAGACATCCTAACCGCTATGTTAAATGCCTGCTCCCAGTAAAACTTCTACGAGAAAAATGCAAGGTCAGCATTGTGGGGCAGTGGGTTAAGATCCTACCTGCAATGCCAGACCCCATATCAGAGGGCAGGGTCGGGTTCCAGCTGCTACTTTCCATCCACTGCCCTGCTAATGCATCTGGGAAAGCAACAGCAGATAGACTAAGTGCTTTCACCCCTGCACCTGGTTGGAGCTCTTCAGTCCTGGCTTATGTATTTAATTATTTCAAATAAATAATCTTTTTTAAAAAGAGAATAATATAAAATATGTGTCCAAAAATATTTACAATCTTTGTGATTGTATTTCTGCTCCTTTAGATGAAAAAAATTCACAGTTTATGTAAAAACTCATTGCAAAGGTATAACCCAGAAAGGTAAAAAACAGAAATAGGTTAACACTACCAATATCAAAATACTTAAATAAAATCTGACAACATATATGATTACCTAATGTGTTACTTTTTAGAAGTATTTAGTATGGAACTTTGTCACTCTATATATTACATGAAAAGTAGAATCATAAAACAAACAGGATATGATTTCATTTTATATATATGCATGTATATATATATGTATATATATATACACACATATATATATGTTTTGGGATAAAGATTAGAAGGAAATACACCAAATTATTAATAGTGGCTCTCTCTGAGGTATGGAACTAAGATGAGTTCTACATTTCTCAACAGTTCCTCTTATTTTCTAGAATTAATACATAATAATGATATAATCAGGAATGAATATTATTATTTTGTTAAACTCATTTCTTGCTCTGTCAAACTATTTAGTTCACAGAGAATGGTTATCATGGACATATCTTCATTCAACAATCTTCCAAGACCTTTGTTTATTCATTTGATTATTTGAAAGGCAGAAAGAGAGAGAGACAGATAACATGAGAGAGTGCTCATATCCACTGGGTCACTCCCCCAACACCCACAATGGGAGGCTGCAGGATTGGGGCTGGGCTAGCTGAAGCCAGGCCAGGTACTCAAACCAGGTCTCCCTCATCAGAGACAAGAATCTGAAAATCGTGGACTGAAAATAAGCCAGCATGTTGAAAAGCAGGGCTGCCCCTGAAATTCATATTGTGAAGATAACCAAGTGATTCCCATTCTATATAGAAATGTAGTGGATCTCTACAGGGGACCCAGATCAACAGACTGGCCTAGCCAGATGAGCTCCCCATAACTTCTCCTCTCATTTTAAACTCTCTTGGGAGAGGGTTGGAACAGACATAGTGACTTTCCTTGACTGTAGAAAATTAATCAAGAAAATGCTGACTGCCCACTATGCGCATGCTAGTGTACTGAACACGGGCTACCTCTGAATCGACTCAGCAAGATGAGGTTTGCTAACACATTAATGAGCCTGTGTAGAGATTGCAGATGCAAGCAAAATTCTCTACAAACAAGCTTAATGCTGTAGTAAACTGAGAAAAGGAACTCAAGTAGCCCAAAAGTAGGTGATAAATGGCCTTTTCAAGTTGAACCAAATGTTGTCACCTAAAAAAGCAGGTGAGCAAAGTTGCATTTATTGCGTGCTTTATCTCTGTAGGAACAATATCCCTCAACCGCAATCCCTGTGCCATGAGGAGTCACTATCCCATATTCAGGACTTCAACATAACCTAATTAATCCTAATTTGATTTTATTGATATCTACTTCATGGGATTTTACAGAATGAAGATGATACATGCAAAAAAGAAATTTAACATGAAGGTCAGCGCTGTGGTGTAGCAGGCTAAGTCTGCACCCAGTAGGAGACCCGGAAGAAGCTCCTGGCTCCTGGCTTCAGATGGGTGCAGCTCGGCTGTTGCGGCCATCTGAGGAGTGAACCAGCGGATAGAAGACCTCTCTTTCTCTCTCTCTCTCTCTCTCTCTCTCTCCCTCCCTCTGCCTCTGCCTCTGCCTCTGCCTCTCTATAACTCTTCCTTTCAAATAAATAAATAAATCTTTAAAAAAGTTATCTCAAAAATTAAATAAAATATTGTTAAAATGTTTGAATTTTTTTAATAAATGCACACAAAAAAAAGTATAGGAAGAATTAAAATGGCCACATCAACTCAGTCTTACTTCCATGAGACACCCACTTTTAACTATTTTTCTTGTTATTCTTTAAGACATACCACCCTATCTTAGGGCAGTAACACTAAAAATACGCTAATGTTACTGATTAACCAGTTTGAAACATTATCTGATATCTTCCTGATTCATATGAAACATTTGACTTTACATACACACTCTCCAATTTCGGAAGGAGAGGCAGATTTATTGAGATGTAATTTACATACTGTAACTTCTAGTCCTTTTAGTGTATACTTTCACGAGATTTGACAATTGCAGTTCCATCACCCCTCCCCACAAATTGCCTCATACTCTTTTTAGATACTTTTCCTCTTCACCCAACTGCTGGCAAGCAACGTTTTCTATTCCAATACTTTTGCCTACTCCAGAATAGCAAAGCAATGTATTCCTTTGAGTGAAGTTTCTTTCATTTTATTTCAAGTATGTGAGATATGTTCATGTTGTTGCATACGTCAGTTTTTTGAATGAATGTACAACTGATTGATAACTATTCACAGTTAAAAGGTGTTCGCATTTTTCCCAATTTTTTAATCATTAGGAATAAACCTGTAGTAAACATTAATATCCAGATTTTATATAACATAAGTTTCATTTCTCTTTGCTAAATATATAGGAGTGGGACTACTATGTTATATAGAAAATATCTGTTTAACTTTATAGAAAATTGTCAAAGTGTTTTCCAAAGTAGTTGTATTATTTTACATTCTCATCAGTAATTTATGAGAGTTCCAATAACTTCTTACATATTTTTCTCACATAATATTGCATTGTTTCCTTATTATTGAGTTCTAAAAGTTCTTTATTTTGAATACAAGTGCTTTATCAGATATGTGTTTTGCACTTATTATCTCCAAGACCTTGGCTTGTCTTCTCAGTCTTTTAACAGCATCATCATTATGTTCTTGGAATTGACTACAAAGCACATTGA
The DNA here is from genome assembly GCF_051225735.1 of Oryctolagus cuniculus. Classification (NCBI taxonomy): domain Eukaryota; kingdom Metazoa; phylum Chordata; class Mammalia; order Lagomorpha; family Leporidae; genus Oryctolagus; species Oryctolagus cuniculus. Next base: position 84,383,281 of record NC_142869.1, on the reverse strand, counting down.
GTCTGTTAAAAAACAATTAAAACCTGAAATAAAAATTTTTAAAGGAACAGTTTTTTTTTTTAATTTTGATGAAATTTAATTGGTATTTTTCATTTATGGGCTGTGCTTTTTTCATTCATCTAAGAAATAATGCCTAATCTAAGATCAAAATCACCTACTTTTAGAATTTTAATATCCATTTATTGCAGAATCACACATGTTGAAAGACCAACTTTCTCCATTAAATTGCGTTAATACCTTTGTAAAAAAAATTTATTGACATATGTGTGGGTCTATTGCTGATTTTCTCTAGCTTAGTCCATTGATTATACTTAATTAGATATATATTTATAATAACACTTGAAATATGGTATTATGAGCATATCAACTTTGTTGCTTCCATTAAAAAATCTATTTGGTTATTCTAGGTCCTTTGCCTTTCAATGTAAATCTTATTGTTAGCTTCAGGAATTTTGCAAATGTTTCTGTTAAGATTTTGATTGAGACTTTTACTGGTATTACATTAAATATACAGATATATTCAGAAGTAATTAGCTTTGCCAACATTGAGCCTTTGCTTATGTAAATACAGTATATGATTTCATTTACTCAATTCTTTCAGTTCTTTCAAATGTGTCTTGCAGTTGAATGTTGTCATCTGGTTTTTATGTACCATTGATATTGTCATATAATTTTTTCGCTTTATTCTGCTGCCATAGCAAATTGCAAAATTAAATTTTTGAATGTTGAATCAGTCTTATATTTTCAGAATAAACTCCACTTGATCACAATATATGACCTTGCTATTATATTGATGTTCAATTACATAATATTTTGTTTAGGATTTTTGCATTTGGTTTTTTGTTGGTCTGTAATTTTCTTTCATGGTAGTGATTTTTACCTAGTTTCTTCCAGTATGTTATTCTTATAAAATGAGGAAAAACATGTTTGTATAGAACAGACATTATTTCTTCCTAAATTTTTTGAAGGAATTTACCAGTAAAGTCAGATAAAGGATCTTCTTTTTTAGAAGTTTTTGAATTTAAGCAACGAAATAAATATCTCTAATATATACAATAATAGATATTTTCTTCAGTGGGTCTTTGGTAGTTCGTACCTTTCAAGTAATTCTTCCATTTACTCAGGCATAAAACTGGCAACATAAAAGTGTTTCTAACATTCCCTTATTTTTTATTTTTATGTCTATAGGATATGCAGGGATATTCCTTCCTTAAGTTCTGGCACTGATGATCTGTGTATTTTCTATTTTTCTTTATTGAATCTAGCTGGAGGTGAATAAGTCTTACCGATCCTTAAAATAAAATGAAACCATGGCCAGGACTGTGGCATAGTATGTTAGGCTACCACCTGCAGCACCAGCATACTATAAGGGTGATGTTTTGAGTCCTGGCTGCTCCATTTCCAATCCAGCTCTCTGCTAATGCTCAGGGGAAAGCAGTCGACAATGTCCAAAGTGCCTGGGCCCCTGAACCCAGGTGGGAGACCTGGAAGAGGATCCCAGCTTCCTGGCTCTGGCCTGGCCCAGCCCAACACTTCGACCACTTGGGAAGTGAACCAGCGGATGGAAGACCTCTCTCTATGTCTCTCCCTCTCGCTTTCTCTCTAATTCTACCTTTCAAATAAAAAAAATGTTTAAAAACAAACAAAAAAACTTTCAGTTTCCTTGATTTTTTATATCTTATTCATTATTTTTAGGCAAAATATTTTAATTTACATTTTAGTCAATGGCATATTGGTTACTCCAAAGAGTTAAACAAATGAAAAATTGAAATGAAATTCTCCAGGGTTTGGAGAAGGATAGAGAGATCCAAGTACAGGAAGCTCATAGAACCTCTAATAAACATGACAAAAAGAGATCTTCACCACGACTCGTTGTAATTAAACTCACTGCAGTGAAACATAAAGAAAAGATTCTAAAATGTGCAAGAGAGAAACGTCAGATTACTCTCAGAGCATCTCCAATTAGACTCACAGCAGACTTCTCATCAGAAACCCTACAGGCTAGGAGGGAATGGCGAGAAAGCCCAGGTACTAAGAGAAAAAAAATGCCAGCCCAGAATATTATATCCTGAAAGCTCTCATTTGTGAATGAAGGTGAAATAAAGACCTTTCATAGCAAACAGAAATTGAAAGAGTTTGTTGCTTCTCGTCTAGCCCTGCAAAAGATGCTTAAAGATGTGTTATACACAGAAACACAGAAACATGGCCATCAATATGAAAGAAGGTAAAAGTCACAGGAAGTTCAAAGCATATATTAGAAATATCTTTGGGAAAATAGCAGGGCAAATTTACTACTTATTAATAGTCACATCGAACGTTAATGGGCACAACTGTCCAGTTAAAAGACACAGACTGGCTGAATGAATTAAGGAACAAAACCCATCTATTTGCTGCTTACAAGAAAAACATCTTTCCAACAAAGATGCATGCAGACTGAAAGTGAAAGGTTGGAAAAAGATAATCCATGCCAACAGAAACCAAAAAAGAGCTGGCATAGCCATCTTAATATCAGACAAAATAAACTTTAACACAAAAACTGTTAAGAGAGACAAAGAGGGGTACTATATAATGATTAAGGAAATAATTCAACAGGAAGATGTAACTATTATAAATTTATATGCACCTAATTATAGGGCACTGGTTTATTTAAAAAATCTGTTAAGGGACTTAAAGGGATACTTAGACTCCAATACACTAGTATTGGGGGACTTCAATACTCCACTCTCAGAAATAGACAGATCAACCAGACAGAAGATCAACAAGGAAACAGCAGAATTAATCTACACTATAGTCCAAATGGATCTAACAGATATCTACAGAACTTTTTATCCTACACTTGAAGAATACACATTCTTCTCAGCAGTACATGGAACCTTCTCTAGGACTGACCGCATACCAGGCCATAAAGCAAGTCTCAGCAAATTCAAAAGAATTGAAATCATACCATGCATCTTCTTAGACCACAGTGGAATGAAGCTGGAAATTAGCAACTCAGGAATCCCTAGAGCATATGCAAACACATGGAGACTGAATAACATGCTCGGGAATGAACAGCGGGTCATAGAAGAAATAAAAAGAGAAATCAAAAACATTCTGGAAGTAAATGAGGATAACAACAGAATATATCAAAACTTTTGGGAAACAGCAAAAGCAGGGTTAGGAGGAATGTTTATAGCAATAGGTGCCTATATCAAGAAATTGGAAAGGCACCAAATAAATGAGCTTTCAATGCATCTCAGGGATCTGGAAAAACTGCAGCAAACCAGACCCAAATCTAGTAGGAGAAGAGAAATAATTGAAATCAGAGAAGAAATCAACAGGATTGAATACAAAAAAAAATTACGAAAAATCAGCCAAGCGAAGAGCTGGTTTTTTTGAAAAAATAAACAAAATTGACAGTCCATTGGCCCAAGTAACTAAAAAAAGAAAACACCCAAATCAATAAAATCAGAGATGAAAAAGGAAACGTAACAACAGACACCACAGAAATAAAAAGAATCATCAGAAATTACTACAAGGACTTGTATGCCAGCAAACAGGGAAACCTATCAGAAATGGATAGATTCCTGGACACATAAAACCTACCTAAAGTGAACTATGAAGACATAGAAAACCTAAACAGACCCATAACTGAGACAGAAATTGAAATAGTAATAAAGTCCCTCCCAACAAGGAAAAGCCCAGACCCGGATGGATTCACTGCTGAATTCTACCAGACATTTAAAGAACTACTACTTCCATTTCTTCTCAAACTATTCAGAAAAACTGAAATAGAGGGAATCCTCCCAAATGCTTCCTCTGAAGCCAGCATCACCTTAATTCCTAAGCTGGAAAAAGATGCAACATTGAAAGAAAATTACAGACCAATATCCCTGATGAACATAGATGCAAAAATCCTCAATAAAATTCTGGCCAACATAATGCAACAACACATCAGAAAGATCATCCACCCAGACCAAGTGGGATTTATCCCTGGTATGCAGGGATGGTTCAATGTTCACAAATCAATCAATGTGATATCCCACATTAGCAAACTGCAGAAGAAAAACCATATGATTACCTCAATAGATGCAAAGAAAGCATTCAATAAAATACAACACCCGTTCATGATGAAAACTCTAAGCAAACTGGGTATGGAAGGAACATTCCTCAATACAATCAAAGCAATCTATGAAAAACCCATGACCAGCATCCTATTGAATGGGGAAAAGTTGGAAGCATTCCCACTGAGATCTGGTACCAGACAGGGATGCCCATTCTCATCACTGCTATTCAATATAGTTCGGGAAGTTTTAGCCAGAGCCACTAGGCAAGAAAAAGAAATTAAAGGGATACAAATTGGGAAGGAAGAACACAGACTATCCCTCTTTGCAGATGATATGATTCTTTATGTAGGGGATCCAAAGAACTCTAAGAGACTATTGGAACTCATAGAAGAGTTTGGCAAAGTAGCAGGAAATAAAGTCAATGCATAAAAATCAACAGCCTTTGTATACACAGGCAATTCCACAGCTGAGAAAGAAATTCTAAGATCAATCTCATTCACAATAGCCACAAAAATAATCAAATACCTTGGAATAAACTTAACCAAGGACGTTAAGGATCTCTACAATGAGAATTACAAAATCTTAAGAAACAGTAAAAGATAACGAAAAATGGAAAAATCTTCCATGATCATGTATTGGAAGAATCAATATCATCAAAACATTGAGAGAAACCCTGCAAGATATAGGCACAGGGAAAGACTTCTTGGAAAAGACCCCAGAGACACAGGCAGTCAAAGCCATAGTTAACTATTGGGATTGCATCAAATTGCAAAGTTTCTGCACTGCAAAAGAAACAGCTAGGAAAGTGAAGAGGCAACCCACAGAATGGGAAAAAATATTTGCAAACGATGCAATAGATAAAGAATTAATAACTAGAATCTACAAAGAGATCAAGAAATTCCATAACAACAAAACAACCCACTTAAGAGATGGGTCAAGGACCTCAATAGACATTTTTCAAAAGAGCAAATCCAAATGGCCAAAATACACATGAAAAAATGTTCAGGATCACTAGCAATCACGTTTCATCTCACCCTGGTTAAAATGGCTCACATACAGAAATCTACCAACAATAGATGCTGGAGCGGATGTGGGGAAAAAGGCACACTAACCCACTGTTGGTGGGAATGCAAACTGGTAAAGCGACTATGCAGTTTGGAGACTCCTCAGAAACCTGAATATAACCCTACCATACAACCCAGCCATCCCACTCCTTGGAATTTACCCAAAGGAAATTAAATTGGCATATAAAAAACAGTCTGCACCTTAATGTTTATTGCAACTCAATTCACAATAGTTAAGACCTGGAATCAACCTAAATGCATGTACTCTATAGAATACTATATAGCAGTAAAAAAAAAAAAAAAAAAAAAAAAAAAAAAAAAAAAGTGAAATCCGGTCACTTGCAACAAAATGGAGGAATCTGGAAAACATCATGCTGAGTGAAATAAGCCAGTCCCAAAGGGACAAATATCATATGTTCTCCCTGATACGTGACAACTAACCGAACACCAAAAAGGAATTCTGTTGAAGTGAAATGGACACTATGAGAAAGAGTGACTTGATCAGCCCTTGTCCTAACTGTTCATGAACCACTTAATACTTTATCCCTTTTAGTGTTTTTTTTTTTTTGTTCTACATAATACTATTGGTTGAACTTTTTAATTAGCACACAATTATTCTTAGGTGTTTAAATTTAACTGAACAGTGATCCCTGTTAAATATAAGAGTGGGAATAAGAGAGGTAGGAGAGGTACAGTTTGGGACATACTCAAGCTGACTTGCTCCAAATGGTAGAGTTAGAAATGTGCCAGGGGATTCCAATTCAATCCCATCAAGTTGGCATGTACCAAGGCCATCTTACTAGTCAAAGGGATCAGTTTCAGTTCACAATTGATCATAATGATAGGATTAAGAGTCAAACAGAAAACATAAACAAGACTAGTGTCTGCTAATACTAACTGATAGAATTAAAAAGGAGAGAACCATCCAACATGAGAAGTGGGCTACACAGCAGACTCATAGACTGGCAGATGTCCTAAACAGCACTCTGGCCTCAGAATCAGCCCTTCAGGCATTCAGATCTGGCTCTACTAGCACTTAAGTTTTTGGATCTGGCTTAAGAGCCCATGAGAGTATTTCAGGCATTGAAAGCCAAGACACTCTGGCAAAAAAAAAAAAAAAAAAAAAAAAAAAAACAACAACAACACAAAACACCTAAATGAAAGATCTCTGCAAGTGAGAGCCCAGTAGAAAGAATGGGCCATCAAAGAAGGAGGTACCTTTCTCTGAAGGGAGGAGAGAACTTCCACTTTGACTCTGACCTTGTCTAAATAAGATCAGAGTTGACAAACTCAAAATGCTTCCATAGCCTTGGCATCTCACGACAAGAGCCTAGGGTGATTACTGACGCCATAAACAAGAGTGTCAATTGTTAAGTCAAAAACAGGAATCACTGTACACTTACTCCTCATATAGGATCTCTGTCCTTAATGTGCTGTACATTGAGATTTAATGCTATAACTAGTTCTCAAACAGTATTTTTCACTTTATGTTTCTGTGTGGGTGCAAACTGTTGAAATCTTTACTTAGCATATACTAAATTGACTTCTGTATATAAAGATAATTGAAAATGAATCGATGTGAATGAGATGGGAGAGGGAGGGTTGCGAGTGGAAGTGAAGTTATGAGGTGGAAAAAGCCACTGTAATCCAAAGTCTGTACTTTGGTAACTAATATTTATTAAATAAAAGTTAAAAATGTATATATTTTAGATATTAATCCTTGGTCAGATAAGAAATTTACAAATAGTTTCTCATTCAGTAGGCTCTCTCTTCACACCATTGATTGTTTCCTCTGCTGTGCCAAGCTTATGAGTTTGATACAATGCCATATGTCTAGTTTTGCTTTTGTTGCCTGTGCTTTGGAGGTTTTATTCAAGAAGTCATCCCTTATGTCTTGGAGTACTTCCCCTACATTTTCTTCTCATAATTTCATTGTTTTAGGTCTTAAAATTTACAGATTTGATCCACCGTGAGTTGATTTTTGTATATGGTAAGAGGTAGGGTTCTAATTTCTTTTTTTTATGTACACCCATCCAGTTTTGCCTGTAAGATTTATTGAAGAGTATCCTTTTTCCAGTGTATTTTCTGGGTACTTTTGTCAGAAAATCAATTGGCTCTATATATGTGGATTAATTTCTGGGCTCTCAATTATGTTCCATTAATCTATGTGCTTGTTTTCATGCCAGTATCCAGCACTGGTTTAAATGGATGTGGCAATTTTTATATGTTGCTTGTTGATTTTCACTCCACTCAAAATATTTTCTAATTTTTCTATTGACTTCCACTTTGACCTGTATATAGATTTGTGTTGCTTAATTACCAAATATATGGCAATTTTCTAGATAAACTACTGTTGTTGATTTCTAGCTTATTTCCATTATGTTCAGAGTACATATTCTATGTAATTTAAATTATTTTCAATGTGTAGGTTTGTTTTATTGCTCATAATTTTGTCAATCTTACTTAACATTTTATGTGCACGTTAAAATAATGAGTATCCAAGGTCAAGCATTTAGCTTAGCAGTTAAGACATCCACAACCCATACCATAGCACCTGAGTTTGATTTCTGGCTCCAGTTCCTGATTCCAGCTTCCTATTGCTAAATTTATATCATTTATATTTAATGTAATTATTGATATGGTTAAATTAAAATCTATCCTTTTGATAGATTTTTTTTCCATTTATTCCATCTATTTTTGGTCTTTTCGCTATTTGGCATCATGCTTTTGGATTAATCAAGTAATTTTATTCTATTTTATGTACATTATTATCTTTTCATTTAAATATCTTTTAAAATATCCTTATGGTTTTTCTTGGTTGTAAAATAACATGTTTAGTTAATCACTGTATACCTGGTGTATTTTAAAATATATTATAATATTTAACATGTAACCAGGAAATTTACAATAGGATAAAGATACTTTCAATTCCTCTTTCCCATCCTTGTGTGCTAAGGCTGTCACATATTTTAACTTTTGTACACATGCTATAAAAACATGCCTACCTACTGTTTTTGCTTTAGGAATCAGTGATCCTTTAAAGGTAACAAAAATAAATTTTATATTCATCTTCATTTTAGTCACTTCCATATTTTTCTATATGGATCCAAGATTCTGTCTGATATTGTATTCATTTTGTCTGAGAAAATTTCCTTAACATTTCTCAAAGTACAGGTGTATGGATAATGAATTCTCTGAGTTTTTTTATGTCTAAAAATGCTACTATTTCTTCCATTTTAAAAGATGATTTCATGGGTATAGCATACTGTAATGGCAGATTTTTACTTGCTGCACCCTTAAGTTGTGACTTCACTGCTTTCTGTTTTACATAGATATCTGCTATAATTCTTAATTTTATACCTTTATATGCAATAGCTCTATTTTCCTGGGATTACCCTCAAGAACTTCTCTTAATCTTTGGATCTCCGCAATTTGAATATGATTTATCTAATGATGTGAAATTTGGAAGGAGATGTATGTACCCTGTGGGTTCTCTGTGCTTCTATGATTGGTAATTTAATATCCCTAATTACATTTGGAAAATTAATGACCAATATATCTTCCAATATGTATTTTATCCTATTTTCTCTATTTTCTAACTAGGATTCCATTTACACATCATTTATGTTACTTGATATTGTTACCACCTTTCAGATGCCCTCTTTTAGTTTGTGTCACTCTTCCCCCTACTCACCTCTAACATATCTCACTTTAGAATAATCACTTTACAAGAGTATAGTTATAATCTTCCAAGATGATTTATATTTATCCATCTTCAAATTCATAACTCTTTCTTTGGCTGTGTTGGGTCTACTGATGGGCACATCAAAGGCATTATCTATCTCATGTTTTTTATATCTAACCTTTCCATTTAACATTTTCTTAGACTTTCTATCTTTCTGTTGAAATGTCACATCTCTTTATGCATATTTTCCATCTTTTTCCAACATATATTTTAATCATAGTTACTTTAAACTCCATATATGATAATTCCAACTCTGATTCACATCTAAATGAGGTTCTGTTGAGTGCAGTCTTTTTGTTGTTTTTTGTTTTTGTTGTTCTTATTCAGATTTTGTTCTTGATTATTTGTGTGTCTCATAATTTTGGTTGGTATATATATATCTACATATATACACATTTATATATTATTGGTATATTTAATCATGCCATCAAAGTCTCTGTACTTAAAGTGGGATGTGTCAAGGTAAAGAGGGTAGTGTAAGGTAGGAAGATTAATGTCAGATATGAAGAGTAAAGTCTGAAATGGCAAAGTGCTAGCTAAAAATGAACGTTAAGAAAGAGTAAAGTTCAGGATAAGGCAATCATTAAAACTTAAGAGTTAATAAATCAATAAATTAAATAAAATGAAATATTAAAAAAAGACTGGCTACTCAAAAAGGTAAAAAAAAGGAGAAGGAAAACAAAGAAACAATTAAAGAGAGACTCTAGGCCTAAAACCATCCCAATATTTATATTAAATGTGAATGGACAAAACACTCAAATTAAAGGCAGATATTTTCATATTGTTAGAAAATAAAAATCAAGGACCAACTCTATGCTGTGTATGAAGCATGCACTTTCAATACAAAGACAAAAGTTGCAAGTAAAAGGATGGGAAAAACACATGTGTAAATATTAAACATGTGAAAATACTTAGTATGGTTATTATTAGAGTAGACTTCACAAGAGAGTATTATTGAGATAAAAGAGGGGCATCTTATAGTAATGAAATAGTCATTGCATCAGGAATACATGACAATTACAATTGTGTCTTGCTTAATATGAAATTTTCAAAATACATGAAATATAAACGAACAGAAGTAAAGGAAGACATAGATAAATCTGCAAGAATGTTCTGAGATTTCAACACACCTCTCACAGTAAAGGTACAGGTGACCAACACTATCAACAAACATTGAATAATGACATTACAAAACAATTCACACAAACAACGAAAAGTAATTTACAGGAAAATAAGAGCAGATGTCTTGGGAAAATGGCATTATGGAATGAGTGGGTAGGGACATAAGGGAGCTCATTGTGGTGATGTTATCTTTAATATCTTGAAAGAGATTAGATAAATACATTTTCAAAATTCCATAATTGTGCACACAAGACTTGTAAATATTACCATACATAAATGTTTGATCAACAGACAAAACTGTTTGTAAACATTGAACTCTGCATAATAATACATACGCTGAATCACTTAAAAGGAAGTGTTTGTCTATCTGTAATTTATTTAGAAATGCACCAAAAATAATATTTACAATGGATAGAACATGGATAATTGGGTATAAATATGATAAGATGATGATCCTGGCCCAATCTCATTAATATTTACATAAGTGGTACATGCAATATTCTTTCAATTTTGATGTATGTTTTAAAATGTAATAATAGCCGGCGCCATGGCTCACTAGGCTAATCCTCCGCCTTGCAGCGCCAGCACACTGGGTTTTAGTCCCGGTCGGGGCGCCAGATTCTGTCCCAGTTGCCCCTCTTCCAGGCCAGCTCTCTGCTGTGGCCAGGGAGTGCAGTGGAGGATGGCCCAAGTACCTGGGCCCTGCACCCCATGGGAGACCAGAAGAAGCACCTGGCTCCTGCCTGCGGATCAGCGCAGCGCGCTGGCCGCGGCGGCCATTGGAGGGTGAACCAATGGCAAAGGAAGACCTTTCTCTCTGTCTCTCTCTTACTGTCCACTCTGCCTGTCAAAAAAAAAAAAAAGTAATAATAAATTGGAGGTGAAAATGAAATAAAAACTTTACTGAAACAAAAATAAATTATAATTTAATCCCATAAGAATTGAATTACAAAAAATGAAGGAAGTTTCCTTGGGCTGAGGGAAAATCATGTAAGACGTAAACCTAAATCTATATGAAGTAATGAAGAGCATTGGAAATGATAAATGAGTAATGAAAAATATTCCATTAATTTTTTAATTTGGTGAAAGGTAATCAAAAACTTAAAGCCAATATAATAACTACATATTTTGAAGTTTATAAGTTATGTAGAAATAGAATGTACAAGATTAATAATACAAAGCACAAAAAGAAAGAAATGAAAGTACATGATAGTGAGATTCTTAAATAAGCTATGACAATTTAAAGAAGAATATTAGAAATTTTGGAGCAACCACTAAAAATAAATCAAAGCAGTGTAGCTTATAAGCTAGTTGTTGGAATAATATATAAAACTAATATTTAGTCAATTACACCAAATGAAGACAAGAAAAGAAAGGGAAATGAAAGGAAACATACCAAAAATTATAAGCCAAGAGACATAAACAAAACCATATTGACAAATATATTAAACCTAACTGTTCTAAAAATTCCAGTAAAAACACAAATAAGTAAGACTCACTGAAAAAGCATGACCCACCTGTATTATCTTTATGAATAAGATGACTGAAAAAATCTATTATATGCACAAATTCAGCAAAAAAATCAATAGCTATACTAGTCGTCTTAAAACATGGGCACATAAATATGAAGCATAACAAAGCTAAATAGAGATATTAATGTGAATCTTGACAGAGTAAACTTCAAGGCAAAGAATATTACAAGTTATGAAGAAACACATGTCATCATAATAAATATTACCCGAGATAAGGCAGGTTTCTTAATAAGAAGGGTGCATCAAGAAGACGTAATAACTCTGAATCTGTATGGGCCTAATTACAAAATTTTCAAATACATGAAGTGACAATTAGAAAAAGGGAATATACAAATCCACAAGTATTCTGAAGATATCAGTAGCTGTCTTTCCATAATGCATAAAACAAGAAAATAGAAAATCAGTGAAGATATAAAAGACTTCAATAACAGAGTCAGGCAAATTGGCCTAATGGAAATTAACAGGACATTGCACCCAACAAAAGCAAAATACACATTATCATCAAGTGCACAAAGACTAGTCATATGCTGGGCTATAAACAAATATGAATGAATTCAAAAAAACTAAAGTAATCCAGAGTATCTTATTTCACCCTTAATGGACTTAAATTGGAATTCAATAACAGTAAGCCGGTGCCACGGCTCACTAGGCTAATCCTCTGCCTTGCAGCGCCAGCACACCGGGTTCTAGTCCCGGTCGGGGCGCCGGATACTGTCCCGGTTGCCCCTCTTCCAAGCCAGCTCTCTGCTGTGGCCAGGGAGTGCAGGGGAGGATGGCCCAAGTGCTTGGGCCCTGCACCCCATGGGAGACCAGGAGAAGCACCTGGCTCCTGCCATCAGATCAGCGCGGTGCACTGGCCGCAGCGCGCCAGCCGCGGCGGCCATTGGAGGGTGAACCAACGGCAAAGGAAAACCTTTCTCTCTGTCTCTCTCTCTCACTGTCCGCTCTGCCTGTCATAAAAAAAAAAAAAAAAAAGAATTCAATAACAGTAAAAAAAAATCTGGAAGTCCCAGAAATATTTGGAAGTTAAATAGCAGACATCTAAATAACACAAACCCCAGAAAATCACAAAATAAAATAAACTAATTTGAATCCAATGAAAATAAAATCACAACATATCACAATTTAGAGATGAGCTGAAGATTTAAATACTTACATTAGAAAAGAAGTACAGTATTAAATGAATGATTTAAGAAAAGGACAGGTAACTATGGACTAACGGCTCGCCCATTTGAAAATGAAGTTTTAATGAGGCACATCAACACCTGTTTGTTTATGTATTTCTATGGACAGTTTCATATCATAAAGGCAGTATTAAATACAGTCAGCCCTCTCTACCTGTGAGTTCCCCATATGTGAAAGAAAAATATTTGAGAAAAAAATTGCATCTATAGTGAAACTTTTTTTCGTTATTATTCCCTTAGCAATACAGTATAATAACTACTTACACAGCATTTGCATTTTAGTAGATATTATAAGTAATCTATAAGTAATCTAGAAATGATTCAAATTCAGGCAAACACTATGTCATTTTATATAATGGAGTTGAGCGTCTGCAGATCCTGATATTTACAGGTGGTCCTGGAACTAATCCCCCACAGATAAAAGAAGGAAAATTTTAGTTGCAAAAAGAGACTATATAACTCACAAGCCTAGCCTGTGTTCTAATGGGCCCTTTAAGAAAATGTTGCCAAAGTTTCATCTAAGGTACTATCTAAAGAAGCTGGAGTGAAAAAAAGAATAATAAACTAAGTGTAAAGTGAGTAGAAGAAGGAAGTAATGAGGATAAGAGCAGAAAATAGTTAAAAAAAAAAAAACAGGAAAAGCAACAAAGTCAAAGCTATATGATTAAGGAAAATCAATAAAAATGATAAACCTTCATGTAGACTGAAAAAGGTAGAAAGAAAATTCAAATTCCCAATGTCAGAAGTAAAAAGGGAGACATTGTTACAAACTCTACAAATATTAACAGAATTGTAAGAAAACATGATGAAAAACTATATGGTCATGTCAGTAGCCAAAGTACAGTCCAGGAAAAGCAATGCTAAAGGAGCATATTCATCTTGATTTGGCACAATAACTCTCAGTCCAGTTGTTTCAATAAAGTCAGCTTTCTTCTCTCTGCAAAAAGAAATGCCTTTTAATATAACATAGCTAGAGAACAGCTGTAGGAAAGAAAGCATTTTTAAAAGGGACACTTTCAATTATATATTTGCTATCCTGTAAAGAATCTTCTGCTATTTATACATTATCTTTTAAATTTAGTGCATTATCTATTTCCTAGAAATACACACTACAGATTGCAAGTGAATGTACGTAAGAATGCAAATGCAATCTCACAATAACTATTAGAGCAGGCAAATGTTCAGAGTAGCATTTTTGCTCTTGGAGGGCGGTGATGGGGATGGGGGAGAGGAAAAAAATGTATGTTTCTAGGAGAGCAAGCCAGGAAAATGTCATCAGATAAAACTGGGAGATGTGATGAGTTAATACTCTTTAATATATTTTGGCTCTGTTTTAAAACAATCTGGTTTTTAAAATCTGTGTTAATCTGGATTACCACCCTCTGAGTTAACATCTCTTGGATAAATCTGCATTTATGAAACTAAACGTTTTACATCACAATTATCATTGTCCAGATTCTGATGGATTGGATTTTTTTTCTAATCCTGTTTTTAACTAGAGTTTTTATTTTAATCAAGGAGTTGCACAAAAATATGTATAAGGCACTTGCTCAACAGAGATGTGGCATCTATCATTGTCCTCTCACTTTACTACAAGATAAAGATGACAAAATAGATGGAAACAAAATGTGTGTTTCAAAATTTAAACATCTAATGATTCTCTCAATGTGAAAAGTTTAATGAAAAATTGGATTAATCTAATTTGGGATGTTTAAGTCATGGCAAATTTAAATTTTTTTAAAAAAATAATAAGCCTAGCTCTTGAGTCATACAGAATGATTCACCCATGAATTCTTGAGAGGATTAATTTTAAACAGTTCCAAAGAAACAATAACTTCACATGCCTACTCTCTAAAAGACAGAATGGCAGAAAAAAGGAAGTGATTCTCAAGGAAATAAAGGACTGAGTGGAACCTGGCTAGTCTGGATGGCCAATCAGAGCAGGTGAATGCAAGAGGCACAAGATATGAGGCAGCAAAGCCTTAGCTTCTATGGAAAGTCTCTGTGCCTGTTTCACACTCCTGCTCACCTCTGTGCTCCCTCTTATTGGATCTCTAAGTGAGAGGAGTAGCAATTTGTATTGTTGAGCTTTCAGGCCACCAAGCTCATGCTTTAGGGATCTAGCTTTCAAAGAGTAAGAAAGTCAGAGGACTTGTGACCCTGTCTGGCATCCCCTTCTCAGTGCAAGTGTGAGAAGGGTCAGACCCACTTCTTCAGAGGAGAGATCCCACCACCTCTTTTCACTGACTTTCTGCCTTTCTCCCCTGAAATTACCACCTGGAGCTCACTGGAGGTTGGAAATCCCCTGTCTATGGTCTCTCTGGCTTCCTTTCACCAGGGACTGGATGGCCTTTCGATGGTATCACAAAGTCAGGACTGAGCATTCTGGTTTGTCACATCTCCCCCTTTTTTATCCTTAGTTATCTGGTTGTTAAGAGTTTAGAAAAGGGTTGAATATCAGAATTCTGCCATGCAATTTGGGGCTAATGCTCAGATAGCAAAGAAAAAAGTTACTGTCCCTTGTTTCTCCTCCTTTTTCTGGCTATCCTTTGAGTGGAGGTTCAGCCCAGCTAAGCCAAGACAACGTTAAGGTATTCCTAGGTCACAAAAGTGTTATTTCCATATCACTTGCAAACATATCCCAATTCCTTAAACAATGAAAGGATAAACATTTTAATGCTGACTTAAGAAACTTTACCATCAAAGCAATGGGAAATTTAGCAGAAACCTCACACATATAATTGATAAGATATGTTCTGTGTACACTCTTATTGCTTAGAGTATTTGGGGTTTTTTTACCCTGTTAACTATATACAATAGAAAACTAATCATTTTGTTTCATTATTAAGATGCATTTTTTATATATTTTGTTGGAACTTTTTAATGATCTATTCCTACAATAGTCAATTGTATAATTATAGGACATTATCCACTGCAGATGCAAAAATGAAGATAATACTAATCAGCTGGTACCCACAACTGCAGGTCATTGATGATATTTATGCATCCCTGTCCCTTTCCCAGAAGGTTTGAATCGCTTTCTTGGGAGCATACTCCAAAACCTCAAACTGTGACAGATTAACAAGTCCTATAGGGATTCCCCCAATACTGACTATCCAATTTCATTTCCTCTCTTGTTCAAGAAAAAATTATTTATTTATTTGAGAGGCAGAGAGATAAAGACATAGACCTAGAGAGAGTTTCCACTCACTGGTTCACTCCCCAGGTACCCAGAGTGGCTGGGTATTGGGCTGAACCAAAGCTGGGAGCCAAGATCTCATTCCAGGTCTCCCACATGGTTAGCAAGAACCCAATGACTTAAGCCATTCCTGCTGCCTTCCTGAGTGTGCATCAGCGGGAAGCTGGAGACAGGAGCAGAGCCAGGACTTCAGCCTGGGACCTCAAATAGGGGATATGTCTGCCTCTACCAGCGGGTTACCTGCTAAGTCAAACACCTGTCTCACCCTTCACATTCCTATTTACATTAAGAGATGTAACTTACTACAAAGAAAAATCCAATAGAGTGGGTCTTAACTACTGCCTGGAAGTACTTCCCCTAAAAGAGAAACATATGAAAGTTTATTCAGAAGAAAAATGTGTCTGAAAATAGCGATCACATTCCAAAGACAGCAAATTTTGGAAAAACCACCAGCTTTCGTGTAACAATCTCTTCCAGCAAGTTGAGAAAGTTATTCTTATCTTTTTCATACATATTTTCATATTGAGATACTCATGTATGATTGCAAGGGGCTAGGTACCTCTTCCTGTTCACACAGAAGCAGCAGGAGCTGGGAGCTATCCCTAACCCTAATCAAGAGCTGGGAGTAACTCAGGGAATCCAGGGACACGGTGCACAGCTAGAATGAAAGTTGCTAAAAGACAAGGCCTACAAAATAGGTCTTCACTTGTCCTTTTTTTTTTTTTTTTAAGATTTTCATGTGCCTGGTGCCGCAGCACAGTAGGTTAATCCTCTGCCTGCAGTGCTGGTATCCCATATGGTCACCAGATCTAGTCCTGGCTGCTCCACTTCCAATCCAGCTCTCTGCTATGGCCTGGGAAAAGCAATGGAGGATAGCTCAAGTCCTTGGGCCCCAGCACCCACGTGGGAGACTGGGAAGAAGTTCCTGGCTCCTGGCTTCAGATTGCCACAGCTCTGGCCATTGTGGCCATTTGCAGAGTGAACCAATTTATTTATTTGAGAGGCAGAGTTATAGACAGTGAGAGGGAGAAACAGAGCGAGAGGTCATCCATCTGTTGGTTCACTCCGCAATTAGCCGCAATGGCCAGAGCTGGATTGATCTGAAGCCAGGAGCCAGAAGCTTCCTCCCGGTCTCCCACATGGGTGCAGGGACCCAAGCACTTGGCCATCTTCCACTGCCTTCCCAGGTGCATTAGTAGGGAGCTGGATCAGGAGCAGCAGCCAGGACAAGAACTGGTACCCATATGGGATGTAGGGGCCACATGCAGAGGCTTAACCTACTATGCCAAAGTGCCAGCCCCTGAACTTGTCCTTTTAATGAGACAGTAATAGTTATCAGGGATGGTGGATCTCCCAACAGTATTTCTTTTATGTTGGGCTGACAGACAAAAGTACAGAACACACAAGTAAATTGGATTTATTCAGTAAGTAATTTTTAATAAGTGTATCCTGTGTCATATCTGTATCACACTTATCGTAAAAAGTTATTATTTATCTGAAATTCAATTTTACTAGATGTTCTGCCCTTTATTTGCTTGATCTGTGGACATATTTAATAATTTCATTCTTTTATTAAAAGATATATTTATTTGAAAGGCAGAGTTACAGAGAGAGAGAGAGAAAGAGAGAGAGAGAGGTCTTCCATCTGATGGTTCACTCCCCAGTTGGCTGGAATGGCAGGAGCTGCACCCATCCAAAGCCAAGAGCTTCTTCCAGGTCTCCCATGTGGGTGCAGGGGCCCAAGGCCTTGGGACATCTTCTACTGCTGTCCCAGGCCATAGCAGAGAGCTGGATCAGAAGTGGAGCAGTCAGGTCTCAAACTGGCACCCATATGGGATGCTGGCGCTTCAGGCCAAGGCATTAACCTGCTGCACCACAGCACCAGCCCCAATAATTTCTTTCAGAATTATCAGTAAATTCCCTTGGCTCACAAATTTTTACCATCAGTCCAGACATAAAAATCCTCTGAATTCCAGACCCATAAAAGCAACTGCTTACAGGACATCTCCACTTGTCCCTTTCTCTTTTCCCCAAGAGTCTCCACACAGAATTTCTCCTAGATGTCTCTTCCTTGGAACAAGGGAGCCTCTTGCCAATCAACCAATACATAACTGTAGGAAGGGCAAAAATGGCAGAATGTTTTGCATTTATAAACCAAGCCCCAGGCTTTCACTTTCACTTCCAAACACACCACTGAAAACTTCTCATGGAAGCTACTTTTCTTTTTTTTTTTTTTTTTTTTTTTTTTAACTCTGAAACCTCCCATTCCTACCCTGGTTATTCCTACCTTGGTTACTCTTCACTGTTAGAGTTAACAGGATACAGTTTTCTAGGATCTCAATAATTCTTTCCCAATCAAAAGACAAAAGAAATTTCATGAAATCAGAAGAGAATACATAATATTCAAATCTGAGTAATTTTCAAATCATAGTTTCAAAAAAGAGAGCTCCAGGACACTACCTGACAAATCTTTGTGTAGTATGTTTGATGAATATTATAAGGTCATGGTAGGTCTTCCATAGCAAACATCAAGGAATCCAAAACCTAGATAACCAGAGCAACTCAGAACAGACCAAATCTTTTCTAATCTAATGTAGTCCAATAAATAACTTTTCTAATTTCTCACCAGCTGTTCCTCTTGAGATTCTCAGTAGGATCAGTTGGGGCTTGCTGCAGCTAATGGTCACCACTCCTAAGATGACACAGATGTTGACGAAGAGCACACAAAGCAAGGAGGGTTTACTGGTTTATTATGTTTTCAAAAATTTAAGAGCCTATTCCCGGTGCCTAGCAGAGACAAACTGGACCATGACACTTTCTGTTACACAGTTTTGCTAAGTCAGCACTCATAAAATAGGTCAACAATGGCAGAAACGTGTTCAGAAATGGCCAATATGACTACATAAGTTGCAAAAGTGACCAGGTCAAAAAGAAGGTAAATAACCATGAGAGAAAATCAATTTAAAAGATGGCAGCACAAAGCAAACCCCTGCTTTGAATTCCTCTATTACATAACCAAAGACTTATATAAAAGTTAGGAATAAATAATGGAGACAGCAATAGACATTGTTTACGTGGGACACAAAAAGGTATAAATGTTTCTTGAGGAGATCTGAAATGATTGCATTAAATAAGAAAAGTCTGTCATAAAGGTTAAGCTTTGATAAGTACTTTTCTACCATATTGGCACATTATCTCCATATCATGAATTTTTCTTATACTTCAAATATTGAGGAAACAATCACATTTGAAGGGATGATCTTTTTTTTTTTTGCACACATCAATGTCAAAAGTTTATATGCGTTTTCAAGAACATGATGGGAAATGTTTTCTGATGTTGCTATGTCATAGGTCTCTGAAATTGTCTAAAGACACTGTTGTATAATAAAATATATCTGTCAAACCAGGACAAAAATAATAATAATTAAGTTTCTTTTTTTCAAATATATGCAGCCAAATTATTAGCTCCCTCAAATAAAAAAGTTGGTACAGACAGCCTGCAGAGGCCGTTTCACAGGTGCCCAGTCAAACCTGTGATCTGTGGAAGACTTCAGGGGCACTGGGTGTTGTAAATCCTGTTATATCATCAAGAGCATTGTCACTATCCCAGGTTAGCAGAGTTGTCACCTATTTCTTATAGACTTTCCCACCATCAATTTTCTTCCCGCTAATGAATTTATGAACTCTAAACACACATATTTCACTTTCTCCTATCATCTTACTGATACTCCGATACTTTCCCTAAAAGATAACTGAAATGCTTTCATCCTCAGATGTCATCAATTAATCCTTTCCAATAATCACTTTTTTTTCTTGAACATTGTATTTAATGATTCTCTCGGGCCATCTGAAACACTGAAATCTGTACATGACAGCAATCATACTATTCAAAACATTTTCCTGCACATGTCACTACGAGGAAAACTACCCACCCTGAGTATAGCTATTAATGTCAAGCAGATTGTCATCTGGGAAAACAAAAATGCATCAAAATCAGCTTCGGACAAAGTACAGATCTATGGAAAAACACCAGGTTTTTATGTGCAAATGTGTTCAATGTCTGACTGAAATGTTTCAAGAATAAGTTAGGAATCTGTTCCTGCTCTGTGTAATCCAGGGCAATGATGTAATGAAAATAGTTTCAGAATTAAAGAGGTTTGGGTCAGGGCACACTCGGATTTTACCCAAGATGCATTTGCCCCGATTTCTAGTAAGCATTATAAAGAAACGTGTGGTTTCCAGGTTGGGTCGAGGACTCTGTTTAGGCTATCAAAGCACAGACCTGTTAGATAAGCTGGAGCGCTTGCCAGAATTTTCTTCCCCTGAAACTCAGTGAGGATCGTACCTCGAAAGCAATATGCGTTACAAACCACGCAGACTCAAGTTCCCACCTCCACAACTTGGCACCTGCGGCTTTGGGGGTATCCCTCGCCTCCTAACACTCAGACTAAACCGCCACCCCCGCCACCACCATGCCACTCTCCCTGCGCAGCTCTCAGAAGGGCTCACTCAGCACCGAGCGTCCGTGAGAGGCACCTGCAGCCCTCCCGGTCCCGGCAGAGTGAACTCACAGGGCCACCCAGCTTCCAACCGAGCGCGCACCCACAGACGTTCTCCTACTCAGCGTGCTGCAAACTACCCCAAATGAGTCACCATCTCAGCCCTATTACCCTACCCGAAAGTCCCTGCCGCTTTTTCCCCTCCTCCTGATAGTCCCCAGCACACCTGTCTACCTTTACGGCTGCCAGACGTCAGGTGCCCACGCTGCGCCCTCTTCCGCGCCCCCTCATTCCGACTGGAGCTTCCCCTTCAACCCAGCGGAAGGTCCGCTTACTCGCAGAACCCTCCTTCACCCAGACTTCTGTGCCCACCCGCAAACCGCCCCCAGTTCCCACCGTCTCGAGCGCCGGGTTTAAAAAAAAAAAAATCCACCATACCTGCCGAGAGCTCTGCGGCCGCGGCGAGCAGCAGGAGAGCCTGGCGGAGCGCAGAGAGGAGCGCCGGGGTCATGGCCACCAAGCGGCCGTGCAGGGGCTGCGAGGCCCCAGAGCGAAGCGAGGCAGCTGAGACAGCGCGGGCCGCTTTGAAGTTCCCGGGGCGCTGGAGGGGAGCGCAGCCCCCACACCCTTTTGAAATATGCGGTTGGCTCTAGTCGGCGCGGGCGCCCCCCTGCTCTGCCTGCCCCATCCCACGGCCCCCGCGGCTGGCGGTGCGCGGCGCTCCTGCCACTGGCCCTGGCTGCCGGGCTGGGAGGGGGTGGGGGGCCACAGAGCCCGCCCCTACCGCGCCTCCGCCCCCTGCGCCCTCTTCCAGCCGCCTGGCCCTGTGCTGCCGGCCAGGCGAGCGAAGGCGGCCCCAGCGCGGGGCAGTGAGAGCGCCCACAGCTGGGACGAAGAAAGACGGAGCCCCCAAGACTAGATACTCTAGAAGAGAGTCTGGGACGGGAGGAAAAGCCCCGCTGAGACTTTAGGGAAACTTAAGCTACAATTAAGCAGCGATTGTTTTCCTGGTGATCAGCTCTGTAATCTCCTACAGAAGAGCCACACTTCCAGCTTTCTCGGCGTTTGTTTATTGCCCAGTGTCCTTCAGTGTAACTAGATTGTGCCATGAGAAACCCTCCGGTGTTCCTGCACGCTTGTCCCACTACCACGTCTTAGCTGTGGACGCGCCTGTCAAAGGGCGCCCTCTCTGTCCATCCCAGAAAATAACCCGTCATCGACTGCCTTGGGGCCCCTGGCTTTGACATAACAAAATTAATCTCTTACCTGACGCCTTCTGACGCTTTATTTGGCGACCATAGCCGAAGCACCTGCACCAGATGACGTGGCCATCTCCAATGCGCAATCCAGAGATCCGAGGTAGGAGGTAAAGGACCCCACCTGTAGAAGGTACCTAGGCAGCTACAGTTTGAGGATTTGAAGAACTGGAGGGGGAAAAAAAAAAAGCTAGCACCCAGACTAAGGGCAGACAGAGAATTGATTAATGCATTAGAAACGCGTTTCAGTACTGTTTAAATCCCTAGAGCTTGATTGTCAAATGGGTGTGCTTCCCATGTGGATTTTGATTGCAAATACAAAGGCAACATTACCAATTAGCAGACATTAGTGTAAAGTCAGTTCACCTATGTTGCCTAAACATTAAAGTAAGTGAGATCATTTTACCCTGATCAACAACACACACACACACACACACACACACACACACACACACACTATCAGTGGTGTTACTGCTGTTAGGGGGTTCCTTGGATAGTGTTTGAGTCATATAATTGCTTTAGAGTAAGAGATTACTTGCTCAACACTCAATAACAAACATATTCTCTCTGAGGTCTGGGAAAGACCTTGCCTTTGCTATCAGAAGATCACAGTTCTGGAGGCGGCACAATTGGACTTTGAGACATGATGGTGACCGAGCTGAAGATCTCTCCCACCGCCACATTGGATAAATCAAAACATTCCTGAACATAAAAAGACTTTGTTCTCATTTTATCCTCCAACCAAACAAACAAAAAAAGAGAGAGAGAGAGATGTGGGACACGTCTAAGCCCTTCCAGACACCCACAAAACAGATGCTTTAAAAAAAAGGCAAGAAAATGCTAGGACACATTATATTTTGACTGACTTGGCTTGCTCATTATTTGGTAACTGTACTCTGGATTGTAATCTGCTCTTGTGTCATAAGGTGTGGAGCCTAAAGAGAAGAATTGAGTGTGGTCCTCAAAAGACTGGAACTTAATTCCTCCCTTTTTCTCAGCACTGTAGTTAGGATCAAAAACCATGCATGTGAGAGCATGGTTGAACTGTGGGAATTACACTTATGTCAGGTATTTACTCTCCACATACTTATTTTGTCTCCAATACAGTAGGCAATGTCCTTTGCAAGTTGGAAAGCTCCCATTTTCTAAGAAATCGAGATTATCTAGAGAAGCCTGATAGCTTTCCTCTAAGTCTAATGGTGCATTGTCAATATGGTATCCAGTAGCTACATGTGGCTATTGATCACTTGCAATGTGTCTAGACCAAATTGACTTTTACCAAATTTCAGAGACTTAGTACAAAACTAAGAATGTAAAATCTAATATTAATTATTTCTCTCTGCTCACATATTGAGGTGGTGAGATTTTGGACATATTGGATTAAAATACAAACATGTGCCATAATGACATTTTGCTCATATATAAGTATGGTCTCTTTTATGAATACAAAATATTTATTTAAAATTTATTTATTTACCTTCATTTTATTTGAAAGGTAGAGACACACAGAGAGAAAGATCTTCCATCCATGGGTTCACTCCTCAATTGCACTAAATAGCCAAGGCTGAAACCAGGAGCCAAAAAATCTAATCCAGGTCTCCCATGTGAGTAGCAGGGACCTAAATACTTGAGCCATCATCTGCTGCCTCCAGGGTGTGCATTAGCAGGGAGCTGGATCAAAAACGGAGGAACCAGGCATGAACCAGGCCATTTTATATGGCTATGGGCATCCCAAGCAGTGACTTATCTACTATGCTAAATGACAACTCCATAAACTATTTTTTTGTTTGCTTCAAATAGTGCTCATTTAAAAGAATATGTAGACATTTATACTCATAAGATGTTATAGCTAACACCCAAAGGAAACAACCAAAAATCTTTGAAGATTATATGCTTAAAAATGAGATCCTGAATTTCCACATTGTTGTTGGCTTTAGCAAATTTAGAGTTAATTTCTTGCTAATATTTTGTATAGAAGAACAATGAGGAAAATTTCTACCATTACAGTCAGTAATTTATTTTTTTAAAGATTTTTGTTTATTTATTTCAAAGAGTTACACAGAGAGAGAAGGAGAGGTAGAGAGCAAGCGGGAGGTCTTCCACCCACTAGCTCACTCCCAAATTGGCCTCAACAGCCGGAGCTGCGCTGATCCGAAGCCAGGAGCCAGGAGCTTCTTCCAGGTCTTCCACGTGGGTATAGGGGCCCAAGGACTGGGGCGATTTTCCACTGCTTTCCCAAGCCATAGCAGAGAGCTGGATTGGAAGTGGAGAAGCCGGGACTCGAACCAGCAACTATATGAGATGCCGACACTGCAGGTGGTGGCTTTGCCCGCTACGCCACAGTGCCAGCCCCAGAGTTAAATTTTATATTCCACAAAAGACAACGATAATGTTTAGCAATAACCTTGCTTATAACATACAAAGGAACTTCAAAAAGTTTGTGAGGGGCCAGTGCTGTGGTGTAGCGGTGTTCAGTTGCCATCTGTAGCACCAACATCCCATATGGGCACCAGTGGCTCCTCTTTTGATCCAGCGCCCTGCTAATGTGCCTGAGAAAGCAGGGGAAGATGGTCCAAGTGCTTGGACCTCCACACCCATGTGAGAGACCCAGAACAAGTTCCTGGTTCCTGGCTTCAGATCGGCCAAACTCTGGACATTTTGGCCATCTGGGGAGTGAACTACTAGATGGAAAATCTTTCTTTCTGTCTCTGTCTCTCTTCTTCTGTAACTCTGCCCTTCAAATAAATAAATAAATCTTTTTTTAAAAAAGTTTGTGGAAAGTGGAATTAAAAGATAAGTTTATTTTGGTGCAAGAATTTTGAACTCTGTCTTTTCATAAATGCATTTTCCATTAACTTCTTGAAGGTCCCTTGTATGGATGTTAGTGTTGTATTTGGATGTTTTTCTTTTTTCCTCTTGCAAATAACCAACAAGGTGCAAAGTGTTTTCAACTAACAATCCAATCAAGGGAAGAATCACAGTTAACTATTTGCTGAAGCTTGTGAAAGGCAAATTACAGGGGCCGGTGCTGTGGCTCACTTGGCTGATCCTCCACCTGCTGCGCCAGCATCCCATATGGGCACCAGGTTCTAGTCCCGGTTGCCCCTCTTCCAGCCCAGCTCTCTGCTATGGCCCAGGAGGGCACTGGAGGATGGCCCAAGTGATTGGGCGCCTGCACCCGCGTGGGAGACCAGGAGGAAACACCTGGCTCCTGGCTTCAGATCGGCGCAGCACCAGCCCTAGCAGCCATTTTGGGGGGAACCAACGGAAGGAAGACCTTTCTCTGTCTTTCTCACTGTCTAACTCTACCTGTCAAATAAGTTAAAAAAAAAAAAAAGGCAAACTTCTGGGTAGAACTTCCCCAAAAGGGTGAAGTGCTCCCCTGCCCAGCTAGCTCTATGAAGAAAGTATACTCTGATTCCTAGAACAGATTTTTAAAAGTCAATAGTATCAACATGTCAAATAGTGATTTCTTCCTAATACCCAGAAATAACCATTTAGCAACTGTGAGACTGAAAAATGTAATAATGTTATATAAACGTATTACTGTTAAATGATAGAAATAATTAGATGATTCTTGATCACATTTATATCTGAAGCATAAACATAAAACAGATTTTGTTACTAGCATGCCAGTAGAAAAATGAAGTTGGTTCAATAAGTGTATATATGCAAAAACATTTCAATTATATATCAATATTCTCAATAATCTCTTTCTGACAGATCTATGAAATAATTCAGAATACAACATCAATATACCTCTTCATTGTAAAGGCCAAGAAAAATAGGGTTTAAGTAGCTTGGCTATTCTATTGGATTTTAAATTAGTATCCATTAATGAGTTATTTAATTAACCTTAGTTAACTATTCTTTTTTTAAATGAACATTAGCTAATTTAATGTCCCCCAACAGAATGAGTCTCTTCTGGATGATCAACGTGAAAGAGAAACTCCACAAGTAAGAATTATCTCAGATATTTCACAGTGCTGGGGATGGTGTCATAATGGTAGTGTCCACCTTCTCCATGATTACTACAAAAATGAGTGTGCTCCAGCTGTAAATCAAACCCTGGGTCTACCAAAACTGGTAGACAGATCATAGGAGCCTTCATCTCATGGAAATGCAACCAGTTATTCAAATCGCCATCAGAATTCAATGGGCAGGAATAACTAAATTTCTATTGCTTAATGACAGCTATGCTGTCATTAAGTTGTGTGTAGTTTATTTCCCACATGTTTGTCGTACTGCTAAAACAAGCAAAACTACTGCATTGCCAGGAGTATAAAAATATTGCATGTACAATTATATACAGTATATAATACTTAACAATGACAACAAACATCTTAGTGGTTTTGGTGTGTAGTATACTATACTTTTTATATTTATTTTACAGTGTACTTTTTATATTTATTTTAGCATTTACTTAAATCTATATATATATATATATATTAACTGTAAAATATCCAAGCAGGGCCTTCAGGAGGTATTCCAGAAAAAGGCATTATTATCATAGGAGACTACAGCTCCAGCTCTATTCATATTGTTGCTAGCAAAGACCTTACAGTGAGACAAGATATGGAGGTAGAAGACAGTGAAATTGATGATCCTGACCCCATATAGGCCTCAATGAATGCCCATGTTTGTGTCTAGTTTTTAACAAAAAGGACTAAAAAGTTAAAAAAGTTTTAAAATAGAAAAAAATGTCTAGGGACAGGCTTTGTGGCACAGCAGATTAAGTTACCACCTATGACACTGGTATCCCATATGAGAGCCGGTTCATGTCCTATTTACTTCCAATCCAGCTCCCTGCTAATGCACCTAAAAAGGAGTGGAAGATGGCCCAAGTACTTGAGCCCCTGCTACCCATGTGAGATACCAGGATGGAGTTCCTGCCCCCAGGTTTCCATCTGGCCAAGCAACAGCCATAGAGGCCATTTGGGGAGTGAACCAGTGGATGCAAGATTTCTCCCTGTCTCTCCCTCTCTCTATGTAACTCTGCCTTTCAAATAAAGTAAATCTTAAAAAGAAAAAAAGCATACATACCTTTAATTTGCTTTATAATCACAAGCTTAATGCACCACTAGTCATAATATTCAACAAAAAAAGTAGAAAGACCACTGTTCACAGGAATATAGACAAAAGCTATAAACAATAATCATATCATAAGATGCCAGCTTTGTTCTCACACATTGTTGTTTTTTTTTCTTTTTGTATTCTATATTAACTGCCATGGTTATCTACTTACAAAGTATCTATGAAATACATGAACTCTGTTCTCTTTGTATTAATAAAAAGAAAAAAGAAATTAAAAAGTCTTCTAGAAGGATATAAAGATTTATTTCTATAGCTATAGGATGTGTTTGCATTTTAAGTTATGTATTACTACAAAAGAGTCAAAAGTTTAAAAAAAAACAAATAAGTTTTTAAAATTACAATAACCTTAGGTTAATTTACTACTGCACACACACAAAAAAAACTTGTAAGTCTAGCATAGCCTAAGTGTCCAGAGTTTATAAAGTCAACAGTGGTGTGCAGTAGTATCACAGCCCTTCACATTCACTAATCACTCATTGACCTACCCAGATCACAAAGCAATTTCCAGTCCTGCAAGCTCTACTCATGATAAATACTCTACCCAGATGTCCCATTTTTCATCTACTACCCCACATTTTAATTGTACCTTTTTAAATGTTTAGATACATTTAGAGACACAAATACCATTTGTCACGATGGCTAACAGTATTGGGTGCAGTAGCGTCCTATAAAAGTTTCAGTCTAGGAGCAGTAGGCACTACTACACACCTAAGTATGTGGTAGGCTACACCATCAGAGTTTATGCAGTGATACTGTATAATGTTTGTACAATGGTGAAATCACCTAACAATTTATTTCACAATGCTTCTCCATTGTTAAGTGACACAAGACTCTATTATTAAAATTAATTTCACCTATTTGTTTTCATGTTTAATATGACCACTAGATATTTTGTATAACATATATGGGCAACAATATGGCTTTTTTTGGATAGTACAGTCTAAAGAATCCTCATCAGATGGCAAGGATCCTTATCTTGTCTCAAGAAGCAGTGTAAGAAAGCCACGGGTGGTTAGCAACCTTGCAAGTCAGTATATGGTCCTGCAATGATGCAAGTAGGATCTTTTGAATTCTTGGTGCAAAGCTCTGTGACAGTACAGAAAAAAAGTTAATAAGTCAAATATTTAAGTTCATTATTTGTAAGAGTATTTTAAACTGTGTCTTTGAATGTATTCCCCTTCCTATTGTATGTCCCAATTTCAATACTATGAAAGCTTTGAAGTAAAGTCTTAACCATCAATATATTGAGTCAAAAATCTGGCACAGTATATTCTTGGACAATTATAAATATTTCTGAAGTACTTGATTCCTTAATATCACTTTCATGGCAACCAAGAAAATACTTTCATTCTTATAATGTGTAAATGTTTCCCAATTTAAACTTTATTTATACACAACACACACACACACACACTCTGGAAATTAATCCAATCTAAAGCCAATAACATTTTTAATGAACTAATATTAAGAAAATAGTCTTGGGTGGAGCATATTGAGTTGCTCATGTTATTTAATATAAACAATGGAAATACATTGTTTAAAATGTGACATAACACATCTTTCTTCCATATTTTTGTACATAACAGAAAAAAATTTACATGCAAGATTTTTAAATTTCACTGGAAAGAAATTTACATGCAAATGTGTTTCTCAACATTTAGCATTCCCCTACCCTTAATCATCTATTTGTACGTATTCATTGCCATGGTAACATTACATCATGACTCCAGAAAGAGTAACCAAAAGAAAACATAACCAAAAGAAAACAACAACAAATAATTGAGGGGTTCATAACCCATCAGCAAAACACAGTTTGTGTGAGTAAATCTTACATAAGCAAGAAGGCATAGAGACTTGAGATTGTAAAGATTTGATACATTTGCAGAATACCATTCCAAATTAATAAGGCACATAAATGTATGTAGTAGCTGAATTCTGAAAAAGACTACATAGTAGTTGGGTGTGGTTGTTTGAGTTTTTTTTTAATCATACAGTTTTCTTTTTTTATTATCCCTTCCAGAATATCCAATGCCATGCATCTTAATTTCTCATTTCATCTTGGAACATGAACTTATCATGGAATGAGCATATGGTGAGGAGGCATGCTACAATAATTTGCTATGCACTATCAAGGCCTAATCTTTTCTCATTTTACTGTATTTTTCCTTCCCCAAAGTATATCCCAAAAGAAGTGCATGACACACTCATCTCTACTCAACTCATCTCTGAATCCCACAAATCTTTGCAGTAGGAAATCTTGGGGTATTTTGCTTTTTTTTATTTCTGTTCTTTTTCTAATTATTAATTTCCACTTCATGAAAAATACTTTTGTGGTTTAAGAACTTCATTGAGGTAATGCCATACATGCCTTCAATGCACTTACCAAAAGAGACAGCTCAGATTTTCTAAAGGGAAAATAATGACCTCTCTCGTGTGGACATGGGTAACACGGCCAAGTGGCAGTGGGGTGTGGAGGGAGGCATATATCTTACATTTTCCTAGCTGCCATGGCTAAAATCTTAAGGTTGATTTTAGGACTTACCTGTTCTCACCACCTTCCAAAATGGCTACACTATATCACTGATTGTTCAGATCCTTTTAAAATTATTGACATGGTCTTTCACGTAATTCAAACTTATCTCTGCTCTTACACTGACAAAGGTCATTGTGCTGGGTTCACTAGCTACACTTAAAACAAGCCCTATAAAAGGCAGGTCAGAGACTCAGTTCCAGGTAAGCAAGCCACCACCACTTGAATCATTTTCTTAAACTGGGCCTTTAATTATACCCTGGCCAAGTGAGGTCATGGGGAGGTAAGAGTGTTGGATGATGCAGCACAAATTCAGTGATTCCTGGGAAAATAGCTCCTGGGGGAAAGAGTTATTAATTACCCTAAACTGCCAGCACCGTGACTCAATAGGCTAATCCTCCGCCTGCAGCACCAGCATCCCGGGTTCTAGTCCCGGTCGGGGTGCCGGATTCTGTCCCGGTTGCTCCTCTTCCAGTCCAGCTCTCTGCTGTGGCCCAGGAGTGCAGTGGAGGATGGCCCAAGTCCTTGGACCCTGCACCTGCATGGGAAACAGGAGAAGCACCTGGATCCTGGCTTCGGATCGGCGCGGTGCGCCGGCCACAGCGCACTGACCACAGTGGCCACTGGGGGGGTGAACCAACAGAAAAGGAAGACCTTTCTCTCTCTCTCTCTCTCTCTCTCTCACTGTCCACTCTGCCTGTCAAAAAAATAAAATAAAATAAAATAAAATAAAATAAAATAAAATAAAATAAATTACCCTAAACTAAAGCAACACTAGAATTCTGATTATCTTGACTGAAGAAAAAGAGTAGTTTATAGTTACTTGGAAAAATAGCAACCACGAACCACCTGTAGCTATTAAATACTTGAAATATGACTAACCATATTTGATATGTTCTATATGTACAAAATGCACACCAGATTTCAAAGATCTAAACCCCTCAAAAGGAATTTAAAGAATCTCATTAGTAACTTTTATATTGAGTCTGGCATTGTGGTGCAGTGGGTTAAGGTGCTGCTTATAGCACCAGCATCCCATATCAATGCCATTTCAAGTCCCAGTTGTGCCACTTCCAATCCAACTACCTTCCAATGCGCCTGGGAAAGCAGCAGAAGATGGCCCAAATGCCTGAACCCTGCAACTAATGTGAGAGACCCAAATGGAATTTCCAAGCTCAGGCTCCTGGCTTTGGCCTGATCCAGCTTCAGCCATGATGGCCATTTGTGAACTCAGCCAACAGAAGGAAGGTCTCTTTCGATTTGTCTCTCTCTCTCTTCCTCTGTAACTCTGCCTTTCAAATAAACAAATAAATCTTAAAAAATGGCTTTTATATTATGTGTTGAAAAATGTTTTTATATGTTGGATTAAATAAAATTCTACTAAAATTAATGTCACCTTTTAAATACAACTCCCAAAATTTTATATTATATATATATGGACCTCATTCTATTTCAAGTGGATAATGTTCATTTAATGAATTCTTATTGGAGAGCAGAGATAATTTTCCTTGGGCTTGAAATGTATCAGCAGCAAGACCTTTCATCCCAACACATTGTTCCAACTCTAATTCGCTTCGACACCTTTCACTTGTTCAATAGTAACCCATATTCAGGCAAAAATCAAGTCACATTTGGGTTTCTTTTATGTTGTCTAATGTCATTCTGGCTTTTGTCTCCATAGTCTGAGCCTTTAGTAATTTCATACCTGAGTTGATGTAATTACCAAGTAAATTGCCTTCATAACTTCATGTTGTCCCTTTCTCAGTGTATCCTCAAAGCCACGATGAGAACAACCTTCTATCAACCTGACTCTAGTTATGTTCTCCACTACTTTCAAATCTTCAGTGATTGCTTTTATCTGTGGAATGAAGGCCAAACTCTCAAACACATTGATTCTCAAACATTTTGGTATTAGGACCACTTTACAATTTCCAAAAAACTTGAGGACTATAATAAAGGGCTTATGTTTAAGTGGGGGTATATCCAATACATTAGAAGCTAGTTCTTTACTCATATTTAACATATTAAAATGAAAACTGAGAAAGCATGAAAATACAAAAGCATGCAAGACACAGTCTGTTAGCCTTCAGAGCAATGACATCACTGTACAGTTATGTAGCCTCCAAAACACTCCAGGATACACTTGTGGCATGGAATTGAAAAGGAAGTAACTTCTTTCTATTACTTACAGAAGTGGGTTTCACTTTGTGGATCCCACAAAGTTCTTGGCCACCTGAACCACCCCATGAACTACTACACTGGTCCATATCTACACTCTCTCCTACGTGACCCTCTCCAATTCCCATGAATGTAACTTGTATTTCTGTAATGTGCTCTGTCTGCCTTCTGAACACCAGATTTGTATGTCCTTCTGTCGTCTCTGCAAAAGTATCCCAAAGTTAGTCAAAACCAACACATTTTAAACAGAACACAATCTCACTTATCTCAGTAATTGTCACCACTCAAGCCAGACATATTGGTTTTTCTTTTTTAAAAAAAAATATCTATTTATTTATTTATTGTGTATTCATTTATTTGAAAGCCAGAGTGACACAGAAAGAAAGAGACAGAAAAAGATCTTCAATATGCTGGTTCACCCCTAACAGACAGGACTAGGCCAGGCTGAAGTCAGGAGCCAGGATCTCTATCCAAATTGCCTCTGTGGTTAGTAGAAACTCAAGAACTTGAGCCATCATCTGTTGCTTCTTAGGCACGTAAGCAGAGAACTGGATTAAAAACAGAGTAGCCAGGACTCCAATTGGCACTTCAATATGGGATGCAGATGTTTCAAGCAACCCTTGCGTTTTCTTTATGTCTTCCCTCTCCGTTATCCATCACATCCAATTAATCAGTAGTTTCTATGGATTCTTTTATAAAAATCACTCCAGTGTTTTACTTCTTTCCACCTTACTGCCGCTATTCTAGTTTAAATCACCACCTTCTTTCACTGAAATGCCATGAAAGCATCTTAACTGGTCTCCTTTTCTTGAGGCTCCCTCCCTTCTCATCTACTTGGGATCTTGTCACAAATGTGATCATGTCTGTTAAGAGTTATTTAAGACATCAGGCCATATCTAACCCTGGCATTATTTATTATTTAATCTCTCCAAACTCCAGTTTGTTTATCTGTAAAGTGAAGGTAATGTACTTAATAAACATAACTACCTCCTCTATTTGCTGTTAGGGTTAAATGACAAGCAAAATGTGCCAAGGAGTGTCTGGTACATTGTATGTGTCAATAAACTTTATTGTGTTGGATTATGAGGGTGATATTCATGACCTTGATGTCACTATACATCAACTGAAAACTATTCCATAGCCTAAACTTCAGGTTAAATTCCAAACCTCTTTCTCTGACTTAAAAGTCCATAAGCACCCAACTTCTGCTTATCAGTCCAACCTCATCTCATTTCATTTCTCTACCTTTCCTGCAAGCTGTCTCTTGCCTTCTTGTCTTTGACTATGGAGTCTGTGATTTTCTACATGAAATCACTCCTGTCATACCACCTAACCCACAGCTAGTTTCTCTATTCATTCTTCAGTTCATAAGTAGGAATCATTACCACAGGAATGTTTCCTCCCACCTCATCTCCCATCAAAAAGTCTGAGAAACGCTTCTTCTTGCTTGCTACACAGCACTGACAACATCTGTAACTTTCCACAATGTACAAGGAACCTCAAACATTTCATGGAAAGTGGAATTTAAAATAAGTTCATTTTGGTGCAAAAAACATCTGAAATCCTCGCATAGAAAGATCTTCAAAAAGTTTATGGAGGGGGCTGGCGCTGCGGCTCACTAGGCTAATCCTCTGCCTTGCGGGGCCAGCACCCTGGGTTCTAGTCCCGGTCGGGGCGCCGGATTCTGTCCCGGTTGCCCCTCTTCCAGGCCAGCTCTCTGCTGTGGCCAGGGAGTGCAGTGGAGGATGGCCCAGGTCCTTGGGCCCTGCACCCGCATGGGAGACCAGGATAAGTACCTGGCTCCTGCCATCGGATCAGCGCGGTACGCCGGCCGTAGCGGCCATTGGAGGGTGAACCAACGGCAAAAAGGAAGACCTTTCTCTCTGTCTCTCTCTCACTATCCACTCTGCCTGTCAAAAAAAAAAAAAAAAGTTTATGGAGGGAGGTGGGCAGTTGGCACACAGTTACATTGACACTTGGGATACCCATATGCCATAACAGAGTGCCTGGATACAAATTCTAGGCCTGAGTCTAGCCCTACTTTTCATTCCAGATTCCTGCTAATGCACACCCATAGAGGCAGCAGGTTATGGCTCAAGTTTTTGAGTCTTGACATCCACATGAGAGACCAGGATTAAGTTCCCGGCTCCTGACTGGAATGACTCAGCCCTGGCTCTTGTGGGCATTTGGGTGAGTGAACCAATGAATCTCTCTCTCTCTCTCTCAATCTGTGTATGTGTGTGTGTCTTTCAAATGAAAATAACACAAATCTTTTTTTTTTTTTTTTTTGGACAGGCAGAGTGGACAGTGAAAGAGAGAGAGAGACAGAGAGAAAGGTCTTCCTTTGCCATTGGTTCACCCTCCAATGGCCGTCGTGGCTGGCACACCGCGCTGATCCGAAGGCAGGAGCCAGGTGCTTCTCCTGGTCTCCCATGGGGTGCAGGGCCCAAGCACTTGGGCCATCCTCCACTGCACTCCCTGGCCACAGCAGAGAGCTGGCCTGGAAGAGGGGCAACCGGGACAGAATCCAGCGCCCCGACCGGGACTAGAACCCCGTGTGCTGGCGCCGCAAG
The DNA here is from genome assembly GCF_051225735.1 of Oryctolagus cuniculus. Lineage (NCBI taxonomy): Eukaryota > Metazoa > Chordata > Mammalia > Lagomorpha > Leporidae > Oryctolagus > Oryctolagus cuniculus. The sequence goes on along the minus strand of NC_142869.1, from coordinate 84,349,259 downwards.
GCAGAGGATTAGCCTAGTGAGCCGTGGCACTGGCCTCTTTTTTCTTTTTTTAAAGAGTTACTTATTTATTTGAAAGTCAGAGTTATAGAGAAAGAGAGGCAGAGAGAGGAGACAGATCTTTCATCCGCTGGTTCACTCCCCAAATGATCACAACAGCCAGGGCTGGGCCAGGCTGAAGCCAGGAGCCAGGAGCTTCTTCCAGGTCTCCTCATAGGTACAGGTTCCCAAGCATTTGGGCCATCTTCCACTGCTTTCCCAGTCACATTAACAGGGAGTTGGATCAAAAGTGGAGCAGCCGGGACTTGAACCAACACCTATATGAGATGCTGGCACCACAGGCACTGGCTTTACCCACTATACCACAGCACTGGCCCCAGTGTAAAACTTTTTTTTCAGTTCATATAAATGCATATTATAAAAAGGATGGATTTAAAATTTATTTACACCAAAATAAATTTTAATTTAATTTTTCTATGAACTTTTTGAAATGTGGTTTTTATTGCAATCACTCCTCTTCACATTTCTGCCACCTAAGACTTTAAGCTTCCAGGGTAGAAGTTGTGTCTTCTTCACTGTCCTGTTCTTGGCATCTGAAATCAGCATGGAACATAATAATCACTCAGTAAATATTTGTTGAATGAATGAGTAAATAATCTGTGGGACGCTCGCTCAAACTGCTTTTCCAAGTATATTTTATCTTTCCCTCTGAATAAAAGAGTTAGCTTCACAACAGCAGAATTTTTGTAACCAAAAATTCCCCTCCTTTGTGTCTACATTGCCAAACCTGGGGCAGTAATTTGAGTTAAAGAAGTAGAGGTAATGCCAAAGCTGAGAGAGTAACCTCAGAAATGACCGGGGTGTATGTTAAGGACTCTCTGGCCAAGGAAACTGCAAATCTATGTCAAGTGAGATTTTTAGTTGAAGAAAATCCAAAAATGAAATCTGCCTTAATAAATTTAAGCAAAAATGTGCATCCTGAGGCAGGCAGCAGATGATGGCTCAGTATTTGGGTTCCAGCCACCCAAATTGGAGATCTAAATGGAGTTCTGGGCTCCTGGCTTCAATCCTGGTCCAGTCATGGCTGTTGTGGGCATTTGAGATGTAAGCCAGTGGACAGAACCTCTCTGTGTCTTTCTCTCTGCCTGTCTAATAAAATGAAAATAAATAAATTTTTAAAAGTTTAATCAGAAGTTAAATTTATAAAAGAATATTAAGTAACTTATAGTGTCTCCAAAAAGGCTCAAGAACTAGGTTTGGGTTGTATAAACAGGGACAACGTCCCATATTCTTCACCAGAACTTGCCTTGGGGAAGCTACTGCACTGCCCCTGCATTGGGCACCATCAACACTCTGGATGATTCTTCGGGGCCTTCCCCACCTGCTGCATTTGAACACTGAATATGGCTGTCTTTAGCCTCACCATCACTCAACAGAGGATTGAATATCAGGTTTTTTATAGAGATACTTAAAGGGTGAGGGATTCAGAAAGTAGAGAATTCTGCCCCCAGTAAGATAGATATTCAAAGGCACTAGAGGTCCTAAAGAAATGACAAGCTCAGATTCTAGTCTCTCTATTCCAGAATACAAGCAATTTGATTAATTGATTAATTTTACCAAAGGTATAGTCAGAACTTGAGGTTTCTGATCTCCTATAACCCATATTTAGCCACAATTTTGTCATGTTTCATATGCATCTATAAAATCAGCAAAGTAATTCCAAAACTTGTTTTGTGAATAGAATTATTCAGGCTATTATGCAAATAAAATGTGTTATTATTATAACATAATGGGATAGTTATATTTCCTATTCACAAAACCTTTAATTAATTAGATAAGATTGGGGCCGGCACTGTGACGCAGTGGGTTAACGCCCTGGCCTGAAGCACCGGCATCCCATTCGAGGCCTGCGCTCTCTGCTATGGCCTAGGAAAGCAGTAGAGGATGGCCCGAGCCCTTGGGCCCTGCACCCACATGGGAAACCCAGAAGAAGCTCCTGGCTCCTGGCTCCTGGCTTCAGATCAGCGCAGCTCCAACTGTTGCAGCCAGTTGGGGAGTGAATCATCCGATAGAAGACCTTTCTCTCTCTCTTTGCCTCTCCTCTCTCTGTGTAACTCTCACTTTCAAATAAATAAATAAATCTTTAAAAAAAGAGATAAGATTATGAGAAAACTTTTTAAAACATGTATGTATGTATGTATGTATTCAAAAACTAGGGTTACACAAAGAGAGGGAGAGACAAAGAGATTTTCTGTCTACTGATTACTCCTAAATGGCTTCAGTATCTATGGCTGGGCCAGGCCGAAGCCAGGAGGCAGGAATTCCACCTCAGTATCCTACATGTTAAGTGGCAGGGGTCCAAGTTCTTGGGCCATCTTATGCTGCTTTCCCAGATGCATTAGCAGCAAATTGAATAAAGCAGAGTAGCCAGAACTTGAACTGACACTCTGATATAGGATACCAGACTTGCAAGCAGTGGCTTAACCTGCTGTGCCACAATGTTAGCCCTGGAGAAAGTTTTTCTGAATTAAGAAGTTAGATAAGTAAAAGGAATAGATACTTATCACTTAGGTGAGAATAAAAGACTAGAATATGAAATACAATTAAAAGTATTTTGTTAAATTGCTCTCAATCTGAAAAATACTAGATCTTTGGTTTTTTTCTGTTATGATGATATCAGTTCATTTTCTGTTTCTATAACTGAATATCATAGAGAATTTATAAATAAGAAAAATTTATTTGGATCATGGTTCTGGAGGCTGGGAAGTCAAGTCCATCTGCTGAGGACCTACTGAGTTGGCTAGCCAAAGGGAGCTACTTTGATAACAAAGCCGCCTTCCAGTAACCCATTAATCCATAAGTGGATTAATCCATTAACAAGAGTATAGCCTTCATGACCTAGTAACCTCTTAAAAGTTCTGCCTCTCAAACATCATCAACATATTACGTTGGGATTAAGTTCCCAAGACATAAAATTCAAGGGACACATTCAAACCATAGCAGATGATAAATGAAGTTAATGCAAAGCTACTGGCTACCACATGACCTGTTTCTAAATGAAAGGGACCACATGTTTGGGTTGTTCCCTTCCATTTGCCAAGTTTTATTGCTTGGGAAGGGGAAAGCATGGAGGAGGGAAAATACATTCTAGCAGAGGTCTGGTTCTACCGAGTTTTTCAAAACAAGATAAAAATAAAATGGAGAAAATGAAAAAGAATATAAATGGCAAATATCCTGAAAATATTTATCATAACAATTACTTTACTTTCTATCAACTCCAAGAAATCCAGTTTGTCCAAGGGTTGTTCTGGGCCCTAGAACTGGAAAAGGGAATGAAAAGAAAAGAACAATGATAGAATACATTACAGCATGAGGCTCCAGAAGTGCGAATTGGAGAGTGATAAAAAATCTCAGTAAAATCCCAACTCAGTTACTTCCTGTTGGCATGGACATGATAACTTTCTGCATCCTGCTGCCAAATAGGGTACTTATCTTCAAATAAAGACCCAAAATGTGTCTCTGCTTTTAGAATTTTATACTAAATCATTGTCAAACCACCCATTTCCTTTTAGATCACTCCTGCATCAAAATGACTAATTACACAGCAACTGAAGTTTTGGAAGTTGGAGTATTATCTTTTGGCTGTTCCTCCATTGTGGAGAGATACAAAAAAACTGATACCTCTAGTCAAGAATTCTATGAGAATCAAATTCTGAAGAAACTCTGTTATGATTGAAGGAAAACCTCACCCAATACTTGATACATTTCTCAAAGTCAAGTTGGCTCACAGCTCATCACCACTCCCTCCTTAGCCACACAGGGCCAAAGGAATTGGAGCAGAGCCTTCTGGCCCACATTAAAATGGAAAAAACATGCCTCACTCCAAAAAAAAAAAAAAAACTTAAGTAACTTCAGCTCATTGTTATTATTTCCAGCTTCTCCTATTCCCCACCATTTTGTTTCCTCTCTTCTACACAATGGCTGCTAGTCTCCTATCCATTCCTCTAATAAAAAACAGAAAGATTCAAAATCATATGTTGATTGGTTGACGAATTATGTTTCCAAATGAACAAGATCCTGTCAAGTTGTCACTCCAGCCCGGTACTTATATATTGTACATATAAGCTTATTTTGAAGAAAGAAAACCTATTGTTAAAAAAGACTTTGAGAAAACAGCAATCTCATTAGGGAGAAATTTCAAGGGTACAGGGAAGCTTGGAATTCCACTGTGAAGAGACTCTAAAAGCACTCCTGTAAAGGGATCATAATCTGCCTTAATGAAGTCATATATCTTCCAGAGTTTCAATGGACAGAATATGTCCTGGTGAGTAGAAGGGAATGGACAGATTTCTCAATAATCAACTCTGCCACGACCACATGGGCACCGAGAGTGGGGACATGCGGGAACATGACTGGGAGAAAATGTTCACCATCTAATACTATGGCTCAAATGCAGGAAACAACTGTTCTCTGAGTTCCCAGTATTGGAGATGACACAGGCTTGCACATTTACACAAACTCCACTTAGAGCTCACAGATAATGAAAAGAGAAACAAAACCAGATAGGGACAAATCACCAGCAATAGAGTTCATAAAATATAATTTGCTCATGCTTTATTTTGTTTTCTCCTAGAAAGACATTTCTTCCCCGAGCTCCAGGCTCATTTTCCTGTGTCCCAGGCTGCAGAGACCATCTTTAACTTGAGGGGGAAGCTGACTCCAGAGAGCAGCAGGCATTCCCTCTTGCCTTTCTAAAGCCCACCTTCGAAGTGTTCTCTCTTTTCCAAGAATCCTCCTCTTCACCACATGATTGACTCCAGGAATAGTCACCTCTTTTAACTGAGACCCCTCACCCCCCTCCCAACCACATATGTGTGGCCTTACCACTTCACAGGAGAACCACAGCAGAATACAAAGAGAAAAGCATCACAGGAGGCTCAGGCAGGCATGTACATGTGTGCACGCGCACATGCACATACCCAGTAGAGGCAGACAGAATCAATTGCTTTACCAGCTTTATCTCTTTGTAGATGACTGACAAAAGTCTGCAATCAAAAACACCGAAGATGAGTTATCCCTAAAGAATGTGGCCTGCCCATTACTTTGCTGCATCTGTTTCTTAAGAGGGCAAACCCAGAAAATCAGGTAGGAGCAGAGAAGTGGACAACCCTTGTTTTCTGCTTCTTCAAGTTTCTAGAACCTGTCACATTACAGAACAGCAACACATCTGGAAATTTCCCATGGCCTTAAGAAAAATGAAACTGAGAATAATGACTTTTCACACTCATAAATCTGAGAGATCAAAGTATCTAATAGCTCATGGCAGAGAAGCAGATAGAAAACTTGATGTTTGTTATGATTTGATTAAGACTGTTCCACAAATCCCCGAAGTCTTACATAACTTACAAGTTTCTGGGCTCATTAATACATATTTATAGTATATCAAAGCACTGTTGCTAATATCTTTCTCTTTTCATTTATTCCTTAAATGGAAAAGAAAGCACTATTATGTAGTCATCTGCATAAAAAGAGATATAAAAAGGAATATTAGCAGCAAGGTGATTGTTGGTTTTTTTTTTTTTTTGACACATGAGCCCCATTGTCCTCTCTTGCTAACAAAGTTTAAGTAAATTAACATAACTACTCAGAATATACATTGAAGTTGTTGTCAGAGTTCTGTGATACTCAAGGAGATAGACTTGGTTATGTTGTTTCAAAAGAGTAATCTTATTTTGCTGAAATCGCTGAACTATTGCCATCTCTTTAATGTGGTAACTATCTATGGTCAAATTACTACTTGAGTCTTTCTCCTTTCTCATGAAGTCTCACTAAGTAATGTTGAGAATTGCATTAAAATTAGCATAATCAGAATGATTTAAAGACATTGCATATTATAAGCATTCAATACATGTAGATACCAATCATCTTCCTAATTTTTCTGAAATTTGTGCTTTGAATTGATTTTCCCAGGGTCGACACTGTTGTGTAGCAGATAAAGCTGGTGTCTGTAATGCCAGCATCCTATATGGGATGCCCCACTTTTGATCCAACTCTCTGCTAATGCTCCTGGAAAAAACAGCAGAAGATAGCCCAAGTGTTTAGGCCCCTGCCACTCATGTGGGAGATCCAGATGAAGCTCCAATCTTGTCCTGGCTCATCTCTGATGTTGTGGCCATCTAGGTAGCAAACCAGCTGATGGAAGATCTCACTTTCTCTGTCTCTCCCTCTCTTAAAAAAAAGAATTAATTTTCCCATAATTAATTAGAAATAATGAAATTAAATTTTGATAACTTCCACAAGATAAAATCATAAAACACTTTTTAGAGTGGGATTTTCTAGCTCATTCAGGAAGCTCATCATTTATTTAATTCCTTTTAATTCATGTAACACTGTACAATGCATTATTTTAGGCACTGGCCATATAGTGTAAAAAAAGATGTTCATTTTTCATGGAAATTATATCAAACAAAAGAGAAAGATCTTTTTTTAAAGATTTATTTATTTGAAAGGCAGAGTTACAGAGAGAGAGGGAGAGAGAAAAGAGAGAGATCTTCCATCCACTGGTTCACTCCCCAAATGGCTTCAATGGCCAGGGTTGGGCCAGACCAAAGCCAGCAGCTTCATGTGGGTCTCCCATGTGGGTGGCAGCTGCACAAGTACTTGGGTCATCTTCAACTGCTTTCCCAGGTGCATGACAGGGGAGCTGAATCAAAACTGGAGTAGTCGGGACTTGAGCTGCCAGTCACATGAGATATTAGTGTCACAGGTGCATCTTAACCCACTGCACCACAATGACAACCTGAGAAAGAACTTAGACAAATACATAATGTGTGAAATTAGGCAAATGTTAGGGTAATATAGATATACAAGGGGGTGAAACTGTCAAAGGTGACAAGGAAGGCTCTTTTTAGGAAGTGAGTATTGGGCAGAGCTTGGGAGAACAGAAAGTAGTTAAGGCCCTGGGGGTGGGGAGGACTCAAGGGAAAAAAAGACAGTTGGCTTTGGAGAAAACCTGGAGAAGGTCAATGTGGCAAGATATAGAAAATGCAAAAGATGAGTCGAAGGAGCCGAGCAAGCAGGTGTTTTTAGGCAACATTAAGGACTTGACTCCTAATTTTTAAAAGAATGGGAAGCCATTGAAGAACTTCAAACAAAGGAATGATACAATTAGTCAAGCTTTTATTGTGGAGAAGGGACTGTGGCTAGGCAAGAATGGAATCTGGGCCACTGGCTGGAAGTATTATACAGTGCTCTGGCTAAAAAGGTTACTGGCAGGAATCAGTGTTGGCAGCAGAGATGGAAAAACAAGAATTGTGCCAAGGGAAGAGGAGGCAAGAAAGGAGTGGAATGATTTAAGTTACCACCGGGGTTCTGATACCTGCACTGAGTGGATAAAGATAACATTTTTTTACATTTTTTTAAACTTTTATTTAATGAATATAAATTTCCAAAGTACAGCTTATGGATTACAATGGCTTCCCCCCCATAACGTCCCTCCCACCCGCAACCCTCCCCTTTCCCACTCCCTCTCCCCTTCCATTCACATCAAGATTCATTTTCAATTCTCTTTATATACAGAATATCAGTTTAGCATACATTAAGTAAAGATTTCAACAGTTTGCTCCCACACAGAAACATGAAGTGAAAAATACTGTTTGAGTACTACTTATAGAATTAAACCACAATGTACAGCACACTAAGGACAGAGATCCTACATGAGGAGTAAGTGCACAGTGACTCCTGTTGTTGACTTAACAAATTGACACTCTTGTTTATGGCATCAGTAATCACCCTAGGCTCTTGTCATGAGCTGCCAAGGCTATGGAAGCCCCCTGAGTTCACCGACTCTGATCATATTTAGACAAGGCCATGGCCAAAGTGGAAGTTCTCTCCTCCCTTCAGAGAAAGGTACCTCCTTTTTGATGACCTGTTCTTTCCACTGGGATCTCACTCGCAGAATTCTTTCATTTAGGTTTTTTTTTTTTTCCAGAGTGTCTTGGCTTTCCATGCCTGAAATACTCTCATGGGCTTTTCAGCTGGATCCACATGCCTTAAGGGCTGATTCTAAGGCCAGAGTGCTGTTTAGGACATCTGCCATTCTATGAGTCTGCTGTGTATCTCGCTTCCCATGTTGGATCGTTCTCTCCCTTTTTGATTCTATCAGCTAGTATTAGCAGACACTATTCTTGTTTCTGTGATCCCATTGGTTCTTAGTCCTATCATTATGATCAATTGTGAACAGAACTTGATCACTGGGACTAGTGATATGGCATTGGTACATGCCACCTTGATGGGATTGAAGTGGAATCCCCTGGTATGTTTCTAACTCTACCGTTTGGGGAAAGTCAGCTTGAGCATGTCCCGAATTGCACATCTCTTCCCTCTCTTATTCCCACTCATATTTAACAGCAATCACTTTCCAGTTAAGTTTCAGCACTTACGAAGAATTGTGTATTGATTACAGTATTCAACCAAAAGTATTAAGTAGAACAAACAAAAAAAGTACTAAGAGGGATAACATATTAAGTTGTTCATCAACAGTCAGGGCGAGGGCTGATCAAGTCACCATTTCTCATAGTGTTCATTTCACTTTAACAGGTTTCCTTTTTGGTGCTCAGTTAGTTGTCACCTATCAGGGAGAACATATGGTATTTGTCCCTTTGGGATTGGCTTATTTCACTCAGCATAATGTTTTCCAAATTCCTAACAGGGATCACTTTTCAGTTAAAATTTAAACACCTAAGAATAATTGTGTGTTAATTACAGAGTTCAACCAATGGTACTAGAACAAAAAAAATACTTTAATGGATAAAGTATTACATTGTACATCAACCGTCAGGACAAGAGCTGATCAAGTCTCTGTTTCTCATAGTGTCCATTTCACTTCAACAATTTTCCCCTTTGGTGCTCAGTTAGTTGTCGCCGATCAGGGAGAACATATGATATTTGTCCCTTTGGGACTGGCTTAATTCACTCAGCATGATGTTTTCCAAATTTCTACATCTTGTTGCAAATGACTGGGTTTTGTTGTTTTTGACTGCTGTATAGTATTCTATAGAGTGCATGTCCCATCATTTCTTTATCCAGTCTACTGTTGATGGGCATTTGGGTTGGTTCCAGGTCTTAGCTATTGTGAATTGAGCTAATAAACATTAATGTGCAGACAGCTTGTTTGTTTGTCAATTTCTCGTGAAAATGAAATATTAAGAAGGAATCGAAATGAAACAACTAGTAGAACAGGAAACTGGGATAGTGACGAGAAATCATAATGAAGTGAAGCATTCAGTAGATCAAATGGCAAACACATTAGAGAGCCTTACAAACAGAATGGGTGAAGCAGAAGAGAGAATATTGGACTTAGAAGACAGAGCACAGGAAAGGATACAGTCAGACCAAAGAAAAGAAGAGGAAATTAGAAATCTAAAACATATTGTCGGGAATCTTCAGGATACTATTAAAAAAAACAACATTTGGGTTCTAGGAGTTCCTGAAGGCATGGAGAGGAAGAAAGGATTAGAAGACCTTTTTAGTGAGATATTAGCAGAAAATTTCCCAGGTTTGGAGAAGGACAGAGAAATCCTAGTACAGGAAGCTCATAGAACCCCCAATAAACATGACCAAAAGAGATCCTCACCACAACACGTTGTAGTTAAACTCACCACAGTGAAACATAAAGAAAAGATCCTAAAATGTGCAAGAGAGAAACGTCAGATTACTCTCAGAGGATCTCCAATCAGACTCACAGCTGACTTCTCATCAGAAACCTTACAAGCTAGGAGGGAATGGCAAGATATAGCCCAGATACTAGGAGAGAAAAACTGTCAGCCCAGAATATTATATCCTGCAAAGCTCTCATTTGTGAATGAAGGTGAAATAAAGACCTTTCATAGCAACTAGAAATTGAAAGAATTTGTTGCCACTCATCCAGCCCTGCAAAAGATGCTTAAAGGTGTGTTGCACACAGAAACACGGTCATCAATATGAAAGAAGGTAAAGGAAGGAAACCTCACAGAAAAAGGTCACAGGGAATTCAAAGATACCATTTGCTCAGACAGGGAACACTAAGAGCAATCACCTTGGAAGTTTCTGAATTCCATTTCGGACCTTGAGTTTGAAAGAACTGTAAGACAGAGCTGAGGAGTCAGACGTTACATAGGTAGGTCCTGGATAATAGGGCTTAGAGAATTGGTATTGGCTAGAAGCAAATCTTAGAATTCTCCTACACAGAGGGTAACTAAAGTCAAAACCAGGCACTTGTTGAAGCTGTCTTGAAGTCTGCCCTGATGTTTTACAGTCTTCCAGCAAAGTTCAAAATTGGTTCAATCTGACTTAAAATATTTTCAAGACTCATGTTATATGGCAGCAAGGTTTATATCTTTAAGCAATTACTTATTGTAACTGCTTTTAAAAATCCAAAGTTCTTAGGGCAGGTATTCTTGGTAGCGGTTAAACCTCCCCTTGGGACACCCACTTCCCATATCAGGGTAGCTGGGTTCCAGCTCTACTTCCAGCTACCTGCTAATGCATACCCTGGAAGACAGCAGGTGATGGCTCAAGTATTTTGGTCCCTGCCACTCACATGAGAGACCCAGATGGAGTTCCTGACTCTGAGTTTCATCCTGGTCCAGCCCTGGCTGTTTTGCTGTTGCAAGCATTTGGGGAGTGGACTAGCAGAAGGGAAGTGTGTGTGTGTATGTGTGTGTGTGTGTGTGTGTGTGTGTGTTCCTTCCAAATAAATTAAATAAATGCAATTTTTTTGAAAAATTACCAATAAATGTGAGTTCATCCTGCCTACTTGTAATAGAACTTTAGCAAAATCCAATGTTCTTTCTGAGCAAAATGCTGATTGTGTACGTAGATAACATTGTATTGGCTAACACCTGTGCTGGTGTGTTGATCTCTTGACTGGGAAAGACTTCAAATTCAAGTACTCAAGTGTACATAAAGTAAAAAGAACTTTGTCCCTTATAACCTAGGATTTAAAGCATAAGGAGCATAAGGCTTTATTCATTTTTTTTTAAAAAGGCTACAATACAGATTTCCTAGAAAATTCAATAAAGAATGAAAGAAATCCATTTTTGCTTCAGAGAAGTAATTTTGAAAGAAGAGGGAAGTAAAATATATTCCCCATCAATTAAATAATCAGTAAGAAAGCTGTTTGTCATTGAAGTATTTTATGTCACTTTCACCTGCTGTATTGCCCTATCTGGGGATCATTTCCATGTATCTTTGAAGGTTAAGCTATTAGATATTTCTACAAGATTTCAAAGCTCTGCCTCTTTTGAAGCATGGAGTGATATAAGAGGAAGAGGAAGAAAAAGTTAAAGTTTTAACTTGAATTCCTCTTTTTGTTCCACAAAGAATTTTAGATGCTTTACAAGAACACATGGAAATTAAATACTATATATGAACTACTTTATATATAGTATATATATATAGTACACATATATATATATATATACATATGCATGTATGTATGTATGTATTCAGAACAAAGGGAAATACAAATTGGAGTAAATGGCTCTGACAGAAGAGAAAGTTAAGATGCAGATATGTAGGCCAAAGACTCCTACATAGGTACTAAAGTTGGATTGCAGATTTGAGTCTGAAATGTTGGCTTTTGAGTAAAGAGAAACACCATTATATTTTTTATGATACATTTGGGAAATATTTTCATTCTTCTAAAAGTAATTTATAGCTTGGGATTCTGTTTAGAAGACAGTTAAAGATATATTAGAGAATATACTCAAAAAAATCCCTAAAGTGAATGCAGCAGTAGATTTTGTACAGCTATTCCTGGTGGTGTTCCTTAATTCATAATTAAACTTAATTCCAAAAACAACTTAATAACAGCAATTCTGTGAAGTGAGGGAAGTGGAAGGAAGATGGTCATTGTGACCAATAATGTGGCTCTGCAATGGTGTTAACTCGGTCCAGAGCTAAAATGTTGACTAGCTGCATAGCTGCCGCTTGGCTGTTTCAGATGGGCTCTGCTAAGGGAATCTGATGAAGGCTACAGACTCCCAGAGACACAAACATTGCACATCTGCATGCACACACATACATATACACTCTCGATATCATATAAATTCACATAGTTGACAGATTCTTTACAGTGTAGGTTGGAATAGGAGATCTTAAGTGTCCATACGAAAAAAAAAAAACCCACAGGCTGTATAAGAGAGTGCTTACGAATATATGCTGTAGCATCAAGCAGATCACAATTTCGTTCCCCACTCTGCTACTTGTTATCTATAAAGCTTTAAGCAAGCTATTTAATTTCCCTAAACCTTAGTTTTCTCATCTATAAGATGAAGTCAATAATCTTTTACCTCATAGCATTGAGGTAAAGATCAAGTGAGAATTAAATGAGATAATGCATAGGAAGGGCTTAGCCCAATGTCTTTGACATAGTAAAATTGTAATAGTAGGTATTAGTTATTACTAACTTAATTAGTAATTATTTACTAGCTAATGGTTGTGCTGTTTCTACTTGCCTACATAATTGAGAACATTAGTGAAGGGATAATCCAGCCACAAAACACTGTTTGTATGAAAATGTAAACTACTAGGGCTAGGGCCAACACTGTAGCACAGCAAGTTAAAGCCCTGGCCTGCATCACTGGCATCTTATAAGGGTGCAGTTCAATTCCCAGCTGCTCCACATCTGATCCAGCTGCCTGCTAGTGCACCTGGGAAAGCAGCAGAGGATGGCCTAAGTACTTGGGCTGCTGCGCCCATGTGAGAGACCCAGAAGAGGCTCCTGGATCCTGGCTTCGGATTGGCTCAGCTCAGGCTGTTGCAGCCATTTGGGGAGTAAACCAGTAAATAGAACACCTCTCTATCTCTCTGTCTCTACCTCTCTCTGTAACTCTGTCTTTCAAATAAATAAAATAAATCTTTAAAAAAAATGTAAACTATTTCTCTAGGAAGATCATATCCACAACTAAAGTATGAAGAACTCACGGGAAAGGCAAATGTGAGTTGGTTCTTTGTAGATGTACCGAATCACAGCCACTGCTCCCCACTCTCAATTTTGACTGGCATTCACGAGCTCAAGGCACATATTTGTCTTAAATGTTGTTTCTCTAAGAAACATGAGTGGCCATGTGGGTCATAAGGTTCACTGAGTTTTCATTGATCCAGACTCCACTGTTGACTCATAACTCACCTGATAGGTTCTTGGTTGGGTCATAGATATGTTAACATTAGAAATGACAGAAAAGTTCCCAGGTCAGTTACTGAGCTTCTTTAAAATCCCTTCAAAACTCCCAAATCCCCACTGCTGCTTCTGTTTTTGGAAACACTCACCTTCTATTCCTTAATAAGTTTTACCCAGTGCTTTTTACTGTTATTTTTTTCCTCAGACTGCTCATTTTTGTCCTTTTTAAAGCTGATGTGTGCAATAATATTCTGTTTTGTTGACCAAAGAATCAGAGTAAATATTCAAATCTTTACTCCTCTTCATAGTGTTTATTGCATCATGTTCAAAGATTCTTTTTGTCTATTGCAGGACATACAACATGGCTTCTTAAATTCTTTTCCCAATTCAGAACAATTTTGGACACTTGAATTGTCTTCCTCTACACAACCACGAGTTTATTGTATGACCACAAAAATTCAAAATCTTCAGGATTGGAAACCTTACAAAACCTTTGCAAAATTAGGTTAGAATGAAGAAAAACTTGCAGATCTCAGGGTCAGTAAGCTCTGTTTTCTGAAGCTTTGCCTTACTAATGTGTTAAACATGATGTAGTTCGAATAAAGCCCATCTCCAGTTCATGAATTGCTACTTTCTGTTTGCTTAAGAAGCATAATTCTGTTTTTAACATTTAATATAAGTATTACATTCATGAATTTCTTAGCTCAAGTAATTATTTAACAGTCGGACAATATTCTCACTGCCACCAAACCAAGCCCCCTTAAGATACCTACAATAGAGTGAATATTTCCAGTACATACTATGGGTTAGGGGCACAATCTGATGCAGTCACACATTACCTTGTTTAACCTTCTCCACATTCTTGTGAGGATAACTGCCCTTCCCATTTCACAGGTGATGTAAACCTGCTGTTGCTCACTAAACAGAAATCTTAGATTTTTAACTCATATTTGTTTAGCTCTAAAGCCTGGGCTTCTCTGACTAATCAGGAAAGATCAAATTAATTTCAACAGAAACAACCAAAGAACCTTATAAAATTATGTAATTTTGAGTCCCTGAAGCTTCAAGCTCCACAGAACTCTGCAGAACCTGGAAAACTGGCATGGACTCAATTAACGGTATCTATTGTTAGTTATTAGTTATGCTGCTTTAGTTTCTCTAACAGAACCAAGAACATTGGAGAAGAGGTTATTAATATTCAAAACAACTTGCAAATATGCAAATGTGCCTCTCTCTGGGAAGTGTTCCATAACCTTGTTCAGATTCTCAATGAGACTCTTAAACCCAGAAGGTTAAAAACCACTGGATAGATGCAAACACAAGTTAGCTTGCTCCATTTTTTTTTTAAATGAAGGTTTTTACTGATGTCTGAATACCCCAGTCACATTTAAGAGCATCAGTGTGCTCAGGGAATGCATGTTGGTTTTATACATTGTTACTCTATATTCTGTAGGTCACTGAATGTCTCTAAGCTTTCTTATTGTTCAAATTACAAATACTTCAGACCATCCCATTTTTCACATTAAAGTGCTTCATCCATCTCTTAGCTTCTTGGTGTTCCCAAAGCCCATGTGATTCAAATTCCCAGCCACGTTTGAGGACAACTAGAAATTACAGAATGTCTCAACCTATTTACTAACTAAAGCCTCTTTGTTAATTAGTATCAGTTACTGGGCTGAAGCAATGAGATTTCTCTGAACTATATTTCATTTGCGCAGATAGTAAATGAGCTTTTAAATGGAATACATTTTATTACCACAATCAAATTCATAATAGTTACCGCTTTTGCACAACTTCCACCCTCCAAGTTGTTTATGTCCCAAAAATCTCTGATCATTAAGAATGCCATTCTTGGTACTGCCGACATGGCCTTCACATTCCTAGCCGTAGGACCTCTTTTTTAATTGGCTTTTAGATGTGATGCAGCACATACCATTTCTTACTTCCCACCACTCATTACCTGCTTCTTTCTGATTTGCTAGTTGCAATGTGTCTAGTCCCTTTGGATGAAATGCTATTGGTCCAACTCATTCTCTTTTGCCAGTGATTGGTACAGTGGTGCACTTGTGACATAATTCTGCCCAATGATATGTAAGGGGAAGACATCTGGGACTTCAGGATGAATCTTTTCTTCCTGATATGAGAATAGTGCTTAATTAGAAAGTTTCCTTTTGTCCCCACTCTCTACCTTCACACTCAGGAGACTTATGTAAGGAGGCAATGTTTGGAACAGGTAGTCATTCTGAGACCATAAAAACAGACAGGGCTGACCCAATGAGTTTGGCAGAAAGAGGGGCCGGAGCTTTGCCATAGGTGGGTAAGCCACCACCTATCTTGCTAGCATCCCCTATAGGCACCAGTGCAAGTCCTGGTTGCTCCACTTCCTTTTTTTTTTTAAGATTTATTTTTTATTTGAAAGTCAAAGTTAGAGAGAGAGTTAGAGCCCCAGAGAGAGAGAGAAAGAGAGAGAGAGAGAGAGGTCTTCCATCCGCTGGTTCACTCTACAATTGGCCACAATGGCCGAAGCTGCGCAGATCCGAAGCCAGGAGCCAGGGACTTCTGGGTCTCCCACGTGGGTGCAGGGGCCCAAGACTTGAACCACTTTCTACTGCTTTCCCAGGCCACAGCAGGGAGCTGGATCAGAAGTGGAACAGCCAGGACTTGAACTAGCATCCATATGGGATGCCAGTGCTGCAGGCCGTGGCTTTAACCTGTTGTACCACAGCACTGGCCCCTGCTCCACTTCCTATCTAGCTCTCTGCTAATTCTGCTGGCAAAACAGCAGAAGATGGCCTAAGTGGTTGGGCCACTGTACCCAAGTGGGAGAGCTGGAAGAAGCTCCTGCCTAGCTCCTGGTATCAGCCTGGCCCAGCCCTAGCTGCTGTAGTCACTTTGGGAGTGAACCAGTGGATGGAAGACCTCTCTCTCCCTCTCTCTCTCACACACTCTATAATTCTACCTTTCAAAATAAATGAATTTTCAAAAAAGGAAGAAATTTGATTCTTTATGACAATATCAATCTGCCCAAATAACATCAAGACTGCCTACTTTCAGTTTCCTAATAATGAATAATACTGGTTATATGGTTTAAACTACTTGCATTCAACCAAAAAAAAAAGTTAACTATTACAAATAGTGGTGAACTATTTTCAGCTATGTAGGTATCTGTTCAAGGACATCCATCCTTCCCAAAGTTGTGACTAGGGAGCCTGAACAAGGGAGGTAGAATAACCAGGGAACAGCTTAGAATAAACAGGTTTAGGAAAGAAATTGGCTGCCCAGATGAATAGTATTTTGCTTTCTAGCCAAAGACTTAACTTACAGCGGTGTCTACTAAATGAAATTTGAAATTAACCAATCATTAAAAGCTTTCTTGGAAATCCGGGTTTAAAATCCTAAAAGTAATGGTTTTGAGTCCTGGTTCCCAACATTTTTCTATCACATTTATCTCTCTCTGGAAAACATACACAAATTTCTTAGGGCAGAAGATAGGGCCACATTATGGAGGGACATACATATTATTTTTTAAAGCATAAGCACTATCCTATGGATCATGGTGAGAAAAGAAATTGTACACATACCATCTCTCTCCCAGAGCCTACACCCAAAAATACATCCCTGAAAGATCATGAATCTTTTCTTCTGAAACTGGTCATGGTGTGACAGCCCCCCTCAAATCAGTGTTACAGACAGCCACCATCAATGGATTGGAATTTGCATTCAAGATAAATTCCATCTGTCATTCCAATTATAGCTGATTGGCAGCTGGTCAGAAGCTGTTGTTAAGCTAACTGTATACAGTCAGTGGAGAAGCTAGCTAAAAAATGTATTTTTCAGCTTAAGTATATTTGAGTGTAGCCTGATAGTCCATATTTTTAATATTTATCTATTTGTTTGTTTGTTTGTTTGTTTAGAAGGCAGAGTGAAAGAAAGGAGAGACACAGAGAGAACTTCCATCTTCTGGATCACTCCTCAAGTGTCTGCAATAGCCAGAGCTAGGCCAGACTGAAGCCAGGAGCCAGGAACTCCATTCACATCTCCCACATGAGTGGCATGGACCAAAGTACTTGGGTTATCTTCTGCTGTTTCCTCAAGTGCATTAGCAGGGAGCTAGAGCAGAAACAGTAGCCATGGCTCAAACTAGTGCTCCAACATGATTTTTGCATCACAGGTGGCAGCCTAACCTACTGCACCATAGCACCAGCCCCAGATCACATTTTTAATACCTTCCACAGGCAGTTCTTATGTGGTACAAGGTTGGGGCATCTGTCATATAAAGCATTCAGAACAAAGGAATGACACAAGTCTGAAGTCGCAAAGTGGAAGACCAAAAAATAAATTTCAGTTTCAGATAAGTTTTACAGGGCTGCCAAGTATTTTGTATTTATAATTATATGTGCCAATATTTAAGATCTGGGCAGAGAGTAATCACATAAAATCAAAATGTTTTGCTAGTCTTTAGAACTTATAATATCTACAAGACTGAGCCTCCAATTCCAACATGGTAACAACCAATAGGAGTTGAATAAAACTGCCTTGTTTGCATAGGGCATGCACGTAATTATTTTGTCACAGTCCTCTTCATTCCATGATGCCTCCCTGCTACTGCAATGAGCAGCAGTGGTGTTTACTGTTGTGCTTTCACACTGTTTTGCCTTTACAAATTGTAGCCTAAAGCAGAAAAACAAGTGACATACAAAAAGGTCAGTCTCAGCAGAAAATTGGGTGATATTGGTGCATGAACCTCTTTCTCATGAACTTTCATGAAGGAGCAGTAACGATGCACTTGTGCAATGGCTTTGCCAAAAAACTAGTTTCACAATTAACACCAGCAGAAAGGCTTCAGTTTGCCACTGTTTTTCCTAAATGTTAAGGAGCAAAAGTTCAGTAGGATCACAGCAGAGAAGAAAGCCCACTCCAGAATGTTTCATTGCTTGCTGCAGAGCAGAATTTAGTGCAAAGGGGCTGAGTGCAGTTTGTCAGCAAAATCACATCATTAAAAGCTGGCTCCTAACTCTAATGAGGACCTAGGCATTATCTTAAAACAAACACTATGGCGAGGCCGTCCTATGTTTAGTGGTTTGTGAAAAGCCCTGCTATATGCCCTGAATATTTGTGATCTCATAATTGGCTGTCTGTTGCATTCTTAAAATGTAAATGACCATTGGCGAGAATGTAGGAGCAGTCATTCTATGACGGATCCTACCAAGTAGCGCTGTGTAAGGATAACCATGATATCTTTTTTTTCCTAAGTTTTGGTTTCAGAAATACACTTGAATACATTTTGGTTATGAACATTTTAAACAACAAAGAGGTACATAAAAAAGTCAAGATGTCTCATAGTCTCTCTTTTACTTCCTCCACTGTACCTTCCTCCCTGACGAATCTTATTTTCCTCATCAGAGACATTCTAAATTAACACAGATGTGTGCATTTTCCCAGACATTTTTCTATGCAGTAACTACAAATATATGTTCTTGTTGGGAAGGTTTCTCTTCACTTTTGGAATCATACTATAGAATTTGTTGTACAACTTGCTTTTTCTTATAATGATATGTTTGGAAAATCTTCCCATGTCAGAATTTACCTCACTCTTTTAGCCTTTGTATGTCATTCCATAGCAATCTTTACTCTACTGATGGATATTTCAGATTGCTTTTTTCCACTTCTTTTAATGCTATAATTACTCCCTTTAATTCTATATCTTAGTGGATGCATGTCAGTATGTAGAAGTGATATCTGAAAGTGTCATAGTTCCAAGTGTGTATGTCATACAATTTTTAGATACTCCCAAATGACATTTGACCTCTTGGTTATTACATTTTAAATGTTGTTTCATAAAGGCTAAAATTATTCCTGTTTTAATTTGTAGTTGAACACTTTTAATATTTCTTCTAGCCATTCTTAATTCTTTGAATTTCTACAATGTTTTTTCTTCTTAATTTGCATGAAATACTTAAATAATGAGCTTGTTATCTTTATATATATAATATATATCAGAGTGTTTTTAACTTTGCTTTTTGACATCCATTACACAGAAATTCTGAATTTTGTGCCTTTTTAATTTTGTGAATCCCTGTGAGGTTTTACCCATCTCTGGTAAATAAATACATTCTCCTTTACTTTCTGCATCTGTTACCCACCACTCCCACTGGTCTGCATTTGACTCTCATAATTAAGTAGCTATGAGTCTGTAAGCTTCCTGAAAAGCTTGGTGGCCACTGGGATCCAGAAGAATTCCTCAGGGGCATGAGACAATATATCATGCACAAGGGAACAGGTCCCGTCACCAGCTTTGCTGTAGTACAACACTGAAGCACTTTGGTTTTGGTAGTGTGTTGTGTTTCATCTGGAGATAGCACATCAGACGATGACATTGCCACCTAGTCCATTTTTGACACTGGGTTCCTCTCCAGTTCAGCAGAGAGAGCAGTCTCATTGTGGCTCTACAGGCTTTCCTAGTGACAATAACATTACTGTGAGTCATTAACAGCAATAATAATGATCATCATCATTATGATATAAACCACTACCAAGTATTTAATGTGTACCAGGTACCTGACAGGTATCAGCCCAATAAATCCTCACAGAAACTTATGGTGCAGGCACAGAAACTATGATGGCCATTGGCATTTTCCAAAGGTGCTATGGCTAGTAAATAGTAGAGCC
The DNA here is from genome assembly GCF_051225735.1 of Oryctolagus cuniculus. NCBI lineage: Eukaryota > Metazoa > Chordata > Mammalia > Lagomorpha > Leporidae > Oryctolagus > Oryctolagus cuniculus. The sequence continues at coordinate 84,329,431 of NC_142869.1, read as the reverse complement.
AAAATTTAAATCAAATTCTGTCTGACTTCAGAAGCAAAAATTACAATCCAGGATTTATCCTGCCTCATACTCAGATAATTTGTGCAGTAACAATTTGAGAATACTAAAAAAAAATTAAAATGAATGAAAGCTTCTAATGGAATAGCTGGTATCTTCAAATCTAGTCTGTAGCCTTTTGTGTCACATAAGGTGATTAAATCAGTACAACTAGATTCCAAGCCTAAATTAGAAAAATAAGCAAAATAATTTACAGATGAATCTAAGATCCACATACAAAAGATAAGCCAGAGAAGTACAAAACAGACCCAGTGATTTCTTAAAAACAACTTGGATAAGGAAATGAACTTTCTAAATATCAAACAAAAGTCAGAAATCAATATAGATCTTAAAAATTCTACCACATAAAAGTTTTCAAGAAAACATTTTCCCACTATTCATCTGACAAGGGATTAATTTACAGAATATATAAAAGAAATTCCAAAAACTCAACAACAGAAGTAGAGCAAGATGGCAGCTTTGAATAAGACACTCCAGTGATCATCTCCCAACAGAGACACCAATCTGAACTGTTATTCACACACCAAGTTATCTACGCCCAGAGTCAGGCTTACTGCAATGAAAATGAGAGTAGGAACAGGCCCCATAGTCCTTGTCCCTAGGCCCATACCTGCTTATTGAGTATCTGGACCTTCCATAGCATGGTCGCCAGAAGACAACATTCCCCACTGGTTCCCCAACATGCTGGAGAAAGCAGAGCAAAACTCCAGTCAGTGCGGAGAGGGTCTGGAGAGTAAAATTATAATATTGCTTTGGAACTCAGAGTTGGGCCCACGGCTATGAGCCTCAGAAACTACCCCAGCCCAGTGCTCACAGACAGGACCTCTGGTGTGTGCCTCTAATACCTTGTAGGGCCTACTGACTCTGAGATCCAGGTGTGACATTGCCTAAAGCCAGTGCAGGAGGCTAAGGAGATACCTCCAGCATAATCCTCCAACCTTGGACAATCAGCTAGGAACCTTAAGACTATATCTTGAGACTCAGTGCCAAGCTGGTATGGTCCAATATTAGGCAGATCCCAATGGTCCCCATCCCCAGGCCAAGGCCTAATGGAGTCCCCAGATTTGCTGCAGTATCAGGTAGAGATCTGCAACCTGGTAGGGTGGAATTGTTTTAGCATGTATCAGTGCTTACCTCACATGGCCTGGCATGAACCTCCAAGATTAGGGCCTAATGACCATGCAACCCAGGTGAGACTCACCAACCTGAACCTCAGAAAAGGCTTGTAAGGATGGACTACAACATTGTAGGCACTTCCCCAGCTCATTCAGAACAACACGCACATTTGGGATAATTCTGAGTTTGAGGAGTGTTTTAGGACTAAAACAACGAAAACACATCAACAATGAACATGTGGAAGACAGTTTAGGGCACCATCTAGTGCTGAAATAGCAGAAAAATCCATAGGCGCATAGAAAATAAATATACTACTTAGCATTTCGGGAAGGATAGCCACAAATGAAGCCAGATTTCTATACCTAGTCCTTCCATACATAGACGATCTCACATACCAACAAGAATCAGAACTACTAGGGAACCACAGTCTCCCTTACACACAGAAGCAATTTAATATTAAAGAGAGACTTGACAAAGAGATGAAAGTAATTAAAATAACAGAAATCCAACTGAAAAGTGAACTAAGCAAAATTGAAAACATGATAGAAGATGTCAATAGCACAAAAATAGATCAAACAGAAGAAAAAATCAGTGAACTCAAAGATAGGCTTTTTCAAATTGTACAGTTGGACCGAAAAAAAAAAAAAAAAAAGAATTGAGAGAAATGAAGAAAGTGTGCAGCTACATCGGGATAGCATGAAAAAAGTACTTGAGTTGTTGAGGATAACAGGGGTTTGAGAATGCTAAAGGGATAGTAAGAATATTCAAAGAAATAATAACAAAACTTTCCAAGCCTGGAAAACGATACAACTATTCAGGTACAGAGAGTTTAAACATCATTCATCATAGTCAGTCCAATCAAGTTTATCCCAAGACATTAAAATCAAGCTGTCTAAGGTTAAAGATAAAGAGAGGATTCTCAAAGCTACAAGAGAAAAGAAACAAACAACTTATAAAGGATTCCCAATTCACCTGATTACAGACTTCTGTGCAGAAAGCTTAGAAGCCAGAAGGCAGTGGGATGAGACTTTCACACTACTGAAGGGGAAAATTGCCAGCAAAGAACATTTTACCCAGCAAAGCCATTCTTCACAGAGGAGGGAGAGAAAGAGACATTCCCAGACAAACAAAATCTGAGGGAATATATCACCACCAGGCTCGTCTTATGAAAATACTGAAAGGAGTTCTTTAAACTGAAAGTATGAGATGCTAATGAGTAAGAAGAAAATATGAGAAGGTAGAAAACTCACTGGTAAGAATAACTCTACAGACAAATGCAGAATGTTCTATTTTTGTAAATATGGTGTATAAATCATTCATGGCTTTAGTGCGAAGATGAAAGAAACAAAACTTTTAAAAATAAATTAATATACCAAGAGACAAGAAATATAGAAATGGGCAAAATGGGATATCAAGAATTCAAAGTTGAGGTGCCAGCATTGTGGTATAGTGAGTGGGTGAAGCCACCACCTATGACACCAGCATCCCATATGGGCACCAGTTCATGTCCTGGATGCTCCATTTCCAATCCAACTCCCTGAAAATAGCTTGGAAAAAACAGTGAAAGACAGCCCACGTGTTTGGGCCCCTGCCACCCATGTGAGAAACTTGAATAAGGCTCCCGGCTCTGCCCTGGTCCAGCCTTGGCATTGTTGCCATCTGTAGAGTAAACCAGGAGGCTGAACATCTGTCTCTGTCTCTCCCCGTCTCTCTGTAACACTTTCAAATAAATTGTTCTTTTTACAAAATTTAAAAATTCAAAATGGGGGTGGGCATTTAGCCTACCTGTTAAGATACCCCATTCCATATTGGAGTGCATAAGTTTATTGTATGGCTCCAACTCCTGACTCCACTTTCCTGCTAATGCAGACCCTGGAGGGCAGTAATGATGTTTCAAGTAACTGGGCTCCTACCACTCTTATGAAACACCTGGATTGAGTTTATGCTTCTGAATTTGACCGAGCCTAGTTCTGACCATAATGGACATTTGGGAAATGAACTAGCAGATAAGAGTTCTCTCTCTCTCTCTCTCTTTTCTCTCTCTCTCTTTTTTTTTTTTTTTTTTTTTTTTTTTTTTTTTTTTTGACAGGCAGAGTGGACAGTGAGAGAGAGAGACAGAGAGAAAGGTCTTCCTTTGCCGTTGGTTCACCCTCCAATGGCCGCCACAGCCGGCGCACTGCGCTGATCTGAAGCCAGGAGCCAGGTGCTTCTCCTGGTCTCCCATGTCTCCCATGGGGTGCAGGGCCCAAGCACTTGGGCCATCCTCCACTGCACTCCCAGGCCACAGCAGAGAGCTGGCCTGGAAGAGGGGCAACTGGGACAGAATCCGGCACCCCGGCCAGGACTAGAACCCGGTGTGTCGGCGCCACAGGTGGGGGATTAGCCTATTGAGCCGCAGCGCTGGCCTTCACTCTCTCTTCTACTCAAATAAGTAAATAAATTATTTTTTAATTTTAAAATGTGCTGAGGGAGGGTGTATAAGTATAGAGTTCTTTATTAGTATTTCCTACCTCTTTGTTTCTTTTCCTAAATTTACAGCAAATTTTAGATTTTCATCATTTCAGAATAACCTGTTATAATAAAAAATTTATAAGTCTCAAAGTAACCACAAAATAAAAATCTACACTAGATTTACCAAAAATAATAAGCAAGCTATGAAAACACATGACTAGAGAAAAATCATTTATCTTCAAAGGAAAATTCTAAGAGAAAGAATGGAATCACAATAAAACTAGACAACATATATCAAAATGACAGTAGCAAGACCTCATCTATAAATAACTCCCTAAAATGTAAAAGGACTTAAATTCTCTAATTAAAAGACATAGAGCAAGCAAACGTATTTTTGAAAAAAGATACAAATGTAACACTAACCGATAGAATAAATAAAGGGGAGAGTGATCCAACATGGGAAGTGAGATACTCAGCAGACTCATAGAATGGCAGATGTCCTAAATAGCACTCTGGCCTCAGAATAAGCCCTAAAGGCATTCGGATCTGGCTGAAAAGCCCATGAGAGTATTTCAGGCATGGAAAGCCAAGACACTCTGGCAAAAGATCTCTGTGAGTGAGATCTCAGTGGAAAGAACAGGTCTTCAAAGAAGGAGGTACCTTTCTCTGAAGGGAGGAGAGAACCTCCACTTTGACTATGACCTTGTCTAAACAAGATAAGAATCGGAGAACTCAGAGGGCTTCCATAGCCTTGGAAACTCATGACTGCAGCATAGGGAGATTACTGATGCCATAGACAGGAGTGTCAATTGGTAAAGTCAACAACAGGAGTCACTGTGCACTTACTCCTCATGTAGGATCTCTGTCCTTAATGTGCTGTGCATTGAGATTTAATGCTATAACGAGTACTCAAACAATATATTTCACTTTGTGTTTCTATGGGGGTGCAAACTGTTGAAATCTTTACTTAATGCATACTAAACTGATCTTCTGTTAAAAAAAAAAAAAAAAGAAATTATCAATTCCCAACTTGACTCTCACTGGGATTAAACATGACAATAGGTCTGATCTGATTTCATCATCATTTAAAAAAAATCATCTATTATTTTTCACTTTATGTTTCTGTGTGGGAGCAAACTGTTGAAATCCTTACTCAATGTATACTAAGCTGATCTTCTGTATATTAAGATAATCGAAAATGAATCTTGATGTGAATGGAAGGGGAGAGGGAGCGGGAAAGGGGAGGGTTGTGGGTGGGAGGGAAGGTATGGGGGGGAAGCCATTGTAATCCATTATTCGTACTTTGGAAACTTATATTCATTAAATAAAAAAATAAAAAAAATAAAAAATAAAAAAATAAAAATAAAAATATAGACAAAAAAAAGATACAAATGTATACTGCTTACAAGGAACTCACTTCATCACTAAGGATATGCACAGACTGAAAACAATAAGGAGTAAGACATTCCTTGCAAATGGAGCTCAAAAGAAAGCAGTAATTAGATATTTATATCAGATGGAATTTATTTTAAATAAAATAAATAAATAAAATAAAATAAAAAGACAAGGCTGTTATATAATAAAAAAGTGATCAATACAACAAGATGAAATAACAATTATAGAAATATATGTACCCAATATTAGAGTATATGAATACATACAACAAACATTAATACATCTAGACTTTAACACAATAAGAATAGGGGACTTTAACACCCACTTTCAGATATGTACAGACAGATCATCCAGGCAGAAACTAGCAAAGAAACAGAATTAATTGCCCATCTAAAAGCTAAATAATACACTTTATTCTTACAATACATGAAATGTTCTCCAGCACAGATCATTCAGTAGGTCACAAAACAAGTATCAATATTTTTTAAAAAAGTAAAAAGCCTGGGGCTGGCATTATGGCTTAGTGGGTTAAACCACAGTCTGCAAAGCCAGCATACCACATGGGCACTGGTTTGAGTCCCAGCACTACTTCTAATCCAGCTTGGGAAAGCAGCAGAAGATGGGCCAAGTGTTTAGGCTGCTGCACTCATGTGGGAGAATGAGATGAACCTCCTGACTCCTGGCTTTGCTCTGGTCCAGCCTCGGCCACTAGGGCCATTTAGGGAATGAACCAGCAGATGGAAGATCTCTCTGTCTCCCCCCCTCTCTTTCTCTGTAACTCTGCCTTTCAAATACATAAAATAAAATTTTGTAAAAAAAAAAAAAGCTGTCTAAATATGTCTAAAACTAAATAAAAATTCTACTGATTCTTTTCTGATCACAATGCAATAAAATTAGAAATCAGTAATAATGACACATTAAAAACTATATAAATATGTAGAAATTAAATGATGTACTTCTGAACTACAATGGTTGAGGAGGGAATTAAGAAGGAAACTTAAAAATTTCTGAAATGCAAGAAGATGGAAACACAACACAAAACCTATGGGATAGAACAAAAACACCACTAAGAGGGAAGTTTATAGAAGCCAATGCCTGTATCAAAAGAGAACAGATCTAAAATAAACAACTTATCATTTTACTCCCAAGGAACTAGAAAAACAAGAAAAAGTCAAACCCAACATTAGTAGAAGGAAAGAAATAACAAAACTCAGAGCACAACTAAAAGATTCTCAAAGAGAAAAAATCATCAATGAAACACAGGGTCGGTTCTTTCAAAAATAAACAAAATTGACAAATCTTAGCCAAACTAAGAAAACTCAGTGGGTTAAGCCACAGCCTGCTGTGCCAACATCCCATATGGGTGCTTGTTGGAAACCCAGCTACTCCACTTCTGATCCAGCTCCCTGCTAATGTAATCAAAATTACAATTTGTAATGCATCAAAGCATGGCCCATGTCCTTGGGCTTCTGCACCCACGTAGGAGACCTGGAAGAAGTTCCTGGTCTCGGCTTGGGTTATGGTCATTTGGGGAGTGAACCAGCAGATAAAAGACCTCTCTCTCTCTCCCTCCCTCCCTTCCTCTCTCCCTCCATAACTCTGCCTTTCAAATAAATAAAATTTTTAATTTAAAAAATTATGCTGCAACAGATTTGATAATCTAGAAGAAACTGACAAATTCCTAAACACATTCAAGTTACCAAGATTGAATCATGAAGAAATAGAATACCTAGACAGAACAATAATGAGGTGAGGTTGAATGAGTAATAAATAGTCTACTACTGGGGCGGACATTGTAGCATAGTGTGTAAAGCTGCCATTTGTGATGCTGGCTCCCATATCAACACTGGTTCATGTCCCAGTTGCTCCACTTCTAAACCAGCTTCCTGCAGATGGACTGTGGAAAGTAGCAGAAGATGGCCCAAGTGTTTGAGCCCCTGCCACCAATGTGGGAGACCTAGATGATGCTCCGAGCTCTATCCTGGCCCAACCCTGACCATGTGGCCATCTTGGGAGTGAACCTGCATTGCAAGATCTCTCTGTCTCTGCCTCTCCCTCTCCCTTCTTCCAAATAAATAAATCTTTTTTTAAGTCTTCCAAATAAAAAATATATTTTTTAAAGCCAGGGAAAAAAGCCCAGGACAAGATTGCTTCACTGTAGAGTTCTACCAAACATTTAAAGGAGAATTAACACCAATTATTAAATTATTTCAAAAAACAGAAAAGGAGGGAATTGTTCCAAATTCATTCTATGGTTGCAATATTCTTGAAACCAAAATCAGATAATGACATAAGAAAAAAAAAAAACTACTGGTTAATATTCTTGATAAACATAGAGGCAAAAACCCTCAACAACATACTAGCAAATTGAACCCAACAGCACATTAAAAAGATCATTCAGGTGCCGGCGCTGTGGCGTAGTGGGTAAAGCTGCTGCCTGCAGTGCCGTCATCCCGTATGGGCTCCAGTATGAGTCCCAGCTGCTCCGCTTTTAAACATCTCTCTGCCATAGCCTAGAAAAGCAGTATAAGTTGACCCAAGTCCTTGGGCCCCTGCACCCACTTGGGAGATTCGGAGGAATCTCCTGGCTCCTGGCTTTGGATTGTCCCAGCTCTAAACATTGTGCCTCATTTAGGGAGTGAACCAGTGGGTGGAAGACTCTCTCTCTCTCTCTCTCTCTCTGCCTCTCCTCCTCTCTCTGTGTAACTCTGACTTTCAAATAAATAAATAAATAAATCGTTATAAAAAAGATCACTCATCATGATGAAGAGAATTCATCCCAGAGATGCAAGGGTACATTAGCATACGCAAATAAAAAATGTGATGCATCACATAAACTGAATGAAGGACAAAAATAATATCATTATCTCAATAAATGCAAAAAAGAGTATTTTAAAAAATTCAACATCCTTTCATGATGACAGTATATAACAGAGATCCAGAATAGGATAAGGATGCCTATACTCACCACTTTTATCCAACATAGTACTGGAAGTCCTAGCTGGAGCACAAGGCAGAGGAAAGAAATAGAGCATCCAATTGGAAATGAAAAAGTTAAATTGTCACAGTTTGAAGATGATATGATCTTATACATGGAAATCCCAAAGATTCCACCAAAAAACCTCTCAAAACTAATAAACAACTTAAGCAAGGTTTCAGAATACAAAATCAATGTCCAAAAATCAGTCTTCTTATACTCCAGTAGTATCTGAAAGAGAAATGAAGAAAGCAAATCAATTTCCAGCAACTATCCAAAAAATAATAAAAATGTACACAGGAAAAATTTTTACCAAAGACATGAAAAATCTCCAAATGAAAATTATAAACTACTGCTAAAAGAAATTAAAGAGTGCATAAAGAAACAGAAAGACATCCCGTGTTTGTGGATTGAAACATTCAATATTGCTAAAATATCCATATCACCCAAAATGAATTATGGATACAATGCAATCCCTATCAAAATATCAATGACACTTTTCACAAAAAAAAATTGTGCACAAGAGACTCTGAATAGTAAAAGCAATGTTGAACAAAGAGAACAAAGCAGGAGGCATTTTACTACCTGACTTTAAAATCTATTACAAAACTATAGTAATTAAAACAGCACAGAACTGGCATAAAAATAAAGACATGAAAGAATGGAACATAATGGTACCCATAGGAAATCCACACATCTTTGACAAAGTTGCCAAGAACATACATTGTAAAAATGACTGTATTTTCAATAAATGTTGCTGGGAAATTGGATACACACATGCAGAAGAATGAAAGTATACCTGTATTTCTCATGTACAAAAATTAACTACAAATGGATTGGAGCTAAATGTGAGATCTAAAACTTTGAAACTACTAGAAGACTACATATAGGAAATTCTTCAGTACATTGGAATGAGAAAGGGGAAAAACATCACAGAAAATTTATTTTAAAAAAAGTAGACAAATGGAATTCCATCATACTAAAGAGCTTCTATACAGGAAAGGAAACAATCAACTGGTAGCAAATAACCAAAACAGAACTAAAACAACTCAATAGAAGTATATCTAAACATTTATCAAAGACATACAAATTTTTTCCTTTGAGGAAAAAATGCTCAGTATCACCAATCAACAGGGAAAGGCAAAGCAAAACAATAGATATAACCTCACTCCAGTTGACTCACTATTATAAAAATGACAGCAAACAAGTATTGGAAACCCTAGCACATTGTGGGAAAGCAAATTAATACAACCATAGTGGAAAACGGTACGGAGGTTCCTCATAAAACTAAAAATAGAACTAAAATATGATCCATCAATCCTAATACTTGGTATATAACCAAAGGAAATGAAATCAGTCTGTCGAAGAGACATCTACAGCACTATTTTTAGTGCTGTTTACTGCAGCACTACTCACACTATCCAATAAAAGGAACCACCTCAGTGGCCAGCCACTGATGAATAGTTAAAGAAAATGTGGCACATAGGTACAAACATTTGATGTAGCAGTTAAGATGTTGCTTCAGAACACTTGCATCCCACATTGGAGTACCTGGGTTCAACTCCAAAATCTGCTTCCAGTTCCATCTTCCTGCTAACCCTTAGTCAGAAAGTAATGGCTCTCAAGTACTTGAATCCCCACCATCTGCATGGAAGACACAGATTGAGTTGTGGTTTATCTTTGGTCTAGCCCAACTCTGGCTATCACAGGTATTTTGGAACTGACTCAGCAGATGGGCAATCAATCTCTCTCTCTCTCTCTCTGCCTTTCAAATTAATTTTTAAATAAATAATTTTTAACAAAGAAACTCTTGCACATATACATAATCAAATACTACTTAATAATAAAAGACCTCAGAAGCACAGGCTATAAAAACAAATAGGATCACATGAAGCTGAGAAGCTTCTGCACTGCAAAGGAAACACTCAGCAAAGTGAAGAGTCAACTGACAGAATGGGAGAAAATCTTTGCAAACTATTACTGATAGAGGATTAATATCCAGAATCTGTAAAGAGCTCAAGAAACTCAATATCAACAAAATAAATAATACAGTTAATTAATGGGCAAAGGACTTGACAGGCATTTTTCAAAGGAGGAAATTCAAATGGCCAACAGACACATGAAAATATGTTCAGAATCACTAGCCATCAGGGAAATGCAAATCAAAATCACAATGAGGTTCCACTTCATCCCAGTAAGAATGGCTCGCATATAGAAATCAACAAACAACAAATGCTGGTGAGGATGTAGGGAAAAAGGTACCCTAATCCACTGTTGATGGGAATGTAAACTGGTGTATCCACTGTGGAAGACAGTATGAAGATACCCCAGAAATCTGAATGTAGACTTACCTATAACTCAGCCACCCCACCACTGGGAATTTATCCAAGGGAAATGAATAAGCATATGAAAGAGTGATCTGTATCCCCATGTTTATTGCAGTTCAATTCACAATAGCTAGGCTACAGAATCAACCCAGATGTCTAACAACTGAAGATGAGATAAAGAAATTATGGTATATATACACTATGGAATACTATGCAACAGTATAAAAAATGAAATCCTGTGGTTTGCAACAAAATGGGTGCAAGTGGAGACCATCATACTTCATGAAATAAGCCAGTCCCAAAAAGATAAATACCATATGTTTTCCCTGATCTATAGTAACTATTAGAGTACATAGAAAGTAATCTACAGGAATGAAATTGATATTTTGAGATTTGATGATTATTGACAGCCCTTGTCTCTGCTGTTGAGGAACAGTGCTATTTTCTTCTTAGTATTTGTTGAACTCTTCACTTAGTGTTGGGTTAATCTTATGAGTATGAAGTAAAATCAAAGTAGATCTTTGTAAAAATTAAGAGTGGAGATAGTTGAGGGAGGAGGAAGAAGTGGGGGAGCATGGGCAGGAGGGAGGTTAGGGTGGGAAGTATTACTATGTTCTTAAAACTGTATATATATATATATATATATATATATATATATGAAATTTGTATACCTTAAATATTTTTTAAAAAACTCTAAAAAGACAACATAAATGATTCTTAAATATATGAATTGATGTTCAACCCACTGCTAGCTTTAAAATACAGGAAACAAAATCATAATGAGGTATCATATCACTTTCTTCTATCAATTTGTCCATGATTAAGGAAAAAGAATGATTAAAAAGAGTGAATAAGAAAAGAGAAAAGGCTGGTGCCGCAGCTCAATAGGCTAATCCTCCACCTGCGGCACCAGCACCCCAGGTTCTAGTCCCGGTCAGGGCGCCGGATTCTGTCCCGGTTGCCCCTCTTCCAGGCCAGATCTCTTCTGTGGCTTGAGAGTGCAGTGGAGGATGGCTCAAATCCTTGGGCCCTGCACCCGCATGGGAGACCAGAAGCACCTGGCTCCTGGCTTCGGATCAGCGCGATGCGCCAGCCACAGTGCGCCAGCTGAGGTGGCCATTGGAGGGTGAACCAATGGCAAAAGGAAGACTTTTCTCTCTGTCTCTCTCTCACTGTCCATTCTTCCTGTCAAAAAAAATAAAATAAAATAAATTTTTGAAAAAATTTAAAAAAAGAAAAGAGAAAAAATGCTCTCTTACACATTGCTGGAAAGAGAGTATATTTTTACAGTGTCCCTGTACAAGAATTCTGAAATTTGAAACTTTTCAAAATAAAATTGCACATATTCTTTAATGCAGTAATTCCACACTGAGGAACGATGCTACAGTTAAATGACCACCAGTAAATGTCACATGTATAAAGACATTAGCTTTATTGAAATGGCAAAGATAGGAAACAATTTAATAAGGGATTATTTAATACTTCAATTGCTAAAGTATACAACATCCACACAAGGGAATACTTCATGGTCAAGAAAAAGAAATGGGCAGCTCACACTGTGATCTGTAATGAAGCTAGACAGTAAGATACAGAGGACAATGTAGATTATTAAAGCATTATAGAAAAACATATACATATACACAATCAGAATATCTGGAATGATTATTTAAGGTAGGACAAAATTGAGTGGATTGAAAATAAAAGTAGGAGAGAAATTCACTTTTCACTGTATTCCTGTACGTACCATTTGAATTTGGAATCAAGTATGGATGTTACATATTCACATTGCAATTATTAATGTTATTGAAATATTTATAAGGATATTTTCACCAAGAACCATTTTTATAGAAAAAGTAATATTGATGACAACTGCATTAATTACCAACAAAGAGAGTATTCATGTAATAATGTGTTACCTGTGATAAATTTTGTCTTCTTGTGGTTGTTCACATTTAAGATGAAAAATATAGATTCCCATATAACAAGTATAATATGATCCCAATATTTATATAACAAAAGTTACACACATTGTGCATATACAAACATGAAGTTATGTTTATGGAAGAGGGTCTAGAATTTTACACACTAGAGATATCTGAGAAGTGGGGAGTGAATGTAAGCACTTATTCACATCTGTATTGTTTGACTTTTACAAAACCATATGCTGCATTCAGAATTAAAATTGTATGTGCTTCATAATTTGTCATTGAGACCTTCACTGAAATGTCAAGGACCTGATAGCTATGAACACTAAATCATTTTATTTTTATCTGAGTTTCTCAGAGATGCATGTTTTCCACAATATTTCTTATGTAATATAATCAATATAGTCAAACATTGAAAATGCATATAAAATAACTGAGAAATATTTGTCTGCCATATGTTAAAGTTCACATGCTGATATTAGCCAATAGTCAACATCTAGATTGAATTAGGAAAAGAAGTTTGATAAAAGGCTTTACATAAAAGGCACTTGATTGGGTCTAAGACCAACAACTGGGATTTTGATTTTAGAAAACTGCCTTGATTCTAATTCAGAATTTTTTACTATGTATTTATTCTTTTGAAGCCCTGTGTCAGGCCAATTTACAGATGGTCTGGTGAGCCACAGGAAAATAACCCCACTTAGCTCATGAATCATAAACAGTTACTCTAAATAGTTATTAACGTAACTGCTCAAGGCATCTGCCTTAACCCAAGGGAATATTTTACCCATAAGTCTGCATCTTGCTCAGAAGCAAAATAGGTAAATTGATGCCCTGCTTATAAGTGAAACTGCTTCATAATGAAGTCCTTCGGGTACTTCATAATCTAAATTCCTCTGCACAAAGAAGTATTAGAATTAATTCATTCAAACAAATTCTGGTCTGTAATTGCCAGAGCTTATAGGAAAGACAATGTTCTATGGTTTTCACAATTGAATATCACTGAGTATTCCAAACTCCTGGAATACTTTCACTTCCATGTTTGCAGAATGCCAGCTATTTAATGGGAAGAATCTGTGCTTTTCATATGTTCTTCAGTGTTCTTGAATCTTGTGTTAAACAGCTACTAATCTGAACTTTCAATTTTTCAAAAGAAGTCACTTGCTTTTCTTGCTGCTGCATAAGAAACTAGTTATGGATGAGAATGGAATCCTGCAAATACTAAAGAAGGCAAATCAAGTCCTATTCAAAGTTACTCAAGGACTGCTCAATTCTGTTTAGGGATGGAGATATTTAAATACATTATTATCAGATATTAGGTATACAGATTTTAATTTTATAATATAACTCAACAAGACTCATTTATGAATGATATTAACAAAATAGATTAAAAAAATGCTGCACTATCACCCTTCATAATTAAGTACATTGGAGAAAAAAGTACTCCCCTGAAAGGCTAAAAATGGGTGATTATCCTCTAACATCTATGAAACACCTAGGTTAATAGAGTCTCACAAGTTACAATAGATACAAATATTCCAAGATTCCAAATATAACAACATTTTGTTGTGAAAAACTAAACAGCTTCAGTTTTTCCCTTTTTTCCCATGAGGTAGACAATCTAGTGACTATGGTATTACGTAGAAAATAAGGGACAAAGTGCAGACTTAGATTACTTGACTGAAAGTCAGGAATCTCTGTCAGTTGGCTGAGAGCTAAAGAAAATCCAGTTCCACTCTATGGGCCTTAGTTCACCATTTAGTAAAATAAAAGAATAAAATTAAAATTTTCTCTTTTTTTAGCTTTAATAAATATAAATTTCCAAAGTACAACTATTGGATTATAGCGGCTTTTTCCACCCATAACCTCCCTCCCACTGGCAACCATCCCATCTCCCACTCTCTCTCCCATCCCATTCTTCATCAAGATTCATTTTCAATTACCTTTACGTAAAGAATGTCAACTTAGTATATACTAAGTAAAGATTTCAACAGTTTGAACCACACAGACACACAAAGTATAGAGTACTGTTTGAGTACTAGTAATACCGTTAATTCACATAGTACAACACATAAAGGACAGAGATCCTACATGGGGAGTAAGTGCACAGTGACTCCTGTTGTTGACTTAACAATTGACACTCTTGTTTATGGCGTCAGTAATCACCCGAGGCTCTTGTCATGAGTTGCCAAGGCTATGGAAGCCTCTTGAGTTCACCAACTCTGATCTTATTTAGACAAGGCCATAGTCAAAGTGGAAGTTCTCTCCTCCTTTCAGGGAAAGGTACCTCCTTCTTTGATGGCCCATTCTTTCTGCTGGGATCTCACTCACAGAGATCTTTCATTTAGGTCATTTTTTTTTTTTACCACAGTGTCTTGGTTTTCCATGCCTGAAATACTCTCATGGGCTTTTTAGCCAGATCTGAATGCCTTAAGTGCTGATTCTGAGGCTAGAGTGCTGTTTTAGGGCATTTGCCATTCTATGAGTCTGCTGTGTATCCTGCTTCCCATGTAGGATCATTCTCTCCTTTTTAACTCTATCAGTTAGTATTAGGAGACACTAGTTCATTTATGTGATCCCTTTGACTCTTAATCCTATCATTATGATCAATTGTGAACTGAAACTGATCACTTTGACTAATGAGATGGCCTTGGTACATGTCACCTTGATGGGATTGGATTGCAATGCCCTGGCACGTTTCTAACTCTACCATTTGGGGCAAGTCCGATTGAGCATGTCCCAAATTGTACATCTCCTCCCTCTCTTATTCCCACTCTTATATTTAACAGGGATCACTGTTAAGTTAATTTTAAACACCTAAGAATAATTGTGTGCTAATTAAAGAGTTCAACCAATGTTATTAAGTAGAAAAAAAAAACACTAAAAGGAATAAAATAGTAAGTTGTTCCTTGACAGTCAGGACACAGGCTGATCAAGACATTGTGTCTCACAGTGTCCATTTCACTTCAACAGGTTTCCTTTTTGGTGGTTGGTTAATTGTCATGGATCAGGGAGAACATATGGTATTTGTCCCTCTGGGACTGGCTTATTTCACTCAGCATGATATTTTCCAGATTCCTCCATTTTGTTGCAAATGACCGGATTTCATTGTTTTTGACTGCTGTATAGTATTCTATAGAGTACATATTCCATAATTTCTTTATCCAGTCTTCTGTTGATGGGCATTTAGGTTGATTTCATGTCTTAGCTATTGTGAATTGGGCTGCAATAAACATTGAGGTGCAGACATCTCTTTGCTTTGCCAATTTAATTTCCTTTGGGTAAATTCCAAGGAATGGGATGCCTGGGTTGTATGGTAGGGTTATATTCAGGCTTCTGAGAAATCTCCAGACTGACTTCCATAGTGGCTTTACCAGTTTGCATTCCCACCAACAGTGTATTAGTGTTCCTTTTTCCCCACATCCTCTCCAGCATCTGTTGTTGGTAGATTTCCTTATTTAAGCCATTCTAATCGGGGTGATGTAAAACCTCATTGTGGTTTTGATTTGCATTTTCCTGATGGCTAGTGATCCCGAACATTTTTTCATGTGCCTGTTGGCTATTTGGATTTCCTCTTTGAAAAGTGTCTATTGAGGTCCTTGGCCCATCTCCTAAGTGGGTTGATTGTTTTGTTGTTGTGGAGTTTCTTGATCACTTTGTAGATTCTGGTTATTAATCCTTTATCAGTTGCATAGTTTGCAAATGTTTTTTCCCATTCTGTCGGTTGTCTCTTCACTCTCCTGACTGTTTCTTTTGCAGTGCAGAAACTTCTCAATTTGATGTAATCCCAATAGTTAATTTTGGCTTTGACTGCCTATGCCTCAAGGGTCTTTTCCAGAAATTCTTTGCCTGTGCCAATATCTTGAAGGGTTTCTCCAATGTTCTCTAATAATTTGATGGTGTCAGGTCATAGATTTAGATCTTTAATCCATGTTGAGTGGATATTTGTGTAAGGTTTAAGGTAGGGGTCTTGCTTCATGCTTCTGCACGTGGAAATCCAGTTTTCCCGCACCATTTATTGAATAGTCCTTACTCCAGGAATTGGTTTTAGATTCTTGATCAAATATAAGTTGGCTGTAGATGTTCGGATTGATTTCTGGTGTTCTATTCTGTTCCATTGGTCTATCCATCTGTTTCTGTACCAGCACCATGCTGTTTTGATAACAACTGCCCTGTAGTATGGCCTGAAATCTGGTATTGTGATGCCTCCGGCTTTGTTTTTGTTGTACAAGATTGCTTTAGCTATTCGAGGTCTCCTTTGTCTCCATATGAATTTCAGCATAATTTTTTCCAGATCTGAGAAGAATACCTTTGGTATTTTGATTGGTATCGCATTGAATCTATAAATTGATTTTGGGAAAATGGACATTTTGATGATATTGATTCTTCCAATCCATGAGCATGGAAGATTTTCCCATTTTTTGGTATCCTCTTCTATTTCTTTCTTTAAGATTTTGTAATTCTCATCGTAGAGATCTTTAACGTCCTTGGTTAAGTTTATTCCAAGGTATTTGATTGTTTTTGTAGCTATTGTGAATGGGATTGATCTTAGAAGTTCTTCCTCAGCCATGGCATTGCCTGTGTATACAAACGTTCTTACCAGAGCTAAGACAACATAATGTTTAAGAAACTTGCCTCTAGTACACTACTAATATGTAATTTTGGGGAAATTAATAACTTTTTCTACCTTCATTTTATCAGGAAAATCAGGATAATAATAATTATCTATCACATTAGGTTACTAGAAATTATCTGAGTTAATATGTGTTGAGATCTTAACATTGGCTCAACAATAACAAATTGAGTAAGGAGATGTTGATGTTGGCAGTAGTAGTGATAATTATTATTTTATAAATTGAGTATTGTGAGTTAAGAAAGCAAAATAAAAACATATATGCATAGTCAAAACTGCATACAATCCTAGGTAAATACAAAGTGATTAAACATAATGGGCAAAAGTGAAATTTAAATAAGGACATCACAATATTAGTCTCATATGTCTTTATAATTTCTTTGTAATTTTGAAGAGTATTTGTGCCATAGACAGATAATCATTGGGTTTCAAAAAGTATCAAATTCTATTAATTTATTTAAATACAAAGTAATATTAGACATTTGATTTCAAGGATGTGTATTCTAAACAAAAGTCAAATGGAAGTTTATAAAATTAGAAACAAAGACTCATTGAGAGTGTCAAATACATTATGCCTTGTCTTCCTATATCCAGTGAAATCCTCTCACACCACACTTCTCTCATCCTGCTGACCTAGATATGGTTCTTTCCAAGTCATTTAGTCACAAAATGTTAATCTTTGAAGAGTGAGTAATTTATCAAAAGGACTTACAAAAACCTAACACTAGCCTACAGAGCATATCAAGTCAAGAGATATGCAATGTATTCTATTGTTTATTTTTTAAGATATACAAATTTCATGTTTTTCATATACACAGATTTAGAAACAAATGGAAACTTCCCACCCTCCTCTTCCTCTGCCCATGCTCTCACCCTTCCTCCTCCTTCCTTTCTTATTCCTTCTCTTGATTTTCACAATGATCTACTTTTAGCTTACTTTATACTCATAAAATTAACCCTATACCAAGTAGGGTTCAACAAATAGTAAGAAAAAAAAAACACTTTTCCTTAGCAGCAGAGAAAAGCCCTTAAACAATCATCAAATCTCAAAATGTCAATTTCACTCCTATACATTACAATATTTGATACTCCATAAGTTTCCAGATCAGGGAAAATATACAGTATTTGTCTTTTTGAAACTGGCTTATATCACTGTGTATAATGGTTTCCACTTAAATCTATTTTATTGCAAAAGACCGGATTTCATTCTTTTTTACAGCTGAATAGTATTCCATAGCGTATATATACCACAATTTCTTTATCCAGTTATTAGTTGATGGACATCTGGGTCGATTCTATATCTTAACTACTGTGAATTGAGTGCAACAAACATCAGGGTACAAGTATCTTTCAGGAACTGATTTTATTTCCCTTGGGTAAATTCCTAGGAGTAGGATTGCTAGGTCATATGGTATATCTATTTTCAGCTTCCTCGGATATCTCCATACTTTCGCCCACAATGGCTGTACTATTTATATTCTTATAAAAAGTGGATTAGACTACCTTTATCCTCACATACCCATCAACATTTATTCTTCATTGATACATGTATGTAAGCCCTTCTAACTGGGGTGAAGTGAAACCTCACTGTGGTTTTGATTTGCATTTCCCTGATGGCTAATGATCCTGAGCATTTTTTCATGTGTCCATCGGTCATTTGAATTTCCTCTTTTGAAAAATTCCTGTTCAACTCCTTTTCTCATTAACTGTATTATTTTTTGTTGTAATTGTTGAGTTTCTTGAGCTTTTTATAGATTATGGATATTAATCCTTTATCAGTAATAGGTTGCAAATATTTTCTACCATTCTGTCAGTTACATCTTAACTTTGTTGAGTATTTCCTTTGCAATGCAGAAGCTTCTCTGCTTGATATAATCCCATTTATCTATTTTTGCTTTGATTGGCTGTGCTCAGGTATTTCCCAAAATGTCTTTGTCTATGTCAATGTCTTGCAGAAGTTCTCTCTGTTCTCCCCTAGTAATTTGATGGTAATAGGTCATAGATTTAGGTCCTTGATCAATTTTGAGTTTGATATTTGTATAAGATGTAAAATAGGGATCTTATATCATACTTCTGCATGTGGAGATCTAATTCTCAAGCACCATTTGTAGAAGGCCTGTCCTTTCTCCTGGAATTGATTTTAGCTTCTTTGTCAAAAATTAGCTGTTTATAGATGTATGCATGGATTTCTGGAGTTTCTACCATGTTCAAATGGTCTACATGTCTATTTTTGTGCCAATTATAACTGTCCTGTTGTATGTCTTGAAATCTGGTATTGTGATGCCTCTGGCTTTTTGTTGCTTAAGATTGCTTAGTCATTTGGGATCTCTTGTATTTCCAAATGAATTATAGCATCATTTTTCCTAGATCTGAGAAGAAGGTTATTGGTATTTTTATTCAGATTATATTGAGTCTGTAAATTGTTTTTGGTGGTATGGACATTTTGATGATACTAATTCTTCCAATCCATGAATATGGAAGGTTTTTCCATTTTTTGTGTTTTCTTTTGTTTCTTTCCTTAATGTTTTGTAACTTTCATCAAGAGATCTTTGACCTCCTTGGTTAAATGCATTCCAAGGCTTTTAATTTTTCCTATAGCTATTTTGAATGAGATTGATCTTAGAAGTTCTTTCTCAATGATGGCATTTTATGTGTATACAAAAGCTATTGAATTCTGTGTGTTACTTTTATAACTTGCCACTTTACCAAACTCTTATGACTTCGAATCTTCTCTTGATTTCCTATATATTGAACTCTGTCATCTACAAAGACGGATAATTTGACTTCTTCCTTTCCAATTTGTATTCCTTTGATTTCTTTTTCTTGCCTAATGGTGCTGGCTAAAATTTCCAGGACTCTATTGAATAGCAATGGTAAAAGTGGGCATCTTGTTTGGTTCCAGATCTTAGTGAAAATGCTGCCATTGAATTCCCCATTCCATAATATGGTGGCTGTGAGTTTGCCATAAAATGGCTTGAATTGGTTGAGGAATTTTCCTTCTATACCCAATTTGCTTAACGTTTTCATCATAAAAGGATGTTGTATTTTATCAAATTCTTTCTCTGTATCTATTGACATAAAAATACAGTTTTCATTCTTCAGTTTGTTAATATGATGTATCACATTTATTGATTTGTGAAAGTTGAAACATTCCTGCTCACCAGGGATAAATCGTACTTGGTCTGGGTGAATGATTTTTCTGAAGTGTTGTTGGATTCTATTAGCTAGTATTTTGTTGAGGATTTTTGCATTTATGTTCATCAGGGATACTGCTGTATAGTTCTTTGTGTGTTGTATCATTTTCTGATTTAGGAATTAAAGTAATGCTTGAGAAGAACTGGAATTAGTTCTTCTTTAAAAGTCTGATGGAATTCAGCAGTAAAGCCATCCAGATCTGGGCTTTTCTCTGACAGAAGTGTCCTTATTAATGATTCAATCTCTATCTTGGTTATTGGTTTGTTTAGCTTTTCTATAGCTTCCTTACTCAATTTTCATAGATTGTATGTGTTCAGGAATCTATTTGTTTCTTTTAGATTTTCCAAATCGTTGGCATTTAGCTTTTTGAAGTAGTTCCTGGTAATTCTTTTTATTACTATTGTATCCATTTTTACATTTCCTTTCTCATTTATGATTTTACTAATTTGAGTCTTCTCCCTCCTTTTTCTTCAGTTAGTTGATGAATGGTGTTTCAATTTTTTTTAAAAAAAGTAAGTCTTCATTTCATTGGTCTGTCATATATGTTTTTTTGTTTCAATTGTTTATTTCTTCTCTAATTTTGAGTATTTCTTTCTCCTAATGATTTTAGAAATTAAGAACTCAAGAATCCCTAGAACATATGCAAACAAATGGAAACCAAACAACATGGTCCTGAAGGAACAGTGGTTCATAGAAAAAGTAAAAAGGGAAATCAAAAAAAAATTCTGGAAACAAATGATGACAATATAACATATCAAAACTTGACACTGTGGCAAAAAATGACCTAAATGAAAGATCTCTGTGAGTGAGATCCCAGCAGAAAGAACGGGCCATCAAAGAAGGAGGTACCTTTCTCTGAAAGGAGGAGAGAACTTCCACTTTGACTATGGCCTTGTCTAAAGAAGATCAGAGGTGGTGAACTCAAGAGGCTTCCATAGCCTTGGCAACTCATGACAAGAGCCTCGGGTGATTACTGACGCCATAAACAAGAGTGTCAATTGTTAAGCCAACAACAGGAGTCACTGTGCACTTACTCCCCATGTAGGATCTCTGTCCTTTATGTGTTGTACTATGTGAATTAACGGTATTACTAGTACTCAAACAGTACTCTATACTTTGTGTGTCTGTGTGGTTCAAACTGTTGAAATCTTTACTTAGTATATACTAAGTTGACATTCTTTACGTAAAGGTAATTGAAAATGAATCTTGATGAAGAATGGGATGGGAGAGAGAGTGGGAGATGGGATGGTTGCCAGTGGGAGGGAGGTTATGGGTGGAAAAAGCTGCTATAATCCAATAGTTGTACTTTGGAAATTTATATTTATTAAAGTTAAAAAATAAAAAAAAAACTTATGGGATACAGTGAAAGCACTGTTAAGAGGGAAGTTTATAGCGATTGGTTCCTATATCAAGAAATTGGAAAGGCACCAAATAAATGAGCTATCAATGCATCTCAAGGACCTCCAATGTATTCTTAGCTCTCCCATTTTGTCTTACTCAGCTACCATTGCTCAAGATTCTGAACTGCTCTGTGTCTAAATATAGAACCTTAAAAGTTACAGTATTATACATCCTTGCCCTACAATATTCAGTATTTGTAGTTGATATTTCATCTTCATATTCGAAGATCTGCATTTCCTTACATAATGATCACATTATAATGTAAAAAATTTCAAAATGAAGTCCCGCGGGCCGGCACCATGGCTCATTAGGCTAATCTTCCACCTGCGGTACCAGCACCATGGGTTCTAGTCCCGGTTGGGGCGCTGGATTCTGTCCCGGTTTCTCCTCTTCCAGTCCAGCTCTTGCTGTGGCCCAGGAGTGCAGTGGAGGATGGCCCAAGTCCTTGGGCCCTGCGCCCCTATGGGAGACCAGGGAAGCACCTGGCTCCTGGCTTTGGATCGGCGCAGCACGCCAGCCGTAACGCGCCAGTGGTAACAGCCACTTAGGGGGTGAACCAAGGTAAAAAGGGAGACCTTTCTCTCTGTCTCTCTCTCTGTCTAACCCTGCCTGTCAAAAAAAAAAAAAAAAATGAAGTCCCTCTGGTACTCTTTTACTTCCTCTTTACCTCACTCTCAGGAACACAGGCACTGCTGAATACTACTATATAAATCGATTCTCAGGAATAGTTAGCCACAGGTTGCTCCAATAAACAGCTCTTCTCAAGTCAACGAAGTAACCACATGCCCTCAGCAAGCAGACATTCTTAGCATCATGATTCGTACATAATCCCTCTGTACCAATGGCTAGCAATGTCCCTCCTGAATTCAGTATGCCCATTGATTGCTTTTCTGACCCACAGAGCCTCCCTCCTTCTTAGCATACCCATTCACTAGAGAAGCCGAGTCTAGTAACTGACAACATGAAGCAACATAGGCAGGACTCCAGACAATATTGTTTTGCCAAAAGTTGATAAAAGTCCAGCTTGATGCTTTCATCTCAAGCCCCTGTATTAGTATAATTGTGGCGATATATTATCAAAAACCACTGTCGTTCGGTTCACAGGAACACTGGATTTCATAATTGACTAGACCTGCTATCAATACCTTAGATCCACTGTCAGTGCACATACCAAAGAGGAAAGTTATTTTCAACAAAATATATGGTGGCTTTGAAAGCAAACTGCTAAGCTCAGTAATGCTCTTCATGGAGAAGCCAAATCAAATATGTTTGTTTTAAAATCGTTTGTGTTTCTAAACACATTTTCTTTTTCTTTCTTTTTTTTTTTTTATTTGACAAGTAGAGTTATAGACAGTGATAGAAGAGACAAAGAAAAAGGTCTTCCTTCCATTTGTTCACTGCGCTAATCCGAAGCCAGGAGCCAGGTGCTTCCTCCTGGTCTCCCATGTGGGTGCAGGGACCCAAGCACTTGGGCCATCCTCCACTGCCTTCCTGGGCCACAGCAGAGAGCTGGACTGGAAGAGGGGCAACCAGGACAGAACCCGGCGTCCATATGGGATGCTGGTGCTGCAGGCAGAGGATTAACCAAGAGAGCCACAGCGCCATCCCCTCTAAACACATTTTCTGTACCACTTCCCAGTTCAGGTGGACAGGACCAGCCCTCAGCAAAATTATTAACAATTTTGTTGAAAAATCTAATCTCTTCTTTTGATCAATCCCCAAGGACAAATAGGATTCCTTTTTAATTTGCTGTAAGCTGCAAGCAGATCCTACAATGTTACAGTTTTGTACTCTGCAAAGAAAATATATGACTTTAGTTGATAGACTCAGTAACTTCTATTCTGGGTGCTCAGAGGCTGATTTTTACTTATTGGATTGATATTTTCAAAATCTGAGATTCTGGAATGAGTGGGCTGTTGAAGCTGATGAGTACGTTGTCATTGCCCAAGCAGTTGTTCATTCATCTCCATAAATCTACGATGTTTGTCATGAACCATAAACATGCAAACAACAAACTCTCCACCTATCCTAATTCACACAGGTCCTACTTCAGCATGGATCAGATAGCTAGTACACACTTAATGCCAAGTAAAAGAAATAAAAGATTTAAAAAAACACCTCAAGTTTGAACTGAAAAAAAAAATCCATGTCTTCCCATTTGGCAGAGTCCTATGAGAGCAAAAACATTGACTCATTCTTCTTTAGATCCCCAACATTGAATAAAACTCACTCCCCTAATCAATTAATTTGAACAATGAATAAATATGTAAAGACATTTTTAACCCAGTAAAAATACAGTGCAGCATGATGTACCGTCTGTGAGTCCAGTTTCCTCATCCATAAACTGAATATAATAATACCTATCCCATAGGGTAACGGTTAAGAGTAGCCAAAACAACACATTCTGACCCAAGATTCAGCCCATAGAGGGTACTCTGGGGCTGTGTGCTGAACTAGAATCTCAGAAACTGCTAAGTGAGTTAATAGTCAAGGAAAGAGCACATGTTCTACCTATTCAAGAATCTGTTTGGACCAGAGCAACCTGCTATAAAAGGGGAGGTGAACTTTGCTGATGGAGAACATTTATAGACAATCTTCATTCCCAGATATGTAAACCACATCTAGAACAGCAAAGGATTTTGGCAACAGCAACTTGCCACAGTCGATTGTTAAATCTGTATACTAGCCTCCATAACCCCATGCTAATGAGCTATGAGACATCAACTCACTTAGGGATACTAGGGAGAACAGCTGAAATTCAAAACTGTAAACCCTACCTTGGACCAGCATCTCCCAACCCGTATGGCTGAGAGGCCATTTCAATAAATCCACATAGCCAGCTTTCTATTGGAGTATTCAAGACTCTTCTGTTTCTCGTTTCTTCTTTTAGGTAAAATTTTATTTTAACTGATTCATTTGAACCTGCATCAGGGAAGTGGAAAAGTTAGATAAGGAAAAGTATATCAAAGTTATTATTTGCTAGCTATAGAAATGAATTTAATAAGGGCAGGAAAAATCATCAAAACTGTGATTTTTAAACCATCATTATTGCCTAGTACAGTGGCAAATTGAGAGTGATTAGGAATATTATTCTCAGCTAACAAAAAATACCAAGTGTGCTTTTATCCAAATTAATTAGACAATAAATTTAGAGTGTTCTTTCCTTTTTGATAAAAGAACCTGAGCCCAGGGTTCATGAAATTTAAAGGTCTTGAGCAAAGCAACAGCAAGGAAAACAGATAAATCCAACTTCATAGGTCTCCTTCACCATGAGAAAATGTTACGGTGGTGGAGCTAATAATGAGATTTATTAAATTTTCCAAGTTGACACACTGTGCCTCTCATTTACCACAACAAAAGAGCACTCTGTGTCCTTGATTTGAGGTCTTGTTTTGGATTGTTTTGGGTGGATAAACACATCTCCTGCTCTAAAGAAGGACATCATGTGCTCTCGGAGACATTCACTGCCTCACCACTGAAGTGACAGAACATTCCATTGCCCTTACTGGTATTCATGCAGAAGCTTTGTTTGCGGCCAATCAACTTATTTCTCATGTTGGATACTATCATGGTGTTCTACCACTCAATGCAATTCTTTCAGAGTTCCAGGAATTGTCCTCAATGTGATGCCTTAAGAGCAATAGAAAAATAGCCTTGTTTTTGCATGACTTCTTTTTATTTTAGAGCCACAAAAACAAACTATGGACATCAAAGAATAATTTTTTAAAAACTCAGCAAAACCCTCCCATTTGAAGCTGTTAGTACCAACTGAAACTTTCAAAGAAAATAAATCAGAAATAGTGGGGTGAACAGTGAGTTGGGGTATTTTTATCATAGCTATAAAATAAAATAAAAAACTCTGGGCTAAACAAAAAAATTAGAAACTTCATATAACCACATTACTGATCCCCTATAGTCACTCTTGGGCTCCAAAAATGTTGAGTTGACCTTCTTTGTAGGCAAAGTGCATGACTGCTTAATGATGTGGTTTGAGGAGACCTGGGAGCCTCTGTATCCCCCTAAATATTCACCTTGTCTATTTCATTGCCCTAAGTTTCCGATGTGAAGGCTTTAGTCCTTGTGGCTAAGATGTTTGGCTTGTTAACTTGGTGATCCTCCTGAAATATATAAACATTAGGACATTATCCCTTTTCCCTTTTTAAAAAATATATTTATTTGAGAGGGAGTTGTAGAGAGTAAAGAGAAAGAAAGACAGACAAACAGAGAGGGAGAGAAAGAGAGAGAATGAAACAGGCTTCCCATCTACTGGTTCATTCCTCAAATGCTGGCAACAGCTGGGGCTGGATCAAAGTCTGGGTATAGCACTTACTATTAGGCTCTCTGAAAACTTTAATTGGCCAAATAAAAAAACCCAGAAGCAAAAACCAAAGAGCAACAATAAAAACAACAAACAGCAAAAAAACCCTACTTAGAAGAGAAGTACTCACTACTACTCAGTATTAAGAGGTACAAAGAACCACCCTAAACAGCAAAGCCACTCCTTAGTATATCAGACAGATATCATAAGCAGAGACTCAAACATATTTCTGTCATTTTCTAGCTTGTTACCTTGGCAAGTTGAATAAATTTTCAATGATGTAATTCCCTTAATTCTAAAATGGAGATAAATCTCTCCCTCATAATGGTGAAAGTGATCATATGAGTTCTGTATAAAGCATGTAAGCCTACCCTGTGCCACACCATGTCAGTAACCAGTGCATACCAGGATTTATAAATAGTATTAGTGTACATTATGTTCAGAACTGTGAGTTGTCACATTCAGTTCACGTTTTATTGGTTTGCACAATAACGACCAGTTGCTCAATACTGATGAACTAACGCAGCATTGAGTTTTCCAAACCCTGACAAAGGAAGGAACAAGAGAAGATGAGAAATGAAAATAAACAAAAAAGTATGTGATATCAAAGTAGATTTCAAATATCAAATTAATTATCAGTAATTGGTGAACATTATGGTACAGTAGGTTAAGCCACTGTTTGCGATGCCAGCATAAAACATTGGAACAACTGTTCAAGCCCTGGGGCTCCACTTACAACACAGCTCCAAGATATTTTACCTTCCAATGTAGTAGAAAATGGCCCAAGTATGTGGGCCCCTGCCACCCACATTGGAGACCCTGATGGAGTTCCTGGCTCCCAGCTTTGGCCTCTTCCAGACTTAGCCATTGCAGCCATTTGGGGGGAACATGTGGATAGAAGATCTCTTTCTGTCACTTTGCCATTTATATAAATAAAATGAATCTTTAAGGCAAACAAAAGAGCTGTCTGCTCTTCAATGTTTATTGCAGCTCAATTCACAATAGCTAAGACATGGAATCAACCTAATGCCCATCAGCAGTAGACTGGATAAAGAAATTATGGGATATGTACTCTATAGAATACTATACAGCAGTCAAAAACAATGAAATCCGGTCATTTGCAACAAAATGGAGGAATCTGGAAAACATCATGCTGAGTGAAATAAGCCAGTCCCAGAGGGACAAATACCATATGTTCTCCCTGATCGGTGACAACTAACCAAGCACCAAAAAGGAAACCTGTTGAAGTGAAACGGACACTATGAGAAACAATGTCTTGATCAGCTCCTTGTCCTGACTGTCAAGGAACAACTTACTATTTTATTCCTTTCAGTATTTTTGTTCTAATTAATACTATCAGTTGAACTCTTTAATTAGCACACAATTATTCTTAGGTGTTTAAAATTAATTGAACAGTGATCCCTGTTAAATATAAGAGTAGGAATAAGAGAGGGAAGAGATGTACAGTTCAGCACATGCTCAATCGGACTTATTCCTAATGGTAGAGCTAGAAATGTGCCAGGGCATTCCAATCCAATCCTATCAAGGTGGCATGTACCAAGGCCATCTCACTAGTCAAAGTGCTCAGTTTCAGTTCATATTTGATCATAATGATAGGATTAAGAGTCAAAGGGATCACATAAATGAACTAGTGTCTCCTAATACTAACTGATAGAGTTAAAAAGGAGAGAATGATCCTACAAGGGAAGCAGGATACACAGCAGACTCATAGAATGGCAAATGCCCTAAAACAGCACTCTGGCTTCAGAATCAGCACTTAAGGCATTCAGATCTGGCTAAAAAGCCCATGAGAGTATTTCAGGCATGGAAAACCAAGACACTGTGGTTAAAAAAAATGACCTAAATGAAAGATCTCTGTGAGTGAGATCCCAGCAGAAAGAATGGGCCATCAAAGAAGGAGGTACCTTTCTCTGAAAGGAGGAGAGAACTTCCACTTTGACTATGGCCTTGTCTAAAGAAGATCAGAGGTGGTGAACTCAAGAGGCTTCCATAGCCTTGGCAACTCATGACAAGAGCCTCGGGTGATTACTGACGCCATAAACAAGAGTGTCAATTGTTAAGCCAACAACAGGAGTCACTGTGCACTTACTCCCCATGTAGGATCTCTGTCCTTTATGTGTTGTACTATGTGAATTAACGGTATTACTAGTACTCAAACAGTACTCTATACTTTGTGTGTCTGTGTGGTTCAAACTGTTGAAATCTTTACTTAGTATATACTAAGTTGACATTCTTTACGTAAAGGTAATTGAAAATGAATCTTGATGAAGAATGGGATGGGAGAGAGAGTGGGAGATGGGATGGTTGCCAGTGGGAGGGAGGTTATGGGTGGAAAAAGCCTCTATAATTCAAAAGTTGTACTTTGGAAATTTATATTCATTAAATAAAATTTGAAAAAAAAATTTTAATTATCAGTAATTTCCCATTATAGAAATGTAAAATTCCAAGAGTTTAGTATATTTTCTGAAGACAACAAGAACATCTAACTTAAGGATATAAACTAGAAAGTAGAATTTGAGGTCTGCAGTCCTTTTGCTGAAGTTCTCACCAAGAACAGACAGAATAACACTCTGTTTAATATGACAATATTTGGGTACTTGCCTTGAGCAAATTTTTTACGTTAAATCATGTGCACCCATTGACAGGCTTCCTAAAGACTGGGAAACAGAGAACAGACAAATTCTGGGAGCAATTACACCGGCAACTGACCATGTAAGGAAGCACTGCTGACGAACTTGGCCTAACTTTCCTTCACTGATTCTTCACTTTTTAGAAGGAATGAGAAATGTATGCAAAGCTCTTCAATCTGCCCAATCAGGAAGCCTCAGTCCACCTAGGCTTTTTCGTCCACTCAGGTTAGCTGTTTCGATGTATGTGGGGCAGCAGAGTGGGTTAGGGTGTTGAACATTCATGAGATAACATTCATGACATAAAAATTAAATAGACTACCTTCCAAAAATAGCTCCTCAAAATTCTGCAGTGGTCTTAAAACACCCATCATCTACTCAGCTTTGGAAGAATCTTCTTAAGAAAAGTCAGAGTATGAGAGTAGGTGGTAAATACATATACAAAAATAAATATTTTAAATGACTACGTGAGAAAGCAACATATTTTGTGTCTACAGAAAAATAAGACAATAAGGAAGGATATTAGTTGTCCCAAGACCCAATTCACTCCTCTTTCCTGTGCACCTGGCCAAGAATATACACAATGTATTCCCCAGTCTCCTGGGTCAATACTAGATGTGAACATACAGCCAAATTTGGACCAACTTCTGTGATGTGCACCACTTTCAAGTCACTTCTAACCTAAAAACAAACTACCTTCTTGGTCTTTGACTTTTCTTTTCCCCATGGGACTTTGACATGAAGGTGGCTCAGCTTCAACCATGCGGATGAGGACCATGCTCTAGGGACTGGGCAGAACTACAGTTAGAAGAAATCTGCATCCCTGAATGTCCTTATGGAGCAGAGCTGCCTACAAACTTAGACCAACCTAACTATGATGGGAGGTTGAGATAAACTAATATTTTTTAAAGATTTTGAAAGTCAGTTACAAAGAGAGAAGTAGAGATTATATATATATATATATATATATATATAGAGAGAGAGAGAGAGAGAGAGAGAGAGAGAGAATCTTCCATCTGCTGGTTCACTCCCCAGATGGCTGCACCAGCCAGGGCTGGGCCAGGCCAATGCCAGGAGCCAGTAGCTTCATCTAGGTCTCTCATTGGGTGGAAGGGGCCCAAACACTTAGGCCATCTTCTGTTGCTATTCCCAGACCATTAGCAGGGAGCTGAATTGGAAGTGGAGCAGCCAAGACAAGAACTGGCACTTGGGCGGAGCCAAGATGGCGGAATAGTGAGGGCGCACACCGATAGTCCGGGAAAATTTAGTTTAATAAAAGGGGAGTTATGGTAGCCTCAGAAAAAAGAACCAGGAAAATATTGCAGAGGAAACTCTTCTGGATTGAGTGGCTGTGAATCGGAGGACCTACTGGGAGAACAAGGTCGCCCACCGCGCGGAAGCCGAGCCGTGGGAGCCGCGGGTGCCGCGGAAGCCGCAGGGTCTGCGCGCCAGTGCAGGAAGGGGAGTGCATGTCACACAGACAACAGCGGGGAGAGTTGCAACGTCCAGGGCTCCAAGTCCACACATCGGCGCTGGAAGGGGAGGAAGAACCAAGCAGAGCTCTCAGGCCGCACCCATCTCAAGCCTCCAAGGCTCCTCCAACAGCAGGCAGTCCACTTAACACCGACATAGTATAAAATAAAAAAAAAAAAATTAAAAAAAAAAAAAGCACAGTGACGAAAGAAGAATTAACTATGCCAAGCAACAAACACAGAAATCGAGGGAACAAGATCAACGATGACACTATGATGCCTCCAAATAAACAAAACACCCCAAACCAAGATTGTGAAGATGATGAGATAGAAGAAATACAAGATACGGATTTCAAAAAATTTATGATAAGAACATTTAGAAGTTTTCAAAAGCAAATCCTTGAACTACAGAAATCCTTATTGGACAGGATTGAAAATCTCTCTCGTGAAAATGAAATTTTAAGGAAGAATCAAAATGAAACTCAGAAACTAGTAGAACAGGAAAGTGTGATAGTGAAGAGAAATCAAAATGAAATGAAGAGCTCAATAGATCAAATGACAAACACATTAGAAAGCCTTAAAAACAGAATGGGTGAAGCAGAAGAGAGAATATCAGACTTAGAAGATAGAGCACAGGAAAACATACAGTCAAACCAAAGAAAAGAAGAGGAAATTAGAAATCTAAAAAATATTGTTGGGAATCTACAGGATACTATTAAAAAAACCAACATTCGAGTTCTAGGAGTTCCTGAAGGCATGGAGAGAGAGAAAGAATTAGAAGGCCATTTTAGTGAGATACTAGCAGAGAACTTTCCAGGTTTGGAGAAGGACAGGGACATCCTAGTACAGGAAGCTCATAGAACCCCCAATAAACATGACCAAAAGAGATCCTCACCACGACACGTGGTAATTAAACTTACCACAGTGAAACATAAAGAAAAGATCCTAAAATGTGCAAGAGAGAAACGTCAGATTACTCTCAGAGGATCTCCAATCAGACTCACA
The DNA here is from genome assembly GCF_051225735.1 of Oryctolagus cuniculus. NCBI lineage: Eukaryota > Metazoa > Chordata > Mammalia > Lagomorpha > Leporidae > Oryctolagus > Oryctolagus cuniculus. Next base: position 84,298,511 of record NC_142869.1, on the reverse strand, counting down.
GCTGACTTCTCATCAGAAACACTACAGGCTAGGAGGGAATGGCGAGACATAGCACGGGTGCTAAGAGAGAAAAATTGCCAGCCCAGAATATTATATCCTGCCAAGCTCTCATTTGTGAATGAAGGTGAAATAAAGACCTTTCATAGCAAACAGAAATTGAAAGAATTTGTGGCCACTCATCCAGCCCTGCAAAAGATACTTAAAGATGTGCTACACTCAGAAACACAGAAACACGGCCATCAATATGAAAGAAGGGAAAGGAAGAACACCTACCAGTAAAAGAGCATGGGAAGCTCAAAGCATATACTAGAAAATATTTCCGGGAAAATGGCAGGGCAAAGTCACTACGTATCAATAGTCACATTGAACATTAATGGTCTGAATTCTTCAGTTAAAAGACACCGTTTGGCTGACTGGCTCAAAGAACACAACCCAACTATTTGTTGCCTACAAGAAACACAAACAAAGAGGCACGCAGACTGAAAGTGAAAGGTTGGAAAAAGATATTCCATGCCAACAAAAACCAAAAAAAAAGCAGGTGTAGCCATATTAATATCAGACAAAATAAACTTTAATACAAAAACTGTTAAGAGACACAAAGAGGGACACTATATAATGATTAAGGGTTCAATTCAACAGGAAGATGTAACTATTATAAATGTATATGCACCTAATTACAGGGCACCGGTCTATTTAAAAGATATGTTAAGGGACTTAAAGGGAGATTTAGATTCCAATACAATAGTACTAGGGGACTTCAATACTCCACTCTCAGAAATAGACAGATCAATAGGACAGAAGATCAACAAGGAAACAGCAGATTTAATTGACACTATTGCCCAAATGGATCTAACAGATATCTACAGAACTTTCAACCCTACATCTACAGACTTCATATTCTTCTCAGCAGTGCATGGAACCTTCTCTAGGATTGATCACATACTAGGCCATAAAGCAAGTCTCAGCAAATTTAAAAGAATTAGAATCATACCATGCAGCTTCTCAGACCACAGAGGGATGAAGCTGGAAATTAGCAACTCAGGAAACCCCAGAAAGTATGCAAACACATGGAGACTGAACGACATGCTCCTGAATGAACACTGGGTCATTCAAGAAATCAAAAGAGAAATCAAAAACTTTCTGGAAGTAAATGAAGACAACGACACAACATATCAAAACTTATGGGATACAGCAAAAGCAGTATTGAGAGGCAAATTTATAGCAATAGGTGCCTATATCAAGAAATTGGAAAGGCACCAAATAAATGAGCTTTCAGCGCACCTCAAGGACCTAGAAAAACTGCAGCAAACCAAACCCAAATCTAGTAGGAGAAGAGAAATAATTAAAATCAGAGAAGAAATTAACAGGATTGAATCCAAAAAAAAAAAAAAAAAACACTACAAAAAATCAGCCAATCGAGAAGCTGTTTTTTTGAAAAAATAAACAAAATTGACACCCCATTGGCCCAACTAACTAAAAAAAGAAGAGAAAAGACCCAAATCAATAAAATCAGAGATGAAAAAGGAAACGTAACAACAGACACCACAGAAATAAAAAGAATCATCAGAAATTACTACAAGGACCTGTATCCAGCAAACAGGAAAATCTATCAGAAATGGATAGATTCCTGGACACATGCAATCTACCAAAATTGAACCATGAAGACACAGAAAACCTAAATAGACCCATAACTGAAACAGAAATTGAAACAGTAATAAAGGCTCTCCCAACAAATAAAAGCCCAGGACCAGATGGATTCACTGCTGAATTCTACCAGACATTTAAAGAAGAACTAATCCCATTTCTTCTCAAACTATTCAGAACAATCGAAAAAGAGGGAATCCTCCCAAACTCTTTCTATGAAGCCAGCATCACCTTAATCCCTAAGCCAGAGAAAGATGCAGCACTGAAAGAAAATTACAGACCAATATCCCTGATGAACATAGACGCAAAAATCCTCAATAAAATTCTGGCCAATAGAGTACAACAACACATCAGGAAAATCATCCACCCAGACCAAGTGGGATTCATCCCTGGTATGCAGGGATGGTTCAACATTCGCAAATCAATCAATGTGATATCCCACATTAACAGACTGCAAAAGAAAAAGCATATGATTATCTCAATTGATGCAGAGAAAGCATTTGATAAAATTCAACACCCTTTCATGATGAAAACTCTAAGCAAATTGGGTATAGAAGGAACATTCCTCAATATAATCAAAGTAATTTATAAAAAACCCACAGCCAGCATCGTATTGAATGGGGAAAAGTTGGAAGCATTTCCACTGAAATCTGACACCAGGCAGGGATGCCCACTCTCACCACTGCTATTTAACATAGTTCTGGAAGTTTTAGCCAGAGCCATCAGACAAGAAAAAGAAATCAAAGGAATACAAATTGAGAAGGAAGAAGTCAAACTATCCCTCTTTGCAGACGATATGATTCTTTACTTAGAGGATCTGAAGAACTCTACTAAGAGACTATTGGAACTCATAGAGGAGTTTGGCAAAGTGGCAGGATATAAAATCAATGCACAAAAATCAACAGCCTTTGTATACACAAGCAATGCCATGACTGAGAAAGAACTGCTAAGATCAATCCCATTCACAATAGCTACAAAAACAATCAAATACCTTGGAATAAACTTAACCAAGGACGTTAAAGATCTCTACGATGAGAATTACAAAATCTTAAAGAAAGAAATAGAAGAGGATACCAAAAAATGGAAAAATCTTCCATGCTCATGGATTGGAAGAATCAACATCATCAAAATGTCCATTCTCCCAAAAGCAATTTATAGATTCAATGCAATCCCAATCAAGATACCAAAGACATTCTTCTCAGATCTAGAAAAAATCATGCTGAAATTCATATGGAGGCACAAGAGACCTCGAATAGCTAAAGCAATCTTGTACAACAAAAACAAAGCCGGAGGCATCACAATACCAGATTTCAGGACATACTACAGGGCAATTGTAATCAAAACAGCATGGTACTGGTACAGAAACAGATGGATAGACCAATGGAACAGAATTGAAACACCAGAAATCAACCCAAACATCTACAGCCAACTTATATTTGACCAAGGATCTAAAACCAATTCCTGGAGCAAGGACAGTCTATTCAATAAATGGTGCTGGGAAAACTGGATTTCCACGTGCAGAAGCATGAAGCAAGACCCCTACCTTACACCTTACACAAAAATCCACTCAACATGGATTGAAGACCTAAATCTACGTCCTGACACCATCAAGTTATTAGAGAACATTGGAGAAACCCTTCAAGATATTGGCACAGGCAAAGAATTTCTGGAAAAGACCCGGGAGGCACAGGCAGTCAAAGCCAAAATCAACTATTGGGATTGCATCAAATTGAGAAGTTTCTGTACTGCAAAAGAAACAGTCAGGAGAGTGAAGAGACAACTGACAGAATGGGAAAAAATATTTGCAAACTGTCGCTCCCCCTCTTCGTGGAGGAACGACACTAAACCCTGCCTAGGCTTCATATCCGAGTCACGGCACCATTATGTCGCTCCCCGTCTTCGTGGAGGAACGACACAGGACCCTGCGCTGTTCTTTCGTCTGCTCGGCCCTTCCCGGGTTTGCTGCTGGTTCTTCCTGGGTTGGCTGCTGGTCCTTCCCGGGTTGGCTGCTGGTTCTTCCCGGGTTGGCTACCATCCCTTCCACCTCCGTGGAAGGGCGGTTCCCCCTGCCACATTCCCCACTTCCGCAGGGGAGCGGCACACCGCCGGCCGGCTCTCTTGGGGGCTGCACAGCTGTTCCCCTTAGATGTTCCCCTTAGATGTTCCTGGTGCATGCCATCTCTCTCCTCCTTTATAGTCCTCCTCTGCCAATCCCAACTCGGCTGCCCACACACCGAGTACGCTGCTCTCTTCCAATCAGGAGCAAGTCCTACAGTTTATTGGCTGAACTGGAGGCAGCTGTGTAGAAGCTGTCTTCTTCTCTCCCAGCGCCATACTGTGGGAGAGCAGATGCATAGAATAAGTCTTAATTCCAGTAACTTAGTCTAGTCCAGGTTGCTCCCCACACAAACTATGCAACAGATAAAGGGTTAATAACCAGAATCTACAAAGAGATCAAGAAACTCCACAAAAACAAAACCAACAACCCACTTAAGAGATGGGCCAAGGACCTCAATAGACATTTTTCAAAAGAGGAAATCCAAATGGCCAACAGGCACATGAAAAAATGTTCAAGGTCACTAGCAATCAGGGAAATGCAAATCAAAACCACAATGAGGTTCCACCTCACCCCGGTTAGAATGGCTCACATGCAGAAATCTACCAACAACAGATGCTGGCGAGGATGTGGGGAAAAAGGGACACTAACCCACTGTTGGTGGGAATGCAAACTGGTCAAGCCACTATGGAAGTCAGTCTGGAGATTCCTCAGAAACCTGAAGATAACCCTACCGTTCGACCCAGCCATCCCACTCCTTGGAATTTACCCAAAGGAGTTTAAATTGGCAAACAAAAAAGCGGTCTGCACCCTAATGTTTATCGCAGCTCAATTCACAATAGCCAAGACCTGGAACCAACCTAAATGCCCATCAATGGTAGACTGGATAAAGAAATTATGGGATATGTATTCTTTAGAATACTATACCGCAGTAAGAAACAATGAAATCCAGTCATTTGCAACAAAATGGAGGAATCTGGAACACATCATGCTGGGTGAAGTAAGCCAGTCCCAAAGGGACAAATACCATATGTTCTCCCTGATCGGTGACAACTGACTGAACACCAAAAAGGAAACCTCCTGAAGTGAAATGGACACTATGAGAAATGGTGACTTGATCAGCATAGCCCTGACTGTTAATGAACAACTTAATACATTATCCCTCTTAGTAGTTTTTTTTGTCTGTTCTACTTAATATGACTGGTTTAATTCTGTAATTATCACACAGTTATTCTGAAGTGTTGAAAATTAACTGAAATGTGATCTCTGTTAAACATAAAAGTGGGAATAAGAGAGGGAAGAGATCATGCTCAAGCTGACTTGCCCCAAATGGTAGAGTTAGAAACATACCAGGGGATTCCAATTCAATCCCATCAAGGTGGCATGTACCAATGCCATCTCACTATTCCAAGTGATCAATTTCAGTTCACAATTGATCATAATGAAAGGACTAAGAGTCAAAGGGAGCACATAAACAAGTCTAGTACCTGCTAACACTAACCGATGGAATAAATAAAGGGGAGAGTGATCCAACATGGGAAGTGAGATACTCAGCAGACTCATAGAATGGCAGATGTCCTAAATAGCACTCTGGCCTCAGAATCAGCCCTAAAGGCATTCGGATCTGGCTGAAAAGCCCATGAGAGTATTTCAGGCATGGAAAGCCAAGACACTCTGGCAAAAAGATCTCTGTGAGTGAGATCCCAGTGGAAAGAACAGGTCTTCAAAGAAGGAGGTACCTTTCTCTGAAGGGAGGAGAGAACCTCCACTTTGACTATGACCTTGTCTAAACAAGATAAGAGTCGGAGAACTCAGAGGGCTTCCATAGCCTTGGAAACTCATGACTGGAGCATAGGGAGATTACTGATGCCATAGACAGGAGTGTCAATTGGTAAAGTCAACAACAGGAGTCACTGTGCACTTACTCCTCATGTAGGATCTCTGTCCTTAATGTGCTGTGCATTGAGATTTAATGCTATAACGAGTACCCAAACAATATATTTCACTTTGTGTTTCTATGGGGGTGCAAACGACTGAAATCTTTACTTAATGCATACTAAACTGATCTTCTGTAAAAAAAAAAAAAAGAAATTATCAATTCCCAACTTGACTCTCACTGGGATTAAACATGACAATAGGTCTGATCTGATTTCATCATCATTTAAAAAAATCATCTATTATTTTTCACTTTATGTTTCTGTGTGGGAGCAAACTGTTGAAATCCTTACTTAATGTATACTAAGCTGATCTTCTGTATATTAAGATAATTGAAAATGAATCTTGATGTGAATGGAAGGGGAGAGGGAGTGGGAAAGGGGAGGGTTGTAGGTGGGAGGGACGGTATGGGGGGGAAGCCATTGTAATCCATAAGTCGTACTTTGGAAATTTATATTCATTAAATAAAAGTTAAAAAAATAAAAAAATAAATGAAGTGAAAGACATGGGAAAAAAAAAAAAAGAACTGGCACTTATATGGGATGCTGGTGTCGCAAGTAGTGACTTAACCCACTATGCCATAATGCCAGCCCTGAGAGAAACTAATATATTAAGCCACTGAATTTTAGGATCTCTTTATTATATTAGCTAAGTCTTTATACCTAATTTAATAAGCAGAACTATCAATGAACTTACAAAAGTTGGGAAGCATTTATGACAACCTTGACTTTCTTAACAAGTAAGTACATTTGTAAGGTCTAATGGAGATCTGAATGTATTTGATTGCATTCGAATCTTCCTTTCAATTTTTTGATTTGAGAGGGAGAAATGGGCGAAGGAGTGAGGCAGGGGGAGGAAGGGAGATAGAAAAAGAGAGAGAGAGAGAGAATATGTCCAGACCTCTGGTTAACTTTCCAAGTGCTCACAATGAACATGGCTGGGTCAGTCCAAAGCCAAGAATTTGGATCAGTTTGGGTCTCCTATGTGAGTGCCAGGAACCCAATAACTTCATCTATTGCCACTGCTTTCCAGGATCCACATTAGCAGGAAAGAGGAGAGGGAGCCAGAGCCAGGTATTAAACCCAGGAACTCTGATATGGGACATGGGTGTCTTAACCAGAATCTTAACTGGCAGGCCAACATCTTCCTCTTTCAAGTATTTTAAATCTTTGTCAAGAAAAAGAGAGAATAGGTGAGGATATAAGATATTTTTAGAAGTTTTGAAATATCAATAGCATTTTTATAAGTGACTTCATTTAGGGAATGAAACAGAAGGTTCAAGATTTTGAACCTGGAAAATTCAGAAGATATTTTACCAAGTCGGGAAATTTGGGAATGAAGACAGCCAGTTTGTGGGAACAAAGTGATGAATATAATTTTCCAAATGTTAAATTTCAAATGAGAGTTCAAAAACAAATGAGGAAAGCATTCTGAGGTTGAGTTCCTTTGGATAACATTTGATTTCTTTACCCTAAGACTTCTCAGTATGTTTAGTATTAATGTGCAGGAGGAACCCCAAGAGGGAAGACAGGGCATGTTATCCAAACATAGCAAATCCTGGCCTATCTTCTCAGAGAAACTGAGCTTGATATTCTCCTACTACCAAGGTTCAAATTTCAGGAGCCATGACAATGCCACTCAAGGGAGGTGATACCTGACTTTGAAAGAGGTTAGATTGATTTTAATGCAGCCATACCTTAGAAGATGACTGTAATATTTCAAGTCTCAGTCCTGACTGAGACAGAGCTAACTCTTTGATGCTGAGATACAAATATAGACATGAGGGTTCCAGGATGAAAATCAAGAGAAAACATGCTCCTTTGCTGCCCAGCAATCATCAGTTTTGTAAAATGCCTGCTAAGGATGGCCTTAGAACTCTCATAATGGAAATGGCTATGGTTTGAGTAGGATGTGGTTCCTTAACTCATATGGACATTAAATCCTAAAGACATAAACTGATGACAGTAAGAGAGTGGAAACCTAATCCAAGTAGAATGTCCAGGAAGTAGGCCTAGTGGGATATCCTTAAATCACTGGGAGAATGCCTTCGGAGGGTAATTAGGCCCAGCTGCTCTCTCTCTCTCTGCCCTCTGAATCACAATGAGATTGTTTTTCTACATGTTCCCTCATGGCCAGCCACTCTCTGGATAGCCAGATCAACAGGGCATACCCAATATTGGGGGCAAGATAAACCTTTTTCCTTCATATGTAGTTTTCTCAGGAATTTGTTTTGGGGACAGAAAGCTAATACAGAAAAGTTCTATATCTTGATCTTATAACGGTTACAAGTCATATGTATGTTTAAAAATTATGAAGTTGCACATTGAAGAGCTGTATATTTGTCTATGTGTTAATTTTACCTCAATTTTTTAAGAAAAACAAATGGTTGGGGGTGAGGAAGATTGTCCTTCGTGGGTAGAGAAAGTGCCTAAACAGATTTCCTGTATTGACAAAATAAGCCAATCTTGGGCTGTCGCCACGGCTCAATAGGCTAATCCTCCACCTGTGGTGCTGGCACACCGGGTTCTAGTCCCGGTTGGGGCACCGGATTCTGTCCCGGTTGCCCTTCTTCCAGGCCAGCTCTCTGCTGTGGCCCAGGATTGCAGTGGAGGATGGCCCAAGTGCTTGGGCCCTGCACCCCATGGGAGACATGGGAGACCAGGATAAGCACCTGGCTCCTGCCTTCGGTTCAGCGTGGTGCGCCGGCCGTGGCGGCCATTGGAGGGTGAACCAACGGCAAAAAGGAAGACCTTTCTCTCTGTCTCTCTCTCTCACTGTCCACTCTGCCTGTCAAAAAAAAAAAAAAAAGAATAATAATATGAGCTGACATTTGTTGAGCACCTGCTATATGGTACATAATACAGAGTTTAACCTTGATTAATTCATTTGATCTTTACAATAAACCTAGGATATGGTACTGTTACCATCCCATTCTACAGAGGAAGAAACTGAAACTGGGTATACTGTGCAAGTCTATGTCAAATCGAGGCAGACTGGCTTCAGAACTATACTTTTTACCACTATGCTATTCAGCCTTTCAACAAAGATGGACATTTCCTTTGGATTCCAAATTACACGTGGAAATCCAGTTTTCCCAGCACCATTTATTGAATAGACTGTCCTTACTCCAGGGATTGGCTTTAGATCTTTGATCAAATATAAGCTGGCTGTAGATGTTCAGATTGATTTCTGGTGTTTCTATTCTGTTCCATTGGTCTATCCATCTGTTTCTGTACCAGTACCATGCTGTTTTGATTACAACTGCCCTGTAGTATGTCCTGAAATCTGGTATTGTGAAGCCTCTGGCTTTGTTTTTGTTGTACAAGATTGCTTTAGCTATTTGAGGTCTCCTTTGTCTCCATATGAGTTTCAGCATAATTTTTTCCAGATCTGAAAAGAATGTCTTTGGTATTTTAATCGGTATTTTATTGAATCCCTAAATTGCTTTTGGGAAAATGGACATTTTGATGATATTGATTCTTCCAATCCATAAGCATGGAAGATTTTCCATTTTTTGGTATCCTCTTCTATTTCTTTCTTTAAGATTTTGTAATTCTCATCGTAGAGATCTTTGACATCCTTGGTTAAGTTTATTCCAAGGTATTTGATTGTTTTTGTAGCTATTGTGAATGGGATTGATCTTAGCAGTTCTTTCTCAGTCATGGCATTGCTTGTGTATACAAAGGCTGTTGATTTTTGTCCATTGATTTTATATCCTGCCACTTTGCCAAACTCCTCTATGAGTTCCAATAGTCTCTTAGTAGAGTTCCTTGGATCCCCTACATAAAGAATCATATCATCTGCAAAGAGGGATAGTTTGACTTCTTCCTTCCCAATTTGTATCCCTTTAATTTCTTTTTCTTGCCTAATCGCTCTGAAACTTCCAGAACCATATTGAATAGCAGTGGTGAGAATGGGCATCCCTGTCTGGTACCAGATCTCAGTGGGAATGCTTCCAACTTTTCCCCATTCAATAGGATGCTGGCCATGGGTTTTTCATAAATTGCTTTGATTTTATTGAGGAATGTTCCTTCTATACCCAATTTGCTTAGAGTTTTCATCATGAAAGGGTGTTGTATTTTATTGAATGCTTTCTCTGCATCTATTGAGATAATCATATGGTTTTTCTTCTGCAGTTTGCTAATGTGGGATATCACATTGATTGATTTGTGAACATTAAACCATCCCTGCATACCAGGGATAAATCCCACTTGGTCTGGGTGGATGATCTTTCTGATGTGTTGTTGCATTATGTTGGCCAGAATTTTATTGAGGATTTTTGAATCTATGTTCATCAGGGATATTGGTCTGTAATTTTCTTTCAATGTTGCATCTTTTTCTGGCTCTTTTTCGATTGTTATGAATAGTTTGAGAAGAGTTGGAGTTAGTTTTTTCTTTAAATGTCTAGTAGAATTCAGAAGTAAATCCATCTGGTCCTGGGCTTTTCTTTGTTGGGAGGGACTTTATTACTATTTCAATTTCTGTCTCAGTTATGGGTCTGTTTAGGTTTTCTATGTCTTCCTGGTTCACTTTAGGTAGGTTGCATGTGTCCAGGAATCTATCCATTTCTGATAGATAGGTTTCCCTGTTTGCTGGCATACAATTCCTTGTAGTAATTTCTGATGATTCTTTTTATTTCTGTGGTGTCTGTTGTTACGTTTTCTTTTTCATCTCTGATTTTATTGATTTGGGTCTTTTCTCTTCTTTTTTTAGTTACTTGGGCCAATGGGGTGTCAATTTTGTTTATTTTTCAAAAAACCAGGTCTTCATTTGGCTGATTTTTTGTAATGTTTTTTGGATTCAATCCTGTTGATTTCTTCTCTGATTTTAATTATTTCTCCTCTCCTACTAGATTTGGGTCTGGTTTGCTGCAGTTTTTCTAGATCCTTGAGATGCATAGAAAGCTCATTTATTTGGTGCCTTTCCAATTTCTTGATGAACATACGGACTATGACATATTTTTGTTGAAAAACATGTATTTGCCTTGAGTCTTTATCATTTTTGCCTCTGGATTGCTGCTGATGGTTTTGAATTGATTATTCTATTTCCAGGCCTGCCCTCCTCTAAATTCTAAAACTTCCTAAACACTGTCATTCTTTCTGTTTATTTGCCCATATGGCTCAAATCAGCCAGCTTTAACGTTTTTAAGAAGTAGGAAGACTCTGTCTTTTTTTTCCCTTTCCATTTCCTCGGAGTCCAGCAGAATAGTTGGAACTTCATAAATAAATAAATACTTGGCAATTAAAGCCAACAGGGGAATCAGTGGAAATTATAGAGCCAACATTTAGTCAACCTTAAGCACGTGTCTCAAATGTCACCACTTTTTGAAGTATTCCCTAAGTCCTGAAGCAAAATGAATCTCTCTTTTCTCTGTGACTGTGGGTCATGGGAGTATTTAGCACCTTGAATTTCCCAAATGGAGTAGAAATGTGCCATAAACAGCTTTATATCCCCGAGCCTAGTAAACCTGGCATATGGAAGCTTTTGAAGAAGTATTTTATACTAAATGAGGGAAAACACTTTGGAGATGGCTTGGAAACTTTGTATTATTTCATATATAAAGCAGTGTTGTTAAATTGGTCGAGTGGCAACTGAAGCTGACAAATACACATCAAGACTAGAGAATGGCTGATTGCTAATTGGCACTCTCTTCTAATAGTTTTTGCATTTATTTAGCTATTAAGCATATATTCTTTTCCAAGAGTACTCAGAAATGATTTCAGAAGTCATCGACCTAATCCTTTCAATATATTTTTCCATGAGCATTCCCAAACTCCATTTCCTCCAAACAATAATTATGAGAGATCTATTAATGTGTTTTTTACTTCAATATCTATAATACTTGACAGAGCAAAATAATTTATAATTCTAATTTCCTGGATCCATGCAGCAATCCAAATGCATGTGTTTAGATTTGAGTTCTAGATATTTCCTTATACCATTTTATCAAATGCCCTTGAAAGAATTATAGGTGTCATACACAGGCTGCCATGTTCAAGCCCCTGGCCAGCCTTTTGACTTGATTACAGCCTTTTTCTCTGCAGCTTCTAAATCCTTTTTAACACATTGCTCAAAAAAGGTCACAACTAAAAAATCAGATGAGGCCTCAGCAGTATTTATGATGCCAAGATTTAGCCCACACCACCAACCTACTTTCTATAAGGCATATTTTCCCAATCATTGCCTCTTTCTTCCATATATACCTGAATCACATAAAAACCTCAAATCTATAAAGCTGTCATACTTATCAAGGTTCTTCTTTGTCCCAGGCCTTGGTCTTTTGCATAGACTTTAAATCACTGGTATTCTTCTTTCCAGGAATATTTTTTTCCTCCTAACATGGATTCAAAACATTTGCTTCATAAACTCAGGTTGCCAAGGCCTTGCAGATTGAACTTCAGTAAAGTGAAATTCCTTATACTTCTGAATCTACAGGGGGGAAAGTGTGAATATTGAAATCTCAGGAAATATGAACAAAAGAAAAAGAAACTGGAAAGAATCCTGAAGTTGTATTGAAGATCTAAAACCTTTACTCTCTTCACTAATAGTCACATTGCAGATGCCAGATTTGTTAATGGTAATGATTGTAACTGGATCCTCATGTAGTAACATATTCTCAGGAATGGTGTTGTTGATGATGGGAAACATCAGGAAGGTTGGATAATTCACATATAGAATGTATTAGGTGCCCAAATCCAACCCTCCACCCCTTTATCTATGTCAGTGACTCTTACTATGTACATCCTGAAACTCAAAAGACAGAAACATCTGCTTACTGGCATAAATTAAGCTAAAATGAGCTATTCCAGATCTCTAGCAATAATTGTTATTTCTCCCATCCCAGTGCACCCTTTCAATATGAAACTGCTCTTCCTTAATTCCTTGTACTGAAGGCCGAGTCAATCATTCTTTGTCCATAATGACTGGTGCCCAAAGTAGATACTCAGAATCCCTGCCAGGCACTTTTATTTGAGGGTACTAAACTGGATGGTTCTCTAATCTTCTGAGACAGAAAGCAGTATGAGCCACATAGATGTAAAGTGAATGTAATTCTTACCATATGAAGAAAAACTGCTTTAAAATAAAGCCAACCTAGAGGAAATCAGAGCGAAAAGATTTTTTTCAAAAAAATCCTTGTTCGAGGTGGGCATTGTTGTCCATCAAGTTAAGCTGCCTTTTGGGATCCCAGCATCCCATACTGGAGTTCTGGTTCAAGTCCTGGCTACTTTGCTTCTGATCTAGCTCCCTGCCAGTGTACCTGGAAAGGCAACAAATGACAAATCAAGTACTTGAGCCCCTGCCACCCATGTTGGAAACTCCAATGCAGTTCCTACTCCTAGCTCCTGGTTTTGGCTTGGTCCAGCCCTGGCTGCTATGGTGATTTGAGAAATTGACCACCAGATGGACGATGTCTGTTTTGTGTGTGTGTCTCTCTCTCTCTCTCTCTCTCTCTCTCTCTCTCATTCTCCTTTTAAACTAACGAAATATATATTTTTTATTTTTTTTATTTTTTTGATAGGCAGAGTAGAAAGTGAGAGAGAGAGACAGAGAGAAAGGTCTTCCTTTTGCCATTGGTTCACCCTCCAATGTATTTTTAAAAATTCCTGCTGACATTATGTTAGCATTTAGATCCATTCATACATAACCCATTCTACCCATGATCTTGTCAATCAAATGAGTCAACGGAATCTTTTTTCACTCAAAGTAAAATGTTTAATGTGGATTTCTGTCACCAGAATAAACCTGATAAATGTATACATATACAAGTATATATTATATGTGAAATTGGGAAACCAAAACTGTATGTTAAAATATATACATTGGAGCTGCCATCATATTCCAACTTGCTGTATCTAAGTTATTTCCCTAAGTTGCTACCATCCAAGATCTAAGGTTGAGCTAAGAAGTAAATGTAAATTGACTTTAATTAACTCCTCTTCTGGTTTGGTAGCTCCACTTATCTCTTGAATAAAGTTTTCCTAGTTCCTCTATATTACTCCTAAAGCCATGAACATCTCTACTGCTAACACAGTATATACCCTTTTTTAGATTTATTTATTTATTTAAAAGGAAGAGACACACAGAAGAGAGAGAGAGAGAGCGCTCTTCCATCCACTGGTTCACTCTCTAGATGGCCACAAAGGCCAGGGTTGGACCAGGCTGAAACCAGGAGCCAGGAGCCTCCTCTGGGTCTCTCATATGGAAGACAGGGGCCCAAGGACTTGGGCCATCCTCCACTGCTTTCCCAGGAACAATAGCAGGGAGCTGGATGGAAAGTGGAGCAGCTGAGATATAAACTGGAGCCCATATGGGATGCTGGCACGGCAGGTGGTGACTTTACCCACTACATACCCCACAGTGCCAGTTCCAGTATATACTCTCTTACCTTTATTCTTATATTTGTATATAATATCATTCTCTCTGGCTAAAATGTAAGATCCTCAAGGAAAAGCATTTTGTTTCACACTTGTTTGAGTCCCCTAGGGCTCAGAGTAGAAGATATAACTGTTTTAAGAGCATTTTCTTGGGATTTCTTGAGTTTTCACATGAAGTCTTGATTTTCTATAGCAGATTGTTTCTGTGATTCATTGTATTCCAGACTTTCATTAGAAGCAGCAACTGCAGAGCAATTACTGAAACAGATTCTGGGTGAAAAACAGTTTGCTGCTATTGAATGTGGGTTTAAGCCTATAATTCTATAGACTAAGCTTTTTCCCATAAGCATACTCTCTAGTTAAATATTCAGGCAAATTATTCACTTGTTTACTTCTGTGCCATAAAGTAGAATAACTTTGGGCAATAGAGTATTCTGGTGAATGGCTTTTAGCTAACCTAAATCCTTTCACATCCCACTCTTATTGCTAAAACATTTGCTGTAATGTCTGAGATTCCAGCTTAAGCAGTAGATGGTATCTTAAGTAAGGAGAAAGCATAATTTATTGTTTATTTGATACAAAATATTTCATGGTCTTCAAGTCATTTGAATTATCAATTCCCTTTGTTATTTATATAGAATAAATATAGAGAGTTGGTCCCACAATTTCTTGGCCCCAAGATATCTAGTCATAATAGCTATTTTAACTAAATTCCTGACAGAATTGTTACCTTTAAACCTGTTTCTCTCACTCAGAAGCTGAGTTCCAGGGGAAAACAAATAAAGTCATTCAAAGGATTTCTACTGAACTTTAGTAGAACTACCAATATAATTCTACTCTAAGTTCTACTATACTGTTTTTGGATAGAGTAAAAATTCATTAATAAGCTTCTCTTTTATATATTGTACTACTTGGGGCTGATTATGCTGTGACACAGCAGGTTAAAGCCCCAGCCTGCAGCATTGGCATACCATATGGGTACTGGTTCAAGTCCGAGCTGCTCCTCTTCCAATCCAGCTCTCTGCTAAGGCCTGAGAAAGCAGGAGAAGATGGTCCAACACCTTGGGCCCCTGCACCTACATAGGAGACCCAGAGGAAGCATCTGGCTTTGGATCAGCTCAGCTCTGGCCATTATAGTCATTTGGGGAGTAAACCAGTAGAATGGAAGACCTCTCCCTCTCTCTGGCTCTACCTCTCTCTATAACTCGGTCTTTCAAATGAATAAAATAAATCTTATATAAATATAAATATATATATATATATATACACACACACACACATATATTGTACTAGCTGCACAGTCTTCTACAATACCTCAACCAGCCAGAGTTGACACATTGAGATTCATATGCCATCATGGTATGCACATGAGAGGACCTAAATTGTTAAGGCACTAGCAGCACTGGCTTCTCCACAAGACTTCATTGGGTCCACATCTGTATTTGTTAGAGTGGGAGGATGAACAGACCTTAGAGTATATCCTCACATCCTATGAAAGAGATTTGGGAAAATATATCACAAGGAGAAGACATCCCAGTCATAAATTTTTGGAAGCTGAAAAACATATGGATGATTTAGCAGATCCAAGGAACTAAATCCTAAACTGGCAGACAGGGGAGCTGAGAAGTAGCTTGTTTTATACTGAAGGACCCACAGACTCAGGGCTTTCTGGCCCTTGGTACCTCTTGAGGTATGGAGGTAGATAGGGTTTAATCAGGATGGTTGGTAGTGAGTCTGATTAAGAAACAGCTTCCGGGCCGGTGCTGGGGTGTTAGGAGTATAGCTGTCACCTGCAGTGCTGGCATCCCATATGGGAACCAATTTGAGTCCCAGTTGCTCCACTTCCCATCTAGCTCTCTTATGTCCTGGGAACACAGTAGAAACTAGCCTAAGTCCTTGGGCCCCTGCACCCATGTGGGAGACATGGAAGAAACTCCTGGCTCCTGCCCAGCTCTGGCAGCTGCGGCCATTTGGGGAGTGTACCAGCTGATGGAATCTCTCTCTCTCTCTCTCTCTCTCTCTCCCTTTCTCCTTCTCTCCTTCTCTCCCCCTCTCCCCCTCTCCCTCTCTCTCTCTTCCTCTCTGTAACTCTTTCAAATAAATAAATCTTAAAAGAAAAGAAAAGGAAAGTGAAAAGAAAAGCAGCTTCCAAGATTCCCTCCACTGGCAGAGATGAATTTATTCTCTGCAAAAATGTTGAAATAGAGGGTCTGTGGCTCAGAGATCTCAGACACAGCTGACAGCAGAGGTTCAAACCAAAAAAAAAGAAGAAGAAGAAAAAAATGTATAAAAATTAAGTATATTAAATATTGTGAGCCCCAGCACTTTGCCTTACTTGGATTCTTTAGCATTGGCAGACAGGATGTACCCTCTATTTCAAAGATTGTAAGAGTTTTCTCCAAGGAATCTGATCAGCCAAAAGGAAAAGTCAGCAAGAAAATGACATTGGGAGTTCTTTGATGAAACAGCTCACCCATGCACAGAGAGTTTTCAGTTGCTTTTAGTGCCCCACTCTTGCACATAATCAGCAAACATCTGGCAAACAATTCTCATATGAAGACAGGAGTCAAAACTAACAAGGACAGAACAGAGGAAATAAAGAATTTATTTTCATGGAAAAAAAACTTAAACACAACACATGAGTTGTACAACCATCACAGAAGAACCAAAATGTATCTATGTATATTTACATACATGCATTCAAGAGATAAAAACAATATAAAAATCCTTTGGAAATGAAAAAGTTTGAAGAATATGGAAGTAGGGTTAATAAAATCTTCCCCAAAAGTAGGGCAATATAACATAGTATGGAAATGAGGAAGCAAACAGAAGATTTCAGGAAGAGTCCAGATGGCATAAAATCTGATTAACAGGTGTTCCTGAAAGAGAAAAACAGAGAAAATGAGAGAAGAGAATCATCAAAGAAATAATTCAAACTTACCATAGCCAAGAAATGGAAATAACCTAAGTGCTCATCAACTGATGAATGGATAAAGTAAATATGCTGGGGCCGGGACTGAGGCACTATGGGTAAAGCCACCACCTGCAACACCAGTATCCCATATAGGCACCGGTTCAAATCCCAGATGTTCCACTTCTGATCTAGCTCCCTGCTAATAGCCTGAGAAAGCAGCAGAAGATGGCCCAAGTGCTTAGGCCCCTGGTATTAAAACATTCCAAAATATATCATGATGAAATTTTAGAACATCAAAGTCTTAAAAGCTTCTCAAAAGAAAAAAAATAGATCACATACAGAGAGTCAAGTACCACAATAGAAACGCTGGATAACTAGAAAAAAAAAAAAAAAAAAGAAGCAAAGACTTCTGAATTTCCAAGACAAAGAAAAATCAAGTTTTATAACCAGAGGCACTCAGAATCATCCCTTAAGGCATTTGGATCTGGCTAAAAAGCCTATGAGAGTATTTCAGGTATGGAAAGCCAAGACATTGTGGCAAATAAATAAATAAATAAATAAATATAAAAATGACCTAAATGAAAGATCTTGGTGAGTGAGATCCCAGCGGAAAGAACAGGCCATCAAAGAAGGAGGTACCTTTCTCTGAAGGGAGGAGAGAACTTCCACTTTGACTTTGGCCTTTTCTAAATAAGATCAGAGTTGGTGAACTCAAGAGGCTTCCATAGCCTTGGCAGCTCATGACAAGAGTCTTGGGTGATTACTGATGTCATAAATAAGAGTGTCAATTGTTAAGTCAACAACAGGAGTCACTGTGCACCTACTCCCCATATAGGATCTCTGACCTTAATGTGTTGTACTATGTGAATTATCGGTGAACTACTACTCAAACAGTATTCTATACTTTGTGTGTCTGTGTGGGTGCTGTCTGTTGAAATCTTTACTTAGTATATACTAAGTTGATCTTCTGTATATAAAAATTGAAATTGAAAATGAATCATGATGAAGAATGGGATGGGAGAGGGAGTGGGAGATGGGATGGTTGCGGGTGGGAGGGAGGTTATGGGGGGAAAAGCCGCTATAATTCAAAACTTGTACTTTGGAAATTTATATTCATTAAATAAAAGTTGAAAATAAAATAAAATAAAATAACCAGAGGCAGAAAAGCCATTTGCTAAAATTTAGCACCCATTTATGAAAAAACTAACAAACAAGCAAATAAAGAAAATATCCTAAGTCAAATAAAAGTATGCATAAAAATGTAATCAGCCAAATTGTTCATCAAATATGCAAGTAACATAAAAGCATAGGGGATCTTTAAAAAGTTTGTGGAAAATGTGTACTATGAAAACACTACGTGTGGATTTCAAATTTTTTATACTAAAATAAACTCATCTCTTAATTTAACGTTTCCATGAACCCTTGGAAATCATCTGCTACAACTTAACAGAAAGCAAAGAAACAACAAAAGCAAAACAACATCTCATGTATCCTTTCTCAGTTAATTGCCAGAGGATTTATTCCATCAGAATTGAGGTAGTAAATCAAGAAGAAATAAAACATGGGATAAAGGCAACAGGAAATCTGACCCAAGAGATGGCAAAAGTAATTTCCATGATGATGATAAAGGCAGATGCCAGGAAAAGTATCGTAAACAGGTCTCTGATGACAAGACCAGATGAGAGCAAGTCCAAATCAAGTCCAAATCTCTAGGCTCTAGAAGCCTCTTCAATCAGATGACACAGACAAAATAGCTGAAGTGTTTGAACATGAAAAGGAGAGAAATAACCAACAGAAAGAGATTTTGGAGATGAACTAAGACAGTTAAGCAAACAACAAAATAAGTTAGCTATCAACACCAAGCAAACAAAAGAGTTTGCAATAAATAAAAACAATCATATTACAATAATAAGGACCTGTTATAAAAGTTACCTACTATAATCATGTAAACACTAAATATATTCATCTAAAATAATGATGTAATAATACTGGGAGGATAAGTGAGGTGAGAAATATAGAAGCTTTGTGTAAGTTTCAGAATGTTATAAAGAACCAGTTCTGTATTCCCTGTTTGGAAATTAGTGTTTTAAAGCTGAAGACTCAAGAAACAGCAAATAGGCAAAATAAAGGTAAATGTGAAGACAATCAACTGAAAGATTTGTAAGTGGTTGCTTTCAGGAGTAAGCAAAACAGTCATGGACAGGACTACCATTGTGCTATGTTCTGTTTTGCTTTCCTAAAACTTTTTAAAGCTATTTGACTTTTTCAATTATGTACATATATAATCTTGGATAAAAATGAATATTAGGAGGCCATCACTGTGATGCTGTGGGTTAAATTGGTTCAAGTTCAAAGTGCTCCATTTCTGATCCAGCTCTCTACTAATGTGCCTGGGAAAGCAGTGGAAAATGGCTAATGTACTTGGGTCACTGTCAGCCACAAGGGAGAACAGGATGGATTCCCGGGAACCTGGCTTCAGCCTGGCCCAACCTCAGCTATTATAGCTATTTGGGGAGTGAGACAGTAGATAAAAAGAGTCAGTCATTCATTTTCTCTCTCTCTCTCTCTCTCTCTCTCTCTCCCTTTCAAATAAAATAAATCTTTTAAAAAATTAAGGCGGGGAACATTTGGCTGAGCAATTAAGCCTCCTCTTGGGATGCCTGTATCCTGTATTGGAGTGCCTGAGTTCAAGTCCTGGTTCTGTCTGCTTCTTATTCTAACTTCCTGCTGGTGTGTACCTGGAATGCAGCAGATGATAACTTCAGTGCTTAGATCCCTACTACCCATGTGAGAGACCCAGCCTGAGTTCCTGGCTCCTAGCTGTGGCCCGGCCCAGCTCTGGCTGGTTCCAGCTTTGGAAAATGAACCATATGGGAGATACGTTTGTTTGTCTCTGTCTCTACCTCTCAGCCTTTCAAATAAATAAAATAAAATGAGGGTTTCTACTTCTGGCTATCAGAAAGAAAAGAATATCTGGACTTACTGTCAGACAATAATCAACTAGAAAACTGAATACAATATATGAAGCAGCTTTCAGACAAGAATAAAAGACAGCAGAGGACTGTGATGCCTGGGAGATAGAAAAGAGATTAAGTGAGCCCTGTGAATGCCTAGGAGCTCTTCCTGGAGATAATCTCCAAAACTCAATGCAGGAAGAAGGAACACAAAGAGACTCCAACTGTCTTACTGAATTGAATGTACAAATATTAGAATACAAGGAGGATGAGATAGTTAGAATGTGCAAGGGAAAATTATGGTGAACAGAAAAAGGAAGATCTTCAGAAATAAAGTCTTTGATCAGATATCAATCTGCCCATGCACTGGGTGAAATTCTACTAGCCTGTGCAAAGAATAGCTTCCGAAGGCAGAGCAATCATGACAAAGCTGAAAGAATAATCATGGGGTTCATACATGGCTGGGATTATTTTGAGTTCACACTGGCCAGAGTGAACAATCCTTGTTAAAAAGAAAGGAGCTCAGGAACCGGCACCATGGCATAGTGGGTAAACCCACTCCCTGCAGTGCCAGCACTAGCATCCCATATGGGTGCTGATTTGAGTCCTGGCTACTCTGCTTCCAATCCAGCTCTCTGCTATGGCCTGGGAAAGCAGTAGAAGATGGTCCCAGTCCTTGGGGCCCTGCACCCAGGTGGGAGACCCTGAAGAAGCTCCTGACTCCTGGCTTCAGATTGGCGCAGCTCCAGCCATTGCAGCCATCCAGGGAGTGAACCAGTGGATGGAAGACCTCTCTCTCTCTCTGCCTCTGCCTCTGCCTCTGCCTCTGCCTCTGCCTCTACGTCTCTGTAATTCTGCCTTTCAAAAAAATAAATAAATCTTTAAAAAAAGGAGAAAGGAAAAAAGTTCAGTAGAAATGACAGAAGTTTCAATCCTTAGTAGCGGCACTTCTAGCTGCAAAGTGTGGTCTACTTTAGATATGTCCTGAAAATAAACCTTGAAAGAATGATCAAACTGATCTGCCAATAAACTAAGTTAAATCTAGCACAAAGTGCAACAAAGTTATTAAAGGAACACAACAAAATCTAGCAATCAAATAACATAAAATGTATCATGTTTGGGATCCAGTAAAAAATTACCACACATATACACACATATACAAAAAATTACCACACGTAAATACAAAATAGGGAATATAACAAATAAACAGGTAGAATACTTGCATACAGTAACAAAAAACAGAAATTCAGATATGTGAAATTAGTAAATAGAGACTTTAAATCAGCTATGATTATTTCACTTTAGAATTAAGGGGGAAATGAATGCGAAGAAGAGGAAAATGGAAGATACAAAAGCACCACATTTATAGATGAAAAATAAAATATCTGAAATAATTGGATAGAATTAACAGCAGAGTAGAAACAAAAAATGGTAGACTTCAATAGAATGCAATAAAAACTCTCCAGAGTAAACAGAGAGAAGACTTGAAGAAAAAGGAGGAGCAGGAAATGATGATCCTCATAACATATGGAAAAACATCAGAGGATCTAACAAACATGCATTCAATTGGAATTCAAAAAGAGAGAAGAGGGAAAATATGTAAATATATAACTGCCAAATTCGTTCCAAATATAAAGAAAACCATCTAAGTTTATGGAAAGTAGGGGTATTTAGAGATGTAATTTCCCATACAGTAGCCACCAGACACATGTGGCTACTAACATTTCAATTTTAGTTATGCAAATTAATAAAATAAAGATTTATGTCCTTAGCCACACCATATTTCAAGGGCTCAATAGCCATATGAGGCTATCACAGGAAGGTCTATTTGTTGGCACTGTCTGGAAGAAAACAATCAATCATTAAATGATTATTTTAGGGAAAACATTCCTAAAATTAATTCCAAAACTCAGAAGCTAGGCAAAAAAAAAAACAAAACAGCAAATTAAATCCAAAGTAAAAGAAGGAAAAATGGCAACAGTAGTGGAAATCAATGGAATATAAAATAAACAGCAAAGAAAATTCAATGAAATCAAAATTTGATACTTTAGAATTTCTAATATAATTGATAAACATCTGAATAAATTGAAGAAACAAAAGAGAGAAGGCACAATTTGCCAATGTCAGAAATGAAAGATAATTTTCTTATTACAGATGCCACAGACATTAGGAGAATCATGATAATATTATGAATAAACTTACACCAATAGACTTGATAACCTAGAGGAAATGGGAAAATTCCTTGAAAGGCACAAATCATCAAACTAATTCTAGAATAAACTTAAAAATTAAATATCCCTATATAACATAAGGAGACGAATTCCTAATTTAAAACCTTTCCCAAGATAAAAATGCATGACCAGAGAGCTTTACCGTAAATTTTATAAAATATTTAAGGGAAGAAAAGCACCAGTCCTATACAAACTTTCCCAGAAAATTTCTTAGTTCATTTTATAAGGCCAGTATTATCTTAATTCCAAAACAAGAATTGCCAAGGAAGCACTAATGGGCATAAACAAAAATAATATTACCAAAATATTATCAAATTGATAAAGATGATATAAATAGGAAAATATGCAATAAACAAAAGGTTTTATCGCAGAAATGCAAAATGGGCTTAACATTTTAAATATCATTTGATATAAATCATCATGTTAACAGAAAAAAGAAAATATATATAATAAAATCACAAGGTGTAGAAAAAACTTTTGGGCAAATGCTGTGGCTTAGTGGGTTTACCCACAGGGCCAGTGTGCCATATGGCACCAGTTAGAGAGGCCTAGCTGCTCCACTTCCAATCGAGCTCCCTGCTAATGCACCCAGAAAGGCAGCAAAAGACAGCCCAAGTGCTTGGGGCCCTGCACCCACGTGGGAGACTTTCATGAAGCTCCTGGCTCTTGGCTTTGGCCTGCCCAGCCCTGGCCATTGTGGCCATTTGAGGAGTGAACCAGAGGATAGAAGATGTATCTCTCTCTTTCTCTCTCTCTCTCTCTCTGTAACTCTGCATCTGCCTTTCAAATAAATGCCTTTTTAAAAAAAGAAAAAGAAAAAACATTTGACAAATTTTAAGACCCATTTATGATTTTCAAAAATACTCAGAAAATGGAAATAGAAAGGAACTTCCTCAATTTAATAAAAGACATTTGCAAACAACCTCACACTAACTTAATAGTGAGAAAACAATGATTTCCCTCTATGACTAGGAAAGGGAAAGGTTATCTACTCCCATCAGTTCTCTTCAATTATTGTACAAGAAGTCCTAATTAGTGAAATAAGGAAAAAAGAAATAAAAACATACATATTAGAAAAGAATAATTAAAATTATCTTTATTTGCACATGATACAGATTTCTACATATAGATACTAAAAATCTATATAAAAATATCTTGCAAGTAATAAAGGACTTTATCAAGGTCTCTGGAGATAATAATAATACTCAAAAATTAACTTCATTTATTTATGATAAAACAACTTTGATATGAAAGTTATAAAAATACACTTAAAATAACATTAAATATTTAGGAGTAAATTTATTAGGAAATGTGCAAGACAACTATACTGGAAACTAAATTATATCACTAAGAAAAGTTAAGACTTAAACAAACGAAGAGATATACAATGCTCATGAATAAGAAAACTCGATACTTTAAAGATATTGGAAAAAGAAAAAGTTGGAGTGTTTACACACCTGATTTAAGAGCTATTATAAATCTACAAAGTAAAAGAGTTTGGCATAAGGATAGACATATAGACAACAGAAAAGAAAATAGACAACATAATTAGGTCAGACTTGATTTTTAAAAGAGGACAAATTAATTCAGTAAGGAAAAATAAAAATTTCTCAATAGATACTGAAGTGAGCATCTTTATGAAAAAATGAAATTTATACTTCACATGATTTGAAAACGTTAATTGTAAAGGATTATATGCTTGAATATGAAACCTAACATTACAACTTCTAGTAAATTGAAAAATGAGGTATTTTGACAATCTTTTTTTAAAATTTTATTTTATTATTTGAAATGTAGTGTTACAAAAAGAGAGGGAAAAACATGGAAAGAGAGACAGATTTTCCATCCACTGGTTCATTCTCCAAATGCCTCAATGGCTAGGGGTGGACCAGGCTAAAGCCAAGAGATTGGAACTCTACCCAGGTGTCTACTGTGGGTGGCAGGGGTCCAGGTACTTGGGCCATCTTGTGCTGCTTTCCCAGGTATATCAGCTGGGCACTGGATCAGAAATGGAGCAGCCAGGACTCAAATTGGTGCTCATATAGGATGCTGGCATTGCAGGTGGTAGTTTAACATGCTATGCCACAATGTTGGCCTCTCTTTTGGCAATCTTATAGAAGGAAAATATTTCTCAGGACACAAAGAACATTGATAACAAAAGAAAAAAATATGAAAAAGACAAAAGTAATAAATTGGTTTTCATCAAAAT
Source organism: Oryctolagus cuniculus (assembly GCF_051225735.1). Classification (NCBI taxonomy): domain Eukaryota; kingdom Metazoa; phylum Chordata; class Mammalia; order Lagomorpha; family Leporidae; genus Oryctolagus; species Oryctolagus cuniculus. The sequence continues at coordinate 84,274,193 of NC_142869.1, read as the reverse complement.
TTCAATCTTCTCTTGAAAAATGACTGGAGTGGGGCATGCATTGGATACAGCAGATTAAGCTGCAGCTTGGGATGCCTACATCCCACTTCTGAGCGCCAGTTAAGGTCTGGGTTTCTCTGTGTCTGATCCAGCTTCCTGCTAATGTACCTGGGAAGATAGTAGATGATGGCACAAGTGCTTGGGTCTCTGCCCCAGTGTTGGAGACTGGGGTGGAATTCTGGGCTTCTGGATTCAGGTTGGCCTAACCACAGTTGTTGCAGGTTGATCTCTCTCTCTCTCTTTCTCTCTCTCTCTCATACATACATACATACATACATCTTTTTAAAAAAGAAAAATGACTGAAAGAAAATAATCAGGCAAGACAGAGAGGGAGAAAATATTCACAATACATACTCTTAAGAAAGAATTTTTATCTAAAATACCACAATGCAGCAAGCTGTTGCCTACAATGATCGTATCTCATATAGGAGGCATGGAGGGTTATGCTGTTGCCTGCAGCCCTGGCATCCCATAAGGAGCTGATTCAAGTCCCAGCTGCTCCACTTCCAATCCAGTTCCTTGCTAATGCACCTGGGAAAAAAGAGGAAAGATGGCCCAAGTGTTCTGGCCCCTGCACCCATGTGGGATACTCAGAAGAAGCTTCAGGTTCCTGTCTTCAGCCTGGCCCAGCCCTGACAGTTAAGGGCCATTTGGAGAGTGAACCAGTGGATAGAAGGTATCTCTGTCTCTCCCTCTCCCTGTAGTTCTGCCTCTCAAACAAATAAATAAATCTGGAAGGAAGGAGGGAAGGAAGGAAGGAAGGAAGGAAAGAAGGAAGGAAGGAAGGAAGGAAGGGAGGGAGGGATAATTTCCAGGTCCAGTCCCAAATCTCTGCTTCTGATCCAGCTCTCTGCTAATCAGAACCAGCAGATGGAATATCTCTCTCTCCTTCCCTCCTCTATCTCATCTGCAAATAAATAACTGAATATTAAAAACAAAATAGAAAAAATACATACCAAAGTCAAACAACTCAATAATAAGAAAACAAATAACCCAATTAAATTGAGCAAAATATTTAAAAGCCTTCAGAAAAGATATACAAAAGGCCATTAAAGCAAAAAAAAAAAAATGCTTAATATCATTAGTCATCAGGGAAAAGCAAATTAAAATGACAATAATATTATTCACTCAACACCTACTAGGATGGCTAAAATAAAAAAGATTGACAATACCAAATGTTGGAGAAAATATGGAACAACTGAAACCTACATACTTTTTGGTAGAATTCAACATATGTGGCATTTTCCTATAAAGTTGAACATACGCTTAACATGACTCAGTAATTCTACTCCTACATATTTACACAGAAGATATATATATATATATACACAATATATGTAAATATATGCACACAAAGACTTATACATAAATGTTCATGGTGGATTTATACCTAATAGCCCCATATTAAAAGCAGTCAAATGTCCAACACTTCGTAATGGGAGAATTAAATTATAATACATTCACACAATAGAATAGTATGCAAAAATAAAAAGGAATAAACTACTGGTGTCTACAACCATGTGGGTGATCTCAGAAACGTTATGTTTATGAGGAAAAAAAGCCAGAGGATCAGAGTCATGAAACTCTAATAAGACAACACAATCTGTGGTGATAGAAAGCAAATGGCTGGTTACCCAGGTAAGGATTGTAGAATGCGGATTGAATAGCAGGGTTACAAGGATACCTCTTGCAGTGATAGAAATAGTCTATGTCTCGGGGTCAGCACTGTGGCACGGTGGGTTCAAGCCGTAGCCAGCAGTGCTGGTATCCCATATGGGCACGTTTGATCCCAACTGCTCCACCTCAAACCCAACTCCCTGCTAATGTGTCTAGGAAAGAAGCAGCAGATGGTACAAGTGCTTGGGCCCCTGCATCCAAAACCCAGAAAAAGCTCCTGGCTCCTGGCTTTGGATCCGCTCAGCTCTGGTCATTGTGGACATTTGGGGAGTGAACCAGCGGATGGGAAGACACCTCACTCTCGCTCTCTCTCTCTCTCTCTCTACCTCTCTCTGTAACTCTTTCAAATAAATAAAATAAATCTTTCAAAAAAGAAAAAGAAATAGCCTATATATTGATCATGCAATGGATTCACTTGTTTACATATTTTTCAAAATTCATTGCCTATTAAAATTATGTATTTTACTTTACATACATTACACCTCAATAACATGGATTAAGAAACTTTATTAAAATTAAAAGGATGCAATAAATGGAAAGACAGGAAAGGAGGAGGTAAAGGAGTAAATAAAGTAAAATTATAAGCACATTAGAAACAACAGAGGAAAAAGTATTTTGAACAGGAAGATAAAACGGAGGGTGTCTCAAACTATCTGTTACCAGGCTCCCTACTCTGAGCTGGGCACGTGACTATTTCCCTTAATTGTCACAACAGTCTTCCAAGTTAAAAATAGTTACCCCTTTTTTAATGATATTGGAAATGAAATTCTGAGAGTTTAAGTCATTTGCTACAATTTCAGTTTATCAATGTCTCCCAAATTCTTTCTACATATTAGTAACTTACTTTGGAAGTCGATTTTCAGAGGGTGTCCTCCAGATACAGATGTTAAGATGAGGTTTGCATGCAGAATAGATATCCAAGGTCAACCTTCATAGGAGGGAGGCAGAAGAGGCAGGCCCGCACAGGGGAAGTGGGGCACTGAAAAGTATATGGACCATCAGTCCAGTCCATCAGTGTGTCCCACCTTGAACCAAAAGGATCAACCTTTTTTTTTTTTTTTTTTTTTTTGACAGGCAGAGTGGACAGTGAGAGAGAGAGAGAGAGAGAGAGAAAGGTCTTCCTTTACCATTGGTTCACCCTCTCAGTGGCTGCTGCGGCCAGCGCACCGCACTGATCCGAAGCCAGGAGCCAGGTGCTTCCCCTGGTCTCCCATGCGGGTGCAGGGCCCAAGCACTTGGGCCATCCTCCACTGCACTCCCGGGCCACAGCAGAGAGCTGGACTGGAAGAGGAGCAACCGGGACAGAATGTGGTGCCCCCACTGAGACTAGAACCCGGGGTGCCAGCGCCGCAGGCAGAGGATTAGCCTATTGAGCCGTGGTGCCAGCCAGGATCAACCTTTCTACCAGAGCTTTGATTAATCTTAAATACGGGATGCTCTAGGAAATACACAACCTTGAGTGAGATGGCCCCTGATATCTGGGGGCCATCTTCTCATGCTGCACTGACAGGACCTTCTTTTAAGAAGGATTTGAATGACCCATCACTGTGTCTATCACATCAAAGAGATGAAAGAGGAAATAGCTTTTCGCAGCAGAAAAAGCACTGGGAGAATGCAATAGCAACCCTTCTTCTCTTACCTCTCCATGCATGGTGGTGTCTGCTGTTCTGCAGATCTGGGTGGGGAGCGCTCTCCTGGATCCTATCTATGTTTCACGGAAGTGGTTCCAGCTAGGAAGGGGTGTATTATTCACTACCATGATAAAAACTTGCAGGTAAGTTTTTGGGGACAGGGACAGTCCAAACATTCACATGTTTTAACTCACGTAAAGCCCACTCTCTGAGGTAGATGCCATTATTCATCTCCATTCGACATCCTAGAAACTGAGGCTGAAAGAGAGTTAGCTTACAGCTAAAGATCACATAGGTAGCAACTGGAAATGCTAGGGTGGGAACTCAGTTTGGCTCTAGGAAGACCCACCTTCTTAACCCCCATCCTCTAGGGCTCTCTCAGCTGCCCAGACTTTTTAGTGATATACTCAAGATACACTAAGTCAAGTGCCACTTGGAGCTGCACAGCTCCCTCTCAGAGATAAGCTGCCCACTGAAGCCCTCAGGTTGCTCTCTCGTATGAAATAAGAAGTTCCTGAATAAACACATATTTAGCCTCAGGCAATCTTTTCTGACCCACTTGGCCTAAATCCAACAGCTTTGCAAATAGGCGCCTCATACCATGGCTCTAAACTGAGGGAAAGTCTCAAACTAAAGCAAAGAGCCACCAGAAGGAAAAACAGAAGGGAATCTGAATTTGAAATGAAGGGTTTTTGGGTGCTGAAACCCTGCCTCCACTAATCCCAGATTGGTCTGTAACACAATCTGACTCTTGAATACTTAAAAATAGAGATAATTGAACACCCCACGCTGTGATGTGGGGCCTTGAAATTCAGTACTGAACTCGGTGGTGGGAGGGTTGATTTGCATTAACTTAGTCATGCCCACCTCATCAACTTAGATAACTGAAGCTAGGTCCCTAGAGTCTCCTAGGAGCCTTGCTTAGGAACATACTAGACAAGGGATCAGACCAAGATCTTATTTCCAGTTCTGCATTTAATAGTTCTGCTATCTTTGATAATTCACTGTTTCTCAAGGTTTGAGATTGGATGTAGTCCCTTCCAGCTAATTCTACGACTGCTAGAAATCAATCATGAAACTTCAGGTATAGAAATTTTAAGTATAAGGACTGAAAGATTTTAAATGGGAAAATGTCTTTCTCTAAAACATTTTCTGCTGCCTGCTTTATTGCAGGGCACAACTTCTTCTTTTGCCCCCTGATTACCTCTTAAAATACTCAGTGTCCTCAACATAAATATACTGAGATAAGTGAGGTAACAGACAAGCTATGAAGGGATCAACCTTTGAATAGGAAGGAGGCAGCATGATTTATGGCAGAGAACTCCTAACGAAGCTTCTCTGTAAGTCAACTTACCCTTCTCCTTGTTCAGCAGGCTTCACGGCAACTGCGTTCTCCCAGGAGGGAAGACCAGAGAACAAGAAGAGAAAATAAATTTTGTCTTAAAAAATGATCTGAGGTCAAGAACAAAGAGAACTGAGTTCACATTACTGAGTGTTTAGGATGCATTTTGAGTTCACTAGATTCCATTCACCTAAACCAGAAGGCAGGTATTGAGTATGGCTACCTTCAACTCAAAAGACAATGGGAACAGGCCAGCGCCACGGCTCACTAGGCTAATCCTCCACCTGTGGTGCCGGCACCCCGGGTTCTAGTCCCAGTTGGGGTGCTGGATTCTGTCCCAGTTGCTCCTCTTCCAGTCCAGCTCTCTGCTGTAGCCTGGGAGTGCAGTGGAGGATGGCCCAAGTGCTTGGGCCCTGCACGCACATGGGAGACCAGGAGGGCAATGCACCAGCCATAGCGGCCACTTGGGGGGTGAACCAATGGAAAAAGGAAGACCTTTCTCTCTGTCTCTCTCTCTCTCTAACTCTGCCCATCCAAAAAAAAAAAAAAAAAAAAAAGACAATGGGAACAATGAAAGAGAAAGCTAAAGGGAGCCTGAGATCATTAAAACTTAAAAGAAAAAAAGGGGTGGGGAGCCTAAGAATTCCCCTTCTCCCTTTCTGCACTTAGGGAAATACAGAATCAGAGAGGAAAACTGACGTGTCCAGGGCTACACAGAAGATCTACCACAGGTCTATCATTAGGACCTGAGTTTGCACTCATTTTTTCATGGAAAAAAGTATTAAGCACCAAGATGGACTGATACTGCCCTCCTTTGTGAACATGTCAATAGTCCCAAAAATAAATGCAGAATTAGAGCTCTGAGCAGTGACAAGTTAAACACCATGCTATGAGAGTAGCAAGAGAGCAGACTGGCTTTTGAAGGCAGAACATTAAAGACACTGTTGGTCATGTTCCTTCACTCATCCATTTGCCCATTCATTCTTACAGCTTTCATTCATTATTTCAACAAAGCTTTTGAGTACCCACAAAGCAACAGGTGATATAGTAAGCAGGGAGCACTGAGTACTATTGCAGAGATCAACTGTAGCGGAGAGACAAATGAATATATAACATGTCAGGTGATACTAGCTGCCATGAGGATAAATGAAGCCGGGAAAGGGAAACAGAGAATGACAGCATGGAGTGTTATTTCAGAAAGAGTGACGAAGAGGGCAAGCATGCAGTGTGACGGTTAAGTCATCCCTTGGGACACCGCATCCCATGGCAGAATGCCTGGCTAAAGTTCCAGCTCCACTGCTTCCAAGACAGCTTCCTGCTCATGTGCACCCTGGGAGGCAGTAGATAATGACTCAAGTGTTTTGGAGTCACGTGGGAGACCGAGATTGAGTTCTGGCTGTGGCAGGCATTTGGGGAGTGCATCAGGGGATGGAAGTGCTCTTGCCCTGTTTTTTTTTAATAAAATAAAAATAAATAAAATAACTTTAATTAAAAGAGAGAGAATATGACTAAGAAAGACCCTTTACCAACTCTGGCAGCTCCTATATCCAAACTCACTGCTCCAGGTCCAAGTTTACAGAAGTATTAAAAAGAGAGCAAGCTAAGGAGTGACAACAAGCCAACAATGATGAAGGAAAAATCCAGAGACTATGCAGCGATAATCCTGCTTAGGAATAACAAAAAACAAGAGACCTTTTAAAAAATCAATAATGAGATTAAAGAGGAATTATTTCAACAGAAGAATCTTATTGAGGGATGCCTAAAAATGAATTGCTAACATTTTAGAAAATCTGGATAGTTCACAGAAAAATCACTGTATGAATTCCCACATTATATGAAAGTAAAGGAGAGAACATGAAGTTGACAAGTCTGTTCCCAGAGGAAGTAGTATTTTGATATGGTCTAAGAGTCAGAACTTTAAAAAAAACTACCAAGTGTTGTATATCAGATTCTCTCATTTCATCCCTGACTCAACTGTGTGTCCACCAATCGTGACCACACTCTTCTCCCAACCAGATACCAGACAGGGGAAAATTACAAATGATAGGATCATTACAGAGCCCACCAGAGTTTAGGAAACTGCCCAGGGTCATGAAATATAAGGCACTAATCTGTTTCCCTGCCAAGCTCACATTTGTTTTGGTTTTGTTTGTATATTAAGATGGAAAATAGTAAGCCCTGTTGCTTGATTGACTTAATGAGATTTAACATGAGAATTATGGGTATATAGGAATTTTTGAAATTTTCCATTTTACAAAATAACCCATTTAAGAGATTTCAATATTGGAAAATTAAAAAAATAATATCTACTTCTTTACTCAAGTTAAGCCTGAAGATAAATGTGGGGAGCAACTCAGACTAGACTAAGTTACTGGAATTAAGAGTTATTCTATGCATCTGCTCTCCCACAATATGGCTCTGGGAGAGGAGTAAACAGCTTCTACGCAGCTGCCTCCAATTCGACCAATAACCTGCAGGAGCTGATCCTGCTCCTGACTGGAGGAGAGCAGCATACTCAGCGTGTGGGTAGCAGAGTTGGGATTGGTGGAAGAGGACTATAAAGGAGGAGAGAGACAACATGCACCAGGAACATCTATCTGAAAGAACACCTGAGCAGCCCCTGAGAGAGCCGGCCGGCGGTGCGCAGCTCCCCCTCGGAAGTGGGGAAAGTGGCAGGGGGAGTCGCCCTTCCACGGAGGTGGAAGGATTGGCAGCCAACCTGGGAAGAACCAGCAGCAAACCCGGAAAGGGCCGAGCAAACAAAAGAACAGCGCAGGGTCCTGTGTCGTTCCTCCATGAAGAGGGGGAGCGACAGATAAATCTATCACAACTGCATCCAATGCATGTACATGGTCTGTGAGTGGAACTAGGGATGCAGGTGAAGGAAAAGAAGGAATAAAGAAGTCCCTGATTGAATGGAGCTGGGATGATATAAGACTCAGGGATGGAATACAATCATTTTAAAGAAAAAAATCTTCATGTTTTGCTTGGGAGGAATTACAAAATGGGTACATCCAAATGGCCAAATTATCAAAATGTGGACATCAAAGCGGCCACTTTATCAAAGTGGCTGCAGCCCATTGCACGCTCGGTGATTATTATTGGTAGGTCCAGGTGGTTTACAGCCTCATAAGTAGCAAGATACAACTGTTCTCACATATCTTTTATTTTGCCCACGCTGCATTTTCAAAAAAAGATGTAATCAACATATTTTTAAAATGTAGAATTTCAATATAAAATTTGGATTTTAAATCTCTCTTAGAAAGATACGGAAACTCTGGGCCCTTTTTCTCAGATGTCACTAACTGACTGGATGTGCGTGGACGGCTGGGTTTGTGTGGGCCATGCTTCCTTCAGTCCAGCGTTTTCTGGGGCTCCTTGTGACTCATTTCATCCTTAGTGGACGTGCCTGGCTTTTTCAGGCTCCTGAGTGTTCATCCTGGAGGCCTGTGGTAAGGAACCAAATTTGCCTTAAAATGAGGGAGCTGCTACTTTTCTCCAATGTATATGACCATGTGACGGTTCAGTGACACCAGATTTTCTAAGCAAATATAGAAATACATATATTTATATAAAATTGTTGTTTTTAAATGTCAGCCATCAGTGTTTTCCTCTTCCCTCTTCCTCCCCTCCCCTTCGCTCCTTCTCCTCTCCTTCTTTTTCATCCTTGCCAGGTGCCATTCTTCCCTGAACTGCAGGAAAGAAGTCTATATCAGAAAGCACTACCATGTCTCCATTTCTAGGAATGCCACATGGAAGTCAAATTATGACTTCCCCAAGGCAAATTTAACTTGACTGGATTCAACAGTACATTTACCTAGTACATTCAAACTAGACACAGCCATAAGTTAGGCATGTGAGGAGGGTGGGGACACAAATAGGACAAAACCATACAACCACATGTCTGGCATCACTGACATATTAGTTTATCTACCTTGCTCCCCAATTGAAATTCACCATTTCTCTGAGGGAGCCCCCAGGAAAACTCTGAGCTCCCCATTACTCAGGGGTTCTGTCTATTTCTGTTACTACTACAACTAACACTACTGGAAGCCAACTCTACAGTAATTATCACTATTCCTACCACTCTTACCCACATAGATTGTCTTTGAATTAAGCACATTACATGAATAATTTCTAATATTTACAATAATCCCAGAGGATATGTACTATTATACCCTTTTGATATCTAGCTTAATTAAATCAATCAACTTTCTTGAAATCATCAAGTAATTGTAAAAAATGGGACTGAAATATATTTCTAGAACCTTCCTTTTGCATCATGCCTCTGTATAACATCTACTCTCCCATCTAATGGCCCTATCTATTTTGTACAAACTGCCTTTTGGTTAATAAATCAATTAATAAGTTTACCTGTCACAAACTGATAAAAATCCTTGCTATCATTTTTCCCTTGTTAATATTTTAACCATCAAAAGTGACCAATGACAGGAATATGAGCCATCACTGTGGTTCTTTTTTTTGTCTTATTTCTGCAACAGAGGCATGTTGTACTCTGTAGATGTCATGCCGAATTTGTGACCATATATATTCAACTAGCATCAGACTGACTGGGTTAGCACAGTGGGATCTGCAATCTAAAGCTGGTGTCAGTGGGAATTTTTTCTTTGTCAAGGGTGGGAAAGCAGAGTCTTTTTTGACTTTGTGGATCAAGAAGTCTTGAAATTTCTCTGCCATGACTAATCAGCTCTGCTTTCCATTAAACTTTATTCCTAAAAAACACACTAGGCCATATTTTGGTGCAAACAGTAGTTTTTCTGCCATTGGTCTCAGACCAACTCTTATCCTGGGGGAAGACACTGAAATTTTCTGAAATTTATTTTCTTTATCAGTAAGTAGGATATTGTTACCACAACTGATGTTTGCAGATGATAATGCTGTAGTGAGGATGAAATTAGATAATGTACATAAAAGCATTTTATAAACTGCCGAGTGCTACCACATTGATTTAAAAATTAGTATACAGAACACTGAGGCTTAACTAGCTAATGTGGTCTCCTAGCAAACTATCACCTTTGTTTTTATTTCTTCTATGCCTCCACTTGATGTCTTACTTATTAATCCCCGTCCATAATCCTCCTCCTACACACACACACACTAGAACTCCATTTTAACTTGCTCCAGCTGTGCCCCAGAGCCCTCTTTATCCACCCACTACCCAGTAGACTTGATTCTTGCATGTTCCCTTTCACTTGTCCTTCAGATTGGACAACTAATAGTAGAATAAATATCTTTACTAGCCCAATTTTCTTTCTAAAAGGAGTGATTTATAGATAAGAGGCTTATTCCAAAATGCCCTTGGACCAAATCACAAGTCTAACTGCATGTGGTTCTTGTAGAGTACATTAGATTACTTCTTTGAAGCCCAAAACAGCAACTCAGCTTTTGTAAATGAGGAGAAATTTGTGCTTAGGAGATGGATGCCAAGTAAAGCCACACCAAGGACTGCATTTACAGGGTGGAAGCCATGGACAGTGCACAAAAGCAGGTGCAGCTAGGGGGACAGGCTGAGTCTGGACCCACCTGCCAGTTGCTGAAATGTACAAATTAAAAGTAATAATGGGGCCGGCGTCGCGGCTCACTAGGCTAATCCTCCGCCTTGCGGCACCAGCACACCGGGTTCTAGTCCTGGTCGGGGCGCCGGATTCTGTCCTGGTTGCCCCTCTTCCAGGCCAGCTCTCTGCTGTGGCCAGGGAGTACAGTGGAGGATGGCCCAAGTGCTTGGGCCCTGCACCCCATGGGAGACCAGGAGAAGCACCTGGCTCCTGCCATCGGATCAGCGCGGTGCGCCGGCCGCAACGCACCAGCCACGGCGGCCATTGGATGGTGAACCAACGGCAAAGGAAGACCTTTCTCTCTGTCTCTCTTTCTCACTGTCCACTCTGCCTGTCAAAAAAAAAAAAAAAAAAAAAAAAAGCCTGCAAACTGAGGAAACAGTAGGAACACTGCCCAAAGTCTGCAGGAAAAAAAAAATAAATAAAAGTAATAATGGAGGACTGGCACTGTGGCATAGCAGGTAAAGCCGCCGCCTGCAGTGCTGGCATCCCATATGGGCACCAGTTTGACTCCTGGACGTTCCACTTCCCATCCAGCTCTCCGCTGTGGCCTGGGAAAGAAGTAAAAGATTGCCCAAGTCCTTGGGCTCCTGAACCTTTGTGGGAGACCTGGAGAATTCCCCTGGCTCCTGGCTTCAGATCGGCAGAGCTCCGGCCATTACAACCATTTGGGGAGTGGGCCAGTGGATGGAAGACCTCTCTCTCTCTCTCTCTCTCTCTGTAACTCTGACTTTCAAATAAATAAATAAATCTTTTTTAAAAAAAAGTGTAATAATGGGTTTATGGTAGGGCATACTGACAAACAAGCTGCCGGGGAGAGAGGGAGAAGAGACAGGGAGAAGGAGAGAACCTGATTTGTGGAGTTTACATCAGTTTCCTTGGTATAAAATGCCCCCATCATGGAACTGTTAATAGTTTAACAATCATTAGTTCACAAAATTGCTGAAATCACAATTAAGTATTCCTATGAGTTGTTGATCCATCAGTCACTTCAACTTTCGAGCAGTTTAGATAATATAAGATGGTTTACCTTTAATTGTCTCTAGAGCAACAAAAGTTCCTAAATTTTCTAACCCATACCGAATCAGTTCACAATCAGAAACATTTTTCCATTTCTTGATCCCTGATCCCAAGAAAATGCATAGATATTGGGCCCTTTCTCTAGGTGAAATTATAACTAGTTAGTAAGCTACTTCATAAGTATCTGTACACATACAATTCCCCTGTATTCTTCATGAACTAATCATTGCTTTTCCCCCCAACTTATGCACCTCATCTGTTCTTTTACACATTAGAAGGATTTTTGACCACTTGCAATCTAGGTTCTTGATGCTCGAAGTGTAGGCCTCCAATAAACATCATGACATCACCTGAGAGCAGACTAGAAACACAGAATTACAGGTTACACCATTGATCTAATAAATCAGAGACAACATGTTAACCCGATTTATATGTGCTTCCAAGTTCAAAAAGGGCTACTCTAGGCTCCATTCAACTTATAGTTCAAAACCTCTGATGAAATTTGCTATTTCCTATACCACAAAAATAATCTAATCCTTTTATGGTAATGCTTTGAAAATTTAAATATAGTATTTTTTTTTTTTACTCAATACTTGAAGTAGGGGTGGATGCAGGAATACAAGCCAAGGGATGTGAGCAGCCTCAAAAAAAGAAAAAAAAAATTTTAAAACAATTGCTGCTTGGAGCCTTCAGAAGAAATGCAATCCTATCAACACCTTGATTTTAATTGAGTGACTCCTATTTCAGACTTCTGACCTTCAGAATGATAATAAATGTATATTATTTAAAGCCACTAAGTTTGTGGTAATTTATTACAGCAGCAACAGGAAACTAATATATTTTTCTCCCCAATTAGACTGCGAACATGTCAAAGGCATATCCTCCATATTTTGATTCATTCCTGTATCTAGCCAGGAGGTTTTTAATAAAGGTTTGAAGGAAGAATGAGTGAATGAGCTAGCAATTCATTCACATACACTGCAACTAACTGAGTCCTCGTCATGGCACTGTAAAACACTTCAGGAGATGCTCATTACCCTTAGGATAACCAAAATCCCTTAACATGGCCATGAGACTGCCTAACCAGACCCATGCCCACTGGCCTAGCCTTTTCCCCAGCACTCACTCCCAGCTATGTTGGCCAGTTTTCAGGTCTGAACCCGCCATAGTAAAAGCTTCATGTATTTACTTAATTCCCATTTCTTCCATTAGATATCCTTCGAACATCATTTCCTCAGGGAAGCCAATCCTTTGCTATACAGATTTTATTCTTTTCTCTCATAGCACTTACCTCTAAATGCAAATATAAAAAAACCTCCCTTTACTGGACCATAAGCTCCATGAAAGCAGAAACCATGTCAATTTTAGCATATTTTAGCACTTACTCCTGGGCCTGGTGTAGAGCAGGAACACAGTAATTATTTGTTGAATGAAAAACATTTTTAAATAAAGAGTAGTTATTACATATGCACACAATAAAACAAACCTTTAGGAATTTGAGCTTCTCATAAAGAAATGAAAAAAAAATTATTAAAATTGAACTTTCTAGAATCCTCACAATACATAGTACTTTCTTTAGATTTGATTCTTTGATCCAGATTTGAATAGTCTACCTTGTATTCTACCTTGTATTCTACCTTGTATTCTAACTGTCTGCATTTAACAGAGTTGTCATCTTCCTACTAGGGGGCTGCTGGGTGCCTCTACAAATCAGTTAAGCTCTTTCAATCAACATTTTCTTCTAGGGTTGTTACTTAGAGTCAGGGCTGTCTCAAATTACTATCCATCTATTTCCAATTTTGTGTTCAGTCATTTCCCTGTGGTATTTTGAAATTTGCCTTCTTAGGAGTAGATACACCATGATAATAAGCAAGTACTCTAAATCTGGTTCTTTTTTTCTTTTCAGAGACCCATTCATTAAACATATCACTACTTGGAACTTTTTCTTCCAGAAGTGTATTAAGTGGTACAGAGCCTGATACATAGAACCTGGGGACACTGTCAGGAAATTCTAATATGGGGACACCAATCCAAATTAACTGCATCAGCTCAGGCACCGAGAAAATTCCTTCTCTCAAATCTCATGCTAACAAGGAACTCCAGCCTCTCAAATGATCAAAGTTAGAGCAGCCTTGGGTTCCTCTTAACAATAAGATTCTTCAAAAAAAAAAATTTTTTTTTGACAGGCAGAGTGGACAGTGAGAGAGAGAGACAGAGAGAAAGGTCTTCCTTTGCCGTTGGTTCACCCTCCAATGGCTGCCGCCGCCGGCGCACTGTGGCCAGCGCACCGCGCTGATCCGATGGCAGGAGCCAGGTACTTATCCTGGTCTCCCATGGGGTGCAGGGCCCAAGCACTTGGGCCATCCTCCACTGCACTCCCGGGCCACAGCAGAGAGCTGGCCTGGAAGAGGGGCAACCAGATTTCTATGTAGCATCCTTCCTTGATGTGGCTAGACAGAGGAAAGAAGACATGAATGAAAACTCCCGAACACTTACTACTTTACATTCACAACTTTTTTTTTTTTTTTTTTTTTTGACAGGCAGAGTGGACAGTGAGAAAGAGAGACAGAGAGAAAGGTCTTCCTTTGCCGTTGGTTCGCCCTCCAGTGGCTGCCGTGGCTGGCACGCTGCGGCCGGCGCACCGCGCTGATCTGATGGCAGGAGCCAGGTGCTTCTCCTGGTCTCCCATGGGGTGCAGGGCCCAAGCACTTGGGCCATCCTCCACTGCACTCCTGGCCACAGCAGAGAGCTGGCCTGGAAGAGGGGCAACTGGGACAGAATCCGGTGCCCCAACTGGGACCAGAACCTGGTGTGCCGGTGCCTCAAGGTGGAGGATTAGCCTAGTGAGCTGCGGCGCCGGCCTTACATTCACAACTTTATGTACATCATTTATTATTATAATCTACTAGATGCATGACTATGGGCTCAAAAGGTTTAGGCCATATAAAAACAACCGTGCTTATTATCCCAAACTGTATTTCAAAGGGAATTCTGCCTTTGGCCAACCAAAAGGTCTTAAATACTCATAGGAAGATAGACAGGACCTCTGCAATAACCATCAGCCAATCCATAGTTTTAAGTAATTAATTACTTTCTGTCAAGGTGAAAAAGCTCATGTGACTTTTTTTTTTTTTTAAGGCTTCAGTTTGCTTAAGATTCTGACCTCATTTAGCAAAAAGCTTAATGGGGTGGTAAAGTCTCTTTAAAGGCTGCCTATCAGTATTCTACACATAACAGGATTTTACTAAATGAGGAAGAGTGATTTTAACCATTATCTTTTCATTGTAAGTGTTCATTAGCATCCATTAATATAAAAGTTAATTACACCTTGTTTTTACCATTCTCACCTGTTGAAAATCATATTCCTCCAGACAGGGTGTTCTGGATGTTGCTTTAGCTCTTAGCATGGTTATATATAGAAAAGAATATCTAACTCTTAGTGAATTAACTGTATATAAGAAAAACCACACTACTGTGAAGTTAATCTATAGATAGAACATAACATAAAAGAAATAAGAATAAAACTAAAATCAAGTAACAATAAACTACTAGTAAAAATTATACTTGAATTGATTTACACATTATTTTTAAAAAATACCTCCCAGATGTTTCTAGACATTTAGAAATGAAATGCTCCAATAAGGCCGGCGCCCAGGCTCAACAGGCTAATCTTCCACCTAGCGGCGCCGGCACACCGAGTTCTAGTCCTGGTTGGGGCACCAGATTCTGTCCCGATTGCCCCTCTTCCAGGCCAGCTCTCTGCTGTGGCCAGGAGTGCAGTGGAGGATGGCCCAAGTACTTGGGCCCTGCACCCGCATGGGAGACCAGGAGAAGCACCTGGCTCCTGCCTTCGGATCAGCACAGTGCGCCGGCCGCAGCCCACCGGCCGCGGCGGCCACTGGAGGGTGAACCAACGGCAAAGGAAGACCTTTCTCTCTGTCTCTCTCTCTGTCCACTCTGCCTGTCAAAAAAAAAAAAAAAGAAAGAAAGAAAAAGAAATGCTCCAATAACACCTACAACTGATATTTCATAACACTCAGATCTTGAACTTGAAACTATAAAGAAACTTACAATATGGCCCTCTACCTTTCTCAAGCCCAGAAACAGACAAAACAACACTGAGATTTTTCCAAAACAGTTGAGTAGTGAAGAAAGAAATGAATTTCTGCATTACCCAATTTTAAAGTAACCTTTTTTTTTTGCTCTAAATAGGTGGGCCCATTGACTATATCAGTATTCTTAACAGGATTTGGATTTTTACCTTTTCCCATGTTTTCATTTTTGCTCCGTATCTATATTAAAATTAATTTCTTATAGAAAGTAGAAAGTGGGCCTTATTTTTTAATTGGAATGTTTAGACCATTTATATTTAATGTAACTATTGATTTAATTATCATTTTTGCTATATTTTTCTTTCTTTTGTTTATTTTGAGTTATTTTTTCTTCTTTTCCTTCCTTCTGGATTATTTTTTATAATTTTGTTTTAGTTCCACTATTGGTTTTTCAACTATTTTTATGGTCCAAATACACATATAATATCTTGGTGGCTGTCCCATGTGCATTTAAAAAGAATTTGTATCTTCAATTGATAATAGAGAATTCTATAATTGGGCTAAGTTTACTGAAAAATTTGCTTAAGTAACATAAATTTCTACTTGTTCTTAAAATTACTGAAAGAAAAGTATTAAAATTTTCAATTACAATTACAAATGTATTATTTCTCATTCTTTCAACCTCTTATTGGGTACATACATATTTATAATATTTTTATGTCTTCTTAATGTTTTGATCCCTTGTGAAATATACTTTTTATCTTTGGATGCAATCATTGCCTTGAAATCCATTTTGCCTACTATTAATACAACTAGAGATTAAAATAAGAAAAATCTTAAAAATTTACTAATGCATTTACTTTCTGAAATCCATTTTGTCTACTATTAATACAACTAGAGATTAAAATAAGAAAAATCTTAAAAATTTACTAATGCATTTACTTTCTCCATTGCTCTTCTTGTATGTCCATGTTTCCATCAGGTATTGCTTCCCCTTCCTTCTTTCCTCCCTCCCTTTCTTTCCTCCTCTTTGTAGTGTGAGTAGCTCATGATGAATTCCTTCAGTTTTGGTTTATCTAAGTCTTACTGCAACTTCATTTTTGAAGGCCATTTCACAGGGTATAGAATTCTAGATTGATAAAGTTCCTCTTTCCATCCTGCAAAAATGTCATTCCAATGATTACTGGCTTATGGCTGTTTGCAATGAGAAGTCTAAATTAATTCTTATCTTTTCTTTTTAGCACATATCTTTTTTTATTAGTTACATTTAATATGTTCTACTGAGTTTTAGCAATTTATTTATGATACATCTTAGTGTAGTTTTCTTAGTGTTTTATTTGGTTTCCTGAGTTTTGTTGAGCTTGGATCTGTTTATCATATTTGAAAATTTTAGATATTATTCTATCAAATATTTTTTCTCCTTGATTTTTAGGACACCAATTATATACACATTAGACTACTTAATACTGATCCCAAATTACTTTATTGATCATTTTCAGGTTTTTCTTCACTATCTTGGCTTCATTTTGCATAGTTTTCATTGCTGTCTTCAAGTTCACTGAGTTTGTTATCTTTAGTGTCTAATATGTTGTTATTCCAGCCCATAAAATTTGTTTCACATATTGTACTGTCTTCAAGTTCCATTTAGCTCTGCTACTACCTTGCCTCTCTCATTCTATTCATATTTTTTAAATTCATGAATATATAAAGCATATTTAGAGTAGCTGTGTTAGCATCTTGCTTTGTATTTACATTATCTTCTGGGTCAGTCTCTTTTTCTCTTGGTTATGGATCACATTTTCCTGTTTTTTTTTTTTTTACATATGAATTCTTTTTATTGTATGCTAGACATTGTGAATGTTAAATTTTATGCATGACATTTTGTTATGTTCCTTTAAAGAGTTCTGGATTTTGCTCTAAATATATTGAAGTTATGTGTGAATCAGTATGATACCTACAATTCTTTTTAAAGCTATTTTTTAAAGTAGACCTATAACAGTCATTATTCCAAGGTTAATTTAGACCTACTACTAAGGTATCCCCTTCCTGGAGTCTCTGTGAAATGTTTCATGTTTGCAACAAGTTCTCATGAAAAGAAAATTCTAAGCCGGCGCCGTGGCTCAATAGGCTAATCCTCCACCTTGCGGCGCCGGCACACCGGGTTCTAGTCCCGGTTGGGGCGCCGGATTCTGTCCCGGTTGCCCCTCTTCCAGGCCAGCTCTCTGCTATGGCCAGGGAGTGCAGTGGAGGATGGCCCAGGTGCTTGGGCCCTGCACCCCATGGGAGACCAGGAAAAGCACCTGGCTCCTGGCTCCTGCCAGGATCAGCGCGGTGCGCCGGCTGCAGCGGCGGCCATTGGAGGGTGAACCAACGGCAAAGGAAGACCTTTCTCTCTGTCTCTCTCTCTCACTGTCCACTCTGCCTGTCAAAAAAAAAAAAAAAAAAAAAAAAAAAAAAAAAAAAGAAAATTCTATCCCCACATGAATTTGGGGAATTATTTGGCTTTTAACTCTCATATAACAATTTCTTCCTTAGAAATTTTTATTGTCTAGTTTCAAGGGGTTTTACCCATATATCTGCAAAAGCCAGAGCTCAAACACCTCTGTAAATATTTTTGGTGCTTTTTTTGTATAGTTTCCCCTTCTCCATTACTCTGTCCTACAAATTCTTCCTGCCTTGCTCTTTCCAGTCTCTTCAAGGAAACAATGTTGTGAGGAATCTCTGCATTACGGAAATCTAGTATATGTGGGCTTACGTATTGTGTAAGACATACCTCAGTGACATGATTTTAGAGCTCATCATGTGATTTATAGATCTCACTGTGATTGTTTCCCTTCTCTTTGGTGTCACAGTCCTGTGTTACCTACTGCCTGGTGCTAGAAAATCATATTTTTAAAAGATTTACTTACTTACTTACTTGAAAGGCAGAGTAACAGAGAGACAGGGAGAAGGAGAGGGAAAGGGACAGGGACAGGGAGAGAGGGAGAGACAGATATTGAGATCCACTTCTCAAATGGCCTCCACAGCTGGGCAGGGCTGGGATAGGCTGACACCAGGAGCCTGGAACTCCATCCAGGTGTCCCACGTGGTTTTCAGGGGGCTAAGCAGTTGGGCCATCTTCTTCTGCCTTCCCAAGTGCATTAGCAGAGAGCTAGATTGGAACTGGAGCAGCCAGAACTCGAAATGGTGCCCTTATGGGATGCCAGAGTCACAGGCAGAGGCTTAACCCACTGTGCCTAGAAAACCATTTTTAAATATGTTTCTTCTAGATTTCTAATTTTTTATGGCAAGAGGGTAATTCTGTACTTTGCTACTCTTTCATGGAAATTCATATTATGAAAAAATTATACAGATTTTTTTTCTTTCAGATTTCAAAAACTGTTTTTTACAAAAATAAACTTATTTTTTAATTCAACTTTTCCATAACCTTTTTCTAGTACCCTTGTATATTAATAAGCTACACTAAATATACAGAGATTTGTTGTATTCTATCCCATGGACAATAGGTATAGATTACTATAAAACATGTGCTTATATTAATGCACATCTTCTTTTCCACAATCTGGGATCTTTCTGGGTTTTATTTGGTTATAATTCTCACTTTACTTATATGTCAACATCTAAGCTCTTGACATTAGTACAACACTCATGATGGAGAATGTAGCATGAAAATGCTGTGAGGCCATGTAAGTTTTTTTTTTTTTTTTTTTTTTTTTTATTTTTTGACAGGCAGAGTGGACAGTGAGAGAGAGAGACAGAGAGAAAGGTCTTCCTTTGCCGTTGGTTCACCCTCCAATGGCCGCCGCGGCCGGCGCGCTGCGGCCGGCGCACCGCGCTGATCCGATGGCAGGAGCCAGGAGCCAGGTGCTTCTCCTGGTCTCCCATGGGGTGCAGGGCCCAAGCACCTGGGCCATCCTCCCCTGCACTCCCTGGCCACAGCAGAGAGCTGGCCTGGAAGAGGGGCAACCGGGACAGAATCCGGCGCCCCGACCGGGACTAGAACCCGGTGTGCCGGCGCCGCAAGGCGGAGGATTAGCCTAGTGAGCTGCGGCGCCGGCCCTCATGTAAGATTTTGTAGGAGTTGGGTAAGAGCTAATAATGCTAAGACCCAGTTGAGTATTAAAACAGGGGGGAATACGAGTTTATGTTTCACAGTATTGCAGATTTAGAGTATGCAAAGTAAATAATAAATCTACACATGTAGACTTGGCACTGTCAGTCAAAAGTCAATGCTTGCTCCCTTCCCTGATATACCTCATGCGCTCCTTTTCATTTTCCAGTTTCCCTGACCTTGCTCTCCTGTGACTGGCTGTATTTCCTCTCCAGCCAATTGTATCTTATCAAAGAGATAGACAAAAAGCTCTCACTTTCTTCTATGCATCATTCCTCAGCAGAAGTTGCTTATGACCAAATCTGGTGATAACATTTGTTGAAGAAACATTCAATATCAACAAATGCTTCTCACTCTCCTTAAGACAGTGCCATTCCAGAAAATTAACACATCTTTCATAAATACATGCTATTTTCAAAATCATCCTTTTGTTTAAAATTGTTCTTTCAAGACCTTGTGAGATAGTCTGGGCTCATGGCAAACATTAATGATCATGGGGTATGACTACAGGCCAAAGAAGTTTCTGGGAAATACTTCCAAAAAGCAGAAGATTCTCCAATATGTAACCAACCAGACATTTCTCCAACTCCAAAAGTGATAGACCACCCTCTCATTTTGACACCACAATTGCAAAGCACTCCAATCTCTTACCTATGTCATATGAACTGCCATTTTAATGGGAGAAGAGATGAGTAAGTCTTGTTTATAGTGGTGAGTCTTTTCTATACTTCACCCTTAACCCCAGAGCTTTTCTCATTGGTCTCCAGGCTTCCCACCTGTGTTTTCTCTTTTTGAAATTCTTGCCTGTAAGTTGTCTCATCAGATGTAACCCAGCCACCAGCTTCATGGTTACTTAATCAACTCTGGCCTGTCACTGGGTATCATCATAAACTCTTCTAAGTGCTTAGTATGTATCTGTGTGTCTCTGTGTGCTAACCAAGCCATCTACAGAGTATAGAAATCTATTATTAAGCTCTCTTATTTAAAAAAATTTCAGAATTCATGTAGATAATTTTGATCTCATTTTCGGGGATTGGCATGGTGCTTTTAAAATTTTGAAAATTTTCCATAACAAAACAGATTCCTGATTTAGTTTGAAAAGCTAGAAAATTTGGCAACAGAGTCACATTCTTGTATAGCAGCAGAGAAGTGAATAGCAGTGACCTCCATTGATTAGTTATGTACTCTCCTTTTGTCCCAGTCCTCACCACTCCCTCCTATCTAAAGCTCAGCCTTGCCTGATCCATTTAATACAAAAGCCCTGCCCCAGGCCAAGGTGCTAAGGAAGGCAGGTATGACAGGAAGGGTCAGTAGCATTTACGCAGCTAGTATGAAGCGGGGAAAAAATGGATATCTATTAGGATCATTTGCCAAATGATCCCTGTAGATAGCTCACATTTTAGAGACAGCCAAGGAAACAATCAGTCCACACAGAATATGATGCACACCCACACCTAGGGAAGGAACAGCTTCTCATCCACAGCCAGCTTTCCTCTGGGCAGCAGTTCTTCTAACAAAGTGCTTCCAGTGGCAAGAGTAAGCCATGGGAATCTGCACTCAGGATAGAACTACAAAACCTAGATAGTCTGTCACTGCAAGGCAGAAATGAAGACCCCTAAACTATACATACCTTAATTTTCTCATCTGCAAATGGAGATAACAATAGCATTGTATGATGTTGTTGTGAGAACCAAGTGAACTGAAGTTTAACTTAATGTCAAGACACCAGAGTGTAGGCGCATATCAAATGTCTTTAAAAGGCTAGTTATTACTGTGATTTAATAGCTATTATAATAATTTTTAAGACAGGACCCTAAGGTAGAAACTTGATAATGGTGCTGATAAATTGAGGGAACATGGGGATGGGAGACCGAGGCAGGCTTGTCTTCACGGAATGTGTGTAGATCTCAGTAACTATACCAGACAAATGAGCCTATACATATGGGTTTCAAACATGGCCCATGGCTCCAAAGAGGCTGAGAACATCCTCTGCATTTTTATATGACTTTCTTTTTTGAAAGCAGGGAAAGCACCACTTGTTTGGTGTTTCCTAGTACCTACCACAAAGCCTGATTCTTAGCTCTAGATTCAATACATGGCTATTGGGGAGTTGGGGGTGGGATGGAGAACACATGTACAAATGCAGAGACTTGAAAGTGGTTTGATGTCAGAGCGTGAGGATGGCAAGGCTGATGAGCCTAGAGGTTAGAAAGGGCCCCAGTGAGGAAACTGAACATCTTTATGGGCAAAAAATACTGAATACCTATGAAAAAATTAACAATTTGGGGACAATTGTATCAATTGTGCATTGCCCAGCCACTTACAAAATCAGCCATATATGTGTGCGTGTGCACTTGCATACACATATAGTCAGATTTGTTTATATTTTTGCTCTTCTCACACTGTTCCTTAAAGGCTTCCAATCTTTTCTACCCTAATTGGGGTCTGTGCAAGTAGAGGCTAATTATTTTAAATATGAATAATTTTATCCTATGACAAGAAATAAATAAATAAGCCACTTATAGAAACAGAGAACACTTCCGTCTCTTCTCTTTCTTGCCCCATCCTTGAATGACAGAGAGGAGAGGCAGGGCCATCCTGTGGCCAAAGGAGACAGAGAGAAAGGCCAGAGTGCTTTTGGATCCATCCTCCTTCTGGGAACCTGGCCCACTACTGATGAAAGGCTATTTTTCTCAAGATAAATGCTTTTGCCCAACTTTGTTGCAACTCCTGTCTAAGGCACATTGCTCTATGGCATGAACTCTCCCCTTTCTGATACTGCCAGCTTCCCCTCTGCAGCCAATAGCCTGTTTACCAGACATGGCATCAGGGACCAAGAAACCCCCAAATCGGGGGGAGGGGAGACACAGTCCCTGAGCATAGTCCCTTAGTTTGTTTGCCTGGAAAGCCTTACATGTACAATAGGATTAGTTACTGTCAGTCCCCGACTTTTTCTCATCTCCCAAACTCCTTCTGCTAGAAAGAATTTCCCAACCAAAAAACTTTCCAAGAATAAAGACAATGTTTTCTATTTCCTATATTCTTTTCAGTCCTGTAACCCTCGTTTGCTCCAATTACCTGTCTGATGAGGCAAAACTGTATGAAGTGAGATTGGCAGCTGCCTTATTATGAGACTTCAAGGACACTTACAAGGTTTCCTAAGACCCCTTCCCCTGAGGATTCAAACTGTGGATTCTAAGCATTGGTTCTCAAACTTTAGCACTGATCAGATTTCCTGGGGGCTTGTTAAAAAATACACATGGCCAGCTCCCCGTAACACCTCCCCTTCCCAGGTCAGAGGTGTGACTTCATAATGTGCCTTGATACTAAGTTCCCAGGCGATACTGGTAATGTTGATCTAGGCTCATATTTTGAGAATCATTGCCTTAAGTTATCAACTCAAAATATGAAAAATTAATCATCAGGTGCTAGAGGAAAAGTGCATGTCATGTAAAAATCACATAAGGAGTATGAAATGAGATCTTTTGATGGCAAAGACCTATAATCATGTGAATAGCATTTGGCAGAGTGTGTGATAAAACAACCCAAAGCTGGAGAAAGAACCACCTAAAAAAATAAGAGACAACTGTCCTGGCTCAGGGCCAGGAATAATGTGTGTTTCTACCAGTGAGGGTGAACAACTCACCTTAATCCATGGGGCATTGGGTGGAGGACACAAGAGGGGTCTTACCCCGGTAGTGGAGAATAACTGCCCCCAGCTGAGCACTGCTCTAGTCCCACCTAATAAACCTGGAAAGCAAGAACCAGAAGGGCAATACTGTTTCCAAGTAACCTGGCTGCATTCTGAAGAAACCTGGATGATATTTATAGCAACACACAATATATGACACCCCGTGAGGTAAAATTTACAATATCTGGTGTCCAATTAAAAATTATTATTATAAACAAACAAGAAAATATGATCTACAATCAGAAGAAAAATCAATGCATTGATTGTGACTGGAAGGCTCACATACTGGAATCAGCAGCGAAGGTTATAGAAACTTTATAACTATATTCAATATGGCCAAAATTTTCATTAAAGATATGGAATATATTTTTGGAATTCAAATTGAACTTCCAGGGCTAAAAAACAAATCTATAATATATGAGATGAAATACAGTTTAGATGGAATTTACAGCAGACCAGACATAGCAGAAGAAAAGATTAGTGAACTTGCAGACAGAATAGAAAGCATACAAAATGAAACACAGAAACAGAACTTGGCATACATTGGTGAACTGCAGGATAACTTCAAGTGGTCTAATACATATGAATTGCAGTCTCCAAAATAAAGGAAAATAAACTGGAGAGATAAAAAAAAGTATGAAGAAATAACAAAAATTCAAATTTGATGAAAACTACATACTCAGATTCAAAAATCTCAAAAGCACACATACATATACAAACACTATACCAATATATATCCTAACCAAACACTCAAAAAGAATACATTTTTAAAAGCAGTCAGTGGGAAGGAAAAGACACACTATACATGAAGAGGCTTCCAAGACTTAGTAGAAAAATAGAATTAAACAGATAAGCATATTTACCACAAGCTTTTTGAAAACTCCTCTCCACAAGGAAACTGAAAAGAATGACAGCAGATTTTCATAGAAAATGCAAGTAAGAAAATAATGGAACAATATCTTTTAAAATACTGGAAGACAAATGCTCAACTGAGAATTCTACACTCTGAATCTTTACACTATTGGTGAAAAGATAATGATCTGGAAAAGAGCACACAAATATTTTTAAAAATTAGAAGATTAGGAGGTAGGCATTTGGGCTAATGGTTCCAATGCCAATTTTTTTTTTTGACAGGCAGAGTGGACAGTGAGAGAGAGAGACAGAGAGAAAGGTCTTCCTTTTGGTGTTGGTTCACCCTCCAATGGCCGCCACGGCTGGCGCACCACGCTGATCTGAAGGCAGGAGCCAGATGCTTCTCCTGGTCTCCCATGGGGTGCAGGGCCCAAGTACTTGGGCCATCCTCCATTGCACTCCTGGGCCACAGCAGAGAGCTGGCCTAGAAGAGGGGCAACCTGGACAGAATCCGGCGCCCCGACCAGGACTAGAACCCAGTGTGCCGGCGCCGCAAGGCGGAGGATTAGCCTAGTGAGCCACGGCGCCGGCCTCCAATGCCAATTAAGATGACTGCATCCCAGCCGGCGCCGTGGCTCAATAGGCTAATCCTCCACCTTGCGGCGCCGGCACACCGGGTTCTAGTCCCGGTCGGGGCGCCGGATTCTGTCCCGGTTGCCCCTCTTCCAGGCCAGCTCTCTGCTATGGCCAGGGAGTGCAGTGGAGGATGGCCCAGGTGCTTGGGCCCTGCACCCCATGGGAGACCAGGAAAAGCACCTGGCTCCTGGCTCCTGCCAGGATCAGCGCGGTGCGCCGGCTGCAGCGGCGGCCATTGGAGGGTGAACCAGCGGCAAAAGGAAGACCTTTCTCTCTCTGTCTCTCTCTCTCACTGTCCACTCTGCCTGTCAAAAAAAAAAAAAAAAAAAAAAAAAAAAAAAAAAAAAAAGATGACTGCATCCCATGGGGTCGGTGCTGTGGTGCAGTGGGTTAAAGCCCTGGCCTGAAGCACTAGCATCCCATATGGGCCGGTTCTAGTCCTGGCTGCTCCTCTTCCAACCCAGCTCTCTGCTATGGCCTGGGAAAGCAGAAGATGGCCCAAGTCCTTCATACAAAATGAATCATACAAAATGAAACAAATCATACAAAATGAAATGTATGAGACCTGGAAGAAGCTCCTGACTCCTGGCTTTGGATCGGCACAGCTCCAGCCATTGCGGCCATTTGGGGAGAGAACCAGTAGATGGAAGACCTCTCTCTCTGTCTCTACCTCTCTCTGTAACTGTCTTTCAAATAAATAAAATAAATTTAAAAAAAAAAAAAGACTTCATCCCATATCAGAGTGCCTGGGTTCAATTTCTATCTCCAGCTCTCAATTTCAGCTTCCTGCCAATTCAGACTCTAGGAGGAATCAGGTGGTGACTGGAATAGATAAATTCCTATTGCCCATGTGGGAGACCTGGATTGACTTCCTGGCTCCTGGCTCCTAGCTCCTGCCTCCAGCCCTGGGCTCAGCCCTGGCCACTGTGGAAATTTGAAGAGTGAACCAGCAGATGAGATCTATCAATCTGTCTCTCATAAATACATATTTTTAGATGCTTTTTAAAAATTAGAGATCAATTCAGAAAGTTCAACCTATAAACAGAAGTGTGATATAGAGAAAACTGTAGGGACAAAGAAAATTCTGAAACTGCTGGGAAAATATCTGTCGTTTATAAGGATGATAATCTAAACCACAAGACTTCCCAACATCAGAGAAAGCTGGATAGTGTACTAATACTTCTAAAACTCTAAGAAAAAAGTCCAACCTAAATTCTATATCCCTAAACTCTTAATTAGGTGTGAAGGTAGAACAAAGAAATTCTCAGACCTATAAGGTCTCAAAATATCTACTCCCCATACTCTGAGAAACTCACTAAAAAACACACTTCAGAAAAACAAGGGTGTGATTGATAAGGAAGAGATTAGTAATCAGTATTCCTAGGCAGGAATCAGCCAGAGGAATTAATAAGATAGCTGTCCCAGGGGGAACAGGGATTGCAGGACAAGATAGCTACCAGTCCAGCCTGCAACAGGAGGTCACTGGGCCGTAGGAGGAAGACTTCAGAGAAACACTTATGTGAAGGGATAGGGAGGAGAGTAACACTTTGACAGAGTGTTCGGTGAGGAATTACAGTACACTGAAAACCTAGAAAATGTAAAGAGAAGAAAATCATTGACTTCAAGGAAAACAAAAGACTGCAAAGGAAAGGAACTGTAATCACTAATGAATAATATTTACTTGGTGATAACGAAATGGAACAGTGGACAGTGACTTATCGCAAAATTAAACTCTGCAAAGCTCTACAAGGGAAGAGACTGTTTTGTTCATTGCTTTTTTTCTTGGCAATCAGAGCTGTGTCTGGCACATCCAGACACTTGGTCAGTACGTGCTGAGTCGATTAATGAATATAGGGAAGAGGAGGGAGGGTGCATATGTATGTGCAGGATCAGAGTGAGGAAAAGCTGGTAAGAGCACTACACCTTTATGCTTAAAAAATGAGACTTAAAAATTAAACATGAAATAGAAGGACAATTGTGATGTTTTGAAAAATAAAGGGAACGAACAGAATGGACCAGTTTAAGAGATATAACATAGTTTTTAGTGGAAAGTAGGAAATAGCAGGGGGTGGCTGCTTTTGTATTACACACTTTGTAGAATGATTTTTCTTTAAATAATGGTATGTATAACTTAGAAAAATTTTAAATTACAAATTTTAACCTAAAATAATTTTAATCACCCAAGTCACTTGGTAATTAGTTGACCAACCTGACCTCAAAACCAGCACAGAGGTGTCATTCCGTCAACATTTCAAAATACACACTCATTATAGAAAAATAGAAAACAAGGAAGCCAACAAGAACACCACTCAAAGATAATCACGTTAAATTATCTTGGTATAAATGGACAGAATTTTTCCTAAGTACTTTTTCAGCAACCAAGTTCAAACTTGCATGTAAATCTGTATTCTGAGTTCATTTCTAAATATTTTGAAACTAAATAAGAGAAAAAGATCATTTGTTGGGGGGGGTAACTTCTCATTAGGCTTAGCATCACATTTCAATCTGCTTATTCCACTGAAAAGGAAATCAATGACATCATTTTCTTTCAAAACACAAAGCAGATAAAACCATGCAATTTCTTTTCATAAGTAGCAGTATATTAATTAAGAACACAGGTGCTACATAGGCTGCCTGTGTTCAAATTCCAACTCTATTGCTTTCTGTTGTAGGATGAACCATCACAACCTACACAAGCCTTGGATTCCCCAACTGTCAAATAAAAGTACCTGTAGTACTTACCTGCCAGAGCTTCCGTGAGGAGCCCCTGTTTATCAGTGAGCCAAGAACCCAACATGTAGTGGATACTCAGGAAGCATTAATGATTAGTGTTATAACTGTGATTAATAACCATCTAGTAGGTGAAACTTAGACCATAAAAATACATAACACCACAGAGGACAAAAAGGAGAGGAGCGTCAGGGAAGAAGTAACAGGACAATACTTGTATTGGTCAATATCCAGTCAGGAGACAGAGACCACACCAGCTGGTCATCATTGTTTAGCAGGGAGGATCGTTAATCGGGTATAAAAATTAATTAGGTTAACTAATTAACCTATTCAGGAAGCTACTGGAGGAAGCAGCTATTCCCATAAGGCTGGAGGAGCTGAGGGGAGAGAGTGGAGTTTCTTGGAGGGGAGCAACCACAGAGGGGGCACCAACGGGCTAATGTGGCTGTTTCTGAGCTCGCAGACAGAACTCCACGCAGCCAGGACCCTGCCCTCTGAGGAGTGAACCCTGGGCGGCTGGTGGCAGTATCTCCAACGTGAGGGTACAATCATGCTTTCTCTGCAAAGATTAGCACAACCGCAAATTGAACTGAGAAGCAGCTGATTTGACCGCAGGAACAGCCCTGCCAGGGTTAAGAAGGAAGGCTGCAGGGATGCTAAGAGAAGAGGAAACAGGTTGGGAGGAACAAGTCTTTTCTTTCTCTCTCTGCCTCCCAGGCTCCTGCTAAGGTCCCCTATGGCAGAGCCATGCTGGTGGAATCACAGCCCAAGCATGGCCAAGTAGTGTATGAAAGGGTGGGACTTGGGCTGACAGCCAATAGCGGCACATCCAGTGCAATGCCCATGAGAAATCATCAGCAAACACATGTTTTCTTCCAGAAACAAAAAAAGCCGTTTCCATCACAGTTTGAGAGAAATGAACAAACCAGATATGACCTCACAGCCTTTCAGGAACGGCTGTGCAACTCAGAAAATAACCCATGCAAACAGGAGTAGAAGAGGTAGCCATTGAGGACTCATGTATGTCCTATGAGAGAGGACTCTGGCCTGGAATCAAAGATCTACTCCTGGCACATCAGCAGACTTCCCTGGACCTCGATTTCCTCTCTGGAGACAAAGATAGTTAAAGTACATGTAAACCTGTTTTTCTAGAGAGAGTATAACATTCTGTCTTCTCATCTCACCCATCTCCTAGATCCCCTCAACAGAGAAATCTCAAGGGAGGTTAGGTTTCAAAGCCAATGAAAAGAGGAGATCAAGATGTGGTCAGAATTGCTCAGAAATGTAATGTTTTGAGACCCACACATGAAGTTAATAATCTACACACCAGATTATTCTCTACATTTGGAACAACCACTATCGATGGATAAGAAACAGATAAAGTCATGATCAATGTTTTCAGTGGTCAAGCTGTATAAAAAGTATCACATATCACAAAACACTAGATTCATACTCAGATCTGGATACATGGATTACATCTGAGAACTTCTTTTCCTTGAGTTCTATAATCCTTGGAGTAAATGGCATGTTTCTTTGTCTTGCTGAAATAGGTGCACAACACCAACCATCATGACCAAAATGCAAAAGCAGAAAATACCAAGCACTGTTAAAGATGTCAAACAACTGGGACTTTCATGTCCACCTGATGGGGACACACACTGAGCAACCCTTTTAGGAAAATAATTTGGTAGTATCTACTAAAGCTGAAGTGTATCATACTCTATCACCTAGTGAAGCCATTCCTGCATGCATACATTTTGCATGATTCCATGAGAAAGTGTTTAGTAATAAGCTGGTACAGTGGTAGTCAGGAAAGTAGCTGCTCTTGGGGTTGGTGAGGTAGCAGAGGGGGTGGCAAGAAGAGGACTTCAGAATGCATGTTGTTCTCATGGGTGTAACCAAGTTATCAAAATTTACAAAAACTCATTAAGCTCTATATTTTTATATGGATGTACTTTTACCTAAGCATGTGATAGTTCAATAAAAATCAAAAGTAACTCGATTCCACTTCTGATTATACCCCTAAGAACCCAAGAGATATCTATAACTCACGTCTGTGGCAGTAATATTTACAACAGAAGAAAGTTAGGAGCCATTCAAGTATTCATCAATGGGTAAATAAATGGACAAACAAAATGCTGCATATATATACCTGGGATATTGTTCAGCCTAAGAAAGGAAGGAAATTTAGGTACTATGCTACATGGATGAACACTGAAGGCATCATGCAAAATGAAATAAGCCACTCTCATTAAAGAAAAAACACTGTTTGATTCCACTTAGAGTATCTGCGGTCCTTAGAGTCAAACTCACGGAGACAGACAGCGGAATGATGGCTGCCAGGACTGTAAGGAGCGGGGGAATGAGGAGTCATTGCTCAATAGAAACAGAGTCAGTTTTACAAAATGGAAAAAGTCCTGTGGATGGATGACAGAGACAGTAGAACAATAACAGGAACAAACTTAATACCACTGAATTGTAAAGTTAAAAACTGTTTAGATAGTAAATGTTATGTATAACATGAATCAAAAATCTATTTTTTAATTTTCAAAGACACTAAATGTGACTAGAATATATCCTTTCCGAGTGAAGGCATGCTAATGAGGTTACTAACTTACCTCTGCAGGACGCTCGAGGATTTTCTCCCCTCTTCTCTTATTGGACTGCTCTAAACCCTACTGTTTCGACTCCTGCTGCATACAAGAAGTGAGAAACACCAAGATCGGACTCTCCCAAGCAGCAAGGTGGGACTAAGGACTAAGACCGCTTTACGCTCACATCGGACTTACTACTAAACCGAATGCTTTGCTACCCTTCCTCCCACTTGTATTCGCAGTCTCCTTGGGAGAAAGGCAGGTCAGAGAGTTCTGTAACAGAACTGATTTATAGCTGGGGAAACTAAAGGGAAAAAGATAACCACAGCCAAGAGAAGAAACAGATAGAAATCAAATTTTCTGATACCAAATTCAAGCTGTAGTACATCATTATTGTACCCTCAAGGTCATCATCAGAACTGAAAAGCAAAATCAGTTTACAAATTTTGTGTTTCTATTGCAAAATGCTTTATGTTATGCAGATCTTTTTCATACACTAAAAAACAATTTCACTGTTTGACTTGAAAACAGTTTATTTAATTTATACAAATAACTACTAAATACAAAAAGTAGATTAAAACAAAATAGTTATTTTTTTCTGGCAGAGTTTAAATGCACATAATGGATAATTCCGAAGAAAATGCATTTTCCCCACAGCGTTCAGGACTAAAATTCTACTGAAATCTTTGCTTCTAAATCAGTAATATATTCGGTGGTGTCACATGGGTACTGGACTAAATACGTTCTGCATATGAACTGAAAAAAAAGTTACAGTCTACACACATACAAATGTGAAGCACTTAAAATGTGAATTTAACTGATAATAAAAGAAAATGTCCATTTCAGAGTATAGTGTTAAAAACATTTCGGTAATAAAATCATAAGACCACATAAAAATAAGCTTTAACATTTGCACACAGCAGTTTTGTAAAAACTGCTTAGTGCACAAGTAATAAATAATTTGCAAAGTTGTATATAAACAATTCCTAATGTTCGGCATCATTGTAAACATCAGCACATGTGTAAAATGCAGCAAAGTCTGACATTACATTTTGTTTTGCCAAATTGAATTCCTATTATCCAAAGACAGCCCAGTGGAGTACAAAGCCAATGTTTTGGCAGGTTGGGTCTTTAAAATTAAGAGTAACAGTGCAAGTAAGGAATGCAAAGAATTCCTAGTGCAATAAAGAAGAGAAGCACAGGCAATATTGCTGATTAAAATTCACCACCTCCTTGAGTTTCCCGTGGGGAGTGTCTAGGAGACCTGTGAAAGATATGCAAAAGCCACTGTCTTAATGCCCAGATCTCTTTTAGGATTTCTCTGTGTTCCTCCAGTTCCCTACCTTTGCAGCAGTGTCTGCCCACCATTAGTCTCTGTGGTGTGAACAGTTCGTGAAATGCCCAGTTCACAGTCGTTGAGCGAGGTTAGGGTGGTTTTGGTGTCTCCCCAGCACACAGCTGGGTAAGATATCTGCCTTGTCAGAGCAGCCACTTGGGGAGGGAGACAGGGATTCTGTTCTGACAGCCAGTCAGGCCGTATGAGGTCCCAGCTGGACAACAACAATGTCACATCTTCCTTCTTGACACCACGAAAATGTCAACAGTCAGTTTTCAATTTGTCTAGGGAATTATCAATTTTGGTCAAAGTCTTTTTGATACGCAGAGCTGTGAGTCTTGCAGATGGATTCTGATACCAGCATTCTTTCATCAGCTTGGCCAGAGAGGTTAGTGTCTGTGGAGAGAAAGGACACACACTACAATGACAAACTGGCTTTTCAATGACCCTGGAAGCTGGGCAGGAGCCACGTCAGCTGTTCTGAAGAACTTGGCAGGTCTTGTGAAGTTAAGGTGCCATTATTTTTCCATCTTCTTTAAGCAAATACTCAAGGTCTTAACTGCTGATAAAGAAGCTGCTCTTAAGTTTCATGGACTCTGTCCTTTGGACTACCAGCTTACTTTATCAGGTAAATTACACAGGCCATGATGCACCCCTTGATACTGTTATGGGCATTAACAGCAGTAATACAAAACCAGAGATAATACTACAATTTACAAATGTATTAGTTCTCAGTGTTTGAGATCTGCTACTGTAAGAATGCA
This sequence comes from Oryctolagus cuniculus, assembly GCF_051225735.1. Taxonomy (NCBI): domain Eukaryota; kingdom Metazoa; phylum Chordata; class Mammalia; order Lagomorpha; family Leporidae; genus Oryctolagus; species Oryctolagus cuniculus. The sequence goes on along the minus strand of NC_142869.1, from coordinate 84,242,142 downwards.
GGGATTTCAAAACTTTTTATACCAAAATAAACTTACCATTTAATTCCAATTTTCCACGAATTTTTTGAAGTACCTTTGTATTTATGACTACAGGATCTTCAGCACTGAGTAGCTTATGTTTGGAATTTCAGGTATGTAGATGGACAGGAGATTCAAACCAGCACTCAAGGGTTTCTTGGTTTACCCTTGAAACTACAGCCCTAGGGCTAGCAGTAGTAGGAATGAATGTCCTAATTCCTGGAGAGCTAGTAAATCACTGAAATTCTCATAAATAGGGTCGTTAGTTAGCAAGATCTATCAGGCACAATTCCTTTTCCGAATCTATTCAGCAAGGTTTAGGAGCCTAATTCATAAAATAGGGAGGAAGGGCAACAGACACACAGGGCAGATGATGCAGATACTTCACCAGCTCAAACTCAAGAGCGAGCAAACAGCAGATGAGGACAGCTCCAAAATACAGAAACTCTTACCGGGTCTGAGAACCATCTGTTGGGTATGTTTGGCCTCTGTTGATCAACACAGACTACTTTCCTCATATCTTCAAAACTTGGGTCATTGGGAACCACATCATAGAATGGTGGCTTATAATCCTCCACTATACCTGCAATGGGACAAGCACGGCGTTAGGTCAGCAAGGGAGTAGAGGTTGCCCCGGGGATCTAGGAGGGCTGTCACAGACTGTAATGGGACAGGGGAAAGACCTAACTGATCGCTTTCCTCATGCTCCAAGGCAGCTCTGGATCCTACAGGTAGAACCTAAAGTAAATAGAGAACAAGGCAATAAGTATATACCTTGCAGGGAATTACAGGAATGGTAACTGTTAGAGGAAACTATATGACCACTTCTCTTATAATCACAGTTATTGAAAAAAAAATGCTGCAATAGTAGATATGCACAGCTCTATTGTGCCCAATAAAGCATAGCAGGTCTAGGACAAAATTCCTTTGGTGATCAGAAAGGGATAAGACACCTCAAAGAAAGTACAAAGATCTAATGATTTCAAACCAGGAATAGAAATAACAATTTTTCACAAACAGGCAAATAAGCAAATCAAAACTATGATCAGCGACTGGTGCTGTGGCACAGTGAGTAAAGCCACCACCTGTGATGCTGGCATCCCATATGAATGTTTGCGTCACTGCTAATAGCCTGGGAAAGCAACAGAAGATGGCCAAAGTATTTGTGCCCCAGCCATCTACATGGGAGACCCAAAGAAGCTTGGCCTGGCCCAGCCTTCTGAATTTTGAATAAATAAGTAAATCTTTTTTAAAAAAAATCAAAATATCCCTTTTTGTTATGAAATTATTTTGTAAAAAAATTACAAAATAATCCTTCTCACTGGAAGGGATACTGGAAGGGATGCAAATAATGTCATATGAAATACTCATTTCCCCACTCATTCATTCTACATGTACTGAGTTCCCATCAACTACAGACACGGATATATGTTTTAGGCCACTCTTACCTAGTCTCATATTGAAGGCACAAAATAAAATGTAGAGAGATAAGCCTTCTGGGAAGGCAGAGGACGAGGCAAGGTGGATAAACTCTCCCTTACACCAAAACAGATATGGACGTGGCTACTTTTCAGCTTCAGTTTCTCAGTGATTTCCAGTTGTTTAGAAACTGTTCTTTCCCACTGTAACATTGTGTCCTTACTTTTCACAAAGAACAGTAATTCCACGAATACAGAAATGTAAAGGTTTATCTTTTGAAATCAGAAAATGGATTCTTTCCTTTACAGAAGGAGTGGAGAAATTTTTTCTGCCAAGGACCATGTTGATATTTATAACATCCTTCTCAGATCCACAAAACTGCAACTTAAAAAATTAACCTGCCATAGATTTTTTTGAGTAGAGTCCCATCTGTGGTTGCTTTGGCAGGGCCACATCAAATGATTTCATGGGACTCAGATGGCCTACAGGCTAAACCCCATTATGATTTATAGAAATGAAAATTCGTTATTTCCTTCCCTTCATCAAAGGCCTAACAGTGGGGTCAGTGGGTGATTTGGTTGATGGCCTTCTTTTCTTCCTCTGTGTAACTCTCTTCTATTCCCAAGTATGAAAGGTCTTCAAGAAGTTTGTGGAAAAATGCATAAAAACTATGCATGCTTTCCAAAATTTCTGCAACAAAATAAATTGATTTTCCTAATTCCATTTTTTTCATGAACCTTTTGAGATTTGCCCTCAGAGATAAGAGCTTGTGGGGGGAAGCAGAAGGTCTCTGTGAGGGAAGTTTTAATAAGCTTTCTAGTTCCTGCAAGCAATCTGAAAAGCTTCAAACTCCTGTTCATTTATCATCTAACAGTGAGAATCCACTCACAAATCCCATATAAATACAAGCAATTTATGCAAAAGATTAGCTATGATAAAGAGCATCTGTTCAAGAAATACTACAGGTTTTTAAAAAACTCATAAATTCAACTAAATAAGAGTTCATCTTATAAATGGAAAGTAGTCTAAATTATATTTTTAAAAATTCTAGTTGATACACTTTCTTAATTCTAAAATAACTTATCCACAGTGAAAAACTGCATGTGTAATGTGTATCAGTCAATGGATTAAACTTTTTCTAGCAGATCATAAGTGGCTCAAATTGAGCATAAGCTGCTACTTCCAGAAGAAGACTTAGAACATCTCATCTTAGTGATCTGACCTACTTTTAAGGATCCTAGGATGCAGTAGAGCAAAAATATCTTAATTCTTTTTAGTACTGAGAGACATCTAAAATACAATCAGGCATGGGCCCAGAAAGGCAACTTAGACCTTTTCCAGGGCCTTATGCATTTATTTGTTTAATTTTTTTAAGATTTACTTTATTTATTTGAAAGGCAGAATTAGAACAAGAGAGGGAAAGACAGAGATCGTCCATCCACTAGTTCATTCCCTAAATGGTCACAACAGCTGGACAGGGCCAGGCCAAAGCCAGGAGCCAGGAGGAGCTTCTTCTAGGTCCCCCATGTGGGTGGCAAGGGCCCAAGCACTTGGGCCATGTGCATTAGCAAGGAGCTGGATTGGAACTGGAGCAGCTGGGACTTGAACCGGTGCTGGGATTCAAACTGGTGCCCATATGGACAGGCATTGCAGGCAGAAGCTTTACCTGCTACACCACAATGTTGGCCCCAGCCTTATGAATTTAAAAGAAACAGTAAGAGGCACACCTTCACAATCTCTCCATTTTACTGAAAGAGAATACATTTAATAGCCTGGCTTAACTCTCCAAAATCTAACATAATAACCAGGTAATTAGGGAAATTTCTCTGTGAGCACTGGAAGGTTCATGTGAATGTGAAGAATAAAGCAGGGCTCAATTCGGTGATGCCCAACAATGAACTTCGTAAGTTTTCCCTGGTATTCCCTCAGTCTTACTTTATTCTTATTAAATGCCCCCATGTTTTAATAAGAAGAGTCAAGTTTAAAAAGTAAGACCATCTAATAGATAATTACATCTCTTTCTTTCACATTGACTGATGGTTGATGGTGGACCACTGGTCAGGCTTCTCCAGCATAAAATAAACCTGTGATTTTTTTTTTTAAAGGACATATAGTCTTTTTTTTTTTTTTTTTTTTTTACAGGCAGAGTTATAGACAGTGAGAGAGAGAGAGACAGAGAGAAAGGTCTTCCTTCTGTTGGTTCACCCCCTAATGGCCGCTAGGGCTGGTGCCGCGCCAATCCGAAGCCAGGAGCTTCTTCCTGATCTCCCATGCAGGTGCAGGGCCTAAGCACTTGAGCCATCCTCCACTGCACTCCCGGGCCACAGCAGAGAGCTGGACTGGAAAAGGAGCAACCAGGACAGAATCCGGCACCCCAACTGGGACTAGAACCTGGGGTGATGGCGCCGCAGGCAGAGGATTAGCCTAGTGAGCCACGGCGCCAGCCACAAACCTGTGATTAAAATCTAACAGACACTTGGATTTCCTCTTGTGAAGGAAAACAATTATTTCCATCAATCAAAAGGATACTGCAAACCTACTGTGTGTGGAATACATTAAATGTTGAAGGTGAGAAAAATATAAAGCATGTTCTATTTTTCAAGAAAAACAGTTTAGAGGAAGATCAAGTCCCTTTCTTTTTTCCATAGATAATGGAAACCTTGTCAGAAAGAATCTTAACTTTTTTTTTTCACCCCATTATTTTCTATATTTACATACCTTAGAGTAAGTTAGAAATTCTCACAACATTTTTATTTGTTAGCTTGCAAACTGACTCAAGATCATTTTGATCCCATAAATTCTGTATGGCAGGGACTGTGCTTGGCAGCAGGGATACAAAATGAAAAAGATATGGTGGTGGTGACAAGGATTAGAATAATAAGAAAAATAGATGAAAACATTACAAATCAGTGTTGCAGCTGGGAGCACACAGATGAGGTAGGGAGGCAGGAGTGGTAAGTGAGCATTCCTGGAGTGACATCTTGGATGGACACAGAAAGATAAGGAGCTGGCAAGGCAAAGGAAAGACCTGGGAAAGAAAACACCAAGGTGGAGGCCGGCACTATGGCCCAGAGTAATCCTCTGCCTGTGGTGCCGGCATCCCCTATGGGTGCCAATTCAAGTCACGCCTGCTCCTCTTCCCATCCAGCCCTCTACTAAGGCCTGAGAAAGCAGTAGGAGATAGCCCAGGACTTGGGCCCCTGCACCCACATGGGAGACCCAGAAGAAGCTCCTGGCTCTTGGCTTCAGGTCCGTGCAGCTCCAGCCATTGTGGCCATTTAGGGAGTGAACCAGTGGATGCAAGACCTTTCTCTCTGACTCTCCCTCTCATTGTAACTCTATCTCTCAAATAAATAAAATCAAAAAAAGAAAAAGAAAAAGAAAAAGAAGAAGAAGAAGAAGAAGAAAAAGAAAGAAAGAAAGAAAGAAAGAAAGAAAGAAAGAAAGAAAGAAAGAAAGAAAGAAAGAAAGAAAGAAAGAAACCAAGGTGAAGAAGGTGAAGAGGCAACTGTTGGCATGGGGAGGGTGTGGGACAAACACAGGGAGTTACAATCCTCCCATGTTGGAGAGGGGCAGGGAAGCTCCCTGTGTGCACGTGGGTATGGCGAGTGTGGGAGGAATGGCTTGGGATGTGGTGGGAGGTGAGGGCTGCGGCCAAGGTAGGCCATCACTGACCTACAACCGCTCCTCACTGCTGTTAGAAAGCGACAAGTTACTCGGGCATCCAGGCAAACGTGAGCTCCAAGTCCTATAAAGGCAGCATCCGACGAGCAACTGCCAAGTCGTGAGCCGGCAAAGAGGACAGCACGGATTCAGGAAAGTAACTAAAAATAACAAGTGCTCCAAGTGCCAAATGACACCAGAACGCTGGGGGAGGGGAGTGCATCAACAGGGGTCACAGAGGGAACAAACTGAGCTGGGCCATGGCCGCCTGTGAAACGTGGCTGTGACTCCGAGGGGCCGCTGCGAAGAAGGCACACGCAGTCTTCATCACCCACTCCCCACACAGCTTTTGGCTTGTGGCTCTGATTTACACAACAGTTTTCTTCCTGGGCATATGTCTGATGGAAAGTTCTCTCTGCTTTGGAGCAGCCCTACCTTCATCAACCAGTATCTGTCTCTTCCAATAATTGGCTACATGGGCCCGCGTTAACCCTTTGGTTGCCATGCAGTAGTTTCCCAACATTTGCACAGTACACGTCATAAAGTTGATGTGCAGACAAGAACAAGAATGAACAGGACACGTGCGTCAAAAAGCAGGAAATGCCACAGTGGTCTGCACATTGCAAGGGTCTAGAATTAAGACCTTCCTTGGGATCCTCCCCATCAGCCCTGGGCTACATAGCCCTGTTCTCGCCCTTGCCAGCTGCATGTAGGTGTAAGTGTGTCTGCCTCAAGTCCTGCCCTGTCAACACTCCAGCATATCCCACTGCTGCCAGTGGGATTGGAAAGACAGTGCTGGCCCCTGCTAGGTAAACTACATGCTGTGACAGCTGTGTCCTCCCCCCTCCACCTCCAATGCAATTCACGGCCATATGGAACCATGTACATTACTCAAACTAAATGCCTTCTCGGGAGTCTGTGCTAAAACTGTAATATTAATTCCTATTATTGGCATTCTCCTTGATGTAACACAGTACAAGTCAATGGTTTATAGATTACTGTGTGCCCTACTAAAAATATCTATCAATATTCTTGCAAGTCACAGAGGAGAGGGTAAAATCCTGGGAGAGCTACATGAAATTAATGCATATCTTGTGTATTCCCCAAATCTAGAGATAAAGAAGCACCCCAAGAATCTCAAACATTTGCTAGCTGTGAAGTCCCTGAGAAGAATACACCATTTACGGAATGTCAGAGCTGTCAAAAGCTTTAAAACATCAACACTGAATTTGTTCTTCAAGGAAAAGAGGACTAGGAAGAGACAGCACCTACTAAAGTGCTGCTGGTGCAGGCTACCTTGTCATGGAGTCTGCTGACTGCCTTCCTCAACTCCAGATCTCCAAATCAGGGACATGAAACTCCAGCAAATCATGGAAGAAAAAAAACTTTGCCTCTTATCCTACCTGTATACCTACCCACGGTCAATTACATAAAAGGTTAAATCAAACAAATAACCAAAGCTACTTCAATGAATATTGAAAATTTTCCTTAATATGATTCAGCTCAGCACTTTGTTCAAACCTTAACACACCAAAGGAATGAATTAAAATCAGGAAACATGTCGGGTATTAAGTTGTGAAGTAGATAAGAGTTGTCATGGTTTCTGTACACAAGCCCATTGTGCTTTAGGAACAGAAGCACATGCAGTTCCCTGGCAAACTCAAGGAGTAATTAGAAGAGGTTTTTCCAAAATATATGTGCCAAACACAAGCTTATTCTAACCAGTATTTCCTAGCCCCACCCCATAAAAGGTGTAGCTTGGCCAGCAAGAAGTTGTCTATGAGATAGAAACAGCTTTTGACACATTTTGACAGAGTATTCCATCACAAGCTGATCAAAGCCAGTAACAGTGAAACAAGAGTGTATCCACAGAACCTTCCTGTGCGCAGTGAGGAGGGGAAACAAAGGCACCATCGCATAAGAGAAGCAGGAAAGGAGGACTGGAAGACAGCTGAGACCTGCAAGCTTTGGGGCAGGTTTTATCACCCATTCCCAACAGAAAGAGACCAATACCAAAGCACTCATGATGTGGCAGGAACACACTAGGTGTTTCACTGACATGATCTCATTTGATCACTACAGCCCTCTGAAGTAAATACATGCATGCATGCACACACATACATAATATATATGATGATTAGACGTGGGACTGATTGAATCAGACAGTATACCCTCAGTGCCCGGAACATGGAGGCTGATTAAATTACACTGCCTCCAGCATACCCAGGAGAAGCACCATACAGCTCTGGGGAGTAGCATCCACGCATGCGCCAGGGAGGTCCACAGTGCGGGTAGGCAGAAGCACATCACAGGAAGGTGTGTGACCACCGAACACCCCAGAGGGGCAGGGTTGACTTGTCTTCTGCAGATTATCTGCCTGTACAATCTGGGTGTCCCTCTCTTCCAAATACTCTACATACTCAATATATGTTCAGAATTGCCTATGCTCACCAAGAACCTTGGCATCATATTCTCCAACCCTAGAATTACTAGTTCAGAAACTGTGAGGCTAGGGTCCAAATCCGCCCTCCAGGTCAATCTGATGCACACTCCTGTTTCAGAACTATTGATCAAAGTAAGCCCCTGACTTAAGTTCATACAGAAAATGCACAAAAAAAAAAAAAAAAGTGACAGAACTATTTTCTTTTCTACAAACTCCAAATTCAATGTCTAACTGAACACCAAAATAATTTCAAAAAACACTGTTGAAAATGTTCAGATGTGAAAATGGACTTAAAGCTCATTTCCTGTACAGAAACAGTGGGAGGTTTATTAGTAGTAGCAAATAAATATAAAATTCCAATAAAATACAAAATGCAACATAATTTTTATGTTCATGATTCACTTGAGGATCATACTGCTCCAAGAGAACTATCCGGTCATCAATTTTTATAATGGACTCAGAAACTCAAAGGATGCATAATTATAATGACCTTCTTAATGTAAGATATTCATACATTTAAATGAGGTACATTTTATATGCAATAATTTCAAAAACATATATCCTTTTAATGACAGTTCCTGAAACCAGTAAGAAAGTGAAACAGGTACATCACACCCTAGGGTGAGGGCGATATTGTAAGTTAAAACAACTCTTATGGAAAGCAATTTGGCAATACCCATCAAGTCGTAAAAACATCCACACTCCTTGACCTGTTAAGTCTACATCTTTTCAGATTAACAATTAATCCCCAAATGAAGAAGTTACATACACAAAAATGACTGCCATAGGTCCCAAAAGGAAGAGACAGGATATATAAAAATACAGAAATGGTTAATAAGATACTATGTGACTATTCAAAAGTAGAGACTATCTAATATTAAACACACACAAATTAAGAAGATGATACAAAATTGTATCTACATTCTGACTACAACTAAGTTTTTAAAATGTGTGCACAGAGAAGTGAAAAGAAAATGAATGTTGAGATGTGAAGGCAAAATTTCTCTTAATTTACTTTCTATGCAAGTTTTTCTAGTTAGGACCGAGATTGTAGCACAATGAGTTGGGATGCCACTTCTGACACCAGCATCCCATATGAGTGCTGGTTTGAGTCCTGGCTGCTCCACTTCTGATCCAGCTCCCTGCTAATGCACCTGTGAAAACAGCAGAAGATGGCCCAGTCTGATCAGAAATGGAGCAGCTAGGACTCAAACCTGTGCCAATTTGGGATGCCAGCATTTCAGGCAGCGGCTTTAACTGCTATACCACAACAATGGCACCTCAAGTTGAAATTCAGATACACTGACTTGTGGCTGTGTGCACCTGAGTATTCATACAAGAGAGACAAGAGAAAAAGAAGGGGAAAATATCGAATTAGTCACTGCCAAACACTAGTAGCTGACTTAAAATGAGACATAGCATACCCTTAACTCCCCCTAAGAATTAAGCCCCATCACAGACCAGAAGCTCATCCACAAAGTTTCAGAAACTAGCTAACAGCCTATATGATGATACATGGGGAAATTCAATAAATAAAACCACCACCAAAGCATCCTATCCTCCCTTTCTAGACCTCCTTTTTTTTCCCCTCCCAAATCTATTAAATACAAGTTCTAGCAAGCAAGCCACCATTTGTTGAGCTAAATTTTAAACAGATGACTCTCACTTCAAACTGACTACCATTAATCACCGTTGATCTTTAAAAGCCATTTGGGTATATGCCTGTGACACAGGGAACAGGCTTGCAACATGAATTCTTACAAGGCCCAAATCTCAAGCTGCTGCAAGCAGGCTTGCTTGGCTTTGTTCTGGCACACCCGTGGCTGGAAATGCTACTGTCCTAGCTGTGGAATGCCGACCTTCTTTCCAATTGAGGCAAATTCCCCCCATCACACAGTGTATTCTGACACCATTCCTTCTCTAAATGGTCCGTTAACATAAACGAATCAGAATTAGAGGTGTTTTTCAGTAAAAGGCACTCCAGAATGACTGGGGAGGGGGGTTAGGAAATGAAGTTGATGTGCAATTTCAGGCAAAGTTCATAACTATATAAATCAGCAAAACAATCTCTTTTGCAAACAATTCTCAAGGCACTTTAGTGGTACAAATTGCAAGGCAGTAACTCCCAAGGATTGAGAAACAATTACTAGGAAAATGTTCATGAATCCATAAAAAAAAAAAAAAAAAAAAAAGGTACTTTAAAAGAACTGTCAAGTTACAATCCTGTATGTTTAATCTGAAACACTTGCTACTTGCTTTAACACCCTCACAGGGTTTTTCAAAGCAGACACATTCTGCTATTACAAAAAAAGCTACCATGAAGGCATGCCAATTTTAATTATTGTACACTAAAACTATATTAAATCAGATTCTACTTTTCTCATACAATCTCCTCATCTCTGCCTGTTATTCATGAAAATCACCACTGCCCCACAAATGTTAATCCTTAGAAGAAAATGTAAGTGGAAGTCGGGATGACAAAGCCATCACACATTCCTTGTCTAATTCTTCAAGTCCCGGACTCCAGTGGGTCACGGGAGGGTAAAATGTAAAACATCTTTTGAAAATGAATGCTGATCTAAATATATGGCATTTTCTTCTGCTTCTTGGAACAACTTTGGATACATGCTCAGTACAATAAAGTTTCCAGTTGATATGAACAGGTTGATTTAGCTAATTCAAGGAAGTTACCAGGGCATGTCCATTAGAAAGAATTAACAGTGCTACCAGAATACAATGTACTTAAGTAAAGCTCATCAAAATACTTGTAGCTGATTTAGGTACACAAAAAGAAAAGAGTGAGCATTCATTGCAAGATACACAGGTTAAAATTAACAAGTGCTTCCTTAATGTTAAGGCAACATCATGTTTCATATAATTACTTATAAACAAATCAATATAAGCCAGAGACATAGGAATGACTGAACTTAAGTTTGACTCATTTAAGATTGACGTTTGAGTGCAAAAAAATTAAGCCTTTTCTCAATAATCCAAACTTAAGAAGAAAAAATATCTAACACAGAAGAATTTCACCCTTAGGTTTACGTGAGCATTCTCCTCAATCTAATTCTACCTTGTAAGAAGAGCAAGAAAGGAATGAGGGTGGGAATACAAAATAGGCAAATGAAGGAAAGAGTAAAATATGGGCCAAGCCAGAGAGAATCCAAGAAATAACTAGGTTCTTCCAGAAATGTTGCTTTCCAACTATCATTTCCTCTCTTGTGTTGCAAACAATGCCATTTCACTCCTCCTCTCTGGCATAAATCAAACAAACCTACAGCCAGACAGGCAGGATTCCAGGTACAATGTGGACTTCAATATTCCCCTTTGCCCTTATAAAGGTGTTAGTATCAAGGTAACTTGGAAGAGGACAATATAACATTAAATCAGATACCTACCATTGCTTACCATACGCCTGGCCACTTCCCACAGAACAAGTCCAAAGGCCCAAATATCAACCCGCTTGTAAGAATCAAAGCAATCCACTTGGATGGTTTCATCTAGAACTTCGGGAGCCATGTAGCGCTTGGTGCCTACCCGCGGGTTGTTTCCCACATCAAGCTGATTGGTGCTCTGGGAATGCATGACAGCCAAGCCTGAAAGGAAGAAGAAAACGGTGTTATCAACACACATCCACTCAGAGGCTGCTGAAGGACTTTAAACCAACCCCAATCAAAAGTGCCCTCTTGTGGTATCCACAGTCTCTGTTGCCTCAATACACCCTGGAATGCCCTTGCTGATGACTTCTGGATTGCCAGCAGGAAAAGGACTCATTCCAGAAATCTTCTGAGGCTACTAGGTTAATATACAAACTTCTGAGAGATAAAAAGTTTGGGTAAGTGGTAGACCAAAGCATTAAACCAATTTGAGGCCAGTGTTTGAAATCCACAGACAAACAAGCTCCCGTGATAAATGTAAGCTGTGACGTGGCTCAACAAGAAGCAAACACAGTCCTTGAGCTCCACTACTTGAGCTCCACTACCACCACGACTAGCCTCCAAACACAAATGTTCAACAGTGTGCAATGGAGAACTTGGGGTAATTCATTACTACATAATGGGCAGATGGCTGCAAGTACTGCTCCCCCTTACAGGAAGCGCTGCTCAGGTGAGCAATAACAGTGAGCAAACCCACAGGTTTTTCTCCAGAATCATGAGAACACATCATTAAACTGGACCCCCAACTTAAAACACAACTCACAGGTGAAGTGGCTTGGAAACATTTTCTTCAACCTTGACTCATTGCAGAATTCCCCAGTATACAGAGGTCTTGGCTTCCCTCACTGGCCAGTGGGGAGGGACAGATACAGGTGTGGTCTATCTGAGACACAGTTACTCACTGATGCAAATGTAGACCAAAGGAATAGGAGTCCAATAACACTCAATATAACAAAAAGTGCCAAACTGACACAAGAAGCCGTTATAAAAATATGCCATCCAATGATCCTTTAGGGGATCCCTCAAGCCAACTATCCTCCCACACTGAACATGTGGGAAAATGGCTATATGGAACTCTAGGAAGACAGCACACATGATCCCAGCCTTCATAATTAGCAAAGGTACTGGCAACTGCATTTGACTGAAGCAGAGTAGTTCCTCTTTCTCCCATTTTTATGATGATCCCCAGGATTCTAGGGCCACTGGGAACATTTCCCAAATCAAAAACACTCCACCACTTCCAGAACCAAAGAGCCAAAATATCAGAATATTAAAAATTAGAAGTCTAAATAGAATCTAGCAATACTAGCTGTAGTGGCTCTAAAACATGCCCACAAATGTTTTCAAACTTCTCTCATCAAGAGTTGAAGCTTAAATCCTCCATCTGTTGAATGTGGGCTGGACTACAGGAAATAATATGGCAAAAGTGACCGGGGCATTTTCAAAACTAGGACATGATAGTCATTATAAAATTATAAAAGGTTTCCTGTTTGTTCTCCCTTCACTCACTCATCATGGAGTAAAGACACTCAAGCAGCCCTGTGGAATGTCCACACGACAAGGAGCTGGGGCCTGCTGTCCACAGCCAACCAAGGGCACCATCTTGGAATGGGATGCTCCAGCCCCAGGTGGACCTTCACATGATTGCAGCCCTAGCCAGCAGCTCCTCTGCAACCTCCAGGAGGCCCTGAACCAGACCACACTTACAAAGCAGTCTACCATTCCTAACTCTCAAGGGGCCATATGCGATAATACACCTGTGTTGGTTTATGCCACTGAGTTTTGTTTGTTTGTTTGTTTGTTTAATATTCACTTATTGGGGCCAGCACTGTGGTGTAGCAGGTAAAGCCTCCACCTGCAGTGTTAGCATCCCATACGGGCACCGGTTTAAGTCCTGGCTGCTCCACTTGCAATCCAGCTCTCTGCTATGGCCTGGGAAAGCAGTAGAAGATGGCCCACGTCCTTTTTGGGCCCCTGTACCTACGTAGAAGACACAGAGGAAGCTCCTGGCTCCTGGCTTCAGATCAGCGCAGCTCTGGCTATTGCGACCATTTGGGGAGTGAACCAGTGGATGGAAGATCTCGCTCTTGCTCGCTCTCTCCCTGCCTCTGCCTCTCTGTAACTCTGCCTTCCAAATAAAAAACAAATAAATCTTTTAAAAATATTCATTTATTTATTTGAAAGTATGAACTACAGAGAGAGAAGAAAGACAGAAAGATCTTCCATCTGCTGAATCACTCCCAAGACGGCAACAATGAGCAGAGCTGGGCCAGGCTGAAGCCAGGAATTTCATCTGGGGCCCCTATGTGGGAGGCAGGGACCCAAACAATTGGGCCATCTGCCACTGTTGTCCTAGGCCACTAGCAGGCAACTGGATTGGAAGTGGAGCAGATGTGACCTGGATCCCCTATAGGATACTGGCATTGCAGGCGGTAGATTTACCACAATGCCAGACCCTAAGCTGCTAAGTTTTATAGATGATTTGTTACCTAATAATAATTATTACACTTGAGACAAAATAACCAGATGCAATGTATGAACTTTGATGCTATTTTGACTGAAAAAAACTAGAAATGTAAAAGGATATTAAATGATATTAAAGAATTATTGGCAATTTTTAGTTGTGATAAACTACAATTAGGCAGGGGATGTATCTTGAAGAATTTAGGAGTAAAGTGCTATGATGTCTGCACCTCACTTTCAAATCAATTGAGAAAAATATACACACAATCACATATAGATAAAACAATGTCAAAATTTTAACAATTTCTGAATTTGGGTTCTGAGGTTTATGTGATTATTATAATATTCTTTCAATATTTTTGGTATGTTTGAATTTTTTTTTTTGGTAACAACAAGTAAAGAAAATAAATAGAATACTGGTCTTTTTTGCATTATTAATAACAGAACAATATACCCCTAATTTCTGGGTATAAAGTAAAACATTCAAATGATGGTCTTAGAGGAGCTGTCCCCAGTACTACATTATCTATCCTCTAATTAACGACTCCTTCACACAGATTTTTAAACCAACCCATGCATCTATCTGGAAGGCTGCCAGCCAAAAGAAATGCAGCTGATGGATTAATTAGCTGCAAGACTCCCCTGCTTCTCCACACTGAGTCAAACCAAAGCCAAGCATTGCCTCAATTTGCCATCCTTCCCAGACCACTGTGTTAGAACAGCGGCTACCATGAGAAATCCCTATTATTTGCCAGGCATTTATGATAATTTCTGAATCTTGTCGGAATTCTATGAGGCATACTTACTGTTCAGTTCCATGAGTAATACTCAAGGACACTATTATAAAAGTTTCAACACTGCAGAAGTACAGTGAATAAGAACCAAATGCTGGAGCCCCTTGGCTAAGGTTCCCTGCCTCTCTCAGCCAGTGTAAGCACTGCCAGCACTGGAGCCAGGTGAAGACAGGTAAGAGAGACTCGTAGAAAAACACAGAGTAAATTATGGGAAGTCAGAGTTCAATCCCAAATCACTCTGGCTCCAGGAGCCATGGAATAAACAATGGAAGTCTTTTATACCACAACTAAAACCAACTGAAAAAAAGCTTTCAGGTCACACTCTTTCAATGTTTATCCTAAATATCTTTCTTGTCATATTTGGGAAACATTGTTTTCTCCATGTGAAGAAAGTAAAGACTTTAAATGAGTTCAAAGGAAATTAATTTGCCTAAAACATTAACTTTCTTGTGCTTAAAAACAAAAATAAACTTCATTATTTATAGAATAATTAGCTTTAATTATTTGTAAAATTAAAGCTAATTTTGTCTAAACCTTCATCAACCTAGTAATAGCTGCAATGGTATGACTATAACCCATTTTTTTAATCTGGCAGAGTAAGAACACTCAAGAATCCACTGTAATGAACAACCAATATTTCAATTCAGTTCTGATTAGCACAGTTATTCAGCCAATATTCTAGGTGTCTAGGATGAATATGATTTTATGAAATTGTCACCATCAATGAAAATAATCTTGCTTACACGGCAATTAGTATGATACTGAGCATTACCCAAGTACCCTAAAAATGAGAGACCCCAGAAAGCAACAAGCCAATTGGTTTGGGGACCTATTTTCCTCTTTCTCAAACTAACATTTTTGCCTTAGTTATAGAATGATTCCAGAAGCCATTTCTAAGATGAACTCATTCCATGGAATATTTAATTATGCACTTGCTTTGTGTAAATGTTTGTAAAATCAGAATACAACAGTGCTGGCTGCCCCTGAGGATGCGGTGGGAGGAGGCTGACTGGAGGAGCCTGCAGTGACTTTCTGAAGCAATGGGAAATTCTGTATCTCAAGAGGGACTGGAATTTTGTAGCAATTGCCAAAACCCTGAGAATATACTAAAGATTTGTATATTTTACAGTATGTAAATTTCGCCTGAAAGGGAAAAAAGAATAAATAATACATTAGTTCAAGATATTGCAATGAGCATGCTAAAGTTGCTACAGAGAAGAGTTCTTTCATCTGTAATTCACTTTGCAAATGTGTCAGAGTTAAGATGGATGGATGGAGGATGGATAGCTGGAGAGACATGCAATAAAGCTTAAGAATAATTAAATGTTACCAGAAGCATTCAGATGGTATATACACAGTTGTTCATTACAAAGTTATTTCAGTTTTTATGCACAATTGAAATTTTTTACAACAACAAATTAGGAGGCTAAGAAGTTCAACTTGATTAAACACTGGAGTGCAATAAAGGCAAAAATGGTAATACTTTAAGAAATTTACCCAAATCTGCTATGCAGCACTGTCCATTCTTCTTCACCAGGATGTTTTTGCTTTTTAAATCCCGATGGGCAATGGCTGGTTTCCCTTGGGTCCCAAATATCTCTATATGCAGATGTGCAAGACCACTGGCTATGGACAGCACTATTCGAAGGCAGCTAACTGTATCCAGAGTAGTGAGCTGAAGATAGTCATACAAGGATCCCATCTCATGATAATGTGTAATTAACCACAACTGAGTACTGGAGTGTCTTGATGTCATGTCTGAAGCAATGAAACCTGGAGAGAGCAACAACAAAATTAACACAGTGAGAACTCCACACTGTAACTTTTAGTATTTTGAAATGGTGCTTTACACAACAGACATCATTTGTTTGAAAAAAGATTAACCCATCGCCATGACAGAAGGTTTATAGATGCACCAACAGAGGAAAATAATAGCATTTATCCCTTACAAAGGGCACTGCTAATGAACAGGGAATTTCAGGAGGAAGGATAGAGTGGGAAGAATCACTGTCCCTAAATCTGTATATATAAAATACATGAAATTTGCATACCTTGAATAAAATTTTTTAAAAAAGAAATTTTCATATTCCTTTCCATTCTAAGTATTATGGTTTAAAAAAAAAAAAGATTTGTTTTATCTATTTGAAAGACAGTTACAGAAAGAGAGTGAGAGACAGAGAGAGGTCTTCCATCAACTGGTTCATTCCTCATATGGCCACAATGACCAGGGCTGGGTCATGAAGTCAGGAGCTTCTTCAGAAGTGGAGCAATCAGGACTCAAGCCTGCACACATAGGGGATGCTGGCACTACAGACGGCAGCTTAACCCACTATGCCACAAAGCTGGCCCTGAGTGACTTTAAAAAAAATACTTCACATTGTGTTATGATTCAGACAGGAATCTTTGTGCTCACCCATAAGGACAGTGCCAAACTCTTATCACATTGATCTTCCAAGTATAGAGCCTTCATCAGTCACCCTAAAACATAAAACCTGGAACCTAGATACTTAGATTCCAGTTCTGACCCTGCCTGTAACTTACAGTGCAATATCAGGTAACTCAAACCTGCTCTCTGGCCACTTTTGTTGGGACACAATATAAATAGGTGAGTTTATACCAAATGACTGATTAAAAAAAAAATCAAATAGAACAAGCACTTACAATGCTATCTGTCAGTTATACGGAAAAAAACGAAGATGATAGCATTTATTGGCTAGAAAAGGAAAAATAAATAAAAGGGGAAAATATACACAATAATCTGTAATATTCATCTGCATAGGACACCATGAGCCCAGGGAAGGGGATTACATTAAGTCAGACCTGACTCCCTTCAGTAAGCGGCCACGGAACAGGCCTCTCCCTGACAGAAGGTAAGTACTGACAGATGTGGCCAAACCCAGAGAGAATGATTTTTCTCCTGGACATTCTGAGGGGATACTTGGTATTTCCCTTGGGAACTTTTAATCTTTAATGACTTTCTCAAAAATAAATGCAAACTATAAAAGCACCACTCAAAAGACTTTAAATTGCTGCCACGTATTTGTGTGGCCTCTCCTGATTTCTTCCCCAAAGGAAAAGCAGCCTCTGAGTAAACAAGTAACAAATTTTTATTCCCCCGCCTCCCCTAAGGCCCCTAGGTCTTAAATAAGGACTTTGTCTGTCCTGTTCATTATGCTACAGACTTGCATGGACAATGAGCTTACCTCTTTCCTTGCCCAATCACGCTTTCCAACATGTCCCGCAAGCTCCTGTCCTGGCTGTTCCCTTTACAGGGAACACCCTCTTCCTAGGAGCGGGGCTGACTCCCTGACCTCTGGCGAGTCTTAGTTCAAATCCAGCTTGATCTAAAAGGCTAATCCTGACCACCACGTTGGAAACTACAACTTATCCTCTCTAGGCATTCCAAATCTCCTTTACAACCATCTCCTTCCAGGGGGAAAAAATGACTTCTAAATAAGCAGGGCTCTTTTCAAAGGTTTCTCTCTCAGGAGTGAATTATATAGCTATGTTTGCTTCACAGGGCTGGATGTTCACTTACGTAGAATGTCTGTGTTTTGAGTCAAAACACTTTGCTAGGGGTATGGATTGAGGCCAGTAGTTAAGATGCTCACAGCCCATAGCCTGCTCCTGACTCCAAACTTTCTGGCATGCTTCCTGCCAATGTAGACCCTGGAAGCAGTAACGGCTCAAGTGGTTGGGTTGCTGCCATTCATGTGGGTGACCCGGACTATGCCCTGAGCTCTTGGCTCCAGACAGCCCAGCCAAGGTCACTGCATGAATTTGGAGAATGAACCAGCAAATGGGAACTCACTCACTCACTCACTCTTCACCCTCCCCCTTCTCCCTGTTTCTCTGCCTCTCAGAAAAAGAAAAAGAAAGAAAGAGCTCTACTATTAGTAGAGATTGTACAGCTACCTCAGGTTGGAATTCTGGCATAGCCACTGGATGTGTTCATAATAGGAAGAGAAAGTGATTAGTGCAAAAGCCTCTTACTTAACAACCAGTCATCCTCCTAGGCTCCTTAAGAGGTCAAATAAAACCCAAAGTCTTAAGTAAGGTTATCAGCTACCCTCGTGAGCCTCTCACTGGCAATGCTCCCAGGAACAACGTACCTCCTGGGCAGCTTTCACAGGCCAAGTACAAGGCCACCATGTAAGACAGCATGGTTGTGGGGCCTCAGAGCTACCCTACTAGGATTGCATACTGGCTCTACCACCCTGGGGCTAGCTGATTTTGCCCAAGGCATATAAAATTTCCACCTCAATGTCCTCATTTGCAAGATAAGGATAATAACAACATATATTTCAAAGGGTTACTGTGAGAGTAAGAGCTATTACATGTAAGATGCTCGGAACAATGCCCACCACATAGTAAATGTTCAAGAACAGTTAGTGATTGTAGTATTATTGTAGTAATTTGATGTCATATCTTTTTAGGGAGATTCCTTTACTTACTGATCTCAAGAATTTGATTAAACAGCTAGGTGGTAATTTCAAGAGCAAGTGATAGCTCAGGAGATAAACGCTGGCGATGGTTATACAACAATGTACTTAACACCACTAAACTATACCTTTAAAGTGGTTAAAATGGCATATTTTCTGCCATGTATATTTCACTACAATTTTGTACAGAGTAGAAAATAACACTTCAGAATGAATTTTTCCTATGGTTTTAGTGATAAGGAAAAGAATGCTGAGAAAGATGTAACTTTAACACAAAGTCGCATCATGGGTCTCTGCTTGTGCTCAAAGTTGAATCCAGTTTCCCAAATTCCCATCTGTTTCTGACATCACAGGACACAGGGTCTCATTAACCACTTAAGCTGTTAATTTCCATACCAACCACAGAGAAGGAAGAGCTTAAATTCAAACTAATCCATTTGAAAGACATTTTTTAATATGTTAAATCAGCAGGCTCTACCAGGAGGGCCCAGAGTTTTGCATGTATGTGTAGACAGATACAAATCTAATTTTTGGAATTTTTTTAAAAAAACTTTTTAATTTTATATGGAAAAAAATTTGCATGGTTCTTCATTGAGTGGATGTCTTGGATAATCCATTCAAGGAAGATCACTAAGTCCAATTTAATGAAACTAATACCCTTCCTGTACCAACAGAAACACTGGTGGGATGTGCAATTTAATTATGTGTTAGAGGAGGCTAGCGTTAGCAATTTACACGAGTCAGGGGAATCATGAACTGATAATTCAAACACAATATGCTCTTTGATAGAAAATAAAACGATCACTGAAAACAAAGTTTCTATATCCAGAAAATTGATAAAGCATGGGAAAAAAAGCTTAACACAACAGAGTATACATTTCTCCCACCCAAGTACTAACCAGGCTCAACCCTGCTTAGCTTCCAAGACCAGCGGAGATTGGGTGTGTTCAGTGTGGTATGGCCGTAGACGGCAGAGTGGACGTTTCTATGAGCTTTCTCTACTAAAACAGTAAAACCAAACCAGATGGCTGTGATTATGATGAGGGTAGAAAGAGCTCATGGATTCAGAATTTCCATGGACCAATAAGTAATAAGAAATGGACAATGTTGTATCCTATGTGCTCATACTAAGGGAACCTAACTTCATATATATGAATCATAGTGCAAAATTACCTTTCAAATATTTCTTGTAAGTCCAATTTAATAAACATTTACTGAGTACTACCTTATATAAGGTATTGAACTCAACATTGGGTGTGAATGCAAAAACAATGGAAATGACTCTTGCTCTCAGTGCCCAAAGGTCATTTAACTGGAGTGCATGGATAGATACTATTTGCATAGCACAGCAATATCTACAGCAGTTTGCTCAATGAGTCTATGAACCCTGTGAGTATTACAGGGATGCATGAATGTGACCTTCTTTCATTGAGTCTCAAGATCTTTCACACTTCTCAAGAGCACGTGTACCTGTCCACTAGGGATAATTGTGATATTTAATGATTTTGGGTACAGCATGCCTTCTAACTCTGAATTTATTGTTCAACCTCAGCCCATTCCAGTGTCAGAGGGAACACTGAAATATCCCAAGGTAATCTGAACAACAGATGAATGTTTACCATACATCTTCACTCCACACAGTAAGAAGCAACTCTACTGCTACATGACCACCTAGCACACTGTGGTGTACAGCACAGAACTGTGGTTATGACTTAGCTTTTCCAGTGTGATTCCCCATTCTACTATTTAACTTCTCTGTAAATCAGCTGCCTATCAGTTAAAACTGGGAAGATAAGCATAGCTAACCTCACTTGGTCATGGTGAAGAGTAGAAGAGGAAAGCACAGCAGTGGTTACTGCAGAGTAACTATCTGCTGATACTTTTGTTGTTATTGCTATCACTGCTGTTACACATAAGCATGTTCCTGCAACACCAAGCAGTGTCTGATAAGTGACAGCAGAGGTACAAAACACAGGGAGTGTAGAGAAGCACAAGTCATTCCATTGGGAGTAACTGGAAGGAAACGGACAGGTTTCAGTGGAGGAAGGGGTAGACGGGGAGTGAGAAGGGGATAATGGATGCTCAAGAGCAACAAGTACAAAAACAAAGAGATCTAACTGTCTGTGGCAATCAGAAGGAATAGCAACATTGGCAGCAGCTGAAGATGAGCATTTTTGTAGATGAAACTTAAGACATTCCTTGTAGCTCCAAAGCAGGGATCTTGAATGTCAGGCCCAGAAGTCATAAATGTTACAAGCACTTTGAGAGCCACCAAAGACACTTTGAGCAGAATTATCTCGGCTCCAAAATGAAACACAGCTCTGTATGGAGAGATGGTTTGGAAAGGGAAGGCTGACAGCAACAATACAAGAAAGGAGGGTTAGCTATAAGGAGTAGGGCCCCAGAGATAAGGGAAAGAAAAAACAAAACAGCAGCCATCAGTTCAAACATCTCAAGCAGACCACTGAAGCAAAGCTTTGGACAAGGGTCAAGTCATTATTTGCAGACAACTTGACTCAGATTTAAAACAAAATTGGCAGTAATGAAATAGATTTAAAAAAAAAAAAAAAACCACACATCTGGCCATCCTGTAAGCCAGACCTAATCCAAAAGCCATAAGGTGGCCAACACAATGCTATGCAGAGTTCAGTTCGATATAAATTTTCTATCCAGTATTACGGAAGCACTGCAGACAGCATTCATCATGCACATATTAGTATAAACACATTTAGACAAAGTTTTCAGAAACACAGAAGCTGATGAGCCCAAGGAATAAGCTCACCCTTTACACTGCCGCAGCAGTATTCTACGGGCACTTTCTATATTTCACAAATGTTGCTAAGCTTTAGTTTCCAAATTAAAATGTATGCTGAATCCCTCTATAAATCTGGTCTTTAAAAATGATGCCTAGTTTGAAGGAATGTGCATTTAATTACAATGTCCCTGAGAGCTGTGAATCTCTAGGAAAGAGTCCAAAGATCTTTCTTAGTTTGATTCAAGTAATAAATATTCAAAAAGGGTGGAGTAAGCAGAGCAGCCCAGGAAGCCTTGAAGTGAACGATATGGGGCAAATTTCTGTTGTTTAAATAACGATCTGCAGATGTAGGAATAAGAATGAGCAATAACGGATTTCCTTTTCATCATCCAGAGAATCTTAAAACTTATTTGCAGATTTCAATAAGAAATTGGTGTTAAAACTAAACATTACATAAACACTGAGGATCCCTGCCTGGCTTTTCAAGAGAGACTCGAAATTCACATTCACTGACACAGAGAGGGCCAAGGGCAGGCAATTATTTCTCAACACAATTAACGCGGGGACCGTTGTTGTACTTACCTAAAATATTTTCATGCCTCAGCATCACAGTGTTATACAATTCAGTCTCCCTGAACCAAGATTTCTCGTCCCGGGAGGAGAAGATCTTCACGGCTACATTTTCCCCTTGCCAACTGCCCCTCCATACTTCGCCGTACCTGCCTTTCCCTGTGGAAAGCAAAACAAAGATGACATTTTGACAGTGGGCACACAAAAGGCAGCCAGCCCAGTGATTAATTAAGAAAAAGCCAATAAACGTAGGGCCCACAACTCTTCATCCCTCCCAAGGTTTCCCAGAGAAAGCCAAACTGGAGATAGAAATACTGCAATCATTTGTCTGTGAGGACAGAAAAATCAGGTAGGAACTGTCCCTGCCTCCCACCAACTGTGGTAACAAGGTGCCTGCCTTCAGCATCTTCAATGTACAATCTGCAGCCAGTTGCTCCTTTTATCTCAAGAGTCCTTTACTGAAAGGTATAAAATGCAAACACTTCTTAAAAACACATGAAAGTTAGTAGAACTCAGAAAATGGCACCAGTTATTTGGCTACAAGATTGTACTGAAATCCAAACGTGTATGTAACTACACTGAATGGCTCCCTTGGTTCTTTGGCTCCATACAGGATCAACAAAGGCATTTTTCTAAGCATCCAAATGTGTGAATTTACATTATGCATTTTTTTTCCACAAAGGAGACTATTAAGTTTGAGATGTGTTCTGAGGATTAAGACAAAACAAACACAAAAGCCCAAACACAATACTATGTAGGAGATTGACAAGCAGCCACGACCATCCCTAAAGGATTTCTTGGCAGAGGATATATTTCAAAAGAGGATTTGCAAAGTCTTAAACACATAATCCCAGAGCAGTGCTGATTTCTAACATTGGTCATGGGTAGTCTTTTGTCAGACAGCCTCTCTGATGCCACAAGTGGGCTAAACTGAAAAGGCAACTTGGAGGAAACATGAAAACCGTGCTAACCTCTTGCAAGCATGGCCCCCTTTGCAGCAGCAACACACTTGTCATCTTGTCAACCACAGGCTCCCTCTTCCATTCTTCTCTTTAATTATGGGTAGAGAGGAGGAGGTAATTACCACTAAACTAAGGGGGATCAGCAAGGGGTATAATGAGCCTAGATGATGACACAGCAGGGGATACAACTTGCAGGCCAGTGGGGCTGTCTACCCAGGCAAGAGGCTGCAGGGATCACCGGGATCATGTGGCTTTAAAAAGACAGCAGCAACACCTACCAGCATTTACAGGCAAGCAATCCCTTGGTGGAAAACTAAGACATTGAGAACCCAAACATGGAAAGATGCAGACCTCTCCAGGCAACACACTCAAAACCTAATCAAAACCCTTGACTCTAGATTCTCTGGCAAGAAATAATGTCTTTACTAAATACCAAAATGGATCCAACTGCATGTGAAATATGACCAGGAATTGCTCATTGTGGGGTGCTGTCAGGCCACACAGGATTCACTTTAATAAAGTCAAAGCATTTGCCCATCACAAGATGACAGCTACTGTTAAGATACTACAACATTAGCTACTAGAAAAATGGCACGCTAATCTTTTCTTGCCTTTGTTCCATTTTTTCTCTCTCTTTCTATGTTCTCAATCTTTCATTGGGGAGGAGAGAAAAATAACCCAGGGAATTGTGGACATAGGGTTGTCTCCAAAAAAAATTCCTTTTTAGAAAGCAGGAGATGAATGATAGAGTAGGTAGAATGAAAATAGAAATGTATTTCATGGTTTTGAAATGTTTGTTACAAATGCAACATTATGCAGAAGACCCTAAAACAAAAGCAGAGATGACCCAAAGTCCTGGCCAAGGAGGCTCAAAAGGGAGATACCTAAAGGCACCTGAAATTTGGATTCTCACTGAGCACCACCTGGAAATGATAGACCTAGTGCAACTTCCCAGGTTTGTGACAACACACCATTTGTACAGCTCATCGCATATATGTCTATTTGAAGCTGTACCACACAAACACTAATTACAGGGAACTCCAAAGGTATACCTTTTTTTGAAGTATTTGGTGCTAACCAAGAAAATGTAATGGCAGTTTGCATTGTTTCCAGAAATACTAAAGAATATCTACAGAAACAGTATGCATTTTTAAAGGTGTAGTATTATTTTGTCCATTGAACTCTGGGGCCAATCACCAAGGACTGACCTGGAGATATGGTGCAGCCCCATGGATGGGGAGTGGCCAGGGGTCAGGAGGTTAGAGAACAGGCAAGACTCAAACATGTCTCCCTTCACTGCCTCCCACCACCATCAGACACCCTTGTTCATAATCAAATATGATATTACTTGGTAAAATAAGACAACTCTGGTTGTACATAATGAGCACATTTGGGACTTGTCCATCCTCATTTTCTCTATTCACAATCTGCTGCGGAGGAGAAGCTTGAAGTGGGAAACACAGTAGCCACAGACCTAGATAAATGGCAAGAAAGCTTCTGTTGGGTCCCTCCGTGTCTTAGTCCAACAGTCACTGCTCTTCCTATCTCTGCCCCTTCCTGTTTCCATTGCTGTCCCTCCTCTCATGAAAACAAGAAGAAAGGGATCAGGTGTTTGGCACTGCAGTTAAGACACCACTTGGGACACCTACATCCCAATTAGGAATGCCTGGGTTTGAGTCCCGACTCTGCTTTCAATCCCAGCTTCTTGCTAATGCACACCATAGAAGGCAAGCAAGATATGGCTCAAGCACTTGGCTCCCTGCCACCCACATGTCAGACCCATATTGAGTTATAGGCAGGCGCCGTGGCTCACTTGGTTAATCCTCCACCTGCAGTGCTAGCATCCCATATGGATTCTGGGTTCTAGTCCCGGTTGTCCTCCTCCAGTCCAGCTCTCTGCTGTGGCCCAGGAGGGCAGTGGAGGATGGCCCAGGTGCTTGGGCCCCTGCATGCGCATGGGAGATCGGGAGGAAGCACCTGGCTCCTGGTTTCAGATCGGCACAGCTCTGGCTGTGGCAGCCATTTGGGGGGTGAACCAACAGAAGGAAGACCTTTCTCTCTGTCTCTCTCTCACTGTCTAACTCTATCTGTCAAATAAATGAAAAAAAAAAAAAAAATTGAGTTACTAGCTCCTGACTTTCATATGACCCAGCCCAGCCATGGCCACTCTATGCAAATGGGGAGTGAACCAACAAATGGAAGACTCTGTCTTTGCCCCTTCCACCCACCTCTCTCTGTCTCTTTGCCTTTCATGATAGATGGATGGATGGATGGATGGATGGAGAGGTGGATAGATAAATAAAAGAGTAACCCATTATCACTAGAATGAGACTGTAGAGGCACTGCCAACCCACTATTGCTACTAAAACCATCTCCGTCTGCCACCTAAAAGAGAAACCAATGAAAATTGTCATGTGATTTGCCACATTAAATTAATAAAAGCAGGATTTAAAAACAATAATAACCATGGGCCAGTGTCACAGCACAGAGTGATTACTTTGCCGCCTGTGACATCAGCATCCCATGTACAAGTGTGGGTCTGAGTCCAAGCTGCACCACTTCCCATGCAGTTCCCTGCTAGTGTGCCTGGGAAAGCAGCAGATGGCCTAAGTAACACAGGAGACCCAGATGGAGCTCCAGGCCCCTGGCTTCAACATGGCCCAACTCAGCAGTTGTAGCCTTTTGAGGAGTAAAACAGCAGATACTCTGTGTGTTTCCTTCTCCATCACTCTGCCTTTCAAATAAACAAAATAAATCTTTAAAAATAATGCATAACACTCAAAAAGGAAGAGGAAAAAAAGGCATTACCAACACACTCCAATAGTGTAATCTGGCGAGCCACTGTTCTTTGTACCAGAAAAGGAAGACCAGAACCACTTCCTGACGTACATGAATGATCCAGTAAATCCTGTAGTTTAAGACAAGGAAAAAAAGGCAGCTGTTGAGCAATAACTCGGTGTAGAGTATTAGTCTGCATGTTGTAACTCACATGGAAGGCACGTGATCCCTAGTGTTCATGGAAAGCTCCACTGGAAGGTTTGGCTTCATTTCCTCAGAAAACCAGAATCCAGCCCTTTCCCAAATATATGATAGGTTTTCCTGAGTGAGAAACTGTCCTTTCTTGTACCCAGAATTTTATAACAAAATACATGAAGAGGCTGA
The DNA here is from genome assembly GCF_051225735.1 of Oryctolagus cuniculus. Taxonomy (NCBI): domain Eukaryota; kingdom Metazoa; phylum Chordata; class Mammalia; order Lagomorpha; family Leporidae; genus Oryctolagus; species Oryctolagus cuniculus. The sequence continues at coordinate 84,216,014 of NC_142869.1, read as the reverse complement.
GCAAAATCAAACGTGCAAATTAGGAAGTCCAGTAAGTAGGGCTGAGTACAACAGGAAGCAGTAGAAAGAACAGCAGGTTAAACGTAAAGAAGGAAGGGGGCATTCTTTTAACTCCAAGAACTGGGTACAATTTACCATATTCTGCTATGCTCACGATCTACCAAATGATCCACTGTAGTTGCCATACCAACTACAGAACTCTAATTAGGAAAAAACAAATTAGGAATCAAGAACAAACAACTCAAATGTTTCTAATGGAAAGACTCCAAAAACCATGAGGATCTTTCAGTTGGTACACTCAGGCAGGGGTGGACTCCATGGATGGAGGTTATATCATTAGGTGGGTAAGGAACAAAAGGGTTACTAAATGAACACCTACTTGTCATTTCTCATTGTGAAACACAAATCAGACAGGAAAAAATTATACTTTCACTAAACACATAAAACCAGAGCCCCACAAAGACTTCTATAAACAAACAGGTTGCCAAGAAGATTCCAGTTAGTTCATTCATAAAGTTTTCCTTCTTTCTCTCAGCGCAAGCCAAGAAGCATGGTATCTGGCATGGATTATCTGCAATAAACAATATTGTGCCTGTGGTGATGGTGGGAAGGTTGCAGTAATGCTGAGCTAACATTCCCCAAAGCTTTTCCTTTCCCAAACATTTTAGTTGGCCTATTAAAGCAATGCATTGATTTGTGTGAATTTCATCTGCTCTCACTTCCTGTGAGCACCACTGTGAAGTACTGTTGAACAGCAAAATTACCAAAAGCTGAACATCCAACGGAAGAAATTTAGAACCCTTAAAAACCACAAAAGGAATAATCAACAAGAAAATGCGTGTAGATGAAGTACAGTCTCAGATATCCCCCCTAACCGTTCTCTCCTTGGCTGTTTTCTTTTTCTATTTCACTAAATGTTTTTAAAAGAATAATTCTGAAAACTAAACTAGCATTTTTGTTTTTCATTGTACACAGTTCTGGTTTTAAGCCCAGCCCATAAATCGAAGGCAAGGAGTTAGAGCAGGGGAGGTATGCAAGGGGGAACTCGTTGGGAATAAAGCAAACACACTAAACACTATTAACAAACATTGACCTCAACTCCGATTGCAAGGCTGCTTTTTTTTTTTTTTTTTAAGTAGGCAAGTGGTTTGGTCAGGCTATGCTTTGTTGAATCATATACATGAGTGCCTCACTTAAATAAGCAAGTATGTTGACCAGTAATGAGAGTTTGTTTCAAATTGTGTTCTTTCATATGCTACTGTGTCATGATTTAATGTCATCTGTCGTGGTTGCGTTTAGAGAACTATTTTGGCATACGCTTGCACTCCTCTTTCAAAATTCTAAAAGCGATTTAAACAGTAATTTACACTAGATATTCCAATTATTGCCGTTGGTAATTAGTTATTTTAGCAGCTGTGAGCAAAGAGGTTCTGACTAATCTATTTTAGAATCGCACTTGGCTGAAGCTTTGTCAGGATTCATCCTCACATCTTCTTGCTCCTAACTCAATAAACTCATTTAATTTTCCTTAAAGCTTGAAATAGGCTGTGAAGTGTATTTCCAACAAAATATTGTATTTCTCTACTTTTCAAGACAGAATACCCTTCTATCCTCTCCTCCCCCAGTTCCACTGTACTAACGCTCAAGTAGGAGTAAAAGGAAGCTACACAAGGTCACTCCAGACCTTTTCATACCAAAAAGTGCATTACACTGGTAGCCCAGAGATGGGGCAGGTGGTAGGCTGGAATGTTTACCAGCCTGTGTCAGCCACCACCAAATGTCCTGACAACTCACTAGGGGGGTCCTGCAGCTGCCCAGGTATAGCACCTGAGTACCAAGATGGCCACTGGTGACAGGTGTCTGCTTAAGCCAAAAGGAAGTTACAGGGTAGATTTAACTGGGGAACCACCAGGATGCTGTAAATTCATGATCAAGCAGAACAAGATTTAATACAAGATGATTTGGGATGATATATGGGTATAGCATTAAATAACATTGAATCATATTAGAAAGTCATTACCTTACCTGTCTTTCAACTCATCAGATTATGACAAGGAAAGAGTCCTGATTTGGTATCAGCATGTCTTTCACCCCCTGTACCACCCACAGACCTTTGCTTTTTTCAGAGTTGGCATCAGACTCAAGTTAGGATCCATGTAGATTGTTATTTTCTTTCTTTTACCATCTATAGTAACCTTCTACTTGTACCAAGTGATTCCTACTCCCCACTTAAATTTTCTTTAAAATTAACACTTGGCAATTTTAAAAAGTCAACAAAGGAAGACAGTCACTTACTAATATGAATTACCATAAAGTATACAAAATAACTTTAAAATGCTAAAATGCAATGGCTTCACCAAGAGAGTAGTCATTAGTCACAGGATGCCACTGAATGAGTAAGCTATGGCTAATCTGAACTGATAGATGCTCAAGTGTAAAATATACCCAAGATTTGAAAACTTTCGGTTCAAAGAATGTAAAAATCTAATAATTTTTATTGTATGTTTAAATGATAAAAATTATAAGTATTATTAAAATGAATTCCATCTTTTTTAATACTTGGTTTGCTTAAGGTGACTACTTAAAAAAATTTTTTTTAATTTAAAATTACAGGTGTTGTGTACACACATTTCTATTGGACGGCACTAGTTCGGCCAAATGACTGCAGTCCACCAGGGGGCAGCACAGGAGCATGAAAAACGTAATGGCTGCTTTTTTGGATGTCAAGTTTTAAAGTCTTAAATTACAGGCTGTTGAAATAATCTAGAAGGGAAAATGATTTTTAAGATTAAGCAAAAGGTGCTTTCTTAAAAAAAGTACTCTTTTTTGCTAAGTACTCTTTTTTTTTTTTTGCTGTCCTTACGTATGGGAAACTAAACAGGTTTATGTTTGTAAAGGGCATAACTGACCAACAGTACATGTGTGCATGGTCCAGTCCCTTACCAATTAGATTTTCATGATTGAAAGGAAGGGTCTAGAGTCATTTGGGTTACACTTAGGATTCTCTGTGGGGTTAAACTCACTGCTAAAGTGCTGTCGCCAACATTGGTGGTGATGAGTCCTTCAATGGTGCCATACTCCACATCTCTAGGATTGAGGCGTTCTTGGTTGCGCCTTTTAAATTTTCGGAGAGCAACTCCCAGGAGACAAGCTAGAAGGCATACTGCAAACACGACTGAGAGAATGATGAGGCCAACCTCCAGGTGGAAATTCTGTGTTCCAGAAAATGACTTCCCTGCAGTAGGGGGAGAACAGAGTAACTGGCTGTAAAGATCCCTGTTTCTTTATTATTTGGCATAACAAATAACCCTAACAGTTAGCTCCTGATCCTAAGCACACAGCCTCACAAGCCACACAGTGTTAAAACTAAAATATTCCTAATACCTGGCAATGGCCCAGCCATGTCAACCATCATCCAATAAGGCACAACCAGAGTTTGAAAAAATTCCACTGAGAATCAACTATATTAATATATGTATGTCAAAGTGCTTTTAAAATATAAAGTACTGTACAAATCTCTGATAGTACTTTTATTAACTTGATTTTGATATGTAAAGATATTTTATCATCAAGCCCTTACAGACAGATACTACACTGTAATATCCCCATGAGAAAGTGTTGAGTTAAAACCAAATTACTCCATCTGTGGTCCTTCTCTTTAATATTCTTAGATGTTTACTGCTAAAATTCTCATTGATCTTTCCACATCACGATTTCTGCCTAAAAACCCATTCATTCACCTGTATGTTTACTCCCCGATTCACATACCCATTCACTGACTCACTCTCTCATTCCGACATTATTACATTACCCATTCAAACACTGGTGTATTCAGTCAAAGACTTCAAATATCACTTGAACAAATAGTCACAAAGTCTTTCTACTTGCCTGGTGAGTTAAAACAAAGTTCCTGGATTGGATCGTGAAGGTTCATAACCAAAGGCTACCAAAATAATAATCGTCTCTGAATTTCAGACTCCTTCACAACATCATGTCCCCAAGCACTGTTCTTCTCTACACATGCCTTACTCGCCTCCTTGTTCCTGGCCCGTTCAGCAATCCAATCTCAAGCCCAACTTCCTTTATGCATTCCTTTGACTTCCCAAGCCAATGACTTTGCATTCATGATATGCCATGACGTATGGCATTTCTATGGTGGAGTATAAACTAATTAAATACAACACTGAATGATAAATATATGGCCTCCTTAATGAGATTAGAAATTTCTTAAATAAAGAAAATAAATATTCTATTAAAACCTAGGGCATGGCAGGGTTTTCTGCAGACTAAGAACATCATATTATTGACATCCTAATCTGCATATGAATGAAGATACTTCTTCATGTCCACTCAATTAATAAAAGTTTTACTCACCAAGTATGAGTCAAATTTATTTTAACTGCCTTTTTAGTTTTAACATTTAAGTACTTGATTTCTCTTTTCTAAAATTTCTTTAATTATGCAACCCTATTTTGTTTATGAGAATTTATCCTTCCCTTATGTCTTAAAGCCATCACCATAAATTCAGAATTGCTATAATGGGACCCAGTATCAGCTTTCCGTTTTCCTTCCTGATCTCTTGCTGGTTGACGTTTCTTGCAATGAATGCTCCCAGTGGCCTTCCCTATTCAAATTTTTGGTTTCTTTCTTCTTTCAGGTGCAAAATTAAATAACATTATATCTCAAAAAGTTTGTGGAAAATGGAATTAAAAGGTAAGCTTATTGGGGTGAAAAAAATTTTGAAATCCATGCACACTTTTTTCATAATACACATTTCCATGAGTTTTCTGAAGACCCCTGGAATATTAACAGTATATTTCTGACTTGGAGACAATCTACATAAACTTGCAAGGACTCTGAGCCAGCAATTTAGGGCTCATTTTAGAGGGAAATAGTTTCAGAGCAGAATTGATTTTCATAGACTATGGATTCTATATTAAATGCAATAGAGAGAAAAATCCATATAAACTACAGAATTCATGCAAGATCTCATCCAACTTGTAGTTTCAGCAATAGAAGACTGGGAATCAGATCTGAGAAGAAAGGTCACTGAGCCTTGTTGTGGCTCCTTCCTCAGCAAGGAGGAAAGGCATTCCATTCAGCCAGCAGCCTCGTATGCCATGTTTCTTCCAACACAGTGACTTAGAGATTATTATTTCTAAACTAGAATTATTTCAAAAATTATGAACAAAAACATAGTCCCTTAACAGAAAAACATGCGAGGAGGTGATCAGCTGTTCTTGGCAACCATTAGAGAACTGATCAAGCAAGCCATCCCCAGAGTAGACACGGCCTTTCCATCTTTCCCTAAAATGTCCACCCTCCTTTCAGTTGCCAACAGGCCAGGGCTTTCTCTTCCTCACCTACAGCCACCTTCCTCCTCTCATCACCCACAGCTCAAAGAGTCTCTATCAAGTCTTGGGGTCACTTAGGTCTCTAACAGACATGGAATCAGCAACTTTGACAAAACCCCATGATCTAGAAATAGAAAAGTCAATGGGAACCTTTAGTGGGCAGCTGGGCCGTGATGTTCCTGTTACACCAGTCCCCTTGGCAGCACTCCACAGCCTGGCCCGGCGATGGCGGCGTCTTGCAGGTCATCTTGCCCTGCTCGTAGACCTGGAAGCAGCCTTTCTGGTAGACATGGAAGCCATCATTGATACTTAATGAGGAGAAGCACTGCTGGCCTTCACAGTGGTCCTCACTCCCACAGGAGAGACCTTCACATACACACATGTAAAGTTTGTGGTTGACCTTGGGCTTCTCATCTGAAAAAAGGGAGAGGAAGGGGAGGAAAGAAATCACTTTATGTGTTTCACCCCCAATGAGGGAGTAGCAGTATCTCCATGACCATTCCCAACACATTCACTGAACAGAATGTCGTAGCCACTGACCTTGACGCACACAGTCTGTGACCTTGTCACTTGAAAAGCCACTAAATAATAGCCACTTCTCTATTATTGCATTTACACAGGCTATGTACTCTTTTAAAGCACACCAGGCCAAAGTGTCGTTATTGCCTATTCACAAACTTCTATAAATGAGTTTCTATACCATGGTTTTCCCACTACCTTTGGCTTACTGGACTCTTGGATCCCAATTCTTTCATCAAAAGAAAATGCTTTATTGGATTATTGTGTTCATTATATTTATTTTATAGAAAAAGATGGCTCCTAAATATATGGCAGCTGCTAATATCACTTCCCGCTAGCTCTGTACAAATTTGCATCAACTAATGAAATAGGAAAGGCTGATGCCTCTATTTCAGAACCTGACTGCTTCAGAAATACATTAGTAAGAGTTCATATAAAGAGAAGCATGACCTATAATTACAAATCTGTGTTCTCAATATTTCCAGCTATATGCCTAAACTAACTTTTCAACAGTGGTAACATTGAGGTTTTTATGCTGATCATAATGGGAATTAACAGCTTCTTAAAGCATTTTCAATTGGCAGGAAAAGACCTGGCACCCAACATCCACAATGAGAGTACAAAGAGACAAAGGGAACAAAACAAAGCTTGAACAATAAGTAACAGATAGGACCAAAGGGAGAGTTCACACCTGGTGAGTGCAAGGTGCAATGGAAAGAGAGGCAGAAACATATCATCAGGGAAGCATACCTAATCAGACCTCCTAATTGCCTCTTTCTCAAAACACTTATTTGCAGTTCCATTTGTCACAGCACTCTTTGCCCCCTCTGTTGTTGAAATGATTAGTTCAGACTTGCTGGTCCCAACAGTTTTAGCAGTGACGAAGGAAAGTGAAGAAGACAGAATGTAAACAGCCAAGTCCTAGAGGCCCATGATTAGTTAGCTGAGGCTGCTTTCACCACAGCCCTGCTCATATAAGGAAATCCAGCTTCCAGAACTCCCTCTGAAGGTCTATGGCACAGAGAGGCGGCCTTCTAATCCTTGAACCCTCACTGGTGGGTCTGCGAGACAGCCGCTTCTTTCTTAAAATAACAGGTCAGGGGGCTGTGCTTTCAAGAGAAGACCTTCAGGTAAGGTCTTTGAAAATGTCAGGTTCATTTACACAGATTTGTGTGGGTGTGTGTAGAGATGTGGGTTATCTCAAAAAAGAGAAAAGCATTCTTCATCTTTCTTCCCTCTTCAAAGAAGCGGAAAAATAGTTCACTGCCCACTGTCATGTGGGTGCCTCGTCCCACAGAGTAAGTCCATGCAGACACACAGACACAAGCCTTCTATTTATAATTGACTTGCTAGTTCTTTTGAAAACCACAAGGGGCTCTTCCAAAAGTAAAGACAGGCCTGAAAGCCGAAAATCCAAAATAGCCACTGCCAGTGCTATGTGTGTCACCAGCCTCACCCCTGAGAATCGAGAGCCCTCAGACATCTTTAATGAGCAAACATTTTAATTAGCAAAGAGATAGTCTTTACGTTTTCTGCCTAGAGAAATCCAAGAGCAATTCCAGCACCAATCTATGTCTATGAGAAGAAACACATATATCTGCTGATATAATCTAGCAGAAAGTTTACACTTGCCAAAAGACAGTTGAAAGATAATATTTCTAGGGAGTCTAGACATGCTTGTCACTCTTGAATGGCACCAAGCTGGGCTGAGCGCTGCCAACTATGCTGCACAGCAGGTGATGATCTTGGGACGGAAACGGATGAGTAGGGTGAGGGGCAGAGCCCACGGTGCCAAGGGTGTCCTGGTGATTTGTTTGTGATCCTCAGCAGAGAATTAAAAAGACTATATTTCAAAAGTGAAATAATACAATGGATCTAAACCTGAAACCCAAACACATATTTTGAAACTCTTAATATTTTTAAAAGGCCATGGATATCCAAGGAGATATACCTTACACATCAAAAGATATGTGCTCACTGATGCCGAGCTGGGACTTCGGGGTTCAGTGTTGGGATAGAAGGGGCAAAATGAAAATAAACTAGGAGAGCAGCTGTTCATGCAATGATAGTGGACTGAGGGGAATGATTTATTCAACTTGCTGCACCTAAGGTCCACCGGGAACAGCAGCAGCAAACAAGTCCTACCCCCAGACTGCACAGGCCCACGTAACACTGATCCTGTAGAAACAGACGGTCCAAGGACATCTAAGAACTAACGATACTTGTAACTCTAAGGAAAAGTGTAAATGTTTAAAATCTAAAATAATGTCTCTAACATGCTTTCAGAATGAACTCTGTGCTTCAAGTTTCAGCCCAAAGTCTGAGTCCAGACATGCAAGAAGGGACACTGCTTTTCCAAGGCCTGTAGTTTATGACAGATGCATAGATAGGCTGACAGATGTGTGGAGAGTAACCTAAAGAATCCTGACAGAAATGAGCAGCCTCCAGCAAGTACCACCTTCAGTGAAACTCAACTCACTATGCCAACTCTGTAGGGTACATAGGCCTAAGGCAGTATCGATCTGCATCAGATCTTAACCCTACGGGATCCTAAACTAACGCACAAGGATCCATTCCTTCATTAAACACTTCCTCTGAGCCTTCTGTATACTTTCGGGAGGTGCTTACAGATGACCAAGGCCTGAGGACTAACTCCAAGTTGGTGACCCTTTTCAGTCAAGATGTCAAAAAGCAGGGTTTTCGTTGTTTTCACCCTCCACAACTGAGAAACAGAAAACAGGCAGGAACTGCTGTTAGCGATATGTAATAATTAACTCGAGAACTGATATGAGCTGAGTCCAGTAGTTAGCTAATGAAAAAAGAGTAAAACCTTCTCCAACTTCTTTTTCCTATTTTCCCCTCACCCAATACTAAATCTTTTCAGTTTGTCTATTCCCATAAAACTAATTAGCAGACTCTCTCGTGTTTTTATTTTTGTATACACTCAATTGTAAAGGAAGATCGGGAGTTTATTAAAAGATATGAATTACCACACATAAACAAAGCCACATTGATTAAATGCCACTTTGGCAATTTCAGTCGGACGGAGTGGATTAGTTCAAAGAGATGCCAAAAAGATTTTCTGAGCTAGGATTACCACCTTCACAGAGAAGGTTAAAAGCGAGACAGCAGTGTTCTCAGATCTCAGAATCCACAATTCTTAGGAATACGGCAGGCCTCAAAATGTCCATGACTCACTTTTTCAGTCTCGTTGCAGTCAGGAATAACCGTAACATGTGTGGACCTGTGGGCAGGATGGCTGGGGCAGAGAATGATCACAAAACCCATCAAGAGGCCACAGGTGTGGCCCCTGAGTCTGGCAGACTATGATACGAAAGGACACCAAGGAACGGACAATGACATCCCGTGACTGAGTCTCAACAGCTCCAACAGGAAGCACCGTTTCTGATGTGAGCATTCTACACCTGCCTGTGCAAATAACAGCAAGTGCCCTGGCAGAAGGCAGCCAGTCTACTCCACCTAATTGACATTCATTTAAATAATTCAGTCATTTGAATGTCAAGCTAGAGGTATTGCCTCTCTTGAGCACTCACCCACGTTGTCTGCTCTACAAGACACCTCCCGGCATTACTCAGTGTTATGGCTGCCACAGTCTGCCCTTCGTGTCACCAGAATCTGGGTTGTTTGAAAACCCAGGCGCTAGTGGCTGGGAATACAGGGAGTTCTGACCACAAGCGGAGGCTGCCTCCGGCAGACCAGCGCCACTGGCGAGGATCCAGGCTGGCTCCACAACCCAGAGGTGCAGGCTGGGAATCCCAGGGGTTCAGCAGGGCCAAATCTTTAAGATTTTTTTTCTTCTTCTGAGTGATATTTAGCTCACCATCTGGACACACCTACTCTGAGTCTAATCCTAGACTGGCAGAGGAAAAGGCAGAGCAAAGAGCAGTGCAGACTCTCCAAGACAGTTCATGGTTTGGGATAATCTTGTATTTCATAGTAAAAATATTGCTATTTATGTACAAGGGGAGCTTTAGCAATCTAGGCACAAAATACCACGGGTGTGTTTAGCCCCCACTCGCCCAGACATGCACTGTGTAACGTGTTAAAGCATTTAAACTGATTATCATTCTCAATGGTGCACAAACACTCACATTTCCTACACGAAGGTCTTGGACAGAAAAGATAAATGACAATCTCCTAGGAGTAAACCAGCCCATAGCTATCACACACCCTAAGGGTCAGCAAAAGGAAAGGGCTGAATTTTTTTCCAGACGCACTTCAAGGTAGAACAAATAATAATGCAGCAATTAGACCGTAATTATAAACGTTCAAGAGCTCAGAATTTGTATGGGCTGAAAAAGGAACTCCAAACATCCCTGGACTCCTTCCAACAATCTACATGCTTCGCTCATGTGCAATGGTAGCTTATATTAAGTTTATAGATTAAGGCACTCCTTCCGTCGTCTCCTAATCCAGGAGCACACTTTGGCAACTCTCCAGAATCTGCAAGCATTTGAGATCTCTGGCATTAAACAAAGGCTTAACGAAGGATTTTGCAATGCCAGGCTTTACTGCCAGCAAGCCTGCTCCTAAGACAGAAACACAAAGGTCCATCCGTAATGCCCAGTGAAGGGCATTTGATCCTCTGGCAAGAAGGCAGGCTATAGGCTGAGGGGTGAAGATACCAAGTGTCTAAATACGTTCTCATTGTGAAATCCTTATTGAGCCAACACAAATCATTTTTTTTTGTTTGATCAATCACATTGATACTTGTAAAGCCAAGAAGAAAATGTATTGCAGGAGTTATGAGAGAGAACACGAGCATTCAAATGAGATCCCACTAAACTAGAATAACGACAACAAAAATCTCCAAGACGTTGAATTTGTGACTGCCTGTCGTCCAAATGTGTTCTTCCTCAGGAGTTCCTAACTCAACAAATGGTCTCCCCATTCATTTATTTGCACAAATCTAATTCTCTCTGGCTTTGAGTAGTTAACCTGGCCTCCGTGTCCTGGCTAATGGGATCCCTGCCTGCTCTCCAGGCTCTTCCCAAGCTTGTGGAAAATCTTGGATGGCTTCTTTCAGAGGAGAATTGCCTTCACAATGAAGATTTGCCTTCCTACCTGCCAGCACCCCATTGGTTTAGTTGGTGCCTGTCTACCAAGTAGATTTCCTCTTATGCTTTATTTCCTCAAACTCCCAAATTTAAAGTAGGAGCCCCCATTTAGACACCCACATCCGTGTGTCTGTATGGCTGTTCAAAGTCAAGCCCCTCACTCAGAGGGTAGGCACTTTGCTCACCGCTGCCACCCCGCCATGGCTTCAGAACTTGGCCAGAGTACAAGCCTGATGAGTGTTTGCTGCGGCATGAATCTTCTTTTCACAGAAAGGATTTAGAGGTGGGAAGAGACCTGATGCTGGTTTTCAGAGCAGACTGAGCCCATAAAGTCTTTAAATGTCAGCAGAGATCTTAAGGCAAGGCTTAGTCACTGAGCGGCATGTCTGTACAAACCATTTCTTCCTAGAGGAGCTCGCCCGCCGTACCCTCACATCTGTTCACCACTCAGGCTCCCAAGTGTCGAAAATTAGTGCTTTGGGTGGGATGGTAAGTTTCTTGCTTGTTTAAAAATAAAAAAATAAAAAAAAGAACTATAACAGCTCCCAAAATTTAAAAAAAAAAAAAAAAAGATGCTGTACATTAATGAATGCCTGGACTTTTGTCCTTCCTTGGGCAGCTTTCTGAAGACTTGTGCTACAGTAAAGTTCTGGGGACCAGACCATCAGACCACAGTGAGTGCCTCCAACACCAGTTTAGAGCCATCAGGGAAGACTGGGCTGCCTGGCAGAGAATAAGCTGAACTGGTCTTTGCTTTTTTTCCCCTATCAGTGAAATAATGGTGCTTTCAGCAGGGAGTGGGGAAGAGTGAATTACATCATTTTCCCCTCTTGCTTTGCTGAAGGTGATAAGGATTCCTAAGTCATCCAGCATTGAACTGCTGAAGCTAAGAGAGAGAGAGAGAGAAAAAGAATGCCATCTGTTTATTTTGTGTCTGGGCTGACTCCTTGTCTCTGAAATAATCCCTGTAAATTAAGCCTATTGCAGCAGCCACACCTTCTATTTCAAAGCCAGAAACTCAGCCTGTGTTCAAGTGACTAACAAATTAAAGAATATTGTGGGGTAATGACCTAAGACAATATTGGTCTGTCTTTTCCACACTTCTTATGACTCCCTGAAGGCAGCAAAGACTTGGCTTTAACACACACACCATGTCTATGAAGCAACTGCTTAATACAAGGAGAAAATAATGACCTCTTTCTTCATTCTGCATTCAAACTTTTTGGATTTCTGCTTCAAAGAAACAAATGATCACAAGGCCCAACAGAAATTACCTACTGAGGGATACTTTAATAGACCAGATAATATACTCTCCTCTCCATATATGCAATGCCCATATCTGACTGAAGGTCCAGGTATAGGCAGAGTAACAGCAAGTACCACCGCCTGTCAGAAGAGGGAAACAAGCTACTCACAGTGAATTACAAATACCTCAGAGAGGTTATTCATTGTTAGCCAGAGACACGGTTCCATGCACTGAAGTCTCAGGCTGGAAGCTCTCTCCACAGTGCAGGAAGAAGTATGGGCTCTGTGGACTCATTTCTGGTTCTCCCCCATCCCCAGCCCTTGGGCTGACAAGGACAGGCAATTCCCTTGAGGATGTCCTATCTGGGCTCCAAACTAAGATTTTTGGTTTTACAGGAAGCCTTAGGCACCCAGCCCTATACTGGACAGAACAAAAGAGAAGAAACCACTGTATGGCTCCAGTGCCCCCCTCCACCCCTGCATCTCTCTCTACTTCACCTTTTTCTTTGGGACTCAGGGATCAAGATCCTCCAAAGTGCCCACTGTTGGCTCTAGTTACCATCAGCCTCTATGGCACCCTTGAATCCTTTCCAGAAGTGTTAACCAACATAGATAAACCCTTCAAAAGTTGGGCAGGACTCAATTTGTTTAACAACAGTTTTGGAATGTAGCCTCTGGGCATTATGGTACCCAACAATAGAGATGAAAATGTCCTCAACTTGTTAAATTTCCCTTCTCTAACTCCCTATCTTACCAAACTCTTGAGTAATTCACAGAGGGGACACAGAAACTTCTAGGCTACTTTCTTCTCATCCTCCATGAAAGATTTTAAAAAACAAAAAAGGGTAAAAACTTGGGGGAGAGAGCATAAATCTCTGATATTACTACTTCCCAATCTCCCAGTTTCTCCATTGATTTCCCAAGGCCCTATCAAATCTAGATCTCCATGAAAGGTTCATGAGAAAAAGAGTTCCATGTCTGCAATCCCATGAACACACGTCTTGCGCATCTGTATGCCAGCCTTTGTAACTATGTTTGTTTCATATAATCTTCTTTTCCCTATCACTCAAATTAATATAGCCCAAAACAGTTCATTAACCACCAAACTCAACACATTTAAGATGGCTTGTTTATTAGTCATGGAATAAAGATCCTTTAGGCACCATGAGATGGTTGAGTTTGGGCCATCTGGGGCTTATCCTTTTTTTAACCTGAACCACAAAAAAGCTCCAGGTGCCTACACTCCAGACAGAAAGAGAAAGGCTCTTTTCAGTGCTGTGAACCAGAACTGGCTTCTCAAACACACAATCCCTCCTTCCCCCTCAGTCTCTGCCATGGTAAACCACTCCCAGCTTCCACAATAATTTTGGACCGTGGCAGAAGAAAGCTAGCTAAATCTGAGATGTGTCACGAGGCCACTGGCTGGAAAGCAAGAAAATCTAAACACAAACCCAGGCAAGAGCAACGGGCAAAAGTTTCCAGATTCCCCTTGGCTTCTGTGGCTGCAGATCACTGAGGCCTAAAGATAACCCAAGTATCTATGAAGGGTCACTTTTAAATAGTAGCTTGAATGCCACCAGTCACTTCAGAAGTATTTCCTTCCAGAGGCTGCTTCCATCTATGCTGCTGTGCCGAGTCAAGCCAACAACGGCAAGCCTGCTAAAGAGATGAAAGCCCAGAAGGAAATGGAAGGAGTCCCAATGGGGAACAGACAGCTCCTACCATGCTGCGATTCTATTCTGTGACTCTTCATGTGCCCACATTTGGGCCACTAGGAAATAATAATCTAACAAAGACACACTTTTTAGAAATGATCGACTGACAATCACCGGGGATCTGAGAGCAGGAATATAATGAAATTACATCATGTAGCTCATTTTCTTCCCTTCCTAAAGCTGCAGCAGCATAAGTCATGAATGGATACACACAGGAAGTTTTTAGGAAAGCCTTGCCCTCTAAAAGAAAACTCAGACCTCTTAAATCTGTTAGACCACTGTTTGAGAAAACAGAACTATATGGGGTCTTCAGACTCATGTTGTAGATAACAAGGCACTGTGGCCATCCATTTACTACAGCACTCCCAAATAACAGCTCAGAATCCAATTGCTTTTTTTTTTTTCTCTTCCTTTTAAACAGGACTTCAATTCCCAAGATCTTCCTAAAAGCCATTAAAATCTGCTCAGCACCTCACCTTTCCACCAAATGAGTCTACATTGTCCTAAATGACAGTTGGCCAGGGACTGGTGTACAAGAGACAGGTGCTCAGTGGGCTATTTTCAGTGGCTATCAGCGCAATCAGGAGCTGCACACGCTCAGTAGGCAGACAAGTTTTGGTTACATTTCAAATTCTAGGCAGCCAAGAGACATACACCTTTCACAGCTGCCAGGACAACCAGCTGCCCTGTGCTCCTCCCAAGACGGGAGTAATGAAAACAGTGTAACCTGGCCAGCCAACATGCCAGTGAGCAAGCTGTACCTCTCATTTCATGGCCTGGGTTATTCTGAGCTGGGCTTATTGACACTCCATGGCAACACAGGAACAAAGGGCCAGCCAGAGGATTTATAGGTCTTGAAAAAGTTGCTAGAAAAATCAGTAGCCCGGCTTCTGTTTTCATTTAAAAAATTAGCTGTGGAATATTATATTATTGTTATTTTATTGCTGTTATTACTATTTGTGAACTACCTGTAATAAAGTTCTACTCTTCGAACTCATGTTTTGTTTCTGTTTTATGTGTCGCCGGTGAGCTGCTTTGGTTGGGATGCCTATGAAAATGCAGAAGCACTAGTTTTCTCACCCCTGTAGTTCAAATGCTGCCATAACATATAATCCACTTCCATTCCACCACTCTTCCAAAACACAGGAAGTATCTCTCCTAAATCTCTCATAGCTCTCCAGTGTCTTCAGAGTACAAGACAAACACCTTAGGCACAGGCTCTGCCATAATTACAGGCTCTACTCCCTTCTCAGGACTTGACGTCCTCACAGTCTCATTTCTTTGAGCTCCACCCTTCTCCTGCCTAAAATGTCTTTCCTAGTCCTTCCTTTGTTGGCCTAATGCCTTTCCATCGTCCAAAACTCTGCCTCTGGGGGGCCAGTGCTGTGGCTCAGTGGCTTAAAGCCCTAACCTACAATGCCAGCATCTCATATGGGTGCTGGTTGGAGTCCCAGCTACCCTACTTTCAATCCAGCTCCCTGCTAGTGCACGTGGGAAAGCAGTGGAAGATGGCCTGAGGATTTGGGCCCCTGCACCCTTGTGGGAGACCCAGAAGAAGCTCCTGCCTGTGGCTTTGGATCATTTCAGCTCCGCCCACTGTGGACATTTGGGGCGTGAAACAGCAGAAGGAAGACCTCTCTCTCAGTAACTCGGTCTTTCACACTCTGCCTCCCTGGATTTTCATCACCAGTTCCAGCCCTGTGTGAGATGAAGACCCTTCCTGTAAGGAAGGTATTCACCTGACTTTGACAGCAGGAACCATTTGTTATTTATATGCTGTGGTTTGGATGCAGATTGCTCTCCAAAGGTGGGACCTTTAAGAGGTGGGGAAGTGCCCTCAAAAGGGATCAAGATAGCTCTTATAGGACCCCTGAGCTCTCAGAAGGACAAGTAGCTCGGAGAGCAAGTCGGACCCCTGGATTGCACTTTGGCTTCCTGTTTTAAGATGTGCTCTCTCCCTCTCACACTTGCTGTCAGTCATTTGGCCATCATCAGGAGCTGAACACACAAGGCTGCCTGTTCTTGAACTTTCAGCCTCCAAAACTGTGAGCAAAATACAAGTTACCCAACCGCAGGTATTTCATTAAAGTATGAAAACACAGACTAATGCATTTTGTTTACATGGCCAGGATCTACCAATGCTGTCAAATGGTCCCCACCGTAATTTATCTTTGAAAGAATGTAAAAGAATGTGAGATCTTATTTTAACTGGGTCTCTTTCCTCAGACTCAGAATAAATTATTTGAAAAGGGGTATGTGTTCTCTTATTGTCTCCTCGGTTCAGATCAGTCCCACAGTCTCCTATAATATTATTTATGTGTATTATAATAATTATTAATGTAGCCAACATTATTTATTCATTTGTCCACTATCTACTGAGCACTGACTACACAGCACACACTTCTGTGGATGCTTTAGGATAAAATAAATAATATCACCAAGTCCTGGCCTCCAGTGGGAGAATGCCTAGGGCTCACTACTTGCCCATCATGCTGCATGTATTCCCCCTGACTCTTCACAACAAGCTGAATGCTGTTATTATCTCCATCACACTGTGCAGCCCACGCTCAGAAAGGTGAAGTTACATACCGACACACAGCAAAAAGGATACAGCTAATGATGCTGGCTGGCTTTGCTCTTTCCTGAGAAAGGTTCAATTCCAACAGACAGCCAAGAACTTTCTCTTCAGAAGACACTGTTTGACTCTGAACAACAATATTTGACTATCAAAAATTATCCTAACCTGAGGCAGGTATTTAGCCTCGTAGCTGAGATACTAGTTAAGACATCCCATTCCATGTTAGAGGGAAATAGCATGATTTCTGGTCCCAGCTCCTGACTCCAGCTTCCTATTAATGAAGACTCTGGGAGACAACAATGAGGGCTCAAGTGACTGGGTTCATGCCACCCCCATTGGAGACCTGGATTAAGTTCTTATCTCCCAGCTTTGCCACCACCCCCATCCCCCCACCAGCCTACTGCAGACACTTGAGGAGTGAACCAGCAGATAGGAACACACTTGCTCTTTCTCTTCCCCTCTCTCTCAAATAAGTAAAAATTTTTAAAGTTTCAACTTGAAGAAAGTGGGTGATAAAGAAGAGTTGCTAACAGATCCAAAAATATAGATAGGTAGGAGGATTAAGTTTGTGTTCTATAGCACAGTAGAGTACATAGAGTTAACAATAATTTGTTGCATATTTTTAAAATTTTTATTTATTTACTTTTTAAAAAATTATTTGAAAGAGAGAGAGAATGAGACAGAAACAAAGAGATATCTCCCATCTGCGGGTTCTCTCCACAAATGCCCCCAATAGCCAAGGCTGGGCCAAGAGCCCAGAACTCCATCCAGGTCTTCTGCATGGGTAGCAGGGACCCAAGAACTTGAGACATCACCTGCTACTTCCTATGGTGCAAAGAGCAGGAAGCTAGAATTAGAAGCAGAGCCAGAGGGCCAGCGCCGTGGCTCAGTTGGTTAATCCTCCGCCTGTGGCGCTGGCTTCCCATATGGGTGCCAGGTTCTAGTCCCAGTTGCTCCTCTTCCATTCCAGCTCTCTGCTGTGGCCAGGGAAGGCAGTGGAGGATGGCCCAAGTGCTTGGGCCCTGCATCCGCATGGGAGACCAGGAAGAAGCACCGGGTTCCTGGCTTTGGATTGGCGCAGCTACGACCGTAGCGGCCATTTGAGGGGTGAGCCAACGAAAAGAAGACCTTTCTCTCTGTCTGTCTGTCTTTCTCTCTCTCTAATTCATTCTGTCAAATAAATAAATAAAAATAAAAAGAAGCAGAGCCAGGACTCAAACCAGATTCCAGTATGGAATATGGTCATCTCAAGACGTGTCTTAACCACTACACCAAAAACCATCTCATTTGCCATATATTTCAAACTAGCTAGAAGAGAGGGCTTTATGTATTCCTGACATAAAGGCTAAAGGTTAGAGGTGGTGGATAGACTAATTATCCAATGTTGATCATTATACAATGTGTACATATATCAAAATACCACACGAACAACATAAATTATATACAACTATTAAGCATCACTTGAATTTTTAAAGCTTTTAAAAAAATACTAATCCTAAAAAAAGAAAAAATACTAATCTTTTGAAGTATTAAAATTATGAAGCATATGTTCAAGGATGGGTAAGTAAAGGTAAAGGAACCACAACCGTGAGTTCCACATGGCGTTCTGAAGCACTATGAATATCACAGGTGTCAAATTCTAAACTGGACTCTGGGCAGGTTTTTATTATTCTTTATGACCTTCTAGAAAGAATCCCTGCGTTTTCTGGTCTTGTTGGTTTGGCTATTTATTTATTCACAGCTACTTTGATGTAGGTTCTAGAAACCAGAAAAGCGGGAAAAAATGAATAAAAAGAAAGGCCACCCCACACAACCTCTTCCAAAAATCATCATTTAATTATAAAATACAGGCAGAATCAGTTTCTTCTTTAAGGTGAATTTCACCACCACCTCTCCCAGGAGGAATTTCTCATTCTTCCTCTTATTCCCTCTCTTCTTCCACATCTCCAAAATATAAATATCCTCAGAAAGTCCGTGTTCTGCTGTAACCCATAACAAAGAATTAGACGCAGCATTAACCATGGCTCTAGGAAACACCCTGCTCACGGAGCTCTGACTCAGCTGATTAGAATCAGACAGCAGCTGTTCCAGTGTTATGACCAAGGCTGAGAAGGCGCGAATGTAAACTTCCCTCTTCCTGTCAAATCACTGGCGTGGAGAGAGAGGATGGTCAGGCTACATGAACTTGTAAAAAACTACAAGGTGCTAGGGCGGCTTTGGTGGGGAGTATTCCAGCTGACCTCAGGTCTGGTGTGAGCGCTTTCCCCTGCAGGCAGCAGGACATTCTCGGGGAGCCCGTGGGAGCAGACTGGCGGTGTCTGTTTTCAAGTATGTGCTACACCCGTTCATGGCGAGTGAAATCAGCTCAGTGGTTCAAGACAGATTTCTTTCTGTGTTAAGTAAAATTACACTGAATAGTATAAAAGAGAGGAGAAATGGGGACACATTAAACATAGCAAAAGTAATTACTGTTTCGTGAAATTCTCATTCCAGATGTGTGTGTGTCCTATATATGCACCCAGTCCTACTTCAAAATGTCTCTTGCTGTGAGTCAGAAGTTGGAAAGCCACTCCGCCCAGTGTCTTATGCCATCTTAGAATGACATGAGATCTGAGTAATTACTACTGCTACAAATAATCATTATCTATGGAAGTTTGCCTGAGGTCATCCTGGACTGAAGAGGGATGCTCTAGAAGACAGTTAGCAGTATTTTCAGAGTTACAAATTAATTTTTAAATGTATTTCATTTTCCTTGTTTTTTTTTTTAATATGAAAATTATATCTATGACATTGCTACAAACCTCCTGTTTCACTAGATTTTCCATCAATTGGAGATGAGATCCACTTCTATAAAAGAAAAGTTTCAGGGGCTGGCACTGTGGCATAGTAGGCTAAGCCTTCACCTAAGGTGCCAGCATCCCATATGGGTGATCCGGCAGCTCCTCTTCCAATCCAGCTCTCTGCTATGGCATGGGAAAGCAGTGGAACATCCCAAGTGCTTAGGCCCCTATGCCAGCATAGAAGACCTGGAGGAAGCTCCTGGCTCCTGGCTCCTGGCTTCAGATCGGCCCAGCTCCAGCCATTTCAGCCATGTGGGAAGTGAACCAGAGGATGGAAGACCTTTCTCTCGGTCTCTCCCCTCTCTGTCTATAACTCTGCCTCTCAAATAAATAAATAAAAAGGAAGCTTAAAAGCCATTGCACTGTACACCCACTGTTGACCACAAGAAAATCATTTCATTAGCTGGGTATTGGACTTTGTTTTCCCATCTGTTCAATACTTGACTTTCTTTGGATTCTTAAAGTCCTCCTACACCCTATGGCAACCCACCCACCACATATACTGTCTACTGGATGTGGCTGTACCCACAGCTGAAACAAGTATTTCCCAAGAAGGAAAGGTTAAAAGGGAGCTTTCTCAAGCTCATCTTGTACCAGTTAATACACAATGATTTTGTTACATAAGAAAATTTGATAATAAGAAAGCAGTATTGTAAAAGTGTGAAGTTTTGGGACTCCCGTTGTGGTGCAATGGTTTAAGCCTGCCATTTGCAAAGTCAGCATATCAAAGTACTGATTCAAGTCCTGGCTCTTGGCCTCCCATACAGTTCTCTGATAATGCACCTCAGAAATTACCAGCTGATAACTCACGTACTTGGGTCCTGACTATTCATGTAGGAAACCAAAACGGAGTTCCTGTCTCCTGGCTCCAGCCTGGCCTAGCCTTGGTTGTTGTGGTCATTTGGGGAATAAAAGAGGGGGTAGATGATCTCTCCCTCCCTCTCTCCCTCTTCTCCCTACCCTATCTTTACCTTTTCTCTCCCCCTCACTCACTCTGCCTTTCAAATACATAAATCTTGCTAAAAAATAAAAGTGAAGTGTTTCATTGGATATTTACATTTTAGATTTTTGTAGAAGCTCAGTACACACCATCTCTCCTACTGTCCCCTGAAATGTCACTTGTGATGATTCGTCGAAGAAAAAATTTTACTTTGAACAAAGGGGATAAATTATAGTAATGAGAATGAGAACAACAAATTTAACAAAGACATTTCTCTTATATTCATTCACCCCTCCAAGCCCTCCAAGAACTTCCTGAATTCTCAATAATTGAGAAATTCAAAGAAAGACTTATTCTATTTTTCACCCAGTGGCAAAGAGGGGCACCTTTGTGGACCCTAACAAAAAGTCCATTGAAGTTATCCCCTTTCTTCCCTCATTGGGTAATTGGGTTGGAAAGTCTGAGTGGTGATGCCTTTGTAAATACTAAAATCAAGTCAACGCAGAAAGTAATTCAGGGCCTAACAATCTTCTGTAGAACCAGCCAAAATCTCTTGCAACAAGATTCTACGTAAGTCCAACGTCCCTTGCTACAATAAATCTAACTGTGGCTTGCAAATTAAGTAAAATGCGGGTTGTCTAAGCTTGGAAATACTTAAGGAAGCAATATTCCATTTCAAGTATTTGTGTCATGGCCTTCACCACACATGCATACGGGGACAAAAGGAAAGTGAACACTGGCTCCGCCTTCTGCCCAGTGGCATAATCGTAGTATTAGAGCGTGATTAGTCTTATTAATGGGAAGGAAAGGAAAGAATATACAGGTAATTAGGACTCAAGTGCTCTTCTCTGTGAGAGCAAATAAAACTCTTCCTGCAGCTGGAGTTGTATATATAATGAACATGGAAAATCATCACGAGTAGGAGAGACGAGCAGCAAAAAACACAGATGAAGGGCCTCATCATTTGCTATCACGAGCCCTCTTCTTACCCTCTTAAATAGACTGGACTCAGCTGGAATCTAGCATGCACGAGACATAAGGTGAAGGTAGATACAGCCAACTTACGACATCCTCCCAAAAATGCAAAATTTTAAAGAAGATGACTAACGACTGAAACTCTCATACACCATTCCTGCTACCTCTGTCACCTTCAGCAAGAGTGTCCATCAGTGGAAAAGCACATCCAAAAGGCCTGTTTTTTTTTCTTAATAATTGTGATGATTATGGAAAATGACCTATTAAATGCAGTTAGGCCAACATCTGGCACAAATTAAGTGCTAAACATATACTACCTATAATGATCAGGGAGGTAGTACAGAAGGCGTTTAGGGTCCACAGAACTTGAGAAATGTTCTACAGTTCACTCACACTCAACCAGTATCATAGTTTTGGACCTATTACATGAAGTGTTATCACTATTTCTAATCAATATTTAAGATACTTGGGACAAGGAGCTAAAAGCTGTCTTTTTAAAAAGACAAAAACTCAAACATATTTATGGGGTACCATATGATGTTTTAATACTTATACACATAGTATAATGAATCAGGGAAAGAATATGTCTCCTCAAACATTGTAATTTTTTTTATGGTGAAAATGTCTAAAATCCTTTGATTTTTTCTAAAATATGCAATGTCTTATCTATAGTCATCCTATTATGTCATAGAATAACAAAACTTACTTCTCAGATCTAAATGTAACTTAGTACCCAATGAACAACTTTTCCCATTCTTACTTTTTTTAATAACTAAGACTACCCAACATATTAGAAGAAAATCTCGGGGCCGGCACCGTGGCTCAATAGGCTAATCCTCGGTCTTGCGGCGCCGGCACACCGCGTTTTAGTCCCGGTCAGGGTGCCGGATTCTGTCCTGGTTGCCCCTCTTCCAGGCCAGCTCTCTGCTGTGGCCCGGGAGTGCAGTGGAGGGTGGCCCAAGTGCTTGGGCCCTGCACCCTATGGGAGACCAGGAGAAGCACCTGGCTGCTGCCTTCGGATCAGCGTGGTGCATCTGCCGCAGCGTGCCGGCCACGGGCAGCCATTGGAGGGTGAACCAACGGCAAAGGAAGACCTTTCTCTTTGTCTCTCTTTCTCACTGTCCACTCTGCCTGTTAAAAAAAAAAAAAAAAAAATTCTCTACATATCTGTTATGCGTGCCCCATGAATATCATCTAGCATCACTGATGTACAACTAATAATTTCTGTAACTGCTCTGTAAATACTAAATATGGGCCTATTTCCTTGTAAATTTAGTAGTCTATAAAGTTCAGCACCAGACAAGCTAGAGTGCTATCACAAAGATTTTCATTATCTGCCATTATTTACCACTAAAGGTTAAGTGTTTTATACTTTACAAGTGCTTCACACCTCATATTGAGTATATAAGAGTACAAGGGGGGAGGGGGGCTTCAAAAAGTTAATAAAAAATACACGTTCTTGCAATTCCAATATTCCAACAAATTTTTTGAAGCACCACAGTATTACAAATAGAGTTTTATAGTGTTTTTTTTTTTTAATTCCTAGTAAACATGTAAAAACAAAAGTCCCTTTCATGGAATATGTTACTGAGAGCAGAGTGTTGAGTCACAGAGGAAGCTAGCACTAAGGCAACCACTATTACTATTAGGATGAAGCATTCCCTGGATACCCTGCTTTAAAAAAAAAAAAAAAAAAAAAAACAGCTATTGCTACTAAAGTAAGAAGTGCTCTTTTCCACACTTGTACCCATCCTAGCATTGGTGGTATATTAAATAGCAAAACCTTAGTGGTGATCCATTTCCATTTCAGCCCAGACTAATTGGTTTCATTACTTATCTTCGCTGTAGCATTAAGAGGTCATTTGCCGAATTCTCTGGACAGCTTAAGAGCTGAAAGCAAGACAAAACAACCAATGGTATGGTTGCTAACATTGTTCTGCTAATGCCCTTTCTCTCCTCCCTTCCCCATTCTTACTCCACCCTCCCCAACTCCATACTATATTTAGACCTCTGTTTCTCTTACACTTTCTTTTCTCCTACCTTACCTGCACCACTAGTTCATCTACGATATCAACTGAAACCCAAAGTATCTGCCTAATACCATATAGAACTAAGATGGCACTTAGGGAAAGGTGTAAAATTTGGAGGGACTTTAATCCAACATTCCTTAGATATTTTAATAATAACATTGCTCAGCAATTTAAAAAGGGATAAAAATCCTAGAAACTTGCCTGTTATAAATGTCTCCAGAAACTGTCAAGTGTTCCCCGAAGTGTAAAATCACCTGGTGTTGAAACCACTGTTAACACATCAAATCTTCCTAGCTTTAATATAAGCCCATTTCTTCTTATTAATTCCTTCAACACTGCCACACAGGATCCTTTATCCATACATTCTTGGCACTAATTGACACAACTGCCATATTATTGGAATACCTTTTACAATGTTGCTTAGATTCTAGACTCCAAAGATCTAAATTAGTCTACAACAGTGTTGTCCAACAGAAACAAAATGTGAGCCACCATATGTAATTCTGAATTTTCTCAAAGTAGTGAAAAGAAATATGTGAAATTTACATTCTTATTGTCTTCAAAATCCAGTTTGTATTTACACTTACATCATATCTCAACTTACACTGTTCACATTTCAAGTGCTAATGTGATTAGCAGCACATTGTAGGAAAAGGGAGATACATAACATATGTCAATGGTACAGGCAGGAGGTAAGAACAGATCACATTCTATAAGCCTGATACTCATATATAACAAAACAGATTTCTAGTATATTAAGCACTGATTTTTCTTTTGTTGGCTACACTAACTTGCCAAATGAGATGCCTCCTTGGAGACTCATCAATTATACAAAGTGAGCCAATATACCCCAAAGAGCCTGTAACAAAGGCATTAGTCTTATTGTTCCATCTGATCACACAGTGAGCACTGACACTCATACTATAAGTACCAGGAATGCACAGTACATTAGAATGTGTTAGTTATGTGATATGTTTCTAGAAGGAGGTAACATGCTAAAAGCAACTGCATGTTAAGTGCAGGGAATTATGAGTACCTTTTATTATCTTATCTATTTTGTGATTTGCAACAGAGGCAGCACCATCCCTAAGCAACCTTTTAGAAACTAGGTGGGTTGGGGTGAAGATGTGAAAGAAAGAAAGGGCCAGAAAGGCCAAAGGCCCCGATGCCTGCACAATACCACACAGCTAAGAGTCAACCCATTATCATCTGTTTGTGTCTCCCTCTCAAAAACTCTGCTGCTATCCGTAATCTCAAAGTCATGATATCAGGAGGTAGAGCTTTGGGGTGATTAGATCAAGAAGGCAGGCACAATGCTGATTGGGAACAGGACCCTTATAGAAGAAACCCAGAGAACTAGTTAGCCCCTTCCACCGTGAGAGTAGAAGGTGCCATCTATGAGGGCAATGAGTCTGCCAACACCTTAAACTTTGACTTCTCAGCCTCCAGAAGTGTGAGAAGTAAGCGTTTGTTATTTATAAACCATTTCGTCTATGGTATTTGTGTTATAAGAACTCAAACAGGCTAACACATGGCCTATGCCCCCATAAGTTTTATGAATTAGAAATATGAATAATCTGTTTAATCAACTGAACCTGATACCTAAATCTGTGATACATAGAAACACAAAGCATGTCTCATATTCTCTTAAGTTTTCTAAAAATATAATAAGTTTTCTAAAAATATAAGTACTTTATAAACCACGAATCCACAGTTACCTGTTTTGATGAGACTCTACTAATATTTATTCTACCAATTCAGAAAATTCAATCCCTGAAGGTAAGACTATCTGTGACAACTAAATCACAACTATAACACACCAGCACCCACCTGTTTGGAATGACATCAAAGATTATTGCATATATAAGTATAAGCATGCACCACTTGATTATATCCTCTAGTGTATTTATGCACAAGTATACTAGAATCATACTTGCTTATACTAATTGTCTTACTGTTAATTACAAATTCTCTTTATTTCTCCTGTGTTTATTTCAAATAGGACATTATACTGAATTTTTAAAAATCGTGTATATGTAAAAATTGGTAAGTTACATGAGAATTTCATTTCAAAATAACCAACAGTTACTACAAAATATTTATTATACAAAGGGTGGGCTAGGGCGGGCATTGGATGCAGCGGTTAAGTCACCTGCATCCTGTATCGGAGCTGTGGCTGCAGGTTGTAGCTCCTCTTCCATTACTGGCTTCCTGCTGGCGCACATTCTAGGAGGCAGCAGATGATGGCTTGGGTGGCTGCATCCCTGCCACCCACATGGGATACTGGGACTGATTTCCTTGTTCCTGGCCCAGGCCCAGCTGCTGCTTGCATGTGAGGAGTAAACCAGCAAATGGGAGATATCTCAAATGTTCTCACTTGCTTCTTCTTTTTCCCTCTCTCCCTCTCAAATAAATATTTTTAAAAGGGTAGATTTTAAAGCAAGCAAAACAATGTGTACCATACTTATCATAACCCAAATAGCTGTGAGTCACTTACCTTCCATGCTTGGGGAGGGGAACGCAATCATCATTAGCACAGGAAGAATCATCACTCCATCTACCATTGTACAACTACGAGGGAAAAGATGAAACGTAAGTACAACAAAAACTCTCACTACAGGATGACAAGTCAAATTAACTATACCGTCTTTGCACTGCCATTCAGGCCCTGCCTCCAAATCCCCCTCATATATATATATATATATATATATATATATATATTGATTTATTTCTTGATACACTTAAACATACCTATTAACACGGATTTAAACATATCATTTTAAAGCAGTAATCAGATTGGTCACTCTAAGGCTCCTTTCTCTGAGCCTACTCTCTTATGAAAAGCTCAAAAGGAAATGAAAATGTTTAGCTCTCAGGTGAGGCATTTCTCAAAGATTTTGTTTGCATTATCTTACCATATTGAATGCAAAATTGGCATTAAATTAAAAACTGATGGGACTGGCATTGTGGCATAGCGGGTAAAGCCGCTACCTGCAGTGCTGGCATCTCATTTGGGTGCTGGTTCAAGTCCTGGCTGCTCCACTTCTGATCCAGCTCTCTGCTATGGCCTGGTAAGGCAGCAGAATATGGCCCAAGTGCTTGGGCCCCTGCACCTGCATGGGAGACCTGGAAGAAGCTCGTGGCTCCTGGCTTCAGATCAGTGCAGCCCAGGCCATTGTAGCCACCTGCTGAGTGAACCAGCAGGTCAAAGACCTCTCTCTTTCTCTGCCTCAGCCTCTCTGTAATTCTGCCTTTCAAATAAATCTTTTTAAAAAATATTAAACAACTTCATAATTCAAGCCAAATTATTACCTTTGAGCCTTACTTGTCTCTTAAAAGGAGAATAGAGCCCAGAGTGGGAAAACAAAACAAGCAAAACTTGCAAATCGTCTACGGCAAAGCAATGCATTCCTACATATCCTCAAATTTTATAAAGGATAGACACAACTAAGACAGAGTAAGTAAGACATCACATAAATCTATAATAAAGAAACTACCACTGAGAGAGAAGATACTTGATACAAATTTCAAATTTGGTGTTAGTCTAAACTATGTGGGCAGAAGCTCAATTTTCTGATCATAACAAAGAACTTTTCCATTTGAATAATTCCTATAAAATATCAGGAACATAGTAGGAGTTTGGTGAGCTGCAGTTCTCTAGATGGTAAAATAAAGAAGAAAACTAGTAAAGTGCTTTAACACACAGGTTAGTGTGCTACCTTCCTCTTCCGGCCTCATACCAAGGAACAAGAATCCACTGCCATCTAACCTGTTGGAGTGGTCACCCTGTGACCCATCTTACAACAATCACAATTTCTGGTGGTGGTCTGATTGCTCATTCCCCACATCCCCATCAGTCCTATCACCCCATCCCATTCCAATTTCTCTTCCTTACTGTGATTATATTTCAGACCATCCCTTCTCTAAGAGCAAGACAGGGGAATGATAAAGGAGATTTTTATGTACATGCTTTATATTTTGAAAAACATACAAAACTTGAGCGAGTCCATTTTATTGTTACTGATGCTGTTTCCATGTCACATGGATCTTTTTGTACCATGAAAATTCCTCATTCTGGACCCTTGCAATCAGAATCTGACCCCTCCAACACCATTGCTGTGCCTTTGAATATGAACATGATGCTTGCCTCCCACGGCGTGTACTCTTCTCCCACCTCTCTCTACCCAATTCCCTCCTCCTGCCACTCATGATCTAGCAAAGAAAGCAGACACTTAGTGAAAGCACTGTCAGTCAGCAGTGCCTTCAGCCCCCAGCACTGCTCTAACATTGCTCTCTCTTTACAGCAGTCTTCAGCACTAGCCCACGCATCCAAGGGTCACGCAAGGAACTCCTTAAGCTCTGAATGAAAACGATAAAATCTTTTTATAAAAATGCTTTACTCTAATCAAGTGTAAACAACTGAAGTCTTGTTTGTTCTCTATCTCAGGTTCCCAAGACCATGTAGTAGAACAGGCACCTTTCAGAAAGAGTGGGAGTTGTGTAAAAGAGGACATAAATTCCTTAGAGAGTTCAGCCATCTACTATAGTTTTGAAGGCCCATTTAACCAGAGTCATAGATTGTATATATTTATTACAGTAACATCTGTCCTCTGCAAATGGCAGCTATTCTAAAACCACCACAAAAACTAGAGATTACTGTAGGCATTTGGTTCAGTGGGTAAGCCATCAGTAAAGAGGCTTGTGCCCCATACGGGGTACTTGGGCTGGGTCCCAGCTCCAACTCCTGATGCCACCTTTCAACTAAGGCATTCCCTGGGAGGCGGCTGCAATGGCTCAAGCAACTGAGTTCCTGCTACCCATATGGGAGACCTGGGAAATGATAGGAGCTGCTGACTTTAATGGGGCCCAGTCCTAGCCATTGTAAGCACTTGGGGAATGGACGAGCAGACGGGTGCTCTGTCTCTTCTGTGTGTGTGTGTGTGTGTGTGTGTGTGTGTGTCTTCCTCTCTTCTTAAACAAATGAAAAAGTTAAGAATTTAAAAGGAAACTAAAGACTAAATATGTTATTAATGAAAGTACCAGATACATCCTTAACCAGTCTACTACAGAAGGTAATGGTACCCAGTTCTATCTGGCACGGAGCAGTCTCCCAATCTCAAAATTTAAAACTATCTCAAAATGAGATTTGTCTCCACTGTCATACATATTAAGCATTATTGTAAGTCCCTTAAGATTGTCATTAATTATATGATGCCATTATCATTAGCAAAACATTAAATAATTCATCTTTAATTTTTAAAATTTTCCACGGGATATGTTTGAAAACATGTGCTTTTTATTTTATAAAAGTATGTAACCAGCACACATGTTGATGATGCCTCAAAAATATTTTTAACGAATGGGCCAATTCTCAGTCTTTCATTCATTAATTCATTCAGTCATTCAAAAACTTTGAGAGCTTCTACGTGCTACACATTAGAAACTTAAACTAACAAAGATGTACAAATTGGTCCGTGCAACTGTGGAGCTTACAAGATAGGAGTCTATAGTGGTAATCAAATAATCATCAAAGATTGCCTAATTAAACACTGAATTTAATATTAAGGAAGAAACATCATTATGATAACACAGCCAACAAAACAACGTGAGTTTTTTTGGAGGGTGGAGGAGCTTCTATAAGGAGGCAACATCTGAATGGGAATGAGGAACCAGAGAGCTGAGGAGGTAGTACTGAGAGAGAGGGAGAGAGTGAACACTGAGGGTAGAGGGGGAGACATGAACAAAGACAGACATGGACAGGACACATTTTTTTTTTTTTTTGAAAGGCAGTTTCTCAGCTTCTATAAAGGCCTTGAAGCATATGATGTCCTTGGGACTTACGGCATAGCTCAGAACACAAAGAAACACCAGAATGAACACGACACAGAGAGCTTGGAGAAGCTGCAGAAAACCAAGAAGGCTGAAGATGGAGGCAGAGGTCAGAACTGAGGGAAGGCTCTCGAAGCCCTCTGCTCGTCTCCCTAACCTTGCCACCAAGTCCTCTAGGCTCTTACCATCAGCCGTTCCCTTGGTTTTCTTAGCCCCCACCATCCGGCTCTTCCAGGCACTCCAACTAGCCTCATCCTTGGCTGTCTCTGGATACTCTGTGCATGATGCATCCTGTGACTGGGATCTTCTTGGGGCCCAGCCTGGCTAATTCTTATTCACCCTTCACATCCCACATAAATGTCACTTCTTTGTAGAAACTTGCCTAAACACTTTAAGGCCCTCTTCCCACTCTGATATACCACACTGTGAATTTCATTCATAGAGAGCATCATAATTAATCATTACATTCATACCACTGTGTGATTTTGAATACCTGGGTCTCTTACTACACTGTAAATGCCAAGGCAGCAAAATTTATAGTATCTCTTGTTCATTATAGCCAGAGTCAAGCACACACACATTTAATATCTGTTTAATTACAAAATTCCTGATTTAATCATTTCTGTTTTGGTTAAGGCTGCAACCTGCAGTGCCAGCATCCCATATGGGCACCATTTCAAGTCCTGGCTGCTCCACTTCCAACCTAGCTCTCTGCTACGGTCTGGGAAAGCAGTAGAAGATGGTCCAAGTCCTTGGACTCCTGCAACTGCATGGGAGACTTGGAAGAAGAACCTGGATCCTGGCTTTGGCCTGGCCCAGGCCAAATGAAGACATTTAGGGAATGAACCAGTGGATGGAAGATCTCTCCCTCTCTCTCTCTCTGTCTCTCCTTCTCTCTAACTCTGCCTGTCAAATAGATAAATAAATCCTTAAAAATAAAGAGTGACATTTAAAACAAATCAGTCTATTTAACTTTAAATCATGCAGAGCTAGCAAACTGCTCTCTCCACCACACACATCTACAGAGGAACAATAAAATTAAGAGATTTATCATTTCTATAACTTTTGAGTTTAGGTAATAATAAAACTCAACAAGTTTCAAAATCAAGAACATTTTCACTATTAAAAAACATACATAAGAAACAATAGGGGTCGGCGCTGTGGCATAGCAGGTAAAGCCTCTGTCTGCAGTTCCAGCATCCCATTTGGGTGCCGGTTCGAGTCCCGGCTGTTCCACTTCCCATCCAGCTCTCTGCTATGGCCTGGGAAAGCAGTAGAAGATGGCCCAAGTCCTTGGGCCCCTGCACCTGCGTGGGAGACCCAGAAGAAGCTTATGGCTCCTGGCTTCAGATCGGCGCAGCTCAGGCTGTTGTGGCCATCTGGGGAGTGAACCAGCAGATGGAAGACCTCTTTCTTGCTCTCTCTCGCTCTCTCTCTCTCTCTCTCTCTGCCTCTCCTCTGTGTAATTCTGACTTTCAAGTAAATAAATAAATCTTAAAAAAAGAAATAACACTGGCATATTTCCAATGTCAAAAAACCAACAAAACCTCCTGCTCCTCAAATACCTATGAACAATGTATCATTGTGCAAGCAAAATTGAAACACTAATTTAGGTTCATCTATAGAAGATAGAAAAAGAATTATAAATTCAGTCCTCCAAGCTAGTCTGTTTAAAGACAGCTCAAAATCTACTACCAGGGAACAAAGTCAACATGACTTACTAGTTACCATTTTGTTTAGGGCTTGGAGTGCCTCTGCTGACCAGTTAGTTAATGCAGCTATGAAACACAGAACTCCCAAAGGGAAGGGGAAAACCATGTAGAAAAGGGAATGTTATGGAATTTCCTGATCACGTTTTAATCATAAGAAACATCCACAGGGGCTGGCGCTGTGCCTTAGTGATACAGCCACCACTTGCAGTGTGGGCATCCCACATGGGTGCCAGTTAGAATCCCGGCAGCTCCGCTTGCAATCCAGCTCTCTGTTATGGCCTGGAAAAGCAGTGGAACATGGCCCAAGTCCTTGGGCCCCTGTGCCCATGAGGGAGATCCGGAAGAGGCTCCTGGCTTCTAGCTTCTGATCAGCCTGGCTCTGGCCATTGTGGCCAGTTGGGGAATAAAAAGGAAGACTTCTTTATCTCTCTCTGCCTTTCAAATAAATAAATAAATCCAAAGGGAAAGAAGGAGGGAAGGGAGGGAGGGAGGATCATCCACGAAGCTTCACTATATTCCTAAAGTTGTATTTATGAAATGCATGAAGTTTGTATTCCTTAAATAAAAGGTTTCCAGGAGGAAAAAAAATCCACATGCTAAAGTTTCAACCTAAAGCTCCAGAGATCAATTTTCAATTTTAAAACACAATAAAAAATAAATGTCATTTTTGCAAGTAAGCTTTCAACTTCACAGCCCTGCAATATTTTGGCTGAGGAGCTTTCAAAGGTAAACTGGCAAGAAAGACAGACCAGTAACAGAAAGTTGGAGTGGCAACATTTCAGTGATTACTCCAGTGATTTTTCAAGCTTTTTGGTCTTGGGATCTGCGTTTACTCTTGAGAATTACTGAAGAGCTTGCCTATGGACTATACCTATTGATACTATATTAGAAATTTTAAAAGAGAATTGTTAAAATAGTATATTAAGTCTTTTAAAACTATAAAAAACAGGATAAGAAAATGTCATTTTTTGAATCTTTGCAATCTCTTATGTTTGACTTAGTAAAAGACTGCTAGATTTTCATGTGATTCTACATTTAATCTGTTATCACACATTATATTGGTTGAAGTACAAATTGAGCATCCCTAATTCGAAAATAAAAAATGTGAAGTGCTCGTAAACCTGAAACTTTTTGAGTGCCAACATGATGCCACAAATGAAAATTTCCACACCATGAACGACTGCTTTATGCACAAAATTATTGAAAATTTTGTGTACAATTATCTTTAGGTTATGTGTTTAAGGTGTAGATGAAACATAAACGAATTTTGTGTTCAGATTTAGGATCCATCTCCCCACGATACCTAATTATGTATATGTAATTAGTCCAAAATCTGAAAAAACTTGCAACCTGAAACACTGATGATCCTAGGTATTTCAGAAAAAGGATACTCAACGTGCATATGTAGGACATCAGCTTCACACACATTATTCAAGGAGGAGGAACTTGCAGAATCCACAGGGAAGTCTTAGGGAGCCCAGAGGTCCTTGGGACCACACTTTGAGAACCACCGCCTTACTCCTTGAATGCTTAGTCCTTGTCCTATATCACATGACTAGATGGTACTGGATAGTGAACACCTGCCCAAAACTTTGCCTGCCAAAGCTGCTACTTGTTCAACGGTTTTAGAAAGCTCAGGAAGTCAATAAGCCCGACATTCAAGGAAGAAAGCATCAGATATTTTTTAATGCAGCAGTAATATTTTATGTACACATATAAGTATGTAAGATAAATTTACAAGACAGTTGTAACTGCTTATCTCAGTTAGCTTCAATTAAATTCTTATGAAATGTCCAAATGCCAAAAATACACAACTGAAAAATAATAGGCTACTATAGATTACAAAATAGTATCTGAAAGGAGTATATACCTCATCCCTCTATTTTCAGGTAAGATCCCTTATCCCTGGTGACTGGTCTTAATATTTCAAACACAGAAAATATATATTCCAAAAACACAGACCTCCTGCCTTATCCAAAGTACCTTCTGTAAATCAGTACCACCTTTTACACTGTCTCAGGCCTACCCTCTTGGGAGACAGAACATTCCCATAGTACTCTACTAAAAACAGACACATTACCCGGGCAGAAGAGAACAGCTTTCCAAATCCCATGATACTTTTCAAACTCCATTTATAGATCAGACAGATATCCAGCTACGTAGCGAGCGTTTAGCTCAATTCCTAACATGTGTGGGCTTGAGACCAAGTTTGGCACTTCTTTTGCTCATCACAATTTTACAGCTGGATAAAGCCATGGATCCACTGCAATACAACCAAAAAAATAATTTTGATATTGGTCACAGAATCATCTAGGGTAAAATATATTTCATATTAGGCAATCCAGTTAATAACATATAGTACAGCAGTAAAGGATATTTCTAACACCTAGACTTCTGAGCAGCACATAGTTTGAGAATAAGGGAAAGCTGGAAAATGCGTCCTAAGATTCTTTCTGTTGGAAAATTCTACAAAATGTTCCTTTGTATGGCCTGGCCGCCTAGCCTCATCTGGTATTCATTCAATACATAATTTACTGAGTTCCTTCTCATTCAATGGGGATTTCCATGATACTCTTCTCTATCTGATTTCTAACAATCTGAGTTAGAAATAATCTTGACAGAACAGTCCTATGCTCACCGTCCCCTATTTTGAATAATTTCTACACTATCCACATGAAGTCAGTCTCCCACCTATGCTTGCTCTCCTTTACTAAGGGTTCTCACTAATACTGCAAAACAGGTCTTTTATTACTCTATCTTCACGTGGTCTGTGCTATGCCTTCCACAAGGCAAAAAATTATCTCCTTTAATATACAAAGCAGAGGCAAAGCAGGAAAAGAATTAGAGTAATTCAGTTTCCTCTCAGTCATCTGTCAACGTTATATCAGCGTCACAGTAGGAGTAGTGGCTCTTACTAATGAGCCAGGCACTGGGCTTAGGGACCAAAATGCATTATCTCATTCAATCTCTCCCACACACTTAACATACCAACATTCATTTTACTTTACAGATAAGAAAAGAACTGGTAGAAGTAACTTATCCAAGGATGAAACCCCAGACCATCAGACTAGAGTTCAGGTCATACTCAACCATGACTCTACATAACCTTGATTTAACTAGCCAATTATAGTTTAGCAATCTGGTTTTGTCATTCATAACATAACATTTTATCAAGCCTCAACTTATTCTGAACTCCAATAATCTTGACTTTCTTTTTAGAAAACAATTTTTGGGGTTGCCGCTCTGGCAGATGTTTAAGCCTCCACCTATGGTGTTGGCATCCCATGTGGGCATTAGTTTTGAGTCCTGGCTGTTCCACTTCTGACCCAGCTCCCTGCTAATGCACCTGGTAAGCAGCAGAAGACAGCCCAAGTACTTGGGCACCTGCACCCACACAGGAGACTAGGAAGAAGCTTCTGGCTCCTGGTTCCTGGCTTCAACATGTCCCAGCCCAGGCCATTGCAGCCATTTGGGGAGTAAACTGGAGGATGGAAGATATTTCTGTCTCTCCTCTCTATCTCTTCCTTTCAAATAAATAATTAAAAAAAAAAAATACAACTTCTACTCCTGGTTGTTTGGAATACCCTTAATAACATTTTCTCATTTCTCTAACCTCAAGATTAATATCATACATAAATTTCCCCCCATTTCCCTGTCTCCCAGAAAAAAAAGATGATGTTAAAAAAAAATCACTTTGATAGTGCCAGTTAGGGTTTCTTCAGTTCTCTTGAGCTCACATCTCAAAAACAGAAACTTGTGTAAGACACAGTGGGCACAAGGTTAGACCCAGGAAACAAATTCTAGACATGAAACTTTGAAGAAAGGTAGTAACTACCTTCAAGCACGCTGAAAATCATTCATTTTCACTGATTCGATACTATGAGAAGAGTTCTATCTCTTCCAAGCTTAATGGGCAAAGAATTAACCCAAAGGCAGCTTGTTCCAAACTACCTGGGCCTCTGAAGGTGGTAGAAGTGGTCTGGACTGTCAGGAATAGTTGCAGAGCAAGGCTAAAGTGAAGCCAGGGCCTTGCAGCAGTTCACAAATGACCCGTTCCATATTTGTAACACCACACTCTGTCTGAACTGTGACGTGCAAGTTGTCAGGGCTTGGTTTTATATAGACTCCACTGCTACTGGCGAGCTTTGGGTGGGGTGTTACTTTCAGAATATTAGCATGTAATTTGATCTTTCACGATAGACAAATACAAATAGCTTCTTGGACAAGTCCTATGGTACTGAAAACCAGCCCCTGGATCTGTTCATCCTGTGGTTAGAGGAAATAATTATAGACTACAGCAGGAAAGAAAGGGTTCTGACCGAAAGAGTCACACTACAAACATTCCAGCTGTAACAGATGGGCCCAGGATAGAGTCTGGGAAAGAAGGGAAGGAAATAATATAATCTGTACAAAGATGGGGGGAAAGATAAGGCTTAACTGGATGAAAATAAGTGAAATATTTAGCTTAGGCTACCATGTAAAAACCAGAGTTCCCAGTAAAGGTATTTAAATTGTGCAAAGAATGAAATCGATTATTCTGTTCCCCTACTGAGCCTCTGAGAATCCAGTGTTTTGATCAGACACTGAATGCCCTGCAGGTACCTCAAAACCAGAGTTCATTTCAACATGCTTGACTGCAGAGAGTTGGTCCCTCATTTTCCCCTTCATTCCCTGTGTGGCAAATGGCTGCGGTTCTCCTGCTTTGTTTTAGCTGATGGGACTCCCATCAGGCTGTTTTGTTATATTCTCCTATAACAGTTCAGAGGTCGTTCTCACTCCCTCCAGCGAGGAAACTGGGGCTGATACATTTTAAAAAAAAAAACAATGATTAGGAAGGGCCCTGCTCTTCCTTCCCCTAAGAGTCCACTTGAAAGCCAATTCTTCCTTAAGCCCATGTCAGACACGGGCTCAGCCCTGGTCTCATTTCTAACTGTGCCTGACCTGACGCTGCCCTGTTAACCTAACAGCGCAGCCTTTCACCCCTCTCACTGCTAGACAAATGGTACTGCAGAGCAGCTGGTGTTGGGACACAGCAGGTTAAGCTGCAGCCTGTGATGCCAGATCACTGGTTTGAGTCCCGGCTGCTCTACTTCCATCCAACTCTCTGGGAAAGTATCAGAAGATGGCACAAGTGCTTGGGCCCCTGCCACTCATATGGGTGACCTGGATAAAGCTCCTGGCTTCTGGCTTCAGCCTGGCCCAGCCCTGGCTGTGTTGCCATTTGGGGAGTGAACCAGCAGACAGGAGATTGGTCTCTCCTTCTGTCTCTGTCTCTTGATCTCTCTGTCACTCAATAAAATAAATTTTAAAAAGTATATGGGGGAGAGGGAGTGCCATCTGATGAAACTGTCCACTTCCAAAGCTAACATGATTCAACTATAGTAATTTAACATAGGTGTGATAAAATGAAAGGCATGCCAGGCCAGAAAAGCACCTATTTATAAATCTCTGTCTCTCTGTCTCTCTTTTTCTCCCTCCCTCCCTCCCTCCCTTCTTCTTCCAATGAAAGACACTACAGCCTAGAAAAAAAAACCCTTTATACACTAGCCTAACTAAAGCCTTCTCTCTTATCCCTACCCTAACCCACTCCTCTCCTACAGCTTCCCACTCCCACTCCCATGTGTTATATGGCGCTGATATAGCTTCTTCATAGCACTGAACAGGGGTGGAATTAATCATTTATTTCTATTATTGCTATTGTTTCCCCATCTCCTACCTCCCTCCTCCACACACCCAAATGTAAGGGGCATGGGAATAAGAACCCTACCTGGCTCATCATGGCTCTGGCACCTGCCAGGCACTCAATACAAATTGAGACATGTTAGCTCAAACTTCTTAGCTTATGCCTCTCTTTGGTCTGGATGGGGAGAGGAAGACAATTTAAGTTTTATCCAGCCTGGCAAGGGGTGGGGGGAGGGCGGGGGAGGTTCCTCTACTCAATTTAATATCAGAGCAACCAGGCATTTGACATAAATTAAAAGATATCATTTATAACTTGGATTTCAGTTTTCAAGGGTGTCATCCAAGAGACACAGCCAAATGGAAAAAAAAAAAAAAAAAAAGGCTGCCAGACGCGGTGTATCAGACAAATCCCTGGTGGACAATATCCCATTTGGAAAGGACGGCTTGGATCTCTTGTTGCAGACACCAGCTGACATGCTCACAGCCATCCCCAGTGACCTCTGAGACAGCTCTGCAGCTAGAAAATACGTCTCCAAGTCACAAATGGACATGTTATCTCCCCCAATGTCTTCTAACCGTTATTGACACTGTTTGGAAAGCCATGCTTCCATACCTATTAGCAACCTTCAGAAAGAGCCCTAAGGAAGTACCAGGAGAAAAAATAGAAACTGAAGTTACAGTTTAGCAATTAGTACATCTGAATAAAAAAAATAAAAGCTGTAACATCTTCTTTATTAGGTACTATCTTTCCAACAGGCTTAAGCTAATGAATTCAAAGAATGTGAGTTGTGAACCCTGGGCTTTATAGAAAGAAACTCTTTCTATAAAGACTCTTTCTCTAGTTAAATAAACAAGTACCAACAACTAACTTTATCTGCATATTAATTATTCCAGGAAAAATTGTCTATAAGGCTGATATCATCAAACCTTTTATGGTTATTTACACCTTCATAAAGTTTCTCCAAGTGACACATCACACTGCAACCAGATCAACCTACTCC
The DNA here is from genome assembly GCF_051225735.1 of Oryctolagus cuniculus. Taxonomy (NCBI): domain Eukaryota; kingdom Metazoa; phylum Chordata; class Mammalia; order Lagomorpha; family Leporidae; genus Oryctolagus; species Oryctolagus cuniculus. The sequence goes on along the minus strand of NC_142869.1, from coordinate 84,178,516 downwards.
AAGTAACAGAATCACTAATTAACATCTTTAGAAAGATATTGCCTTCTCTTCTCCCCTCCCCCAACAAGAATCTGATTAATGGAATTCTCCCACAATTCAGCTTGAAATATGCTTTTGCAAGTCGAGCAGCTAATGCAGAGTCAGATAATTGTGGTATGACTCAACAAACACACAGCTGTTCATTTAAATATATCCATCAAAAGTAAAAATACAATCATGAGAAAGAAAAGGAACCATGTACCAGGGTCAGTGCATAAGCTGACCAGGTTCACATCCAAGGAACCACAACACAAAATGAGGAAGACGGGGAGACGAGGCAAGGAGGGGTTCTGTGTAGATGCAGAGTGGAAAGAAATCAGGCAAGAGATGTTACCAAATGATCACCCATTCAACTGAAACTCACTGACCTAAAGAGGAAAACAATGGGAAAAGTAAAAATGAATGCTCTATATTAGGTGGGAGAAAGAGATGGAATTTTAAAAGACAGATAATGTTCCTAAGAACACAGAGGTAGAAAGCATACAAAATGGGAAGTGAGAATGCCATCTGACTTTTAAAACAAGACAAAGATCCTGAAACAGAGGAAAGAGGAGAAACAAGGTTCTCACCTCAGTCCTCGGCCGCAGCCCTCAAACACTATGATTATGAGTCACGGTGCAGATGTGGGAATCCCTCCAAGAGTCCCAAAGTAAATAACTCAGCACAGCCTAACCCAAGCAACCCCTCTGAGAAGTTCTAAATCCACAAGTTGGACATCTAACACAAGGCAAAGAAATAGAGAAAGAGGAAGTTAAAGGAATATGAGATCAGGGCGTTCATCTAGTGCCGCAGGCCTCACCCCTCCAGCTTCCACAGGATGGTCCCTGAGACCCTGAGACCTGAGATGTGCATGAACATGGCAAGTGGGGCAGGCATTTGCTGCAGTGCCTGGCACAGCCTGAGGTGCAGAGATCCTACATGAAGATACCTCATTTGCGCATTCTGATTCCAGCTTCCTGCTAATGCATACCCTAGGAGACAGCAGGTAAGGCTCAAGAACTTGATTTCTGCCATCCAGGTGGGAGACATGAATTAAGTTCCTGGCTCCTGGCTTTAGCCTGGCCCATCTCCAACTGTTGTGGGCATTTGGGGAATGAACTAGCAGAGGAAGCACTTGCTTTTGTGTATGCATTCTCTCTCCCTCTCCCCACCCCCTACCACCACTTTTTCTCCCACTGGCTTTCAAATACACAGAAAATAAGCTTTAAAAAATAACTTGGGAAGCAGAGGCACTGAAAAGGCTTTACTTTCCTGCTTTACTACATAATTCAAAAAGGTAACAAATGGAAAAAGACCTAACAACTGAGAAAAATTTCCAAGTTGTTCCAGAACAATCAAAAATCTATTTAAAAAATCATTTATGGTGGTGGGGACCTGCTATAGGCTAAATCTGATTTGGTCCCTGGACTCATGCAAGACTTTAAACCTCAAAGTCATCCCTTAAGAGGTACTAAGGAGGCATGAATGTAATCCAATTATGGTATTTAGAGGGCAGCCTAGTGGGAGGTCCTTTGATGATTGGGCGTGGGCTTGCTGTCAGAAGGGATTTCTCACCAGAGAGTGTTAAGAGAGCAGAGTCTGAGTTTGGGCCTGGCTGTTCTCTCTGCTTTCTGGCTTGCCAAGGGATCCTACCTCTGCAAGTGCTCCCTCTTTGCCATCCAACACCCTTGTCAGAGGCCATATCAATGGAACTGCTCAATCATAAACCTGAGCAAAACTATGGGCCAAATAAATATCCTGTCTTTATAAACTTAGCTGCCTCACAAGGACAAAGGCAGTGACCTGACTACTCGTTATTCTGTACTAAGAACATTCTCCCATTTCTGGGCAGTCTATATTGTCTTACCATGAGCAACAACAATTTCAACAATCACCACTTCCCTCAGCTTCAACTCTTCCAATATCCCCCCTCTCTCTGCAAAATAACTTTTTAGAGAAGCAACCTGCATAGCTCCCTCCACAGCTGCCAGTCCATCTTCAATCCTCAGAGTTCCGAACCACCTCTGGCTGAGGTTTGAACTCTCTGCCATCTTCATCTTCTCATTCAGGCAGGAGAGCTTCCAGAAAAGCAGAGATTGCCTAGGCTCACCCTGTGGAGCACTCATCGCCTGGCATTCTGGGTGGGTCTCACTCATGCACACCATAGGATGGAGGCGTCAGGAGCCCCCTTCTTCCCTCGGTTTTTCCCTGGCTGGGGCTCAGTCGCTCTAGGCTCCCGTGTCTTCACTTTAATGTGTTGGTCCTCCTCTGCTTCCTTGGGTGGGGCATGCCTCTTCTGCCACTCACCCTTCAGTCTCGGTTTCCCACAAAGCCCCACCTCTCAGCCTTCTCATCCCTCACAATGCTCTCTATTTTCTTAGAAACAGGGACTACTGCTGGCCACCAGACTGAACCACCAGGTTGAGAATGGAATCACTCATTCTTCAGTTATTCCCCTGCTCTGTCTAGGCCTTCCATATGTTCTTTCTACTGTTTATAAAATATTAAAATTTTGATTACAGATATTTCAAGTGATATAGAAATAGAAAAGTAGCATAATTGTCATTTGCCACTTCCTAGTTTCAAAGATAAGCAACATCCTACCCCAGTTCCAAATATAAGCCGTCTTATTTCCTCTGTTCAGGCCACTTTCTTTCTGCAGTATTTTAACAAGAATTTCAGACATCATATCATTTCACTGACAAATTTCCTAGCAGATAAGAACTTTTTCTAAACAAATTTACAAATTCAACATGTCAACTAACAAATATCACCTAAAAGCTATTCAGTGTTTAAATCTGCGCAATTTTTTAAATTTTTTAAATTTTTATTTTTTGACAGGCAGAGTTAGACAGTGAGAGAGACAAAGAGAAAGGTCTTCCTTCCATTGGTTCACTCCCCAAATGGCTGCTACGGCCGGTGCACTGCACCAATCCAAAGCCAGGAGCCAGGTGCTTCCTCCTGGTCTCCCATGCAGGTGCAGGGGCCCAAGCACTTGGGCCATCCTCCATTGCACTCCCAGGCCACAGAAGAGAGCTGGACTGGAGGAGGAGCAACTGGGACAGAATCCGGCGCCCCAACCAGGACTAGAACCTGGGGTGCTGGAGCCACAGGCGGAGGATTAGCCTAGTGAGCCACGGCGCCGACCCCAATTTTTGACAACTATACAAACCATCCCCAATATAAATAAATAAATAAATAATAGGTAAAAAATAAAAAAAGTGGTGAATGAGGACAGCATCCAAAAACTAATTTGTTTTCATTGATTTTATCATCATATCTAGTGGAGCAGGGTGAGCATTATGGCAGTATTCAGAATGATGTGTGAACAGCATCAAAGAAAAGCAAAGGAGTAACCACAGTGTGTTCTGTCACTCCTTGTTCCTTTGAAAACCAGAATTCCTAGTGTGGAAAAAAGAAGACAGAAATATAATACAGCAAAGGTTATGAAAAAACTTTATAATCTGAATTTGAACTGAAATTATCAGTGTGAACTTATATTAATATTTTCCCCCCACTTTGTCTACTAACAAGGCCCTGGAGCAACAAGCATCCTTCATACTCAGACTGCTGTTGTGTTGAGATACCATCTTCCACCAAAACAAAAATTAGTTCAATTGAGCTATGAGAGTACAATCACCAAAATCCAGCCAGTAAGAAACTAAAAGTCAAATGCCAGGTTCTGTAACAGACAAAAGGGGCTGCAGGGGGAAACCTGAGGTTTAAGAGACTTAGACATAAACAAATGTGCAAAATTAAACTACAGTGCTAGGTATGGATACCCCAGTTATAAAAACCACAAGGAATGGCAAGGAAGCAATTACTACAATGTACATACTATGTATTACACTCTTTCTGGACCTCTCTGGTGGTCACAAAAAAACATTTACATTATAACAGTTAACTAAGCTTCACGTAAAATCTGTTTTCTTTAACAATAAAAAAGGTTGAAAGAAAAAGACGTAAGTTGAATGTAAGTTGGTATACACATATACAGAGGAAAAACCATTGTGCATCATATACAATATGTACAAAAATGTGCCCTAAACTTTTGAAACATCACCTCTTTTTTTACCTTCAAACTGAAGAAAACTTTAAGTTCCAAGTTTATTTTTTAATAGATTAGAAAAATAAGTACGAGCTTCCTAGCCACAATCAGAATCATGTATTCAAATAAAAACACATTGTATAAGTCACTCCTTCCTCCCACCTACTTCAATCAAATGTTTCATAGGTCAAAGAATAAATACTAGAGTCCAAATCACTGTTTTCCAAAGCAATTGTGCAATGCTATCACCAAAATAAGAAAAAATAACAGCACAAAGACTTCTATCTAACAAAGCTTATCTATACATTTAATAAAATCTCAGTAATAATATTAATAGGTTTTCCTCTTGGAGGGACAGGGTGGTGGTGAGAGAATTATTTTTGAGATAATTATTTTTAATGTTCATATATTTTTAACGTTCATATATTTTAAAAACCACATACAAAAATAAGAATGAAATTATTTAAAAAAGGGCTGAAAGGGTGAGGCTACCCTTAACAAAAAGAAAAAAAATTAAACTTCAAGAATTATAAAATCATGTGATTCTGGTACATGCATGGGCACATCACTATGAAGCCAAATGGCTAACCCAGAAGTAGACCAACAAGTCTATAGGAATTTACACAAGAAATCAAAGAAGAAAAGTTACAGCTATTCAGTAAAATAGGAAAGGTTGGCCAATGTAGCAGAGACCACTAATTCCAGTAAAATTCCTTCTCCTCTTCTTGGGTGCAGGATGAGCAGCACAGGTTTCATTCTCCAGCTTCTCCTGTGGCTGCTAGATGTGCCCGTATGACTAGATTCTCACCAATGCAAGTTGCAGGGATGTAGGCAACCCCGGATGACTTGCCCTGGACTTTATCCTTTGCCCTTCCCACTGAGGAGGCCCAGATAGATCAGACAAGACAATAACCCAGCTGTGGCCATACAGATAAACACAATGACAATTCCTGGAGCAACAGGACAGAAAGAGTCTGAGTCTTCTCACGACGGGTGTATACGGGCTACTCTGCAGACCTGTTGTGCTCCCTGAGACCGTCAAGTGAAGAAAGAGTAAACCTTTCTGTGCTTTGAACCATGACACAGTCCATTCCCCTGGTTACAGCAACTCAGCCTTACCCTAATTAATAGAGCACCTAGAAAAAAATTAAGTTGGGCTCAATTTAACATTCCTAACATTCCAGGTGAATCAAAGATTTAAATTTTAAAAAAGAACCACCTAACATTAGAAAGAATGAGGAGCCAGGTTTTTAAATCAGGAACTAGAAAAGTCTTTCTTTAATGGTAATAGCAGAAAATCCTGAAGCCACAAAAACACTGGATATTTACAGATTTCTTTACATCTATTTCTTCATCTTTTATTGATTGTTTCTCCTCTCCACTAGAATTTAAGTTCCATGAAGCAAGAATTTGGGTCTGTTTGTTTCATTACACAGTCTAGAACAAGTTCCTAAAACATCAGAGATGATCAATAAACTTTGTTGAGTGAATGAGCTGGTAAACTTAAGTGTACAAAGTTTTTAATAATCTCCACAGCAAAACAATTATTTTTATACAAATGGCCATAGTATAAACTAATAACAATCAGTATTTTGAAAAAAAAATCAGCATTTTTTCATTTGACATTATTTCAATTTCAATTTCTTACATTTTTATTTTATTTTCATTTTATCTGAAAGCAAACATAGAGAGACAGAGAAAGAGAGCTCTTCCACCCACAAACTCACTTCCCAAATGTCCACAAGAGTCAAAGCTGAACCAAGCCAAAGCCAGGAGTCTGAAACTGAATTTGGGTCTCCCACATGGGTGGCAGGGACTGAAGTACTTGGGTCATCTTCTGCTGTCTCCCAGGGTACACATTAGGAGGAATCTGGATTGGAAACGGAGTAGCCAGGACTTGAACAAGGCATTCCAATATAGGATGCAGGTGTCCCAAGAAGAATTTTTTAAAAACAGATTTATTTATTTTGAAAGTCAGAGTTACAGAGAGAGATGGAAAGATGGAGAGACAGAGGGAGAAAGAGACAGAGACAGACATCAATCTTCCATCAGCTGGTTCACGCTCTAGATGGCCAAACAGCCAGCACTGGGGCAGGCTAAAGCCAGGACCCAGCAGCTTCATCTGGGTCTCTTACATTGGTGGCAGAGGCCCAGGTACTGGTGCCATCTTCTACTGCTTTTCCCAGGCCACCAATAGGGAGCTAGACCAGAAGTGGAGCAGACAAGATACTAACCAACGTTCACACTGGATGCTGGTGTAGCAGGTGGCAGTTTTACCCACTTATCCAAAACGCCCCAAGCAGCACCTTTCACCCTACCCAAATGCCTACCCCAGGGTCAATATTCTGAAAATAAAATCAATAATCCAGGAAGAAAACAGACACAGAACACAAGTATAGAATCATACTGGAAATACAAATGGCTTTTAAACTTATGAAAAAATTATCCATGTCAATCAAAATAAGAAAAACACAAATAAAAGATACATTAAACTATCATTCTTGATCTATCAATTTGGTAAAAAAAAAAATCAGTTTAAGTTTAGAACTGTGAAGGGTAAAGGAGTGAGGAAGTAGTGTTCTCATATACTGCTGGTGAAATCTAAAACTTTTCAAGTTCTGTGAACAGATAGACTTGGCAACAAATTTCCACCAAAATTAAAATATTCTTTGACCAAGCATTCCACCAGAAATGGATCCCATATGTATGCTCACATGTGTTTGAAATGATATATATACAAGGCCATTCTCTGTAAACTTTCTCCTATTAATAAGATCTGGAAATGATCTATGGACCCATCTATATAGTACTGGTTAAATAAATGAGGGCTCATCTCTGCAGTACATAACCTGGATCCACTAAAAATGAATACCGCACTCATATGAAAGGACTTCCAAGAAATACTTTATTCCAATGAAAAAAAGATGCATGACCTTGTATATTGTTACCACCCGCCTGAAAAAAAGAAAAAAGGTAATAATCTGTGCAGGCTTGCATGTTATCTGTGCCCTGATAGTTCTGGAAGAACACAAAAGAAGCTGGCACTAATAAATGCTTCTGGAGGAGGAGCTAGAATACTCATGGGACAGGGAAAGGAGGGAGATGGTTTTCATCCCACAGTCTTTTCTGCATTGTGATGATCTTTCTAAAAGTAAAAACTATATACAGAAACAAAGATAACTGAAAACTGCTGATTTTCACTGTTAGCCACATTAGGAACTACTGAGCTGAACAATTCTAACACTGTTTCATAACTGAGAATCCCAGGGTTTGCAAGCAACTTCAGCAGTCATCTCTTCCTTCCTCAAATAAATACACATACAAAAAACAGCCAGCCTCTTCATGCCATCCCTGCTATTCACTACTTCCTCTTAGAACCAGTTCAACCTCAGACCTCCTTAAGTAAGAATGAGACTATCTCAAAACACTGTGCTGATATATTAACACAACCTCCAGAAAATGGAAATTTGACATAACTGATAGCCCAACAATAGCAAGCAGTTCATCATCTGCCTTAGAAAACAAAAGCTCATATCCTTAATGATTAAAAATTCAAGGTCAACAGCCATGACCTTAGTTTTGTCCCCAGTGTGAAAGGTCTTTTCCCCCATTTTAAAACTACAGGCTAACTTCTCAGGTCATTGCTAAGCTATAGCCAAATACAGAACACTAAGTTGGCATTACTTACACAGAAATTAAATTCTGTTTAATAAGATATCCACAATATACAAAGTAGAGCAGAAGGTAAGTTATAAAATAAAGCCTATAGTCATGTTCCAACAATTTTTAAACATAAGTAATATGCATAGTATTTATAAAAATATTCGTATATGAAAAAAAGTGTGTTCCAAGCTATTAGCCAAGGGTGAAAGAAAAGGAAGGGAGAAACTTTTATCTTAATATGTGTCTATCCTTTATATTTTTTGTGCTATTTGAAATTAACTCATCAAAAATAAACTTTTATAAAGAATAATGTATTTTTAAATAATAAGTTAGACTTTCCTTTAAAGAGAAAATGCCTGGCAGTCATCAAAGACCTTCTCCTAATGTGTTAAATCTAAGGAGGTTGCATAGACCCTGGCAGGTTTTAACTCTGAGCTCTGTTCCTGTCTCTTTGCACAAGGTTCAAATCCTCGCTGAATAAACCCAGCATTAAACTCAGAGACACACACACCAGGACTGCACTTCAAGGCCCCCCACAGGATCATGCTGCTGACCCTATTCTAAAGTAGGCATTCAGATCATCCCTAAAGCTAATCCCATTTACAGAATTTCATCCTGAATAGAAAGAACTATATACAACTACAGGTTGAGCATCCCTAATCCAAAAATCCAAAATCTGAAATGCTCCAAAATCCGAAAGTGTTTGATTGCCAACATGAAGCCAAAAGTAGAAAATTCCATACCTGACTTCATACAGTTAAAACGCAGGTGCACTACAAATACTGTATAAAATTACCTTCAGACTATGTGCACAAGAAACATATACATAAAAAAGAAATATATGGTACATAAATGAATTCCAAGCTTAGATTTAGGTACCATTCTCAAAATATTTAATTATGTCAATGTATACATTCCAAAATTCCAAAAGTCAGAAATCTGAGATACATTGCAAATAAGAGACATTTGATTTGTACTAAAATGTAGTGCTGGAAGAAGCAAAACTATGCAGACAGTAAACAAGATCAGAAGTCAAGGCCAGCGCTGTGGCGTCCTGGGGAAAGATGCCACCTGCAGCGCTGGAATCCTATATGGGTGCCAGTTTGTGTCTCGGCTGCTCCTCTTCCAATCCACCTCTCTGCTGTGGCTTAGGAAAGCTGTGGAAAACGGCCCAGGTCTTTGGGCCCCTGCACCCATGTGGGAGACCCGGAGGAGGCTTCTGGCTCCTGGCTTCAGATCAGCTCAGCTCTAGGCATTACAACCATTTGGGGAATGAACCATCAGATGGAGGACCTCTCCCCCCACCCCCTCTCTCGCTCTCTTTCTCTCTCTGGCTCTGTCTCTTTGTAACTCTGCCCTTCAAATAAATAAATCTTAACTAAAAATAATTAAAAAAAAAAAAAGATCAGTAGTCACTAGGGGTTAGTAGGGAAGAAGGAATGGACAGGCGGGTCGGCGTGGCTCACTTGGTTAATTCTCCACCTGCAGCGCCAGCATCCCATGTGGGTGCTGGGTTCTAGTCCTGGTTACTCCTCTTCCAGTCCAGCTCTCTGCTGTGGCCCGGGAAGGCAGTGGAGGATGGCCCAAGTGCTTGGGCCCCTGCACCCACATGGGAGACCAGGAGGAAGCACCTGGCTTCTGGCTTCGGATTGGTGCAGCGCCAGCTGTAGCGGCCATTTGGGGAGTGAACCAATGGAAGGAAGATCTTTCTCTCTGTCTCTCTCTTTCACTGTCTACCTTTTGAATTAAAAAAAAAAAAAAAAGGAATGGACAGGCAGAACACAGATTTTTAGGGCACTGCCAACTATTCTATGACACTGTAACTGGATATTGGGTACACATTATACACATTGTCTCACAGCATATACAACACCAAAAGCAAAGCCTAATAGAAAGCATGAGTGTGAGTCATAACGATGAGGAGATGTAGGTTCAGTGATAGTAATCAATGCCGTGCTTTGGAATGGGATATTGATAATAAGGGTGATTGACTGGGAGAAGGGATATGGGAACTCTGTGTACTCTGTGTTCCATTTGCTTATGATCTCAAAACTGCTCCGAAAAATAAAGTATATGTAAAAGGGAAAAAAAATAAATGTAACCCTGTGAGGTGAAAAGAACGGTAGAAGCATTTTATACATTTGGAAATGTTGGTAGCCAAAATTTCAAGAATAGCTGTGTAGCTTCACCCTGGAAAGAGTCCACCACTGGAACACTCCAAGAACTAACAACTGTTAAGCTGGTCTTAATGTCCCTATATTAGAAGCATATAAAACAGCCAAATAATCAATTGTGACAAGAAATTTACCTTGTAGATTTGATCTCTGCCCAAGAGCATGAACGGAGGCGGTCTGCTGAAACGGCTGGATGGCCAGCTGAGGGGTGCGCGCGTGCAGCTCCAAGAGCGCGTGGGAAAGCTGACTCAGCTACGTTAGCACGGGTTCACGGTCACATCTGGCCCCAGTCCTTGAGCAGCGTGCCCTCCTTCGGAGCTTCACTCACTCTGCTCACTGGGCGACTTGGGATGTAGGAGAGGTGCTCCTGGCTTATGAGTTCTCCAGCAGTTCCCTCTATGGCCATGCGAGGCTCACAGGCACTCAGGGCTACAGAGAGAAAGAAGAAAACCAACTAAACAAAGGCAAAGTCTGCAGTTATGAATATGCTGCCTAAAGGAACGCTTGACAGCCCTTCATTTGGGACCACAGATTCACAAGCAAGTATGGAAAAGCTTGAAACCAGTGACACCCGTGTGTTGAGGTCATATAGCTATACTGGTCTCCACATGTGTTTCTATAAAAACACAGATCCCAGTAAGATCTATAGCTGGTAAATTTCAATATCAAGTCCCTTTAAAGCCCATATATCATGCACTCTAAACCACTACCAAAGGAAAAAAAAAAATTGCACAAAGCTCAGTGGCTTTGTATGTATTCATTATTACATGCCCTTGATTGACCAAAATAGTCTGCTAAGTCCAAAGTAGAGAATGACAGGTCTTTCTCCCCTCTCAGTCTCCTGGCCCCTCCTGGAGACATGCAGTATGCTAGAGCAGCCAATTTCTTATGTATCTACACAGAAATATCTGGTTTTTGTCCATTTTCCTGCCATACTCCCAGTAGTAGATAATCTAGTTCAAAGACGTAGGAAACAATGGTGGGGAAGAAGCACACAGTGAAACGGAAGGGGTGCTCCAGATAACTAACAAAAAGCCAAAAACCACCCAAGCTCCCTTTTCCTTTAGAAGGACCCAAAAAACATCAACATTGGCCAAAGGAAGAGGAAATTTTTATTAGAACTCAACTTTCCCATTCAAATCGTACAGCAACACAAAACACAGCAGAACTTACTCCTTTCAGAAAACAGCACCTTTTTTTTTTTAACCTCAAGAAAATTTTGCCCAGAAAACTTTCATGTAAATAAATCCAAGCAAAAAACAAACCCAAAATACAGCATTCTGAAATAGCTACGTGGAAAAGAAAGTTTGCCCAGCCACCCTGGAATTCAAGAGGAATGGTTTGCAGATTCTATGCAACTGTTACTTGCTTCAGCTTAAATTGAGGCACACTATCTAGTTGAAGAGATTATCTAGACATATAAAAAGCATACTAGATATAAGGCACAATAAAAATATTCCCTTGTAGAGAGGTCAACCAGTAACCTATCACTTTCAGCAACTCATTCGCAAATTACAATAAAAATCCATTCCTAAAGCCGGCAACCTTCAAAACAAAGGCATCAGATGAGCAACACCCACAAATCCTTGAGTTTCAGAACAAACTGCTGAAATACTGGTATTTTCCGAGATGCTAAGGACAGAATGATGTTAAGGCTGCTTCTTATCTGCCGAAGCCCAGAGGCATTTTAGGAGGAAGCCACTGCACAGCTATCCTGCTAGGCTCAACCAGATTTTTAAGCCATAGGCGCTAAATGCATGGGAGGTTTAGATACACAAGAAACTAAAGAAACACTGGTCTACACTTTTCTAGCTCTCTGTTTAAAACTCAGATATTGATTTAAAGAAATAATAATAATTACAAAGGTGCTTCTAGCGGCCGGCACTGTGGCGCAGTAGGTTAATCCTCCACCTGCAGTGCTGGCATACCATATGGGCGCTGATTTGAGTCCCGGCTGCTCCTCTTCCCATTCAGCTCTCTGCTATGGACTGGGAAAACAGCAGAAGATGGCCCAAGTCCTTGGACCCTGCACCCACATGGGAGACCAGGAAGAAGCACCTGGCTCCTGGCTTCAGATCAGTGCAGCTTCAGCCATTGTGGCCATTTGGGGAGTGAACCAATGGAAGGAAGACCTTTTGCTCTGTCTCTCCCTCTCACTGTCTGTAACTCTACCTCTCAAATAAATAAATAAATAAATCTTAAAAAAAAAAAAAAAGTGCTTCTACTTCCCGTGCAACTTTGCAGCCCTGTCATCTGCTCTGCATGGAACTCCTTCATACCCTTCAAGACGGTATTGAGGTTCTCCAGTCTCTGTGCAACACTCTCTATAGGTTTCTGTATTTTCCAGAGCTTTCTCATTCTAATTCTTCTGATGTACATGAATCAAACCTCCAAATGAAGTACAATTACATGTTTGTCTCAACCTTCATTGGGCTCTCAACCTATGGAATGAAGTCAAAACTGTGGTATGCTAAAAGAAAAATGAAATGTTAAAATAGGAGCTAAAGTGTTGTATGTATTTTGGAACTCAATCCTCAGATGTTCTCCTTAGCATACCCCCACCCCACAGGTACCCTTCACATTAAGAAGCAAGCTTAGTGGACCTAAAAGGTAGAAGACAGCATTTGTGTTCGAAGCCCAAAAGTGAAAAAATAAATAAGTAAAAGCAAACAAAAAGGATATATGCACAAATTACAATCAGTGCTATAAAATAAATACCTATATAACAATCTCCTGAAATCTGTCACAAAACTTTCACTGAGCTAAGTCCTTAGAAAAAATTTAGCCAACTCACTTGTTTGGCTACAGTGTTTTACGTGTAGGCAGCTAATCAAGTTGTATAAAAATCTGACCCATAAAGGTCAAAGGCAAATTCCTGTGAAGAAGGTTGGAGAGTGACTGGAAGAAAGAAAGACAAATTTCAATCCAATTTTGTCGCTCCAATTTTGGGCTTTTAACATAGTAGTACATTTTACTCTAATCCAGTTTAAAAGAACATGCCTAGTTTCTTTAAAGTCATTATAATATGATGGGATCTGGGTAACAGACAAGCATAAAACATACTTAAAATCAAGTTCTTGGCAGTCAATACAGCAGCTAAGCAACCGGAAAAAAAAATCAGGACAAGTTTTCTCAACTTTTTAGTTATAACCATATTCTTGGCTTCGAGAAGTTGTGGCTTCCAAATACTTTCAAACCTCTGCTCCTTCAAGAACGAATCCATACCCTCCCTCTCTGTCCACCCAGCCCTAAAACCCAAATAAGCCATGGTGCATCTTGCTGTGGAATTGCTTGCTAACCACAATTACACTTTAGGAAGCAGGTTATGGTAGCAAGAGCACGGATTCAGGAGGCAGCCAAACTGAGTTTTTCAACCTACTAAATGTGACCTTCACAAATCATTTAATCCGTTTCAGTTTCCTCTTCCATGAAATGGGGCAAATAACTCCCAAGGTTGAGAGTGACTGAAAATGCCAGCCATCATTTAGACAGCCCTTAGTTCTAGAACTGTGCTAACTACATTAGTGGCACTGTCTGATTTAATCCTAGTAACAACAGCAAAATTGAAAGGAAGTACTATTCTATCTCATACATAAGAAAAAAGTGTTCAGAAGAGGTTGAGTAAAAGTGTCCAGGCTCACATTTTTTAATAAAAGGTAAAACCAAACACCAACCCAATTTTTATGCAAACTCTAAGCTAAATTCCCTCCTGATTCTTGAACTGAATGCTCACATTAGATACTCTTAGTTTCCTTTCCTATCTTCTGCCCTTTTGGATAACTGAAGTGTTAAAGCAGTGTGGTAGGAAAAGCATAACATGTAACAATCCCAAAAAACACAAATCATCTGCATGATACGGCTAATAACTTGCTGATTCCAAAATAACATTGGTACAATCAAGCTGGTAAGTGACGAGAATCCTTGAAGGATAATCTAATCCACACACTTGGGCTGTGGGAAAGATGTGCTCCGTTAGTAATTCTACAGAAATGTCATGGGTCATCAGCCAGTTCCTAAGATTCCTGATCTCCCAGAGGGGAAAAATAAGTCACATTTCCTAAACAAAGACAATCCCAGGGGACACACAGAGCAGAAAGGAGAATCACATGAAGCTGACCAAAAATGAATACTGAGGACTGAATGAATCAGGAAGCAGAGGGAAGCACAGATGAGAGGCAATAGCTCTCCCTCTCTGGGAGTTTCCAAATCCCCAACAGATATTTATCTTTGGACTTGGAAATGAGAAATGGGATTTTCCAGGATTTTTTCCAGTATTCCCAAAAATACATTAAAATATTTCCAAACATTCATTACTCGTTATTATGAACATCTAAAAACATTAATATAAAATATTAATCTTATTAGTATTTGCAAAGAATTGCAACCTAGTACAAATGGTAAATACCTGGAAAATGCTTATGGATATTATTGGGTGGTATTTCAAGAGTGGGCCAAATCCAGCCCAAAGTCTATTTTTGAAAATGAAACTTTTATGGCCGGCGCCGCGGCTCACTAGGCTAATCCTCCGCCTTGCGGCACCGGCACACCAGGTTCTAGTCCTGGTTGGCACGCCGGTTCTGTCCCTGTTGCCCCTCTTCCAGTCCAGCTCTCTGCTGTGGCCAGGGAAGGCGGTGGAGGATAGCCCAGGTGCTTGCACCCTGCATCTGCATGGGAGACCAGGAGAAGCACCTGGCTCCTGGCTTCGGATCAGCGCAGCGCGCCAGCCGTAGCAGCCATTTCGGGGGTGAACCAACGGAAGGAAGACCTTTTCTCTGTCTCTTTCTCTCACTGTATAACTCTGCCTGTCAAAAAAAAAAAAAAAAGAAAAGAAAATGAAACTTTTATTGGAATAGGCACACTGCATCATTTTATATATAGTCTATAGCTACTTTCATAGACAAATGGTAGAGCTGATCATTGCGACAGGGTCAGTAAGACTTGCAAACCTATAACAGTGACTATTTGGCCCTTTAGAAAAAAGGCTCATTGGCCCCTGCAATAACAAATATTCAGATCTGTGAGCACAGTAACAATACTATACAGAGTCACATGTTGAAACTGCCAATTTAAAGACTTGATTCTGAAACATTTCTTAGAATATCATGCATAGGATTTGTGTGCAGTATGTTATGCATATAATTTTATTTGCAAGGATAATTCACCAGTAGTAGCAGACTGGGCCCCAAACATACATTTATGTAACACAGAAACCTGTGTATAACATACCCCTCTCCCACATGCTCCTACCCTACCCAGCTCCAAGTAATAGTATCTGATCCTTCAATTCCTGTTCTTGCTTTCAAATTAACATCGACAGGTCCCTTGTTATCTTCTACTGTCTCTTTCTAGACCGTTTTAATTCTTTTTTGTTAAAGATCTATTTATTTATTTAAAAGGCAGAGAGGCAGAGAGAGAGAAAGTCAGAGAGAGGAAAACATCTTCCATCCATGGTTCACTCCCCAAATGTCCACAACCTCAGGAGGTGGGCCGATCCTAAGCCAGGAGCTTCTTTCAGGTCTCCCATGTGGGTACAGGGCCCAAGTACTTGGACTACCTTCCACTGCTTTCCCAGATCATTAGCAGGGAGCTGGATTGGAAGTGCAGTAGCTGGGACTCAAACTGGTGCCCATACCACGATGTGGGCCCCCAGACTGCTTTATTTCTTATAGAAGAATCATAATGTTATTTCCCACTTATCTGATACGTGATTTAGAAAAATGTCTACTGTCTATTTTCCAAGAAATCCTGTGAAGGAATTTTGCAATGGAGACATTCTTCTTTCCAAGCATATTAAACACTGGGTATAGGTTAAATTCACTAGACTTTTAAAGAATCAAAAAAAAAAAAAAAAAAAAAGAGTTGAGTGAGTGAGAGGAAGGGCATCAGGAAGAACAAAATCTCCAGGATGTTTTAAAGAAAAAAAGTTCTGCCTCACATTCTAGAAAGAAGGCCACCCAAACTGGGGATCCAATGAGGGTGAGCTTCCCTAATGCTCTGTCCTAGTAATGGATATATATCCCAAACATCAGAGCACCTTTCTCCCCAGAATTTAAAGTATACTTCCGCTGAGACAAGAGGGACTTACTGTGGATTACTCAATTACTGAGTGTAATTAAGTATCAGACTACACTTCCAAAGATAACCTGCTTATATTTTCTACCTTCTCAAAACCCTCCCTGAAATGGTTTCACTATCCATCAAAATCTCTTTCATTTGTTCAACCAAAGTCTCATTTATTTGTGCCACAAAATATAAAATAGGAGAATCAAGGATAAAACTTGAGGGACAAAGGCAGTGGGGGCTTCAGGAAATGAAGTCAGTTCCCAGCTTGATATAAAGAGTACTGGGTGGAGTCCCAGCCCTGCCAATCACTAGCCAGGTGATCCTGCGCCAACCACCTATGGCCACAGTTCCCACCAGGCAAACAGGCATCAAGACCTCCTTGCAGAATTGCCATAAGTGATGTCCATGACATACCATGGATACTGTATAAATGGTAGCTGTATTAAAAATTAATTATTTTAGCCGGCATTGTGGCATAGCAGGTAAAACTACCGCATGCAGCGCCGGCATCCCATATAGGTGCCGGTTCAAGTCCTGGTCAATCCACTTAGAATCCAGCTCTCTGCTATGGCCTAGGAAGGCAGTAGAAAATGGCCCAAATCCTTGGGCCCCTGCATCCATGTGGAAAAGCAGCCCCTGGCTCCTGGCTTCAGATGGACACAACTCCAGCCACTGCAGTCATCTAAGGAGAGAACCAGCAGAAGGATGATATCTCTCTCTCTCTCTCTGCCTCTGCCTTTCAAATAAATAAATAAATCTTTTTTAAAAAATTAGGTATTTAAGGGGTAAGAAGGAGAGGCAGTGACAATAACTGGGATTCAATTATTAGGCTGAACCATACAAAGTTGCTGAGATTTGACGATTTTAACTCATAAAATTGTAATTTTTATATAAATATTGTAAAGGTCTCTGCAAGCAAGCCTGAAAAGACAAACATGAAAGACTAATACCTCCGGGCTCATTCTTCAACTGATGGCAGCTTAAAAGATATCCAGACAGCAAATAGGAAGGCTACAGACTAAAAGAGAATTGCCCTTAGTCAACTCCACTAGATTCAAGGCGTGACTTCAGAAAAGAGCAGATTCCACAAGACAGACAGGACAGAAAGATAAACACATACTGCTCACTCCCATACAACCCGCTCCTTTCTTCCTTCCTCATCCTTGCTTTCTCCTTACTTCTTCCCTATTCAGTACCCAATTGTGTCTTTTTGCTTCCCAGTTTGGGAAGGAAATAAAGAATCTGCTTTTCTGGCCAACTCAGGTTACCAATCACAAGTCTAGCCTTTGCACAGCTCTCTTAGAGTAGCCAGTTGCTTAAATAAAGAAATTCAATGAATCCATCACACGTTCTCTTATTTTTTTTCCTCCCTTTCCTTCATAACTTAGGTGTTATTTTTTTCAAATCCTGTCCAGCCTTCACCCAGTTTTAAGAGATTTGTGGCTGACCCATGGAGTCAGGTATCCTGAGTGAGAACTGGGGTTCAAGATATCCCACTGACCTAAACCCAGGCAGCTCCATTCCAGCCATCTCTGAATCTTGAAAAGGTGTTGCATGAGGAGTTAGAGTACCTTGGGCAGTCATTTCTCCCATTCCCCTAACCCACTGTGACTCCCCAGACAGCATCAGACTCTACTGGTAATTACAGCGCCTTTCCCAGGCCATGTGGTTCAGCTTTCAGGTGTGCACATCCCCTTCCAGGAGCACCCCAGCACCCCCATTACATCCATACTTGTTTTAACTGTTGGTAATCCTTGATGATTAGCTTCACACATAATACTATACATGCTTTCATCAGCTCAGGATCTCAAAGCACTTTTATAGGAGTTCACAGGGATGCCACCCACTGGGCCAGGACCAGATTTTCTGGTTTCTTAATGGGATGTCTGGCATTGTGTTTCTCCTAAGCTCTACTCTGGGGTTCCTTGTCTATGCACCCTCACTAGACAGAAATTTAGCAAAATTTCAAGAGCCCCTCTTGCAAGGAGAGACTCTTACGTATCCAATGTCCTGCTATTTCTCTAATACCTGGCCTGGTATCATGCTCTGGAGCCAAGTTCACAATCACAGAAAAACAAGAACCATCAACAAGTTCAAGTTCATGCGCTTGGTAAACAAAACATCCTCATCACTAAATGACTAGGTTTCTGCCCTAGACTTAAATTTAAAGTAGTAGCAAAAGTGTCAAATATCCTAATATACTTTTGGAAATATTTGTCAGTTACCAACCTAAAGTGTTCCCCAGATCAAGCTCCCTATTTAAGGCTCAACAAGAATACATGGACTAGAAGGCAATCAACATTCTTTTTCCATCTGTTTGATTTAAATTATTATTTGCCCACAGGCATACTGGCATTCCCAAAGCTAGCTGGGCAACTCATTGCCCCCTGTGCAGAAAGAACAAACAAACAAAAAAAACAATATAGTAAAAAAATAAAATGAAACATAAACATTGTACCATCTTATTTTTCTTGTTATTTTGTGTGTATGTGTGTGTATACTAATACCCACAATCATGTTTGATAAGCTGTATATTTTAGTAGTTGCCAGTACTATAATTGATTATCTGAAAAACTCACCTATAAGCTTCTTGAAAAGAAAAATACCCTCTTATCTTTCAGTTTTATAATAACTGGGGTAGTAGACCTTCCATTATAGCTAGTCAACAAAAACTTGCTGACCTATGAACAGGGAGTTAATTTGAAGTTAAGATTAAAGTTAAGAACTTAGATAATCCTGGGTCTACAACTAACTGAGTACTCTTGAGCACTCACGTTCTTCAAACTCTGCCCTCTCATCTCCATGGGCCACGCAAGGAGTCACCAAGGTCTTATGGAAAAAGACACAGGAAGGATGAGCTAGACGCTGCCCTACACCACTCCTGTGTGATTCTCGGAGGTCGTCCACCCTCTCTGGTACCCATTTGTCCTAACTATAAACTGAGGGCAGTGGCCCAGGTCACCAAATTTTCCTCTAGCTCAAAGATTGATAATTGCTCACAGGATTCCTCAAGAATTATGCTAACAGAAAGGGATATCCTTTAATGAAATACAGTTCTCCAATCCACCCCTGTACTGAGATGGCACCCAACCTACTCATTAATGAAAAAGAGCAAAAATAGAATTTTTCATTTAATTTAGCAGTTTAATTCTCAACTCACAGAGGCTGTTTTTAATTTAATTTGCTTAACAAAGAATTGCTTGCCAATTAAAGGATAATTCAATGAGAAAACACACAAAGAGAAGTAGAATAAGAGTGCTGATCTATAAAGAGGAGTCTCTCAAGAAGTGTAAGAATAAATCCACATTCCCAAGACTAAAGTCACTATATCCACCTCAATCAGCACGCCAAACCTGCTGATCTTCCTTTATTGCCCATCTCCTGCAATGGAAACATCAGTGAACCACCACGGAAGCTGAGTTTGCCTTAGAAAGTGCACCACAGCCTTTGCCACAGCCACTGACCTCTCCTTGATCAGTATTCCACCTGACTTTTCCATGGTCCCCTGTATGCACCTGCCAACAGTACAGTCAGTTATTCACTCAGCTGCCTCTCTTCTGCTTAAAGCCATCCAAGGATCTCTTTAGCATGTGCAGATTCTTGATTTTCATTATCTAGCTCAGCACATCTGGGACCTCCCCCGGTCAACACCCTATAGATATTATCACCCTAATTGTACCTTACGGCTCCCTAAGAACATTTATCTTGATCACCTTCTACCTTGGCACTTGCCTGCCTGAAATGTCTTTTTCCAATAAGCAAACTCCTATGCTTCAGGATCAGCTCCAGATTTGCCTCCTTAAGCCTCCATGCCCACAGCATGAGACACATGCCCCTTCATCTGTTATTCCCAAACATAACTATCATGACACCTACAACGTGTGTTTCCCTTTTTTAGTTTTCCTACTTCCCTAGTGAGTCTGTAGACCCTTCAAAAATAAGTAGCATTTTCATCTCTGAAACATCAGGGATAATCTTATAAATAATAGGTCTCCTTAATAAATGTTGATGAATGAATGTGTACCCCCTGATAAAGGATCCAAAGCCTAAGAGAGATCCTTCAAGAGAAATCTAAATAATAAAAAAGGAAATAGAAATAATTGTGCTAATGGCAAAAAGGAGGTGAGCCCACCAGAGTACACTTTTAGTGTCATCATCATGGCTTTTAATTCAAAGCAAACAAATTAAAAATTCCTCCATCCTAAATTATAGAGACTAAGAGAGAACTAGAAGTGTTTTATTTCATACAAAAAGATAACATGTAAACTAAATGTATAGGGGCTGGCACTGTGGCTCAGCGGGTAAAGCTGCCACCTACAGTGCCAGCATCCCATATAGGTGTCATTTCAAGTCTTGGCTCCTCTTCCAAACCAGCTCCCTGCTAATGGCCTGGGAAAGCAATATAAGATAGCCCAACTGCTTGGGCCCCTGCACCCACGTGGGAGACCAGGAAGAAGCTCCTGGCTCCTGGCTTTGGCCTGGCCCAGCCCTGGCCATTGTGGCCATTTGGGGAGTGAACCAGCAGATGGGAAGACCTCTCCTTCTCTCTCTCTCTCTCTCTCTCTCTCTCTCTCGGCAACTCTGACTTTCAAAAAATAAATATTAAAAAAAAAAAATGTACACACTCAACCATAGCTCCCTACTGATTTACATTTGAAAACAAAAGAAGTATTCCTTATTCTAACAATTTAAAGCATAATCATATTTTACTAAATTATATAAACACACATACTTACACATAGAGAAGAAAATAACTTGTGGGCAACACTCAGATACCATTCTGGCAATGTAATGTTGCTGGAAATTAATATGTTGTCAGTAAATTTAAGAGGGAAATGCTCCATCTTACAAGAAAAATGTTAATTTTTACCCAGAAATTATTCCTAAGATGGTCACTTGGAGCCATGTCCCATACAATTCTCACAGCTAGGCTCTCACTTGTCTGTCACCTTCCAGATATATCTTAGCTAAGGTGATTGAAAGGACTACAGTGAGAAAGAGTATGTTCCCCCTCCAACGGTGGCACTGCAATGCTCTTAATGGTTCTTCTCCACCCTGAGTGTATGCTGTGCTGGGCCCAGTAACTACCAGGACACACTCTGCCTCCCAATTCAATTTTGTGGGGTCAAAGCTTTGGACTCACATAGGCTGGGAACTGAACCTAAGCCTGTTGCTTTCCAGGCACTGGGATTCTGAGCACTTTCCTGAGCCTGTCTCCAGCTATACAACATGCAGATAGCACTCACCTATCAGATGAGGTGCAATGAGAACTTGCAAATCACCACCAGCTCAGACTCACATTAATTAAAATGAATGGAACTCTAAGAAAAAGAGATGCTGAAAGAAATATAAGGAAAAACAAAAAATCAGGAAGAATTATGATAAGTGAAGAACTGGGACAGAATCCAGCCTACTTGGAATCAGGACACCTTTCTGGAATCCTCTTTAGGGTTCCAATGATACTCTGGGGTGGGAGTGATGTGGAGTGCAGGGTGGGGAGTGGACACCTCCCAGAATTACATGCTATTATTACGACTACACTGTCATGGCAGGCATTTGGCATGGTAGTTAAGACACCTCTTAAGCATCGCATATGGGTCCTGGGCTCAAGTCCTAGCTCTGCTCCTTATTCCAGCTTCCTGCTAATGTGCACCCCGGGAGACAGCAGATGACGGCTCAAGTACTTGGGATCCGGTCATCCACATCAGAGACCTGGAATAAGTTCCATACTTCTGGCTTCCAACTGGCCCAGTCCCAGCTGTTGCAAGAACTTGAAGACTGAAGCAGCAGATGGAAGATCTCTCAATTCAATCTGGCTCTCTCGCTCTCGCTCTCTCTCTCTGCCTTTCAAATGCATTGATTAAATAAAATTTTACAAAAAAACTCATCAATTTCTATTTCACCCTTGTGAAGCCTTTAAAAATGGATTGCACTGTGATACTTCAGCCTCTGGATTCTCAATACTCAAGTAATTTTATAAAAGTAACCACAAAGCACAGACATTTGCTACACTTTAATCGCAAATGTTATTAAGCATCTAGTCCTCTAATGGGATTATGGCCTCTTCATTTTGGTTACTATTAATTAGAACACAAAGTTTTACACCTGTGTTCATTTTTATAGATCTATTTTGTAAAATCAAACATGCCTGAAGTTGATTGTATTAGCAGTCTTTTCATCACAAGCCTCAAGATTCCACACCTGTGATTAATTTACATCAGCACAAGTTGAAACATCGGCTTTTTGATCATTTGTGATGCAGCAACCCTTAAGAAGCAACTAACCTGACAATTAGCACAAAACATCTATATTTATCATCAATAACCCAAATTCCCTACTGGGCCAAAACTTCCAATGTGAAGTTAATTCTACATAGCAATATTAACAAAATTCTTATTTTTTTTAAAGATTTATTTATTTGAAAGACAGAGTTGCTGAGAGAGGTAGAGACACAGAGAGAGAGAGAGAGGTCTTCCATCCCCCGGTTCACTCCCCAGATGGCCGCAATGCCAGAGCTGCGCCGATCTGAAGCCAGGAACCAGGAGCTTCTTCCGGGTCTCCCATGTGCATGCAAGCGCCCAAGGGCTTGAGCCATCTTCTACTGCTTTCCCAGGCCATAGCAGAGAGCTGGATCGGAAGAGGAGCAGCTGGGACTAGAACCATATGGGATGCCAGCACTTCAAGCCAGAGTGTTAACCTGCTGCACCACAGTGCCAGCCCCAACGAAATTCTTATTTAAAGTGTGCTGCTGTCCAAGCAACAATTAAAGAGGAAATAATTTAAATATAAATGCATACCTATAATACGCATACTTATATAAGCATACATCTATAAGCACACATATATAAGCATACTTCAAAAAGTTCATGAAAAAATGGAATTAAAAGATAAGTTTTTTGGTGCAAAAAAATTTTGAAATCCATGCATACAAAGGGTCTTCAAACGGTTCAAAGAAAAAAAGTAATATAAAACATTATGCATGTATTGAAAAATAATTTGCATCAAAATAAATTTATCTTTTTTTTTTTTTTTTTTTTGACAGGCAGAGTGGACAGTGAGAGAGAGAGACAGAGAGAAAGGTCTTCCTTTTGCCGTTGGTTCACCCTCCAATGGCCGCTGCGGCCGGCGCGCTGCGGCCGGCGCACCGCGCTGATCCAATGGCAGGAGCCAGGAGCCAGGTGCTTTTCCTGGTCTCCCATGGGGTGCAGGGCCCAAGCACCTGGGCCATCCTCCACTGCACTCCCGGGCCACAGCAGAGGGCTGGCCTGGAAGAGGGGCAACCGGGACAGAATCCGGCGCCCCGACCGGGACTAGAACCCGGTGTGCCGGCGCCGCTAGGCGGAGGATTAGCCCAGTGAGCCGCGGCGCCGGCCAAATAAATTTATCTTTTAATTTCATTTTCCATGAACATTTTTGAAGTACTCTTGTACACATAGATACACAAATTCTTTGCCATACATTTCTACCCTTAAAAAGTAACTCAAGAAGAGTTAGAGGCTAACATTGCCAGGCATATATTTCTGCAGGTAGAAACAACACTAAAGCCAGTTAAACTTTCTCACTACAAGTTCTTCCAGTATCCAACGGTTAACAAACTAGTCTTCATGTAAAACAGATTGGCTTCCTGTACCCTGCAATCCCTGATGTCCAGTATATCCATTGGCTCAGCAGACTGGAGAGGAAGGGTAGGCAAGAATTACCCAACACATCGCGGCTAAAGCACTGACTGAGTCTCATGGTTCTCACCCTTGGCTGCACATCCCAGCATCCCGTGACTGATCTGTGGATCTGGAGGTGGGCTACTCCCCAGCTAGTAAGAAACAGCCATTTCCTTCAAGACTGCTTCAATTAAAAGATAGGACATGGAGACCAGTATTGTGGCACATCAGGTTAAGCCACCACCTGTAATACCAGCATCCCATACTGGAGTGCAGGATAAAGTACCTGCTGCTCTGCTTCTGATCCAGCTCCCTGCTAATGCACCTAGGAAAGCAGCAGAAGATGGCCCAAGTACTTGGGCCCTTCCTCCCTACATGGGAGACCCACAAGGAGTTAAAGCTTCTTGGTTTCAGCCTGGACCAGCCCTGGCCATTGCAGATATTTGGGAAGTGAACCAACAGAAGAAAGATCTTTCTCTCTCCATTTCTCCTTTTCTCTGTCACTCTGACTTTAAAATAAAATAAATCTTAGGGGAAAAAGGACATGAAAGTACAACATGAATATAAAATGGAAATAAAAACATTAGCAACTGCCCATGTTAACCATTTATATTGTCAACAGTTCTAAGAAAAATTCAACAGAGTTTCAGGTCACTTAACTCTAGTCCATTTCATAAACATTTGTGTCCCTGATGTTGCTTTTTTACTTTTGTAAATCCCACAAGGAAATGATAATCTTCTATAAGTTTTAGAATGGCTTCTTGTCTTAAATTGGCAGGAAGGAAAAGGCTAGCTTCTGCTAGTTTTAATTTTGAATGCATTAAGTATTGGGGGGAAATCTTAGATAATAGCTTTTAGAAAAACAACAGTTTAGCTGTTGCATGTACAGCCTTTTTGTTGGTTCTGCCAGCACTGCTGTGCAGTCAGGTTTATTTTAAGACAACACACACTAGTATAAATTCAACTGAGTCTCTTGGAACTTACCACCAGACTCAGATTGGTTTAACACAGCTGCGAGATGGCTTTCCATTGTTTCCTACTTTGTATATAGGAAGTGCATCTAGAAGCTATTTTATTTTAAATGCAATTTAGGATGAACTTTCCTAGCATGCATGCTCACATACATGTGCACACACATACCGAGATACTATAACTTCTATTTCTTTTTTTTTAAGATTTATTTTATTCATTTGAAAGACAGAGTTACAGAGAGAGGTAGAGACAGAGAGAGGTCTTCCTTCCACTGGTTCACTCCCCAGATGGCTACAACACCGGAACTGCAAAGTCAGGAGCCAGAAGCTTCCTCGGGTTTCCCACGCGGGTGCAGGGGCCCAAGGACTTGGGCCATCCTTTACTGCTATCCCAGGCCATAGCAGAGAGCTGGATCAGAAGAGGAGCAGCTGGGCCTAGAACCAGCACCCATATGGGATGTATGGAATGCTGGCGCTTCAGGCGTTAACCTGCTGCGCCACAGTGCCAGCTTCATATAACTTTTGAGTCATATAATAAACCCCTGATGCCTTCAGTAGAGACAAGATCCAATAGGTAAGGTAATTTTTAAAAAAAATTCCAGCAAATAAATGTGAATACTCCACAGAAGTAGGGCCACACCAGGGCTAGGGAAAGCTTCCATAGCTTCCATAGTGAGTATGTTCTTTCCATATAGGACGATGAGTGAAGTTTATTGCACATCAAAGAACAAGAATAGCAACAGAACTAAGTATCTCACATGCATTTAGTATCATTTGTCAAATACAGTATAAATTCATGAAGATAGATAGCAAATATATGTATAATGATACAATTGTATGAGTATATATATTCAGTACAAGCTATGGTGTGAATGTTTGTGACCCCACACAGAATTCTTAAGTTTAAAATTAATCACTAATGTGATGACATCAGGAGGCCTTTGGGGTGATCAGATCTTGATGTTTAACTGCTCTGCGTCCAGAAGAGTGAGAAACAAGTTCTGTTGTTTATACACTACCCAGTCTCCAGCATTTTGTTACAGCAGCCTGCATGGACTAAGACAAATCACATATACTGAACAGTGAGCTGAAAACCCTTAGTGAGGGACCCAGTGCTACTCCTTTAGGAAATCACTGGCTCTCCACCCTGCCCTGCCTATATTCAGTCACTATACCCAGCCCTGCTCACTGTGGGTAGAATCTTGCACTAAGTCACATGGCCTGAGTTAGAATTGCAGCCCTGTTACTGGCTAACCTTAAGGTCCTAAGCACTAACTTAATGTATTTCATTTCCTTCATGGCAAAGTGTAGAGAAAAACTGTGCCTGCCTTGACTTATTGTAACAGCTCCAAGCTCCATCACTGATAGGGATGCTCATATAACCATAATCATGGCATTGTGATACTCATTTCCTTCCATTTCTTGATCATTTTTACCTTCTACCAACTGACTTGTCTTGAATGCCCTGCTTTTCTCATCTGAAAAACATCATAGAATGCACAGGAGAATATGGTGCTGAATCGGCTCCAATATATGTCAAAACTTCTTTACCTCAATAATGAATAATAAATGACTTGGCAATATTCACAATGGACTATAACCTATCTCTGCCCCAGGGCAACGCTGAAAACAAATGGTAGAAGCAAGGATCCCGCAACCAGTGGAGTTTATGACAGAATGAAGGGAAACCTTCAGACCGATAAGCAGTAAACAGAGTCCACTCCCTCAGCATCATCTAGTAGCCAAAGAAAACTGAAAGCACATGGCCACCAACCACTTGGATACCTTAATTTAATACATGCTACTATTCGTCATGAATATGGATGCATGTCAGCATCCATCAAAAGCATGATGCAGCCATTTAAACCACCATAAAATGTAAAAGTGAAGACCAAAGTGTCACACCTGGAATTCACCCAAGTCCTTAAAACATATCAAATTAACGCAGTGATGGTCTGACACTTATAAAATGACAAGCTGCTACTCGCAAAACCCTGACATGGTAAAGGCCATTTGATATCTAATATTAATCATTGAGGAGTCATATTCCCTGTAAACAGGCTCTCTAGTTTACCATCAAATAAAAACTATAGCAGGAAAAGCCTAAAAATGCCTAACACAAAGGCTCCATCTAAAAAGGATACAGTTCGCCTTGGACCTTACTTTGCTGCCTTTGGTCACAAGAGAAGAAATCACGCTTGACATACTATGGCCACTGGCCACTTGGTACAGCCTGGGAGGAAGAGGTCAGCAGCTAGGAATCTCAAGACAGCTCGCAATTCACATGTAGTTTCCAAAAGTGAAATGCAAGTTGTACCAAAAGCATTACTTCTTATCCCCCCTACACATTTTACCCAAGTCTTCACTTCATGCTCAAAGTCCTCCCTTTCATGAGGGTAACCTGGGCAAGCCTCACACTCAGCCCAATTCTTCCCCAAGTGTTTTTCTCAAGATTCCCTTCTCCAGGGGTGCTTGATTACCCATCCGTGTGCTCCCTCCGTCCCCTAACATTGCCCACCAGGAAGTGATCACCACCCTATGACAACAGAAGGACTTTGTCCTCTTCAGCTCTGAGTCCCCTGGCCCTGGCAGGGTGCCCACCACAAGGTGCACACTCAAAGGAGTGTGCTGAAGAAAAACAAATGAACAGCTCTCCTCCACAGAGCTTTCTGCAGGTTTAGGCTTCCAGGATGTAAAAGCAGCATGTGCCCCGACCCATGCCACCAGCTTTCTGAAGGGACTAGACAAAGAGCACCCCATCTCCTCCCTGCAATTACACGCAGCGAATGCCAGGCTGCTGGTTCATAGCAGGTGCTCCATTCCAGCTGCACTCCCGAACAGAAGGAACAGACTGCAGCCGTAAGTTAGTTCATTCCTCGAGGTTTATGCTTCTTTCACCTGTAAAATGAGGACACCAACTTCCTAATATATGTAGGGTCTGTAGCACAGGATATGACACAAAAATAGACACTCGGATGTCTGTTCCCTTTTCCTTATATACTATGAATAAAAGTCAAAGTAGCTTACATTTTACATGCACAAATAACAGAGACAGAGCTAGGTAATGGGACTGTCTCTCTTTTGTATTGAGAGGGATGTTTTTCTAAATTTTCCTTCCCACTGGAGATCTACGGGCTACCTACCATAAGACAGTAAGACCATACTCCCAAAGTAAGGCCTCTGCACACAGCTGGACCCAGCCTAAGATCCAAGAACAGAATTTTACTCCAGAAAAGGGGCTCAGGAAGTACACACAGAATGAACCTTGACTCCCACTTTCCAATGTTTTATTCTGAAATAAGATGCTTTGAAAGTTTTTTTCCTACACATATTGAAGTTCAAAGATACTCAGCAGGCAAATTCAGTATGACCTCTGTGGTGACTGTTTTACCAAATTTTAAGGACTACAACCCTTGCACACAGTTTATAGAAACTGATGATTGCCATTGTCACAGACTTGAACCGATTCAGACAAAAGGGCTTAGAAACTACCAGCCACCTTCACTCCATGAGGAACTGGTAAGTTCTAATCAGATATGGCTCAGTTTCTGGAACACTGAGCATTGAGAGGGGGCTCATCAAGGAAAATGTACAAAAGGGGGAGGAAGAAAAGAGGAAGAGGAGAACAAAAGCACACCCCTGCCCCCTCCCCCAAGACAATCATTTAATGTGGACTCTTGACTCAGAACACTTCTGCCCCTCTTCGCAGCTGTTGTCTCCTGCAGTTGGCACGAGGCACTGCCAGTCTGGGACCGGTTTCCAGAGAGGACAGCATTGTTTTATTGGCTACTTAGGCAGAGCACACACCATTAATGGAGTTTTTATCTCTCCATTTTCCTGTCAGTGCAGAACCAGCCAGTCTGACTCTGTTATTATCATTAAGAAAGCTTTTTTTTCTCCCCTTCCCCACACATGCTCTTTAAT
This sequence comes from Oryctolagus cuniculus, assembly GCF_051225735.1. Taxonomy (NCBI): domain Eukaryota; kingdom Metazoa; phylum Chordata; class Mammalia; order Lagomorpha; family Leporidae; genus Oryctolagus; species Oryctolagus cuniculus. Next base: position 84,149,997 of record NC_142869.1, on the reverse strand, counting down.
CCAAACAACATCTGGGAACTTCAGCCTCTATCATATAAAAGGAAAACAGATTCAGAGGGAAGGGGTGGAGGCAGCCACACTGAACCACCATGAAATTCCAACAGGCTGACTTATCTCAACTCACCCCCTACCTCTCAAATGCTAGCCACTTCTTTTTTACCTGACATATAAAACTGCACATATGCATGGGGTACCACGTCATGTTTCAATACACGTATATTTTGTGTGATGTTCAAACCAGGGTCTCCTCCAACATCATTTCTTTATGGTGAAGACTTTCTAAGCCCTTTCTTCTAGCTTTTTCAAACAGCCCATAGATCCTTATTGTCACCCTACTGTGCTATGGAACACCAGAAGTTATTTCTCCTACCCAACTGGAACTTAGTACCCACTGAACAATCATTAAATGCTGAAGTCCTATTCACTCTGAAAGCAAGGTATTTTTCACATTGCTTTAAACTTCTGTTAGATCCTTGCTCTATGAAGGGAAAAAAATTCCATTTTGATATGTAACTCTTTTAAAAAAGAAAAGAAAAACAAAATTTTAGTAGCATTTTCCTAGACAGGAAATACAGTTAAGAAATAAATGTCAACAATAATATTTAGATGATTTTTTTAAAGAATGTATTTTTTCAAAAGGAAAAAATTAAAAAACCAGACCTTTCCGAGACATGACTAGTGGGTGCATGTCTAGTGTGCAAACTAATAGGAAAAACCTGGCGCCATGAAACCCGGAAAATATGTCCTCCTGTAACAGACAGCTGTCTCCTCTGTAGCTGGAGTGTGCATTTAGCTTAGATCATGCTCCGTGAGTCATGGAATCAACACAGGACACAGCCAGCCACACTGCAGATTCACACAGAAGAGCAGCTTCAATCACAGGGTTCCTCTGCCCATTCTCACCCATCTGGTAAAAATGCACAGCCTGGCTACTGCTCCACGGTTCCACCTGCCTCATGGGCTAGCCCATGCTGCCCCTTCCACACTATTCCAAGGCTAAATAGAACCCAGAAATTAAAGACCCCTATATACACGCGAGCCATCTACCTTGTGCTCACCCCGCACTCCTCTCCGAGTTTTCCACAGTACTCCACCAACAACCATCCTTGAGTTAGCAGGCAATTTCTTTACCAGAAATGCTCATAACCCAGTAGAAGACACAATCAGAACTGAACATCTGAGTGTCAGCAAAGGTTAATCATTTATTTTTAATTTTTTTTGTTCCATTCAGCAAAAACAGAGAAAATCACTAACTGTCTGAGCCACAGGCTCCTGCTCTCGGGAAGCCTTGCCTCAGAGCCCCTTGCAGTCTGTTGTTAATGACAGTCTCAGTAACCTGATCCTCTCACAGTGGGAGACTTGAGTAAGCACTGGCCTCTCTCTGGTCTCGCCTTTCTATCGTCCCACCCTGCAGGGCCAGCTGTTTCTGACAGCCAAATTGCTGCGTGCTAAGCAATGAATGCTGTCAGAGAAGGAATTTTCATTTCTATAATGCATAGGCCTCCATGGACAAATTATACAGCTTATGGTGCTGGCTGCAGGATGCTGCTCCAGGCTGGAAGTGCTGCCAAAATGTAGCCTTTCCTAGCCTCTCCCTGGTCCCGAGCTGACAAGATACTCACCCAAAATGAATCTGAATGGCCAGAGAGAAATGAACACATGTTTGCCGAGACAAACAAAACATATGTCGAAAATAGCCGTCCAGCTACAATCCTTGACATAATGGCAGACAGGGAAAGCTAATTGAGCTAATGTCACAGAGCTACCTAGCATGGCATCCATTAAGACCCACTGTAATTTGATACCCTGCAGTGTGCATCCCAAGGGCATTAGCAAAATCACTGGCTCCCTGCTTTGGGCGAGGAGGGCAGGGAGGTGCCAGACTTACCCAGAAAACACACCAAGAACTTACCATGTCTTGAAAACCAAGCAACAACTTAGGAGGTCCAAGAACAGTGCCCTCTCCTGATAAATAAAGCCCCCAGGATGTGCTTTAGGGAATCCTTTTGTAGGAGCTGTTTGCCTGCCCAGCTTCTCTCCATTGCCCTTGGAACCCCTGACCTTGGTCTAGGACAGAGGTCCTCCTAGTCTGAGTGCATGCTGAACTAGCCCCTAGTCTGAGGGGCTGTACTGAACTCTGGGATGGGATGTGACCTAGGCTCACCCAATCAGTGACCGCTGGGGTTTTACAGGAATGGGGGAATATGCCATAGCCATGCAGCCCCCTGAAGACTGGAGCCAACAAAGAAAGATTAAGGGGGGATATGGAGAGAAGGGGAAGATTACTGCTAAATGGCTGTGGAGTTTCTTCCTTGGAGTATGAAAATGTTCTACAATTGATTGTGGTGGTGGTGGTTGCACAACTAGGCCAACAAATACTCAAAACCACTGTACTCTTCAAATGAGTGAATTTTATGATATGTGAATTATATCTCAATAAAGCTGTCTTTAAAAGCAAATGAGGACAGGAAACAGTAGGGTCCCAGGGGTTCTGCTTGAGCCGTAGGTCATCCCAGACCGGAAACCTGCCTTGCCCTGCCCTGGACTCCCCAGAGGGCAGCCATCTGATGCCCTCTTTCTGAAGCCAGTCTGGGTTGAGTTTTCTGTCACTCGCAAATGTAAACCAACAGGTAAACCACCCTGACAGCCAAAGGTACCTGACCACATAAACAAAAAAAAAAATAGATTTGGGGTTACTTCCTGGGAAAATGCACCTTTTCACCTTTTCTTTCCAGTACCTGCACCTTATTTTTTTAAAATATTTTATTTATTTATTTTTAAAGATTTTATTTATTTGAGTGGTAGAGTTACAGACAGTGGGAGGGAGAGACAGAAAGGTCTTCCATCTGCTGGTTCACTCTCCAAATGGCCACAACAGCCGGAGCAGCGCCGACCAGAAGCCAGGAGCCAGGAGCTTCTTCCAGGTTTCCCACATGGGTGCAGGAGCCCAAGGACTTGGGCCATCTTCTATTGTTATCCCAGGCCACAGCAGAGAGCTGGATTGTAAGAGAAGCAGCCGGGACTAGAACCAGCGCCCCTATGGGATGCTGGCGCTGCAGGCGGAGGATTAACCTACTGTGGCACAGTGCCGGCCCCCGCTTGCACCTTATTAATGTGAGCTGAAATGTGAAAAAGGTCACCTGACTTTGGCCCCTTTTGCAAGGCAAATCTAGACCTGAATTCAATGATAGATCAGGAAGTTGAAGTTATAATCTGCATTTTTTAACTCCGTAGCGTGTGTGGCATTTAGAAAGTGGACACTAGTTAGGGAGTGGCCCATCTGCTCCAGGTCAATGAGGCCAGCTGAGGGAAGGGCCAGGAAACCATAGCAGGCCTGATCAGAGCCAGGGAGGGGCACACCTGCTCTTTCTGAGCAGTCAGGTCAGCCAAAGCACAAGCACCTGCAGGCTGCGAGCCGCCAAGGCCATCACGCGCTGCATCCTGCAGCCGTCCACTTTATCATTAACTACTGTCTGGCCAACAAGGGCAGGGTCCAGTTCAAGTACACCGAGAACTTTAAGGCAGCAGGCGTATCCAAAACCATGGTGGGCTCACAGCCACTCACTACAGACTATAAATATCTTCCTGGCTGCAGTCCCGACAGCAACCACAATTCCTGTTCCCCTGGTGGTAACAGAACTGCAAGACTTTTCCTGCAAGAAAATTCAGCACAACCCAACCAGGTATGGCAAAAGCATGAAATGTGCCTCAGAGCTGACTCAGTGCCCTGGCAAGCCTGGTTTCCCACCCCTCTCTTGTTCATGCTTGGCTCCTGATCACAAAGGCCAAAAGGGGGGTGCTATAGTTGAAAAGAACATAAATAAAATCCCAGGTGATGAGGCAAAAACTATAGAACATGCAGGCCTGAAATTGTGATAGGAAGAAAGCGTAGGAAAAAGGAGACCAACTCACTCTCAAACCACACCCTGCCAATCAGGACGACCACAGGAATTTCAAACCTGTATATTAGTTCTTTTACCTGCAGTTCTAAGGTGATGATATGGGAGTAAGGGGGGACCCGTCCTGACTACTAACTTGGGAGAAGCAAAGAGGAGCACAAGAAGGCACTGAGACGCTGAGACAGGAAAATCGTGTATAGTAGCTGCCCTCTGATCTCATTTCACTTCCAGGGTTTTAGCTACCCACTGTCAAGAATTAGTATTATTTGTCTTGATTCTCTCCAAAAGAGGAGAGGTCACATTCACATAATTTTTATTACAGCATATTGCTATCATTGTTCTATTTTATTATTAGTTGTCACTGTTAATCTCATTGTGCCTAATTTACAAATTAAACTTTATCATAGGTATGCATGCAGAGGGAAAAACACAGAATGCTTGTATCAAAGATTTGGTACCAACCCCAGCATCAGGCATCCATTGGTCTTTGTTTTTTTTGTATTTTGTGTGTGTGTGTGTGTTAAGATTTATTTACATATTTGGAAGAGCTACAGAGAGAGAGAAAGAGTCTTCCATCTGCTGGCTCACTCCCCAGATGGCCGCAACTGTCAGGCCTGGCCCGGGCTGAAGCCAGGAGCCAGGAGCTTCTTCCAGGTCTCCTACGTGGGTGCAGGGGTTCCAAATACTTGGGCCATCCTCTATGCTGCTTTTCCAGGCACACAGCAGGGAGCTGGATCAGAAGTGGAGCAGCCAGGAATCAAACTGGCACCCATATGGGACGCTGGCATCATAGCAACCTGTGGCTTTACCCACTATGCCACAGTGCCAGTGCCTCCCGGACTGGAGGTCTTGTAATGTATCCCCCATGGGTAAGAGGAACTACTGAAATTAAATGATCACAGTTACCTCTCTGCTTCTCAGGGACAGTAAAATGAATGCACGTCGTCCTCACGACTGACTGAGGTGGTTTAGTGGTTGAAGAACCGCTCAATTCCCTGAATCAAGGTCACCCTGCTTCTTTAGAGGAGTCATTCCATCGTGACAAAAAAAAGAGCAGAGAAGCCCTATGAATCCAGCAATGAAGACGACACTGAAAGTCTTTCGCATGCTGTCACCTCCAGCACTTGGCAGTGTGCTGGCATACACCGGGTGTTCCAGCATGTGAATGTGCCTCTTTCCCAACCAACTGCTTGACCCTTAGCAAAGGCCAAAGTCAGAAATAAACTGCACAGAGTACACAGTACAGTGGGCGTTCTGAACAGGACCAGGTTCCCAGCCTTCTGTCCCTACAGTCATTCATGCCCTCAACCAGATGTACTAAGCCCCAATGGAGAGCCAGGCAGTTTTAGGCACCAGAGGTATAAAAGCAAATGTGACCACATCTGTGCCCTCACAGAGTTTACCACCAGGCACTACATTCCACATGGTGTTCTTTCATGCAGCCAATCATCTACCTCCCGCTGTGAGACCCCCAAGCCTGCAAAAATTCTCTCCCTGTAAGAACTGTGCCTCTACACAGAGTTCCTCAATGCATGAGCCAATGGCATCTGGCACAAAATCAATACTCAAGGTCAGACAACGACATAAGTGACTCACTTCCTCTCACTTCATTCCCCTACCCTTTCCCCAAGACCTGAAAAGCCAGAGATGATGTGACACACAGAGGGACATAAGGAAAATCATTTTCATCCAAAATCTTGGGCAGGGGACTCTTCTAAGGCTCATCTACTATGACTTGGCTTCTTTGACTTGAAAACTGGAAAGTCAGTGTATGAGTTCAAGGTTTCCTAGTACAATGAACTAGGCTCTAGTATAATAGTCATATGATAGGGATAAACACCTCAGAATTTAATAGTCACAAATTATCCCCCAAAATATGAATTTCATGCTAATTAAATCACATTCAGAATTCTATCCTCTCATTGAGTCTAGAGGTAGAGGCCACGAACCAGGAGAAAGCTTCTTTAAAGGAAGCGTCATAGAGCTATCATAATAACACTTCAGATCAGTAAGAAAGCTATTAGTGTGCTGTCATTCATGTCTTTTTCTATCTAACCAAATAAATTCCTGACAGCCAGACTGTAATGACTGATGTATTCATTACTGTTTTGCCCAACACACTATGGTGTGTTTTCCAAATCCTACAAGTTAGTCTTACTGTGGATGAAATGGAAGCATTCCCTCATTATCACTAGTGTCCCTATTTTCTCTACAAAATCAATAAAAATAGCAGCCACAGGTAGGAGACGCTGCTATGCTAGCAATATACATGCATATTACCACAACCCCAAGATAGAACCATCATCTCCATGTTGCAGATGATAGAACTGGAGCTCAGAGAGGGTAAGGTGCCTAACACCAAGAAGCTGGAAAGTGGTAGAAAGGGGTTCAAACAACACCTGCCTGACACTGTAGGCCACTCTTACCCACTATGCTACAAATCTGTGTTCTTTTCCACCACCTCACAACAGAGGATTAACATGCCCTGTCAGGGCCAACCTTGCTACAGAAAGCTGTCACCATAAGTAAAGGCTACATTCCCCAGAGTCGAGCAGTTTTATTAGTATTCACAGATATAGTAAAACTCCAGATGAGAGGAGCATTGAACACCAGCTTAAAATTACCAAAACTTCTGAAAATCAGTCACCTTCAAATGTTTAGCACAAAAAATATTATAGTACCACCTGAACTTTAATAGGGTTAGAGTAGTCAAAAAAAGATTGAGATGAAAGAAAAAATAAATAAATCATCAGATAACCTTGAAATTAAGCCAAATGAAGGAAAGAAATTGGGAAAACAGCCTATGACCTGTGCTCCTTGGTAAGCTCTAAAGAGCAGCTGTGACAGTGCTGGCACTGTGGCATAGCTGGTAAAGCCATAGCCTGCAGTGCAGCCATCCCATATGGGTGCCAGTTCAAGTCCCGGCTGGTCCACTTGAGACCTGATATTGCCTGGGAAAGCAATAGAAGATGGCCCAAGTCCTTGGGCCCCTGCCCCCGTGTGGGAGACCCAGAAGAAGCTCCTGGCTCCTGGCTTCAGATTGGCACAACTCCGACTACTGCAGCCATTTGGGGAGTGAACCAGCGGATAGAAGACATCTCTCTCTGCCTCTCTGTAACTCTGCCTTCCAAATACATAAATCAATCTTCAAAAAAAGGAACGAAAGGAGCAGCTGCACATAAAAGGGCAGACAAAGGAGAGCCTGTTGGGAAGATGACACTGTGAAGCCAGCTCCTATGGAAAGCAAGGCTGGGAACTGCTTTCCCCTGCATTCAGGGAGATCAAGTGCAGGTGCCTACAAAAGTGACTGTGGGGCTTGTGAAATGCACTAGAAAGAATTCCCAATAACAGTGACAGATCTGCCAATAGGCCTCCAAATGTTACCTGGCAAACCCAGGGTGCCCACTAGGATGGCACTTTCCTACAGAGGCTTTGCTCTACTCTCCCCCAACTACTCATTTAAGGTTCCAGAGAAATGAAAAGCAGCTAGTTCCTGTTCCTCTAAAAGAAGAGGGCCAGAAAGTAACAAACACTCGTGGTGAACAGTCACCAGCTCTATTTCATCATGCCACTTTTCATTTTACTCAGAAATTTTTTTACAAATGTCAGACATCTAAGAAACACTTCTTCAGCACCACACGGCTAAGGATGCAGTGCACCCTACTAGGAACTGAGGGTTGCACAGCAAAAGAAGCCCTCTTGACCTCAGGGGTTTATAGTTTGGCCAAAGAGGCAAGAATTAGATGAAGATACTAGGATAGAGGTGATGGAGTTCGAGTAAATCACAAAGGTATGGCAGCAGTCAACAAGTCAAATAATCCATGGCTGCTGTATGCGAGGGTGTAGTGTGCTAAACAGTGCTCATCCTCCCGGCATCTGTCCTAATCCATGGAAACTGCAAGTGTCCTTTGAAGAGGCAAACAGTGAAATTTAACTTCAGAGAGGAGCTGCCAATGGAATTGTCAACGGCAACCGACAGTGTTGAAATAACATGCTTTGAAGATGGAAGAAGGGGCCCTGAGACAAAGGAAGTGGATGCCCACCTGAGAGTGTCCCAAGCTGGGAGCGAGTACAGCTATGCTGTTTCAAGGTCATCAGTGTGCTGTGATGGGGTACAGAGGCAACAGTACAGTCAGTTCTGTGTTCCCCCCACCGCATCTGAAATTCAGATAAGCCTTTCTCCCCCCAACCCCACCAAAAAAATTCTTCCTGAAATGGCTCCTCCTTGATTTCCCCTTTGGCTCATCTATGCTGGTCCCATTTAATTCTTCCAAAGTTCACATTCAACATCCCAGCTTCTTTTGCTTTAACAATTCCTAGTTCATTATTCCAACAAAGACCCCGAAAGCCCAAGTGGATGACTGGCATCTCGGATGGTTCCACACCCTATAAACACAGTCTTGACTCCGTGTATGTAATGGGATGATTCCAGGACCTCCCTCAGATTCCAAAACCATAGGCACTCAATCCGTGCCATAAAATGACACAGTGTTTGTATATAACCTACACACATTCTCCTGTGTACTTTAAATCATCTCTAGATTGCTTATAATATCTAACACAACATAAATGCTGTATAAACAGCTACAATACTGTGTTGTTTAGGGAATAATGACAAGAAAAAAGGTCTGTATGTGTTTAGTGCAAAGACAATTTTTCCCCATATTTTTGATCAATAGTTGGCTGAATCCATAAATGCAGAATCCAGTCTTAGAGGACCAACTGTACTGCTTTTTCCTATCTATACATACTTATGATAAAGCTTAATTTATGAATCAATCATAGTATAAAAGTAACAATAATAGGAGCCAGGGTTGTGGCATAGAGGATAAAGCTGCTGCCTATACCCATCTCACTTGGGTACCAGTTCATTTCCCAGTTGCTCCACTTCCTTCCAGCTCCCTGTTGATAGCCTGGGAAAAGCAGCGGAAGATGGCCCAAGTATTTGGGCCCCTGCTACCTATGTGAGAGACTCAGATATAAGTGCCTGGCTTTGGCCTGGCTCCTGGCTTCGGTCATCTGGGGAGTGAACAAATAGATAGGAATCTTTCTAACTCTTTCAAATAAATAACCTTTTTTAAAAAGATTAACAACAAAATAGGACAATTAGAACAATATACTGTAATAAACACTTCTGTTCTGAAGATATCGTTAAGGAAAATAAAATAACAGTGCATGTGATAATGGAGATGGCTACTGTGTGACTAACGGGTAGGCAGAGCATAGAGTATGGATATGCTAGGCAGAGATGATTCATATTCCAAGTGGGACAGAGAAGGAATGCACGAGATCTCATTATGCTACTCAGAATGGCACACAATTTAAAACGTATGAATTATTTATTCTGTAATTGTTTCTTAGTATCTTCTGACCACAGTTGACTATAGATAACTAGAACCATAGATAATGGGGACTACCATATCCCCATATACCATACAAGGGAGCCAAGAGAATCTAATTTACCCATACATGATCTTGTTCCAGAAAAGTTTAATAAGAAGCTGTCTGGGGTGGGTGACGTGGCACAACAGGTTAGGCCACCACCTGAGATGCCCACATCCTAGAGCGGAGTGCCTGGGATCAAGTCCTATGTCCACTTCTGATCCAGCTCCCTTCAAATGTTCTTGAGAAGCAGCAGACGATAGCCCATGAACTTGAGTTCACGCCAAGCATGTGGGACACCCAGATGGAGTCCCTGGGTCCTGGATCTGGCCTGGTCCAGCCTCAGCTGTTACAAGCATTTGGAGAGTGAACCAGCAGATGGAAAAATTCTTTTTTTCCCCATCCTCCTGTCTGTCTGCATCCCACCCTTCCTCTCTTCCTCTCTATCTCAGTGCCTTTCAAAGGTAAACAAGACACAATCCTTACCTTCAAAGATTTTATCAGTCTACCAAGGAAGGAAAAAAAATCACAAACACAATTACAAACAATAATGAATAATGGTAAGGGGACAAAAAAGAGGCAGAAACTGATTTTAGCCAGGGGATGAGATACGACAGAGGCTGCCTACACAAAGAGATGGCATTTGAATGGCAGGAGGACAGGGAGAAGCTAAAGAGGAGCGGCTGACAGGCACAAGGCCTCAGACACAGAAGAATACAGAACAGTCTGGGAAACACAGGCTGTGGAATATTTAAAACATGTCCCCCAAATTCTCTGGCTGTCTTCCCATCCAGAAGTGGGCTCTACATCCCCTCCTCTGGAATCTAGGCTCTGTGACAGCTTCAACAATAGAATATGGTGGAAGTGAACTTGCAGCAATTTCTCAGGACAGGTTTTAAGACACTGGTGGCTTCCACTTCCTGTCTCTTACTAAACTTGCTCTTGGAACTCAGCTGCCATGCTCTGAGGAAGCTCAAAATAGCCCATGCGGAGAGACCACATGTAGGTGTTTCAGCTGACAGCCCCAGCTGAGCTCCCAGCCAACAGCCAGCAACAACCGCCAGCTATGTGCGTGAATGAGCCTTCCGATGATTCCAGCCCCCAACCTTCAAGTACTCCCAGCCGAAGCCCCAGACACTGCGGAACAGAGACAAGCTGTCCTTGCTGTGCATGCTCCAAATCCCTGGCTCACTGAACTGTGAGCACAATAAAATGGTGGCTGTTCTCCACACTACGTGTGGGGCCGTTTCTAATGGACCAATGGGGAACAGCAGACGGTCTGAGTGGGCTACTGTCAAGAGCATAAGAGGAAGTGGCAGAAGACAGCAATAGAGGGGTGCACAGCGTTTGACACAGCCATCAAGATGCCACTTAGGATACCCACATCTCATACTGGTATGCCTCAGCTCAGCTCCACTCTTTTTTTCATAAGATTCATTTTATTTATTTGAAAGATAGAGTTAAATAGAGAGAGGTAGAGACAGAGAGAGAGAGGTCTTCCATCCAGTAGTCCACTCCCGAGATGGCTGCAACAGCCAGAGCTCCACCAATCCGAAGCCAGGAGCCACGAGCTTCTTCCAAGTCTCCCACATGGGTGCAGGGGCCCAAGCACTTGGGCCATCTTCTACTGCTTTCCCAGGCCATAGCAAAGAGCTGGATCAGAAGAGGAGCTGCTGGGACTAGAACCGGCACCCATATGGGATGCCAGTGCTTCAGGCCAGGGCTTTAACCCACTGCGCCACAGCGCTGGCCCCAGCTCCACTCTTGATGTTAGCTTCCTGCTAATGCACACTTTGGGGACAGCTCAAGGCTGGGTCACTGCTCCCCTTATGGGGGCCCAGACAGAGCTCCAGGCTTCTGGGCATTTGGAAAGTAAACCAGCAGGTAGGAAGTCTTTATTTATTCTATCTTTCTTTCACTGCATCCCTCCATCCCCCCCCACTCTCTCTCTCTCTCTCTGCCTCTCAAATAAATATTGTTTATAATTACATTTAATAAAAGAAGGTAAGCACAGAAGAGTTTGAAAGAAGATGCCCTGGGGCCAGTGTTGTGGCTCAAAGGCTTAAGTTTGTCACGTGCAATGCAGGCATCTGTTTGGGTGTAGGTTCAAGTCCCAGCTGCTCCACTTCTGATCCAGCTCCCTGCTAATGTGCCTGGGAAAGCAGCAGAAGATATATCGTCCAAGTACTTGGTCCTCTACCATCCATGGGTGAGACCAGGATGAAGTTCCAGGTTCCTGGCTTTGGCCTGCCTCAGCCCTGGCCATGGTGGCCATTTGTGAAGTGAACCAACAGATGGAAAATCTCTGTCTTTAACTCTGCCTTTCAAATAAATAAATCTTAAAAAAAAAAAAAAAAGAATTGGACATTTCATTTTAAAAAAAAAGATGCCTCATATCTTAAAAAGGCAACCTAAGCAGTTTATAATTTCTTCTATTGTATCAGTGGTAGGCAGTTGATTATTTGAAGGTCAAAGAATTCTATGATCAGATTAGTAAGACGGTATTTGCAGCCATGCACCAAGTTGGAAGGGGGTGGATTTTCAGCAAACTCAAAGAAACACTACAACAGTAGTGAGCATAGCTCACATCACTGTACCCATTTTACAAATGAAGCAATTTGAGAGGATAAGATAATGCTGAATAATACGATGCTTAATCCAACATTAAAAACTATCAGCTTTTCCTTCAAAGTATGTCCTGACTCTCACCATACCTCTCATACCTCTAAGCCTGGCCCTAGCAACCACTGTGTGTGTGTTTGTGTGTGTGTGTGTGTGTGTGTGTGTGTCTCCTGGACCAGAAGTTATTCAAATTTACCTTCAAAATTTAAATTTCTGCCCCATAATGGACCAATACTTCTTCAAAATACCCAGTGGGTATTTCAGTGGGTTGAGAGCACTGATCATATGTTTAGTCAAAGCAACGCCAAACTGCCCTAACAGTCTCCAAACACATAATGGTGATTCCTATGTTTATCACATTAGAGATGAAGGATGAAGAGATCTCAGGGCAAACACTGTGAAATATTGTTTTCCCTACAGATGTACATCTTTAGGATCTGTATTCCTGGAAATTCCTGAAATCATAAATTACTGTCGAAATACCTCCAATATTCTTCACTCAGTATTATGAATACCTCTTTAAAACCACTTAATAAGTAGGAAATGATAAAGTTAGTAGTACTTACCAAAACTATGGCTTACAGGAAATATTCAAACACTGGGAACTACTTGCAAACATTTCTGTGTGATATTTTAAAACCTAGCAAGGCTAGTAGCACTGCACTGGACCTCATGTCAAACCTATCAATGTAAGTAAGGACTTATTTTGTTTCCAAACCCCTACGCCTTGGAACAATACTCAAAGGATTTTATAAAAAAACACTCTACAATAAGTTTATTAATATTTACTTTATTTTCAAGAATGACTCATTGTTAGCAGCAGACAGGGCCAGGAGCATAGACGTATAAGCTGGCAAGAGCAACAAGGAAGTCTAACTGGTTAAATTGTGACCACTTCTCTCCTTCATGCTCCTCTTTTGATTCCCGGAATAGTCGACCTTAACCTTCTATTCCATGTGTCAGCATTTCCTGCTCTGACTTTCAACTTGAAGTCAGTAGATTCCTGAGAGCCAATAACATCTCCATGTTGACTGTAGTTACTAGCTACTGTATCAGACAAATGCAAACACCGAGAATCTTGGAAGAAGCAATCACAGAAAACTGCAAATTTTAGGGGGCAAGGAAGTCAGCAGAGAACCAAGTTAGAAAGGATCAAGTGATCAATAGGAGTTTCAGAAAAATTAAAATAAGGGAAAAATGCCAAGAGATTTTGTAGACACGGACCAGCACCCGAGGCAAGGCTGAGGATCAGATTTTAAACAGAAAACGATCATCTCTGGGAACCCCAGCAGTAAGAGCAAGTCATGCAAGATTAACCCAGTCTCTTCCAATAAGATTCCTCAACTGGCAGTTCAGGGGAATACACACATCTACACGTTACCAAGCATTTGACAAAACTGTTTATGAAATAACTATCTGTGGTCAAGATAGACAAAATGTTAGACAAGATCAATTAAGTTGGGACACTCAAAGGGTGCTATTTAGGAAGACCTGCTATGTTCCCTAAAACAATGAAGACGGAATGCAACACCATGAACAGTCTGCTGCCTTGATCAGCACCTGACAAACTGAAAACTAACCAAGTTTCACGTAAGGCCCAGTTCGCAGGAAGGAGAACCAAGGGTGCGGGCACAAGTAGACAGTAGCGGGGGAGGGAGACAGAGCCCAGTAGCAGCATCTACGAAACACTGGAGAAAGTCAGCTGGCAGCCATGCAGTAAGGAAGACAATGTGGCTCTCTCAACACAGGAGGAAGCAAAAACTTAGAGAAAAGCCAGACAGGAATATGGAAATCAGCTTCAGATACTGAGTTTTAAAGGCTTTTGTTTTTGTTTTGTTTTGTTTAAAGATTTTATTTATTTCAGAGGCAGAGCTACAGACACAGAGAAAGAAAGGTCTTCCATCCGCTGGTTCACTCCCCAAATGGCTACAATAGTTGAAGCTGGGCCGATCCGAAGCCAGGAGCCAAGAGCTTCTTCTGGATTTCCCACGGGGCCCAAGCCCTTGGGCTATCTTCCGATGCTTTCCCAGGCCACAAGCAGGGAGCTGGATCAAAAGAGGAGCAGCCAGGACACGAACCAGAGCACATATGGGATGTTGGCACCACAGGCGGAGGTTTAGCCCATTACCCCACAGTACCAGCCCCAAAGATTTTCAACCAATGAAAATTGGAGTAACTATGTGAGCAAGTTGGTGATGACCACTAATAAGCTCTGAAGATATTCTGCTTATAAAAAAGAATATTAGCGGTGACCATAAAAATTCTAATCCCAGAAAAACAGTATTATACTCTATGCTGTGTGGCCGGAAAGAGAATAATTACAATCAAAGGATAAACAAAAAACTAATATAGACATACACACACACACACACAGGCCTTCTGACAGTCACAGGCATCCAAAGGCAGAGTAGGCTCTCAGTAGATTCTGTATCCTTTAACTCTAGAATTTCAATGAGGCTGAGAGTTCACCCAGAGGGTTCAACGCAGAGCAACCATGACTATCACCTCAAAGACCACTGGGTGAGTCGCAAACACTCAGGACACACATGCATTCAATCCCAACCTGGCACTTGGGAGGTACCTCAGAAACATGTAATAAATGAGAACAACCTCAGAAGAATATTGGGGGAGAAAGCTAGAATGTTGTTTTGCAAAAGACTAGGAGCTGGAGAGGCAACAGCAATGACTGTACACTTGTTTTATTGAAACGCTTCCTTGGAAAGTGGGTTGTGAAAGCTACGGGATTCAAAACATTTTGCTCAATGATAGGGAATTTTAGTTCTATTTCTAAGCTAAGGGGACAAGCCAATACAGAGACCACAGTGGAGGGAGCTGGAAGAAAAGGACAGAATTTCAAAACTAAAAGGGAAGACTTCAGTATCAAAATATCAGGCATGGAGTTAGTGCTGTATAAGACATTTAAGACACATGTTTACTTATACAAGAAAAGTATCAAAATATTCTGTTTAAACATTTATTTCAACACACACAATTAGGTACCAATTGTATCACAAATACTGTGGTCTACCAAAGTTCTATAGTCTAAATGACATTAATTCACAATAAACAGAGCTGGAGTAGAACTCCTAAAACCACACACACACAGTTCCTTTAAAACAGTAGAAAGGTCATACTTTCAAAATTAGATGAAGTAGGGGAAGGGGACCAACAGATTTAAGCCTTAGGTATCAGGTACTGAGTACCAATAACTGGACTGGACCAACATGTTGAATCAAAGACAGTAAAAAGACCAAAGGCATCAACAGTGAACAGCATTAGTGGATTACTTTAAGAAAAGGTTAAAAAAAAAAAAAAAAAAGTTGAGATGTCTGTGGAAGAAAACTCTCCCATAAAACTTACTGTAGTTAGTGATAGCCTAATAATCACAACTCAAAGCTAGATTTTTTTTAAGTTGAAATGAATAGTTCCAGGATCAAACATTTTCAAAACCAGAGTAGCCAAATTATTGTTACCCACTGGAACTTATAACAGCCTTCCTCTTCCTAGTTTCAAAGTTATCAACAAGATAAATATATTATACTGGTTCTGCTCAGGCAGCCATAACAAAAGGACACAGACTAAACATTTTTAACGATAGTTTATTTCTCATAGTTCCGTGCCTGGAAGCCCCAGGTGAGGGTGGGTGTCAGCACGGTCAGATTCTGGTGAGGGCTCTCTGCCTGGCTTCTCACTGTGTGGTGTCTCTTCTTACAAGGGCATTAATCCCATCGTGAGTCCCACCCTCCTGACTTCACTCCTCCTAAGTACCATGGCAGTGGGCTCAGGGCTTCAACACATGAACTGGGGGAGTAGGGACACAAATTCAATCCATACCACAGGTGAAGAGACACAATTTCAAAGGATCGTCTTCAAAACTGCTGCCAGTGATTATTCCAAAGTCCAAATCAAAACAGATCCCTTTCCTGGCTTCATGTCCCAACTGCTAGCACAGCTTGGGAATAAGATCTGAGCTGTTTGGCATATGATGAGAAGTCTTCATGATACAGCTTTACCCGCCTCTCCAGTCTTAACATCGATTCCCACAGCTATCCTAAGCACTAGTTCCTAGCATGCGCTATGCTCCACTCTTCCTAAGCCTTCTACCTCTGCTCTGAATGCTTCCTCATAGAATATCCTTCCCTTTACACTGCCAGGCTAACTTCCACTTAATCTCTTTTTTAAAGATTTATTTATTTATTTGAAATGCAGAGCAACTGAGAGATAGAGAGAGAGAGAGATCTTCTGTTCACTGGTTCACTCCCCAAATGCCCACAATAGCTAGGGCAGAAGCCAGGAGCCTAGAATACTATCTAGGTCTCCTCTGTGGGTGGTAGGGACCCAAGCATGTGGGCCATCTTCTGTGGCTTTCCCAGGCACATTAAAAAGGCACTAGATCAGAAGTGGAGCAGCCAAGATTTGAATACACAATTCAACATGGGACACTGGCATTGCAAGTGGCAGCTTAACCTGCTGCAATGACAACACAGGCCCCTTCTGTCCATTTAATCTTAAAGTGTGCTCTTAACATCTCCCTGGGCCAGAACCTTCCCTACATCCTTATCCTCCAAGTGGGTCAGGTGCACCCCCTCTGGATCCCTGCTACCCATTCTACATACCTTCTGCTCTTTGCCAAGCCATAATGCAACCACTGATGTGTGTATTGCTTTTACTCTGTGAATTCTCCTGACCCCAAAAATTGCACCTGTGATTCCCGTATCACCAGCACAGGATCTAACACACAGTTGCTATTCAAAATATATAAATATATTCAAAATATATAAATAGATAAGTAACAGAAAACATACCAATCAATCAAATAGACCCTTAAGGGATTTAAGACCAAAGAAACAGATACACTTTTTATTTCTAACATTTTGTACTCATCTCCCCCAGACTTTATTCCGAGTTAGTTATCCCCTTGGATTTTCACATATTTGGTGATTATTTCAGTCCCCAGCAAAACAAAACACAACCCAGAAACCAGTGAGAGATCAAGTACAATGACAGAGCGAGGGAATGATGGTGCTTTCCCACTGAACTGGCACATCCAAAATGCACAGAGGTCTCACCTTAGCCATAACGCAAACTTTACACTTTCCCAACACTGCAGACCAATTTATCACCTTTTGACATTGTTCATGAATGCCAGTGAACATCTGACAGCCCCTCACAAAGGAAAACTCTGCCCACTCAGACTCACAGATGGCATTTTTAGGTATTAAATCAAGGAAAGCACCTCCCCTTCTCATCAGAACTTGCCCTCCTTGTCAGAAATATCCACTTCACATACAAGAGTTAGAGCAACTGTGGGAAGTCTTGGGGGAAGCACTTTATAAACCGTAAAGTCTGCTACAAATGCCAGCAGTCATTTCTGTCTGTTGCACACTTGCCAGGCCCCTGGTCCGTCAGAGGAGGGAGGCTGACTCAAGTGGAAGCAAATGACTTTATGCTGTCTGACTCAGATTTTGCCTTCTTTCCTCCCAAGAGAAACAAGCTCCTAATGGTACATTTTTTGATGACCAAACATTAACTCATCCACTTAGATCTCTCCAATGACCAAAAAGTTCTTTGCTACACAGGGATCAGGGTGTTAAAATTTTAACATAAGTGCAAGAAAAAGGAATCACCTTTTTATTCTTCTCCCTCAACCTACAACATTCTAAAAAGTAAAAATATGAATTTTAATGTAATCTGAATTACAAATTCCTAGACATGAATCTCCAAAAGAGACTCACCCTACCAACCCTTAGGTGAAGTACAAAAAGCAAGAGACACTGCGTTTTTGTCCTGTGGCTATAATTAAGGTTGAAAAGCGCCTTCAGTTTTCCCCTTTAAAGACATCATCAGATCTGGATGCCTCCTTTCTCATCCTCATATCCCCCGATGTGCTCTTTTAAAACTATCTCCACACATTTCCACTTTCCCTTGAGCGACTCCCTCCTGCTTTCAACCGTTCACCACTCAAAACCACTCCTGTCCTAAAACTTGCTGATCCCATTCCTTTATTCTCTTTGATCATTCCCTTCTCCAAACTGTAACACCATATTTTTAATGACTCGTGGGAAAGATCATAAAAAAATAGCCTAAAAATTGACAGTAGTCCACTCTGATAAATTAGAGAATGTATAGGACAAAGCAACACTTCCGCTGATTCAACATAACAGGTATCCGTTGAGCCTCTTGTAGTGGTTAGGAAAGAGGAGCTGCACTGGCTCATGGGCTCTGTGAGAGGGCTGGTTCATCACCGTGCCCCTCACAAAGCTCTTCAGAGTTATCTCACACTCAGAGGAGGGCACCTCCGGAGTGCAAAGAACTCTGGGCCTCTTCCACTATTGGTCATTGCTGATATTAAAATATAAAGAAGTGCCAAAACAGGGTGGCAAAACTGTGTACATTTTAAATATTGACACGACATGCCAGGCAATGCTACTGGACTGGTCTAGAATGATTTCATGATCCTGAAATGGCACAGAAGGTCAAGGTTCTAGGATCCACGACGCCCTCTTTCAATCCTGTTGATATACTTCTGGGTCTCTCCCATTCAAAGGTAATGCCAAGATTAATGCAAAGCCCCTTGGAAACGTGGGCCAAAGCAGCCTCCTACCCACCATCTCCAGGTGCTAAGTAACAGTATGAGAAATGAGTCGATAACCAACCCAACAATGAAAACATGTTCTCTTCTGCCCTCAAGGAATTTATAAACTAGGGGGGGGGGGGACAGAAACACCCTCTTCTCCACTATAATTAAGAAACAAAAAACAAAAAAACACTGCACTGGGAAGGCCAGGAATGTATCTGTATCCATCACTAAATTGTTAACCATCAGCAAGTGCTCTTTAATGTATTTAAACTTCAGGGTTTCCTTTTTTCCTGTACAATGGAATAATGTGATTCCCTGCCTTGCATCCTGCATAAGATTATTAAGACAATCACACAAGAAGGTGTTGCCTGAACAAGATGCAAAGCCCTCCACAAACATGAGCTATATAGGACTGAACACTATATAGGCTGAACACTTAATTACACACTGCCTTATCAACCTCTTAACAAACTCTGGTATTTACAAACATGCAGAAGTTGGGATTGTTGTATGGAGGGAATAACAAGGAGGTTTTGAAGGAAGGGGAGAAAAAAAAAGTGAATGGCTATGATTAGAAAGTAAAGCAATTTTATGGAACCCTAGCAAAAGCTCTAGCAATTTTTCTATGTGCATCTGAATATTCCTTGTCATGCTTATTCCTTGTTGAAATAACTTCCATGAGTAACCAGAAGATGACTACTCCCCAAAGAAACCCTGATTTAGTCTCTGAGTCCTTGCACTATCCCAGGCTTTTTCTTCCAATTAAAACTTCCTGAGGAAAGGCACTTGCTCTGAGCATCTCCTTCTTGTTAACCCATTGCAATCTGTGGTTTCCTCCCTCACACTAAACCTACACAAACATTACTAATGATACCAATACAAACTGCGCTCCTGTGCCCTTACCCTGCCTGGTTCCCAGGAGTGCCTGGGGAGCATCCCTTGGTGCCTCAGCCCACCTTTCGGGCACAGCAGGGCCTCTTCTCTCAATCCTTCCCCAGGCACTCACCCCTCAGAACCAGAGGGCAGCTCCATCTTCTCCCCTTCCTCCCCAACACTCTGTCTGATCCCCGCCTGAGCTACATGGCCACCTGGACCAGAAGAGGAGCTCACCTGTCTAACTCAGCCCTTTCCTCTGGGCTACCAATTCCATTTGCTTCTGACTACCCACTGGGAGGGTCCACCTGCCCTTCCCAATGACTCTCAAACCCACTTGTCAAATGGAGACTCACCTACCTTCCAGCATTCCCTACTGCTCCCTACTGAGGTGCGTCTGCCACCTTCCTCCAGGTGGACTGCAGTAATCACCCTCATCTCCTCTACACCCCACCTGAAACATCGGGTCAGTCACCATATCTCAACAGCTCAACATCTTCATCAGCCTCTCCAGCCAGAATGTTCCCCAAATAAGCTTTTCTTCCTCAACTTTTGCTCCAACAACTGCTCCCCCAAGCATTTCCTAAATTATGGAGCCATTGTGGTCCCCCAACATACTCTGTGTGCTTCTTTGACATTTTTCATTTCTAATGGCTAACATTTTTTCTATTATATATGATATTTCTAAACAATTTGAAAATCCATGCAATAGTGTTTCCATATTATCCATTTTCCAATAACTTTTTGAAGAACCTTCACATCAAAATAAGCTCATAAATCGCATATCAAGGCAATATTTCCACAGGTAAAACTGCTTTGAATACATTTTCAGAGACAGTAGATTAACATGGAATCTTTTAAAAGACTGACCCCAGGGGCTGGTGTTGCCGGCATCCCATATGGACGCCAGTTCAAGTCCCGGCTGTTCCACTTCCAGTTCAGCTTCCTGCTAATGCACCTGGGAAAGCAGGCAAAGATAGCCCAAGTCCTTGAGCCCCTGCACCTATGTGGGAAACCTAAAAGAAGCTCTTGGCTCATGGTTTCAGTCTGGCCCAGCCATGAATGTTGCAGCCATCTGGGGAGTGAACCAGCAGATGGAAGATCACTGTGTGGGTGTATGTGTGTGTGTGTGTGTCTCTCTCTCTCTCAAAACTCTGCCTTTCAAATAAATAAATACATCTTTTTAAAAAAATTCAACCCCATACAGAAGCTATGCCCTAGACCACTTAACCCCAAACCTTATGGGGTGGGCAGAGGGGTCAGGTCCGGATGCTCCCAAGCTGCATCTAAGGAAGACAAGCTTGGGAACCAGTGCAACAGAATGAGCCTGAAACAAGTATATAAGGGAACAGGCTGAGCCCACCTAAAGAAGATGAAGTAATAGGAATGGTATTCAGGAAGGGCACCAAAACTTCCCCAGCACACCTAGGACTTCAGCAGTGAAAGTCTGGCATCCCAGGAAATCCCTCAGTGCTGGGAAACTCCAACAGCTGTTCCCCCAACTCAGATCAGGTGACGTGTCGGAAATTTGGAAAGCATTACTATTATTTCCAAATCTGCCACTCTTCCTGGGGTGTTCACAGCGGAGAGGCTACAAAGGACTCCACTGCAGAGTAAATCTGGAAGACCCCAGGGATGCACAAAAAGACATGACTAAGTGATGGTTCTCCTAACTATAGATTTATTTATTTGAAAGGAAATAAAAGTGAATGGTTTTCCTAAATGCCAACTTCTCATGACTTCCATTGTACTATATTTTACACTGAAAGAAAGATAGGACGTTTTGCATTTCTCAAACTTATTTGAGGACATTTTTTGGAGAAGCACCTTAAATATGATTAATAAAGTTTCTAGAAACATTCTTGATCCACGTTGCTCTAGTACTTCAAGGCAAGTTTAGGAAGATCTAAATCTGATGTTATTTCTTCATTATCAACTGTGTCCTTTAAAAAAAATGTTGAAACTGCTTAGCAGGTGGTACATTTCCCAACACTCCCATCTTCGTCTCCTTCCTTGGGCTCTGGTTCAATGCTTCCCAAACACTGAGAAGCATTCAGATCACCCCAGGGACACTGTTACAAAGTTGGTTCCAATTCAGTAGGTAGGCTTGAGACTTGGCAATTCTAGTGATGCCATCATCACTGACCCAAATACCACACTCTGAGCACCAAGGTTCTGGTCACACTCATTTCTAAAGGAGGCTGTCTTTCTCTTAAGTTTCTGCATCTGGTTGATCTGTTTCCCCAATAAGATGCTCAAGAATATCCATCCCAGGGAAAATGACCTCCAATACATTATTAAAAATTATTTTTTTATTTGAAAGGCAGAAAGAGAGAAAGATCTTCCACCTGCTGGCTCATTCCACAAATGCCTGCAACAGCTGAGGCTGGGCCAAGACAAAGCCAGGAGCCAAGAACCCCATCCACATCTCCCACATGGGTGGCAGGGGCCCAGTTACTTGGGTCATCATTTGTTGCCCGCCCAGGCACATTAACGGGGAGCTGGAGCCAAAGCAGAACATCCAGGATTCAAACCAGCACTCCAGTATGGGATGTTGGTGTCACAGGTAGAGACGTAACCCAGATCCATCAATGCTCTCTTAAACAGAACTGTACACCCCAATCTTATTTTATGGTCAGAGTCCCATTCCTGTGATTCAATCAGTTGTATCTTGGCTACTTGTTTCTCTGCCTCTGCTAACCTTTGTGGCAGCCTTTCTGTCTATATGTTCACTGCCTGAAACATAGTAGCTACTCAGTAAGGCTGCACTGAAGAAGTGGCCACAAAGAGGAGACAATACATGACCTTTGTCTACAGAGACTTTTAGAAAAGAAGCCTGTTACGTAACACCAACTCTGTCAATTTGGAGTTAAGTGGCTGGAGTCCTTCTGCAGAAGAAATAAGGAGAATCTATACCAGCCTTGCACAGTCAAATCACAAAGGAATGGTACCATGTGTGGTTTTTTTTTTTAATATTCTACAAAAAAAGTAAAAATCTCAGGTTTCTTGAGATGAAAACTGAACCTAGATAATCTTCTTATTAACATTTAACAGACTTAAAATCAACAGGCCCATTGGGACATGAACCATCATTTCACCCCTGTATCTGTGCTCATCTACTTTACAGAGAATCCTTCTGACAATTCTAAGTTTAAACCAACCTTTGTAAAAAAGAGTACTCCAGCAGGTTTAATGCAGTCACAGCTGTCAAAATCATGGGCAATGGATCACACTTAAGAGAGCATTTGAAAATGTGTCAATAATTATAATTAGACACTTGTCCCGGATCTAATATTCTTCCACCACCCTTTAACTTTAACTGATGTGAAATTAAAACCAGTTTCTTAAAAGCACAACTCTCAGATCATAATTTAGTCCTAAAGTAGATATAAAACCTGTCACACTACAGAAATACAGTACATTTTACTCAAAGGGAGGAGAGGCCAAGATATGGTAATGAATCATTTTAGGAAAGGTGACCACCTTTAATGCTGAAGGGTAAAATACATTCTCGAGGTGACATAATCTTCCAGTATTTACCTCACTCATTTGTATTTAAAGGTTGTATCTTCAAAATTATCCACAGCACAGAGATAACCGTTAACATCTCCTACCAGTCTTTTTTCCCTCTACATCCATGCATGTGTATATGCATAAATAACTACAAATCTGGAACTGTATTATGTTCTAGGTTTATATTTATGGAATTGCATGTAATTTCTGTGAATAGAATTGGAGTATGTCTTTATTGCCCTGCTTTTTCTACTTAATATTATTTTGTGGACTCTCCATGATCATTCAATTCTTCCACAAAATTTCTGTATACCTACCATGGTATACTATCAAGGCAGTATACTGGACACAGGATATGCACACACAGTACCAAGAGACACATTTCCAGTTGTCCTAGGTACTTTCCCCACAGATACAGTGACAGTATGATAGAATATTTGTATGCTCAAAAAGAATTAAGATTCTACCTAGCTGGAATAGCCAACAAAAGCCTCTTTGAGTTTGTAACTTTTAAAATGAGATCTGTCCCTGAAAATTCATCTAAAATAGTATTTTTAGTGATTACATAAGATTCCATTTTGTGAACATATATATATAAAACTAACCTCTATTGTAAAACATTTGTTTCCAATTTTTTCACTACTCTACAGCTTGATGAATAAATTTGTATACTTAAAGAGATTTAGTGAATGATTTTTTTAAATGAGTAACCAAGAGCTCAAAATTTTTCCAGAAAAAAATTACATGTATATTAGCAGTCCAAAATCTCTCAAGCGAAAAATCCAAATATATTGCTTAATTTTAAGAGCCAATTCTAAAGGAAAAATGCAGTCCAGGGAATAAGAGTGGGTTTTATATTAAATTTTGTTTACTTGGGTTTGAATTTTTAAATGTACCCAATTTGGTAACCCCCGGGAAATCCAATCATCTTATTACAGAATATTGGATAAATAATTCAAAATTTCAAATAATTCCCACTTTATCGTCTTCACATAATAAAATACATCAAAAGATCAAAAGGTAGAGGCAGGCACACGGCACAGAGGTTAGGACACTGCTTGGGATGCCCAGCACCCCATTTTGGAGTCTCTAGGTCCAAGACTCAGCTTTGCTTACAATCTAACTTCCTTCAAATGCACACCTTGGGAGGCAGCAAATGACGGCTCAAGTATTCGGGTCCCTGCCACCCATGCTGGAGACCTGGATGGGGTTTCTGGCTGTGGGCTTCAACGTGGCCCAACCTGGGCTGTTGTAGGCATTTGAGAAGTGCACGAGAAGATGCAAAATATGGGGGCGGGGGGCAGTATTGTAGCACAGCATGTAAAACCACTGCCTAGAACACCACCATCCCATATGCGCACCAGTTTGATTCCTGGTTGCTGCATTTCCAATCTAGCTGCCTGCTAATGTGCCTGGGACAGCAGTGGAAGATGGCACAAGGCCTTGGGCCCCTGCCACTCACACTGGACACCTGGATGGAGTTTCTGGCTATGGACTTCAGTCTGGCTCAGCCCTGGCTATTGTGGCCATTTAGAGAGTAAACCAGCTGATGGAAGATCTCTCTTTCTCTCTCTCTCTTCCCCTCTCCCTCTCCCTCTCTCTCTCTCTCTCTCTCTCTCTCTCTCTCTCTCTCTCTCGCTGTTGTGGCCATTTAGAGAGTAAACCAGCTAATGGAAGATCTCTCTTTCTCTCTCTCTCTCTCTCTCTTTCTCTCTCTCTCTCTCTCTCTCTTTCTCTCCCTCTTTCTCCATAACTCTGCCTTTCGAATAAAATAAGGCTTTGAAAAAAAAAAAAGTAAGATCTTCCATTCTTTAATTTCTCTTTCCCCTCCCTTTCAAATAAAATGAAAATTAAAAAAAAAAAAAAAATTTAGGCCGTGCCGCGGCTCACTAGGCTAATCCTCCGCCTTGCGGCGCCGGCACACGGGGTTCTAGTCCCGGTCGGGGCGCCAGATTCTGTCCCGGTTGCCCCTCTTCCAGGCCAGCTCTCTGCTGTGGCCAGGGTGAACCAACGGCAAAAGGAAGACCTTTCTCTCTGTCTCTCTGTCTCTCTCACTGTCCACTCTGCCTGTTAAAAAAAAAAAAATTTTTTTTTTTTTAAATTTAAACTTTCTTAACTTTTTTTCTTTAACTTTCTTTATGGTGTGCTCCAAAGTCATAACTACATTTTTGCTGTTTCTTAAAGACTGCCTATCATATTCCTATTTGCTTTTTTAAAGCAACTATAAAAATATGACTTTTTCCCTAAGCCTGAAAATCCATTGCTTCCATTCTAGATCAATAACAAAAAGCTGACTATATGAGTTTCTTGGTCACTAAATGCCTACTAAACACTCACTGCATTCAAAAAAAAAAAAAAAAAAGATAATCAGCCATAGTAATTCTGCTTTTAACATAAAGCACAAACCAGTTGTGGCACTTTACAACAATCAGAGTAAAGCTGTGGTTAAGCAAAGCTTCCAAAACCCCAAGTCCTTCATAGATTCACTGTGTACGGGGGGTGGAGGGTGGGGAGAATCAAACCCTGTTTACTGGAAGGGTCAAAAAGAAGAGAGAGAATCAACAAATTATCAAACTTCAGCAATAACTGAGTCCATGCCCTTCATGATAGATAAAGAAAGGAAAACACCACAAAGAAAATGGCTAATAAAATGACCTTCCTGGGCCACCGCATGCGACCCCAGCACCCAATATTGGAGCACTTGGCGTATGATCCAGCTTCCAGCTAAGGCACCTGGAAAGGCAGTGAAAAGATGGTACTAGAGTCCCCACCACCCACATAGGAGAAAGTTTCTGGCTCCTTTCAAGAGCTTGGATCAGTCCTGGCTACTGTGAGCATTTGGGGAGTGAACCAGCAGATGGAAGATTGATCTCTCCCTCTCCCCCTCTAGTAGATAGAAGATCTCTCTCTCTCTCTCTCTCTCTCTCTGGCTCTGACTTTCAAACAAATATATCAATCGTAAAGAAAAGAAAATGACCTTCTTGAGACACAGAATCTTCCACACAGCAGTGCCTGAGTCTGCAGTCTCACTGCTCTCATTCTCAGTTACACTGCTTCACTAATACAACTCAAAAACACAACTTCATGGCACAACCTAGACTGAAATTTAAAATGAAAATGCCCTTTGATTCAGGAATGCCCAATCCTACATGTGTATCCCAGATATACAGGAGACAGACAGATAGGTGGGTAGATAGAGCAATCTATCCACAGATGGGCTGTAGTCCTGCTTTTCATGGGAAGATCCATCACAAGATCTGCAGATGCCAAAAACCTCCACAGTGTGTGTGTGTGTGTGTGTGTGTGTGTTCTATGTTTTTTCCTATGCATAGACACATATGACAAAACTATTTATAAATTAAATACAATAAGAAATTGACCATAACTAATATAATAGAAAAATTATATCATGTAATAAAAGTTATTTTGAATTCATAAATTTTTTTCTTAAATTTTCCATTTAATATTTGGAAACATTCAGTCAGCCATGGTTGGCCTCTGGTAACTGAAACTCCAGGACACTAAAATCAAGGAAGTAAAGTTAGTCACTGCAACACTGGAATACATGTTACCTAAAGTAACAAATGATTAGCTAACACATTATGGTACACAACTTGGAATGCCTTTGAAAAGAATGACTGAACTCTGTTCAGGTTGACAGAAAGAAATTTCAAGACAAATTAAGTGAAAAAAAAGCCAGGTACAGAACTGAAATGTACACAATAGGGTACTACAATTAGGAAAATGACATTAGCATATGTTCACAAATGGAAATACTAACACTAGAAGGAGACATACTTCATCGTAATGATGGTTCTTCAGGAAGGGAAGCAGAGGCAGGAGGACAGAAGTTTGTTTTTTTGTGTGTTTGGTTGTTTTGTTTTGTTTTGTTTTTTTTGACAGGCAGAGTGGACAGTGAGAGAGAGAGACAGAGAGAAAGGTCTTCCTTTGCCGTTGGTTCACCCTCCAATGGCTGCTGCGGCTGGTGCACCGTGCTGATCCGAAGGCAGGAGCCAGGTGCTTCTCCTGGTCTCCCATGGGGTGCAGGGCCCAAGCACTTGGGCCATCCTCCACTGCACTCCCGGGCCACAGCAGAGAGCTGGACTGGAAGAGGGGCAACCGGGACAGAATCCGGCGCCCTGACCAGGACTAGAACCCGGTGTGCCAGCGCCACAGGTGGAGGATTAGCCTATTGAGCCGCGGCGCCGGCTAGAAGTTACTTTTCACAGCATACCCTTTCCTTTACTACCAATCTTATATGTGCACATACATTCCTCTCAAGGCACAAACAGTATCAAAAACATAAATCATCATAAAATTATTTGATTTCGAAGAACAAATGCATAGGAACTCATATTCGCACGCTCATATAGTGAAATACACCTACCTATGAAGTGAAAAATAAAAGTCAAACTGCACGGCCCAAAAAGAGAAGCCTGAGAACAAAAGAAATATTCACCCCCACATTGCTTAGAATGTTCTAAAGCAAGACCTTTAGATATCAGAAAGGAATCAAGTGGGGCTAGGCGGAGGATCTGAGGTGGACCAGTTCCAGGGGATCCTAAGCAAACAGGGGGAGCCCAACCCCCAGGGTCATCTAAATTTGAAAAGGGCATTACATTCTAAACTACCTTAAAAGCAAGAACAAATCCCAAGCACAGAGTTTCTCTCCTCTGGCATTTTTTTTCCCATCTCAGGGGTCCAGCCATCTCCTTTTCTATCTCCTGTGATAGCAAAAAACGAAAAAAGAAAAGTCATTGTTAGAATCTGTTTCACAGGCCAGCACTGTGGCATATGAGCACCGGTTCAAGACCCAGCTGTTCTACTTCCGATCCAGCTCTCTGCTATGGCCTGGGAAAGCAGTAAAAGATGGCACAAGGCCTTGAGCCCCTGTACCCATGTGGAACCTGGAAGAAGTTCCTGGCTCCCAGCTTCACAGCAGCACAGCTCCATCCGTTGCGGCCAATTGGGGAGTGAACCAATGGATGGATGACCTCTCTCTCTCTCTCTCTCTCTCTCTTTGCCTCTCCTTCTCTCTGTGTAACTCTGACTTTCCAATAAATAAATCTTTAAAAAAAAATCTGCCTCACCTCAATAAGTTTCAGCAAAATAGGCAAACATAAATTACAGGTGTTACCCTTCCAACAGCCTATCTCCCTTTGATTCTGTGACCAGATGTTTAACAGTTCTCATGTTCAAAAGTCGAAGATTGTTATTTTACTCCTTTGTTAGGATAAACATCTGATTTATTTGCAAGATAAGGTACTTGACCCAAAAAACATCAATAAGAGACTTTGAACTGTTTGTAGTGGCTCTTTTTATCATGTAGACCTCAACCAAAAACCCAAATCCTTATCTCTGGGGTTCCAGAACCTCATTCCCAAGTAAATCCTGGAGTAAGGAGACAAGTAACCCTATTCTATGCCCTTGCTCCACCAGAACCTCAATCTCACACCACACTCCATCCCAAACTTTGTTAACTTTCCATTCTACGAAATCAATACCACTCTCTTGGTCATTCCAGTTCCAAGTCAGTTATCTGCCCACTCTCCCACTTTTCTCCTCAACACAAAGTGGTTTATTTATTCGCCAAGCCCTATGGCTTCTCTGGCCCACAGCTAAAACCTTATTCTCATTTCCTCCCAGCTTCTAGGCATCCAAGCCTCACCACTAATCATCCAAGGCCAACAGAAGGCTGTAAGACAGGAGTCTCATACTCTCACATCTCTAGGGACAATGCAGCTGCAGCTAGCATACAGGAGGAAGGAGGCAGGCTAGGGGGTTAAAAAAAAAAACAGCCAAGAATAAACAACAAATAGCTACTAATATGGGGCCTCAATGTCTGCGAGAAAACAATGAGCTGTTTTTCATCCAGGATGAGCAGAAAGAGTTGGGGCTGCACAGGGCTGCACACAGCCCCTCAGATGCAATCAGGAGACACTCTGGCAGGTGCCTGCAGGAAGAGGGTGCTGCTGTGGTCAGAGCTGTCAGTGTTGCAGAGGATAAGGGAAATGTGGAGCTTTATAGGAAATCTCATTGTTAAATACTGGCTGCCCCACCAGCCCCAAAATATTCTAAATATTTATTTATTTATTTATTTGAAAAGCAGAATGACAGAGAAGGAGGAAAGAGAGAGAGAGAGAGAGAGAGAGAGAGAGAGAGAGAGAGAGAGAGAAAGCACAAACAGCAGCTTCCACCTGCTGGTCCACTCCCCAAATGCACCCAACAGCCAGGACTGGCCAGGCTGATACCAGGAACCAGGAGCTCCATCCTGGTCTCCCACATGGGTGACAGGGACTCAAGCACTAAGGCAGTCTTTTACTGTCCTCCCTGGCGCTTTAGCAGGAAGCTGGATCAGGAGGCAAGCAGCCAGGTCTGGAACTGACTGGCACTCTAATATGGGCTTCCCAAGCAGTGGCTTCATCTACTGCTGCACAAGAAAATGTTTTTAAACATCCACTGCTCCCCCAAAAGATGTTTTAAATAGACATTTCCCAGAAGTGTACTCAGCTTTGGGGCCACACATTTTCAATCTCTGCTACAAAGCACAGTGACTTTTAATTTACAGCCTAAAGTTCAGATGTGTGAGCTAAGACATGTTTATATCCCTTCTCTGGGTCTCAATTTCTCCTTCTGTAAAATAGGACTGATGAGAGTAGGTACATCATAGAGTATGTGTGAGCATGAAATGAGATAATGCAGGTTAGGAGTTTGACCAAGGTCGGCTTTCCAACATTATCGTAACCTACAACCAGGCACTGCAAGGAAACCTTCATATGGCTCCAAATCTCACTTTCTAATCTTTCTTCTATGGTCTATACAGTCAAAACAGTCAAGTCACATCACAAAGCACTTTAAACTGTGAGCCTCTATTTCTTCTAGCTGTCTCGGGACTTGCAGGCCTCCCTGAGACTCAAGACACTGAGCCTGATCCCAGTGATTAAAAGTACATCCACCTGCAGTGGGCTTTCAGCCTAGCAGTTGAGGTGCCAGGACATTATTTAGGGCACCCTCATCTCATATCAAAGTGCCTGAGTTCCATCTCTGGTTCTGGCTCCCGACTCCAGCTCCCTGCTAATGTAGACACTAAGAGGCAGTGGTGGTGGTTCCAAAGTTACCAGATCTCTGCTAACAATGTGGGGAGATCTGGATTGAGTTTCCAAGTCTCAGCTTTACTCTCCTGCCTGTGGTAGACATGTGGGGAGTAAGCTAATTGATAGTCTAACTCTCGGCTGGCGCCGTGGCTCACTAGGCTAATCCTCCGCCTAGCGGCGCCGGCACACCGGGTTCTAGTCCCGGTTGGGGCGCCGGATTCTGTCCCGGTTGCCCCTCTTCCAGGCCAGCCCTCTGCTGTGGCCCGGGAGTGCAGTGGAGGATGGCCCAGGTGCTTGGGCCCTGCACCCCATGGGAGACCAGGAAAAGCACCTGGCTCCTGGCTCCTGCCATCGGATCAGCGCGGTGCGCCGGCCGCAGCGCGCCGGCCGCGGCGGCCATTGGAGGGTGAACCAACGGCAAAGGAAGACCTTTCTCTCTGTCTCTCTCTCTCACTGTCCACTCTGCCTGTCAAAAAAAAATAATAAAAAAAAAAAGATAGTCTAACTCTCAAATTAAATAAACAAATGTTAAGTATCAAACATATACACATGTGTGCGTGTATGTGTGTATGCGTATGTACAACAGGTTTTTGTACAACATGGCTTCTGAACAAAATCCACCTGCCCCACATTTTCTTCCTGCAGTCCCTCTTTTCAGAATGTCCCCTATGTACATCTCTCAAAGTCAGAGTATCAGAATGATTCTCACAAAAGCTAGTCAAATGGCTGCGGCTCTCAAATGGTTTTTGGTTGATCCTCAACCCTCTGTATTTCGTGACCCGGATACTCAGCAATCTGCCGTTTATAGTGATGTGTCATTCCTTATTCAAGTACATTGTAAGATCAACTTGGTTTTACTGAGCTCTCCCTGCCCAGTCCTAAATAGAGGAAAACTTGATCAATGTTCAATAAATGGAAGGCAGGAAAAGATAAAGGAACAGGAAGCAGGGAACTCTCATGATGTGGACAATGGCAAGATGACTGCTGCCACCAATTAAGCTCTGCAGTCTTTGAATGCAAACAGTTGTCCCTATTAACCTTTCATTTTTCATTTCTGAACAATACACGGAGTTATTGTCCCCCCTCCCATATTAATATGCTGGAAGGCAGCACATGATGGCTCAAATGCTTGATCCCATCACCCATGTTGGATACTTGGATAGAGTTCCAGGCTCTCCTGGCTTTGGCTTGGCCCGCAGTCCTGGCCATTGAGCCCATCCAGAGAGTGAAACCAGAAGTGGAAAACTCAATCAATCAATCAATCATTTTCTCTCTCTCTCTCTCTCTCTCTGTGTGTGTGTGTGTCACCCTGCCTCTCAAGTAAGTGAAAATAAATAAACATTTAAAAAAAAAACAATCTAGCCGGTGCTGTGGTGCAGCATTGAAGCGCCGGCATCCCATATGGGCACCGGTTCGAGTCCTGACTGTTCCTCTTCCGATCCAGCTCTCTGCTATGGCCTGAGATAGCAGAAGATGGCCCAACTACTTGGGTCCCTGCTCCCACATGGGAGACCCAGAAGAAGCTCCTGGCTCCTGGCTTTGGATAGGTGCAGCTCCAGCCATTGTGGCCATCTGGGGAGTGAACCAGTGGATGGAAGACCTCTCTCTCTGTCTCTACCTCTCTGTAACTCTTTCAAATAAATAAAATAAATCTTAAAAAAAATAATCTAAATAAACATGGAGACAAGTGGCTCCAGCCCCCAGTTTAATCAGTTGCACTTTTGATACTGATTGGGATGATAATGACACACCCTTAGAACTGGTCCATAGCACACACCAGTCATTTTAAATGAGAGAAAAAAGCAAAGACCCTGATACAGTGAAAAGAATTTGATAAAGGTGGAGTTGGGGGAATGGGCATAGACTTTCAATAGAAAGATTGAAATCCATATAAAAGATGAAATTAAACTCTCATCCCGATTAGCAACTAGTCAATAAACAAATTAAAGCTAATTTCCATAATACTTAGAACCATCTTTTTCTAACTGCCGATTAGGACCCTCTAGCAAGTTGTAAAATCAATTTAGAAGATAGAGATCAGAATATAATAAAAATTGAACAGAAATCAGAAAGCATTAGCATAATATGTGGTGAAACATAATTCAACTTTATTTTTAATACGTGTGTGTGTGTTTGTACTAGGTCATGATGTAAAATGTATCTCTGAGAGCCAAAAGTGTTTTAAAAACGCAGAAATGGAACATTTATGTTTATATAAAGTAATCTCCGGGGACTGAGCTTTTCTGTTGTTTCTAGGCCATAGTCTTAAGAGATTTGTTCCAGCCACCTGTCACTCACAACAGCCCAGGTTCTTCCAGGTCAAAAGAGCATATGGAAAAGATCATTTGGGACACCTGTCCCTCGCCGTATTCCTTATGCCTGAAAAGGAAGGCAAGGGTTACTCTTGATAACCTCTTTTACCTTTCTTCCTGCTGATTGTTCCTATGTCTATTTCTGTCTGGTAAGTCCTTGACACCAAGGCAAGAGACACACGTCCATAAGCTTCTTGGTGACGCCTGCCTACAAGCACGACCCTACCACTTAAGGAGAGTGGCCAAGCACACACTTGTACCCAGAGTTAGGTACTACTCACCAAGAGCTACTAGTGGTGGAAGACTCAAAACTTGGTCTAAAATGTCACCTCCAACCACTCCCTCCATTCCAGAATGCCTTTTCTCAAGTTCTTGTAGGTGCAAATTGTTCTCTAAACGCCAAGTATCACACCACTTCTAATATCCAGTTTTGTCCAAGATCAACTCCTACTTTCTCTATTTCCTTTTCTCTCATTTCTCATCAACTCAAGGTTATGTTCTGGAAGGTCAATCAATGATTCTTTCATAATTGGCTCAAAAAGAAGCAAACGCTAATCTTTTTTTTTTTTTTTCCATTGGACTCCATACTGCCTTGTCACTATTAACAGCCAATCTTGACTTAAGCAAAAACACACAGACGTTGGAAAGCTCTACATGGTACACCCATCCCAATCAGCCCTAAAAGACATAACAAAGGAAGTGTTCTCTTTGGATACCATCCATTTTCCAAAGAGGTGATCCACATTTTTTCAGTGCTCCCCCAAGCACTGCCTACCATTCTGAGTTCTCACTGTGGCTCTTTGGGAACACCTGCAACAGGCAAAGTCCGGGCAAAGGAATTGATTGGCCAAGCATTTGGGTTCTAGCCACATACATGTCAATGCAGTACTTCCAGATCTTTGAGACATAAAAAGTGAGTTGAGATACTCCTTCCAAAAGTAGAGGCGTCACTCTTAAATACAAAACAAACAAAAAAGGAAGCATATTCTGAAAAGAATATGTTTGCAGGATTCACCAAGTACAATTTACAATCAAGCATAAAAAATGGGTATCAAAAATCATTCCTTCTATGTGGAGTGCTTTTCATCCTGACTTCCAAACTCGTACTTAAGGAGCACAGTGACTTGTACCATCTTCTCTGAGATGTTCCTGACTTCTTAAAGGATACAGTCCCTTTGCTCCCCTAACATACAGTTACCCATTCATCCTCTCAGCAAATAAAAAACAATTTATTGGCTGTGTGGTCCGGGTCAGGCACTGGGTTAGATGCGAAAAGATGAATAAGACACAGTCCCTGCCCTCAAGGGGCCCAGAGAAAGAATATGAAAGGTTTTAAACTGGTGAAGGCAAATGAGTTGTGTGGGAAGAATAAATGGAGGAATGAATAACTTGAAGTCCTTGCCCTCAAAGAGATCAATCAAGTCCTAGCATGAGGGGGTGAGGCTGATAAAATGCTAGGAGATTCTCAAAAGGCAAAATCCGGGAAGCATTCTTGCTAGGAGTGAGATTCCTCTGAGCACTGAAGGACTTGGCTTTCCCCAAAAGATGGGGGCAGGGCAATGCGGAGGATCAGGACAGCCAAGGCCCGGCCTCAGCACGAACAAGCGGGGATCCATCAGGACCCCACGCTAACTGTGGCCCCTTCACCTCACCCGAGCCACCACCACCCCCGCCAAGAAAACAACCTTCCCCTACCATATGAACCTGCACAACCTTTGGAAAGACAGAAAGTTACTTTCCCAGTTACAGAAATAAAAGCCAAACACCCAGAGTAAACAATGAAGCCACTCTAATGGGCCAAGTGGAATGTTGGTCAGGGACTGAAACCCAGAGTCAAACACCTGAGTGGCAAGGGCTCTGGAAAACAAAGCTCTTGTGAATCACACATGCGCCTGCAGACACAGAAGCAAGTCCAGATGTCCAGGGCTGCTTAAAGGAACCCAGGAATATTATTTTCCCATGCAGGCGGTTTGAATACGGAGGGCAGGGAATGTATTTGTTTTGACTTTGGAAAGGAAGCTGCATGGTCTCTTATTAGCGGATTCTGAGAATGTAAGTTCAAGCAACACTACCTCCTGTCATAACCAAAGGCCATGGTGTGCCAACCACACCAAGTGGATGAAGCTGTTTCAGAGAACAGGCCTTAGTTCAATGTCCTTTGCAACACACAAATCCTGGTTTGGAGCCTCTGACTCAAACCAGCAGAGCAAGCAAGGGCAGCCCCTGGCCAACTGCTAAAAAAGAAGAGGTAAATCTTCCATTTGGTTCTTCAGAGAGCTGGAGTTGGCCACAGAAACAGTTTTCACTCCAAAAGATCAAAGAAGACATTTTAAACCAGGAAACCCAATTCCAAATCCTCATTTCCAGGAATAAAGTCACAGTGCCCAGTACTTGCTCGGGAAAATAAAACAGAGGATTCTGTGGATTCCAATTAAAATCTCTGATGGCTTTATTTCCCAGCCTCACAAGTTTAATGTTAACATTTTACCCAGGCACTGCTTTCACTTAAACACCACTCCCAGTCCTGAATGTCACATTTACCCCCCTCCCCCCCACCTACCCAGCACAAGGGAAAGTGGTTTCACACGTCAGGACAGCACTCTTTGCCCCATGCCAAGTACTAGATAGAGAGGACAAGGTGACGTTGAAAGGTGCCAGCTGCAGTCCAACTTATGTCCCTGTTAACTGAAGTCAGGAGAACCTCACTGCAGCCAGGCTATTATTTTAGTCACAATACTGAAAATGAGAGTGGGAGGAACAGAAAATCCAGGGGATGTTCCTTAATATAAGTAAGACATAATATAAGTAAGTACGAATAATATAAGACAAACAATGAACCCACCTTATAAATACAAGCCATGGCTCTTGTGTGACAATTTCATACAAAGCACCAAGTCTAAGGGGCACCAAACATACTGTAATGAAACATTTCCCCAAGTAATCAGCTATGAGTTAACAGTCACATGTCCAATTTTTATTTGCATTTTACAATAGAAGTATGCATCATATATGTAGGTTATAAAGCCTCAAAATAAAATCAGCACCCTAGAATTCATAACACAATCAGAAAAGCCAGAACACCATCAACACCCTGTCACCTACCTCCTCCATCTTTGTCTTGTGTCCTTAAAACATATACATACTTTATCCTTAATTTACGGTTTCAGTACAAGTCTGAATACAACTTTAGGATTCTTTTTTTCCTAACAAGTGAGTTGGCTTTCCATATGTGGCAGTGATATATTGTTTCCTCTTAAAAGATAACATCTTTGACTTTCTATTTAAAAAAAAAAAAAGGTAAATCACTGCTTTAAAGAAAAATATTAACAGACCAAGTGAGAATTAGTGATGGTAAACTCATAAAACATTAAATGAATGAATGAAGTTTGGC
The DNA here is from genome assembly GCF_051225735.1 of Oryctolagus cuniculus. Taxonomy (NCBI): domain Eukaryota; kingdom Metazoa; phylum Chordata; class Mammalia; order Lagomorpha; family Leporidae; genus Oryctolagus; species Oryctolagus cuniculus. The sequence goes on along the minus strand of NC_142869.1, from coordinate 84,114,331 downwards.
ACTCACTGCAAAAGTGGCCAGGAACATGGGTTCTAAAGCCCCAGACCCCCAGTTCAAATCCCCACTCCACCACTTACACTTTCCAAGCCTCAATGTCTTACTGTAGAAGGGTGAAATCACAATCACACATACGATGATTATAAAAATGTAATGGAAAAATGAACGTAAGAGCTGAGCACACTGCTTGGCACATATCCAGCACCCCCAAATCAGTCTATCTGTCATTAAATTCACCCAAACATATCAAAGGATTTTGCCACCACCAATAGCTTATTCTCCAGAATTCCAAACGAGCTGAGCATGAGATGTCTTCACACAAAAACAAATCAAGATGCAGGGATCCAACAGCCGGACAAGCCACAAAGGACAACTCCCAGTCCCAACATTGATTCAATCTTCACCTCATGACCTTGAATAGCAGGATCATTTTTCAAATCCATTTCTGTCCTCTGCCTCCTGCCCCACAAAGCTGGACTACTCAACCCAACCCTCAGAACTATCCAGAAGGCTGTCCCGATCTTCATGAGACTCTTTCGGTCCAGTCTAGGCTAAGAGTCAGGCATGACCTCTATGTAATAGCACAATCCCTGATAACATTTTTGGTGGACACATGAAGAAAATCTGGCAAACCACTACTTTGAAAAGAAAAATAATTCCATGCTATTAAATGAATTAAATTCCTCACTTCTAAAATTAAATGCATTATATTCCTGAATGTGGCATCCTAACTCTGCAGCCTTAATACTCCTTTAAGTTACTCAGAGTTAATAAGCAACATGTTCAGATTCAAACAATCACTTTCTGCCAAGGCACAAAAGTTGTGAGACAACTAAATCAAGTTTTATTTAAAACCACTCTCTCCCCTTCAAGTAAAACTCCCCAATACAGCTGGGAAAGAACAGCATGAACCAGCCCGACCTTGCTGCCTGCCACCTACCCAGGAGTCATCTCCACATCATTCCACCTTCAAGTGTGTGTATATGGGGTGACAGAAGAAACACTATTATCCAATACATGGTTACATCAACTTTAGGCATCCATTCCAGCGTCACAAGACTTCTACCTCTTTTTTTTTTTTTAATTCCAGAACAGAAAACAAGAGCACTTGAATCACGTAGACAGTGACCCAGGTCCTACAGAGGCTTGGGGTAACTTCCCGACCTGAATAGCCCACGTCAGTGAAATGGGTGAGGCCCGTATTTCATATTTAATCAGTCTGCACCCTGTAAAGCTGCATGGCGGGGCCGGCATCTGAGGTCAGCACCAGTCTAGTGTCTGCTGGCTGCCGGAGCCTGGGCTCCTGGCCAGCAACCCACCTCCAGAGACAAGCGCCAGGGCATACTATAGTGTTTCCATTTAAGGCCCGCCACTTGGATCGGCCCATCTTTGAAATTTCTTACCACCACCTTCCCAGGAAGAGCTTTTTGGGGGAAGAGAAGGTGGTGCCTGTTTTTTGCCCCCGCCTTCCTTTGGGCTATGCATCCCAGAAGTCTGCATCTCTGGAGCTGGAATCGTTACCACCACAGGATCACGTCTCATTTCAGGGCCCTCTCCTCAAAAAATAGAGGAAATTAGGTTGGGACTGGCCCTTTTCCCCCATCATCTAATTCCTGTCACATGGTGGGGGGTGTTTCTCAAAAAAAGAGGGGGAAATTCAATAAAACTGATAAATCCATGGTATTACCTTGCTACCTTCTCCAAAAGCCAAATTAATGACAACTTTTCTAACAGGGACCTGTCTTCCGCTACTAAGTGGAACGCTTCCTTCTCTAGGTAGCTTTCTCCAAGCGTCTCTCCCTTGCAACGAAGCATTCAAAACTCCAGGGGAGCCTCGGGTGAGGAGGGGGCAGGAGGAAAACCTGGCACAAACTGGACAGAGCTGAGCCAGTTTAGAACCCGACGGAAGTTACTGAATCCGGCGGCCCCAGAGCCCCACATCTCTCCGGAGCGCGCCCAAGGTTCTAGCCTCACTGTTTTGGTTACAGTGTTGAAGGGTTTTAAACTTGGCAAAGTACCGTGCAACATCTGTAACCACATTTGCCTTCTGGGGATCGGAAGATGAATCCCACATTCCTGGCTTTGAAGCTTTTTGAAACTGCACTAAGAAGAACGGAGGGAGGGAGGATGGGAGGGAGTTGAGCAGAGTTTATTGGCTGCCTCTCCAACAGAAAATTCCTCTTGGAAGGGATGGATATTTTGAGGGTGGGGGTGCTTCGCTCATCTCTCCACTGGCTCCTAAGCTCAGCCAGGAAGGGGAGCCCCGCAGCCGGACGGCCAGATCGATGTACAAGTCAGAGGCGCACACCCTGAAGGAGTTCATCCCTCACACACACACACACACACACACACACTCACGCGCGCGCACACACGCACCGCACAGCGCAAACCCGAGACCCCCGCTCCATGCCGCTGCCCTCCCCCACATCCCGCGAGCAGTTCAGGCCCAAAGCAAGACAGTTTGGGTCCGCGGCGGCTACCCGCACCGAGAGCGGATAGAGCGAGGGGGAGAAAGGAATGAAAGCGAGGGGGAGGCACCCGCAGACGCCCACCCTCCCGCCCCCAATGCCTGCCTCTCCTGGGGCGAGGCGCCCTCCCCCCTGCTCCGACCCGCAAGGCCGGCGACCTCTCCTCACCTCTGGTCCCGCCGCGGCCGGGTGCTGAGCCGGGGGCTGAGCCCAGGGAGGCGGAGTGCGAGCAGCCGGGCGCTGCAGGTCGGCGCGGCGCTGGGAGGCGCGAGGCGGGGCGGGGCGGCGCAGCCGGCGAGGGAGCCCGGAACTCTGCGGGGCCGAGGGCCGGCGGCTGGCCACTGGCGGCGGCGGCGGCGGCGGCTGCAGCCGAGCGGTGCACGGGGCTGGGGGCTTCCCAGCGCTGGGCGGCGCGGCTGGCCGAGGAGCAGGCTGGCAGCGGCGGCGGCGGCGGCGGCGGCGGCAGCCACCCGGGGGAAAGAGCCGGGGGAGGGAGGGGAGGCGGGGTGGAGAAGAGGAGGAGGAGGAGGAAGGGGAGGAGGGCGGGCGGATAAACTTCCCGAGGCGCAGAGGCGCTGAGGCGCGGGCGGGGAGGACGGCCGCGGGCGGGCGGGCAGGCCGGGGGCTTGCCCCGGGGGGCGGCGGGGGAGACGGTCACAGGGAGTGGAAAAGTTCCCCCAGCGCCGAGGGGGAGGCTGCGGCGGCGGCGGCGGCTGCAAAGAGCAGGAGCCGGAGCGGGAGGAGCGGGAGGAGGAGGAGGAGGAAGTGGCTGCGGCGCGCTCGGCCAATGAGTGTCTGGAGCTGTGATTAACCAGGCAGCAACACATCATTTCCTCCCGGCGCGGATCCAGGGAGCCGGGAGGGAGTGGGAAGGCGGCGGGGCGGGGCCGTCCCCGCGCCCCCTGCAGGCGCCGGGCCGGGGGCGAGCCCGCCGAGCCCCGCCGAGCCTGACCGCGCCGCCCCCGGCGCGCCGGGCACTGTCTGGCCGGGCCAGCGGCCGGCCGGGAGGAGGCAGCGAGCTGGCCGCCCGCGGGGCTCCTCGGAGGCGGCGGGGCAGGCCCGAGCCGGGCTCCCGCAGCCAGGGTGGGAGGAGGAGAGGCCGCGCGGCGCGGGTGAGTGCCCAGGTAGGCGCGGGCGGGGCCGTCTGGACAGCTCCCGGGGGCGCGCGGGGCCGGCGAGCGGGCGGGCTGCTGCGGCTGCGGCTGCTGCTGCGTCCCGGGCCCCGGGACTGCGGGCCGCACGCACCGCGAGTGCTGCCTGTCAGACAGGCTGGGCTCTCAGAGGGAAGCCTCCGCATTCTCCTGCGGGCCGCGGCTGATCCGCCTTCAAATCCCGTTCCACTTTGCTCATTTCCTCGCAAGGTCTGGGGTTATGCAAGAGCTTGCCATTTTCACAGTCGGCTTCCTTAGTAATAAAAATAAGCATGGGGGGGCTTCTGCAGTGGTCTGACCGTGACCTAGGCGCCGTGGGAGTTTACAGTGGGAAGGAAGGAACACTCCCTGACGCCCAGAGGCTGACAACCTCGTTCCTTAGCTGCACAAAAACACCCCAGTGTGCTAATATTATCCAGAGCATCAAAAAGGCATTCAAGGATCGAATTTTGCATAGTGCCTGCCGAGTGGAAGGAAAACACCGAGCCATTTTCTGTACCTTCTACAAGCTTATGATAGTCCTATCACAAAGCAAAATAAAAGCATGAGACCAATAAATGGGAATGCCGTCGTTTTTATCTCTACAGGTTCATTCATGCAGAGGGCATTTATTGGTGTCTGCAGTACTGCACAAGGTTGCAAAGGAAATGGAAGAGCTGCTCCGTGCAGGTCAGGAGTTTGCAGTCTAATTGGGAACACACGGCATAATGTGTATCCACGAAGCAGCCAGAAAATGATCCCCACTTGTGATATAAGCAAGAGGATGGAGGAGGTTGGGGGCATTTTTTTTCATAAGAAGGGCTTTGTATTCGTGTGATTGGGGATCAGGAAACAAAATTTAAGCCCCAATGAAGACAAGAGTGCCTCAAAGTACCGCTGTTATACGGAACAATATAAATGGGACCTCAGTGTCACTTGGCGGAAGTATCAGCCCTGCCATTTACAAACTGTTTGACCTTGGGCACGATTTTAATCCAAGAAGGGAATAAAGGCTGTCTCGTGAGGTGGCTGTGTGATTTGCATGAGATTAGATACATGTGAGAGCGCTTGCAGCTGCTGTTGTGATTGCTCTTCAATCCTGTCCGTGTGCTGAGTCTTCCTCTTACATGCCGGCCTCCTGTTGGTAACCTCCATGAGGGCAGGGGCCACGTCTAGTCGTGTTCACCTTGAGTTTTGATGCCTAGCAGAGTGATGCATGAGGGTGCTCAATAAAGCTTTCCTGATAAGAGAATAAATGAGATAACAGTGTAAAGCTCTCAGTTGTTCCTTTTATCTGTTCCTTGACTTGGCCCTTTGATAGTGTTCTTACTTTGTGACTGGTGCAGTGCAAAATCCCCTAACTCAACTGTCTGCTGTCTAACCTCCATGACCCAGAAGACTGGGAGGATTCTGCTTGGTACTTGTGGCCTTGCAATACAGAGTTGGAGGCAGGGGGATGCGGGACAGGGGCAGGTATAAAGCAAGAGATATGCTGGGGTATAGCCCTCCATTCAAATGCTGCACACCTAGTGATACAGCACCCCGGCTTGGACACCTTAATCAATTTTGGCACTATTAACCATTTTGGCTGGATCATTCATTGTTGTAGGATGTTGCCCTGTGCATAACAAAATGTTAGATGCATCCTTAGGATCTATGTAGTAGATGACACTAGAACACCCTCCTCCCATAGTTGTGACAGCCAAAAATGTCTTCAGACATTGCTAATGTCTCCTGGGGTGGGCCAGGAGGGCTGGGACTGCCCCTTTTTGAGAACTACTGCCTTAATCCAAGATCAAATCCATCAACTTAACCCTGCAGGAAAATCATACCAGTCAAGTCACTTGCAGGAAATACATCTTCTATTACTCTAAGATTCTCAGATCTCCTCTATCCTATGTTTCAAGGAGCAGGACTTTGCCTGCTGCATTGTGAATTGGCATCTCTTCTGTTTTCCACGTCTCCTTCTCTTTTATGCCCAGATCAATGTGTTCATTTCTAAAAGCCAACAGCTTTCAAAAACGTAGTAGAGAGAGTCCTTTTTTAGAAAACTTTATTTAATAAATATAAGTTTTGAAAGTACAACTTTTGGATTATATCGTTTTTTTCACCCATAGCCACCCTCCCACCCACAAACCATCCCATCTCTCATCCCCTCTCCCATCCCATTCTTCATCAAGATTCATTTTTCATTATCTTTATATACAGAAGATCAACTTAATATATACTAAGTAAAGATTTCAACAGATTGCACCCACACAGACACACAAAGTATAAAGTACTGTTTGAAGACTGGTTTTAATGTTAATTCGCAAAGTATAACACATTAAGGACAGAGATCCTACATGGGGAGTAAGTGCACAGTGATTCCTATTGTTAATTTAACAATTGACACTCTTTATTTTTTTATTTATTTGACAGGTAGAGTTACAGACAGTGAGAGAGAGAGACAGAGGGAAAGGTCTTCCTTCTGTTGGTTCACTCTCCAAATAGCTGCAAGGACCAGAGCTATGCGGATCTGAAGCCAGGAGCCAGGTACTTCCCCCCAGACTCCCATGCAGGTACAGGGGCCCAAGCACTTCGGCCATCATCCACGGCCTTCCCAGGCCACAGCAGAGAGCTGCACTGGAAAAGGAGCAACCAGGACTAGAACCTGGCGCCCATATGGATGCTGGCACCGCAGGCAGAGGATTAACCTAGTGTGCCATGGCGTCAGCCCCAATTGACACTCTCATTTATGATGTCAGTAATCACCCACCCAAGGCTCTTGTCATGAGCTGCCAAGGCTATGGAAGCCTGTAGAGTTCACAAATTCCAACCTGATTTACCCAAGGCCATAGTCAAAGTGGACGTTCTCCTCCCTTCAGAGAAAGGTACCTTCTTGTTTGATGGCCCATTATTTCCACTGGGATCTCACAGAGATCTTTCATTTAGGTCATTTTTTGCCAGAGTGTCTTGGCTTTCCATGCCCAAGAAACTCTCATGGGCTTTTTATCCAGATCCGAATGCCTTAAGGGCTGATTCTGAGGCCAGAGTGCTGTTTAGGGCATTTGCCAATCTATGAGTCTGCTGTGTATCCCGATTCCCATGTTGGGTTGTTCAAGAGGGTCTTTTTTTTTTTTTTTTTTTTTTTGACAGAGTGGACAGTGAGAGAGAGAGACAGAGAGAAAGGTCTTCCTTTGCCGTTGGTTCACCCTCCAATGGCCACTGCGGCCGGCGCACCATGCGGATCCGAAGCCAGGATCCAGGTGCTTCTCCTGGTCTCCCATGGGGTGCAGGGTTCAAACACTTGAGCCATCCTCCACTGCACTCCTGGGCCACACACAGCAGAGAGCTGGCCTGGAAGAGGGGCAACCGGGACAGAATCCGGCGCCCTGACCTGGACTAGAACCCGGTGTGCTGGTGCCGCAAGGCGGAGGATTAGCCTATTGAGCCACAGCGCCAGCTGAGGGTCTTTTTTTAAAAAGATTTTATTTATTTATTTAAGAGGTAGAATTATAGACAGTGAGGAGAGTCAGAGAGAAAGGTCTTCCTTCCGATGTTCACTCCTCAAATGGCCGCAACAGCCATAGCTGTGTGATCCAAAGCCTGGAACCAGGTGCTTCTTCCTGGTCTCCCTCCTGGGTACAGGAGCCCGATCACCTGGGCCATCTTCCACTGCTTTCCCAGGCAACAACAGAGAGCTGTATTGGAAGAGCAGCAGCCAGGACTAGAACTGGTGCCCATATGGGATGCCAGTGTCACAGGTGGAGGAGTAACCTGCGCCACAGCACCAGGCCCCAGAGAGTCTTTGAGCAATGTAGGAGTCCTATAAAGTATCTTCTGATAAAATTGGGGAAAGTTATTCCAATAGAATGTTTACAGTAGCTGCAGTATTATAGTTAAGCTCTTAGATTTATAAACACAATAACCACATTCACTGAACTCAAATGCTAAATGGGAGAGGATATGTATTGTAATTATTTAAAATTATTCTGTTTAAAGTTTTGAAATGACTACATTGAGTAATTTATCTCCAAGCTGTTTCTTTTTGATTCCAGAGACAGTTTCTATCTCATAATGGTATAAGAGAATTTACTTTATTAAAACTTATAAAGCAAAAGTCAGCTTAGTTATCAACTTCCAGAAGCAAATTATTTCAGACAATCGGTAGAATTTATTCATTTATTTATTTACTTATTTGAAAAGTAGCATTATAGAAATGGAGAGAGGGAGATTTTTCCATTCAATGGTTCATTCCTCAAATGCCTGAAACAGCTGAGGCTGAGCCAATCTGAAGCCAGGAGCCTGGAGCTCTATCCTGTCTCCCACAGGGGTGGAAGAGACACAAGTATGTGGGCCATCTTCTGATGCCTTCCCAGGTCCATCAGCAGGAATCTGGATTGGAAGCAGAGGAGCTGGGGCTTGAACTGCCCCTCTGATATGGGATGTGGGCATCCTAAATGGCAGCCTAATCTACCACTGCACTTGTTTGAATTTTTGAGAACTTATGTTGTTGATGAGAACTTATGTTGTTTATGAGAACACTGATGAAGTAATGTGCTGTAGTTCAATTTCTTCAAAGGGTTCTTGAAGGAAAATAAAGATTAGTGGCTCAAAGATTGAAAAACAAATTTTCATATGTCTATTCACTAAATAACAGGCAAGTAAAACCAAAAATCAAAACCTTCTTTGCAGAGAGTAACACCATATTTGTGTTGTGAGCATCTTTGTTCAGCAAAACAATATTAGCTATCCCATGAAAATAAGTTATTTGAAACATTGTTTTTATAGTTTTGTTCATTGTTTTGTTACGTAGTTGTGTAATCGTGATAAGCTTTATGCAAATTAATTTATATCGAGACTAGTGGTTGTTCACACTTGAGTGTTGAAGACTGGGTAGCCATCCAAATGGTCTAGAAAAAAGACAGTTTATAATAAATTGATCCTCCAGCTTCTATTTTGTCAGACTAACACTTGGACCTATATTCTTAAGAAACAAATACTATGACCTAGGCTGGCGCCGTGGCTCACTTGGCTAATCCTCTGCCTGCGGCGCTGGCACCCCGGGTTCTAGTCCCGGTTGGGGTGCCAGATTCTGTCCCAGTTGCTCCTCTTCAAGTCCAGCTCTCTGCTGTGGCCCGGGAAGGCAGTGGAGGATGGCCCAAGTGCTTGGGCCCCTGCACCCGCATGGGAAACCAGGAGGAAGCACCTGGCTGCTGGCTTCGGATCGGCGCAGCGCACCGGCCACATCAGCCATTTGGGGGTGAACCAATGGAAGGAAGGCCTTTCTCTCTGTCTCTCTCTCTCACTGTCTAACTCTGCCCATCAAAAAAAAAAAAAAAAAAAAAAAAAAAAAAAAAAAAAAACTATGACCTAAAGAAAGAACTTGATGGGTCAAAATAAAGGAAGAGAGAAGAAAAAGTCATATATATATATATATATATACACACACACACACACACACACACACACATATATATATATATAAAGAAAACATTATTCAATAAACTTTGTCAAGGCACTTGAAAAAATTCTCTCTTCACACCATTCCTGAAAATATTTCCAGAAGCAATAGAGTCAAAATTTTAAATCATAAATTAAAACACACATAGGTAAGTACTTAGATGGAAAAGTAATTTTTTGAAGGAAAGTTATGGAAGAAATAAAGATTGACTGACTTGGCTAAGTAAAAAATTTCCCTAAATTTTTTTGTTTGACTCAAATTTTCCCAAAGAACTTTTTAGTGAAGAATCTACCAAGCAGAAGAAGAAAAAATACAAGCCAAACTATTTACAACATATGCTGAAAAGGTTAAAATCACTAATATATAAGTAAATTCTTGCAAATCAACAAAAGCCTCCTCTAACAAAATTCTGGACAAAGATAATACACAAGGAAGTTAAAATTCATACATAATAGAATTTTTTTAAACTTTACCCTCTCTAATAACTAAAGAAGTGATACAGACAAAACTGAAATAAAATATTTTATGCAATAATTTCTAACAGTTTGTCAACAATTGTACATATTCTGTATTGGTAAGAATGACTTTATAAATGACACATTTGCCAGAGAGAGTGTAAAGCAATTTCTGGGGGCCAGCGCTGTGGCGCAGCGGGTTAATGCCCTGGCTTGAAGCACCGGCATCCCGTATGGGCACCAGTTCAAGACCTGGTTGCTCCACTTTCGATCCAGCTCTCTGCTGTGGCCTGGGATAACAGTAGAAGATGGCCCAAGTCCTTGGGCCCCTGCACCCACGTGGGAGACCCAGAAGAAGCTCCTGGATCCTGGCTTCTGATCGGCACAGCTCCAGCCATTGCGGCCATTTGGGGAGTGAACCAACGGATGGACAATCTCTCTTTCTGTCTCTCCTCTCTCTGTGTAACTCTGACTTTCAAATAAATAAATAAATCTTTAAAAAAAAACAATTTCTGAAAGATAATTAGGTGGTATATATTAAACATTTTAAAAATATCTATTCCTGTTGATATTTCAGTCCTATTTTAGGAACCTATTTTATAAAAATAATAATCAGTTGCACAAAGATTTGTCTAAAACAATACGTAAGCATCATCTACTAAACTTGGAGATGTCAACAATAAAGTGTAAGTTGAAAAAAAAAAGAATACAAAGGTATTATTCCAACTCAGTAACACTTACAAACACCTGCATTGCACACATTCACATACACACAAAGGAAACAGACTAAAAGGACATATTCCAGAGTATTCCACACTTACCATGGACTTTGGCTTTTACTTTCTTCTTCACACATGTCTGTGTATTCCATATACCATAACATTTTTATAAGCAGAAATGATAAACATTATAAAAATAGAAATGCAAATATTTTAAAAGGGTCTGACAGTCACGGAACAAAATCTAACTGGTGAGGAATGCATATGGATTTATATTTGTGAAGTGGGAGGTGCAGAGTTGAGAATGGAATTCAAACATGGTATTTATGTACTCTGCTGGGAGGTCCTTTTTTTTTTTTTTTTTTTCAGAAGAAATTTTTCCCAAGAGCTCAGAGCCTTGATATGCACCCTTGGCACCACCTCAAGCTCTTTTTGACCCATTTCCTTGTAGCCTGGACAGCAGGGTGCACCTCTAGACTTCCCATGTTCCTTATGTTCAGAAGTTTCTCGAGTTTCTGGTTGACTTTATTTGACAATTTAGCTACAGAGTCTAGATGTGAATTTTAAAAGCAAATTCCATTGATTAATGCCCTAAGGAAGTTCAAATTAATTTCTTCCTCATATCAAACACATTTCAGATATCCCATGTGGTTCTTGGTAGGATCCAGTGTCAAGATGGCTTTTCATCTCTTAGGGGACATTCTTTCTCCTCACTGGTCCCTCTGAGCATCGGCCTCATAAAGATATTTTCAAAATAATTTTCTAAGTTCTAATGTGCCCCATTCTACCAAAATCTAAATCCAAAGGCTTCTTTTGTACTGACTTGCTTCCGTTGACTGAACTCCACTGAATGTTGAGGTTAATTGTGTATCGTGGAGATCTAGCAGGTTCACCTTAAGCAAGGGCCTGCAGATTTCAGATCCCAGTTTCTCAGGTGCAGAGTGAGGGGTGAGTTGTAACTCTGAGGTCTCAGTTTTGAAATTCCTCTACTTAAGAATTCCTAAGAAGCCAATTATCTGAAGTTGCTGATGCTGTGTTTGACCTTTCTGGGGACAAGGAGCTTAAGATTGCTAGAAACTTACAGAAAGCCAAGGTGACCCCAGTGAGCTAAGCATGTGTTGTGATGGCCATAAAAGAGGACTGAAATTGCCAAACCATGCAGGTCTAACCAGTTACAGGCAAAGGATATTATTAAAAGGGTTTAAGCAATCAAAGGAATAATACATTTTCTGTATGTCATTTATCTCTACACCTGTGTTCTTTTAAGTTTTTTATACTTATTTTTTAAATAATACAAAATAAACAAATACAAAAGGATGTTGTATAGTGAAAAGTAAATTCCAGAACCACCATTGTTTGCCAGCCACCCAGTTGCCTCTCAGTAATGCCAGCATCCATGTATCCTTACATAGGAAAGTATACACGTCTTCTCTCTTCCTTTAATGGTAGCATGCTGTATACACTCTTCTATCCTTGTTTTATTAACATAATTATATATCTTGAAGATTGCCACCTCCTGTTGATAAACAGTCTTTGCTGTTACAGCAAAATTGTTAGCACTCAAATTTTTACTATTTTTATTGTGCTACCTTCTTGGGGAAGCGCATAAATCTGGATTTGGACAAAACCAATGTTCTTATCTAGTCCAAGGCCTGTTTTATGCACTTGAAAACAAAATGTCCCTGAAAAGTCATGTAGCTCTTCAAGTACATAGCTACTTACAGTGAGACTGGAACTTAAATGTGGTTCACTTAGCCACTCTTTTTTTACTTTATGATTAAGAAGTTATACATGTTGTAATTAAAAATGCTTTGTGTGTGGTATGATCTGCTTTTTATTCTTTAAATAAGCATGAGTGATGTGCAGACAGGAGGGGGGAAAGTAATGTCCACGAGTTTCACAGGGCTAACCTTCAGATAATGTCAATGCAGGTGATTTTTATAACTTACCTGATTTCTTTTTTATAGGAACTTTATTAATGTATAACTCACATACCACACAGTCCACCTACTTGAAGTGCACAATTCATGGGTCCTGGTATATTCAGATAGTTCTGCAACTGTCAGTAAGATTGATTTTAAAACATTGTCATTGGAACAGGCATTGTGGCACTGCAAATCAAGCCATCACTTGGGATGCCCACCTCCCATATGAGAGTACCTGGTTCAATCCCTGACTACTCTGTGCTTCAGTTCCAGGTCCCTGCAAATGTGCCTAGGAGACAGCAGATGACAGCCCAAACACTTAGGCTCTTGCCATCCATGCAGGAGACCTGGAGGAAGCTCCTGGCAACTGACTTGAGCCAGACCTAGCCCCAGCTGTTGCAGGCATCTGGGGAGTAAACTAATGGATGAAAGATCTTCTCTGTCTGTGTCATGCTAGCATTCAAATAGATATATCTGTAAAAAATAAATAAATAAAACATTTTCATGACCTCAAAAAGGCACTTTGTAATATTAGCAGTGTCTTACCATATTTATACTTTTTTATTGTCTTATAATAAAAATAAATCTATTAGAAATAAAGTTAAAATAATACAATATTCACTATAACAATAAATATATGAAGGGAAATAGAGATTCATTTTACTGTCCAATATAAATAGATTCAATATTTTGGATAATTTTGTCTTTTTTCAGTTCAGACTTATATAAATAAATACCCATAGTTTTCACTTACTTAAATCTATGGATGAGGGCAGGTGATATGGCACAGTGGTTTGGGCCAACACTTGGGACGCTTGCATGCCATATTGGAGTGCTGGTTCAAGTCCCAGCTGCTCTGCTTCTGATCCAGCTTTTACTAGTGAGCCTGGGAAGGCAGTGGATATGGCCCAAGTACTTTGGCCTGGCCCACTCCCCGCTGTCATTCTACCTTTCAAATAAATAAATAGGTAAATTTTTTTTTTTTAATTTTACTGATGTGCCATGACTTTTAATCACATCTCATTGTTCCCTTAGGATAGATTCCTAAAATTAGGAATCCAGATCATGTCTTCAACTGCTAAACAATTTGAACTCTTTCCAGTGGTTTGTTCTTTGCACCACCCTCAATTGTCTCTCCATCCTCACACCCCCTGTTATCCTTGTCAATTTGGAAGTTTAAAGTTTTCTGTTCTGGGTATGGCATTTTGGTGCAACTGGTTGAGCCACCACCTGTGAGCCCAGTTGGAGTCCTGGCTGTTCCATTTCTGATCCAGCTCCCTGCTAATAAGGCTGGGAGGGCAACAGAAGATGGCCCAAGTACTTGAACCCCTGCCACTCATATGGGAGATGTAGGTAGAGTTCCAAGCTCCTGGCTTTGGCCTGGCCCAACCCCAGCTGTTGCAGCCATTTGGGGAGTGAAACAGCAGATGAACAATACCTCTTTCCCTAACTCTGTCTTTCAAATAAATAAATCTTTTAAAAAAATCTGTTTTGATTTTCATTTATTTAACTGCTAATTTGGTTGTGTGTGCCTTGCTCAAAATATATGAACTGTTTTGTATTTTTCTAACTTTCTTTTCAGTTAATACTTTTGGCCCATTGTTCTGTCTGAATATTAGTGTTATTTTTATTCATAAGAGGATGAAGAGTTTTTTTCCTGCTGAGGCATGATCAGGTAGAAATGTTAATCCATAATCAACTTTCAAAGGTGAACTTGGTCTCCACTTATTATTTTGCACATAGTTGGAGTGCCTCTGCCTGCCTTTCCCCTTGGAACTTTTTACATGTCTGTTGTACTGAAGATATCAGTAGGAATGAGGGCAGGGACAATCTGCAATGTTCCTTATAGTTTTGTAAGATGGCTGTTTACTAATTTCTCTCAAACTCTCCCGAAATAATATCATATAAAAGCGACAGTAAATTAATTTGAATCCCTAAGTAGCCAGATAAGTTGGTGTTTGCTCAAATTCATCCCTTACTACAAAGATCAACACGAATACTGGGCCACAGGTTAGAGTATAAAATGCACCAAATCTCACTTCACTTTTCTCTTCGACAAACATGGATTTGTAAACGAGTGAATAATCTTTAGTTTGAGTATGACTCAGTTCCTTCTAGTGCTCTACAAAAGAGTACAAAAGGTTACCAAATCCTCCAGTTTCTCACACAGATTCCATTTGGAATGAAGGAAATAAACGTCCCACTCTCTAACTGCTAAAGATGTTACTGATCCTATCTAAGAAATAGGAGTTTCAGAATATGAAATGGGAAGACGTTTCAACATCTTCATAATGGAAAGGGTCTTGAAATGGGAAACAAATACACGTACAGGAAGGAAAAAAATTGTTGGTAACAGCAGTTAGACCTGGATAGAAAATGGCCACGTAATGTATTTGGTGAAAAGGGAGAGGAAAAGGGCACCCCTCATCTGGAGCCCAGATGAGCTCTGGCTTGGAAAACTTCCTCTATTGCTGCTAAAGGTTGGGGGTGCCCTGCTGACAACTCAAGCATCCATCAGAAGATTTTCCACAGTGAATTGTTTGCATCTACTGGATTCTCAGTTACGTATTAGGCACCAGTGAAACTTAATAATCAGAACACAGACTTAATTAGATACTGTTTGATTTTGAAAATAAAACAAAAATAACTATCAACCATCGCTATTAGGTTGTTGAACTAGAATTATGAACTTTTCTATTTTAAAGAAAACAAAATAATTTTATAGAGCTTTTGAGGATTTAATGAAGTTTCAAACTATAAACAAAAAGAAAAAAGTACTATGATGAGCCCCAAATGCTTCAAAATGTTCATGGAAGATGTGCATTACAAGGAAGTTGGCCATATATTTCAAAATAATTTGGCACCAAAAAGCCCTTATCTTTTAATTACATTTTTCTGTGAACTTTTTGAAGACTCCTCCCCATTGCCAGACTGAACAGTGATCAAGACCAGGACAGACTTCATTCATATATTCCCCACCTTTTTTTTTTTTTTTTTTTTTTTTAGTATTTTAAAGTAGACTTCAAACATCATCATGTCATTCCATCCCTACATATTTCTGATGTTTTCAGAAAGATCTTGTGTCAAATCAGGATCCAGACAATGACGATTCATTGCATTTTATGTGTCTTCTAATTTTGACATGTTAGTCCTACCTGCTACCCACCCAGGAAGGTGGAGAAGACACAGGGAAAATAAAGGCAGAGAATACATCCTTCCTCGACCACTTTTTTTAACCATTTACATTTGAAAGGCAGTGGGGGGGATCAATCCTCCACTCCCTGGTTCATTCCCCAAATGCCTAGAACAACTAGGGCGGAACCTTGAATTCAGAACCCAGTCAGGTCACCCACATGGGTGGCAATGACCCAAGCACTTGAGCCATCACCAGCTATCTCCCAGGGTACACATGAGCCTGAAGCTGGGATTAGAAGTGGAGTTAGAACTTGAAACCAGATACTCCAATATGGATGTAAGCGACCCAACCGATGTCTTGACCACTGCAAAAGGGAAAGAACACCCTCCCACCCCCAGCAGCTCTTAAAGTCTCCAGAACAGATGGAGAGAGACAAAAACTAAAACTCATTTCAAAGGCTCCAGCTTTGTCTTTCTTGACTTTAATAAAGTCACTAACAATTTTCATAAAACCACAGTTTCAGCTAATAGAGACTTATTTGCATATGCCCCAATTTTTCTTTCAAGTCTGCATTCTAGAGATCTGGATAGGGATTGCTGCTTTCAAACACAACTTCTCACATAAAAATGAAAAATTCTTGAGCACATTTCCTCACTCAGTCCCTCATTCCTTGGTGTGCATTGGTTTCAATCCTCAGATGCATCTTCAGAGATTTTAAAACAGTATTTCTTCCAGTGAAGTAACTGATAGATTCTGTATGGTAGCTGCCGAATCTTTTTTTTTTCTGAGAAAGAAAAAAGCCACATTGTTTTGAAAAACATGTTTTTAAAATAATTTTATAGATTGCAGATTTTGTAAATGATCATGTTAATTGTTGGGAGGGGGTTTCCAACCTTGTTCCCGTCCCCTTGGCATTAGGCTTTTGTTCCCCAGCGTTGAATATGTCATTTTCTCCCACAGACTGCATTTCTAGGGGTATAATTGCTGTCTCCATGTAAAAGACAACTCATGTGCATAAATTTCCACTCCCTGAAAGGAGACTCTGCCTCCCCTCATTTTAATGCAGATGTGATCGGTGTTGGGGTGGGGGGAGGTAGAGTTACACTTACTTCCCCAAGCGAATGAAACAGATTACGCATTAAATATTGTCTTTGGAACCAGGTGCACAGAAACAACCAATTACCTAGACAGCTCATCAAGTTCTGAAATGTTTACCACATTGTTTTTTTGTTTTCTCTTTAAACATTTGGCGAATTATTCAGAGGCTTACATTTCTCCGTAAGGAACAGAATCCACTTATTAATAAAGGCCCCTTTAGTGTGAGTCACCAGGTGACTCACAGCAGCCATTAAAGCCACATCTGAAACTTTCTGAAGTGAACTTGCGTTGCTGTGAAGACACTGCTTCTGGTTCTTCTAGCTGATAACTGGTCTCTCAAATGACCTGAATGTGTGAAGACGAGAGCGAGCACACAGGGCGCTCTGCCTTTCCCTTTGGTATTTTATGGTTGCTCACGAAGGACAGTAGCCACATCAGTGTATTAGATTCTGGTCACTGCTCATTGTATAATCTTGAATTTTTATGCATATCATCGTTTCTGTGGGCTCGGAGTTGGGGGTTAATTTAGCCTGAAAGGCAGATGTACTCAAGAGTACTCTCAAGACTTGCTTCTGTTATTCCAGCAGACTTGTACCACTTCCTGAGGAGGGGCAGTTTTAGATTTCCAAGAAGTCATTAACCTCCCGAAGAATGTGAAGAATAAATAGAGTGGCAGGCCCCAGAGATGTAATTGTTGCCATCTATTAGGAAGGCGGGAGGGCCTTGCGTGGGGAGGTCTGATGGGGCTGGTGGGAGGGAGGGCTGGGAATAGCAGGAAGATGTTGTTGGAAACGCTGTAGACAGGATTAGTGGTAAATGACTTGGAGATCAACCATCTGCTGCGTGTGTGGTTAAGCAGGACTGACTTACTGAGGGGATCCCAAACTCAAACCATTTATCATCGCAGCTTCCTTTGGAAGTTAGGGGGAGCTCTAAGCAAAGTTGGTGAAAATGCACAACAGAAAAAAATTCTATTTGTATGGAGGCAGGGGCAGAGGCTGAATGTAGACATTTTGGTTTTGTTTTAGTTTTTGATAAAGCGTTTTGAGACATTTTAGAGCATATGAGACTTTTAGATGGAGTAGAATGAGAACTTAAAAGTCATCAAGTTGCTCTCACATATTCTGGTCAAACTGGAATTTGGTGCGAGGTCTGTGGAGGACAATTTGACTTTCTCTTGCAAAATTATAAAAGCACATACACGCTGACCTTAACTCACAATTCCATTCTAGAATTGTCTTCTACACACATCTTCACCCGATTGTCAAACGACAGTGTGCATATAAAGTTTTCATGGCAACACTGTACCTATATCTCTATCATCGATCTATCTATATAAGCAAAAGAAAGAAAACAACCTGAATGCCTATCAGTAGGATACTGAGTTTGTAAATTATGATACATTCTTACAATGGAACAATATGATGGTTTTTAAAAATAATAATAAAGGGGGCCAGTATTTTGGTGTAATGGGTTAACTGATAGATTGCCAGCATCCCATATGGGCACCTACGAATCTCAGATGGTCTCCTTCCAATCTAGCTACCTGCTAATGCACCTGAGAAAGCAGTGGAGGATGGCCCAAGTGCTTGGGCCCTTGTACCATGTGGGAGACCCAGAAGATGCTCCTGGCTTTGGATCAGCCCAGCCCTGGCTATTGCAGCCATTTGGGGAGTGAACCAGTGATGGGAGGTCTTTTTATATTTCTACCTCTCTCTCTCTCTCTGTAACTCTGACTTCCAAATAAATAAAATAAAGCTTAAAATAATAATAATAAAGAAATTATTTTAAAATTATTTTTTTCATTATTTGTAAGGCAGGCAGACAGACAGCAATACCCATCTGTTGGTTAACTTCCCAACAGCCAGGGCTGGGAGGGGCTGAGGTCCCAAGGCTGGAAGTCTATATGGGTCTCTCTCAGGCATGGCAGTTTCACCTCCTGCCTCCCAGGCCTGCATTAGCTGCAAGCTGCAGTCAGTAGACTCAGGACTTGAACTCAAGCACTCTGATATGGGATGCGGGCATCCATACTGAGCCAAATGCCCACTCAAAAAAAGTTCTTAATATATTGACATGAACTGAGTCTTCAACACACTTTGGGTAGTAGTAAGTGAAAAACAATGACTGCTACAAGATTCAGGAAAATGGATCACTTATTTTCATTTAAGTTTTTAGAAATATTTATTTATTTATTTATTTATTTGAAAGGCAGAGTTATAGAAAGAGGAAGAGAGAGATCTTGCATCTATTGGTTCGTTCCCCAAATAGCCCCAACAGCCAGGCTGAAGCCAGGAGCCAGGAGCTTCTTCTGGGTCTCCCATGCCGGTGCAGAGGTCCAATCACTTGCGCCATCTTCCACTGCTTTCCCAGGACATTAACAAGGATAGGAAGTGGAACAGCTAGGGCTGGAACCAGTGCCCATATGGAATGCCAGCTCCATAAGCAGAGGAGGCTTATCCTACAACACCACTGTGCTGGCCCTAGACGGCAGCTTTACCTGCTACACCACAATGCTGGCCCCTATCATTTAAGTTTTTTAAAAATGAGTAACATACATCTTTCTTCGCTAGTATAATTAGGAAAAAAACCTGTAGGAGATGATATGGGGGCATGGAAACCATAAGGCAAGACAAGATGTTTCACTATTTTGAACACAGCAAAAGACCATATGATTAAATTATCTATTCAGAATTTAACAGGGGAGCCAGCATTGTGGTGCAACAAATCAAATCATTGCTTGCAACTCTGGCATCTCATATCAGAGTGCCAGTTCGAGTCCCAGCTGATCTGCTTCCAATCCAGTGCTCTGCTAATGCACTTAGGAAAGTAGCAGAAGATGGCACAGTGCTTACGCCCCTACCACTCACATGTGAGACCAGGTTGGATTTCTTGGCTCTCGGTTTTGGCCTGGTCCAGCCCTGGTTGTTATGGATATTTGGGGAATGAATCAGCAGACAGAAGATCTCTCTCACTCTCTCTCTCTCTCTCTTGCTCTGGCTTTCAAATAAGTAAATATTTTTATTTTTAAGATTTTTAAAATTTATTTAAGGGATAGGACTACAGACAGAGGAAGAGACAGGGAGAAAGATCTTCCACCCACTTGTTCACTTCCCAAATGGCCACATCAGCCAGAGCTGGGCTGAGCTGAAGCCAGGCGCTATGAGCTTCCTTTGGGAAGTGCTTGGGGCATCTACCACTGATTTCCCAGGCCATAGGCAGAGAGCTAGATTGGAAGCAGAGCATCTGGGACATGAAGTGGTACCCATACGGGATGCTGGCACTGCAGGAGGACACTTAGCCTACTACGCCACAGTACCAGCCCCTCTTTTTTACTTTTTTTTTAACAGAGGAAAACATTAGTGGGTCTAGAATGAGGCAGTGTTGGTTCCGTATAGAGGTTTCTGCATTTTCTGACTCAGCAACCTTGGTTTCTTTGCCTCTAAGTGGAGTAGATAATTCTGCCAGCCTCATGAAGGAGCTAAGGATATTAAGTGACAGCATATGTACCGTCTGCAGTGGAGGTGGCACAGGGCCTGGATATGTTCAGTAAATGCAAGTGGTCCCTATTAGCCTTCTGACTGGTATCGCCACCCTTCTTATAAATAATTGAGTCTTTGGAGGAAAAGGGTAGAGAACGATGCTGGGGATTATGGATGTGACTGCTAAAAAAAATTTTCAGCTTCAAAGGGCTCTGCTGAAGGAATCGATATCATAAGAGCATTTATAGAAATCCTATCTGCACCTGGCACTCTTCAGAATTAACAGACAAGGACCATATCCTGACTTCACATCATGTACCTCTGTTTCCCAGTTCTGATGTAGAGAGGAAAAGATGCTCATGCCTGTCTCTGGACCAGTGAGCAACAGGCAGCTGAGAAATGCTCACTCTCACAGATCTCACATTGTTGAAGGGGAGAGGATCAGAGCCCAGGGAATGAGGAATGGGAGGAAGTGTAGGCAGGCTTTCATCTACTGATTGAGACTCCTGCACCCCACACTGGAGTACTGTAGATCAATTCCCAGCTCAGGTTTATGATTCCAATTTACTACCAATGCAGACCCTGGGAAGCAGCAATGATGGCTCAGGTTGTTGAGTTTCTGCCATCCATGTGGGAGACCTGCGTTGATTTCCTGACTCCCAGCTTCAGCCCATTTGCAAGTGAACCAGCAGATGGAAGCTCATTCTCTCTCTCTCTGCCTTAAAAAAATCAGCAATAGAAACAACAAAATCAAAACTAGAGCTGAGTGGTAGGCAGGGGAGTAAACCTTTTCTTTCCACTTGTTTTTTTGGTGCCAGGTTTTTTTTTTTTATTTACAAGAAGGTCACAAATGCCATGTATTTCATAAATACAGTTTGAAGACCACAAAGATACTTCATACCCTACCTTCATGCCCTCCTTCACTCCCACTCGCCCTCCTCCTTTCTTTCTTATTCTTATTTTAATTTTTACAATGACATACTTTCAATTCAGTTTATAATCACAAGATTAACCACCCATTAAGTAAATAATTAATAAGTAGTAAGTAGAAAAAACAATGTTCCTCAAGAGTATGGACAAGGATTATAACAATAAACAGTAATCAAATCTCAAAATACCAATTCACTCACATACGTTGCTTTTTTGTATACTGCATATTAGTCACTACAAACCAGGGAAAACATATGATACTTGTCTTTGTGGGACTGGCATATTTCACTAAGTATAGTGGTCTTCAATTGCATGCATTTTGTTGAAAAAGACAGAATTTCATTCTTGTTTATGACTTAGTAGTATTCCATAGTGTGTGTGTGTGTGTGTGTGTGTATATATATATATATATATGCCACAATTTCTTTATCCAGTCATCAGTTGAAGAACATCTGGGTTAATTCCATATCTTAACTATTGTGAGTTAATCTTCAATAAACATGGGGGTACAAGTAACTCATATGCTGATTTCATTCCATTTGGGTATTGGAGTGGAGTGGAGTGGCTGGATCAGAAATCACAGAAATAGATCTATTTTCATATTTCTGAGGAATCTCTATTCCATCTTCCATATGATTGTACTAATTTACATTGCCATCAGCAGTGGATTAGGGTAACTTTTTCCCCATATCCTCACCAGCATTTGTTAATATTTGGTTTTTGGGTAATAGCCATTCTAACTGGAATGGGATAAAACCTCACTGTAGTTTTTATTTGCATATCTCTGATGGTTAGAAATCCAGATCATCTTTTCATGTCTTTTGGCCATTTGTATTTCATCCTTTGAAAAGTGCCTGTTCATATCCTTAGCCCATTTCTTAGCTGGATTGTTTGTTTTGTTGTGTTTCTTGAGGTCCTTATATAGTCTGGATATTAACCCTTTATCAGCTGTCTAGTTTGCAAATATTTCTCCCATTCTATCAGTTTCCTCTTTACTTTATTGGGTGTTTCCTTTGCTGTGCAGAAGTTTCTTAGCTTGATGTAATCCCATTTGTCTATTTTTGGACTTTATTGCTGTGCTTCTGGGGTCTAGGGGAGTAGATATTTTTTCTGTGCTATCTACCAAAGGGCTTCAAAAAGTTGGTTGAAGGGGCAGGCATTGTGGCACAGCAGGTTAAGCCGCTGCTTGGGACACCCACATGCCATATGGGGTTGCCTAGGATTGAGTCCCAACTCTGCTTCAAATTCAGTTTCCTGCTAACATGTCTGAGAGGCAGCAGATTATAGCACAAGAACTTGAATTCTTGCCAATCATAGGAGACTCAAATAGAGTTCTAGGCTCCTGGCTTTGGTCTGGTCTGACCCCAGCTGTTGTGGGCATTTAGGGAGTGAATCAGCAGATGAAAAATGTTTCCAGCTCACTTTTTCATTTTCTTTCTCTCCTTTTTACTCTTTCAAATGAAGGTAACTAACTCTTTTTTAAAAAAAGTTTGTGGAAAATGCACATTATGCAGATGCCTTGTTCCACCCTTGTACTTGTAGTTAGCTGGGTGGTTTTACCCTAGGCTGCAATGAGAAAAGATTGTAGAAATAGAGAAGGAAGGGCCGGCGCCGTGGCTCACTAGGCTAATCCTCCACCTTGCAGCGCCGGCACACTGGGTTCTAGTCCCGGTCAGGGCTCCGGATTCTGTCCCCGTTGCCCCTCTTCCAGGCAAGCTTTCTGCTGTGGCCAGGAAGTCCAGTGGAGGATGACCCAAGTGCTTGGGCCCTGCACCCCATGGGAGACCAGGAGAAGCACCTGGCTCCTGCCTTTGGATCAGCATGGTGTGCCAGCCACAGCGCGCGGGCTGCAGCGGCCATTGGAGAGTGAACCAACGGCAAAGGAAGACCTTTCTCTCTGTCTCTCTCTCTCTCACTGTCCACTCTGCCTGTCAAAAAATAATAAATAAATAAATAAAGAGAGAAATAGAGAAGGTAGGGCTTAAAGGCTCCATTGCTGACCTGGGAATTCAAGAAAACAGAGAGCAAGTGGATATGATCTTCAGCATATGCACCCAAACCTCCAGGAGTCTACAGATGGATGCCAAATGGACTATACACGTTTCCAGTGAAATCATAACTTTCAGCAGACTCTCAAAGAAGGCTGCTATCCTTCAATGGTTATGGGTCCCTGACACAGCAACAATGATAGAATAGTGTGAGTCAAGGATTAGGATTAATCCAATACTGAGCTTAAATACCATACAGTAACACTTTTCAATAAAACAATAGAAAGAAAAAATTCACTGCTCTGCTATTGTTACTTTCTAAGCAGTCATTTTTCTTTTTTTAAAAAAGACTTATTGATGTATTTATTTACTTGAAAGGCAGAGAGTGGGCCGGTGCTGTGGCATAGCAGGTTAAAGCCCCAGCCTGCAGCACTGGCATCCCATATGGGCACCGGTATGAGTCCCGGATGCTCCTCTTCTGATCCAGCCCTCTGCTATGGCCTGGGAAAGCAGTGGAAGATGGCCTAAGTCCTTGGGCCCCTGTGCCCACATGGGAAACCTGGAAGAAGCTCCTGGCTCCTAGCTTTAATCAGCTCAACTCTGGCCATTGCGGTCATTTGGGGAGTGAACCAATGGAATGGAAGACATTTCTCTCTCTCTGTCTCTCCTTCTCTCTCTGTGTAACTCTGACTTTCAAATAAATAAATAAATAAATAAAATAATTCTAAAAAAAAAAAGAAAGGCAAAGTGACAGAGAGAAAGAGCAAGGGAGAGACAGATGTTCCATCCCATGGTTCACTCTCCAATGGCCAAAACAACCAGGCCTGGGCCAGGATGAAACCAGGAGTCAGGAATTTCATTTGAGTCTCCCATGCAGGTGGCAGAAACTCAAGTACTCCAGCCATCATTTGCTGTCATTCCTGGTGCACACACAGGAAACTGGGCCGGAAGTGCAAAGGCTGGGACTTGAACTGATGTCTGATACAGGATACCAGTGTCACAAATAGCAGCTTTTGCACACTGCACTGTAACACTCCTAAGCAGCCATTCTTGTACTTCTGTTTGTGTTTTGCCTTATTCACCTGTATTATTTACTGAATATGCTTCTTTAAATTTGTTCTCTCTTTAAACTTAAATATCTATTTTAGCCTCATCCTAAGCAAAAATATCTGTGAAGAGAGGTGAATTATGTAATTGGCAGCTTTCTTTCCCAGCTCTCTATTAGAAGAAATTTATTACTGTTAAAAAATAAAGATGTTTGTATCATTCCAAAATTACTCAGTACACACAGAGGTAGAAATTGGCACTTTGAAGACCCTGTCTCTGAATATTCGCTCATTCACATCAGGCATCTATTTTATAGAGAAGGAACCAGAGGCATAAGACAATGTGTAACTTATTAGAGATTCTAAGCAAATGTGGCAAAACTTTAAGTGAGGTCTTAGGCAGCACTGAATCTGCTAATGGTATGGCCATGCTCTCTGACTTATTGCTACACAGACAGTTTAAGGAGATTTGTAAATGCTCTCACATTTCCCCTGTGCTGCATAAAGAAAACCAACTAGACTCAAAACTTGATCAATTTAATACTCTGGTAATGATCCCAGCAACTGAGGAAGGGGCGGGGGAAGCCAATGAGTTTCTTTCTACTCAAATTCCATCTCATTTTTATTTTCTCTTAATGTTTTTTTGAATCCCAAGTTCCAAAACCTGTCCCCTATTATGCAGTGCAAACGAGAACAGATGGGGAAAAGTTATGTTGGAAAGGGCTTTGGAGGGCCACAGAGAAGAGAAATATGACTACTCAATGTGTCACACACCAACTTGCAGCTGCCACCAGCCCTTCCACACGCGAGCTGCGTATGCAATCAGCCGTGGCGCTCTGGGGGAGTAGGCACACCGTAGGAAGGGAGCACAGTTAGGGAACATTCCCTTTACTTGTGTTTCCTTGAAAATATGAAGAAAGAGCATAGCAGCAAAAGAGAAACAAATCCAAAGGCTAGCCTGGGAAGTGCCTAGCAGTACCCAGAAGTCTCCCAAACCCTAACCAATCATTGGCTTAATCTAGCCTGTTTATAGCTAAGAAATGCCTTAGCATGACTCAAAGTCCTCATGCAAGTCTTGCCTCTGTCTAGGAATTACTAATCTAGAGAGACTGTAGGAGTGGACATGTGTAATGTAGCTATCCAACACATATTTTTCAGTATTCGCAGGGCACTTTTGAGTTCTCAGTGTTTCTTTTCTTTTTAAAGAATTGACCATTAGGTTTTTACAATTTTTATTTATTTATTTTCATTTTATTTGAAGAGCCGAACAAAGAGACAGAGTCTGTCTGTCTGTCTCTCTCTCTCTCTCTCTCTCTCTCTCTCTCACACACACACACACACACACAAACAGAAAGAGAATGATTTTCAAACTGCAGTTTCATTTGTCAAATGTCTGCCTCCCATGTTGGTGACTGGGACCCAAGTACTTGAGCCATCATCTGCTGCCTCTCAGTGTGTAGCCTAACAGGAAGCTGTAAGCAGAAACACAGCTGGGACTTCAGTCTCGGTACTCCAACATGGGATACAGACATCTGAAACAGCACCTTGACCACTATGCCAAATGCACATCCCCAGTTTACTGAATATTTCAAATGTGAGGCAGATGACTTGGTTTCAAATTGAAGCTCTGTCCCTTACTAACAGAAGCCAAAGGCAAGTCACCTAACCTCTCTGAACTGAGGTCCAGGATGTGAAAGACAAGGAGCTCTCATAACAACTCTTTAAAGGGTCTTTACATTTGGTATAATGTATTTAAATGTTTGATACAAGTGCTATGCTTATGGTGCAAAAGGTAGGGCCCTGTCACCCATGTTACTCTGCCTTTTAAATAAATAAATAAAAAATGACTCTTTAGAAAGGATATTAAGAACATATTTACACATAATAGCCAGATATATATTCCTGAGAATCTATGCTGAAAGTAGTTATAAGGTTAACATGGTTTAAGTAATTTGATTCACATATTGATTTGGGCCATGTGAATGGTATCCCTGAAGAAATCTTAATGCTGTAAACAGTTGTGTTACTGAGTCCTGCAGAGACTTCCTCCGAAATTGTTCCTGTCTTAATAGAATGAGTATGCAAAGGCTTTATATCATAAAAGGCTGATTTTCTTCCCAGGGTAGTTTATAAATTATCTAGATCAAAATCTTTACAGAAGCATGTTAAATAGTTTTCCACATCTACCTCAGATTATATTCCCAACATCTCCAATGCACAGAGTTCAAGGATCTTCATTTTTGATTAAAAAAATAGCTGATGATTCTTAAGTACATGGAATTCTGAGCATCACTTCCCTAAGGAATGGGAAGAATAATACTGATAACTAACTATGAGTGATTTTCAGCTACCTACCTCTCTTTTGTTACACATTCCCAAGCCCACATATATAGCAACTGCCAGCAAGACAAAGAGATTGGAGGCTGGTAGATTTAGCTCTTCCCCACACTATTCTCTTGTTTTGTACCATGTTTGTGTAAGGTTGGACTATTAATATCCTCCTTGACACAGGAAATCAGCTTGATTATCACTTGTCTACAAAGGTAACCGTGCTTCCCAATATGCCAGCATAGTTATCAATAACACCTCTTTCCATCTCAAAAGTGATCCAATTGGGATGATAAGTTATATCATTATTTACACTTGAAGGAAATTTGTCTTACATGTAGGACATTAATGAAGATGGACAACAAGTAGAATATTACATTATTCATTACTGTAGGAAGATATGCCTAAAACCACTTGCAACAACAAGAAGGTACTTCAGGTTGGAGTAATATAGGAATT
This sequence comes from Oryctolagus cuniculus, assembly GCF_051225735.1. Lineage (NCBI taxonomy): Eukaryota > Metazoa > Chordata > Mammalia > Lagomorpha > Leporidae > Oryctolagus > Oryctolagus cuniculus. Next base: position 84,087,727 of record NC_142869.1, on the reverse strand, counting down.
ATCAGAGAAAATAATATTCTTTCCCACACACTGAAATACAAAAAGGCAGAGCATGGAAAAACTGGGAAACTTAGCCTAGTTTATATCTCCCCTCTCACCTGAACAGCTGAGCAGCTGAGCAAAAAAGCATGGATCTTGATGTTGTACAAAGTTAAATATTTCCCTCCTTTCTGTACATTGCCTATGATGTTGGGCAAGTTACTGCATGTCGTGGAATCTTACATACTGCATGTCGTGGAATCTTACATAACTCATATGTATAAAAGATAATGAGGCTTACTTCAGTTGTGTGGAGTTAATGTCATATGTGCACAAAGAACCTGACACTATGATTAGGTGTTCCATAATCATAGTTCCACCATTATTCTTTCCATCTTGGCCATTCTCTCCTATAGTTCCACTGGAGTTGTATGACTTAAAATAAAGAGTCCTTACAGGAGGAGTCATGAGAATGCTATGGAAATGATAACAAATTCTTGAGCCTAAAATCTCTATCTCCTGTCTCCAAACTCCACCATAAACTCTTTTGTGAATGTAAAAGAAAGTGAGGGGTCAAGAAACAGCTAGTGATCGAAGAATGACTTGGAAATGCTTAAATGATAATCCTCAATGAGGCAACAAGAAAAGAAGACAGGAAAGAGAGAGAGCGAAGCTTGGAAAAGGAGCAGATATGTAAGGAAAGAGGAGATGGTTTGCGTTCTCTAGTCAGCAAAAGGTGACTAGAATGTGGCCTGAGAGTGTTCATGAGGGTTCTGCCAGTGTTTTGAGGATTGGGTGGGATGGGAGTATTCCATCCTATGGAAATGATGCTACTGTTCAACTCGCTGTTGCCTCTCAGCCATCCAGGGTGCTGTTTGGGTGGGCGGGTGGAGAAATACTATTCTGTTAAAATGAAGAGCTTTGAAGTGGAGACAAACACAATCTGGTAGTATTACAGAGGCATGATTCACCCCGATGACTCACTCCCTGGCTCCCACACAGCAGAGGCAAGAAGTAACATTAGTGACCTTGAAGATGCTGGCCAAGTATAGAGCCAGCCTTAAGGCTTGATTTTTCAAGTATGCGTGCATGTGTGTGTATGTGTGTGTGTGTGTATGTGTGTGTATGGAAAGAAAGAATGAATGAGTAGAGACATGTATTTAAAGGGCAAGAATATATAATGAACAATTATAAAAAGCCAGTATAGAAACTATTAATATTTAAATAGCCAACCCAGCTAAATAACAAGAACTTATAGGGCAATAACCACTGCATAAACAGGTTTCAACTCAAAACATTGATAAGTTAGTTCAATGTGGGGATATGCAAAATAATTATTCTTAAGTAGGAGGTAGATATGGAGTCCAGTCCCAAAAACTGTACTTAACTTGCTCTCATCATTTCCATTCATGGCTCTTCCTGAATCCAATTTGCTTAGAGTAACATTTTCCTGTGTTCCAAGCCATGCACTGCTCTATGTTTAGAGCCCTGAAGACAAAATTCTAACAAGTACCTTTGATAACATGCAGTGGAAAGCAGATAATAATAAGAGGGTGCATCAGAACCTACAGATGTGCAGACAGCTGCACAAATGGCAAACAGAGTCAGATAGACAAGATAGCCCCTGCGGTCTAGGAAAAAATGACTGACATGGAATCCAGCCACAGTTTCAGATTGATAGAAACATCTAGTTCTTGGAATTGCATATTGAAACCTCAATGAAAAATAAAAGCAAAACTATGAAGTAATTCAAACCTTATTAGAAAAATAGAGAACTTCAGGAAGTAGGTGCCGAACAGCTAGAAGAGAAAGGATTTCCAGTTATTGAGTTTGCCATACAAAAAGCAAGGAGTTGCTAGTGGAACACAGTATCAGAAATGTTGACTACCAGGTTTGTACGGACAAAGAAAGAAGAATTGGATTAGAAGTGTGGTAAAGGATGGCTCAAAGGGAGACTTGATATAACTGTGCTTACACAGTTTGTTGTAAGCTTCCAAAGGTTTTATGGTTATGTTTTGGTTATTTTTTGCCCCTCAGTGTTTCTACTTTAAGGTGTTTACTTTTCATGGTTGTGCATATAAATATAGTTATAGGAAGTAGGGTGCGATTTACTCAGAATTCATAGCTATGATTCAAGCAAACAAACAAAAACACTTCTTAGGGTCTTTTCTCTGCAATTAACAGGAGACCAACTCAAAATAGCCTTAGGAGAAAGGAGACCTTATTATATGAAAATTCACATGTTTCCCATCATAGCCCAAGAACTGAAATGTTGTTGGGTCTCAAAAAAAAAAAAAAAAAAAAAAAAAAAAAAGTGGAACTGCACTCACATGCTGGGCCTTCTCTGCCTTTTGTCTTTGTTTCTATGACTTGACTTCATTCTCCCCCCACTGTCTTGCTGGTGGTGTTCATCAGTGCACACAGGACACACTGCCAACAGGCCTCATGTTCATGTCTCCTCTATGTCAAACAGCAGCTTGTATCCATGGCTGATTAAGTCAACTACTCAACAATATTAACAAGCTTCCAGTGTCTTTTGATTTTTGTTTTTAACTCTACTCTGCCAACTCCAGGCACAATGATCTCTGATAAGAGAAACAAATCAAGACACAGGGTTTTAGCAACTTACCCAAAGTCACACAAATGTAACCAAACGGATTCTGAACCCAGGCTCTCAACCACTGTGCCACGCTGCTTCTTGCCCTGAGGGCTTCAGGGTTTCTGAGCCAGGAATAGGTGGGGTGACTTCTACAGAGGGAACTACCATGGCTCCTGCAGCTTGCCACACTGTCACTTTTTGGGTCAAATGTACCTCCAGATCTTGGGATTGACTTAGTAAAAATCATTTTATTTATAGCTGAAGTCATGGTTAGGAGATAAGGGAACCAGAGGTAGCTGCCATAGAAGGAAGATGCCTTTAAACCAAGAGTTCTTACTTGTGGAGGTGTTGATCAGCACAGAAGAGGTACAGCTGATGGCCATGTCATTAGAAGGTAGTTTTCCCAAATTGAAGAAGATGCCATTGGATGTAGCAGAAAACATTTGAGGGCTGGAACTGAGAGGCTCTGGGTACCAATCCATATAATGCAACAGCCAGAAAACTCTTCAGGGATGTTAGGGTACCGTTTGGCAGGGCACGCGGAACATTCTCTTCATTTGACTTTAACCAGATAAGATGCTTTAGAATCTCAAATTCCCAACCTTAGTACCTGTGACTACTATACAGTAGCAGAACCTAGGAAGTTCTGGAAATCAAAGGCAAACCTGTAAACAGAATTTAGAGAAGCTTCAATAATGTAGAAGGAATAAAAGGAGGAATTGTGAATAACTACTTCCATGAAATACAAACTAGAAACATAAGATTTTCTGTAAAGAACACAGTATAAGAAATCTTCACATTAAGAAACAATGAAATTATCAAGAATGCTGGTGAATACACAGAGGAGACTTTGATTATATTTACAATGTTTTATTTGATATACTGAATGATGAACACATTGTGTGTTTTATTTTCTTCTATGCCTTTTCTTCCTAAAGTATTTTATTAAAAAAAAAAAAAAGAAAGCTTGGTATCATTTTGCTTTTTGGGACTCTGTCATTTGTAATTTGATGAATTGTCATTAGCTAATAACGAAGTGAAAAGGATTTGAATTTTGATGTCTTCTTTCTTCAGGAAGGAAGGACCAGGTCTCAGATCCCTGATCTTAGATGATCAGCATACTCCTTACATCACGTGTGGGGTCACGATGCTACCCACCTCCCACCTCCTTCATCATCCCTTACCCTCCTGCAATTTTTTCGCTTTTACATTTGGGAACTCAGTTGCATCCTACAATTTGCCACCGCCCCAGTTGCACCAAGGAGTGGGTGTAGTAGAAATTCAATATCCACTGGTATGTGTCATTGTTCCTGAGTCAACTTTGCTTTTCAAAAACACAATATGTTATTAAACAAAAATCTCTCCTCTGTTCGGAACAACAGACTAGCAGTTGGGGTATTTTAATATATATTTAAGAAAATAGTTACATGCTTAGTCCACTCAAATGTTAATCACCTGCCATGGTCTATTGGGAGTTGCTAGGGTAGGTCCCCCGTACCAATTCTTGAGTCACATAATGGCAACATTTTGCTATAAAAATGCTAACTTCTCTTCTGTTGTACTTCTGCTGTTATTCAAAAACAGCCAAATGGATGTTATTGAAATCCGGTCCCAAAAAAGGTTGAAATTGCTCCCCAGCTGGGCCTGAGACCCTGTGTGCCAAATTTCAGCCTAAAGAGAATTCTTATATTTGAGTCACTGTGAGCAGCTGAAAATATGAGGTTTGGGGTGGAAATGCTAACAGACTCTTAACTATCATTTTGCAAACCATGTGATTATAACACAATGCAAACCTCCTCTGGAGCAACTCTCTGGCAAAGGCAACAGAAACAAGACGTCTGGGCCCTGAAGTTCTGCCTTTACAAGCTTCTGCTGGGCTAGCAGCAGGCAGGGGAGACCCGGCGATGACATTGTCGACATGGCTGTTCCGGCTGACGTTAAAGGATGGGCCCCAGTGATGGATTTCTAATAAATAACAGGAGTGTGTGCAGCTCATTCCTTTACAGGCTCCTTGGAACACGAGTTTATGGTCAGCATTGCTTGTTCTGGAAGTGTTACCGCCAACACAGTGCTTGATTCCAACCAGACATGAATTGTTTGCCACCTCGAGTCCCATTGGCTCAGTCATACTTGCTCCCATTCCAACTTGGCAAAAATGCCCGCACTGCTTGGCCACTAGCTTCTGTCATCTGGCATTTAAATGTGGGCTGCATCTCTCCTTAGTAACATTCAGGGCCACAAAGATGCTTTGGTTCCCGGATTCAAACACATGTTCCAGGCAGTGAGTACCCAAGTGTAGGTAGCATTCCCACGGACCAGTTCATTCATGCAGCTCTCACTTGATGGAGATGCAGCAGAGCTCCTTGAGGGGGCCCCCGAGCCCTGTTTGCAGAACAGCACCTCACTATGCCTCTCATAATGTTCAGCCCCTTCCAGGACTGTGATGGAAAGCAAATTGTTCTCAAAGCCCAGTCAGACTGTGGCTAATCTGTTTCTTTCAGTTACCAGCTGGTCTTTCCTGGGCAAGACAATTAACCAGTTTCCTTATCTATAAAATGGGGACAGTGTAGTAGCTGTCTTTCACCTGCTTTTAAACAGTATAGAATATGATAGTTTTCTTTTTAAAAAAATAAAATTTGTTTGAAAGGCAGAATATTTCTGGGATGGAAAGGGAGAGAGAGAAAGAGTTCTTCCATCTTCTGATTCATTCCCCAAATGCCCATGACAGCCAGGATTGTACAAGGCTAAAGCCTGGCCAGGAATCTATCTGGGTCTCCCATATGGAGGGCAGAATCTCCGGCACTTGAGTTATCATCTGCTGCCTCTCAGGTGCATTCACAGGAAGCTGGACAAGAAGCAGAGGAGATGGGACTCAATTCCAGGCACTCCTATATGGGATGTGGTCATCCCAAGAGGGAGCTTAACCCTCTGAGCCCCCAACACATGTCCCCGTGAGAGAGTTTTCTAAATTGCAATGCATTAGATACATTTTGGGTCATGTTACTATCTCTAGAATCTTCTCATAACATCAAAATTCTTATCTGAGTTAAAAATACAGTTGAAGTCAATTGGGATGTATTTAAAAGACCTGCTCCCATTAGAAACAGCAGAACACAGGTTCCAAGAATGAGTATTTACTGAGTGCCTGACACAGTATCAGTTCTCTGTTAAGGATTCTTAAAGATACTGTAAACGAAGACATAATCCCTAACTTTAGGAAGAATGTGATTTAGCACAAATCCCAAGATACTTGGTAAAGCAGTGAAAGATGATATGGATAGACCAGCAATTCAGAAGAGAGGGGTTCTGTGAATTGGAGAAATAGGAGGAGCTGCTTAATTTCTCAAGCATGTGGTAGATTCTATGGTTTGAGTCTATTCAGGATCCCCTCTTTGGGGGTGTCGTAGTTCACTCAGATGTTATAACAAAATATTGCATACTAGGTAATTTATAAGTCACAGAAAATTACTTCTTATTGTTTTGGATGTTGAGAAGTGCAAAATTAAGGCACCAACAGATTTGTTGGCTTGTGAAGGCTTGTTCTCTGCTTCACAGATAGTGCCCTCTCTGCTTGTGTTCTCACATGGTGGGAGGCGTGAACACTCTCCCTCTGGAGTCTGGGTAAGGGCGCCATTGCCATTCAGGAGGGCTCTGCCTTTATGATTTAACCATCTCTCAATTGCCCACCTCCTAATGCCATCCCAGGGAATTATGTTCCAACATATAAATTATGGGGTGACCCAATCATTCAGACTATAACAAGGAGATCTGATCTTCTACATTCTTTGTGGGTTTTGTGAGTGTGCTGGTCAGAAACTGCACCTCCCTGGCTCTAGATTATGGTCACATCCCTTGGGCTTGACTATCATAGTATCCCACCCTTCTACCCAGAATGATTGAACAAGCAAACCGTCCTTGGTCCAGTTCAGACCACTGATGATTCTCCCATAAGATAGTAGAAATGGACAGTGGCAGAGAGAAACCGTTGCTTGTGGGTTATGCAGGAAAGGGGAAGTTGTAAGTAAGGAGCTTTCTCTGGCCCTGTGCCCCTTTGGTACAGAGGAAGGATATCTGCAAGAGAGAATAAGTCCCGCGCAGGGTAGCGTGAGAGTGGGCGTGAGAAGAAGGACCTAATGGTATTGTTTGGGTCCCTGTCATCCCCAAGGCAGGCAGGCTCTTCTGTTTTTCATCAAACCAAATTTCTGTTTTGTACCTACAGAAGTTTTATTTGGATTTTCTTTCATTTGAATCAGAAGTCCTAACTCTTAGGGAATGGGATTTGAGTGATGTATTTAAAAACTAGGTAGGGCTTTGATACTCCCAGTGAGGAAGGAATTGTATTCCAGGCAAGATGAACTACTTTAATGAAGATCCAGAAGTGAGAATGAGCTGGTATGTGTGGAGAGTATGAGAAAATCAGTCTGAATGCAGCAACTCCCAAAAGAACACTATGGGAATAAATAAGTTAGGTGAATTATTGAGGGGGAGATCAGTTTGGGAGAATGGTCAGTGTAGGTAAGAATTGAAGCTTGAGTAGGAAGAAACAAAGGGTTTCTAAACATAAAGGAAAATTTCACTTATGTAAAGGCAAAGTTTTAAAAGGTCTGTTCTATCAGTCTGCTCAGAGTGCCTGCTTTGTTTTGTTTAAGCCACAGACTGCGTGTCTTAAACAAGGTACATTTATTTTCTCACAGTTATGGAGGCTGGAAGTCCAAGATCAAGGTGATAGCAAATTTGGTTTCCAGTAAGAGCCCCCTTGCTGGAATACAGATGGCCACCTTCTCTCAAAGTCCTCACACACAGCAAAGGAGAATTCAGGTGTCTCTTCCTCTCCTTATAAGGAAGCCCCACCCTTACTACAACATTTAAGATTTAGTGCCTTCATAAAGGCCCTATCTCCAACTTCAGTCACACTAGGGTTTGGACCCAACATATGAATGCAGTGGGGCACACAATTCAATCCATAACATCTGTCATAACTAAGAATAGGATGATAGGATGGGAAAGGTATTTGGTACAACAGTTAAGTCAGGCTTAAGACACTCACATCCCATATCCCAGTGCCTGGTTTGAGTCCCAGCTTATCTGCTACTGATCCAATTTCCTGCTAATGTCCATCCTGGGAGGCAGCAGGTGACAGCTTAACTACTTGGGTCCCTGCCACCCACATGACAGACTTGGATGGAATTCCTGGCTCCTGACTTCAGCCTGGTCCAGTCTCAATTATTGAGGGCATATGGGGAGTGAATGGGCAGACAGCATCTCTCTCTCTCTCTCTCTGTCTCTCTGATGTTCAATTTTTTTAAAAAAATAAATAAATATAAAACAACACAGTATACCATGGAATCCATAGAAAGACAAATATTTGGTGTAATGAAGACCACATTCGGGGTGGAATTACTTCTTCAGAAGAAGGAAGATAAGGTGGTTAGGGAGAGAGACACAAGAGTTTCAGTTCAGTTGGAGACATTTTTATCTCTTAAGCTGAGGAGCAGGAGCATGAGTGCTAGCTATTATATACTCTATACTTCTATTTTATGAAATGTTGAGTAAATCAATGAAACACAGAAGCCAGTCCTCCCAGGCAGTCCAGAGTTACTTGGTGAGGCAGAATGAGGTGCCAGACATTGTCTATCCTGTGCTCACCTGCTGGCTGTATGGTGGCAGGGGATCTGTGACTCTCAGATTTGGTGGCCAGGGGAGAATGGGTGAATTTGTAGTATGTCTGGGTCTGCATGCTGGCGCCACCTTTGGTTCTCAGGTTCCCAAAACAAAGAGGGACTGAATACTAATATGAAGAACAGGTGGGGCAATCTAATGGGACCCCTCAGGCCTTTGCATGATCCTGTCAGGATAGCCCTTCAGCTCTGACATCTACAGGCTGCCCAGTAGAAGCAGGTCAACAGCCACCTCTGGGTGTCAGTGGAGAACAGCTCCTGGGAGCCACAACTGATACCAGAATCCAAGGCTATTCAGGTCCCTTATGTAAAATAACATAGTGTATGGATAACCTATGCACATAATTCATGTATTTAAATGTTTAAAATATACTTATTCTATTTATTTGAAAGGGAGAGGGAGAGAGAGATCCTCCATCTGTGGCTAATTCCCCAAATGCCTGCAATAGCCAGGGCTGGGCCAGGCCAGAGGCCAGAAGCTGGGAATTCAATCTGGATCTCTCATGTGGGTATAGAGGGACCCAAGTACTTGAGCCATCATCTGTTACTACCTAGGGTGTGCATTAGCAAGAAGCTAGAATAGGGACTCAAACCAGGTTTCCAATATGGGATTTGGGCATCCCAAGCAGTGTTTTAATTCCTATACCAAATGTCCACTCAATCATCTTTAGATTAATTATTATACCAAAACCAATGTAAATCATTATTACACTGCATTGTTCAGGTAATAATGATAAGAAAAAATGATCTGTACATGTTTAATAGAGACACAAATTTTTCTGAATATTTCCTATCTGCGGTTGGATGGATTCACAATTGAACACATGGACACAAAGAGCCAAGTATACTAGGTTACAGGCACCCCACAGAACACATATTGTACGATGCCTATTTCTAGTCAACTTGAGTCATAAACAGAAATCTAGTTCTCCTAGAAAGGGGCATGAGTGGGAGATGTTGAGGGCAGATGCATAGCTATCCAAGGTCAGGGGAGGTTAGAAAGGACTGACCCCACTTTTAGGAAAAAAACCTTTTCACACTGCTACTGGGGTTTCTGCCAAGGTGGAGCAGCCTGAAGCTCCCTATTAGAATTACATTCCCCTTGCTCTGGAAAACATGTTAATAAAGCACTTATGGGCTGGGCTGGATCTTGTACCTGTGCCCTATCTCCCACCTCTTCTTCACATTGAGTGACACTTTCAGTAAGCAAAACATACCGTGCTGCTTCTGCACATGCTGCTCTCTGCCGGAAATGCACTACCCTACCCACTGTCACCCTTCTCTTTCTTTTTATTTTCAGGATTTATTTGAAAGAGAGAGAGGGGGAAAGGGAGAGGGAGAGGGAGAGAGAGAGACAGGGATCCTTCATCCACTGATTCACTCTCCAAATGGCCACAATGGCTAGGGCTGAACCAGACCAAAACCAAGAGCCAGGAGTTTCATCTGGGTCTCCCACTTGGGTACAGGGGCCCAAGCACTTGGGCCATCTTTTGCTGCCTTCCCAGGCACATTAGCAGGAGCTGGATTGGAAGTGGAGCGACTGGGACTCAAACCGGCACCCATATGGGATGCTGGCGTCGTAGGCGGCAGCTTTACCTCCTATACCACAGTGCAGCCCCTGCCCTTCTTTTTCTTAAGCAGCTCTGTGTACACTTCCCTCCTACTCCCCCCAAGGAGCAGAGTTTCTATCTCCTCTGGGCAGCCCCCTCCTTCCTAGAGAATGCATTCATAATTTCTCTTTATACACAGAATGAAAGTTACTGTTTATTATGTCCAGCTCCCCTGCTAAAGGAGCCAGAGCCAGAGACAAGGATGCTGTTATTTAACTTTGCTTCACCGGGGCCCAGCATAAACCTGGCATAGACAGAGAGAAGGTGCTTGGTAGGGGAGGAGGGAAATGAGAGTATGAAGGAGTCTTGACCCTTCACCTCTATCCTTTACACATCTTGTCCTTTCTTCTACCAAACTATCATCTTTCAAATGCTCATGCAGAGTTAAATTGTAGGCAAAGAAGCAAGGCAAGAGAAGTGGGGTGGCCCAAACAAGAAAACAGACACAAGCAGTCACAACAGACACAATTCCATACTTTTGTGGACATTTTTACCTACTGCAATTTGTGGAAAATAAACTACCCACCATACAAAAGGCTTGAGACTCATTGTGGGCAGGAGTCAGGGATGGTAAAAACTTTGAAGCCTCTCCTTCCTCTTTAGCTGTGAACTTCCGCTCCTGTTTTGTGAGTACCACTGACCTGGTCTGCAGTCTTCTGAATGTTGTTGGCTCCTCGCTATTTCACATGTGTGATGCCCTGAATTCTGTTCTTTATACAACTTTAGTAGGTCCCACTAATTAATTAAATTGTACTTCATAGTCTTGGAGTCAGGTCTTTTGAATACAAGATGCAAATTTATGCAACATATGCAAATCACTCATGTTCTCAAATTCCATGAACAAAATCTGGTAGCCTTGAGATAAAACAGCCCCTGCCAAGCATCATCTCTCCTAATTATTGCTTAATTCCCCCCCCCCCAACATTGAACTAACACTCTCAGGCTTGGCAGAACCTGGAAGAAACACAACGAAAGCTGGTTAATAAACAGGAAGTTCCTTAAGGGTAAAGACCCTGTATTCTATTCATTTTATGTTTTCCCGGTGGCTCCTAATGAACTACTGAGTGCACACAGGCTTGCACAGGGGACACCACCATCCTGCCTAAGAAGCTATTCAGATGAACAAACATTGAAAGCCTTGTAAGCTTGGCAAAACATGACATTTAAGATGAGAAACAGGAAAATCATGACCTGTACTGTCCAATAACATAGGACTCTCATTATTTTAAAATTAAAATTAGGTAAAATTTCAAAGTTCAGTCCTCGATCCAGCTAGCCACATTTCAAGTGTCTAAGAGCCACATGCGTCTGTGACATTCTTATTGGGCAGCAGAGAGAACATTTCCATTATCATGGAAAATTCTATCAAATAGCACTGGTCTAAACACTTGCTACTCAATGTCTGGTCCTTGGGCCAACAATATGGAATCACATGGGAGCTTTTTGGAAATACAGGATCTCAGGCCTTACTGAAGATCTGCACAATCAGAATCTATATCCTACAAATTGTCCAGTTCATGTTTGCATATCACTGTGAGACAGGCACTGGTCTAGATCTAGAATAGAAATCAGTTGTTCTCAAATTTTAGCATGTATCAGGTTATCTGGAATGTTTATTAAATATAGATTTTTGGGCCCCAATTAAAGTTTCTGATTCAGAAAGTGTATTTGTTTTCTAGGGTTGTCATAGCAAACACAAAGTGGGTCCCATTGCTGCAGAACAGAAGCTTGAAATCAAGGTGTCCATAGAGCCATACCTACCCTGAAACCTAAGGAGGATGACTTCTTCTTAGTGTTTGGTGGTTTGCTGACTTTCTTCATTCCTTGCTTTATAGCTGTGTAACTCCAATATCTGACTCCATCGAAATCAATGGAATTCTCCCCCTGTGTTTGTGTCTCAGTGTCTCCTCTTCTCCTAAGGACATTAGTCATAATAGACGGAGGACCCACCTAACCGAGTATGACTTTAGCTTAGCTAATTACATTTTCAATGACCTTACTTCTAAATAAGACTGTGTTCTGAGATATAGAACATTAAGTCTTCAACCAATTCAACCCATAGCAAGAGGGCAAGTGTAGGACTTGATAACCTTCACTTCTTTTTTTTAAAGTTTTATTTATTTATTTGAATGGCAGAGTTACAGAGAGGCAGAGCCAGAGAGAGAGAGAGAGAGAGAGAGAGAGAGGTCTTCCATCTGCTAGTTCACTCCCCAAATGGCCACAATGGCTGGAGCTGTGTCTATCCAAAGCCAGGAGCCCGGAGCTCCTTCTAGGTCTCCTACACAAGTGCAGGGGCCCAAGGACTTGGGCCATCTTTCACTTCTCCCCCAGGCCATAGCAGAGAGCTGGATTGGAAGTGGAGCAGCCAGGACTTGAACTGGAACCCATATGGGATGCCAGCACTGCAGGAAAAGGTTTTACCCGCTATGCCACCGTGCTGGCCCCAATAACCTTCACTTCTAACAAGTTTCCAGCTAGTGCTCTTGCTATTCCAGTGATCCTACATTGTCTTGTTTTTGTTCTTGTTTTAATTTTTGAATGTATTTGAAAGGCAGAGATGAAGAGACAAAGATAGAGATTTTCCAACCACCTGCCAGTTCATAGCCCAAATACTCAAAACAGACAGTGCTGGGTCAGGTCAAAGCTGGGAACCAGGCTCCCACAAGCATGGTAGAGACACAGCCATTTGAGCCATCCCCTGTTGCCTCCCAGGGTACAAATTAGCAGGAGGCTGGAATCAGAAGTGGGGCTGAAATTCAAACCCAGGTATTCCAACAGGAGATACAAGCCTCCAAAGCAGCATCTTTTTTTAAAAAAAAATATTTATTTATTTGAAATTCAGAGTTACACAGGGAGAGAGAAAGAGAAAGAGAAAGAGAGAGAGAGAGAGAGAGAGAGAGAGAGAGAGAGAATCTTCCATCAGCTGGTTCACTTCCCAGTTGGCCGCAATGGTTGGAGCTGTGCCGATCCAAAGCCAGGAGCTTCCTCCAGGTCTCCCACACGGGTGCAGGGGCCCAAGAATTTGGGCCATCTTCTACTGATTTCCAAGGCCATAGCAGAGAGCTGGATTGGAAGTGGAGCAGCTGGGACTTGAACCAGCACATATATGGGATGCTGTCACCATAGCGCCGGCCCCTAGCATCTTAACTACTATGTCAAATACCTGCATCCCAGGGAGCATAGTTGGGAAGCCGCAGTCCCAACTATTTATGAAAAAGGATTTCATAGGACTAAAATTTGGATTATACCATAGAAGTAGTTGTTCAGCTTCCTAAATGTGAAGAATTTCATTTCTTATTTTTAAAAATGTGTATTTTCATCTACTTCAAAGGTAGAGTGACAGAGAGACAGAAAGAACTCTTCCAACTGCTGGCTCACTGCTCAAGCCCAGAATTTAATCTGGGTCTCCATGTTCTTTAAGGATCACCTGCTCTTTCTCAGGGTGTGCTGTAGTAGGAAGCTGGACTTGGAAGGTGGAACTCAGACTTGAACTCAGCATTCTGCTATGGGATGCAGGTATTCCAAGTGGCATCTCAACCACTAGGCCAAAAGCCTTCCTCCAGAATTCTAATTCAAAGCATACTTGAGAGGTGGTCACTAGTCTGTGAACACTTCCTGAAGTCTAAGTTCTCATGATGCCCATGGAAATTCATGCTCTTTGGGCTTTCTGAATATCTAGATAACTGATGGTGTTGAATGGCTCAAAATTGAACTCCATATTTCCTTTATGTAACTGAGTTCTCAGAATTCTCTAGATTCTGGTTTGCTCCTGAGGACAAACTTGTTGAAGTTTTTAAGGGTGATAATCTTGCCCTCCATTGGTTACGGATTAATTAGAAACAGACACAGAAATCCAATGGATGTACAAAAGGTGAGCTTTGTTACCAGTAACTGTGGACTGGGCAGTAGAATTTGGACCTTGGCCACAGTCAGCCTTCCTACTAATCCCCTCCGAAATGAATTTGCTTGCCACAGTCACATACAGAGAAGCAGCATAACTGAATCTCCATCAGCGTGCAAGGTTTTGAATGTATGAATTTTACCTATTGCCTGATGAAGAAAGTTACCCCCCTTAGGAGATGCCAGGTTTTTCTAAAAGAGAAGATAGAAGCTGCCTTGCTTCTCTTCCCTCACACCCATCCACTCAGGAAGATCTTCATTTCCCAGGGTTTCCCATTTCATGTCTATTCCCATTATTTCCTTCCTTTCAAATGGAATCTGATGTTATTCACAAACCTCCCCACTCCCCTCCCTGCCCCTTCCAGGTTGCCCACATATCTCAGAACGATTCTGAACTCAAGCCAGTTAGAACACTTCCAGTTCCCTTGCTAGTGATAGGTTCCAGAATTCAGGTGTCAGTCAATCCACTCTAGAACCTGTTCTAGGACAGGAGGGGCATGTGATGCAAACTAGCCTAATCAGGCTGAAGGTGAGGACTTTTGTACAAACGTAGAGAAAAGCTTTTAATAAGGAAGCATGGTGCCCCCAGGGAGCTGATGGCAGTCATCTCCCAACCACAAGAAGAACCGGTCTGAAGAAATAGCCTCCTCAAGAGTGGAGAACTCAGAGAAGAGCAGAGAAATAGATCCCTGGCCCTGATTCTAACATGTTTGCTTTACCTTTGGATGTTTCTGTTGCTGTCTTTCAAAAAGATTCTAATTTTTCTGTTAAGCTAGTTATTTCAGTGTCTGTCATTTCCAACTAAAATAATTCTTACCAAAAAAAATACTCAAATACTGCTCCTACTGGTTAATAGGAGTTGCATCATGGAAACCTGAAGAAATAGAACATAAGTTCCCCACCCCCAGTAATGCTGCAATTTCATTCATTAGTGCTCCCCTAAAAGAATGTGCCTTGAATTGGGCAGAGTACTCCAAAACTGCTTTTGTTAACTTCCAGAAGCTGCACAAGACCTACAATGAACAAATGAAGCTGGCATGGTGTTACTTTTAGCAAATGAATAATAGTTACATTAAGTTCAGATGAACTAAAATCTCTAGAACATTTTTATATAAATTGATGCCCAAAGCTGTTTATCTTCACACTGAGCAATTGCATGGTGCATGGAGTTGCCCTTTCAAATTTGTAAAAATTGTATCATTTACAGTTTTTGATAAACATGTAGTATTTGTACATTTTTATAGGGTACAGTGCTATACACACACATACACATACACACAGCATAAAACAGTCAAGCCTGGCCCACAGCCTTTCCATCTCCTCATCTTTCCCTCATATTTACTGATGTTCATTACATCTAGGAGATTCCAGCCTAAGTTGTACTCATTTAATTGTGGTCCCATCATTTCTGACATTAGTTATTCTTCCTATTTTGGTATCAAACATGATATACTTTCTTTCTGTATCTTCATATGAATCAAACAACAACTGTTGACTATAGCAGCAACAGAAAGAGAGGACTTCAAAACTCTTGTTAGCCGGCGCCGCGGCTCACTGGCTCACTAGGCTAATCCTCCACCTAGCGGCGCCGGCACACCGGGTTCTAGTCCCTGTCGGGGCGCCGGATTCTGTCCCGGTTGCCCCTCTTCCAGGCCAGCCCTCTGCTGTGGCCAGGGAGTGCAGTGGAGGATGGCCCAGGTGCTTGGGCCCTGCACCCCATGGGAGACCAGGAAAAGCACCTGGCTCCTGGCTCCTGCCATCGGATCAGCGCGGTGCACCGGCCGCAGCGCGCCGGCCGTGGCGGCCATTGGAGGGTGAACCAACGGCAAAGGAAGACCTTTCTCTCTGTCTCTCTCTCTCACTGTCCACTCTGCCTGTCAAAAACAAACAAACAAAAAAAAACTCTATTGTTGCTAAAAGGAATTCCCCCCTCTTTCTGTGTATTTCTCACTTGGCCAGTAGGATAAGAACTTTTACCCTTCCAGAAATGTTAGGATTATACTTCTTTTTTTTTTTTTTTAATTTATTTGTCAGGTAGAGTTATAGACAGTGTGAGAGAGAGACAGAGGGAAAGGTCTTCCTTCTGTTGGTTTACTCCCCAAATGGCCTCTATGGCCAGTGCTGTGCCAATCCGAAGCCAGGAGCCAGGTGCTTCCCCCCCAAGACTCCCATGCAGGTGCAGGGGCCCAAGCACTTGGGCCATCCTCCACTGCCCTCCCGGGCCACAGCAGAGAGCTGGATTGGAAGAGGAGCAACCAGGACTAGAACCTGGTGCCCATATGGGATGCTGGCGCCACAGGTGGAGGATTAACCAAGTGAGCCACGGTGCCAGCCCCAGGATTATACTTCTACCACTTTTACTCCACTCCTTCTTTTTCCAATTGTGCCTGGTGGTTTGTCAGTTCTAGAGAAGGAGCTGAGAATGCCTGAAAAACCCTCCCCTCAAATCCTCTGAAATTACATTTGCTCTGACACACTCAACCCCCTCACCACAAAGCACTAAACTGTTGTGCAGGGGAGGCCAACACAAGAGAGGTTAGCTGTGTGAGAGTTAGAATATCAGCAGGTATTAGGAGCCAGACCGTGGACACATAACAAGCTGTATTTTCCCATAGATTTCACAGAAAACAAAGCTGAAGTATTTTCTCTGTCCAGTTGAAACCTGTGTTTATGTACCCGTGGCTTAACACCGGTTACAGCAATTTGTCAGTAGTTCACTGGTCCCAAAGTTGGATCTTATTCAACACTCTCAACTTGATCTTTTAGGAGCATCAAATGTATCAAAATGGGATACTACTCATGTTTTCAACATATTCCAGATAAAGCAGGTCTGTGCTATTCCTTTACTGACAACTTAACAGTCCAACTAAAAAAGGAAAGGAAATGGGTTTGATTCATTTTGGCTTAAAATTGTGACTTATTTTGAGCAGACTCACCATAACACGAAGTGGGTATTATGTTCCTTTTTAAAAAGTTGTAAATTATCTGTTAATTAGTAAAATTTAGATGAATGTTAAAAGAATTGGTCTTCATCTCTTTTTGAAGATTTATTTATTTATGGGGGCTGTCTCCAACATTCCATATGGGTGCCAGTTCCAGTCCTGGCTGCTCCTCTTCCAACCCAGCTCTCTGCTATGGCCTGGGAAATCAGTAGAAGATGGCCCAGGTGTTTGGGCCCCTGCACCCACATGGGATATCGGGAAGAGGCACCTGGCTCCTGGCTTCAGATCAGCACAGCTCCAATCGTTGTGGCCATCTGGGGAGTGAACCAATGGAAGGAAGATCTTTCTCTCTGTCTCTCCCTCTCACTGTCTTTAACTCTACCTCTCAAATAAATAAATAAAAATATTTTTAAAAAATATTTATTTATTTGAAAGTCAGAGTTACACAGAGAGAGGAGGAGAGGCAGAGAGAGAGAGAGGTCTTCCATCCTCTGGTTCACTCTCCAATTGGCCACAATGGCCAGAGCTGTGCTGATCTGAAGCCAGGAGCCAGGAGCCTCCTCCAGGTCTCCCACATGGGTGCAGGGGCCCAAGGACTTGAGCCATCTTCTACTGCTTTTCCAGGCCATAGCAGAGAGCTGAACCAGAAGTGGAGAAGCCGGGTCACAAACTGGTGCCCATATGGGATGCCAGCACTGCAGGTAGCAATTCCACCTGCTACACCACAGCGCCATCCCAGAATTGGTCTTTATCTTAAAGATTTGTAATTTCCATGTTTCCCACTTTCTCCCCTTGCTGAAAGTCAGAATACTTCCCAATTTCTTGTCTTTGGAAATCACTCCAGTGAGCCACAATTCTGAGATTGCCTGCTGTGCTGATTGAGTGGCATCTTTTTCCTTCAACCCCATAGAATTTGATTTTGTTGGTCTAGAGACTTGAACTCATAATAACCTCTAGGTGAAGTCTTACCAAATATTACCTCTTGGGAGCAGATTAAACTAAACTATGGCAATTCCCATGCAAAGTGTTAAGCTATCTATGAGATATTCAGAGACACATGGTAGGTACCATTTGTTATTTTGCCGAGGTATTTGACTCTGGTGCACTGTCACAATTGTAAGAAATCTCAACTTGTCTAGCTAGTGACTGAACGTAGCCAATTTCCTAACACACCCCATGTCAACTGCATGCTCTGTGTATTTATTCTTCATATCACAGTGACGACAACTTCATCTTTGTGGAAGCAAAGCTGAAAGGAAAGCTATCTCCTCCTATGGTAGAAATGAAAAAGCTCTAAAATAAAAGATGACATTCTTGAATTTGAAAGTTGTGGTGGTCTTCTTTTTTAAAAAAATATTTATTTATTATTTATTTGAAAATCAGAGTTGGGGCCGGTGCTGTGGCATAGCGGGTTAAGCTACCGCCTGAGGTGCTGGCAACCCATATGGGCGCTGGTTTGGGACCCGGCTGCTCTACTTCTGATCCAGCTCTCTGTTATGGCTTGGGAAAGAAGTGGAAGATGGCCCAAGTCCTTGGGCTTCTGCACCCATGTGGGAGACCAGGAAGAAGCGCCTGGCTCCTGGCTTCGGATTGGAGCAGCTCCGGCCTTTGTGGCCAATTGGGGAGTGAACCAGCGGATGGAAGACTTCTCTCTCTTTCTGTCTCTCCTTCTCTCTCTGTGTAACTCTTTCAAATAAATAAATAAATCTTTAAAAAAAAAGAAAATCAGAGTTACAGAGAGAGACAGAAAGGGAGAGGGAAAGAGAGAGAGACAGAGAGACAGAGATATCTTTCATCTGCTGGTTCACTCTCCAAAGGCCGCAATGGACATGGCTGGACCAGGTCAAAGCCAGGAGCCAGGAGCTTCTTCCAGGTCTCCCACATGGGTGACAGGGGGCCAAGTACTTTGGCCATCTTCCGTTGTTTTTTCCAGGCCATTAGCAGGGAGCTGGATCAGAAGTTGAGCATGTGGGTCACAAACTGGTGCCTATATGGAATGACTGCACCACAGGCAGCAGCTTTACCTGCTACATCAAAATGCCAGCCACTTACGGTGGTCTTCAGTCAAACACCTCATGAAATCAGCAGGTTCATTTACTGTGGTGGCATAATAATTTAATAAAATATTGATCTGTGCTGTGCTGTCTGTATTTTTATCCTCTTTTCATTTTTTTAGGTGATTGGGCCATTGCCTGACTGAAGCTGACATGATTTAAGGCAGTCTTGCTTAGTATCTCCTGTAAATGACTCAGCTTCTTGACAAAGTTTTTTCTAGGAGTCCTTGAGGAAAAAAGAAGGGGACTTTGGAGGAAAGAGGAAGAGATTTTCTCCCAACAGAAAGGGTGACTGTTTGATGGTCCATGATGCTCTCTTCTCCTCCAGGGAGTCAGCAAGCCTGCAGAAGACATGGCTTCCAGCCTCATTGGATCCCCTGAGAAACAGAACCAGGCTTCCACAGATTATGTGGGGTGAACAGAGAAAAAAAAACACAAAAATCCATATGGACCAAAGATTAGATACTTTGATTTGGATTGCTAAATTTTGTCAATAGTTATTTCTCCTTCCTGGGCACATAATTAAATTGTATTTCTCTGTACCTCTCTTTGTGTGGAACCAAATGATTGAATCTGAGTGTACGTGGGCTCAAGTAATGTATACCACTTTTGAGCCTGACCCTTAAAGATGTCCTTGTGATCTCTGTGTGCCTCCAATCCTTTTTTATATCAGGAAGTGAAGAATTCCAAGGCCCAGTTGATGACAGAGCCCCACAATGGGAGGGACTAGGATCACTGAATTACTCCTTGGAGGAGATCTGCTCAGGATGGCTTCCTTATCAGGAATAGCCCCATTAGATTTTGTGTGAGCAAGGAATAAACTTCACTATCTTAAGACAATGCAATTTGGAAGTTTTGTGGGGCTTTTTTTTGCATATAATTAGCTTTAATTACCCTGCTTAATTCAGATGTCTTACCCCTGTTTCTGGTGCAGCACATATGCCTCCCAGATGCTTATATCCGGGAAGAGAGGAAGAGATCCAAATAATAGCCGCGAGTCAATTTCTCACCAACTCAGTGGGACTCTGAGACATGAATTTTGTTTGATTTAAGGAAAATGAATTACTTTGAAACTTATTTCAAACTCAACATTGTAGACTAAGAATTTTACTTCCTTTTTTCATCTGAACCTCTATTTCTTTCTGGAAAAGACATAGATAAAAGAATTCTGGCCTAACAGACTATTGGTGGTCTCACCACCAATGTAAGTGTCTTAGCTTTTTATTGCTACAATGAAATATCTGAGTTAGGCTAATTTAATAAAAGAAAGAGGTTCATTTGGCTTATGGTTTTGGTGGTTCATAGTCCAAGATCAAATGGGCCCCTTTGGTTCAGCCTTTGGTGGTAGCATTTTTGGTGACAATCCCAAGGCAGCACAAATCATAATAAGGCAAGAGAAAGGGAACACATGTGTCAGTCTCTGTCCATGTAGTCTCCCATCTAGCCACCATGATTTAATCACAGGACTCGGCTCAAACAACCCAAACTATTCCCATCACTGCCCAAAGGCCCAGCTACAACCAGGAAAAGTGGATAGAGTTTCCACCTTAGCACCAGAAACATAAAATTAAGACCTTGGGAACCCAACCCTTGAGATTGAGGATGGCGGTGGGAATATTCAAACCAGAGCAGTAAGGTTCAGTTACCTGATTTTCCACTGCCATCCTTCTACTCACAGACCTTAGTCTTTTCAAGGTATGGCCGTACATTTTGGAGAACAAAGAGTTAAGCCTTTCTTTTAGCTCTTTTGCTCTCAGTCAATTAATGAGATTGAAATTTCAACTTCAGGCTGTTCCGCTCCTCTCTAGCTAGTGCTGTCACCTGAAATGCTGCCCATCACACATGAGCTTTCGACAGCAAGAGCTGCTCAAAAGCCTCTCCACACCTCTATTCCAGGAATAACCCAAGGAAAGCGTTGGTACCTGTGAAAGCTGAGTGCTGAAGCCCTCTCTGTCCACCCCTTCAAAAGAATAACTACCATCAGTCTGCCTTCGTTTTGTATTATAGCTCTTCTTTGTCAATGAACAGTCCCTGATCTCTATTCATTATAAAGAATAAAGAGCTTTTCAAGTGTGAGTTGCTAAACCCAGAAGGGAACAGAGCTATTTTTAAGAGGGTTTCAACTCTGAGCTGTTACATCGGGCCAGCCTGCCAGCAGCTGAGGTCTTCCAGGGAGGCCACAATCACAGCCTCTCTTCGGGAGGGAAGAGTCAGGAAGGAAGCTCCTGGGGCTGCAACATTCTAGTGCTCTGGCCCACAGACAGCCCTGAGGCCTTTGTGCCTGGCTCTGGAGACACAGTCTGCAAGGGGGTCAGAGGAGGGTTTTTTTATTCTCACCCACTTGAGGTTCACCTGCTGCCTTAGGCTTCTCACTTCCACTTCCTCCCCACAGGAAACAATCTGCTTGATTCTCATCCGGGGGCACAAGGGGGAGGGGGAAGACTTTATGTCCGCTCCTATCTTCGTCAAGCCACATGCAACTGGCAGCCAGCACACTTCTCTCTGCGGGAAGAGGATAATCAGAGCTGGGTTCCCAAATGAAAGGAGCGACATGCAGAGCTGCCTGCCTCCTGTCCAACAGGAGTGAATTTCTCTTGCCTGGCTCATCCAGAGAACCTCTTCAGGCGGTACGCTATGGGGCAGGCTGGGCCATCAGAGACAGAGGCAGAGGCCCTGACTAAGACCTTGAGTCTCACCTCCTTGAACCTTCAGTTGTACTGACTGATCCCTTAGGTTCCAATGGAGATACAGCACCTTCCTCTCAGAGGAACTGCAGGGAGAGTTACTCATCCTCACCTGGGTAAGCAAAGGTTTGTTGACTCCACGATGCCACGTGTGTGGTAACCATTGCTCTGACAGTTGTCTTCCAAGAACAGAAAATGGTGCCATGGATAGAGGAGATGTTGGTAATTTGTTAGAAACTGTTACTGATTCAGGAGGAATGATCAAGCTTTCTCTCCTCTCATTCCATTCAGCTTCTCCACCAGAGACAGAGGTAGGAGAGTAAAACTATTCCTTTGTTTGGAGAGTTTTGGGGAGTGAAAGACGTATAAGTGTGCTCGAATGGGGAGAGGGAGCAAAGCTGATGAACTAATTTCACATAAAAAGGAGCTAAAGGAAATAGAGAAGTGTATGTTATTATAATACATCTTGTACCCCAGAGGAATTATGAGAGCTTACAGAGTTACAATTCAGTAAATGTCATTGTAAAGAAAAACTTAGTTATGAAAAAGATAGGCAATACAGAATAATTGGATCCAAACATAAACATTCACTCTTCTGTTACAAAAATGGGGCAACCAATTCAGCTCTGAGCTTCCAGGAGGCCAAAGCAAGAAGGAATATATGATCTGTCACCATATTTACATCTTTCATGAGGAACCTCCACCACTACCCATTCCTCATCTGTTTTTATCAAAAGACTCATAAGCATGGGTACTTATCTTCAAAAAGAGAATACTTAGGGAATTTCATTATGGCCATGTTCAAGTGTTTGATACTGTGCCAAGTACAAAAATGAAAGATTGCTTTGGGTAATTCAGATCACAAAACAAGAATCAATGAATGTAAGTTAAGGGGAACAGATTTGGGTTAAAAATAAAGAACTTTCTAACAATTAGAGTTGTCCATAAATGGAATATGCTGTCTGGCAAAGAAGTGAGCTCCCTGTTACTGGAAGTGATCAAACAGAGGCTGGTTAACCATCTGTTAAGGATAAGAAAGATTTGTGCAAAATGGGAGGATTACACAACAACATAATACAAGGCTCTTCAAGACAGTTTTATTTATAATAGTAGAGGGGAAATAGAACAACCTAAATGTCCAACAATAGGGGATTAGTTATGTTATTTATGATACTTTGATATGATTTCTTTTTTTATTTTTATTTTTACAGATACTAAAAATCAATGAAACAATGGCATGGGAAGATGCTGATGATATATTGCTAAGTGAAAGAAAAAAAAAAAAAAAAAAACAGGCTACTAGGGCGAGCGCTGTGGCTCAATGGGTTAAAGCCCTGGCCTGAAGTGCCGGCATCGCATACGGACACCAGTTCTAGTCCTGGCTGCTTGTCTTCCGATCCAGCTCTCTGCTATGGCCTGAAAAGCAGTAGAAAATGGCCCAAGTGCTTGGACCCCTGCACACTCTTGGGAGACCTGAAGAAGCTCCTGGCTCCTGGCTTTGGATCGGCACAATTCCATCCGTTGCGGCCATCTGGGAAGTGAACCAGTGGATGGAAGACCAATCTCTCTTCCTCTCTCTCTCTCTCTCTCTCTCTCTCTCTCTCTGTAACTCTGTCTTTCAAATAACTAAAAATAAATCTTTAAAATAAAGAAAAAAACAGGCTACTAAAATTACATCTATTTATATCTATTATGATGCCATTTGTAAAGGAAACTTTTCCATGGGTAGAGAATACTAAACAGTACATACATGAAAACATTAATAGTGATTATCATTGGTATTAGAGTTATAACTGGTTTTTCTCTTCTAGACTTCTCAGAGTTTTCCAAGTTTCCTACTGAGCACTTATCACTTAGGTAATTAGGAAAAAATACATTAAATGAAAAAAAAAATCCCAAAGTGACTTCATTAATCGGTAGTTTTAACTAGATGATCCCTGAAGCATCATCAGACCTAGTAATCTGTGACTTTCATTTTAAACTTAGGTTGGGGGCAGGCATTTGGCACAGTGGTTAAGACACCATATGGGATGCCTGCAATCCAAATCAGAGTGCCCAGTTCAAATCCCAGTTTCACTTTTGATCCAGCTTCCTGCTAATGCTTACCTGGGGAGGGAACAGGTGATGGATGGTTCAAGTAGTTGTGTCCCTGTCAGTCAGGTGAAAGACCTGAATTGAATTCCAGGTTCCTCGCTTCAGCCTGACCCAACACCAGCTGATGTAGGCATTTAGGGGAGTGAACCAGAGGATGGAAGATCTTTATCTCTGTCTCTCTGCCTTTCAAATAAAATGAAGATCCATAAAAATAACTTAAGTTGATTTTCTTTTCTCTTAAAAAATAACTTGTTTTTTGTTAAAGACTTCAACCAAATATAAATACTTCTCCAACAAAAAAATATTGGCTTGAATTATGAGGTTCAGTACAATATAATGCATTTCCGATTGCTAGAGTCATTTTCATCTACAGTCTGTTTTGGAAATATGTGGACTATAAATTTAAAAGTCTGCATAATAGAGTGTAAAGAGCTTTAGAGTTGGAGTCAAATATGCTTGGGTCTCAAATTTTGGCTCCACTACATACCAGGCTTAATTTTTTTCTCTACTTTCATATGGAATAATAACAATAGCTATTAGAATATTGAGTAGGTGCCAGGCACGCACTGTTTAAATGCTTCACATGCAAGAGAATCCTCTAAGAATTCTAGTATCCTTATTTTTCATATGACAAAACTAAAGCACAGAGAATCTTGCCAAGTTCATACAACTAGAAAATGGTGGAGTAAAAACTCAACTTCAGACAGTCTAATCTTAGGATCCACAGTGTTCCCAGTATACTCTACTGCCTCATCTACTTGTAAAGGGCTTACCTAAATTAGCATACATAAAGTGCCTAGCAGAAAAGTGGGCAGTTAGTATGTTAGTTTTCTCCCTAAACATTGCTATTGGTATTTGGCCCCCCAAACTCATTTGATTATCTTGCCCAAGACTCTATTCAGCAACACACTGAGGAAATGTGACTCTGTAGTAAGTAGCTTTATAGAGAGTCCATTATCAATGGCATTCATGTCAAATTCAGGGATACTATAAATTGTTATCCTACAGAACTTCATTCTGGAGCTGATTCTTTAATATTTCATCAATGATTTACATGGGTAGAACAGAAAATAAGCTCCTAGCACTGACAGATGATAGCATGCTGTTAGCAGATGACACCCATCGTCAGTTAGGAAGGCGAGCGTCCAGGACAGGATTAGAATTCCAAATGGTCTGGCAAGATGGAGAAGAGGTGGAGGCAAAAAGAATGAACTTCATTAGCAACTAGCACAGAGTATGATGTTTATTAAGAGGGAAGACAGATGATACCGACATGGCAAGGGCAGTGGTTAATAATGAATGATTGTGGCTGGAAAGAGTTAATGAGAGAAGTTGCTTATAACTGGAAATGAGACAGAAAGTCAAGTATGATTCTGGAAATGTACTGACAAATAAGACAATGTTGAAATAAATTGATTTTCCCATTGAATACTATATTTTTAAAGCCCTTCAATGCTGTTGCCTCCCTCCCCAATATTGTTCTGGACGTCTTAGAAAATGCACATTAAAAGCAAAAGACATCTTTTTGGTTCCAAGATTTAATCGGAAAGCATAGTGAAGGAATCGACACACTTTAATTGAAGCAGATGCATCAATGCAGACAATTCATTTAAGAATCCTTTACTGAGAACATCTATTTACCAGCTTTGTGCTGGGGGCTGGAGCCAAAAAGAACCGAGACTGGGTTTCTGCTCTTGAAAAGCTCAGAGATGAGTGGTTGATCACTTTTACATCTATAAATACTGGTTATATAGAACAGGACTGAGAGCTGTGCTTTTGTTCATGGCCAACTCTTAGACATCTCTTTCTATCATCTCCTCTTCCTTGCTTCTGCACTTTCTCTTTTCTCCTTCCCTTTCCTTACAACATCTTTAAATCTGTGAGTGGAACCCACTAACGTGGCAAGTTAACCAGACTTATCCAACAGAATTCCATCTGAGATTCTGCCAGGATAGTGAGCACCTTTCTTCTTACATTTCAAGGTATTTATATAAAATTTTTTGTCATCCTCCACATACAGAGATAAAATTGCAGATGATGAAACAAGGCTTGGAGAGAGGAGTAGATCCCTAGGAGCTAAATAGATCCAATTTAGCTGGATAGAATGCTAGGCTATGGGTGTGGGTGTTGTGGTGTTGTGGCACAGCGGTTTAAGTTGTTGCTTGGGATGCCTGCATCCTATATCGGAGTACCAGTTTGAGTCTTGGTTTTTCCACTTCTGATCTAGCTTCTGAGTAATGTGGCTGGGAAGGTAGTGAATGATGATTCAAGTACTTTGGTCCCTGCCACAATGTGGGGGACTGGATGAAGTTTTCAGTTCCTGGCTTCAGCCTGGCCCAGCCTTGGCTGTTATGGGGTGTAAAACAGCAGATAGATGATTTCTCTCTCAGCCTCTCTCTCTCTCTCTCTCACTCTCTCTCTCTCTCTGTGTGTGTGCGTGTGTGTGATTCAGTCTTTCAAGTAAACAAGTAAATAAATCTTTAAAAATGCTGGACAATTCATGTTATGAATTATAGAATAGTAAGGAATTCAAACATCATCATGTTGATTACAGAAAGTTGATAAGGATTTGTGAGAAAGTGAATGACAAAATCAATTTAGAGTTTTAGAAAGAATAACTTTATGCAGTAGATAGAATGGGTTGTTAGAGAACAGGCTGGAGATACAGGTCTTGTTAGGAATGTATACCAAGCTATAAAAACCTTGGGCAGAATTTGACAATAGCAGTTAGAAGAGGAAGAAGATAGGTGGAAGTGAGAGATCCTGTAAAGGAAAAAACAGTAAGAGTTGGGGCCTAAGTGAAGATGAGCATCACAGGATATAGAGAAATTTACAGTAACCCATAGGCCCTAGCAAGAAGTTTGGGAAATGAAAAAATCATTAGACACAATGGGCCAGTGGTAGGTTGAAGGGGGTTTGTGGCAAAACGAACTGTGATAGGCTTGGGGCTAGACAGCTTGTCTTTGTGTTGATGGGCCTTATAAATAAAAGGCATATATCCAACAGGGAGCTAGGAATAGATCATCCTTACAGAGGTAATAGTGTGTTTTGGACATCTCCACCTGTATATCCCACTGACACATCACATGCTACATGCCTAACACTGAACTTTGCTGTCAGTCACAAACACAGAGCTTCATTTGCGTTTCTCTTCACTTTTAATCATGCTATTAAACACCAAGGCTTCCAAACTCAGTTATCTATGGTGGCTTCATCTTCCACGCTTCTCCCTTCCACAAGCAACTACTCATCAAAACAATGGATTCTAAGAGAAAAATATATTATCAATTTTTTGCCATAATTAAGTGTTTCTATGAAATGTTTCTTTTAGCTATTGCAACAGTTTTATAACAGATTTTCTTGCCATATAAATGCATTTTCCCACAGAGTGGAGATCTGCATGTATTCTTCCTGGATTGTGCATCTCTGTCCATCCTAATCACTGAGGTTTTCTATACAGACCCATCTCAAAAGCTCCAGTAGCTCTGTGCTTGTCTTTGCTGATGTCTGGTGTGTTTCTCCCTGGGATACTTCAATTGATGCTGCTCCATCATTTGGGGGAACCTTTTCCACTGAAGCAGATTATTTTTCAAGTTCTGGGTCATATGCTACTTCCACTGTGGGTGCTTCTCTGCCTTCTTAATTGCTTGTCTCTCTTTACTTGTGTGTGTGTGTGTGTGTGTGTGTGTTTAAAGATTTATTTATTTACTTGAAAGGCAGAGTTACAGAGAGGCAGAGGCAGAGATAGATATAAGTCTTCCATCCACTGGTTCACTCCCCAAGTGGCCACAACAGACAGAGCCAGGAGCCAGGAGCCAGGAGCCAGGAGTTTCTTCCCGGTCTCCCACCCAGGTGCAGGGGCTCAAGGACTTGGGCCATCTTCTGCTGCTTTCCCAGGCCATAGTGGAGAGCTGGATTGGAAGTGGAGTAGCCAGGGCTCGAACCAGTGCCCCTATGGGATGCTGGCACAGCAGGCAGCAGCTTTACCTGTTATGCCACAGTGCTGGCGTACATTTATCTAATACATTATCTAGTACACTTATCTAATGTACTCCCCATTGTTCTGAGTGACCCTACCTCCCATTTCACCAGTACATGTTCTGCCAGACCTGGCTGTGACCACCAGACACTGGCAACAGAATCCACACTCCACTGCTGGATCCAAGTCCTTAAAAATAAGGCCAGACTTTTCCCTGAGTCCCAGAGTTGCTTATACTCAAAACCGAGAGTCCCAGTTCACATAATTATTGTCTAATGCCAGTTCATTTTCTACCTAATACAAGTAGATAAATATAAAAGAAGAATGAAATTCATCATTTTTCTATTGATTTTGATAAATAAAAGAAAAGGGAACTTGTTATTACATGTTGCAATGAAGGTCTATAGTCAGATTATTTTTGCTGTAAAAATAGCTAATATGTATTTGGTACATTAGAGGTTTGGGTTTTTTTTTTTTTTTTTTTTGAAAGAGAAAGCCTGTTCCAGGGAGGTGGGAACAGACATGGGAAAGAATAGAATGTAGGGCTGGTGCCGCGGCTCACTAGGTTAATCCTCCGCCTTGGGGCGCCGGCACACCAGGTTCTAGTCCCGGTCGGGGCGCTGGATTCTGTCCCGGTTGCCCCTCTTCCAGGCCAGCTCTCTGCTGTGGCCCGAGAGTGCAGTGGAGGATGGCCCAAGTGCTTGGGCCCTGCACCCCATGGGAGACCAGCATAAGTACCTGGCTCCTGCCATTGGATCAGCGCGGTGCACCGGCCGCAGCGCACTGGCCGTGGCGGCCATTGGAGAGTGAACCAACAGCAAAAGGAAGACCTTTCTCTCTGTCTCTCTCCTCTCTCTCACTGTCCACTCTGCCTGTCAAAAAAAAAAAAAAGAATAGAATGTAATAAAAAATCTATGCGAATGTTTGTGTGGCCCAGAGAAGGCAGCAAAGTAAAAAGTGACAGTTTTGAGTAGCGTTGGTGGACTGGGAGGAATTATGGCATACAATGAATCTAGATTGAGCTCACTGACCACTGAATACTTTGCAGAAGTGAAGAGTGTGGTTGGGCCAGAGAAAAATATTTGGAGATTTCCTGATACGCACGTGAGTGGAGATGAGAGGGATATAGAGATCCCCAGGGAAAAGCCTGCTATAAGAAGACCAGACCTGAGGCAGAGCTATGAGCACATTCTCAATGTCAAAGACAGGAGGAGGAAGCCCCATCGGCCAAAGAAATGGGCAAAGAATGGCCACCAAGGTGAAAATGCATATTTTAGTATTCCCAAAATGTAAACTTTCATAAGAAACTTCTAGTTTCTGAAATGTTGTGCTTCTGATTTCAAGAAACTGCTGATTCTTTATCCAGACCTCTTGATCATTGTTCTTGAGAGTTACTGTTGTGAAAATTAGTTGGTTTCTCTTCAAAGAAGATATTCCTTTCTTTTTCAAAAAATATTTATTTGAAAGGAAGAATGAAATGATAGCAAGAGGGGGGTGGGGAATCTTTCAATGCTTGCAACATTCAGGGCTGAGCCAGGTTGAAGACAGGAGCCAGGAACTTCATCTGGGTGTCACATGTAGGTTGCAGGAACACTGCTGCTTCTAGTGTGCATTAGTAGGAAGCTGGATCAGAAGTGGAGGAGCTGGGACTTCCGTAGGAATTCTGACAGGAAAGTGGTCATCCCAAACCACAGCTTCTACCTCTGTGGTACAATGCCTGCCCCAGAGGAATTCTTTTCTTACTCCTTATATTTATCTATTATTTCATATAAGAGGATATCTCATTAAAATTTTGTAAGGAAAAAACCAAATCCAAACAATAGTACCCAAAAACAAGGCCATAGAATCTAAAGGGTTAATAGTAGCTGGTTTTTCACGTATTGAAACAGGGTTGGGACAGGTGGTGGCTAGAGTAAAATATTACTCTACATGTTCTCTTGACAGATAGCTTTAATGAGTCTCCATTTACTCCATTGCAACTGAACTCAGGTCCTCCACTTCAGATAATGAGTTCATATTCTGTATTGGTCTATTTTCCTTAGGAAGAATTTCTACAACCAAGTCTTCTAACCTCAGCTGAAGTGTCAGAGTGACAGAGTATGTCAGTTGAGAACTTGGATTAGAAAGCAATCAAACATCACATGCAGTTGCCGAGCTGTTTTCTTTAGTTGGGGAAAGGGTGGCCTTCCCATCTCCAGCCATCAGGTATCTGGATCACATCCTGAACTGATGACAATGGAAGCAAAATAAAAGCTTTCCAAGACCCCACACTAATGTCCCTAAATAATCTAGCTAAAAAAAATTAGTGGGTACATCTACTATTAGACAATGTGCTAATGAGGAGAACCTAGGGTAGAGATGTCAGTTGTAGTGTGGTAGAAAGAGCACTATTCTACTTTGTTACTGAGACACAGAATTTTCCTTACATTTTAGTACTTGGAAATAAACATCTTACAAATCCACAGGTAAAAATTGGTAAAAACGGACTAAATGGAGACTCATTAAAACTGTTTTCTTGTCTGCACTCAGGTTTCCCATGTTGAACAGGTCACTTACCCCCCTCGTGCTGTGACCATGTGCGATACAGCTCACAGCAAGATGTACAGGAGGTGCTCTTGGTAACAACTAGCATTGATTGAGGGTTTTCCCTGTTCCAGTTACTGTTCTTAGCAGTTTGGGAGGATTTTCTCATTTTAATCCTCACAGTGAAACTCTTTGGAAAGTCCTATAAATATCACAGTTTCAGAGAGGAGCAAAAAAGATACTTAGAAAGTTCGAATAAATATAGCTACAGGTTAAACATGGGTGAAATGACAAATCTGGGAGCTGAACCAGGTAGGACAAGGCAGAGGCTCCTTAATTAACCCCAAGAATATGACCTACTTGCTACATATGAATCATATTGCCATTCTTTCCCTTCTCTTCCCACTTCTCCACAGGTTTACTAGCTGGTTTTGATTTATTATAAACTCAGGTGCCTTCAGATTATAAACACGGAGCTGGTGAGGGACAGTAAACATCAGAGATAACAAATAATATAATTCTCAGCATGTACATACACATACACACACACACACAACCCCCCCTCCATGACCTTTGAATTGCCTTTTGCACAGTGGCAAGAAATTAAACAAATCAAATTAAACACACTAGACAAGCCCCTCCCCCCCGGCTGAAAAAAAAAAAAAAAGTAAAAACCCACACACAACACCAGGGGGAAAAAAAAAGACCCAAACAAACAATAACATTGGACTGGGTCTTTTAAGAGGAAAGCAAAGAAAAATACAAAAAGAAAAATAAAGAAAGCTAAAAATAAAACAAAAGGAAAGGAATTAAATTTATTTTTAAAGTGTGTTGATTTCAGCTGTCAGTTTGGGAATTTTCCTTAAGTCTCCAAGTACCAATATATATTCCAAACAGATCATAGTAGTACTTGCAAAGACATCAATAAAACTGAAGGAGAGGCAGACGTTCAGTGCAGTAGTTACAACACTGCATGAGACACCCATGTCCTGGTTCTGCTCCCAATTCCAGCTTCCTGCTAACATGCACCCTGGGAGGCACGTTATGAAGTGTAGCCCCTGACATCTATGTGGGAGAACTGGATTGAGTTGCAGACCCCTGGCCGTTATGGACAATTGAGACAGCTTTCTCTCTATGTCTCTCTGTCTTTCAGATCAATAAGATAAATGCAAAAAAAAAAAAAAAAAACAAACAAACAAACAAAAAAAACTCTAAAAAACTAAAAGTGGTAGCAAGGGATTTCTAAATTCTCAAAGAGGACATCCCAACACTTTTTATTGAGCCTTTCCTTTCAAATAGAAGGTACTTTCACTGCCATTGTCTCACAACTCTACCTTATCTCTGTGGGAGGGGTTTAGAATCCCATTTTGCAGATTATCCAATTAAGGCTTCAGGCAGTGAGTCAGTGCACCTGTTCAAGGGTTTCTAAGCCTCAGCTTTTCCAGCACATCAGCTGGGGCAGATGTGAACACATCACAAAACCATGGGAGGTCTTCAGTTGTACTTGATCTTTCCGAAGACCAGTCCCTGACTTTACCCATAATTTAATGTTCTCTTACTTAATTTGGAGAGCCCTCCAAACTGTATGGAGAGACTGAATTCAGCTGTCCCCTGGGTGTATGCTGGAAACTCCAGGATCTCCAGCCTTCTTCACGGCTGTGGGATTTTACGCATCTTGCATTTCACTTTGGGGGTCTTCCCTATAAATTCAGAATTTACTTCTCCTACACTGTCTCACCTCAAAGAGATGCTTGAAGGGCAATGTCAACTACATTTTTACAGCTTTTGTTTTGCTATTAATGGCAGCTACCCTTAGCCTACAGGAAATAAGATGCCAAAAGGAAGGGGAGTGGATCCCTTCCAGACTTCCACAACTCCAGATTGTACAAAAGCAGGAGCAAAACCCCTCTTTAGCATTTGAAAGGGAAGGCAATTGTATTACTAAGCCTCACTCAGCCGCCTCCAGACTTTTCTCGCCAGAGAACAAAGGGCAAAAAAGCAAACACCACTTCATACCCTATTCACTGGAGATTAAAAGAGACCTCCCACTAAACAAAAGTCCTTCTAAAGACTGGTTTGGGAGTTTAAGGAGGAGGGGGAACAAAATGTTTACCATCACCCTCAGGCGGGCTGCTGCTGCTTTCCTTTCAGCACGTGCAAGGGGTACCTGTGTCAGAATTGGACATTTTCATTCTTGATTAGCTTGCTGGTGCTCGATTTATATTTCCTTGGCTCTTTGCGGTCTTTTTCAGAATCTTGATTCCTGTTGAACTAAGAAAGCAAGACAAGGCTGAGCCAGGACAGCTCCCTGGAGATAATTATTCATATTCATTAAGTCAACAGATACTAAGTGTGCTCCTAATTGTACCCAGCACTGTGCTAGGCACTGTGCAAAAAGCTTAATAATAGAGTTGCTAGTCTCAACTGGACTGTGAGAGGGGCTTTCTTGAGGAACTGATGGAGTAGGCGTTAGCTTTGTGCCTGTTGAGCTCATGCTGGGTGTAGAGAGGCAGCCAGCAAAAGGCCCTGACTTGGGAAAACAGAAGAATTGAAAAAGACTGGTAAAATTGAAAAAGACTCCTAAGACTGGAGTCCTTAGGATAAGGCAGAGTTATTGGAATATAGAACAATCTCCAAAACTGGTTGCAGAAGTTGCTATAAACACTCCAAATTGAGTCTGTAGTGGGAATCTCTTTCCCAGCTTTTTATTTCAGGTTCTTGCTGCCTTACAAGATAAGCAATCAAAGCAGGAACCCAAGTAACATGCAATAATGAAAGCAGGATTTATTTAAAGTGAGAGTGTGTGTACATTTTGGTGCGAGTGTGGGCAACCCTATGAGGAGAGAAGCTCTCCATAAGTGTTAGAGAGAACTGGAGCTGCCCATGAGAGAGCAAGAGAAGGCAAAAAGGGGTGCTTCCCGTCCAGTGGCCCCCTTTAGGGGGCAAGGGATGGTGCCCTAACTGAATATACAAACGGGGTGGAGTTTGGGTAGGGTTTAATGCCCATGAGGTCTTCTGGAAAACTTCCATGGCATCTCCATATGGAGCTCTGTGTACATGTGGTCATGATTTCCCTTTCTTCCCAGTGTGGGAGGAGACTTGAGTGTTTCATGGGAAAGTGGGTATGCTAGATTGGCATATGGAGCGGTGGAATTAGGGTGGAGGGCTAGAGATAGAAGTTGTGGAAACTTTCCCAACTCCTTTATTTGCTATCTAACTTCCTGCCTATCCCATATCAGCTCCACTCGCTGAATCACCAACAATGGGTAGTGGAAGAAAGGAAGCATTTATTGAAAAGAGCAGAGCTAGGTTTGGGCAGATATCACTTAAATCCCGAGCTCTCTAATGAAGGTTCTTATGGACTGAGTTTGGGATGAGAGGTGCATTTCCAAGTTCCTGGTTGACCGGTAGTGCTTGTGGCCTGACTGTGGTTGGTCGGTGATACCACATTCTTCAGGGAATTTTTGTGATGGTCAAGTGGGCTCCAATCAGTCTGGGAGCTACATACAGGTAGTACTTACTTTCTGCCTTGGACCTGGACTTCTTCAAAAAGACAATACTGACCATAAAATCATCATCTATTGGAGAAGAAAATGAGCCCATGCGTCCGGTAATTAGGAGTTCGTAGGGCCAGCTTTACCACCCCTCGATTCAGTGAGTTAATTTTACTAAGCAGTTGACTTGCTATCAAAAGGGCAGGGCAAGGACACTTTAAGTTAAGGGAGGGAGGCTGGGAGACTGGGGCCTGATCGTATCCAGCATCTGTATTCAAGGCACTGTGTATAGAGGCTGTTTTGCTGGAGGCAGGGTGCAGGGAGGGGTCCAAGCTCTTGTCTCCAATGCATGGAAGAGTTCAAAGACAATACCTAGATCAATGTTAACAGAGAAATAAGATTTATTAGCAAAGCATTTCAAAGGAAATGAGATGTCCCAGAGTAAGTTGCAACATACAAGGTTCAGGGTCATTCCTTTATGTGATCTGGAGGTGCAGGGGATCATTTTTGAGAAGAGTTTTCCAGGTGAGGGTGGTGACTGCCCAATTTCTGGTCTTTCTATGAAGTCTCAGAAATGGTATGGCATCAGCTGCATGATGGGAGTCAGAGTGCCATTACAGTACTTATATGGTGGGGATACAGAAATCATGTTGGATATATTCCTTAGACACTTGTGGGTTGTTGCTTTGGCTATCACAGTGATTTGGGGTTGCAGGCCATAGGAGGCATTTTTAGAGGCAGCCCTAGGGAGTGTATGGTGTTGTATTTCCCCTGAGTCTTTTTCTGATCCCTTGATGTCTGCAGGGCTTTGGATATTGTAGGCTTTTGCATTCTGTCTGCAAAGCAATGGGGAGCTAGCTGTTGACTTTAATGAGAGAAGTGACTTATAAGGTTTTCTGTGTAAAGAAGGAGTTCTAGGGGACAAGAGTTTGATGCAGGGAAACTTCTTTGTAAGCTGTGTAAAAAGTCATCAAGAAAAGGTCTCAAATTTTAGTGAATCACCTGAGGATATTATTAAATGTGTATTCTGATCCAGCAGTGATGTTGACAGGTAGGGAGATAGCTAGCGAGCTAGAAGGAAGTGAGATTGCCAACTACATGCATGTCACAACCCCATACTGCTTAAATCCCAGCCCCACACCAATCAAACATGGCTGCAGGCTCAGCACATGCATTCCCCATCATGCATCTCACACCTTCATAGAGATGACCAGGTATTATGACCCATGAAACTTCCCTGCTTCCCAAGAAAGGGACACAGAAGTGAGTTGTAAGCAAGCCCCACCCAAACTCTGTCTGCTTTGAGACAGGTACCACCCCTGCTCTATATAGATGAGCTCAGCTTTTTTAAGGGCAGTAGCCCTTTCCTTCCTCATGACCACAGGTTGTCTACACTCAAGTCAGAGTGTATTCAATAAATCTTACTTCCTTCTTCCCTTATAAACATCTCTCATTGAATTTTTTTTGTCACATGGAGCTAAGAACTTGTAACAAGCCTGATTAGGAGCCGAGTTGCCCACAATAGCAGGTCTGGGGAGGAGGCTGAGTTTCTGCTTTTTTTTTTTCCTGCCTGTGCTGCTGGTCCCCAATACAAACACTTTAGTAATAAAGTTTTAGGTCAGAGTTGCAAAGGAGATGAAGAAAATCAGACAAATTTGAGAGCAATGATGTAGGAATTGGGTAGCAGTTTTGAGATACCTTATCGGTCTCTGACTTGGGCAAGAAAGTGGAAGGAACACTGGGACAGGATATGCCAGAGAAGAAAGGGCAAGTTTGGGTGGGAGGTGAAAAGCTCAGTTTTGGACATACTGATTTTGACATGTCTTGGAAATATCCAAGTAGGCAACAGCACATATGGATCTGAAGCTGAAGACAGAAGGAAACTGGAGATATAAATTTAGGAGTCAGCAATATGTAAATGATAATTTAAGCTATGAAAATGAATACTGTCAACTTAGGGAGTGTACAGCAAGAGGTTACAAACTCGAAGTTGGCCTATTAGCTTTCTCTTAAGTGTCTTGGAAAGATAAGAACCCCAGGACCAAGAAAATATTTGACAATTGAGAAGTCAGCAAGAAAATCTAAGAAGAAGCCAAGCTAGATGAACAATCAAGTTGCTATCTGAATCCTTTGATGCTGTAACAAAACACACGAGACTGGTTAATTTATAATGAACAGAGGTTTATTTAGCTTATGGTTCTGGAGGCTGAGAAGCTCAAGCCCATGGTTCAAGGTCTGGTGTGGGAGGTTCTGTTGCCTTACAACATGGTAGAAGGCATCACAAGATGGGACAGAGAAAGCAGACTCGCTTCAGTGGTGTCTTCCTCTTACTATAAAGCCACTAATGTCATCATGCAGGTTTACTGCATGACTTCATCTAATCCTAATTACCTATCAAAGCCCTCTGTCCT
This sequence comes from Oryctolagus cuniculus, assembly GCF_051225735.1. NCBI lineage: Eukaryota > Metazoa > Chordata > Mammalia > Lagomorpha > Leporidae > Oryctolagus > Oryctolagus cuniculus. The sequence continues at coordinate 84,051,780 of NC_142869.1, read as the reverse complement.
CCTCCAGGCTCCCCAACCAAATGCCATCAACATATGACTTTTGGGTTGAGTTTCACCATGATATTTGGAAGGCATAAAGCAAAAACAAAACACAACAAAGCAAAAAACAAAAACCAAAAAAACCCCAGCCGATAACCTCATCTAAGAGTCATCCCTTTTCTTTCTAGCCAGTAGAACAGGTTTTAGATTTGATAGTGGCCTTGGATTTCAGCAGTCCAGTGGCTGAGTCATAGTTGATCTAAATTCAAGATGACAATTTCATTCTATTTTGTGTGAATATTGGCTCAACAGTGGTCTCTGATGAAATCAACAAAAATGACATATTCTGGGAAAAATAGAGATTTGAGGAAAGCATTCTTTTTTTTTTTTTTCTCTCTCTCTCAAAAGAGACATGGACAAGAAAGAACTTCATGGTGTTCCCTTTTCCTGCTCAGATCTCTGACACACTGTCATGGCAGTCATGGCAGCCTTGTTGAGACTGAGAGGAGTTGAGGGTGAAGACTCAACAGTGAAGAACGATGATATGCAAAACTCAGAAGTACCAAGTCACCATGACACAGCTGAGCTGCTGCTCTGGATCTCCCTCTCTCTCTTTCTCTCTGTTAAATGAGATGGTCCATGCCTATACTGTTTAAACTACTGGTAGGTGGCTTTTTCCTACTTGCAGCTGAGTGTATTTCAACATTGGAAACAGTATATAGTGTATATACAATAGCGGATAGTGTATCATGACATTGTATTTTGCAGTTCTGAAGTTAATAGACATGGTTCAAATAGATACGGCGTTTAACTTTGGGCATTTTGTGTGTTTCCTTAGTTTCCCCATCTGCAAGATGGAGATAATAATAGTATGTATCTCAAGAACTCTCATATGCAGTTGGTGGAAGTGTAAATTCATAATACTACTTTGAAAAGTAATTTGGCAGGATTTACTAAACCTCAACACACATGTAGCTTAAGGCTTGGCAATTCTACTTCAAGGTAAATCTTAGAGAAACTCTTGTAAAATGCATTGAGAAACATGTACAAGATTATTCATTGAAGCAGGCTTTGTAATAGGAAAGAATTAGAAACAGTCTAGATATTCACCAGGAAAGAGTATATAAGTTTAGTGTATTGATATGAGAGTATGCAATGGAGCAGTTTAAACAGATGAACCAGCTCTCTCTATATATATATCAATGTGGATGGATCTCAGAAACATAATGCTGAGTAAAAAAAGCAAATTGCACAGTGAGACATGCAGTAAGATCCATTTATATACATTTTAAAAGCAGACACTATACTACATATTTTTATGGATCTGTAAGTCTATGGAAAGTAGATTGGAAGGACATGCATTAGATACACTTGGGGATGAAGGATAAAGAAGATTAAAAAAAAGGGGGTCATGTCTAGACAGATGATTATGTCATGCCAGTATCGGGAAAGAGTGACTGATTGAATCAATTCAGATCTGTGTCTCTGCAGCTCAACCTTAGAAACAAAACAGAATACTGTTGCTCTTCTAGGATAAAATAACATAATAGCCCAGTGTCTGGCACATAGTAAGGGTTTAACAAGTGGTGATCTGATCGTTGTGGTCATTATTATGCTTGCCTTCTGCACTGTACCTTGTTGCTTTCCAGAAACTCTTTCTAGTACAATAATCTTAGAAAGAAAGGGAGTTTTGTGGGATACTTTTCTATGCACCTAAGTTTCCAGTTCCTATTTATTGCCTTAAGGGCTGTGAAAGCAAAGACTTGATTTGGAGCCAAGTATTGATATGCACTGAGACTCCTCTAATGGGTGGGTGTGGGGGGTACTTACTCCAACAGCGACCCCAGCTCACCAATCCTCTAGGTAACTGTAAGGAGAGGGCCACCTTACTAGTCTAAGTCCTTGCATTTTTCATGAGTAACTTATGTTAATCAGGACTAGATTAAGCAAAAATATAAATTATTATTGAATGGTAAAAATCAACTAATTCAAGAAAAATTAGTGGTTTCAGCTTTTTCAACTGAATTGTGACATTCTCACTGCCTTGAACCTATCCAATTCTGCTATTTCCACAATACAGTTCTTTTGCTTGTAGTGACCACATCCAGGCACTAATTTTCTTCCTTCCTTCCTTTTTTCTTTCTTATATTTATTTATTTATTTTTAAATTCAACATTACACAGAGGACGGGGTAGGGGGTGGGGGAGAGAGGTCTTCCATCCTCTGGTTCATTCCTAAATTGGCTGCAATGGCTGGAGCTGCGCTGATGGAAGCCAGGAGCCAGGAGCTTCTTCCAGGTCTCCCAGGTGGGTGCAGGGGCCCAAGCACTTGGGCCATCTTCTACTGCTTTCCTAGGCCATAGCAGAGAGCTGGATAGGAAGTGGAGCAGCCGGGTCTCGAACTGGTGCCCATATGGGATGCTGGCACTGGAGGTGGAGGCTTTGTCCGCTACGACACAGCACTGGTCCTAGGCACTAATTTCTGAACCAGTTCTACAAGCAACTAAAAGAAGCTCTGACTCACATAGATAGAAAAAAGGGGGATTTATTGTAAGGATACTGGAATTAAAGAAAATACTAAAGAGCAAGGTCTTGGGAAGTAGGAAGCCACAGGATTTTAGGAATATGCATATGTCCTTAGGTTATGCCTTGAGAATAACCCCAACCCACCAACTTAGCATCCCTCTGTCATTCTCTCATTCTCTATTGAGTCTGGCTTAATTTGAGTCATATAGGGGCCCTGTGATTTACAATCCTAGTAAGACCGATAGAATTGGGAAGAAGTAGTCTTCAAAAAGAAAAGCTTCTTCCAGAACAAGGGAAAAGAATGTTGGCTGTCTTGGTCAACTTGGACTGCCATAAGAAAATAACCATAGACTGGGTGGCTTAAACAATGGAAATTTTACTCACAGTTCTGGAGGTTGGAATTTCAAGATCTGGTGTGAGCATGATTGTATTCAGGTGAGGGCTTTCTTCCTGGACTGCAGACAGCTGTCATCTTGCTGTGTCCTCACATGGCATACAGACAAACTCCCATGTCTTTTGCTTTTTTTTTTTTTTTTTTTAGGATTTATTTGAAAGGCAGAGTTACAGAGACAGAATCTTCGATCTGTGGGTTTACTCCCCAGATGGCGACAACAGCCTGGGCTGGGCCAGGCTAAAGCCAGGAGCTTCTTTCAGATCTCCCACATTGGTAGCAGGGGCCCATACATTTGGAGCATCTTCTGCTGCTTTTCCCAGGCCATTGCAGGGAGCTAGATCAGGAGCAAAGCATCCGGGGTTGGAACTCACGCCTATCCAGGATGCTGGTGTCGCCGGCAGCACCTTCACCCACAACACCACAATACCGACCCCAACTCTTGCTCTTTTTATAAGAGGCTAATCAAATCAAGAGATCCCCACTATAATGACTTCATTTAAACCTCATTATTTCTCAAAAGCTTCATCACCAAACACCATCACATGAAGGTTAGGATACCAGTGAATGAATTTTGGGGTGGATATGAGCAAAAACAATAGATGTCTATTACATATTAAAGGTAGTTTACACCTTACTAGAGGCTGAAAGATATATTACAGCTTCATCATCAGCTTGCTTTGGGAGTTGAGGCACTCACAATCCCATCTCTTCCCTTCTCCACGCTCGCAAAGCAGAGTTAACAAGGCATGTTCCCTTCTTATGTCACCTGATGTACGTTTAATAAATTAATAACTCAAAATCAGAAAGGGTCTCAGATCTTTTAAGGGGGGTGATTCTCAGCTTTGCCCTGGCTACACATTACAATCACCTGGGATGCCTTTTAAAAATGCATGCACCCAGAGCCCAACGTTTAATTGGTTTGGGAGGAAGAGTTGGGCCTCTGTACATTAAGAAACTTCCCCAGGTGATTCTAGTGTGCACCTAAGATGGAGAAGGCCTGGTTTAGGGGTAGTTTGCTGTCACTCCACTTTCCTCCTGCGCAAAGTCCTTTTGTATCTGAGAGGTAATTGGCAGCTTCTGTTTAACAATTCCAATGAGAGCAGTGGCTTAGACCACTCAGGCTGCCCTAACAAAATACCACTGGCCGAGTGGCTTACAGAACAGAAATTTCTTCACATTTCTGGGGACTGGAAAGCTCAAGAACAAGTTTCCTGCAGGGCTTGGTTCCTGGTAAAGGCTCTCTTTCTGGCTTGTCGACAGCTGCTTTCTGTCTGTGTCCTCATATGGCAGAGAGAGGAAAGGAAAGGGGAAGGAGGATGGGGAGGGAGTGAGCTAGCTCTTGCTAAATGTCTCTTGCTAAATGATACTAGTCCTATTGGATCAGAGCTCTACTCTGTGGCCTCATGCAACTTAGTTACCGACACAAAGGTCCTGTCTTCAAACCCTGTCACACTGCAGGTGGGGCTTTGGCCTAAGGGTTTTGAGAAGAGGCAAACATTCAGTCCAGAAGGGTAAGTCACAGCTCATTGGGCTGTAAATGGTCTCAAATTTGTAGGAAGCTCTGCTTTATATTCAGCCCAAACCTGTCTCTTCCTAAACTCTCCTTTGTCTTCTGCAGAAAAGGTTAAGAGAAGTCTGAATAATTGCTATGTGTCAATTAACAGTACATTTTAGAGAGCAGGCGTTTAGTATAGCAGTGGTTAAGATGTCTACAAAGTGCCTGAGTTCTATTTTTGGTTCCAGCTTCTGACTATAGCTTCCTGCCAATGCTGATCCTGGGAGATAGCAATGAAGACTCAAGTAATTGGGTCCTGTCACCCAGCTGCATGACCTGGACTATGTTCCCAGCTCCGAGCGCTGGCCTTGGTCCAGCCCCAGCCATTGCAGGAAGTGAACCAGTGGATGGGAGCTCTCTTTTTCCTGTCCTCTTAAAGTAAAAACAACAACAAACAACTTTAAAAAAGATAGGAAGCAACTGACACATGTAGCAATGATTTTGCTAGGTACTTAAATTTTATTTACTTATTTGAGATGTAGAGAAAGCTCCCATCCACTGGTTCACTGCTCAAATATCTGCAATGGCCTGGGCCACATCTGGGAGCAATGAATCCAATCTAAATCTCTCTTGTGGGTGGTAGGAACCCAATTACTTAAGCCATCACTGCTGTCTCCCAGGGTTCACATTAGCAGGAAGCTGGAATCAATCAGGATCAAGAGCCAGGAATTGAACCCTGGCACTCTGTGTAAGATGTTGATATCTTCACTCGCTTTTTAACTGGTAGGCTGAGTGCCAACCCAATTATGATAGATCTTTTCACATACATTACCTCTCTCCAAACTTAGGAGAATACTGTGAGGGAGAGATCATTATCTCCAATGTATAGGTCAGAAGACTAAGTCAGAGAGGTTGAATAATCTACCTAAATTTCTAAAGCTGCACATTGGCAATATAAGAATTCAAACCCAGGCCTTTGTGCATCTTATGCTCTTTGCACCATTATCCTGCAGAATTCATCTCTTGAATGGTGGGGGTTTGGCCTGGTGATTAAGGTGCCAGGTTAAGATGCCTGATCTCATATCAGAGTGCCTGTGTTTGACCCTGGCCTCTTGCTTCTGGCTATAGCTTCCCACTAGTGCAGACCCTGGAGGGCAGCAGTGACAGCTCAAGTGATTTGGTTCCTACCACCCATGTGGAAGACCTGGATTGGGTTCCCTGTTCTTGGCTTTGGCCCAGCCCTGGCTGTTGTGGTCATTTGGGGGAGTGAACATGCAGATGGGAGCTCTCCACCTCTCTTTCTCTCCCCGATTCTCAAATAAATAAAAGTTGTAGGACAAGAATGCACAAAGAATAATTTTTAAAAAGTCTCATACATACAACACCTCTGCCTTGCAGGCTTGAAAGCCTTGTCACCCTAAACACTGCTTCTGCTGTTCCTTGTTTTGGTTTCCTTTTTTCCCCTTTCTCTCCCAAAGTTCATTTTTAATCTACCCTGACCCTAGCTCAGACTTATCTGTCACCTCATACTCTTATTTTGCCTCAGTTTTGCTCCAGAAATTCCTTTAATATAGAGTTTCTAATATAGACCAAACTTTAGTATGGGTAAGAATCATGTGGGAGATATCCCATGACTCTCTGCTGGAGAAGACAGGCATTCCAAGATGGCGGTATAGCAACAGGATGATCCGAGTCATGTGGGGCAAAATAGATATTTTTTTAAGGAAAATTTTGTTTAATAAATATAAATTTTGAAAGTACAACTTTTGGATTATAGTGGTCCCCCCCATAACCACCCTCCCACCCACAAACTATCCCATCTCCTACTCCCTCTCTCATCCCATTCTTCATTAAGATTCATTTTCAATTATCTTGATATACAGAAGATCAAGTTAGTATATACTAAGTAAAGATTTCAACAGTTTGCACCCATACAGATACACAAAGTGTAATGTACTGTTTGAAGACTAGTTGTACCATTGATTCTCATAGTACAACACATTAAGGACAGAGATCCTACATGGGGAACAAGTGCACAGTCACTCCTGTTGATTTAACAATTGACATTCTTATTTATGACATCAGTAATCACCCAAGGCTCTTGTCATGAGCTGCCAAGGCTATCGAAGCCTGTTGAGTTCACAAACTCCAACCTGATTTAGACAAGGCCATAATCAAAGTGGAAGTTCTCTCCTCCTTTCAGAGAAAGGTACTTCCTTCTTTGATGGCCCATTCTTTCCACTGGGATCTCACTCACAGAGATATTTCGTTTAGGTCATTTTTTGCCACAGTTTCTTGACTTTCCATGCCTGAGAAACTCTCATGGGCTTTTTAGCCAAATCTGAATGCCTTAAAGGCTGATTCTGAAGCCAGAGTGCTCTTTATGGCATTTGCCATTCTATGAGTCTGCTGTGTATCCCACTTCCCATGTTCTCCTTTTTAATTCTATCAATTATTATTAGCAGACACTGGTCTTATTTATGTAATATCTTTGACAGTTAACCCTATATTTATGATCAATTATGTGTGCCAGGGCTGTGAAAACACTTAGGCTGCGTGGGAGGACTCAGGGTGTGGCTGGGACATTGGGCAGTCACTGGGGGAGGCTCCACAGGATCAGGGCTCCCTGGTTACCTGGCTAGGGACATTGCTGGGGAATCTGATACTGAGGACTGCACAGATCCTTTTGTGGTCCTTTTGGCAGAGCAGATGAATAATATACTAACTGAGGTTAGTGCCCAGTAATGGTCTCCTTCAAGGAAAGGAGCTCAGCTGTGTCTATGCCAACAGAAAAGAAGAAACCCCCCTTCTGATAAGAAAAAAAAAAGATTTACCTCGCCAAACCTGGATGTGTCACCTCAGACATGCCCTTGACCCTGGAGCACTGAAGAGAGCGCCCTGGCCACTCCTACCACACACCTCTAGTTATTACCTGAAAGCAGAAACTCCACTAATCCACTCATAGCCCAAAGATAAAAGCCACCACAGTGAAAAATCAAAGAAACCAATGAGTATACCCACAAATACCAAATAACAAATTCACCAATCCAAGAAACAAGAACAACGAAGACAACATGACAACCCCAGAAGAACACAACACCTCAAAACTAAATTATGAAGATGAAGAGTTTGAAGAAATGCCAGAAATGGAATTCAAAAAGTTGATCCTAGGATTGCTTAGAAGTAATCAGAAGCAAATGCATGAACTAATGAAGTCCATATATGACCTGAAAGAAAATTTCTCCTACAAAATTGAGATCTTAAAGTGAAAATAAAATGAAATCTTGGAAATGAAGAATTTAATAGAAAAATAAAAAAATCCAGTGCAGAGCCTTAACAACAGAATTGGTGAAGCAGAAGAAAGAATATCCAACATAGAAGACAAAGCACAGGAAATTATACTGTCAGACCAAACACAAGAAGAAGAAATTAGAAAACAAAAAAAAAACCACTGTTGGGAATCTATAGGATACTATCAAACGACCCAACATACAGGTTCTAGGAGTTCCTGAAGGCATGAAAAAAGAGAAAGGATTAGAAGGCCTTTTTAGTGAAATAATAACAGAAAATTTCCCCAGTTTGGAGGAAGAAAGGAGCATTCAGGTACAGGAAGCACATAGACCTCCTAATAGACAGAAAAGTTCTTCACCATGATACATTGTAATTAAACTTTCCCCAGCAAAACATAAAGAAAAGATTCTAGGGGCCAGTGCTGTGGTGCAGTGGGTTAACACCCTGGCCGGAAGCACCGGCATCCCATATGGCTGCTGGTTCAAGACCCGGCTGCTCCACTTCTGATCCAGCTCTCTGCTGTGGCTTGGGAAAGCAGTGGAAGATGACACAAGTCCTAGGGCCCCTGCACCCACGTGGGAGACCTGGAGGAAGCTCCTGGCTTCTGGCTTTGGATCAGCACAGCTCCAGCAGTTGTAGCCAATTGGGGAGTGAACCAGAGGATGGAAGCTCTCTCTCTCTCTCTCTCTCTGTCTCTGTCTCTCTTTCTCTCTTTTTCTCTTTCTGTCTCTGCCTCTCCTCTCTCTGTGTAATTCTGACTTCCAAATAAATAAATAAATCTTTAAAAAAAGATTCTAAAGTGTGCATGAGAGAAAAACCAGATTACTTTCAGAGGATCTCCAATTAGGCTCACAGTTGACTTCTCATCAGAAACCCTACAGGCCAGGAGAGAATGCCAAGATATAGTCCAAGTCTTAAGAGAAAAAAAACTGTCAACCAAGAATAAAGATCTTCTGCAACAAACAGAAATTCAAAGAATTTGTAACTACTTGCCAAGCCCTGCAAAAGATACTCAAGGATGTGTTACACACAGAAACAGGAACATCACTACGAAAAAAGATGAATGCAGAAAATGACCCAGCAAAAGCCCAAAGGAAACCCAAAGTACAAAATTAGGACTGTTTATGGAAACATTGCAGGGCAAAGTCAGTACTTAATAATAGTCACCCTGAATGTAAATGGTTTCAACTCCCCAGTTAAAAGACATAGACTGGCCATATCAATTAAAAAAGGAAGCCCATCTATTTGCTGCCTATAAGAAGCAACACATCTTACCAATGAAGAAGCACACAGACTGAAAGTGAAAGGATGGAAAAAGTTACTCCATGCTATCAGAAACCAAGAAAGAGCTTGTGTAGCCATACTAATATCAGACAAAATAGACTTTAACACAAAAACTATTAAAATAGACAAAGAAGGACACTATATAATGATTAAGGGATCAATTCAACAGGAAGATAAGACTATTATAAATGTATATGCACCCAATTACAGGGCACCTGGGTATCTAAAACAAATGTTAATGGATTTAAAGGTAGACATAGATACAACTACAATAGTAATGGGGGTTTTCAATACCCTACTTTCAGCAATGGATGGATCAATCAGACAGAAAATCAACAAGAAAACAAAGTTAATCAACACTATAGACCAAATAGACCTAGTAGATATCTATAGAGCCTTCCACCCTACAGCCACAGAATATGCATTCTTCTCACCAGTGCATGGAAGTTTCTCTAGGATTGACCACATACTAGGCCATAAAGCAAGTCTCCGTAAATTCAAAAAAATTGAAATCATACCAATCATCTTCTCGGACAACAATGCAATGAAGCTGGAAATCAGCAACTCAGGAATCTCTAGAATATATGCAAACACATGGAGACTGAACAGCATGCTCCTGAATGAACAGTGGGTCATAGAAGAAATCAGAAAAATCAAAGAATTTCTGGAAACAAGCGAAGATGACAATACAACATATCAAAATTTATAGGATACAGCAATAGCAGTGTTAAGAGGAAAGTTTATTTCAATTGGTGCCTACTTTAAGAAATTGGAAAGACACCAAATAAATGAGCTAGGTATGCATCTCAAGGATCTAGAAAAACAACAGCAAACCAAACCCAAAACTAATTAAAATTAGAGAATAAACAAAATTGAAACAAAAACAAAAAAATACAAAAGATCAGCAAACAAAGAGCTGGTTTTTTTTTTGAAAAAATAAACAAAACTCACACCATTGGCCCAACTAAACAAAAAAAAGGAGAGAGAAGACCCAAATCAACAAAATTAGAGATGAAAAATAGAAAGTAACGACAGACACCACAGAAATAAAAAGAATCATCAGAAATTACTACAAAGAACTATATATGCCAACAAACTGGGAAACCTAGAAGAAATGGGTAGATTCTTGGACACACATAGTCTACCTAAAATGAGCCATGAAGACACAGAAAACCTAAACAGACCCGTTACCAAGAAAGAATTTGAATCAGTACTAAGCACCCTCCCAGTGAAGAAAAGCCCAGGATCAGATGGCTTCACTGCTGAATTCTACAAGAGATTTAAAGAACTAACTCCAATTCTTCTCAAGTTATTCTGAACAATAGCTAAGACATGGAATCAACCTAAATGTCCATCAACTGAAGACTGGATAAAGAAATTATGAGATATGTACTCCATGGAATACTATACAGCAGTAAAAATGAAATATAGTCATTTTTAATAAAATGAATGAATCTGAAAAACATCATGCTTAGTGAAATAAGCCAGTCCCAAATGGACAAATAATGTATGCTCTCCCTGATATATGATAACTAACAGAGCATCTAAAAGGAACCCTGTGGAAGTGAAATTGACACTTTGAGAAGCAATGACTTGAACAGCCCTTGGCTTGACTATCAAGGAACAAGTTTTGTGTGTGTGTGTGTGTGTGTGTGTGTTTAATACTATTGGTTGAACTCTTTACTTAACATAGAATTAATTATATGTGTATAAAGTCAACTGAAAATTGATCCCAGTAAAAAATTAGAGTGGAAATAAGAGAGGGAGGAGGCCATTTGTAACTGCAAAGCTATATAGTTCTGCACAAATTCATATGGACTTACTTCTAAGTGTACAGCTAAAAACTTGACATGGAACTACAAATCCCATTAAGCTGGGTAGTAATATTGCCATCTTAAGTGTTAAAGTGACCATATTTGGTGTTAAATTGATCATATAGATAGGATTAAGTGTTAAAAGGATCATATAAATAAGATCAAGTGTCTGGTAATAACGATAGATAGAATTCAAAAGGAGAGAATGTCCCAACATTGAAGCAGTCCACATAGCAGACTCAGAGTAAGAGTTGCTCTAAAACACACTCTGACCTCAGAATCAGCCCTTAAGGTATTCTGTTCTGGCTTAAAAGCCCATGAGAGTATTTAAGGCATGGAAAGCCAAGACACTATGGCAAAAACAAAAAAAAAATGTCCTACATGAAGGATCTCTGTGAGAGAGACCCCAGTGGAAAGAAGTGACCATCAAAGAAAGATGTACTTTTCTCTCAAAGGAGGAGAGAACTTCAAATTTGCTTATGGCCTTGTCTAAATACTGAATGAGACTGTGGACTCAAAAGGCTTCCATAGCTTATGCAGCTCAAATCAAGTGCCTTGGGTGATCACTGACATCATACATAAGAGTGTTAGTTGTTAAATTAACATCAGGAGGCACTATGCACTTACTCCCCCTGCAGAACCTCTGTCCTTTATGAGTTGTACTATCAGAATTAACTGTAAAACTGTTCTCAGTCAGTTTTTTTTAATATTTTTGTGTGTGTATCCAAATTGTTGAAATCTTTACTTAGTATAGAATTAGTCTTCTATGTATAAAGTTAATTGAAAACAAATCTTAATGGAGAACAAAACTGGGAATGGAAGAGGGAGGAGGTGGATTAGAAGTGGTAGTGGGAGGGCAGGTATGGTGGAAAGACTCACTATATTTCTAAAGTTGTACTTATGAAATTTGTATTCATTAAATAAAAGTTTTCTTTGGGGAAAAAAAAGAATCGTGGAAAGATTCTAACTCACTAGGTAAGATGGGTCCCAGGATTTCACATTTCAAATAAGCCTCAGGTGATGATGTTGGGGCTGATTGGAAGACTACTCTTTTTTTTTTTTGAAGATTTATTTTGAAAGTTAGAGTTACAGAGACAGACAGAAGTCCTCCATCTGCTGGCTCACTCCCCAGATGGCCACAATGCCCAGGATGGGCCAGGATGAAACCAGGATCCAGGCACTTCCTCTGGGTCTCCCACATGGGTGCAGGGGCCCAAGCATTTGGGCCATATTCTTCTGCTTTCCTAGGCTCATTAGCAAGGAACTGGATCGGAAGTGGAGCTGCCAGGACTTTAACTAGTGCCCCTATGGGATGCCAGCTTGCAGGCAGCAGTTTAATCTGTTACGCCAAAATGCTGGCCCTAGAGGACTACATTCTGAATGATCAACTCCTCTGACTGTGTGTCAAACTGATCCATAACTTTCATATGCCTTTTTACTTTCTCCTCTAGAGGGAATATCAACTTGTACTTCCATTATCTGTGATTATCATTGACTGAGCCGGAAACAATTTGAGAAGATCGGCCCTCTAATTAATTGTCTTAGCCTGTTTTCTTTTTCCATAACAAAATACCTGAGTCTTGGTACCTTTTAAACAAAAGAGGCCTGTTTTACTGATAGTTCCTAAGGTTTGAGAGTGTGGGGCCAGCATTTTTTTCTCTAACCTTGGTGTATGAATACATACAATTGCTCTCCTCTGATTGGCACATACATGAAACTTCTATTATTTTTCAACTAGAAGTTGAAAAATTTTTCTCTAGAAGTTAGATTCATCTATGTCACATACTGTTTTTATTCTCTTTTTTTGAGAGGCAGAGCAAGACAGAGCTCCTAACTGCTTGTTCACTTCCCAAATGTCTGCAACAGCCAAGGTTAAGCCAATCCAAAGCTGGGAATTCAGTCCAGGTCTTCTATATGGCTGGCAGGGACCCAAGTACTTGAGCCATCACTGCTACCTCCCATGGTATGCATCAGCAGGAAGTTGGAATTGGGAACAGAGCTGGATCTCCAACAAGGCAATGCAGTATGGGACATAGTTGTTTCAACTTGCATCTTAATGACCAGACCAAAAGTGTGTCCCTATGTTAGATGTTTTAAATCAATCCACATGTATAATCCTGAATAATGATCACCAAGGATGCCTGGAATTGCTATGATTTGGATATGATTTGGCCCCTCTGAAAGTCATGTTGAAACTTTATTGACGTTGTGTGCTAGTTGTGGGAAGTGGGGCCTTTAAGAATTGATTAGGTTGTTAAGAGGGACTAATGCTCTTCTCAACAGCTCTGTTCTCACTGTTGTGGGAATGGAGAGCAGCTTTTTTATTTTTTTTATTTATTTTATTTTATTTTTTTGACAGAGTGGACAGTGAGAGAGAGAGACAAAGAGAAAGGTCTTCCTTTGCCGTTGGTTCACCCTCCAATGGCCGCCGCGGCCAGCGCGCTGCGGCCAGTGCGCTGCGGCCGGCGCACCGCGCTGATCCGATGGCAGGAGCCAGGAGCCAGGTGCTTTTCCTGGTCTCCCATGGGGGAGAGCAGCTTTTTATAAAGCAAGTTCACCCCTTGTGTTTTGTCTCTTTGGCTTTTTATGCCGTGTTATGATGTAGCACAAGCCCTCCCCAGATGCAGCTGCCCAACCTTCCAACCTCCAGAGCCATAAACCAAAATAAACTCCCTTCCTTTATAATTACCTAGTTTCAGATATTCAGTTATAGCAACAGGATGTAGACTAGACAGGTCCTAATCTCTGGAACCTATAAATAAGAACTTATAAGGATAAAGGTTCTTTGCAGGTGTGATTAAGTTAAGGATCTTAAGATGGGGAGATTATCCTTCATTATCTGGGTAGGCCCTAGGTATAATCACAGGGTCTGTACAGAAGGGAGGTGGAGCGCAATCTCCACACACAGAAGAGATGCTGCGAAGACACAGGAAGGATTGGAGTGATGTGGCACCAAGCTGAGAAACAGTGACAGCCTCCAGCAACTCAAGAGCTGAGGAATGGATTTTCCTCTAGAGCCTCGTGGCCAAGGCAGGGGTTGGGGAGAACACAGACACCTTGATTTCTGCCTACTAAAACTGGCTTCGGGTTTCTTGCCTCCAGAACTGTGAGATAATACATTGCTGTTGTCTGAAGTTACCAAATTTCTGGTAGTTAGGTACAGCAGTCACAGAGAATGAATGCATTATCCTAAATACCTTTGTTAAATGTGTAGACAACTCCTGTTATGGACAAAAACCTGGCTGTATTTACAGATTATTTGACTCTTTCCTACCCTGCTAATGTTCCAAAAAGCTGAGAGGAGTTGTTGCTGCAGATTCTTCTCCTCCCTTGGGGTCACTCACAGAGCACACCCTGCGGATGGCCTTTTTATAGCAGGTACCCAGTGTCATATACTTCTACTGTAGTTCCTGAGTTGAGCTGGGTTTTATTGCCCCTGGGTTGAGCTGAAACCCCAAATCCCTTAGGCCCCTTCTAAAGGAAGCATGAAAGAGCATGGCTGCTTACAGTTTGTAAGCCCTGTCCTCATTCCCATCTTCTCTGGAGGCAGGGCAATAATTCACTGGACAAATACTCAATGGCCCTAGACCTAGGCAGTGAGGTCAAACCTCTTAGGAATTAAGAATATTGCCAAGGGCTTCCTCCTTACAGTTCTCTCCCCCTGAGGCAATGATACTTTCACTTTTTCTAACACTTTGAAATGTCATGGAAATATTTATAAAATGCATTTAGACAATGTATAGTAAGTAGTACAAGTTGGTCTCTCTATACCTTCCTGTTTCACTATCCCCTGTGTATCTAATCAGTGTAAAAATTTGATGCTTCCCAAGGGAAATTTAGATGCACGTGTACTTCAATGGTCTGTATATACACATGTGTGCACCATACATATTCAGACACAGAGAACTTTTTTTTCTTAATAACGATAATAGGAAAAGATTAAATGCAGAACCAAAGTAACTTAGTTGGGCTACTAGCAGTTAAGATGCCAGCATCCCACATGCAAATGCCTGGATTTAACACTCAGCTCTGGCTCCTAACTTCTTTCTTTCTAACACAGATCTGGGGATGCAACAGTAGAGGCTCAAGTAGTTGGGTTCCTGCCACCACTGTGGGAGACCTTGATTGGTTTCCTGGCTCCCAGCTTTGGTCCCAGCTGAGCCTTGGTGTTGTGAACATTTTTTTTTTCTTGACAGACAGAGTTAGACAGTGAGAGAGAGAGACAGAGAGAAAGGTCTTCCTTCAATTGGTTCAGCCCCCAAATGACTGCTACGGCTGGCGCTGCACTGATCCGAAGCCAAGAGCCGGGTACTTCTTCCTGGTCTCTGACATGGGTGCAGGGGCCCAAGCACTTGGGCCATCCTCCACTTCCTTCCTGGACCATAGCAGAGAGCTAGACTGGAAGAGGAGCAACTGGGACTAGAACCCAGCACCCATATAAGATGCTGGCATTGCAGGCAGAGGATTAGCCAAGTGAGCCACGGCGTCGGTCTGGCTGTTGTGAACATTTGAGGAGTGAACCAGTGGATGG
Organism: Oryctolagus cuniculus; assembly: GCF_051225735.1. Taxonomy (NCBI): domain Eukaryota; kingdom Metazoa; phylum Chordata; class Mammalia; order Lagomorpha; family Leporidae; genus Oryctolagus; species Oryctolagus cuniculus. The sequence continues at coordinate 84,036,467 of NC_142869.1, read as the reverse complement.
GAGCACTCTCTCAAAAAGTTTTAAAGAAACATTTTTGTTTTTCTCAAAATAACTCTGTTATATAAAGACTAGGGAAAACATTAGAGAAAGTAGAACACTGCCTAGCATCCAGAACTGCAAGAAAATAAGTCTTTACTCATTATAAATTACTCAGTTTATTGTGTTTTGATAAAGCAGCACAAATAGACTAATACATCATGTAAGGATCAAAAACATTACAATCCCAGAGGGCAGAAATTAGTGCTACCTTTAAGGATTTAAGGGAGGTAAGGGTGTTTGACTCTATCATATCTTTGTTTAATTTGCCAATATGAGCCCAGAATAAACCATTTTGATCCTGAAAAATGTCGAGTTTACTGTGAACTTAATATGCAGTCCCTTAAACGTGACCACAATGCTACATAGGTGCAGTTTCTTAGCCACAGCAGATTAGCATGGTTTCAGGTAGAAGGCACAGAGCTGCTGACTTGGCATAAGTATTCTTTTATGTTCTGATCAGAAAATGCAAGAAAGGGATGGGCATGTGGTGCAGTAGCTAAGTCACTGCTTGGGATGCCTGCATCCCATATTGGAGTGCCTAGTCTGAGTCTCAGCTACTCTGCTTCCAATCCAGCTTTCTGTTGATGTGCACCCACGTGAGAGAGCTGGAATGAGTTCTGGGCTGCTGGCTGTAGCCTGACCCTGCCCTGGTTATTGAGAGCATTTGGGGAGTGAACCAATGGAAGGAAGACCTTTCTCTCTGTCTCTGTCTCTCACTGTCTATAACTCTACCTGTCAAATAAAAAAAAGAGGGCTTTTCATTCTATGAGTCTGCTGAATATCTCCCTTCCCATGGTGGATCACTCTCCCCTTTATTTATTCTATCGGTTAGTGTTAGCAGGTACTAGACTTGTTTATGTGCTCCCTTTGACTCTTAGTCCTTTCATTATGATCAATTGTGAACTGAAATTGATCACTTGGAATAGTGAGATGGCATTGGTACATGCCACCTTGATGGGATTGAATTGGAATCCGCTGGTATGTTTCTAACTCTACCATTTGGGGCAAGTCAGCTTGAGCATGTCCCAAATTATACATCTCTTCCCTCTCTTATTCCCACTCTTATGTTTAACAGGGATCACATTTCAGTTAATTTTCAACACTTAAGAATAACTGTGTATTAATTACAGAATTAAACCAGTCATATTAAGTAGAACAGACAAAAAAACTACTAAGAGGGATAATGTATTAAGTTGTTCATTAACAGTCAGGGCTATGCTGATCAAGTCACCGTTTCCCATAGTGTTCATTTCACTTCAACAGGTTTCCTTTTTGGTGTTCAGTCAGTTGTCACCGATCAGGGAGAACATATGGTATTTGTCCCTTTGGGACTGGCTTATTTCACTCAGCATGATGTGTTCCAGATTCCTCCATTGTCTTAAGATAATCGAAAATGAATCTTGATGTGAATGGAAGGGGAGAGGGAGTGGGAAAGGGGAGGGTTGTGGGTAGGAGGGACGGTATGGGGGGGAAGCCATTGTAATCCATAAGTCGTACTTTGGAAATTTATATTCATTAAATAAAAGTTAAAAAAATAAGAGGGCATTTGGGGAGTGAATCAATGGATGAAAGATCTACTTGTGTCTTTCTCTCTCTCCATAGCTCTGCCTTTCAAATAAAATGAAAATAAATGCAATTTAAAACAAATACTAGTAAGATCAGGAAGAGTTTGAATTCACGTGGAATGGGTAACAACACTTACTCTTATTTTTGTCCCAAATTGTGTTAATACTCCTATTTCCTATACAAATACAAAACAGAGAGATCTAGCCCATCTGAAAATCCCACAAAACTTCATAATGGCCTAATGGGACTAATGTGTAAGAAGTGGCTAGCACATACAGAATTTAATAAGATGCACATGCTCCGTTAAACATGCAATAAACCCTTAAAGAACCAGGGGCCTGGCACGTAAGTAAAATTTAGGGGTCCTGTAGTCAAGAGTATGCCTTTCAAAGTAAAGACAAATCATTACACCTTGTACTTCCCACTAAAAGATGGATCTCCTCTCCCTGATAGGCTGGCCTCAATTCAGAAGATAGCACATTCTACACTCAGGAATACTTCTCCAGTCCATACACCAGAGGACAAGGAATGATGAGAGTCTTGAGAAAGTCCAAGTGGAAGAGAGGGTTTAGGCAACAAATCTAAAATGAATTGTAGGCAACCCTCCTGCTTAAGCCACAAGACACTGCAGAGATTGTGGTATTAGAGATAATGGATTAAAGTGGCTTATCACAAGCTCCAATTTAAGAATAACCAGTGCAGGCCTCTGAGATTCTGAAGCAAGAAAAATTCTGTTGGTATACTTCAAAAAATTGAAAAGGGGCTGGCACTGTGGCATAGTGGGTAAAACTGCTGCCTACAGTGCTGGCCTATATGGATGCCAGTTCAAGTTGCACTCCTCCACTTCCGATCCAGCTCTCTGCTATGCCTGGGAAAGCAGTAGAAGATGGCCCAAGTTCTTGGGCCCCTGCACCTGCATGGGAGACCCGGAAGAAGCTCCTTGCACCTAGCTTTGGATTGGTGCACCTCTGGCCATTGAGGCCATCTGGGGAGTGAACCAGTGGATGGCAGACCTTTCTCTCTTTGCCTCTGCCTATATATAACTCTGACTTTCAAATAAATAATTATTTTTAAAAAACTGAAAAAAAGAAGGAAATAAAGCAAACCACTCCAGGTGTGCTTCGGGGCCTTTGTAGAGCTGGAACACCTGACCACAAGACACCACATGAGTATGCCTCTAGAACTGCCCACCATGAGGTGGGTGTGCAAAGAGTCTCCAAGTCACAAGGTTACTTAAAGCCTGTAATGGTTTATTGTAAGATAAGCAAGAGAAAGACAAGAGAGCCCCAAAGACACAGCATAAGCATATAGCCCAGACTCTGATGACTTTCACAACTATGCTCCAGCACCTCTCCTTCACCTAAGATCGTTGTGGGAATTGCTTATGAGCAGCTGATGGAAGGACAAAAACTCCAGGTGTGATTTACATGAAGATCAGCTCAATGTATGGGCCCTTAAGAATGGAAGCAACTGTAGTCCAGCCTCATTCTGATGTGGCTTTGAAAACCAGAAGCTAAGAAAATCTTTTTAATTGACATTCTGGGGTGATTCACCTGTTTATCCACTTTGTGTAAAATGAGAGGTGGCTGTTGTTACAATAAACCCAGACTCATGGGCATGGGCTCATGAAAGATCAAAGATCGAAAGAATGAGCCAATGATGTGGAAGTGTTTGGATAAATAGGAGTGGAATGAGGTGAGAAAATCTTTTTAACACATATGGATACTCACCAGAGACCATTAACCATGGAGAAAGATCTAACAGATAAGTAGACAAGGTTCTTCTACCAGTCTCTGTTGTTAGCTACCCCAGGGACTGGCCATGATCCGGGAATAAAGGCCCAACCAGTTTAGATGGGTGTAAAACAACTCTGATTGTTGTCTTAGTTTTGACTGCTATAACAGAGTGCCACAGACTAAGTGGTTTATAAACCATAGAAATTCATTTCAGACAGTTCTGGAGGTTGAAAGCTTAGATCAGGCTGTCTTCATGACTGGGTTCTTGTGTGGGCCCTGTTCTGGATTACAGAATGCTGATTTCTCATCATATCTTCATATGATAGGAAAGAACAAGTTGGCTCTCTAGCCTCTTCTTAGAAGGTCACTGAACCCACTCATTAGGATTCACTCTCATGACCTAATCACCTCCCAAAAGTCCCTTCCAAATACATCACACTAGGAATTGGATTTCAACATGACTTTTGGGTGGATACAAATATTCTGTCTGTAACAATTGTGTGTGTATGTGTGTGTGTGTGTGTGTGTGTTTGTGTGTATTCAAGTTTGAACATGAAAATAGAAAGCATTAATAAATGCCCAGGGTGGTTAGTCAAGACTTTGCCAGGACTTTATTATAATTCAGGTTATCTCTCTGCCCAGTCACATGTCCTTCCCCTTATTTCCACACGTGGATTCCTAATAAATGTCTTTCACATTAAACTCTGGCTCTCAGAGTCTACTTTTACAGAACCTAGAACATCACTGTCTGCTCTTCACTCTGTCACGTTGATGGGAGGGGGCCATTGTCAATGTGGCACCAGCATGGAATAGAGAATTGGAGCTGATCATTGAGAGGAAAGCACAGGTATATGGAAGAGGGAGTGGCAGCAGAGTTTGGAGAGTCAAGGCAGGGGAGAATTAACTAAACAAATAAATATTTCAAAGATAATGGAAGCCAGTCTTATTGCTGCTGGAGCAGGCAAGTATAAACACAGAAAAAGAAATTAGAATAAACCCTGTGATGTTGTATTAGTATTGGAGGCATTGGTGTGAACTCTTGGTTTCTAGCACATAGAGATACAAGTAAAACATAGAGACAACTCTGTGTGTGTTTCCACATGTGCATATGTGGATAGCTATCTGTGTCCACAAAGAGGGACCAGGAACAGTGACATACTAACAGTAAGGAGCATATGTAACACAAGAGGTGGCTTTTAAATTCCATGATTTACTCAGAGTACCTCATTAAAGAAACGGCTGATTCCAGGCCTGCAGCATCAAAAGTTCAAGATGGTCCAAAAATATCATTCTAGAAAGTGTTTGTTAAGATTTGTGAAGAGTCAAGGAGTTTAGTTTACTCACAAACTTACAAGTTAGCTTGCTATGATTTCACTGATACCCACAGAAACAACGAAATTTCTGGGCTTGTATAGAGAACTTCATTAGTCATGGTATAGCAAACAGCAGGAGCTTCGTCTTTGCATTGTTTCCCTTAGCCTACCTACTCTTCCGCAAAACACAGAGATGCAAGCTGCACCTGCAGTGAGTTTGCATTGTTGAGATTAATATCTAGTACTATTAAGAAGAATTAACACTTAAAATGTGAAGGTAGTAAGATCAGTGGACACAGCTATAGACCAAGCAGAACTCTGAGCTTAGGGAAGATGAACTTTCATAGTGAGAAGTCATCCTTATGAAAATGATCCAGAAAAATATTTGCTGTGTCTGCTTGCAAGATGTGCAGAAACCTGAGAGACCTGTGGAGGATTACCCTCTAACTCTGTTCACGGAACATTTACAATCCATCAGCAGGACACAGAAGCCATTTTGAACAGGTGCTTATCAAATTAGAGCAAGTTTGATCATGAAAATAAAAAGCATAAAGAATTATAACCCAGTGAATAGAAGAGGAAACTAGGAGTCAACAGATATATTTTAAAAATTTTATTTACTTTTATTTATTTGAAAGACACAGCAATAGAAAGAAGGAGGAGAAAGAGAACAGGAGAGAGAGAGAGAACAGGAGAGAGAGAGAGAGAAAGAGAGAAAGATCTTCCAAGTGCTGGCCCACTTGCCAAATACCCACAATGGTCAAGGCTGAACTAGACTGAAGCCAGGAGCCAAGAACTTCATCTGGATCTCCCATGTGGGTGGCAGGACTCAAGTGCTTGAGATATCACTTGCTGCCTCCTAGAATGAAGATCAGCAGGAAGCTGAATCAGGAGTGGAGAAGCCAGGGATCAAACCAGGCACTCCAATATGAGATGTGGGCATCACAATCGGCAGCTAAACTTACCGTGCCTCATCACCCACCCCTACACATGCATGCAATGGAATTGCTGAATCATAGATAATGTTTTTAATTGTTCAGGAACCCCTCTATTGTTTTTTATAATAGGTGTAGTAATTTACATTCCCTCTAGCAGTATTCAAGGATTCCATTTCTTCCATATCCTAGCCAATATTTATTATCTTTCATCTTTTTATAATAGTCATTCTAACAGGTGTGTGGCAATATTTCATGGGATTTTAATTTGCATCTCCATGGTAATTAGTGATGCTGAGTATTTTTTCATGTGCCTGTTGGCCATTTGCAGGTCTTCTTTTGAAAAACATCTATTCAGGGGACAACGCTGTGGTGCAGGTTAATCCTCTACCTGCAGTACTGGCATCCCATATGGGCACCGGTTCTAGTCCTGGTTGCTCCACTTCCAATCCAGTTCTCTGCTATGGCCTTGGAAAGAAGTACAAGATGGCCCAAGTCCTTGGGCCCCTGCACCCATGAGGGAGACCGGGAAGAAGCTCCTGGTTCCTAGCTTTGGATTGGCACAATTCTGGCCGTTGCGGCCACTTGGAGAGTGAACCAATAGAAAGAAGACCTTTTTCTCTGTCTCTCCCTCTCACTGTCTGTAACTCTACCTCTCAAATAAAATAAATAAAATCTTAAAAAAAAAATAAGGGGCCGGCGCTGTGGCGCAGTGTGTTAACGCCCTGGCCTGAAGTGCTGGCATCCCATATGGGCACTGGTTCGTGTCCTGGCTACTCCTCTTCCAATCCAGCTCTCTGCTATGGCTTGGGAAAGCAGTAGAAAATGGCCCAAGTCCTTGGGCCCCTGCATCCACGTGGGAGACCTGGAGGAAGCTCCTGGTTCCTGGCTTCGGATTGGCGCAGCTTCGGCCATTGCGGCCATCTAGGGAGTGAACCAGCAGATAGAAGACCTCTCTCTCTGTCTCTACCTCTCTCTGTAACTCTGTCTTTCAAATAAATAAAATAAATCTTTTTAAAAAAAGAAAGAAAACATCTATTCAAGACTTTTGCCCATTTCTAAATTGGGGTATTTATTTTCTTACTATTGAATAGAATTTCTCATATATTCAATTAATTTTTTAAAAAATTTGAGGGGCAGAGAGAGTAACAGAGTTCCATTCTGCTGGTCCATTCCAAAATGCCCACAATAACCTTGAGGCCAAGCCACTAGTAGAGAACTCAAACCTGGGGTACCGCATGAATGGCAGGAATATAATTATGTTTCTCCCAGCGTCTTCTGCAAGAAGCTGGAATTTGGAGCCAGAGCCAACCTTCAAAGCCAAGTGCGCTGATGTGTGATAAGGGCATCCCAACTGACACCTTTACCATTAGGCCAGGCAAATATTTTCTTTCATAGGTTGTCTCTTCACCCTTTTATTGGTTTCCTTTGCTGTGCAGAAGGTTTTAGTTTGATGTAATCCCACTTGCTTTTGTTGCTTCTGATGAGCAAACTTTTAAAGTTACCAAATTCTGAAAGAGAGAGAGATCAAGAGAGAGAGACAGAAAGAGAGAGATCTTCCTGAGTGCATACAGATATTCTCATCTTCCAATCTTTCTTCAAACTATAAAACATACAGTAGGGGAAACTTATTTTGCCTTGGGAGTCAGAAAATTCAGATTTGAGTTCTAGCTTCATTTTGCATAAACTTAGGCAAGGCATGTTTCTCCTCTCATCTGTAAGTCAATGGGTCCTTCTTACTAGCGTTCTCCTCTTTAGGAGAAAGGCAACAGACTTCAAGGAAATAAGGCCAAGTTCTTGGAAAGATGATTTTTTTTGACAGGCAGAGTTAGACAGTGAGAGAGAGAGAGACAGAGACAGAGAGAAATATCTTCCTTCTTCCGTTGGTTCACCCCCCAAGTGGCCGCTATGGCCGGTGCACTGTGCCGTTCGGAAGCCAGGAGCCAGGTGCTTCCTCCTGGTCTCCCATGCGGGTGCAGGGCCCAAGGACCTGGGCCATCCTCCATCTGCCTTCCCGGGCCACAGCAGAGAGCTGGCCTGGAAGAGGAGCAACCGGGACAGAATCCGGTGCCCTAACTGGGACTAGAGCCCAGGGTGCCGGCGCCGCAGGCGGAGGATTAGCCTAGTGAGCTGGGTCGCCGGCCGGAAAGATGATTTTACAACTTCCCCCAGCAGGCACCATAAGCAGGGAGAGAGGCAGGAACTTTTGCTGCCCAGTGAAGCCAAATATGAGTTGAGGCAAAACCCAAAAAGGATGACTTCAGACATTACAACCCTGCAGACATGGTTCACTCCCCAGGTGGCCGCACAACCAGAACTGAGCCAATCCCAAGCCGGGAGCCAGGAGCTTCCTCCAGGTCTCTCATGCAGGTGCAGGGCATCTTCCACTGCTTTCCCAGGCCATAGCAGAGAGCTGGATTAGAGGTGGAGCAGCCGGTGCCCATACGGGATGCGGTACTGCAGGCGGCGTCTTCACCCACTATGCCACAGTGCCTGCCTTGTACATGAATTTTTAACTAAAAGAAAAGCCCTCAGACAAATATTGAAGGAGATCATGGAGAGATAATTCAAGTTATGATACACTGCCACCATGAGCAGTATCTCAAACAAAACTTCACTCCCCATTCTCCTTCAGTCACCTTTACAGCCAGGGTGTTCCGTAGAAATATTTGCTAAGGGGCTGGCATTGTGTGCAGTGGGTTAAGTCACTGCTTGCGACACTAGCATTCCATATCAGAGTATTGGTTCGAGTATCAGTGGCCCCATTTCTAATCCAGCTTCCTTGGGCTCTGTCACCCACGTGGGAGACCAGGATGGAATTTCTGGCTCCCACCTGACCCAGCCCTGGCTGTTACAGCCATTTGGAGGGTGAACCAATGGATGGAGGATTCTCTCTCTCTCTCTCTCTCTGTCTCTCTCTGCCTTTCAGATAAATAAAATAATCTTTAAAAAGAGAAATATTTGTTAAGCCAAGTCTTATTCATCATTGATATTATCCATTGTTCATCTTTAACATTATGTCTGACACAAAATAAATGACCATAAATTTGAATTTATTGATTAGTTGAATGGATAGACAAGCAGATGTACAACGTGGAAACAATAGAGTTTATGTGAATAAAAGTTTCTTCATTTTTAACCCCCCCCAAAAAAAAATCCCTGCAGACAGGGAATCTTTGCTGAGGGCCAAGTTTTACAAACAACCAGGGGTTTTCTTTGCCTTTAGCCATTTCTTATCATTTGAAATAGCAATAATTTACAGATATGGGATTACTCTAAAAACTAGTGATTTTCACTTTTTTGAAAGCCAAGTTTACTTTTTGTAATAGAAATAAGACTGACTTAGAATTCTTTTGTTGAATTAATAGATAATATAACTTATTTCAAAAAACAGCATAATGCCTAATTATAATATAAGGCAATATTGAAAAGCAAAGTTGTTTAGAATAAAATAGTATGCACTTCAATAGATAAATATCTAGGTGTGACGAGTAGACAGAATAACATAGTCAGGTGCTTGCACCTGTATGTAGAATCAGTGTAAACAAGACAGCTAAAATTGTGATTTGATACAAAACCATATGTAGGGATGGGCATGCAGCAGAATAAGCATCTGCTTGGGACATCCGCATCTTATATTGTCGAACCAGTTAAAGACCTGGCTCCTTTGTTTCCAATTCAGCTTCCTGCTAATTTTCCTGGGAGGCAGGAGATGATGACCTGGGTACTTGGGTTCCTGCCACCCATGTAGAAACTTGGATGGAGTTCTTGGCTCCTGGCTTTGGCCTGGCCCTGCCCCAACTGATAAGAGCATTTGGAGAGTGAACCAGCAGAGATGGAAGATCTCTCTCTTTCTCTTCCTTCCAAATAAAAAAATAAGTGAACAAATCCTTATTTATGTAGCATTGTTACTTGAAATGTGGAGTAAGTTACGGTAGGTTATAACAAGAATTTTTCTGGAATATTTATGTCTATTAAACATATGCAGAAAATGGTTTATGTTTATTTACAAAATGAAGCTACATTCCAAGTTCAGATTATTAACAACATCCTTTTCAGCTAAGTATGTCTTTGGTAGGCATGGAAAAGTATGCAAGATGTAGAACAGTTATCGCTGCATGGGACTGTCTCATACCTCTAAGAAATATTGTCTTCCCATTAGCTAACCACTAAGTGCCAGGAGCCCCCAATTGTTGTGACACTATCAAGACCATGCCATAAGTGTTTAACATGCTAATTAAATATAATAACATCCCTATTGAAAAACTCTGCTGTAAACAGTGCCTGGCACTCAGTTGGTGTTTAACACATGCTTATGGATTGATAGATGAATGAATGTATAAATATCAAGTTCTAAAAATAACAAATTTTTGACTGTAAGTAAATGAATACCCAACCAGCAGTAATTCAGACAAATCAGGGTGCATAGCTTTCTTTTAACTAAGAAGTTAGGAGTTCCTCCCTCCTGGAGCTCAGGAGGTTGTCAATGTCCACGTTTCCTATTTTCCTTCCATTTCACCATCCTTGGCAAATTTGGTATTTTAGTATCACTTGATTTAAAGATGGCTGCACCATTTCTGGATCTTACATCTGTATTCACAGTAGAAAAGAGAAAGGAAGATGGAAGATCACTGCACAGATTTATTCCATCTGATTGGTCTGTGTCACATGGTGAGTGCTGGCTTTAAAGCAGCATATACTTCTATATAGAATGTAACAAACAGGGGCCAGTGTAAACAGATAAAGCCACCACCTGCAAAGCTGGCATCCTGTATGGGCACTAGTTCAAGTCCTGGCTCTGCTTCTGATCTACCTGCTAACAGCCTAGGAAAAGTAGTAGAAAATAGCCCAAGTTCTTGGGCCCTTGCTACCCACATGAGACCTGGAAGAAGCTCTTGGCTCCTGGCTTCTTGTGGCCATCTAGGGAGTGACCCAGTGGATGTAAGATCTTGTTTCTCTCTCTCTCTCTCTCTCTCTCTGATAAATCTATCTATCTATCTATCTATCTATCTATCTATCTATCTATCTATCTTTATGTGAGGACCTGTGACTGTTAGACTCAGATGTGACCAGGCTAAGGCTGTTTTGGATGGCCAGAGATCTGTCTTTATCATTTTTCTGTCAAACTCAGGCAGACAGCAAGGGACCATATGTCTCTGTTGTGGCTCTCAATTCTGGGCTGGAAAAGGCCAATTCTGGATAAATCCTAATGCTTTCCACTGGGAGTCACGTGTATACAGACAGTCTGTAGACTTGCCCCAACATCAGGTGGACACCTGCTCCTTGGTGAGACAGCCTTGTTTGGTATACATCACCACCGGCCTCTTGCAGCTCTGGTGTGCACTCTCAAGGTGGGACAAGGCCTGGTGAGTTAAGATTCAGGTGTGAGCCCCCAGGGTCTGCCTAAGTAGCTAAGGGGCTTTCTGTATCACCCACACTACACTTTTGGGCAAATAGCAATGTCACAGGATTGTTTTGGAATTCAGTACCTGACTGAAAGAAACCCAGCACTGAGCAGATCCTAACAGTCTGTGTCCCAGGCCAGTGCCTGCACACAGAGCCTCTGGACCTGCTTCAGCAGAGGCCTGTGGTCCTCGTTGAGCAGTCCCATATATAAGCCAACATCACCAGTGGCTGATAGGTACAGCACTGGGCAATGAACACACCTTAGCAGAGGACCACGGAGGGGTGAGCTTTGGTTCTACCCCCATGTGGCACTGGTTTTGGTGGGCTAAGGGCTCTGCATGTGATCTAGTTGTGGCACTCAGGGGCATAGGAAAAGGAGTCTGAGCTTACTACTGGCCTGGAAAGAGGCATGTAGGGATGGACTACCCCCTTTAGGCACTTTCCCAGTACATACTGAATAACGCATCAACTACAGATTTGGGACAAATTTGAGTTTGGGGAATATTGTAAGACTCAATCAGTAAAAACATTATCAACAACAGACCTGGGGCAAACCACAACCTAGGGTTCTATCTATTGCTGAAATATCAGAAGTCTCCATAGGCTCAGGGAAAATAATGAAACTGCTTAGAATTTCTAGAAGACAGCCACAAAGAAAGCCAGATTCCTACAACTAATCCTTTAATGCACAGATGATGTTGTACACCAACAAGCATCAAGAACTTCCAGGGTGGGGCCGGCACTGTGGTGCAGCGGGTTAATCCCCTGTCCTGAAGCACCGGCATCCCATATGGGCACCAGTTCGAGATCCGGCTGCTCCACATCCAATCCAGCTCTCTGCTATGGCCTGAGAAAGCAGTGGAGGATGGCCCAAGTCTTTGCGCCCATGTGGGAGACCTGGAGGAAGCTCTTGGCTCCTGGCTTCAGATCAGCGCAGCTCTAGCCGTTGCAGCCAATTGGGGAGTGAACCATAGGATGGAAGACCTCTTTCTCTGTCTCTCCTCTCCCTGTGTACCTCCGACTTTCAAATAAATAAATAAATCTTAAAAAAAAAAAAAAGAACTTCCAGGAAACCATGACCTCACCTAAAAAGCAAAATGAGGTGCCAGAAATTTCCAAATACTTATTGAACATTTTAAAACAGTCATTTTAATGAAACTCCACAAAATTCAAAGGAACACTGAGAAATGATTCAATATGCTGACAGATTTGATAGAGATGAAAGTAATTATACAACAGCAAGAAGAAATACTTTTACTGACGAATACACCAAGTCAAATTAAAAATGTAATGGGAGGCATCAACAACAGAATAGACCCAGCAGAAGAATCAGTAAACTTGAATACAGGTTTTTTGAAAATACACAGTTGGAGAAGAAAAAATTGAATCAAAAGGAATAAAGAGGGGCTGGCGCCATGGCGCACTAGGTTAATCCTCCACCTGCGGCGCTGGCATCCCATGTGGGCTCTGGGTTCTAACCCCGGTTGCTCCTCTTCCAGTCCAGCTCTCTGCTGTGTCCTGGGAAGGTAGTGGAGGATGGCCCACGTGCTTGGGCCCCTGCACACACATGGGAGACCAGGAAGAAGCACCTGGCTCCTGGCTCTATCTGTCGGATCAGCGCAGCGCCAGCCATAGCAGCCATTTGGGGAGTGAACCAATGGAAGGAAGACCTTTCTCTCTGTCTCTCTCACTGTCTGTAACTCTATCTGTCAAATAAATAAATAAATAAATCTTTTAAAAAAAGGAATAAAGAAAGCTTGTAGGAAATATGGGATAGCATGAAAAGAGCAAATATTATATACATACATATAAAGATATATATATAAATATATTTGAGAATGTCAAAGGGATAGAAAACATATTCAAACAGTTAATGACAGGAAGCCTCTCAAATCCAGAGAAAGATACAACTACCAGGTACAGGAAGGTCAAAAGTCACCAGTCAGACTAAACCCAACTTGTTTGTCAAAGAGACTTCTGTACTCCCATGTTTACTGCAGTAATATTCACAATAGCCAAGAAATGAAACAGCCGAAGTGTCCATCCAATGATGAATGGGTAAAGAAAATGTGGTACATCTACACAATAGAATATTACTCAGCTGTAAAAAGATGAAATCTTGACATTTGCAACAACATGAATGGAACAGGAGGTGATTGTATTGTGAAAAAAGCCAAACACAAAAAGGCATATATGACATGATATCACTCATATGTAGAGTCTAAAATATAACACAGCTCATAGAAATTAGAAATATAATGGTGCTTACAGAGGCTGAGGAGGGAAGTGGTGAGGGAGGTGTGAATAACGTTGGTTGTTGGGTACTAGATTCAAGGTAAATATGAAGTAAGAAGTTCTGCAGTTTTTATCATATAATAGGGTGACTATAGACAATATTAATGTACTATATATATTGCTCTATTTAGAAGATAGGGATTTGGATGCTTTGATCATACATGTCAAATGCTTGAAAGATAAATGCATTTGACCTAGTTGGATATCTTATAATGTACACATGTAGTAAACCATTACATAGTACCCTATACATATGCACCATTTTCATTTAAGAATTTAAAGAAGTTAGGGGCCGGCACCAAGGCTCACTTGGTTAATCCTCCACCTGCGGTGCCGGCATCCCTTGTGGGCGCTGGTTCTAGTCCTGGTTGCTCCTCTTCCAATCCAGCTCTCTGCTGTGGCCTGGGAAGGCAGTGGAGGATGGCCCAAGTGCTTGGGCCCTGCACCCCATGGGAGACCAGGAGAAGCACCTGGCTCTTGGCTTCGGATCAGCATAACTCCGGCCGTAGCGGCCATTTGGAAGGTGAACCAACGGAAGGAAGACTTTTCTCTCTGTCTCTCTCTCTCTCACTGTCTAACTCTATCTGTAAAAAAGAAGAAGAAGAAGAAGAAGAAGAGAAGAAGAAGAAGAAGAAGAAGAAGTTAAATTCTTTGTTGATAAAAAATATTTTACTGGTAAAAATATTTGTAAAAATTCCAAGAATCATCTGTGTCTTAAACAAGTTGTAATCCTTTTGCTGGAGGAGGATCTGTCCTTGATGTTGCTGACTGCTGAATGATCGGGGTTGTTGCAGGTTAGGGTGGTTGTGGCGATTACATAAAATAAGACAAGAATGACACTTGCCACATTGATTGCCCCTTCCATGAAAGAGTCCCTGCAGCACGCTATGCTGTTTAAGAGCATGTTACTCACAGTAAAACTTTCAAAATTGACTCAAACCTCTCAAACCCTGCTGTTGCTTTATCCCCTAAGTTTATGTAACAAATTCTTTTTTGTCATTTCAACAATATTCACAGCATCTTCTCCAGGAGTGGATTCCATCTCAAGAAACCACTTTCTTCGCTTATCGATAAGAAACAACCCCTCATTGGCTGACATTTCATGGTGTGATCGCAGCAATTCAGTCACCTCTGCAGTCTCCACTTCTCTGGAGTTCTCTTGCTGTCTCCACCACATCTACAGGCACGGTCTCCACTGAAGTCTTGGATCCTTCAAAGTCATTCAGAACGTTTGCAATAAACTTGTTCCAGACTCCTGTGAGTGTTGACATTTTGACTTACCCCATGTATCACAACTGTTCTTAATGGAATCTAGAATGGTTAATCATTTCCAGAAGGTTTCCAATTTACTCAACTCCATCAGTGAAATCACTATCTATGGCAGCTATAGCCTGATATAATGTTTTTTCTTAAATAATAAAACTTGAAAGTCAAAATTACTGCTTGATCTATGGGCTGGCAGGTAGATGTTGCATTAGCAGGCACTGACACAACATTAATCTCATACATCTCTATAGAGCTCTTGAGAGCATTATCAATTAGCAATAATATTTTTAAATAATTTTTTTCTGAGAAGTAGGTCTCAAGAGTTGGCTTAAAATATTCAGTAAACAAGGAGCAGGCATTGTGACACAGTGGACTAAGCCACTGTTTGGAATGTCCACATTCCACATTGCAGTGCCCATTTGAGTCCTGGTTCCTTCACTTCCAATCCAGCTTCCTGCTAAAGTGCCTTGGAAGGTAGCAGGTGATGTCGAAGTACTTGGGTTCCTGCCACCCCCTGGGAATATCAGATGGAGTGCCTCTCTCCTGTTTCCAGCCTGGCATAGCCCAGGTTGTTGCTGGCATTTGGAGAGTGAACCAGCAGATGGAAGATATCTGTCTTTCTCATTCTGCCTTTCAAATAAATAAATAAATCTTTTTTAAAAAATTCAGTAAACCATGTTGTAAGCAGATGTGCTATCATCCAGGCTTGTTGTTCCATTTATAGAACACAAAAGAATAGATTTATGATAATTCTTAAGAGTCCTAAGATTTTTTTCAAAGGTAAATGACCATTGGTTTTAACTTAAAGTAACCAGATTCATTCGCTTCTAACAGATGAGTCAGTCTGTCATTTGAAGTTTGATGCCAGGCATTGACTTCCTCTCACTATCTAAGACCTAGATGCCATCTTCTT
Source organism: Oryctolagus cuniculus (assembly GCF_051225735.1). Lineage (NCBI taxonomy): Eukaryota > Metazoa > Chordata > Mammalia > Lagomorpha > Leporidae > Oryctolagus > Oryctolagus cuniculus. Next base: position 84,020,998 of record NC_142869.1, on the reverse strand, counting down.
TCAATAGGAAGCTGTTTATTATGTCCTGTAAGTCTGTTGTTTAGTGCATCTGCCTTCACCAACTATCTTAGCTAGATCTTCTGGATAACACACTGCAGCTTCTACATCAATATTTGCTGCTCCGACTTGCACAATTATGTTACAGGGATGGCTTCTTTACTTAGACCTCACGAGCTATCCTCTGCTGGCTTCAATTTTTTTTTCCTGCAACTTCCTCACCTCTTTCAGCCTTCATTCAATGGAAGAGAATTAGAATATTCTCTCTGCATTAGGCTTTGGCTTTAAGGGAATGTTGTAGCTGGTTTGATCATCAATCCAGATCATTAAAACTTTCTCTTATCAAAAATAAGGATGTTTCACTTTCTTGTCATTCATACCTTACTAGAATAGTACTTTTAATTTCCTTCCAGAACTTTTCCTTTGCATTCACAACTTGACCATTTGGTGCAAAAAGCCTAGCTTTAGGCATATCTCGGCTTCCACGACACATCTTCCTCATTAAGTTAAATCATTTCTAGTTTCGAGTTAAAGCAAGAGATGTATAACTCTTCCTTTCATTTGCGTCTGTGCTTACAGGCATTTTAGGGTTTCTAGTGGCCTAACTTCATTATTGTTGTGTCTCACAGAATAGGGAGGCCTGAGGACAGGGAGCCATGGGAATGGTGGTCAGTGGAGCAGTTCTAAGACCACAGCATGTATCAGTTACTTTTGCCCACAGTTATGGTGCCCCAAAGCAATTACAGTGTACCATCAAACATCACTAACCATGGGCCAACATAACAGATATAATAAAAGTGAATGTTTTTAGATATTGCAAGAATTACCAATATGGGGAACAGACACACAAAGGGATCACATACTATTTGAAAAATGGCACCAGAGGCTTGACATGATGCAAGGTTGATACAAACCTTCAGCTTTTAAAAAGCACAATATGGGCCAGCACTGCGGCTCATGTGGCTAATCCTACGCCTGTGACGCCGGCACCCTGGGTTCTAGTCCCAGTTGGGGCTCTGGATTCTGTCCCAGTTGCTCCTCTTCCAGTTCAGCTCTCTGTGGTGGCCCAGGAAGGCAGTAGAGGATGGTCCAAGTGCTTGGGCCCTGCACCCGCATGGGAGACCAGGAGGAAGCACCTGGCTCCTGGCTTTGAATTAGCACAGTGCACCGGCCGTAGCGGCCATTTGGGAGGTGAACCAACAGAAGGAAGACCTTTCTCTCAGTCTCTCTCTCACTGTCTAACTCTGCCTGTCGAAGAAATAAAAAGTACAATATCTCTAAAGGGCAGTAAAATGAGGAGTACCTGTATTAATATGTAATAAGTACATGAAAAGGCACTCAACCTCATTAGTCATCCAGCAAATGCAATTTCAACCACAATGAAATACCATTATGAGAAAGGTTAAAATTAAAAAGATGAATCAAACCAAATGTTGGAGAGGCTGTAGCACCATTATAACTTTCATACATTGTTGATGAGAAAGTTAAATAAGATTTACAATCACATTGGAAACTATAGTAATTTCTTTCTTTCTTTCTTTCTTTCTTTCTTTCTTTCTTTCTTTCTTTCTTTCTTTCTTTCTTTCTTTCTTTCTTTCTTTCTTTCTTTCTTTCTTTTGACAGGCAGTTAGATAGAAAGAGACAGAGAGAAAGGTCTTCCTTCCGTTGGTTAACCCCACCCCAAATGGCCACTATAGCCGGTGTGCTGCACTGATCTGAAGCCAGGAGTCAGGTGTTTCCTCCTGGTCTCCCATGCAGGTGCAGGGCCCAAGGACCTGGGCCATCCTCCACTGACTTCCCGGGCCACAGCAGAGAGCTGGACTGGAAGAGAAGCAACTGGGACAGAATCCGGCACCCCGACGGGGACTAGAACCCCAGGGTGTTGGCACCGCAGGCAGAGGATTAGCCAAGTGAGCCGTGGCACTGGCCTGTAGCAGTTTCTTAAACACATACCAACTGTATATCCAACATAAATGAAAACCCCTATCTACACAAAGACTTGTATGTGAATGATCACAGCAGCATTATTAATAGTGGCCATGAAGAGGAAACAACTCAAATGTTCACCTGCTGATGAATGGACACACAAACTGTGGCATATCCTTACAATGGAGTATTATTTGGCCATAGTAAGGAATGAAGTACTGATACATGCTGAAACATGGCTGGCCCTCATAAACATTATGCTACATGAAACAAAGCAGACACAAAAGGCACATATTATATAATATTAAGTATATAGCGTATGTCCAGAACGGGCAAATTCATGAAAACATAAAGCAGATTAGTGGTTGTCTGGGGAAGGAGGAAATGGAGAGTGACTCCTGATGGGAGAAAGGTTCTTTTTGGGAGTGCTGAAAATATTCTGGAATTGGTGGTGATGCTTGTTCAGCTCCACTAAAGACCATTCAGTACACAACTGTACACTTTGAATGGGTGGATTATATGGTCTGTGAATTCTATCCTTATGAAATTCTATAAAAACCGACATTTTAATGAAAATCATCTGCACCACCACTCTCCCAAGATTACCACTCATAGTGTCTTGGTGCATAGCCTTTTGGATTCATTTCTGTGCATCATAAATACTGGTTTAAAGAATTAAAATTAGATCATACCATTTAAAAAGTATCTCAAATTACAGCAACATAACTTTAAAATCAGAAAGCATTATTAGAGCGCATTATATTATTGATTTTCATATGTTGGGTCAACCTTGCACTACTGTGATAAACTACACTTGGTCATGGCATAAAAGTCTTTTATATATTTGAAGGATTTAGTTTGCTGGTTTTGGGTTGAGAAATTCTGTTTTTATATTTATCAGGATACTTGTCTGTAGTTCTTGTCTTGTGATATCTTTGTCTTAGTTTTATAGTAGGAAATTACTGTCCTGAAATAAGGAATTATGATATGCTCTCTTCTCTTTTATTATTTGCAAAAGCTTATAAAGAACTGGCATTAATTCTTAAAATATTTGGTAGACATCACCAGTGAAGCCAGATATGTCCTGGGCTTTTCTTTGTTGGAAGTTTTTGATTACTAACTCAAGCTCTTTACTTCTTACAGGTGTTTTCAGATACTCTACTCTTCTTCATTCACTTTTGATTGTTTCTGTGTTCCCAGGATTTTATCCATTGATCTAGTTTATCGATGTTGTTGTCCTAATTATTCACTGCACACCTATGTCTTAGTGAGCTAAGGCTGCCATAACAAAATATTAGACTATGTGGCTAAAATAATAGAGTTTATTCCTTACAGTTCTTGAAGCTGAGATGTCCAAGATCAAAGTTCAATCAATTTGGTTCCTTGTGAGGCTGTCATGCTGGCTTGCAGATAACTGCCATTCTGCTATGTCTTCACAAAGCTTTTCATTGGCGCATGCACATAAACACACACACACACACACATACACACACACAGCTCTCCCCCTCTTTCTCTTGTAAGGTTGCTAATCTCATAATGAGAGTTTATCATTATGACCTAATCTACCCTATTTGTCTCCCAAAGGCTCCCTCACCAATTATTATCATGTTGTTAAGATTTCAATATAGGAATTCAGAGTAAAAATATGACACAAACATTTGGTCCATGATATCTTAATCATTTTAAATTTCTGTAAGACTGGTAGCAATGTCCCCTCTTTCATCGTTGATTTTGGTAATTTTTGTCATTTTTATTATTTGGCTAGACTAGGTAAAGATTTAATAATTTTGTTCCTATTTTCAAAATGGTTTTATTTATTTTTCCTATTTTTTCTATGCTGTTTTATTATTTCCTCCTTCTGCTTATATTTGGGTTTAGTTCATTCTTCTTTTTCTAGAAACTAAGAGTAAAGTTCATATTATTAATTTGAGAAGTTTCTTCTTTTCCAAATCAGGCATTTATAGCTATACATTTCTCTAGGCATGATTTTTACTGTATCCCATCAGATTAGATACATTATGCTTTTATTTTCATTCATCTTAATGTACTTTCTAATTTTCTTTGTGATTTACTTTTTGATACTTTGATTATTTATGGTTGTTTTCAGTTTCCATGTATTTGTGAATTTTCCAAATTCACATCAGTTATTATCTGCCAGTTTCATTCCACTGTGGTCAAAGAATATACTTTCTGTGATTTCAACATTTTAAAATTTATTGAGGTTTGTTTTATGTCCTAACATATTTTTTGTCCTGGTAAATGTTCCATCTGTACCTGAGAATAATGTGTATTCTGCTGCTGTTCAATGGAGTGTTCTCTACAGCTGTTATTTAGAGCACAATGCTATTCAAGTCTTCAATTTCCTTGATGATTTTCTGCCCAGTTGTTCTGTCCTTTGTTGGAAGCAGGATAGTGAAAGCTGCTTTGTTGAATTACCTATCTTATCCTTCAATTCTGTTAGGTTTTGATTCCTAATTTAGGTTTATTAGTTGTACATATTTACAGTTCTTGTATCTTCCTAATGGATTAACTATTTTATCATTATAAAATATTCTTAGTCTCTGGTAACGTTGTTTTCCATGAAATCTGCTTTGTAGGGGCCAGCATTGTGGCACAGCAGGTTAAGCTGCCACCTGCAATGTAAGCATCCTATATCAGAGCACTGCTCTGTGTCCCAACTGTTCCAGTTCCAGTTCAGCTCTCTGCTAATGCACCTGGGAAGGCAGTGGAAGACGGCCCAAGTCCTTTGCCCACCACCCATATGGGAGGCCTGGATGGAGTTCTGGGCTACTGGCTTCGGTCTGGCCCAGCCCTGGCCATTGTGGATATTTGGTGAGTGAACCAGTGGATAGAAGACCATTTACTTTGTGTCTCCCTCTCTTTGTGACTCTTCCAAGGAAATAAAATAAATCTTAAAAAAATCTATTTTGTCTGATTGTTTCTTTTGCCATATTATTAGAATTATTTTCCTAGTGGCTGTAATAGTCAAGGCTCACCAGAGAAATACAAACAATAGGATATATATGTGTGTGTGTGTGTGTGTAAGATGAGAAGAGAAGAGAAGAGAAGAGAAGAGAAGAGAAGAGAAGAGAAGAGAAGAGAAGAGAAGAGAAGAGAAGAAGAGAAGAGGATTTATCATAAGAATTGCTTGTGGGATTATGGTGGTTGACGAACTACAGGAGATGATCTGCGAGCTGGGGAACCAGAAAAGCCAGGAGTAGAATTTAATCTCAATTCGAAGGTTGGGGAACCAGAGGAGCTGATGATGTGACTCACAATCCTGAAAACTGCACTGATGGTGAGAGCTGCACTGGTGTACCTCCCATTACTGAAAAGCTGAGACGCTGCACTGGGGAGTTGGGTGCTGGTGTAAGGTTTGAAGTTTAAAGGTCCAAGAACCATGAGTTTTGATGTCAGAAGAAAAAGGCAATGGATGTCCTAGTTCAATAAAAAAGACACAGAGTAACTTTCCTCTGCCTTTTTATTCTATTTATGCCCTCAGCAGATTGGATAATGCCCACCCACGGTGATGAGGGTGAATCTTCCTTGCTTAGTACACTGGTATAAATGCCAACATTTTCAGAAAACACCCTCACAGAGACACCCAGAAATAATACTTTTCCAGCTATTGGGTATTACATTGGCCAATCAAATGAAATATAAAATTAAGCATCACAAATTGCTCAAGATTACAATTATATCTTAGTTTATAACAAGACAGTACAAATTAATATCACCTTAGTTAAAATAGGATACATTTGCTCCTATCTTGCTTGAGTCTCTTCATTTGTGCTGTTATTATTATATAAATTACACTTTATACATTATGTGCCAAAAATTTGGGGTGCTTTGCAAATTTTAAAGTTATTCTTGCATAGGAGCCATGCTAGTCTCCTCAGAATCCTTCCAATTTTGGTATTTCTATTGTCAAGCACAATATGATCTGATTTTCCCATGAAATACTTCATCTTGGCTTCAGTATGAAACATGAATCAAAGAGGAGGCCAGTCTGGAGGTTAGCAAAGTAGATAGAAAATGCTGGAATAAATCAGTTAAAAGAGGATGGTTTTCTTTTTTTTTTTTAAAAAAAGATCTATTTATTTACTTGAAAGTCAGAGTTACACAGAGAGAGAAGGAGAGGCAGAGAGGGAGGGAGAGGGAGAGAGAGGGAGGTCTTCCATCTGCTACTTCACTCACCAATTGATAATCTTCGCTTCTTTTTTTTTTCAAGATTTATTTATTTATTTGAATGGCAGAGTCACAGAGAGGCAGAGCCAGAGAGAGAGAGAGAGAGAGAGAGAGAGAGAGAGGTCTTCCATCTGCTGGTTCACTCCCCAATTGGTCTCAATGGCTGGAGCCGCGCTGATCCAAAGCCAGGAGACAGGAGCTTCCTCTGGGTCTCCCACGCAGGTGCAAGGGCCCAAGGACATGGGCCATCTTCCAGTGCTTTCCCAGGCCATAGCAGAGAACTGGATTAGAAGTGGAGCAGCTGGGACTTGATCCGGTGCCCACATGGAATAACGGCACTGCAGATGGCGGCTTTACCCACTACGCCACAGCACTGCCCCCCTCCCCCTTTAAGATTTATTTTTATTTGAAAGGCAGAGTTAGAGAGAGAGAGAGAGAGAGAGAGACAGAAAGATGGTTTTCTAAACTGAAGTTCAACCTTGGAGTGCTATAAAAGAGATGTAGACAACAAGTTTGAAAGATATCCAGGAGAAATGGGTTCCAAGATGGCAGAATAGTGAAAGGATGGTCTGACTTACACAAGGTTAAATTAATGTTTAAAAAGGGGGAGAAAATACACTTATAGGGTAGAGCTCTGGGGGAACCCTAGCAGGAGACCCAGCAATAGAAACTGTCCAGACCTGTACCAAGGGAGCAAATATACGGCAGAAAACAACAGAGGCTTGGATCCCAGGAGAAAGATGCCCACTCCAGCAAACCATGGGAGAGGGGAATCCACAGGCACACAGTACTGCTGATGCAGCTGGAGGGGGAGCTGAGTGAACTGCTTTTAAAGTTCCACACAAACCCCTCAAGACAGCAGAGGCAGGAAGAAAGGAAATAAAAAGGAAGAAGAAAAAAAAGAGACTGCAGGTCCCTTACCTCCCTCTGCCACCACTATAGCAGAGACCAGCAACCAGAGAGGGTAGGGCTCACACCAATTTTTTTTTTTCAGACACAGGCAGGTAGCTGCCACCCCTCCTCCTTTGCATGCACCCAACAATAAGTAAAAGGCGTCGCACCCCACCCAATCGATGAGGGCTACAACAATTCAGAAGAATAAATGAAGGTGAAATAAGGACCTTCCATAGCAAACAGAAATCGAAAGAATTTCTCATTTCCTATCCAGCCTTACAAAAGATGCTTAAGGATGTGCTGAGTGCAGAAACACAGAAACAGGGTCATCACTATGAAAGAAGAAGACGGAAAAGTATAAAGAAAATCCAAAAGTAAAATATAGTAATATTAAAGGAAAAATGGCAGGGCAAAGTCATTACTTATCAATAGTTACCTTGAATGTAAATAACCTCAACTCTCCAGTTAAAAGACACATACTGGCTCAATGGATTAAAAAAGAAAACCCACCTATTTGCTGCCTACAAGAAACACATCTTACCAACAACGATCCTCACAGACTCAAAGTGAAAGGGTGGAAAAAGATAATCCATGCAAACAGAAACCAAAAAAGAGCTGGTGTAGCCCTCCTAATATCAGACAAAATAGATTTTAACACAAAAATTGTCAAAAGAGACAAAGAAGGGCACTATGTAATGATTAAGGGATCAATTCAACAGGAAGAAGTGACTATTATAAATGTATATGCACCCAATTACAGGGCACTTGGGTATCTAAAATAAGTGTTAATAGATTTAAAGGTAGTCATAGATACAAATACAATAGTAATGGGGGTTTTCAATACCCCACATTCAGCAATGGATAGATCAACCAGACAGAAAATCAACAAGGAACCAATAGGCTTAATGGACACTACAGACCCAATGGACCTAACATATCTATAGAGCCTTCCATCGTACATCCACAGAACACATAATCTTCTCACCAGTACATGGAAATTTCTCTAGGATTGACCATATGCTGGTCCATAAAGCATGGCTCAGCAAATTCAAAAAAATTGAAATCATACCATACATCTTCTCTGATCACAATGGAATGAATTTGATAACCAACAATTCAGTTATCTCCAAAACATATGCAAATACATGGAGAATGGACAACATGCTCCTGAATGAACAGTGGGTCATTGAAGAAATAAAAAGAGAAATAAAAAAATTTCTGGAAACAAACAAAGACGACAATGCAACATATCAAAATTTATGACTGCCGGTGCCGCAGCTCACTTGGCTAATCCTTTGCCTACGGTGCCGGCACCCCGGGGTTCTAGTCCCTGTTGGGGCACCAGATTCTGTCCCAGTTGCTCCTCTTCCAGTCCAGCTCTCTGCTGTGGCCCGGGAAGGCAGTGGAGGATGGCCCAAGTGCTTGGGCCCTGCACCTGCATGGGAGACCAGGAGGAAGCACCTGGCTGCTGGCTTCAGATCGGCACAGTGTGCAGGCCGTAGCAGCCACTTGGGGGGTGAACCAACGGCAAAAGGAAGACCTTTCTTTCACTCTCTCTCTCGCTCTCTCTCTCTCTCTCTCTCTCTCTGTCTAACTCTTCCTGTCAAAAAAATGATAATAAAAAATGTATGGGATACAGCAAAAGCAGTTTTAAGAGGAAAGTTTATAGCTATTAGTGCCTACATCGAGAAATTGGAAAGGCAACAAATACACAAGATATTAGTGCATCTCAAGGATGTAGAAGAACAACAGCAAACCAAACCCAAAACTAGTAGGAGAGAAGAAATAATTAAAATCAGAGAAGAAATCAACAAAATTTATTCCCCCCCAAAATACAAAAGATCAGAAAAACAAAGAACTGTTTTTTTTAAATTTATTTGACAGGTAGAGTTATAGACAGTGAGAGAGAGATAGACAGAGAGAAAGGTCTTCCTTCCATTGGTTCACTCCCCAAATGGCCACTATGGCTGGTGCTGCACCAATCCAAAGCCAGGAGCTAGGTGCTTCTTCCTGGTCTCCCATGTGGGTGCAGGGGCCCAAGCACCTAGGCCATCCTCCACTGCCCTCCTGGGCCACAGCAGAGAGCTGGAGTGGAAGAAGAACAACCAGGACTAGAACCCAGGGCCCATATGGGATGCTGACACTACAGGTAGAGGATTAACCAAGTGAGCCACAGCGCCGGCCAAGGTTTTTTTAAAAAAATAAACAAAATTGACCCACCAATGACCCAATTAACCAAAAAAGAAGGAGGGAGATGACCTAAATAAATAAAATTAGAGATAAAAAAGGAAATGTAACAAATCATCAGAAATGAATATAAAGAGCTGTATGCCAACAAAATGGGAAACCTAGAGAAATGAATAGATTCCTGGATGAACATGATATTCCTAAAATGAGCCATGAAGACATAGAAAACCTAAACAGACCAATAACCAAGGCAAAAATAGAATCATTAACAAAGACCCTTCCAACAGAGTAATGTCCAGGACCAGATGACTTCACCACTGAATTCTACCAGACATTTAAAGGACTACCTCCAATTCTTTTCAAGTTATTCAAAGCAATTGAAAGGGAGAAAACCCTCCCAAATTATTTCTATGAAGCCAGTATTACCTTAATTCCTAAACCTGAAAAAGATACAAAGAGAAAGAGAACTATAGACCAATTTCCCTGATGAATATATATGCAAAAATCCTCAACAAAATAATAGCCAGTTGAATCAAACAACATATCAAAAAGATCATTCACCCAGACAAAGTGGGATGTATCCCTGGTATGCAAGGATGGTACGACATTCACAAGTTAATCAATGTGATACATCACACCAACAAATTGAAGAACAATAACTATATGATTATCTCAATAGACAAAGAAAAAACATTTGACAAAATATAACACCCTTTCATGATGAAAACTCTAGGCATATTGGGAATAGAAAGAACATTTATCAACACAAGCATGGCAATTTATGACAAACCCACAGCCAGCATCATATTTTGGGGAAAAGTTGGAAGCATTCCCACTGAGATCCAGTACCAGACAGGAATGCCCACTCTCATCATTGCTATTCAATATAGTCCTGGAAGTTTTAGCCACAGCCATTAGGCAAGAAAAATAAATCAAAGGGATACAAATTGGGAAAGAGGAAGTCAAACCATCTCTATTTGCAGATGACACGATCCTATATAGAGGGGAACCAAAATACTCTACTAAGATTCTATGAGAACTCATAGAAGAGTTTGGTAAAGTAGCAGGATATAAAGTCAATACACAAAAATCAACAATCTTTGTATACACAGTCAATACCACAACTGAGAAAGAGCTTTTAAGATCAATCCCATTCACAATAGCTACAAGAAAAATCAAATACCTTGGAGTAAATTTAATGAAGGATGCCAACAATCTCTACAATGAGAATTACAAAATATTAAAGAAAGAAATAGAAACACAACAAAAAAATGGAAAAATCTTCCATGTTCATGGATTTGAGGAATCAATATCATGAAAATGTCCATGTTACCAAAAGCAATTTACAGATTCAATGTGATACCAATCAAAATACTGAAGACATTCTTCTCAGATAGAGAAAAAACAATGCTGAAATTCATATGAAAACACAGGAGACTTCAAATGGCTAAAACAATCATATACAGCAAAAACAAATCTGGAGGCATAATAATACCAGATTTCAAAACATACTACAGGGCAGTTATATTCAAAACAGCTTGGTACTGGTACAAAAATAGATGAATATATCAATGGAACAGAATAGAAACACCAGAAATCAATCCAAGCATCTAAATCAACTTATCTTTGACAAAGTAGCTAAAATCAATCCCTGGAGCAATGACAATATCTTCAACATGTATTAGCATGAAGCAACACCCCTACCTTACACCTTTCACTAAAATCCACTCAAAGGGACTAAAGACCTAAATCTACTTCCTGATACCATCAAATTATTAGAGAATTTTGGGGAACCCTACAAGACATCAACATAGACAAAGAGTTCTTGGAAAAGACCCCAGAGGCACAGGCAATCAAAGCTAAAATTGACAAATGGGATTACACCAAATTGAGGCGCTTCTGCACTGCAAAAGAAATAATCAGTAAAGTAAAGAGGCAACCAACAGAATGGGAGAAAATATTTGCAAACTATACAACTGATAATGGGTTAATAACCAGAATATATAAAGAGATCAAGGAACTCAACAACAGCAAAACAAACAACCCAGTTAAGAAACGGGCAAAAGACTTAAACAGATTTTTTTTTTGACAGGCAGAGTGGACAGTGAGAGAGAGAGAGACAGAGAGAAAGGTCTTCCTTTGCCATTGGTTCACCCTCCAATGGCCGCCGTGGCCAGTGCGCTGTGGCTGGCGCACTGCGCTGATCCAATGGCAGGAGCCTGGGGTGCAGGGCCCAAGTACTTGGGCCATCCTCCACTGCACTCCCTGGCCACAGCAGAGAGCTGGCCTGAAAGAGGGGCAACCGGGACAGAATCCAGCGCCCTGACCGGGACTATAACCCGGTGTGCCGGCGCCGCAAGGCGGAGGATTAGCCTAGTGAGCCGCGGCGCTGGCCCCAGATATTTTTCAAAAGAAGAAATTCAAATGGCCAACAGGCACATGAAAAAATACTCAAGATCACAAGAAATCAGAAAAATGCAAATCAAAACCATGGTGAGGTTTCACCTCACACCAGTTAGAATGGCTTTCATATAGAAATCAACAAATAATAAATGCTGACAAGGATGTGGGGAAAAAGGTACCATAATCCACTGTTGGTGGGAATGTAAACTGGTAAAGCTGCTATGGAACACAATTTGGAGATACCTCAGAAATCTGAAGATAGACCTACCATATGACCAAGCCATCCCATTCCTGGGAATTTACCCAAAGGAACAGAAATCAGCCTATGAAAGAGCTATCTGTACCTCCATGTTTATTATAGCTCAAATCCCAAAAGCAAAGACATGGAATCAATCCAAATGCCTGTGATCCTGTGAAGACTGGATAAAGAAATTATGGGATATGTACACCATGGAATACTACACAGCAGTAAAATAAACCTGAAATCCATTCATTTGCAACAAAGTGGATGAAGCTAGAAAACATCATACTTAGTGAAATAAGCTGGTCCCAAAGGGACAAATACCACATGTTCTCCCTGACCTTGATAACTAATAGAACACCTAAAAGGCAACCTGGAGAAGTGAAATTGACACTTTGAGAAGCAATGATATTGAATAGCCCATGCTTTGACTGTTGAGGAACAGTTTTTTTTTCCTTTATTTTACCCTTTTTCTTCTTTCATACTAATTGTTGAAATCTTTACTTAACATAGAGTTAACCATATGTCTATAAAGTTAATTGAAAACAGATTGTAGCTAAAAATAAGAGAGAGGATAATCGAGGGAAGAAGATGGGGGGGCAGGAGGGTGGGTGGAAGGACAGGCACCCAGGGAAGAATCACCATGAATCTAAAGTATGTGAAATGTATGAAGTTTGTAACTGTAAAATTGTGAAATGTATGAAGTTAGTAACTGTAAAACAGTATAGTTCTGCATATATTTCTACATCTTACTTCTAAGGATACAGCTTAAAAACTTGCCATGGACCCCAAATCCCCATAAGCTGGGTAGTAAAAATAGTATTCTAAGTTTTATAGAGATCATATGGATGGATTAAGTGTTAAAGTGAACATATAGATAGGATCAAAGAATAAAGTGATTATATAAATAAGACTGGTAATAATAATAGATAAAATTAAAAAGGAATGAATGATCTAACATGGGAAACAGTCCATACAGCAGACTCAAACAATGATTATCGCCTTAAGTAGCACTCTGACCTCAGAATCAACCATTAAGACATAAAGCCCAGGGGAGCATTTCAGGCATAGAAAGCCAAGACATTATGGCAAAAAATGTCCTACATGGAGGACCTCTGTGGGTGAGACCCCAGTGGAAAGATGCAGTCACTAAAGAAGGCTGTACTTTCCTCTGAAAGGAGGAGAGAGCTTCCACTTTGACTATGGCCTTGTCGAAACACTAAAGTAGTTTGTGGATCCAAAAGGCTTCATAGCATAGGAAGCTCTTGTCAAGAGCCTTGGGTGATCACTGAGGTCATACAAAAAAGTGCTAATTGTTAAATAAACAACAGGAGTCACTGTACACTAACTTCCCATGCAGGACCTCTGTCCTTAGAGAGAGGTATTATGAGATTTAATAGTAAAACTTGTTCTCAAAGAATTACTTCTTTTTAGTGTATTGTGTAGAATATTCTTATGTCACATAAATTATAGTTATGTCTAAGTGGTTGCAAAAGATGTATCATTCTTGGGTTCCTCTTTAAAGATAATTAGGTTTCTTAAAAATAAAAAGCAAAATTACCAACAAGATGCAATGTCTTTGAACAGCCCTTCTCTGGACTTTTGAGGAACAGTTTTTGTTCTTGTTTATTTTTATGTTATTTTGTTCTTAGTTTTTTTTTAATTTTGTTTTGTTTTTCTTTCTCTCCTTCATTGTATTCGTCATACAAAATGTTGAACTCTTTTCCTAGAATAGAGTTAATCTCCTGTGTATAAAGTTCATTAAAAATAGATCTTAGTAAAAAACAAGACTGGGAACAGGAGAGGGAAGAGGAAGAGGTGTGGGAGTGTGGGTGGGAGGGCAAGTAGGGTGGGAAAAATTACTATGTTCTTAAGGTTGTATTTATGAAATGCATGCAAATAAATTTTGAAAAAAGCTAAAAAAAAAAAGAAAGAAAGCTATCCAGAAGTAGTCAGTGTTGTGGCACAGCAGATAAAACTCCTTGACTCATTTAAAAAAATTTTTTTTTATTTTTTGATAGGCAGAGTGGACAGTGAGAGAGAGCCAGAGAGAAAGGTCTTCCTTTGCCGTTGGTTCACCCTCCAATGGCCGCCGCGGCCGGCGCACTGCGGCCGGCGCACCGCGCTGATCCGATGGCAGGAGCCAGGTACTTATCCTGGTCTCCCATGGGGTGCAGGGTCCAAGGACTTGGGCCACCCTCCACTGCACTCCCTGGCCACAGCAGAGAGAGCTGGCCTGGAAGAGGGGCAACTGGGACAGAATCCGGTGCCCCGACTGGGACTAGAACCCTGGGTGCCAGCGCCACAAGGCAGAGGATTAGCCTAGTGAGCCTCGGCGCCGGCCAAACTCCTCGACTCATGATGCAGGTGTCCCATATTAGAGCCCTGGTTGAAGTCTTGGCTACTTTACTTCCAAACCACCCTCTCATTTACTGCACCTGGGAAAGTAGTAGAAGACAGCCCATATATGCAGGTTCCAGGATGGAGTTCCTGGTTTCCACCTGGCCCAGACCTGGCAGTTGAGGTCATTTTTTGAGTGAAACAGCAGAAGGAAGGACTCTCTCTCTCTCTCCTCACCTCCCCCCTTGCTCCTTGCTTACAAATAAATAAATCAATCTTTTTTATAAAACAAAGATATTAAAGAGATAGTATTAACTCGCTATGGTGCTATGGTAATCGGATATAGGATTGAGAAAAAGAGAAAAATAAAAAATGATTAGATTTCTGTATCATGTAACTGAGGGAATTATGGCACTAGTCATAGAGATAGAAAACATTGAAATACAAGTCATAGCTTTGGGGGGCAACATAATTGTCTCAATTTTAGACACTAGTTTGTGGCAGAGTGGGCATTTGGTACAAAGGTTAAGATACCACTTGGTTCATCTGCCTCCCATACTGGAGTAGCTGGATTCAATTTTCACTTTCCACTCTGATCCAGCTTCCTGTTAACACATACCATGGGAAACAACAGACAATGGCTGAAGTACCTGCATCTCTGCCACCTTCTCAAGAGACCTACATTGAGTTCCAGGCTCCTGGCTTCAGCTTGGCCCATCCCTGGCTGTTACAAGCATTTGGGGAGTAAGCTAGCAGACAGAAGATGGATCTCTCTCTCTTTTTCTCTACTGCCCCTGTCTCTCTGTTTCTCTCTCTGCCTTTCAAATAAATCTTTTAAAGTAAATAAAAATATTTTTTAAAATTGTGGCCGGCGCCGCGGCTCACTAGGCTAATCCTCCGCCTAGCGGCGCCGGCACACCGGGTTCTAGTCCCGGTTGGGGCGCCGGATTCTGTCCCGGTTGCCCCTCTTCCAGGCCAGCTCTCTGCTGTGGCCAGGGAGTGCAGTGGAGGATGGCCCAAGTGCTTGGGCCCTGCACCCCATGGGAGACCAGGAAAAGCACTTGGCTCCTGGCTCCTGCCATCGGATCAGTACGGTGCGCCGGCCACAGCGCGCCGGCCAAGGCGGCCATTGGAGGGTGAACCAACGGCAAAGGAAGACCTTTCTCTCTGTCTCTCTCTCTCACTGTCCACTCTGCCTGTCAAAAAATAAAAAAAAAATAAAAAAAAATAAATTGTGATACCTGTAGGGTATTTAAATGGAGACAAGATACATTCAGTAAAGAGTCGGATAGCTAAGTTGGAAACAAAAGTGAACAGTGTGGATTTTGAGTAAAGGTTGAGTGATTATTAGAATGTGTATAATAATGGGAGCCCTGAAGAGTCTAAATAAATAATTATAGAAGAGGATGCAGGGTGAAATCCTAAGGAACAGGAATATTTTGTGTTTAGGAAATAGAACTTTCCTTATAAGAAACATAGAAGGAACAGCCCTAGAAGACCTGGAATCCTGAAGGAATGTGTTGGTCATGGAAGCTGAAAGTTTCTCAAGAATCACGATGTCATCTACAATAGTACTGTATGTTTTCATTGGTTGTAGGAATAAGGAAGCTCATTAATAACTGTAGACATTAAAGATACTTTCAAATTCTTTGTTATTCTTCCCATGAGGAAGTGAGATCTATTTCCTTTCCTTTCAATCTGGACTGGATTAGACTTGTATTGACCAATAAAATATGGCAGAAATAAGATTGTTTAACTTTAATTTCTCTCTCTGTATGTGTGTATCTGTGTGTGTGTGTGTGTGTGTGTGTGTGTGGTAGGGTGATGGGCAGGCATTTATCACAGCAGTTAAGACGCTGCTTGATGCGCCTGCATTCCATATACAGAATGCTTGAGATGAGTTCCTGGTTCTGCTGCCTATTTTAGCTTTCTGCTAATGCACACCTTGAGAGGCAGCAGGTGATGGCTCGAGTACTTGGGTCCCTGCCACCCATGTAAGAGACCTGGGTTGAATTCCTGGCCCCTGACCTCAGCCTTGTCTAGCTTTGGCTATTGTGGACAATTAGGGAGCAGGTCAGCATAAGGAAGTCTGTCTCTGTCTCTCTCTTTCTGACTTTCAAAACAAAAACAAAAACAAAGAACCCTGCAGATGGGCATGTTGTACTTTCCAGAGTTGAAACTTTCCCTCTTGAAAACCAGCTGTCACTCTGTGGGAAGCCAACACAAAGAGAGGCCATTTAAGCAAGGCTGATTTTAGGCAGGCTATTTAAACTTTCTGAGCTTCAGTTTTCTCATCTGTAAAATGGGCACGTAGTATTCATCTCAAGATTATTATAAGGAATAAAAGAAAGCATTTTCAATTTAAGTGCACAGCACAGTGCTTAGACCACCTCTATCCTTCACCTTGTGTGTTTAGCGATGATTTTCTATGAGGCAAGCTTTATGTTCTTTCCTCTCATTTAAGAGATTACAATTGGCTTAAATAAAATTGATTCATTTCTGTGGCTGGGGTCTGCTCTCCTGGAAACACTCAGAAGAGAGAAAAAAATGAATGTGTGTCTGTTATAAAGGAAAAAGGATGAGTAAGAAATTGACAGTGCCTGCTACACAGACCCACCAGAGGGCAAGCCACTGCTTTGCTGATGATGAGGGTGCTACTGGGCACCAGGCAGGAACTGAGATGCCAGAGTTTCCTGTCTGGGGTAAAGGATGAGATCCATTGCACAGGGTGAGGATCCAGAGCACAGATGGAGTACAGGTGCTGATGTATGTGTTGGGTGATAAAGTAGGTGAACATTCGGAGTGATTTATTCTTATCCCAATTATATCCCTCATAGGATGGCCCTGGGTTCTACCACAGCCCTGAGTCTGAGCCAGCATCATAAATCACGAAGTTCCTTGAGCTCCAAAGGGAGTGCTAACATGAATACTGAATAGTGTTTGTGTTATCATATTACTAAGTAAAAAAAAAATGCCATGCATTCTCACTTGCAGTATGCTTTCTCTGGAAACAATTAGATTTCCCTTCTAACTCTCCCTTTGCTTATCTCAATAGACACAGTGCCATCTACTGAAAATAAAGCACCAATAGCCATGGTACCCTGAGGGATTCCCAGGAGAGCCCCCTCTCTGTGGGCTCCCAGTCTCACCCACCTCCCAGATGGACTGGAGGGTGTAGGCGGAATCTACAGGCTGTTCTCTTGTCAAAAACTGTAATGCATCTGTTCCTTGGTGCTTTCCGTGAGCAGCAAGAGTAAGACATTCCTGTAGGGACTAAGGAGCATGGCAAGACACTCACAGTGTGTGTGAAAGCTTCTGCAAGCTTCTCTCTTGCCTTCAATCAAATATAAACTTAACCCATCCCATAGAGGAGGCATGCATTTATATCAAAACATGAGGATGATTGACATGTCTACCTTTGGGTAATTATGTTTCTTCCAAAGTAATAGTGCAGCAATGTTTTTAAGCCCACTTAACCTTGCATGGAATTCTTAATGGGTAAAATAGATTAGGGATTAATAACAGAATCCTAGAACATTATCCAGACAGCTATGTTTCTGGAGATATGTGGATAACCTAGGTGGCAATGAAATTCATTTACGCCAAGGGCTGGTGCTGTGGCATAGCAGGTAAAGCCGCTGCCTGCAGAGCCAGCATCTCATATGGTCATTGGTTCAGGTCCTGGCTGCTCCACTTCTGGTCCAGCTCTCTGCTATGCCCTGGGAAAGCAGTGGAAGATGGCCCAAGTCCTTGTGCCCCTGTACCTGCTTGGGAGACTCAGAGGAAGCTCCTGGTTCCTGGCTTCAGATCAGCCCAGCTCTGGCCACTGTGGCCATTTGGGGAGTGAACCAGCAGATGGAAGACTTCTCTCTCTCTCTCTGCTTCTGCTTCTCTGTAACTCTGCCTTTCAAATTAATAA
The DNA here is from genome assembly GCF_051225735.1 of Oryctolagus cuniculus. NCBI lineage: Eukaryota > Metazoa > Chordata > Mammalia > Lagomorpha > Leporidae > Oryctolagus > Oryctolagus cuniculus. The sequence goes on along the minus strand of NC_142869.1, from coordinate 84,002,903 downwards.
ATAACTCTTTAAATAAAAAAAGAAATTCATTTATGCTAAATTCCATATTTTAGTTAACTGTGCTCTTTCCAGATGACAGTGTCCCTTGGTTTCATAAGTGGAGAAACGAAGGAAAGATTGTTGCTAACATTTAGCCACCCCAGTCAGTGATAAAATAGAAAATGGAAGCTCTTTAAAGCACACAGCCTCCTGAAAGACGTACTCAGTACTTGTCCCAGCACCTCTGCCTTTACTCTTCTTCCTCCTGAGGAGTCTTGGCTCAGCTGGTGGGTGGCCCTTCAGGGAACATTTATAACTGAATGCTCTGGCTGCAATGGGTTCTCATTTGGTTTCTTGTAGTTGGACCTGGCATCCTTTCCTTTGCCCCTCCAAATCTGGCCCATTTTCTGTGTTGCTTTGGCTACTCATTCTTTTTGCTTTCTTTTTATTAGATTTTCCAAAACAAAACTCCCCACAGTTAAGTCCATGGTCTGGTAATTTATCACGAATATTTTTGAAATTGCCTCATTAAAAGGGGCATTTGAAGCTGAAACTTAAGCGTCTGTTACCATGGTAACCACTAACAACTATTTAGAATGGCCTGCTTAAATCAGGATTGCTAGTGGCAGGAGATTGAAGGGAGGCAACTGACGACTACTGGGCAGGATAAATTGCTTACAGCCTCTGATGTGGCATTCTCAACCTTGAATTGGATATTGTTATGATATTATTGTTTGAATATTAGTTTTGACATCCCCAAAATGTCCCTGTTAGAGGCTTGAGCCCCATGGTGATGCTGTTGGGGAGTAGACTCTTTAGAAGGTGGGGCCTAGTGGGAAGTCCTTAGGTCATTGTGGCATACCCTTGGAAGTGATTCTCATGAGAGGGTTGTTATAAAAGCCTGAGTTTGGCCTACTCTGTCTCTCTATGTCCCCTGGTTCACACATGCTCTGCCATTGCCCTCCACTATCCTCATAGAGTTCAAAACAATGCGACCACCTCTTCTTGAATCTGAAGCTCCAGAACCATGGGCCAAAATAAATCTTTTCTCCTTATAGAGGTAGCTGTTTGAGGTAACTCAGTGTAGTAACAAAAAACTGACTAATACAGATACTCTTCTATGTAATAAGACAATGCTAGTTTGTGCCATGTTTCTGGACACTGTATATCATGTGTTCTAGGGAATCTGGGAATTGGAAGTCCTTTTCCCCATCAGGCTACTAACGGGAGTTATGGATTGAAAATTTGTACTCAAAACTTCCTTCATCACATTTGATGTGTGTGTTTTTTTTTTTTAATACTAAAGCCCATGGTTTCTTTGAAGTGGGTTCCTTTTCTTTATCTTGTTTTATTTTTAAGATGTATTTATTTATTTGAAAGTCAGAGTTACACAGAGAGAGAAGGAGAGGCAGAGAGAGAGGTCTTCCATCTGCTGGTTCACTCCCCAGATGGCCGCAATGATCAGAGCTATGTCGATCTGAAGCCAGGAGCCAGGAGTTTCTTCTGGGTCTCCCACATGGGTGCAGGAGCCCAGGGATTTAGGCCATCTTCTACTGCTTTCCCAGGCCATAGCAGAGAGCTGGATTGGAAGTGGAGCAGCCGGGACTCGAACTGGCACCCATATGGGATTTTGGCACTGCAGGCAGTGGCTTTATCTGTTATGCCATAGCACCGGCCCCTTTTATGTTCTTGAGCCACTTGCATCCACCTCTTTGTGTCTCAAGTTCTCTATTATTTTCTAAATAAGCACATGTCACCATTATGTAAATATTGGTGAGATAACAAAAATGGAGTTTTTTATTTATTTTCAAAGGTTTTTATTTATTTGAAAGGCAGAGTGACAGAGAGAGAAGAGACAAAAACCGAAGCTTTTTTAAGAAACAAAATTCTACATCCTGATAGACTAAAGTCCTTGTTTTGCGTTTACAATCATTCTCTAAAACTTCTTGCCAACAATCAACTTCCCCTCTCAAAGAAAACATGATTCTTCCAATAAAGAGTAGTAATGTCAGATCACCTTTTTGAGTGTCTTTTCCATGTTCAGATACTTGATGCTTTTCATTCTTCACTGGGCCAATTAAAGAGCCAATAGTGGATGACAGCATGTCTGGAAGTGCTAGAAAGATGGCTATAAAGAAAGGATACTTGATAATTAATGCAGATTATAAAAAAGTATCAATTAAGTTCCTTCATTCTCTGTTTTGTTTGTTTTCATCTGTAGCTTTGGTTAGAATATTGAAGAGTCAACTAATAAGGAATATTGAGCATTGCATTAAAATACAGAAAAAAAATACAAAAATGTCAGGTTAGGCAATATGTGAGAATGCTTCATAAAGTTTATGGAAAAAGCATAAAATGAAAAAACTATGCCAAGATGTCAAAACTTTTTGCAAAAAAGTAAACATACATTTTAAAAAGATTATTTATTTATTTGAAAGGCAGAGAGAGAGAGAGGGATCTTCTACTTATTAGTTCACTTCCAAAATGCTGACCACAGCCAAGGCTGGTCAAGCTAAAGCCAGGAGCCTGTATGAGTGGCAGGGGCCCAAACATTTGGGCCATCGTCTGCTGCTTCCCAGGATTCATTAGCAGAAAGCTGGATTGAAGGTGGAGTTGCTGAGACTTGACCTGGCATTCTGATATGGAATGTGGGCATCACAATTGGCGACTTATCTTCTGCATCACAATACCCATCCCTCAACTTATATTTTAATTCCATTTTGCCATGAACTTTTAAAAATATCCTTGTATATGGCAAATATGGGCAGATCTCTGCATCAAAGAGTAGTTATGTATTTGGGAGTATTTTGTGTGTATTGTTTTCTTGATAGAGTCATCATGCATTGAATTAACAGGATTAGACAGATATGACACATAGAAAAACACATCTTGGTAAGCAAAGTATGGAGAAATATACATATGATAAAGGAGAAAACAATGCATAGCATTGGCACTCTTGTGACTGGAAGGAAGAGGGGGCTCATTGAGATAGAGCTGTGATAGGCATTTTTATAGAAGACCATAACAGCAATAACTAGGGTTATGTGGAAAAGGGGTCAAGTTATGGTTACAAGGACTGGTGAATTTTTGATGACTCATTCACGTACCGACTTGAAGGAATAGGCATAAGCAGAGATCATTCTTCAGATGGTCATAAGTAGGCAGTCTTCAATTATTCTCAATCCCTCGTTTTACCAAGTGGGTAGAGAGCACAAATCTTCCCAGAGATGGGTAGGGCATGGAGGAATTCACAGAACATTGAAAACATTCAAATATTCCAATCAAAGTAGGTTCGCCATCAAAGAGATGTCTTGTACATGTTTTGAGAAAAGATGGATGAGGCAATTCCAAGCAAAATTTCTAGTTTTGTGGTTGTTAATGAGATATCTCCAGGAACATCCCTTTTACTGCTTCAGGCTGAGACCTTGTAAATCATGAAGTGTAGTTTCAGGTTGTAGCGTAAGATCTATAGAGTAACGTGGGTATTGCTGTCAGCTGTAAATACAGTTCTTTATTACGGTTGCAGCTTGTTCTTCCTAAAATAAAACTCAGTATGTGCTGAATTTAAGTTTAGCTTGGTTTTACTTTTCTGCCAAATAGAATATAAGCTCGGTAGATGTAATACTGTGTTAGCTTTTTTTTCCCCAACATCAACCCAAATTTTGGATGTTCTTATCATATTAAACTCCCATGCACAAAACAAAATGGGAAATTTTAAGGGCATAGTTTTTGGCAAGAGACCTGTTCAGATCCTAATTATGCCACTTATGTGATTGTTAATCCTCACTTTTCTTATCTGCAAAAATTGAGATGATAAAAATGCTCATCTCATGTGGTAGTTATGAGATTTAAGTGTGAGTTACTGTAGACAGTGTTGAGATACTTGGGTGGCCTCAACAAATAATTCTTGCTCTTCTTACTTAAGTTCTGAATCAATGAAGAAATGGACAAGAGTAAGGCAGATAGGGGACCATTATTTTGATAGAGCTGACATTTAGAGAGCGTAGGCTTCATGACGCTGAGTACCAGAAGCAGACGGGTTTACCACCTGGTCACCAGCAGTGCTAAACAATAGGTTTCCCCATGGGGCCCATGCCTTTGCCACTAAGCATAGTATACTTAAAATCAGTTGAAAGCACATGCTCTCTGTGAGGAGATTTGCTACAGAAAGAGGCTGGATTACAAATGAGCAGCTCCTTCCAAACTCACCAATGAGAGAAACAACCTTCTCCGGGTACCGGGTAGGCAATGGAGGGAGTAGAAATATCCACGTGTGATACAGCTCATGTGGCTTCCTATGTGGAAGGGAGCACTGGGAGTGGAGAATGAGCGTCTTCTCAGCAGAACACATAGCACAGGGCCTAGCACAATGAAGCATTTATTATATGCAATCAGTGCTGTGACAATTGCGGACTCTAACAAAGAAATCAAAATAATCATAAATTATATTTTAGAATTTGAAACATATGGTAAAGTGGTAAGTGGCAAGTCTAGAGAGGCAGATAATTTTAGAACAAGGGGCCCACGTTTTCCTTTTGCACTTGGGCCCTTAAATTATGATGCAGGTCTAGCCAGGACATCTTTTTCTTTTCCTTACCCCCATCATCATTTTCGTCAGATCTGAGAGATTCTACTCAAATAAAACTCTTGTTTTAACCAAAAAGTTATGGAAAATGAACTGTTCTCATGAAATGTTAATATGTGGCTGATTCTATAAAGGGTGTTTCTATATTATGCATATACATACCCACAATTTGGATCCAAACCTCTATCACCAAACAATTCTTTTTTAAAAAAAAGATTTATTTATTTAAAAGGCAAAGTTATAGAAGAGAGAGAGAGAGAGAGAGAGAGAGAGATGGTGTGGGGGATGTGGAGAGAGAGAAAGACATCTTCCATCTGCTGGTTCACTCCCCAAGAAGCTGCAGCATCCAGGCCTGGGCCATGCCGAAGCCTGGAGCCAGCAGGTTCCTCTACCAGCAGGTTTCCTCAGCCAGCAGGTTTCTCATGTGGGGTGCAGGGTCCCAAGCACTTGAGCCATCTTCTGCTGCTTTCCCAGGCACATTAGCAGGGAGCTGGATTGGAAATGGAGCATCTAGCACACAAACTAGCGTGCATATGGGACGCCAGCATTGCAGGGAGCAGCTTAACCTGCTATGCCACAGTGCTGGCTCCATCAAATAATTCTTGCTCAGCTTTACTTTGATTCCAAGGGACTTCTCCAGTGCTGCCATGTTCATCTCAGGCTGTGAGTAAAGCTCAGGCCAAGAAGTGGAGAGAAGGCAAGAGAGTTAGGTGTGTGTGTGTGTGTGTGAGTGTGTGTGTGTGTGTGAGTGTGTGTGTGAGTGTGTGTGTGTGAGAGAGAGAGAGAGAGAGAGAGAGAGAGAAAGAGACAGAGACAAAGAGAATATATTCATGTCTTAGCACATGTAAGTAGCAATGTTATCTGCATTTCAGCTTTGTTTAAATGGCAAAAATAATTAAGGGGTGATAGAACATGTAATGGTACAATCTCCCCACAGTTTGCAGCTACAAGTCTTGAGAGGCAGATAGCTATTACAAACAGGGGAGGAGGGGATGGTCGAAAAACATGCTATATGAGCACGTCTTCACTGGCACTTAATCTCTGAGCACCTATTTAACATTGACTTCATAATATACTTCGTGGTAGTTGCGACTATACTAAATATCTCTTTAAGAAAGAACTTTAAAAAAAATTGAAAATGCAAAAAGACCCTAGACAAATTATTCTAAGTCTTTCCATATTTTTCTCATATGCACACATACACATGCAGAGAGTTACAAAATGGAACAAAATGGAGATATTGTTTTGTGATCTGGATTATTTTTTCTCCTTAACATATTTAGCATTAAAAGTTTTTGGGAAAAAAACTTTAATAGTTTTCTTGAGCATTTTCATTTTGCATAATTTCTTTTTTTCCTATGGAAACTATGGTGAAAAAAATCTGATTATTTTACCAAGTTAAATTGAAATATCCTGTTGAAAAGACATGCACATTTTGAGGCCCTTGATATATATTGTTGAATTGTCTTCCAGATTGATTTCACCTATATACAAGCATAGTCTCAGCTCAGAGTGAGAATGTCTGTTCCACATAAACTTTTTTTAAACATTTAGACCTACATCTATTTGATTTTCTTCTTCTAGCTGCTGTTGAACCAGGATACATGCCATAAGCCTTAGGAGAACAGACAATAACTTGCTACTATACTGCATCCATTGTGCTACCATTATTGCAGGGAAAATTTGGTCTTTTTGCCTTAGGAAAGAAAAGTTTTTCTTGGCCTGCCATAGATTTGGCCAAATCTTAGTTTACCATAGCTCTGCTTAGGAGATATAATAATTGCCTAAATATGCCAGTTTTTTTCTAATTTAGGTTTCAGATTTTTTCCTGAGCTCTTCTTTTCTTGCTAAGTGTTATTGTTAATTTATTTTCTCTTGTATTGACCTAGAACTTGTTAATCCCCTCTCAAATGAATGGATGGATTGTTTCCCATCTGAAGTCATTGTTTACTGGAGGAGTGGAAAAGGGATGATTCCTTTCTTCCCTGTTGTAAGGGTCACTGCTGACAATCCTGTAACAAATTCAGGTTAACAGGAAAAAAATAACAAATTTATTTAATTAGAGTTTTAGATGACATGGGAGTCTTCAGAATGAAGACTCAAAGACACAGGGGAAAGTGTGTGTTTTATGTTTAGGTTCAATGAAACAGAGGCAGCCATATAGAAAACTGATTGGACAAAAAGGGTATATCTAATAGTAACACTAATGCAACAAAGCCTCTCTGTTTAGATCCTGTGTGGTAACACTTCTTCCTCCTAGGTATGGGATAGCAATCTCTCCAGAATGAGGGTCTATGATCAGGTTAGGTTGGTTAGAGAATTTCTTTATGGCTAGCTCCAAGACAAAAAGATAGGATAAAGTTATAACAATATGTTTAGACTTTGTAGGGTTCTAGTCTCTATGACCTGCCTTGGGGAAGAGGAATTCTAGTTTCCATAACTTACTTCAGGAAAGAATTATGGGCATGAGACACGGGGGCAGGAAAATGTCAGAGATACCTTGGTTCTAAAGCTACTTTTGAGGTCTCCCAATATCCAATGTCCTTTAGTTCAAAGGACTCAGCATGTCTAAATGCCACATTTTGGGAGATCATTTTCTGAGCCCCAAATATAGTTATGCTGTTGCCCATTGTTGCCTAACATTGAGACCCTAAAATGTCTTATAAATTAGAGTTAGATACTAAAGAAAATCCTTCAAACTAATTCTAAGCCTTTGTTTAGGCTTGAGTTGTATTCTGTGAGGATTTTCTATGGCTACCAATTTCTTTCAGAACTTTCTAAAATTCAACAGAGGAGCGATATAGTTGAAAAACCAGCCTTTTGAGTAAGCTCATATGTCACTCAAAGGAACTTGAAAATTTCTTGAACTCTTCAGTTTGCTTTACTGGAGGCATAAACTTCCCATTATCATTGGGAAGTTTAATGGGTAATTGTACAAAGAAATCCTCTCTGGTCACAAATTGAATAAATAATTTTAGGGCAAAGTGGACTCTGAAAAATATTTATTCAGCTGTGCTAATAAAGTAGCCATAATTCTTTTCCTTAACTACATCTGAATTAATATTGTTTGGTCAATGGTAGGAAAATCAAGAGAATAATATCAGCTTGACCTTTAACTTGGAACCTTCACAGTGCGTCCTCAGATGACTGCGACAGCAGAAAGCTGCAGGCTGCACGAAGGGCTGCATGCTGGAATTGTTTCCTATTATTTCCTCATAACATTTCTTTGGACTAGTGCCCCAAACTCTACAGGTAACATCAAGTACTGTTTGTCTGTTTATTAGATCAAATAAGAAGATGAACTAGAGAGATTATCAAGAAGCCAGGAAACATACTTGGGACACCACATAATATTCTGTGTTTGGCTCTCCTGTTTTCTGTTTTGCTGGCAGACACTCATTTTGCTCATTTTGGGAATCTGTGCTCATTTCTTTTTTTTTTTTTTTTTTTTTTTTTGACAGGCAGAGTGGACAGTGAGAGAGAGAGACAGAGAGAAAGGTCTTCCTTTTGCCGTTGGTTCACCCTCCAATGGCCGCCACGGCCGGCGCACTGCGGCCGGCGCACCGCGCTGATCCGATGGCAGGAGCCAGGAGCCAGGTGCTTTTCCTGGTCTCCCATGGGGTGCAGGGCCCAAGCACCTGGGCCATCCTCCACTGCACTCCCTGGCCACAGCAGAGGGCTGGCCTGGAAGAGGGGCAACCGGGACAGAATCCGGCGCCCTGACCGGGACTAGAACCCGGTGTGCCGGCACCGCAGGCGGAGGATTAGCCTAGTGAGCCGCGGCGCCGGCCCTCATTTCTTTTATTATAAGGTTATCATGTTATACTATATACTTTGTTTTTTTTTTTTCTAAAGATTTATTTATTTATTTGAAAGTCAGAGTTACACAGAGAGAGGAGCGGTAGAGAGAGAGAGAGAGGTCTTCCATCTAATGCTTCATTCCACAGTTGGATGAAACGGCGGGAGCTATGCCAATCTGAAGCCAGGAGCCAGGAGCCAGGAGCTTCTTCCGGGTCTCCCATGCAGGTGCAGGGGCCCAAGAACTTGGGCCATCTTCTACTGCTTTCCCAGGCCATAGCTGAGAGCTGGATTGGAAGTGGAACAGCCGGGTCTCAAACTGGAGCCCACATGGAATGCGGGCGCTTGAGGCCAGGGTGTTAACCCACCGCGCCACAGCGCGGGCCCCTATACTATATACTTTGAATAGGTGAAAAGGTCTCCATCTGCTAGGTAGCTAAAACTGGATTTCACTATTTTTTTTAGAATACTGAAATGTTGCCTTGTTGTTAATGGGGAGAAAGTGGGACTAAGAACTGGACATAGCTATTTTCAAATTCTTAGGAAATTCTCACATTTCTAGAGTTTATGATTTTGAATTTGCTTTTCAGGGAAAACTGCTCCTTTACCTCCACTCCTTGATTCCTAGACCCATGTATTTCATTTGTGGGGAAGATGCCACCATATAATTCCAAATACACACTGCACCCTGCAAGACAGAACTCCATCCTTTCAGGCGTCTCCCAGATGGAACCATAACCAAGCCTTTAGTAGGCCACTGAGCTTTCAAATAGCCCAGCTATTTCTGAACAATGAGATATACGGTAAAGTGTGCAATCCATGGGCATTTAGCCCATAGCTAGTAAAATCCTCGTCTGGGGAAGAAGCTTTGAAAGGGGATGTCTATTCCCTTTCTTACAACTGATCCTTAAATAGGCTAAAATCCCAGCATGTTCCAGGCAGATAAGCACATACTATGATCTGAAAATAATCAATTTACAAGTGATAAGGATTTCAAGATTTTGCTAATAACATATAGCAACAGAAACTGGGGAACATGTGTAGGATTGAATTCTAAGGGATTTGCAAAGCAAATATACCTTTAGTTTGGATTGATTTGCTGATACAAGTATGGTTACTAGAGATTCTGGATAGATTATGTAGCTGGAGCTGGCCCTAGTATCTTTCTTGGTTGATTGACTAAATCTTGGACTCAGCCTTTAATGAAGAGGCCATACCAGAGTTCGCTTGGCATTGTGTAGAGGAGGGGATTCACAGGCTGAGGGTGATAAGAACGTTGGACTGGATCTGTCATATGCTACTTGATGCCCATGACTTCTCAGTGACGCTCTATTTAAAGGCCCAGAAGACGTTACCTCCACTAAGGTTTCAAGAAACACACTAGTGATGGGTGCACCAGATCCTTGCAATGCTCTGCAATATTTTGTGATAGAACAGTCTGGATGCTGCCCCTGACATGGGCCACTGTATTTGATTATTATATGCTTTTGTGTGGTTTTTCTTTTCATGTTTCTTTTGGCTAGGATTGATTGAGTTTATTGGATCTGTATTTTTATGTTCTTCAACAAATTTGGAAAACTTTCAGCCATTACTTCTTTAAACATTCTTTTCTGTTCCCTCAGCTTCCTCTTCTCCATGGGAGCTATAATTACATGTAAAATAGGCTGCATTATGTATGTAGTAACTGGTCCCCTAGCTCACTGATTTTTTTTTTCCATTTTTCTCCTGGTGTTTCATTTTGAATAGTTTCTAATGCCATGTCTTTGAATTCATTAATGCTTTCTTCTGCATTATCTGATCTACTCTACTCCATCCCAGTATATTTTTCATCTCATATGTTTCATTTTTCAACTTTAAAAGTTGGAGTCTTTTCAGTCGGATCCGCATGCCTTAAGGGCTGATTCTGAGGCCAGAGTGCTGTTTAGGACATCTGCCATTCTATGGGTCTGCTGTGTATCTCACTTCCCATGTTGGACCATTCTCTCCCTTTTTGATTCTATCAGCTAGTATTTGCAGACACTATTCTTGTTTACGTTATCCCTTTGGTTCTTAGTCCTATCATTACAATCAATTGTGAACAGAAATTGATCACTGGGACTAGTGAGATGGCATTGGTACATGCCACCTTGATGGGATTGAATTAGAATCCCCTGGTATGTTTCTAACTCTACTGTTTGAGGTAAGTCAGCTTGAGCATGTCCCGAATTGCACATCTCCTCCCTCTCTTATTCCCACTCTTATATTTAACAGCGATCACTTTTCAGTTAAGTTTCAGCACTTAAGAATAATTGTGTATTGATTACAGTATTCAACCAAAAGTATTAAATAGAACAAACAAAAATTACTAAGAAGGATAACATATTAAGCTGCTCATCAACAGTCCCATGAGAGTATTTCAGGCATGGAAAGCCAAGACACTCTGGGGGAAAAAAAAAAAAAAACCTAAATGAAAGATCTCCACGAGTGAGATCCCAGTGGAAAGAATGGGTCATCAAAGAAGGAGGTACCTTTCTCTGAAGGGAGGAGAGAACTTCCACTTTGACCATGGCCTTGTCTAAATATGATCAGAGTCAGTGAACTCAGGGGGCTTCCATAGCCTTGGCAGCTCATGACAAGAGCCTAGGGTGATTACTGAGGCCATAAACAAGAGTGTCAATTTGTTAAGTCAACAACAGGAGTCACTGTGCACTTACTCCTCATGTAGGATCTTTGTCCTTAGTGTGCTGTACATTGAGATTTAATGCTATAACTAGTACTCAAACAGTATTTTTCACTTTATGTTTCTGTGTGGGAACAAACTGTTGAAATCTTTACTTAATGTATGCTAAACTGATCTTCTGTATATAAAGAGAATCAAAAATGAATCTTGATGTGAATGGAAGGGGAGAGGGAGTGGATAAGGGGAGGGTTGCGGGTTGGAGGGACGTTATGGGGGGGAAGCCATTTTAATCCATATTCTGTACTTTGGAAATTTATATTCCTTAAATAAAAGTTAATAAAAAAAAGAAAAAAAAGGAGTTAACTGGAAACACAATTTTACTTGCATAATAATTTTACATTTCTATTAAAAAAGACTACACAAGGAAAAAAAAAGTTTGAGTCTTTTCAAATCATTAATCTATGACTTCCCCAAACATGCTTATCATTTTCTCTACTTTTTGAATGTATGGTTTATAGTTTTAATACTTATTTTAATGACCATGACTATTATTCTTATTATCTTTGTCATGCTATGTCAGTTTTAATGGATTTTTTCTTCATCAATATAGGTCGTATTTTCCTACCTTTATGTATATCTGATGATTTTTGATGAAATGCCAATTTTATATTTTTAAGTTTTTTTTTTTTTTTTTGACAGGCAGAGTGGACAGAGAGAGAGAGAGAGACAGAGAGAAAGGTCTTCCTTTGCTGTTGGTTCACCCTCCAATGGCCGATGCGTCTGGCGCGGGGCGGCCGATGCACCACGCTGATCAGATGGCAGGAGCCAGGTACTTATCCTGGTCTCCCATGGGGTGCAGGGCCCAAGCACTTGGGCCATCCTCCACTGGCTTCCCGGGCCACAGCAGAGAGCTGGCCTGGAAGAGGGGCAACCGGGACAGAATCCGGTGCCCCAACTGGGACTAGAACCTGGTGTGCCGGAGCCGCAAGGCGGAGGATTAGCCTAGTGAGCTGTGACGCCGGCCTATTTTTAAGTGTTATACATTCTTATATTTCAATGTATATCCTTAAGCTTCATTCTAGCATGCAGTTAATTTACTTAGGAACAAATTGATCCCTTCAAGGCTTTCTTTTAAGCTTTGTTATACAAGATAACAATGCCTACACTCATGTTTTTCCTTTCTATTAATGCAATACACTTCTGAGTTCTTTCCCTGGAACCTTCTGTATTACAAGGCTTTTTCATTGTGACTGGCGAGATATCAACTATTTCTGGATCTCTGTGAGCTCTGAGGATTGTTTTACCTGCTCTTTTTGAGTGGTTCTTTTCCCAATCTTAGTTTACTAACATACATATGCTGATCACTAATCAGTTGAAGAATCCCTGTAAACCTCAATATATGTATAGCATTTTTAAAATTACAAATGACAGAAACTCCAACTTGGATTAAACAACAAAGAGTATTTTTTGGTTCATAAAGCTGAAGAACCTAGAGACAGAACTGACTTGACCAACAGTGGGTGTTGGAGCAAATAGTCATCTTTATTTTGCTCACTCTTGCTCTTTCTCCATTTGTCTCTTGTCTCTTGTCTCTTGGTTCTCTTTGCTTGATACTCTGAGTTCTTACTAAAGAATGCTTCCTCCAGGTGTAAGAAAAGGCGGGTTCAAGCAGTGGCAGCTTTCCTCACCATCCTTCCAGATCTTTCTTCCAGGCCTCTCACTTCTTTCTAGATCCTTCAAATCTTCAGGGAGACATTTTGACCTGTTTGAGTCACATGTCCATCACTAAACCATATTGTGCATCAGAGAAGAGTCCTGACTGGCAAGGGTGGGGTCAGCTCTAATTAAAACAAGTAAAATGAGCTCATTGCAGGACAGAACAGTTTTATTACTGGAAGATGCTGAGGGAGAGATATTGAATAGACAAAACAATGCTCAGTATACCTAGTTTCCTTGTCTGTATGGTGGGTAAAATAGTCTAAAATGTGTTAATATATTTATTAAGTACGTGGGTTGTAATAAAGCAAATATTATGTTATTGTGAATAATCCGAGCTTGGTACTTCTAATTATTAGTAAATTCATTCACTTCTTAAATGATAGTCCTCAGTACAGCAGAGACTGTTTTGTCTCTCTGTACCAAGAGTCACTTGAATTTCTACCGGTGGGCCTCAGTTTCCAAGTAACTGGGATCCTGATCATTTAGCAATGCAGTTTCTTAACTATACCTGTTCTGCCTTGCCTAAGGAGAGATCTTGTATATGCCTCAGATTCACAGCAGGAAACAGATGGCCTACTTGAATTGGGTAATTTGAAGAGAGTTTAATAAAGGAATTATTTACAAAGGTGTTGGCAGGTTATAGAGAAATCACAGGAGGGCCTTGCAGTATCCTGGGCTGGTGGAAAGGTACTGTTATTGCAGAAGGCCTGAGGGCACAAAGGACAGAATGGTGCCAGAGCTGGAGAGAGGGGGCACTTGAAGGGAACTGGCATATGCAGCCAGCCTGGAGTGACTTCTAGAGAGGGAGCCAGTGACTGAATACTCTGGACTCCTGACCTCGTACCTCTCCCTGATCTTCAGTGCTCCCTTTGGGTGAATCTAATAGGAAGTCATCAGGCAAACAGGCTGTTGTGAAAGCTTCGTGGGTCAGCTTTTGACTTAGGGTACAGAGAAGGGCAACAAGCAGAACAGAGCAGACCAGGAAAACACCCTGCATGTCCCAGATCTTGGACTGAGTTTCGATATTTTGCTCATGGTGTGACAATGTTGTCCCAGTCAGACTCACAACTGCATCTGTTCAGCATTCCTTGGTTTTGAGGTAGGGAACTCTGAATTTCTATCACCTGCAGAAATGGGGAGTGGTGAAACAGATTGCTGGTCACAGTCTAGTGCTGAAGAAAGCAAAATGCTGTTTGCATGTGCTTGGAAATCTGCAACCTCATCATGGGGGTTTTGTTCTCTAGTTGTGTGCATTGAGTGGATCCTAGATCAAGCCATTTGCCAAGGCAAGTGAGGAAAAGAGACAGCCAGCCTGTCTGGCAGGGCTGCGCAGTGCAGGGGCTCTGCTGAACCACTGTGGATTTCACACAGGTGCCACAAGGGATGAGCCCTCGGTGCTTTGAGCATTTTGGAAATATTGCCTAATATATCATATTGGAAGAAGACATCACAGCTTTAGTGTCCCCTCAGCTTAAGTGCATGTTTATATATATGGACACATAGAATCCATTATTATAAAAGGAAGTGGCACAACTTTGGTTCTTGCTTCTGAGACATGCTTTGATAGAGTTTCTGAGCACTGCTTTGGTGCCGAGATGAGGTTTCCTTCCCAAGGTTGAGTGTGTCACTCATACAACTGCAGGCCTTGTCATCCTGTGCTGACATCATTAGTCAAATTTTCCTTAATGTCCTACATAGGACTAGGAAGTCCTATGTGTTTCCTTCCAGAAGGAATCCCATGGTGTTTTGTAATCTACCATGCAAACTACATATTTTTTAAAGGGAATGACAAACCTTTACATTTTTCTTTCCTTTTTTTTTTTTTTTTGTTTATTTGAAAGACAGAGAGACAGAGACAGACAGACACAGATTTTTTTCATCCACTAGCATACTTCCCAAATGCCTGCAACAGCCAGGAACCCAAAACTCAATCTGGGTTTCTCAAGTGGGAGGCAAGGACCCAAGTACTGTTGCCTCCTAGCATGTACATTATCAAGAAGCTGGAAAGAAGCAGAGCTGGTTCTTGAGCCCAGGCATTCCAGTGTGGCTCATGGGCGTCTTAACCACTGAGCCAAACACATGTCCCGGATCACATTTTCAATGGTCCCTTTGCACTGTCCTGTAATTGAGTTTTCCTAGCAGCCTTCCCAAAGGCTGGGCTCTCAGTAATCTTTAAAACTTATCAAGTTCTGACTTGGCCTTTCAGGTCATGACAAGTCTGTGTGTCAGTTTTAGAACACTGGGAAACTAAAAAGCTTTAAGTAGGAGAATGACTTGACTTCATTTCTATTTTAAAAGCTATCTTCAGGTTGTTCTGTAAAGAATGGGGCAGAAGGGTCGAGAGAGACAGCAGGGAGAGAGGGAGAGTCCTGCTGGCTTCCAGGTGGAAATAGCAGCTGTTGGATCGGGGGAGAAAGGAGAGGTGAAGAAGAGCCCACGCTTGGGCTGTGGTCTATTTGGAGGCAGAATTACAAGCACCTGTGGATGGACTCAGTGGTGGAATGAGTTTATATGATCATGCCATTTATTAAAAATGAGGAAAACCATGTTTAATAAAATGCTAAAGGAATAAAGTTGAGCATTTGACACTGCAGGAGCCCATGAGTCCCTGGCACTTTAAGCCAACCCTAAACAAACTCCATGTCATTCCGGCCCGGATGCTGCTGCATGGCCAGATGAGGCTCAGACCCTGCCCACAGAGCTTCAAGGCCTTGGGAGACCTCAGTCCTTTGCCCGACCTGCTACTCCTCTTGGAGCAAAGAAGCTTCTCTCCTCTTTTCTGTAGTGTGTTTATCTTTCACCTCAGGATGACTGAAGCTGGGAAGAGAACCCCCCCACTCTGGAGAACAGCCTCCATTACACTGCTGGGCCAAAGCGATCAGCAAGACCCCTCCAAGTACATCCCCCAGCCTCTGGGTTCTTCAGCCATGCAGTGTAGTAAGTAGGGGCAGAGTTCAATTTACAAATAGCATTTTATGCCTCCCCCCAAATTTGTCTGAATTTTTCCAGAGCACAGCCCAGTTAAAAATGTTCTCACACAACACCTAACATCTTGCAGACCGCAGCATGTGCACTCAGATGAGTGGGAACAAGAGTGAGGTGCTTACTCTACATTTTTACAAATAAAGGGATCATTTGCACGAATGGAATGAGAATAAAAACAACGGACTGTCGCCAGCGAGTGTCCTACTGAGTGTACCAGAGGAAGTCCTTCCATGGAGTGAGTTGCTCATTCCCACTCTTACTCAAAGGTACTCATCAGAAAACTGGGAATTCACTCCAAGTGACACTATGTTTGAAACGACTGGGTCCAGTACAAAGTATCTTTTTGAAAATTTTTCAAAGTTAATGTTAAAATGGCTATATATTTGAAAGGGAGAGAGAGACAGAGTCAGAGACACAGCAAGACTTTCAATTCGTTGGTTCACTCCCCAAATACCTGCTACGGACAGGACTGCGCCAGGCTGTAGCTGGGAGCCCAAATTCCATCCTGGTCTCCCAGGTTGGCGGCAGGGAGTCACGTGCTAGAGCCACTGCCTGATGTCTTCCAGGGTGTGCATTAGCAGGATGCTGGATTGGAAGCAGAGATGGAACCAGAAGCAGGCACCCTAATAGGAGATGTTGCTGTTGTCTCAAGCAACGTCTTAGCTTCGGTGCCAGATGCCTGGCCCTGATTCCCACTCTTGCTGAAATGCATTTGTCTTCATTCTAATGGACTCAGGTTTGAAATGACTCGAGGCAGATAAAGGTATCTAAGGCAGGGTGGTGTTGGTGGACACTCTTACGGAACAGACTGAAGTGTACAAAAAGCCCATCAGTCCATTCCAAGTACAGAGAGGCCCCTCCTCGCTGTCTCACTACCGTTGCCTTGATTGCTTCTCCTTCTCTGACTAGGGTGTCTGAGGGGCTATTTTTTTTCCCTTTGCTTTGCCTGCCTCTCTGGAAGCCACAGTAACTAATCATAATAGCTAATAACATTTATTTGCCTCTTTCTGTGAAAAGGCGGTATATGCTAAGGACTTCATATGCATCATCATACAACCTTATTATGATTCTGCACGGGGGTGCTATCATTATACTCATTTTACACAGGAAGAACCTTTGCCAGAAGTGACACATTGGGTAAGTGGTCCAGAAGCCAGGTTTTTGTGACTACAGCCTCTTTCTCTGTGCCATTCACTTTTCTTGCTCCCTTTCCTAGTTTCTCCTGCCTCGCGCGTCCTGTTGTCAGCCCCTCCACTAAGCGAACTTCCCCACAACTCATTGGTTTTACCCAGTTTTCAGGTGTCCTGAGGGTTCCCCGCCAACCACCTGGACTTGAGAGCCTCTGCCAATCAAGCCATTGCAAAGTGCTCTCTGCTGCCCCCACCTGGCAAGCTTTGACACCGAGTAGTCCCTTGGTCAAAAAGCATTTGCTGAGAGGATCTGGAGGCCTCTATTTCCATTAATCAGGTGCTATGGTCACCATTAAAGAAGAGTTACAAATAAAATCAGAGTTATCAGTTCAAGCTCTGGATCAAAGAACACCTTTAAGGCCTCAACAATGGATTGAAAAGTGTAAATTTAACTTGTAATTGGATACACAGGTCCATGAGGAAAGATTAATGGGAATTAAAGATGTTTCAAATTCAAAATCCTTTGAGGCTTTTCCAGAGATGAGAAATTATGATTTTTAAAAAGAATTTGCATCTCTTTAGGGCATTTCTTCCTTATAAATATGTTTGCTCATGAAACTTTGCCAGAGTGTTTTAGGAATTCCAGTCTAAAGTGTAAATTTACTATGTTGAGAAGGCCATTTCTTCTACAGCTTATTAGAAGTAAGCCAATGTGAGATCAATATATTTCAGATCTTGAATTATTTATCTGATTCTCTTGTGTGCCAAGCATACTGTAGGTGTTCAGAATGAATTATAAAGAGTACCTAAATAGCTTTCACAAGTTATAGAGTGAAGAGGAATGATATTTGATTTGGATTAACCCTGGAATTTTTCATAAATGCACAGTTGCTGGGAGGCTTTCCTCAGTAAAATACTACACTAGTACAATGCAAAGAGTATCCTGTTCCCCCAAAGCTAATGACTTTCTAAAGCATTTGGCTTTCTTACCATATGATTAGCAGTATTATTTCCAGGCCAATCAATAGGCACAGCTCCAAGATTAAGAGCAATTTGGATCATTATTCTCCTTTCATTACATATTCATTATTTTCTGTTTGAATAAGACCTGTAATCAGTGTTATTTACCAATCTTTACTGTGAAACGTTAAACCACTGATTGTTCCTACCTTTGCAGGTATTAAATGCCATTTCAAATATCCTTTCAATAATTTTGTAGTTGCTAATGAAGTCCATTTTTCCAGACTTTTCAGTCAACTGAAGGAATATTGTACCCCCAAGAGTCTTTTAAAAGTATTTGTTGTTTAATTGGTAGCAGCTGTTCCTTAGAACGTTACCTAAGTATGTAAAAGTGTCTTTTCCTTTTTAATAGCTTTTTTTTTTTAAAAAAATCACAGTTTAAGGGTTATCCTTGAAATGTATAGACTTTATATGAAGGTCCCCTGAAATTCTCTAATATTGAAAATATTAAATATTATACCCCTAACATGTGCAAGAAATTATAGGATAGTACCCTTTAATTTTGGATTTCATTACCAAAACTGAAAAAGAATCCATTCTATTGGCTCTCTGAATAAATTTTTTGAAAAAAACTTATTAGCTTATTGTAGTTAATTCTAAAGCATATACATTGTATGTTACTTGCATGCAACACTTTTTTCCTGCCTTGTGCTTGAGTTGTTTCCAACAATCATTAAGTGTGGATACATACAGTGATAGCAGATTTGCTTAAATATTGCTATTAATCCAGGTTATAACTTCTAATATGTTGAATAAGGAATTTAAAAAGAAATGAAGGAAGGAAAGGAGAGAGAGAGAGAGAGAGAGAGAGAGAGAGAGAGAGAGATGCTTACACAGACATCTCATGTTCAGAATAACCAGAGCCAAACATAATGAAGGATAGCCAAGATGCACATTTTCTGAGTGTGGTTTTACCGGGAGTCTGCAGATGAAATATGGCTTTTAAGAGCAAAGTCTTCAAGGAAAGGCCTTCCTTGCATAGCACTGGGCTGACTTTCAAGCCAAGGTCAAAGTGCTTTCTGCAGGTCTATTTTTAGATTTTCTATTTCTCAACAGGATGTTTCCAGTTTTGAGTCAGAGCCACACGGAGAGCACCATGCCCCAGAGGTGCAGGGATGCCTCCACTCTGTGGCTTTCCCTGAATTTCTGCACACACCCTGCTCTGGGCATGCTGTAGGAGGATTAGCACTCTCCAGCCCCAGAAAATGCTGTGGTAGCTGAGAAGGCAAAAGCATACTTAGGGCTCTCCATCCTTTAGCCTCTTGTAGATTTTGCGAGAATGGCTACCTTGAGTTATTGTTGTCAATTAAGAGTTGCCTCAATGTTCAAACTATACACCCAAAGGGAAAAATAGTATGATCAAAGTGATTTAATTTACACCAACATGGGAGAGCACAGGAAACAAGATGTTGATTAAAAGTTATCAAGTGCCAGTGCAGGTATTCGGTGCAGTGCTTAAGAAGTTGGGTTGTGATGCTCACATCCCAGGATGCCTGGGTTTGAGTTCTGACTCCACTTGCGATTCCAGCATTCTGTTAATGTGCACCCTAGGAAGTAGCAGGTGATGGCTCAAATAGTTGGGTCCCCACCACCCATATGGGAGAGCTGGATTGAGTTCTGGGGATCCTGGCTTCAGCCTGGCCATTGAATGTGTTTGGGGAGCCAACCAGCAATTGGAAGATCTCTCTCTCTCTCTCTCTCTCTCTGGGTGTCTCAGCCTTTCAAATAAATAATAAACAAATAAATACAAATTCCAATAAATATAAAATGCCTTCATTTGTGTTTGTTACAGTACAGAGAACTAAAGCATGTAGATTAATTAATAAATAAATAACCAAATGCATTTCAGTGTGATGGTCTTTCTCTGAGAGGAACAGAAGAATGAAGATGAATAATCCAGGGAGAAAAACAAGTAAGTGACCTTGATGTGAGAAGAATCGCTGAGGGGAAAATGTCTCAAGTAATAATTACACATTATTTTCCCAAAAGGAATCACTAGGTACATAAAGAGTAACCTCTGAATTTGTTATAAGAAATTTCTTGATTTTATGAAAAGTTTAGAAAGTTCATATTCTTAAAATATTTTATTTTTTCATTTATTAGAAAGGACAGGTATATATATTTTGTCCTGGATGTTGGAGAATATTCGTGTTCTTTCTTTTTATGCCTCCAAGATGTGTTGCGTAGAGAAGTCATCTTTTCTTTCTCTTGACACTATATCCTTGTCCACAGCAATTGGTTCTCTACACTGGGTGACAACTTACCCAAGCTGAGCCAAACAATGCGGCTCACTCCCTTGACCATTGCAATTGTTCAGAATTGACCATGTAGTCCTAAACAAGCCAGTGAAACCTCTTCCCTGGATTTTTTTTTCCAAAAAAGCTATTTGGTGTGGGTGGGCATTTAGCTTAACAATTAAGATATTGGTTAAGACTCCCCATGACCCACATTGGAGGATTTGATGCCAGGTTCCAGCTCCTGATGCCAGCTTCCTGCTAATGCAGACCTTGAGAGGCAACAGGAATGCTCGTCTGATTGGGTCCATGTCACCCACCCTGGAGATGTGGATTGTGTTCATGGCTCCAAGGCTTTAGTCTGGCCCAGCAGTTGAGAGCACCTGGGGAGTCAATTGCTGGATGGAATTCCTCTGTCTTGGTCTATCTAACTCTATCTCTCAGTCTGTCTGTCTCTCAAATAAAATAAAATAAAATAAAATAAAAAATAGAAAACCACACTGCCACTAACTTCCATCTACCATTAACTTTTACTTCCCGTGTATAGTAGCCTCATCTTGTAGTTATTTGTAGAGTGTGCACTAAAGATAAGTTGCATTTTCACAGTTATGGGCATAAATAGAATCTTCTCTTTCCATTTTTTTTTCCTGCGAGCCAAATGAAATTAAATAAGAGAGAAGAAAGGGTATGCATTAATTTGGGTAAAAAATTCAGAGACTGGTGAGAGAAGCACATGGTAGTTACTTAGTACATATGATTACATTATATTTTTATTTTTAAAATTTATCTTATTATTTGACAGATAGATGCTGAAAAAGAGAGAGCAAGAGCAAGAGCGAGAGCGAGAGAGACTCTTCTATCTGCTGGTAGGACAGGGCTGGGCCAGCCTAAAGCAAGAGCCTAAAACTCCACCAGGGTCTCCCACATGGGTTGCAGGGGCCCCGATACTTGGTCCATCTTTTTTGCAGCTTTCCCAGTAGCATAGCAGGGAGCTAGATCAGAAGCAAAGAAAAGGGGCCAGCATTGTGTGTAGAAAGTTAAGCCTACAACTGCAGTGTTGGCATCCCATGTGGGCACTGGAAGATGGCCCAAGTGCTTGGGCTCTTGTACCCACACGGGAGACCCAGATGAAGCTCCTGGCTCCTGGCTTTGGCCTGACTCAACCTCAGCCATTATAGCCATTTGGGGAGTGAACCAGTAGATGGAAGATCTCTCTCTCTCTCTCTCTCTCTCTCTCTTTCTCTCTGCTTTTCAAATAAATAAATCAATGAATCTTTTTTAAAAATAAATGAATCAAGGCTGGCGCCACGGCTCACTAGGCTAATCCTCCGCCTTGCGGTGCCGGCACACCGGGTTCTAGTCCCGGTTGGGGCGCCGGATTCTGTCCCGGTTGCCCCTCTTCCAGGCCAGCTCTCTGCTGTGGCCAGGAGTGCAGTGGAGGATGGCCCAAGTGCTTGGGCCCTGCACCCACATGGGAGACCAGGAGAAGCACCTGGCTCCTGCCTTCGGATTGGCGCGGTGCGCCAGCCGTGGCGGCCATTGGAGGGTGAACCAACAGCAAAGGAAGACCTTTCTCTCTGCCTCTCTCTCTCACTGTCCACTCTGCCTCTCAAAAATAAATAAATAAATAAATAAATAAAATAAATAAATCCAAAAAAAAAAAAAAAGAAAAGAAAAGAAGCAGAAAAGACAGGACTTGAACAGACACTCTGATATGGGATGCCAGCATTTCAGGCAGTGGCTTAAACTACTGAGCCACAACTCCAGCCCTGCTTGCTTAATGCTAAGTGAAGGGAAGGTAAGAGGGAGTGTGATGAAGTGCCTCCCATGAGAACACCATCAGCTCACTTATTATCCTGATAAGCATTTGACCTTGTACCTCTCTGCTTCCCAGCCTGGGAGACTCTCCACTCCACGCAGAGCTTTGCAATTCCAGCCCCCTTTACTACGGAACATCCTTTGTTTTTTCATGGCAGAAATATGGTGGAACTCACTAAAAAAGAACAGAAAGGTAAGGGCTCATGTAGCCATACAGCCTGTAGGACAGAGGAAGTGCCTGGCTCAGGGAGAGCTCAAGTAGGGATCTGAATGTGAGCAGAACTGTCTCCATCCCGTGTTTCTGAGGATTCCCACTCAATGTCTCAGTTTTTCCTCTGCTTCTTATCTGACTCTTTGTAGCTTCCAGGCTTAGATCTAGACTCATAGCTCTCTGACTTGACAGAAAGAACCCTCTTTTCCCAACAAAGTTTTGGGAAAAAAAAAAAAAACAACAACAGGGAAGAAGTTTGATTGACTTGCTTTGGGCCACGTGACTACCTTTGACCAATTACCTCAGCCATGGGAGCGAGCAACACTGATTGGCTAAACTTGGGTAAGTTCCCCCAAGCTGTAGACCCAAGCTGTAGACAAGAGCACTAGGTCATAGGAAAGATGAAGTTCCTACACAGAACATCTACCTGCAGGGAGCAAGAGAAGGAGCAATTTCTTTTAAAAAGGAGATGAGTAGACCCACACACACAACTAAAACAGACATCCTGCTTCCTCCCCCTCCTGTCTATGTCTAGCATACCACTCAGTTAATGTTTGCTTAATAAATGAATGATTTTCTGCAGGGCCAGAAGATCCCAGACTGTGCATACATGCACTGGGGTGTGGGTAGGGATAAATTTACCATTTCCTGGAGCTGCAGAGACCACAAGACTCCTTCCCTTCTTAAGCTCAGGGCTCTTTCCCCTTCCTTGGCGGTGGCCAAGCACATTCTCTGTCCCTCATTAGAGCTGACACCAAGAATCCCGGGCTTTCTCTACCTGACTCAGTAAGTATCTTTGCCTTTCTGGTGTCTGCTCTTCCACCCCTTCTCTAAGCTTCCCTGTACTCTGCCCACAAAGATCAGCACGGAGGCCTTTTACAAACAATCACATGGCTAATCACATTCAGGGAGAGATTCAGGGTAATAATAAAAAAAACATGAAAATTTCAAAGGATCCCTAATTTTTCCCCTTCAAGACATTTAAAAGATGCACAGAGTTAAAAGGAGCTTTAGTCTCTGAAGACACTGATTTTATTTAAATACATAAGCAACTTAGGTTGCTGAGATAATTTAAATACACTTTTTACTTTTCTCTGTAACATTTAGTTTTCTTGGATTTTGAAAATACACTTTTGAGACATTATAATATTTCCTTGTAGTTTTACTATGACTTATGTAATTTAACCTTTTTGTTGAAAATTTACTTATTTATAAGTTTCATTATTATAAATAACATGATGACTTTCTTGTGATATTTATTCATATGCTTGAATTTTTTAAAAATAATTTCTATAAATAGGATTATTAGACTAAAGCTTACATATTTTTATTACAATCATTTCCTTTCTCTTATTATTTTAGCATTTTTTGGAAAAAGTTTAAAATACATTGAAGAAAATAAACATAATTTATAAGGTCACTACATGGAGATAGTAACTTACTGTTCTGTTGAATATTTTGCTTTTCATATATATATATATATTATTTCTGTAAAATTTTTTATAAGATTTATTTTATTTATTTGAAAGACAGAGTTACACAGAGAGGTAGAACCAGAGAGAGAAAAATCTTCCATCTGCGGGTTCACTCCCCAAATGACCGCAGTGGCCTGAGCTGAGCAGACCCGAAGCCAGGAGCCAGGAGCCTCCTCTGGGTCTCACATGCTAGTGCAGAGGCCCAACACTTGGGCCATCTTCTACTGCTTTCCCAGGCCATAGCAGAGAGCTGGATCAGATGTGGAGTAGTCAGGACTTGAACTGGCGCCCACATGGGATGCTGGCGCTGCAGGCCGGGGCTTTAACCCACTGTGCCACAGCACCGTCCCCTCATATGTATACTTTAAACAAAATAGTAATTACAAAAACACTTTAATAATCTTTAGATGCAGCACTATTTTTCAGCATAACAATACTAATATTACTAACAGTTTTAAATAGTGGCATCATACTCTGTCACATGGAAGGATGCCATAATTAATCAATGCCCCATTACTGAACATTAACATTGCTTCCAATTCATGTTACCTTAATTGATCCTTTAACACAAATCTTGGTGCACATATCTGACAAGGCATTTGTGTTCAAAGAAATGCTGTAGCATTTAAATGTTTGGACATGGTATGGGGTACATCCTTTTGAGTCCTGCAGATGTCAAGGAGTTGGTTTGGCTGACAAGACTGTATAATTTTTAAAGATTTATTTTATTTAATGAAAGGTGGAGATAAAGGGGGGGGGGAGAGAAAGAGAGAGAGAGAGAGAGAGAGAGAGAGAGAGAGAGAGATCTTCCGTTGACTTATGGTTCATTCCTCCAATGGCTGCAACAGTCACAGCTGGGCCAGGCCAAAGCCAGGATCTGAGAACTCCATCTGGGTCTCCCACATGGGTGGCAGGAGCCCAAGCACTCAGGCCACCTTCTACAGTCTTCCCAAGTACAGTAGAAGAGAAGTGGACTGGAAGCAGAGCAGCCAGGACTCGAAGTGGCACTCTGACATGGGATGCCAGTGCCCCAGGCAGCAGCTTAACCTGCTGAGCAACAGGACAGCCCCAGACTCTGAAATGTGGTCCCAGATGTGGAAAAACCTGGGGAGAAAGGATTAGTCTGATGAAAAATCAGCACACCATTTGGGACTTTTCCATCTCTCATCCTGGTATTAATGAAAACAGAAGCAGCATCTTGGGTTGGGTAGGCCAGCAGGAGCGTTTGGGCAACTCAGGAGGAATAGATGTGTCTGACGAGGAGGAGATGAGCTCATGGATGCAGAGTTCCTGGATGGTGTCAGGCACTCAGGAAACTTGAGTTATTGTTCCCCAGAAAGAAAAGGGCCAGGCACCCTTACACACCTGGGCAAAAGCACCTCCCAGCAGAAGTGAAACCTGAAGGAAGAGGAGCAAACCAGCACACACACCTGAAGGAAACTTATACAGCTTGTTTGTGCGAACCACAAGTCCAGGGCTTTTGTTTTATGTTGTTTACATAGCAGACTCACAGACAGGGGCTTCCCAAGAGACTGCTTCCTGTTAGCCACTGTCTGTTCCTAACATTGGCTAAAGCTGCCTCTTCCTCCCACAGCTGCAGCAGAAGCCTGCTTCTGCAGGGTCCCTGGTGGGGAACAACGGAGCCGTTTAGGAACGCGCTGCCCACCTACTGTTAAGTAATGTTCTGTCTCTAACGCAGTATTTCCACTTAGGAAAATGTGCTGTGCACTTGGCTGCAGCATTTGCTACGCATCTGTTTGACAAGCCTGTACTGCAGTTTCAAGGCCCAGCTCCAAACGAGCAAGTGGTCTCTGAAGACTTGGCCATCATTAGGAGACAGACTGGAGTTGGGAATGGGGTAGGGTTAGCAGTCAGTCTACGAGGAGGTCTGCTGGAATCAATTAGCAAAGTTAAGCAGGGGAGCCCATCAATGGATGACTGCCTCTCCTAGAACCACGCATGTGGCAGCACTCCGCGGAGTGATTCAAGCGGCAGCAGCCTGGAGAATGGGCCTTGCTGCAGTACCAAGCTGGAAAGTAGTAAATTTTTGTTATGGGCTGTCTAGAATTCAAGCTAAAGCCACAGTTTCCTTAATAGTTTTCCAATTGCCCTCCATCTCTTATTAAAAAGTACAGTTAATCTGGACCTTTTCCCCTCCCATAATGTCAGAAAAGAAATGTGTTTCTGATAATAAATGCTCTTTTTGCTGCTCAGCTATATTTCTTCAGGACTGTGGTTAGCAAATTGCTGCTGCACAGCATAAAACTAAGCCATAAAACATAACGCATGTGCCTTCCATAATTTGCTACCAGTTGATACAGTTATTCTCTGTCATGAAAATCAGAAAACAGCCCCCCAAATAGAGATCATGCCAACTGCAACCTCATCTCCCCCACTCCAACCCTGCAAAATCCTGAAGCCATTAACCTTCCAAGGGAAATTTGGCTCCAAGTAACTCTTGGGTCACAAGTTACCTTTGAAAACGATGCTTCGATTACTGCAAAAGAAACCTTAGGTTCTGTGGTGATTGTCTCGGAATGCTTAGCCATATTGATTCATAGAAGGCAGAGAACTTGATCCAATAACACTGTGGAAAATAAAGCTACCTGTGTTCCCACCCCATACTGAATCTTCTGAGCATAATTTAATTCCTTTTGATGAGGGTTATGTAAAGAAAGCTAATAGATCTTTGAAATTCTATGATTAAAGGAAAACACATACTATGAAATTTGCTATATTAACTATTTTTAAGCATGTAGCTAGGTAGCATATTCACATTGCTGTGAAATAGATCCCCCTTTTTCATCTTGCAAAACTAAACTCTATATCCATTAAGTAACACCCCCCCCCCCCCATTCCCTCTCTTCCTGGCAATCAACATTCTACTTTCTGTTTCTGTGAATTTGCCTACTTTAGATACCTCATATGAGTGGAATTATACAGTACCTGTGTTTTTGAGCTGGGTTTTTTTCCACTTAATGTAATATCCTTAAGGTTCATTCCAGACGTAGCATGTGACAAGATTTCCCTCCTTTATAAGCTCTCAATACTATTCCATTGTATGTATGGACCACTATATCTTTGAAGATTTACTTACTTATTTTAAAGGCAGAATTACAGGGGTAAGGAGAGAAAGAGACACAGAAATCTTCCATCCACTGATTCACTCCTCAAATGGCTGCAATGGCTGCGGCTGGGCCAGGCTGAAGCCCGGAGCTCCAGCTGGATTTCCCACCTGGGTGCGTGGGCCCAAGTACTTGGGCCATCTCTCACTGCTTTCCCAGGCACATTAGCAAGGAGCTGGATTGGAAGTAGAGCAGCTTAACTCGCTGTACCACAATGCCAGCCCTGTCTATCTTTTTTCTTTTTTTTTAAACTTTTATTAGTAAATACAAATTTCCAAAGTACATTTTATGGACTACAATGGCTTCCTCCCCCCCAAAACTTCCCTCCACCCACAACCCTCCCATCTCCCGCTCCCTCTCCCATACCATTCACATCAAGATTCATTTTCAATTATCTTTTTATACAGAAGATCAATTTAGAATATATTAAGTAAAGATTTCAACAGTTTGCACCCACACAGAACATAAAGTATAAAATACTGTTTGAGTACTAGTTATAGCATTAATTCACATTGAACAACACACTAAGGACAGAGATCCTACGTGAGGAGTAAGTGCACAGTGACTCCTGTTGTTGATTTAACAATTTGATACTCTTGTTTATGGCATCAGTAATCTCCCTAGGCTCTAGTCATGAGTTGCCAAGGCTATGGAAGCAGTTTTAGTTTGTCAACTCCGATCTTACTTAGACAAGGTCATAGTCAAAGTGGAAGTTCTCTCCTCCCTTCAGAGAAAGGTACCTCCTTCTTTGATGGCCCGTTCTTTCCACTGGGATCTCACTCACAGAGATCTTTCATTTAGGTCATTTTTTTTTTTTTTTTTTTTTTTTGCCAGAGTGTCTTGGCTTTCCATGCCTAAAATACTCTCATGGGCTCTTCAGCCAGATCCGATGCCTTAAGGGCTGATTCTGAGGCCAACATGCTGTTTAGGACATCTGCCATTCTATGAGTCTGCTGTGTATCCTGCTTCCCATGTTGGATCATTCTCTCCCTTTTTGATTCTATCAGTTAGTATTAGCAGACACTAGCCTTGTTTGTGTGATCCCTTTGACTCTTAGACCTATCAGTATGATCAATTGTGAACTGAAACTGATCACTTGGACTAGTGAGATGGCATTGGTACATGCCACCTTGATGGGATTGAATTGGAATCCTCTGGCATATTTCTAACTCCACCATTTGGGGCAAGTCAGCTTGAGCATGTCCCAAATTGTACATCTCCTCCCTCTCTTATTCCCACTCTAATATTTAACAGAGATCACTTTTCTCTGTCCATCTTTTCTCTTTTCCTTTCATTTCCTTGCCTTTCCTTTTTCTTTCTTTCTTTTTTTAATCAATTCAAGTGTTTGTGTTACTTCCATCTCTTGGCTATTGTGACTAGTGCTGCTTTTTTTTTTTTTTAACTTTTATTTAATGAATGTAAATTTCCAAAGTACAACTTATGGATTACAATGGCTTCCCCTACATAACGTCCCTCCCACCCACAACCCTCCCCTTTCCCACTCCCTCTCCCCTTCCATTCATATCAAGATTCATTTTCGATTATCTTAATATACAGAAGATCAAGAACCCGGGGTGCCTGTACCGCAGGTGGAGGATTAGCCCAGTGAGCCACGGCGCCGGCCCCTAGTGCTGCTTTTAACATGGGTGTGCAAATGTCTCCTGAAGATTGTAATTTCAATTCTTTTCGGTAGACATCCACAAATGCAGTTGTTGGATCATTTGATGATCCTATTTTTAATTTTTGTGGAACTACCTTGTTGGTTTCAGTAGCAGTTGCCCTATTTTACAGTCCCACCAACCGTGCACAAGGGTTCCAATTGCTCTATTTCCTTGCCAATGCTTGTTGTTTTCTGAGAAGCTAACAGATTAAACACAAACATAGACACACTAATGCACATCCCTTTTATTTAGAAGATATGTTTTAAATCAATCTTTTTAAAATAAGACCCTCTTTTAGTATCCTTGATATTTATTGGGTACTTGGCATGGATACAATTGTTTCTTAAAGGTTGCATCTTATATAAAAGTTTATACATGATTTATGTTAGCTAAAAATATCTTGTGGAATTCTGCACTTTTGACGTGTTTCTACCATTTTATTTTTTGAAACTAAGTTAAAAAGCAAATGGTGTAGATCAAAGTCTTGATTACCCTATTCCATCCCCTCTTCCTCTTTCTGGGATTTGAACTTGAGATTAGTTCAGGCATCTTTGGTGATTGCTAACCTTCATCTCTAATCCTGGAGGGAGATGGAGGATTTCTCAATAACTAAGTGTTGAGCTGGTCCCTGTCTCTCATCACCTGGAGCTGGATCAAGTGGTTGATGTTTCAGGCACAGGTCCAATCCTCTTCACATTTTCCCTCTGAACAAAAAGGGAAGCCAAGGGAGACTGAGTGACTAGACTTTATAACTGCTCATTACAGGGCCGTCTATTATGCTCTTTAGTATGCAGTATGTTAATAAGCCAAGAGATTATGGCAGAGTGTCCATAGCTAATCTACTGCAATAAATAAGAGTAATGGTAGTGGTACCCGTATATTCTATGGACATTATGTGCTGCTTGCAAAGTGTGACATTTTAAATAAACTTTATTCTGGTGGTATTTAAAAAAACATAAAGGCAGTAATGAAATATAGAGCACAACATTAGTTGACACAGCAATTCCTGCCTCCCAAGACCCTGCTAAATAACCAGAGTTTAAATCTTCATCTTGAAATATACAGCTCTTGTATGATTTTAAGTGAGTTGTAAAACTTTTATGGACTGTGTCCTAACTTTATTTATAAAATATTCTCCACTTTTATAGCAAAGGTGACCCAGAAGTCCCTTCTGGATAATAGAACAACATATTAGAACTATTCACTTCACCTCTATTGACAATACTTGAGCCTTCCTCTTGAGTGGAAGAGACCAGAGAAGAACCTTGCTTTGGCTATTTTCCCAAAACTTTCTGATTTTGATTCCAGAAGTAACTGAATTTTACCCCAAAAGGGCACACTTGAGATATTTGCTACCAAATTGGAATGAGGATTCAAAAGACAACATTGGCTATTGGAGAAATATAGAGACAATTAAATATGTGTGCATCTGAATGCTGAAATTGTGAAAACTTCACACCCTCAATCCTTGTTTTATGCAACTATTTGCTTTTGGACATGCAACTCTGTAAACTGACTTAGACCCAGGGTATGTGTTCATTTCCATATACAGAAAACTAAATTTAAGTCCAAAAACTAATTAAGACAGTCAAATGCCTTTTATTTATTGCCAAATTTCATCACTGCGTTGCAATTTTCTGATTACATCAAACTCTTGTATATTTCTCAATGAAGCACAAATAATTCATTTTCTACCTGCCTTTGTTTATTATTTTTGAGCTTATATATTGTGAAAATACTTGTATGAACATACAGTTTGACCTTTAGCTTAACACAATATGTAGAGTCTCATTTGGAGGTAATGATAATTAATGGTGTTTACAAGATGAGCAAACAACTGATCCATCTATTATTTCTTCTCTTTCCCACTGCAGTCACAAAAAATAACTAGACAGTGTTCTAATGAGTGAAAAGTATGTAGTAAACAGCTCCTTGTATGCCATGTTCATCACTATCCACAGGATATTAGTTTTAGTCCCTGGATGCAAGTTCTGCCTTTTGTGGATCTCATGAAATATCTATTTCCAAAAACATTCAGCAAGCAAGCAATTATTTACAGAATTCAGGGGTGTTGTTAAGGCCATTTGGATGATGTGAATATCCTCTGTTCTAGTGTTTATTGAGGGCAGTGAATGTGGCAGTGTCTGTTTCTCTCACTAGGGAACACAATCAGTGATCATTCTGTTCCTTTGTATCTGCACTGAATTGTTCTTTCCTTCTCTCTTCTCTCTCAGCTCCCAACTTGTCTCATTCTCAGGCTAGAGAGCCAGAGAGGGTCAACCAACTGAGTGTAGAAGAGTAGTTAGCAAGGTTAGAAGGCAGTGATAACATGACTTCCTGTGTGTACCATGCGCCACTTGGACTTTGTGGGGAAAGCAGGTGGAGGTGAGGATGCACACCCTTCTCCCATATAGTGTTAGATAAACAGTAAGAGTCTGTACCAGGTAAAATTTAAGTGGGAGGAAAAATTATATTCTTTCACTTTTGACTATACCTTTCCATCCCTATTGTACTTACCAGAGGAGTAGGAGATGCGAGAATACTTTAAGAAGTTCATGGAAATGGAATTGAAAGATAAGTTTTTTTTGGTACAAAAATATGGAAACCCATGCATATAAGGACTATTCAACAAGTCCATGGAAAATGTGTAGCACGGACAAACCATGCACATACTGAAAAGTGTTTTCGCACCAGGGTCTGGTGCTGTGGCATAGTAGGTAAAGCCACTGCTTGCAGTGCTGGCATCCCATGAGGGTGCCGGTTCAAGTCCCAGCTGCTCCACTTCTAATCCAGCTCTCTGCTATGGCCTGGGAAAGCAGTAGAAGATGGCCCAAGTCCTTAGGCCCCTGAACCCAAGTGGGAGACCCAGAAGAAGCTCCTGGCTCCTGGCTTCAGATCGGCGCAGCTCCTGCTGTTGCGGTCAATTGGGGATGAACCAGTGGATGGAAGACTTTCACTCTCTCTCTCTCTCTCTCTCTCTTTCTCTTTCTCTCTCTCTCTCTGTCTCTCCCTCTCTCTGTGTGTAACTCTGCCTTTCACATAAATAAATATTTAAAAAATGTTTTTGCACCAAAATTTACTCATCTTTTAATCCATTTTCCATGAATCGTTTGAAGTCCCCTTGTAGAAAAATCAGAGAATGGTTTTGAGAAGGTAAAGAAGAGACAAATGGGTGGGTAAAAGAAACTGGAGATGCCCAGGGTCCAGTGCTCAAGGGAGTTGGAGAGAAGGACAGGTAAGGATGGTGGGGAGGCAGGAAGGCTTCCAGGACTGGTGGGGAAGGGAAATATTCAGAAGCCGCCTTCCATGGACCACTTCCCTAAGACATCACCTTATAGCTTACACTGCTTCCTCTAATGGTTTCCATTACAATTGACCATAGTCAACCCATCTTATGCTGTGAATAATTCCTGAAAAGGATCTTTGGGGAGGATTAGTATATTATTTCTCAGCAATTTACATCCTCCAGAGTGGATGGAATAAAGCACACACACATGCAGAAAGTCTATCTTAATATTATAGGAATAAAATGCATAACTTATCTTTCAAATATCCCTGTGGCTTCCAATTAATATGTATTCCAGTATAATTATTTTAAAGACTATTTCAGAAGGCTAGACTAAGTGATAGATCTGTATCCTGAAGATGGTGATGGAAATATGTTAAAATGCATAGAAATACACACCAAAAGAAAAAAGCCTCCTTCTCTGTATTATACCTTTAAAAATTATTTAATGTATACAACCTTCATGCATTTCATACACATGAATTTAGGGACACAGTGATTCTTCCCACCTTATTCTCCTAACCACCCTCACTCATACCCTTCTTCTCCCTCCCTCTCCTATTTCCATTCTTATTTTCTACAAAGATCTATTTTCAGTTAACTTTATACTTATAAGATTAACCCTATACCAAGTAAAGAGTTCAACAGATAGTATAAAGAAAAAAAAAAAAACCACTGTATTTCAACAGTTGGGACAAGGACTGTTCAAAGTCATCACATCTCAAAGTGTCAATTTTACTCCCATGGATGATCTTTTAGGTACTCTATTAATTACCACAGATTGGGGAGGACCTATAGTATCTGTCTTTTTCAGAGTGGCTTATTTCACTAAGTATAATGGTTTCCAGTTGCCTCCATCTTGTTACAATGACAGGATTTCATATATACATTGTGTAGTATTCCATAGTGTTCTGTATTATAACTTTTTAAACTTTTATTTAATAAATATAAATTTCCAAAGTACAGCTTTTGGATTACAGTGGCTTTTCCCCCCCATATCTTCCCTCCCACCCACAACCCTCTCATCTCCCGCTCCCTCTCCCATACCATTCACATCAAGATTCATTTTCAATTATCTTTTTATACAGAAGATTAACTTAGTATATATTAAGTAAAGATTTCAACAGTTTGCACCCACACAGAACATAAAGTATAAAATACTGTTTGAGTACTAGTTATAGCATTAATTCACATTGAACAACACACTAAGGACAGAGATCCTACGTGAGGAGTAAGTGCACAGTGACTTAACAATTTGACACTCTTGTTTATGGCATCAGAAATCTCCTTAGGCTCTAGTCATGAGTTGCCAAGGCTATGGAAGCATTTTGAGTTTACCAACTCCGATCTTACTTAGACAAGGTCATAGTCAAAGTGGAAGTTCTCTCCTCCCTTCAGAGAAAGGTACCTCCTTCTTTGATGGCCCGTTCTTTCCACTGGGATCTCACTCACAGAGATCTTTCATTTAGGTCATTTTTTTTTTTTTTTTTTTTTTTTTTTTTTGCCAGAGTGTCTTGGCTTTCCATGCCTAAAATACTCTCATGGGCTCTTCAGCCAGATCCGATGCCTTAAGGGCTGATTCTGAGGCCAACATGCTGTTTAGGACATCTGCCATTCTATGGGCCTGCTGTGTATCTCGCTTCCCATGTTGGATCATTCTCTCCCTTTTTGATTCTATCAGTTAGTATTAGCAGACACTAGTCTTGTTTATGTGATCCCTTTGACTCTTAGACCTATCAGTATGATCAATTGTGAACTGAAACTGATCACTTGGGCTAGTGAGATGGCATTGGTACATGCCACCTTGATGAGATTGAATTGGAATCCCCTGGCACATTTCTAACTCTACCATTTGGGGCAAGTCAGCTTGAGCATGTTCCAAACTGTACATATCCTCCCTCTCTTATTCCCACTCTAATATTTAACAGAGATCACTTTTCAGTTAAATTTAAACACCTAAGAATAACTGTGTGTTAATTACAGAGTTTAACCAATAGTATTAAGTAGAACAAAAAAAAAATACTAAAAGGGATAAAGTATTAAGTTGTTCATTGACAGTCAGGACAAGAGCTGGTAAGTCATTTTTTCTCATAGTGTTATTTCACTTCAACAGGTTTCCTTTTTGGTGTCTGGTTAGTTGTCACCAATCAGGGAGAACATATGATATTTGTCCTTTTGTGACTGGCTTATTTCACTCAGCATAATGTTTTCCAAATTCCTCCATTTTGTTACAAATGACCGGATTTCATTGTTTTTTACTGCTGTATAGTTTTCTACAAAGTACATATCCCACAATTTCTTTATCCAGTCTACTGTTGATGGGCATTTAAGTTGATTCCAGGTCTTAGCTATTGTGAATTGAGCTGCAATAAACATTAAGGTGCAGACCACTTGTTTGTTTGCCAATTTAATTTCCTTTGGGTAAATTCCAAGGAGTGGGATGGCTGGGTTTTATGGTAGGGTTATATTCAGGTTTCTGAGGAATCTCCAGACTGACTTCCATAGTGGCTTGACCAGTTTGCATTCCCACCAACAGTGGGTTAGTGTCCCTTTTTCCCCACATCCTCACCAACATCTGTTGTTGGTAGATTTCTGTATGTGAGCCATTGTAACTGGGGTGAGGTAAAACCTCATGTGGTTTTGATTTGCAAAATATCTTACTGCCACAGTAAAAGCCCAGCTTCCTTACAGGATCCAAGTTCTCATTGTCTGTAACATGAAGGCTAAGGTGACTGTTGAATAGAGAATGGATATACTTGGAAGGTGAAGACTTTGAATTACCTGGTGCATTTAGCACTTGTGAAGCATTTGCTCTGGTATTCCTAGAAAGTCACTTCACTTGAGTGTTTTCAGAAGGTGGGAATAGACTAAATATAGTTCTGTGATCTCCAACTGATTTTGCCTCTCACATTCTTTGAACATTCGTGGTCCTCCTGTGCAAAGTGGGGCTAGTTCCTGTTCTTTCCCCACTAGAGTTGGTATGAGGGTCCCTTGGTGAGGTTCCAAGGAGAAGCATTGTGCATTGTACCATGCCACACAAGGATGGGCATTATTATGGTTAACTCAATGTACCCAGAAGGCTCTAGACTGCAGGGTAGAGGTAACATCTCTGAGGAAAAGGAGAACTCAGTCTTCTCATAGCTCTCCAGGATACTTTCCTTGTTGAAGTTTCCAAACACACTCTAAATAGTCCACCACTCATACTCCCGCTTGCCCCAGGAGGAAGGGTAGATGCAGTAGGGAATGACATCTGCTAGAGAAAACCGTTGGAGCGGGGATATAATAAATACTCCAGGCAAAGGGCTGAAATTCTCCTAGCATGCACCAGGATTGTCTGTCTACAGCTGCAGCCATTATGATTGGTTGGTGTCCACACTTCATTGGTGTTCAGGGATGCTGACCTCAACTCCTGGGAGAAAGAGGTCAGGAAGACAGCATAAGTAGGTGAGGTAGTTCAATAGAACAATGCTGAGGCTTTCTTGAGTCCATTTTTCTCTATCTAATTTTTGAAAGAGACAGACTTACAGGCAAATATTTCTTGACTCTAGGAAAAGCATGAGTGCCATGGAAAATGGAAGTGATTCCCAGCTTCAGAGTTGATGGAGTAATACAAGAAATAAAGAATAAGAGAATAAGGGAAAAAGGAGACAGTTGCCACTGGGATAGAGATTAGAGAACTTTTTTGGGTTATGAGCCCCGTTGGCAGTCTGGTAGAAGCAATGAGTCCCTTCTCAAGATCATGTTTTTAAATAAATAAAACAGAACACACAAGATTACAAAGAAATTATTTACATCAAAATACAGGGGTCTTATAGACCCAGCTTATGCACAATTTTCTCTGTGCAGTAATATGAGTCTTATACTGTTAAATTCTTTGATTTTTCCAAGAGAAGCTAAGAACCCAAAACTTTAAAAGTAGTTTCCTGTTTTTTAACTGTCAACATAAAGGTTTTAAAAACTTTGAGCTAGTCTAATTAAGTATATGTCTGCATTGGTTTTGGTTGCCAAGCTAACACTGAAACTCTATATTAGAAAATACAAGACTCATGGTAAACAAGGAAGCATGATAATCCCCTATCATGTCAACAGTCAAGACTGGGGACAGTGTCACGGCCAAACCAGGGAAATCCTAGCATGTGGCTGTATGACCAATGGAAGGAGACAAAAACATGGCAGAAAAGAAATGTCTTATCTACTTTGATTCAAGTTCAGTACAAAGCTAGTTGTCTTCTTTCTTTTGGGAAGAAGGATTTTAGTATCCCACCCTCCTGTATGATTTTCCGTGGAGACATTTGGATCACTTTA
The DNA here is from genome assembly GCF_051225735.1 of Oryctolagus cuniculus. Lineage (NCBI taxonomy): Eukaryota > Metazoa > Chordata > Mammalia > Lagomorpha > Leporidae > Oryctolagus > Oryctolagus cuniculus. Next base: position 83,966,913 of record NC_142869.1, on the reverse strand, counting down.
TTAAAATTTTGCTTTGGAATTTCAACTTTCAACTTGTTTCTAGCACTTCATTTCTAGTAACTCTTAGAAAATGACTTTTCCCCCTTGAAGGGAATGAAGAGAGAGCTAGTACTATGCTATCACCATAGACATGTACTACATGGGAAGACATCAAGGGAAAGACCAGGGTAAGTCCCTATTTTGATAACATTTTTTCTGAATTATGGTCTCCACGAGGGATTTTTACCCATTCTGACAATAATAAAAATTGAGTAACCAGATAATTATTTTAAATATGTAGAAAATAAATAATGTCTCAAAAATGTCACAGAATCCACATACAGTTACTGAAAAATGGGCCCACACATTCCAATAAATGGAAGCCATACCATAAGATCAGCACTTCTCTCTCTCTCTTTCTCTCTCTCTCTCTCTTTCTCTCTCTCTCAGGTATTTATTTATTTGAAAGGCAGAGCTACAGGGGGCGGATGGGGGGAGATCTTCTACTTACTATTCAAATGACTCCAACACCCAGATCTGGGCTAGGTTGAAGCCAGGAGCTAGGAAGTCCATCCAGATCTCCCATGTGGGTAGCTGGGGCCCAAGTACTGAAGTCCTCATCTGTTGCCTTCCAGGATGCATCAGTAGGGAGCTAAGTTGGAAGTGGAGCAGCTGGGACTCAAATGCGTGCTATATGGGATGCTGGTATAGCAGGCAGAGGCTTAATCCACTGTGCCACAATGCCAACCCTAGTTGCTTATTTCTAAAATGTTATCAATAAATTGTGTAGGGATGATGTTCCCTATATGAGTGACTTCTAAATATTTTACCATGATGTGTAATAAAGAAGTATATTTTGCATCATGACAAATGTTCCATGAAATTGTACTAGGAAACATGATTTTTAACATTCTATTCTGTTGTAGTTTATTTTAAAATGTTGGTCTAGAATGGGCATTTGACCTATCAGTTAACATGTTGGTTAAGATGCCAGTGTCCCATATCAGAGTGCCTGTATATTGAGTCTTGGCTTTTCCCCTGATGCCAGCTTTCTGCTAATGTGGACCCTGGGAGCCATGTGATGGTTCAAGTGGTTGAGTCCCTCCACATGCATGGGAGACCTGGCCAGGGCTCCTAGGTCCTCGGCATGGTCTAGCTGCAGCCACTGAAGTCATCTAGGGAGTGAACCAGCAGATGGGCAATCTCTCTCTCTCTCACTTGCTCACTCGCTCACTCACTTGCTCTCTCTCAAATAAAAACATTAATCTATAAATTCTTCTAGAAAATAAAAAAAATATTGATCCGAACCCACTAAGTTGATTTTGCCACCCAATGACTGATTTCACTGACCTGCCCTTGGGTTAAATGATGCTGTGATAAACCATGATTCTTCCAGTCTAGGTTCCCCGCAGTGCTCCAGAGTCCAGATGGTCTGGACCAAGTCCTTCTCTCCTTATCTAGGCTTCTGTGCAGAGGTTCTGTACAACAGTCAGTCCATACCCTCTTCATTCTTTAATTCATTCATTTTTCTATTCCTAGTATCATTTATTCAAGGAAATATTTATTGAGTACCCAATATGTTACATACTCAGGTCTTACATCTCAGGCTACAGGTGTAAACCCAGATGGTTACAATGTCAAACACTGAGAATGAAGCTGGGAGTGCATAGGGAATGATGGAGTCACAGAGGGGTGACATCTGGTGGCGGTGAGCTTGAGCGGCTAGGCAGGATGATCCAGGTGGGATCTCCATCCAGACAACCTCTTGTAGGTACCTGAGCCCTTTCAAAATGAGTCTTGCAGTAGAAAGCGGGTCCAGAGGCCTGGGTGGGGTGAGGGGTGGGCATGGGCAGATGAAATCTTTGAATAGTGAAGGTGGGGTAAGCAGGGTGGGATGAGGCTGTGGGATTGCTGCCCAGAGGGATTAGTTAGACTCTCATCCAAGTGTTGTTTTACTCCCAAGCACAGAGTTGAGATTGCCTAAGTTTGTTATTTCCATATTGACAGAGAATCTCATCTTTCATTGTGATGCTCCATTAGAATTAATTATTGCAAGCAGCAAAATCTTACTGCTAAGCCCCCAATAAAGGACACCCAAGATCACTTCTGATGAAGAGCCTCTTCTCCTTCTGAAAGCTCAAAATGGCACCATCACAGAATGTTAGAGCTGGGCAGAACCTGGGAAGTGGGCATCCAGTTGCTTCTGTCCACACTGAGGACATTTGAAGCTGGTGATCACCCCAATTCAACACAGTTGGCCAGCAGGTCAGCCTGACCGTGACACAGCCCATAATTACAGGCTGTGGACCTTGTGCAGTGGGAGGCAGGGCTAGGAGCATAGCATAGCTTGCCCAAGAGCCTCCCCTCTCTCATTGCCTTTCGCATCTTCCTGTAGAGAGAGGCTCTCTGCAGAAGCTGTCACTCTTGGTAGATGATGACTTGTTGTTTGGGGGCTCTAGCTGAGTGCATAGACAGGTCACTGTGTCTTTTATGGAATCTCCCTTGTTCAAGCAGCAAACATTCAGGTTGGTAGGGGCTTCTGAGAATCACTGCTTTGGTCTTTTGGGCTCTCTTCAGCTCTGCAGCCCCTACCCTCAGCTCTGCAGCCCCTACCTCCCAGACTGCTTAGGTCAAATCTATCTAATGTATCTGGACTCCGCCTCATTTCTCTTCTGGGTGGCCTAAAATGAAGTCATTAGAACTTTACTGTGTAGAAAATTGTTAAATTATAATGTAGAAAATTATTATTGAAGAAATTTTTAAAATTACTGTGAAATTGTTAAAAATGGAAATTCTAGGATTCACCCTGAGACATTCCATTTATCAAGTCTTTTAAAAGGTTTTTTAAAAATTATTTACTTTCATTTTATTTGAAAGACAGAGAGACAGAGACATATGGAGAGAGATCTTCCATCCACTACTTCACTCCCCTAAATGCCTGTAACAGCTAGGGCTGGCCAGGCTGAAGCCAGGAGTGTAGAACTCCATCGGATTTTCTATGTGGGTAGCAAGGACCCATGTCCTTGAGGCATCACCTGCCACTTCCCAGGGTGTGCATTAGCAGTAAGCATGATGGGAAGCAGTGGGGCCGGGCCTTGAGTGATGTGGGATGTGGGCGTCCCAAGCAGCGACTTCACCGTTGTGCCAAACATCTGTCCCCCAAACCTGCACTTTCAATGTTGTTTTGAGGAATGCTGATTCAGGTGTGTATTGAGGGAATTTTTTAAAAAATATAGGAATAAGAAAATGTAGTAAGGTAGAGACCTGGACTGCTCGGGAGCTTCTCTGCTCCTGACCAAAACTTAGGTTACGGAGCAAAAAAGGTTACTTTCAACTAGAACAGGCGGGTTAGAATAGCTTCCTTTCATCAAACTTCCACTAAGTCTACACATTTTCACCTGTTAATGAGCAGGATCTGAATGTGAACTACACAAGAAAGGACAATATGAAAGTCATGAAATTTGTAATTAGTATTTGGAACAAAGTGGCAATTTCTCCAGTGGCCACAAGGTGGCGACCTTCTGCATCAATTTGATTTATTTTCACTAAGTCATTATTTTTAATAGTGTACATTAATTTTAAAAGGATGCAAGAAGAAATAGATTAACAGGAGAGCTTTCAAACACATTTCAATCAAATACTTACTTGTTGTAGATGGAAGAGTTTAGTGAGATTTTCACATTAGACCCCAGAAAAAAGATAAAAATCTGTCTGAGAAAAGGTCACAGACCTTCCAAAATGAAAAATGTCACTCAAGGAAAGTATCTCAAAAGCATTCTAAAGAGTTGACTTTTTGGAGAACTGGCAGGTGCACTTTGGTCATTAAAAAATAAAAAAGGCAACATCTGGTAAAAAGTCCTTTTCACTGGTCTGTAGTCAGGATCAGAAAATGAAAGAAAATGAGGGTGGAGGAAGCTAAGGATAGACAGAATACCAGGGCCACTGTGGACCAAAACCAACAGCAGCGCTGTGGCTGGGCTGCTGTGGGACCAAGCCTCTCCTCCTAGCTATGTCACGTGCTTTGCAGACATCACCCTAACTGCCCCGAGCAGTGAGGCCAGCAGCAAGCCAGGAGGGCAGCGGTGGGTGAAGGAGCAAAGTGGGCTGAGAGCAGAGTGGGGCCAGGCCTTGAGGATTCACCACAGCACAGCTTCAAGCCAAGCAGCACAGCTCCCACACCTCCGTGCTGAGCTGCTTGCCTTGGCAAGGTCCCTGTGGGCCTGTACCTCCAGGGTAGAGCAGCCAGTGGTTAGGGTTCATGGTGAGGCCAAGGGCATCATTCCACAGGGAGAGGCTGCAAGAGGCAGCAAAGGCCTGAGACCAGCAGAGAGTGCAGGGGACAGCGCTGCTGGTCACTTTCTACACTTACTCCCTGGCAGAAGCCTCACACTCAATATATCTGACTGGTTTGAACATGGGAACAATGCGTGTGGGCAAGAAGGCAATGTGCAAGCATAGAACCACAGCCTCACTTCCTGAGGGCACATGGGAAGTGGGCCTCTCTTCCTACCCTCTCATTTCAGCTTCCTTGGAAGAACCACCCCTGGGAGGCAGGAAGACAGCGTTGAAGGAGGCAGAAGGGCTGCAGGACAGGGAGGGTGGTGGAAGGCATTACAGGCTGCCCTGCTGAGGCAACCCCTCCTCCACGCACCCTTGTTTCTCTCATCATGTTTTGTCAGGACAGGACAGGTGCACTGGGGGAAAGCTCTTGTCAAGGAGACTGACAGGAGACCCGAGGGACCCTGCTTCACGGCAGAGTGTAGCAGAGATTCCCGAGATGTTTTTCTGCCTGCCTCTTTTCTCTTTCTCACAGAACAGTATTTGGAGATGTCAATCCTTGGGTTCTTAGCATGGGTACTTCCAGCTCTCATGGGAAAAGGGCCAGGGCCAAGGCCTCCAGGTCCTAGTGGTTTGGAGGGCAGGCATCTTGTGGCTGTTCTCAGTTCAGTCCAGCTCACTGCAGGCAAAACCAGATGAGGGCTCAGGCAGAGAGCAGGGCTGATGCTCCCTCTGCAAGAACAAGGGTCTGTCTAGGTCCAGGTCCCACCAGAACCTTTTCTGTGGAGCTGATATGGCTGAGGAGAGGGGACGCTTCATAGGAGGTCCCCTGGGCAAGACCTTTGCCCCACTGCATTGTTGGTGGTTGCCGGGTTAGAAGCAGCCCCACGCTGGACAGAGACAGAGTTCAGCCCTTGCCAACTGTTAGGAGAAGGCTGGACCACCTTCAATGTAAAATACAGCTGCTCATGGAAAAGCAAGCAGTGCAGTCAATGACCCTCTAAATTAAAACCATAATCCCACACTGAGTGTAATAAATGCCTTATCTTTGGGGTTTGTGTCTCACTGATTGTGCTCAATTGACTTACACTCACTTGGTCAAGTCTTAGAGCTGGGAATGAAGAAAGGCACACATCAGAAGCAACCCTCTCTATATAAAATGATGATGCTAATTAGCCAGTATTGATTACATTCTTACCAGGATTTCTGTACCATAAAAACTGCACACAACTGTCTCACTAAATAGAGGCAACTTTCTGATGTGTTTTTTTAGCCTTGTGTGGTGAACCTCATAGGTTTTCTTTTTTTTTTTAGGTTTTCTATTTAAATTTTGATTTATTTATTTGATAGGTAGTGTGATACACATACACACACAGAGGGAGAGGGAAAGATGAGAGAGAGTGAGAGAGAGATCTGCAATCCCTTGGTTTATTCACCAAACTCCCAGAAGAGCTGGGGCTGTACCAGGTCAAAACCAGGAGCCAGGAATTCCATTAGATCTCCCACATGGGTGGCAGGTACCAATCACCTGCTGTCTCCCAGGCTGCAGGTTAGCAGGAAGCTGGAAAGCAAAGTGGAAGTGGGACTCAAACCCAGGCATTCTGAGATGGGATGTTGGAGTCCTAAGTGCCGAGGTTTAACTGCTGTGCTGAATGCCTGCCCCGTGAACTTCATGTTTGAGAATGAAATTTCTAACCCACAAGGTAGGGGGGGCTTGCGCTCAGAGTGATTGCAGAATGAGGGTGGGCATGGATGGAGGCATCCATTCTCTCTCATGGGGTCTCCCCATGGCAGTCAGTATCATCAGGAAGTCAGCCCAAGCAGAGGAGAGCAATGCAGACTGGCAGGCTCATCCTGCAGTTGGGATTGTGCACCAAACCTCATCAACCCAGAACTCTGTGTGGCCACTCTCCCTGTTCACACTTCTCTTGTTCCATGCAACACACTGATTTGCAAGAGAGTCGATCAGAAGCTTTGAGACACCACTGTGTGTCTGAAAGGTTCAACTTTAGAATGCAAGCAACAAAGACAATTTACCTCCAAAAGTTTAGGTACATTAACCTAAATAGACTAAACTAATAATCAACTAACTGTGCTTTCTCAGATCAAAGCAGCAGTTCTCAACGGAATTTCTTGTAATTAGATTTTTAAAAACTAATGATTTCTTTAAGAAATGGTGTTTCCTTTGAAGCAGATGTTGTGTTGAGTAGTAGTCAAATTTCCGGAATCTTTGACATTTTAACATCACTGTAGATAATTAGCTGCAGCACTTTAATTTCCAAATACTGAGACATTGAGTTTCTTCTGGCTGCCATGTAGATATTAGTCTCATACCGATATGTTGAATGCCTTGATGAGGCCGCAGAACTTCAGCACATAGTGCACTCACTCCTCATTATATAGGGCCTATATAAGTTATTGTCCAAGCTGGGATGCTTTGGGGAATAACAAAAGGCACTATTAATAGTTACTCCAGCAGACAGGTGCAAACTGGGACCTCTTTACCTATAATGCAAGGCTTCTTTCCCTCCAAGTTCTTTCCCAGAAGGGAGAGAGACTTAGATACAAAACCAGATACATGCATACATCTAGATGTTCTCCAAGTTCTCAGGAAGCTTCTCATATTCTGGGTCATTCCAAATTCCACTTTCTTTAGGGAATATTTATACCCTGAAATGCTCCCATCACTTTAAATTCTACCACTGGAAGCAGGCCTGGGACAGGTGAGAGAGGCAGCGAGGGGACAGCTCCAGGACTGCTGTGGGCGTGTGGCTGCCCCAGCTCTTTTCTAGCGAGGAGCCGTAGAGGTGGGCAGTGAGGGTTTGGGAAGTTATGGCTTTGGTTTTCTTCACTCTTCAACTTACTATATATGTCTCTTTGGTTGGTGACCCTTAAAAAGAACTGGCCAACCCGTTCTGTGGACTTCGTTGTAGAACTCACTCAAACCACAGTATTCCATGAGAAGTTTGGGAGATTAAGTGAGAAAGTAGATTCCACACCTGCCACAATTCGGGTAACTCCAATTTCTACATGGTGGTTTTCTTTCAAACTGGAATCCCATGATTGAGTAAAACTGTAGCTTTCTTCTTCTGAAAAGCATTTTCCTTTTGTTTTAAGCAAAGATAGTTGGAGTCCAACAGTACTCTTGCTTGTAACAACAATCTCCAAGAAGCTTCCTTCAAGGGTCTCCTCCCCTTTTTGTGTGCATCATTGGGACCAATATCTTCCTACAGCAATGTTGCCTTCAATTCTGGTCACCGCCATCTGAGAGAGATGTTGGAAGCCAGAACGTTCACAGGTGACACATGCCACTGTGGTCCACGTTCTCTAAACCACCCTCAAAGAAGAACAAGCCAAAGAGGGGAGAGTCTATTTTCTGGAGAAAATTTAAAAACTGAGAGGCAGCAGCTGCCCATAATGTAGAACTGGGATCAGAGATCGCTGGTTTGGGCTTAGTGGAAACAGGAGCTTCATACAATTTAGAGCTAGTCAATATCGCAGTGTGCTGGGATGAAGTCACCAGCATCCTGTCACCTGCAATGTTCATGGAGAAGCTGGGTGCACAGCTTACAGTGCAGCCATATGGAGGACTCCTCCAAGGGCTAACCTGTGGTGCAACGCCCTGTGTTTGAACTGGTGACACAGATAAGTGCATGCCAAAGCTGCTACCTTCAGGGAGCTGGCTGTCTTCCAGAGGACTGGAAGTCTAAGAAAGAATACTTGGATTTTCCTTAAAATTTGAATGCTTTGGCTGAGCAAAACATTGATTTTCTAAGAAAAGAGGTAAACAATGTAAGCCACAACCTAAGGAGATTCATGACACAGAAAGAGGGGAGGAGAGGAAGGTCTGGAGGTGGGACATGGGGAGGTGCCGCAGCACAACTGGGCTTGACATGGGTGGTGACAGAGATTCAAGAGCTGCTCGTGGAGCTATAAGGAATGCTGGGAGCAGAGGGTTGTGCTGCAACAGTGGGCATGCTCAGGACAGAATAGTAAGAGTGAGTATGCTCAGAATAGCTTTGGGGGAAAGGGCTCATAGAAAAGATTAACCATCACTGGAAAGCCTTGGGTTGGAGGATTTTGGAGTAAACCCTCTACTGGCTTTTGTGTTGCTAAAAGTGCCCTTCATTCTCTACAGGCTCTGTGGGTTTCTTTGTGCAGGGCCTCAGAGAAGCCAAATGTTAGGGTAGGAAATAAATAACATGGTATTCTCCTGACCTCCTTCATCGCTGCAGGCTCTGGCCCTAACATGCTGTTAAGGGAAATAGTGCATTCTTTTTGGTATTTTCTGGTATCAGCCAGCCCCCATCCCTTAACCTTCAAAGCCTGCTGTATAATTATCCCCAGGAGACCAGAGGTCACTCAGAATAGCAAGTGGAGGCAACACCCAGCTATTAGAACTCAAATTCCAGAGTTCTCCTTAAATCTGGCCTGAAGCACTTTGCAGAAGGGAGGAGTACCCACAAGACAGGGCGTTTGGGGGTTGTATTTGTTGCCTCAGATGAGAGTGTCTGGTTTCTGAGGTTGGCCTGGGTAAGCTGTGTCTGTATAGTCAGGGGCCCAGGTCTCTCCAGAAGGCTCTTGCAGCAAGTGGCTGGTGGTGCCCACGCACCTGTTCTCCCTCTTCCTGCTTTTGAATGACCTCCTGGGTGAGGCTCAGGGCTGCTCCTCTGAGCCCAGATGAATGGATGATTCAGAAAGGAAGTGCTGACCGTGGCTTCTCCGGAACAGCTCCTCCAGAGGGCCAGACAGCATCCACACAGCTGCACAGCTCCACTTTCCAGGAGAGGGGCAGGGGCACCTAGAGCAGCAGGGGAGTGGGTGCTCTAGTCCTTGATTTCCATGCAGGGCACTTCCTTGGGCAAGATGGCGTCACCCAACTTGTTCTGTACTCAATCTGCCTGCAGACCATTGCCCTGCATGCTATAATTTGAAGGGACCCAGAAGCCCTCCCTTCCAGGTAGTTTCCACATTAGTCCGCAGTAAGATTTAAAATGCTACCATTTGGATGGATTCACTGGAGTTTTGCAAAAATGTCACCCTGAGGTTCTCTTTAAAAATGCAATTTCGCCAAGATGCAATTAATTTCTCTATCGCTCATTTCAAACTGTTCAGATAAGTGCATTGCCCTGAAAGCATCAGCAGTCAGAGGAGGCAGCCAAAGATAACCGCATTTTCTTTTCACTTGAGAGCAGGGAGTACTCAGGCCCACTTTTACTTCATTCAGGATTCGCCCTGGGCCAGCGCAGACCCAGCATGTGCCCTCTCCTGGCTTTGGTGATCCAGGGCCCAGGATAAGTGCCACACTTTGATATGGGTGCTTTATAAGCCCAGCTTTACGTTCAGTCTCTCCAAGTGGGAAGCATAAGCACCTAGGAATTTGACCATGATCATTAATTCTCCTGTCTTCCAACCTTGAGCCGCTCTGCTGGTGTTGCTGCAAGCATTTTGACTGTCAAGGTCTTCGTCGTTGAAGCTGACTGGGAATTCTCAAGTCTATTCTCTGTGTGGAGGATGTTTCATTGGGCAGACACCACACAGAGCAGGGCCAGGAAAGGACACCATTCCTATTCCAGTGTAGATGCAAATGTCCAGGCTTCATCAGTCTCACAGCATAGCAAAGGCTTCTGCTCAGATGCTTTTCCTAGAGAAGGGAACTGTCCAGCAGGTGTCAGTAAGTTCTAAGACGTGTGCACAGTCTTGCTTTGTAATAGACTGTGTGCTCTTTTTCAAGTCAGCTTAGCATTCAAGGATCTCAGAGGGGCTATGATGGACGAGGTGTCTTGGATGGAGGAGATCCCAAAGAGGAGAGAAGGAGGGAGAAATAAAAGCCCAATTCCTTCCAGAGAAGGACCGAAATTTCCCATGTGGCAGAGACTTCCGGGAAATCTATCCTCTATATCTAGGCTAAAAATGCATGGTGATGTTCAAAGAAGATAGTAGTTCATTATATCTCTGCCTCTGCCACAGGGCATCATCCAGATGTGGCCTTATCTATGTAGCAGCTTATCTAAAGCATCCATAGCATTCTTCTTCCACTTTTCATTCTGGAAAGTGCAGGCTCTATCAGTCCAGCCTGGGCAACTGAATTCTATACTAAGGTGGCCTCACACCAAAAGTTGTGCAAATCAGAAGCCCCAGAGACACTGTCATGTGAATTGGGGCCCCATTTCCTGCCTGGCATCAATGGGGTTATGGAAGAGATGAGGCAGAGGTGTGAGGAAGAGCTCTTCTCCTTGCTATAACCTCTTTGTTTTACCAGAGTTTATTAATAGACAACTTGTTTCAGGTGCAGTGGTACAAATTACACAGGATATGTAGAGATATAGGGAGATGGGGGCATGCATTTAAGGGCATCAGGACCTAAAAGTGGGCTCTGGGACTCACAGTCATTGATCAGCAAACTGTCCCATCTCTATTGTGCTGGTTCCAGTTGGAGGAAGTTAACTCCATCTTACAGGGTATTGACAGGTTATCAGTAGCGTGCCACATTGTAGTACCACAAGCATGGGGGTGTGGTCTAGATTGGCCAATCAGAGGCTACCCAGCATTGCTATGGAATGTTATAGGTTTCCTACAGCCAAGAGGGTGCAGTGGATCCTCAGACTGATCTGCTGAACTGTGAAATGTGGTAGAATGAGAAGGCCATGCCAAGATGGCCACTGGCAAGTGAACGTCAATTATTCAGGAGTGGCTTTGGAACCCACCTGTCAAAGGAGCCTGCCTGGCAACAGGCAGTGATTGGTTAGGGCATAAACCGCCCCTTAGCCAGATTGGCTGCCTCAGTATATAAGCTGCTGTGCCAACTGAAATAAACAAGTCTGCGAGCTGCTCACCTCTAGCCTGCTTTCACCCAACTCCCGGTGTCTGTGTGGTGACTCAGCGCCTCTTGCCCCCATGGCGCTCCTCTTCTCAGAACAAATCCATAGCAACATCGAAACACTTTGGAATAACAAGCATGTAATTCTTTAAGGAACGTATTGACTGGTCCAGAGATGTTTTTACTTCATGTTGGCAGCAGTTGTTCAAATGTGGTGTTGCAACTGATTTCCTCTGACAAATAGCCATTATCCTTCCCACCTCCTTGAAAAGGGGATGTCTAGGAAGTTTATTTTCACCTCGAGCCTATACTACCATGTTCTCAGATACAGAAACTGTGTCAAATAGTTGGCCAAAAGTTACTACACACTTGACATGGCTGTTGCTGTTCCAACATGGGCTGTAGAAGGGGCTTGAATCCAATCCTTAAATGAAACCAGGCTTACAGACGTGGGAAGTAGAAGTGGTCATTTAAAAATAAGACACAGCTTCATTACTTTAGCCTATTAAAGTAGTCACATCATCATCAGAAAAGGGCTATCAAAAGTACTTACTGAGTTTCTTAAGCTACTTTGCAAAACTTATAATGTCATAATTCTGTTATTAAATGACATTTTCTGCTTTGTCATTTTCCTTTCAAGGGATGAACTTAGTCTTTCTACTGGAACGTGAAGAACAAGGATAGGAAATACTCAGCTCAAGCACCACCACTGGACCCCTACGTGCTGGGTAGAAACATCTTTAATGGGTCCCATCACAAAACCCCACTGAGACCAGGTGTGGTATTGAAATTGACCTCCATACAGAGCTCTTAACAATTGCATTCATCACCAGTCTACAGTGCTGGTCCATTGTGTGCCAAGCAAGGTGAAAGCTATTCCAGTAAAAACTACAGTCTGTGGTGCCATTTTACATAAAAGACCCTGAGCAGAAATTTTGCTAACGCTTATCTCTTTGTGAGCTGGAGAAAGTAAGGTTGAAGGAAACACATAGCTTCAAAATCAATCAACTATGGATTGTGACACTGATGCTGTGAATATAAATGTTTATGGAAAGGCAAATGAAGATAAGACCAGTAACTTTAAAGTTCTCAACACGTCAGTTTCCTGTCCCCATGGGCAGAAGATAAATATTCATTGAATGAATCAAGGAATGGTGAACAGTTGAAGAGCATGCAGTCAAAATTTCACATTTCCAAATGTGTTCTGCTTCACACTGACAGGTATCAGACAGGCAAGAAGACCTCAAGGTCTTATGTACGTTCTTTAAAAGAAAGTGATGCATCTCCAAGAAAACACTGACTAGATCCAAAGTCTACACAGGCTGGGAAACTTTCCTATTTACAAGCTCATTGATTTCATTCATTCTTATTCCAGAGGGCCAACCAGGCTTTACCTTGACCCAAAGACTGAAATGTAACAATCCTTATAAGGGGGACATATTTGTTTAGGACTATTGGGAGGAACTATCACAAAATGAGTTGCTTAACAAAAAACATTTAATACTCTTGTTGTACTGATGGCTGGAAGTCCAAAAATCAAAATATCAACAGGATTGGCTCCTTCCAAGGGTCCTGAGGGAGAATCTGGGCCATGCCTCTCTCCTACTTTCTGGGGATGGTCAGCAATCCCCAGCATTCTTTGGCTTGCGGATGCATCACTTCAATCTCACCATCCATTTTCACATGATGTTCTCTGTGTATATCTGTCTTCACATGCCCATCTTTTTATAATGACAACATTATATTGAGTTATGGGCCATTCTACTCTAGCATGACCTCTTCTTCATTACATCTGCAATGATTCTACTTCTGTATCAACGTCACATTCTGAGGTGCTGAGAGTTAGGGCTTTGATGTATTTTGATGGATAGAATTGAACTCATATAGGGTATGAGAAAATATTTGACCTTATCAAATGATGAACATTGCCAAAGCATGTAAAGCTTCTTCTTGGATAGTTTTGGTTTATGGGGTAGGCTCATGAGATTTTGACAGAAGCTAAAGCATCCAAGAAAGGATCCACAAGGGCTAGAAATATTTCTGTTTTGTCATTTTTTCAATTGAGCCCTGATCAGAATATCAGTAGTCACCTAGAAGGCAAAGGCTCCAAATCCTATCACCAACTTCCAGAACCAACTTATTTTTGATTGCCCTCATTTGAAGATGTCAGGAACACAGAATTTAGCATTCATATCAATAACTCAAACTTTGGGAATTTTGTTCAGGTGGCTTCTCTCCCCTGGGTTCTCAACCTACCAGATTTTCAACACGGCTTCAATATATATGGAAACAGAAAAAAATTCCATAGAGGTTTAAATGACGTGAAGTTTGGAGTGTTGTGTCTTTAGAATAAGCAGTACCAAAACAGTGGGCTTCAAAGATCCAGATCAATCACTCTATTTTGATTGCATCAATAATGAGTCTAACCAAATGAAAATACTTTGCAGCATGCGTTCGCTAGTGTTTTTGTAATTTTTCACTGGGCAGATGCTGGAATGATATATATTTTGTATTATGCAGCAACAGTAGACAGACAGCTAATATTTTTTTCCAGTTGAGTTATTCATATCTCAGCACTGCTGTGGAAAGAAGTCATTTCATCCTTTTACTGCAGAGAAAGGAAAAAGTTTATGCTACTCTTCACCCTTGAGCTGGAACCGCCTGTGGCTAATGCCCATTTGCAAAACCACATTGGGAGAGAATTTTTTCTTTCTCTGCTTTCTGACCTCCCAAAGACATCACTGTCAAGTGTGGACATTGAAAACTTTATTGAAGGTTAGTATAAAAATGTCAGGGAAGAAGAGAGGGCTACCTACGTCCAACACTGGTACCAGATTTACTTTCATCCCTGTGGACCAGGTCACCAAGACAACAGTTATGCATAGGCCATAGCACAGGTTCCACTGGGGCATCTGTAATTTTCCCCAGGGAAGAAATCCTTTTCCCTTTGAGAGCCTCAGGGATCTGTACATTACACTGAGGGAGATCTAATGCATTTTGGCTGGTTACCCTGAGATACACTCTGTTCCCAATTAAATCAATTATCTGGGTAATCTTCATAATTAACAGCAGAAGGCTTGAATTGTCAGGATTGGTTGTAGCAGAAATATTTGGGTGTGTGGTTTAAGCCACAGTTTCTCTATGAGTCTCAGAGGTTGGTGCAGACAAGGGGCCTGCGTGTAGGCTGGGTTCAGCAATCTCAGCTAGTAATGGCTCTAAGCAGCAGAATCATGGGTGGTGCAAAGAGCTTTTGACTAGAAGCTAGTAGAGTGTTTATGGCACTGCAAGCCACATCACATTGTGCAGGTTTCTGTGCCTCAAAATGACTTCTCCATATATCTCTAAAATGAAGCAAGAAAGCCAGATGGCTTTGATATTCATGAAGCAAATGCTGAATATCAGGTGCTCTAGTGAGTTGTATAACATTTAATTGTCATCAGCAAACATTTAAGAGAAACAAAGCTCTCACAGGCTAACTACCTTCCCGCCGGTGCCATAGCTGGTGATAGTGATTTTCAAAGCCCAGAGGGACTCTTAGCTCCCTCTCAACTGCAAATTCAATGGGTGCTTCTGAGAGTTATGTGGGAGATTCAGCGTCCCAGGAAAGGTGTAAGTCAGTACAGGTTCTTGCAATTCAAGTTCCATGGACCCAAAGAATAGACATCACCTGCTACCTTTTTGGACTTGCAGAATCTCAGCTCCCACTCCAATTCCATTGATCAGAATCTGCAGTTAACCAGATATCAATCTGATTCATGTACCTATTTGTTTGAAAGACACTGATCTAAGGTCAACCCAATGCCAGCTGAACTGGAACAACTGCAAGGTTTCTGTTTCCCTTGTCTCTGGTGAGCTCTTAGGGGCCTAGACTAAGGTGCCAAGGTAGGGTCCTGGGTATTTTTTCTGGAAGTTAGTCTTAAGCCATTTGCCAGTGTGAAAAGTCATCTTTTTATTCTTTCCCAAGACATATGCTCTCAGATCTCTGCTCTGTGTCCAAAAGAAAAGCCATCTGTAACCAGAAGCAAAGCAAGAGTTAAAAAATGATCTTTGTGAGTTGACCGCAGGGGGGAGGCTATTATGAACGGATTAATGTATATGCAGGATGAAATTCTCCAATGTGCTTTTGCAGGCAGAAGCAATTGCTGTTCTAACTCTCCCACTGGCGTCCCTCCTTTATTTAACAATGACTCCACACAAAAGCTTTCCATGGAAAGATAATTGGATTTCGAACTCTATTTGTTCAAAACTCACTTAACATTATAATGGCCCTAGTTATATTGTTTGTATCAACTCATCAGTAGTGAAGTATCAATTCCTGGATAAATATCTCAGTTTTCATACATACATCTAGCATTATCAAAGCAGGAAGTGAAAAAGAAGCCAGAAATAGAAATCCATTAAATAAAACAGATACAACATATGCCTTGCTGCACTAGGCTTAAACCTGTTGGATTAAATTTGGGTTTTCAGCATCTGAGTGTCTTTTTAATTTTATCTCTGTTTGTATTTACCAAGTCTCTAACCACTGTTGTGCTTTTGGCAAATGGATCACTGAAGTAGAAGAATATAGCCTTCATGGCTGAAGGGCCAATTTAGCTAAATCTAAAATGAATTCGACATGTACTTTAACAATGATTATCCTTCTCTTCCTCCAAATGGAAGTGGAAACGCTGCCTCCTGAATATGCTAGGGTTCCCTTTGATATTTCTGGTATCCAAAACATTGGTTACATCATACTTTGCTGTTTTTATCTATAAGGACATCTAGTAGAGACAGTATGCTTGGTCCTGAGCTAGAGGTCAGAAGTCTGGGTTGGAATATGATTATTACTAGCCTTGTGGCCAAGGATTAGTCACTAAGTCACCTAGAGACACAGTTTTCTTATTTACAAAATAAGAACACCTGCATTGCATGTGTAATTGGAGTTAAAATTTGCTAACTTCATAGAGCTTTTCAAATCGCCTCCCAGGATCTCAATATTCTTACCTGCAAAATGGTGCTAACATTTACTCAGTCTAACAGGGTGGCTGTGAGTATTAAATGAAATAATTTATGTGAAATGATGAAGTGCCATGGATGGTTGTCGTTATCCAAGGATCACAAAGGTTAAAAATTAAGAGAAATCATCTTAAAAAAGCAAAATCTCACAGTAAATGTTATTTTTACTCAATTCTTATGTTAATGTGATATTAATATAAAGAGAAGCGATTGAATGTAGTTCATAGATAAAATTCCAGAGGCCAGTGCTGTGGCATAGGGATTAAGGCCGCCGCATGCAATGCTGGCATCCCATATGGGCTCTGGTTCGAGTCCCGGCTGCTCCACTTCCAATCCAGCTCTCTGCTATGGCCTGGGAAAGCAATAGAAGATGGCCCAGGTCTTTGGGCCCTTGCACCCAGTTGGGAGACCAAGAAGAAGCTCTAGACTCCTGGCTTCAGATCAGCACAGTTCCAACCATTGCAGCCAGTTGGAAAGTGAACCAGTGCAGGGAAAACCTCTCTCTCTCTCTCTCTCTCTCTCTCTCTCTCCTTCTCTCGCTGTGTAACGCTGTATTTCAAATAAATAAATAAATCTTTTTTAAAAATTCCAAGAATATAATAATACCTTCCTCCTTCCTCCCTCCCTCTACCTTCCTTCTGTCCTTTTTAAATTTTAATATACCATATTTTCATTTATATTATAGTCAAAGACTTAATGTTCAAATAAATAAAGAATGCAACAAATAAAATTTAAGATGACCATAGTTCAGCAGGAATATAAACAAGAGCTATAAATAATAAGCAAATAAAAAACATTGTTTGAATTTTGTTGTTAAAAAATGAAAAGAATACAAAATGCCTGTCTTACATTTACTAGAATATTATAAATGCAATCACCATTTGCTAATATTTAAAATCAGAAAATGGAGCAAGTGTTTTTTGGCTTAACTTTGCTGACTAAATTTTAATTTGACTTTTGTCACAGACATTGAAAAGGTCATATTTGGCCAAAATATTAAAGGACTTCACTCTGCTTCCCAAGGGCCTCATTTACTTCTCTGATATTCAAATTGCTCTCTTTTGAAGCTCAAATCATGTCCTCATCCAACTCGGGTGAAAGCCTGCATCTTTTGCAGGATATGCAATTGCACTTTGTTGCAATCAATTTGCATTTGATTTGCATTGTATTATTGATCTCATGGGAGTGTTCCACAAAGATCTTGATGCCATGTGTGAGACTAGACCCAAGCATATGTGAGAAATTATAACTAAATGGGAACTAATTATAAAAGTGGTCAGTTAATGAGAGGATCTTTTTCTATCTGGAGAATTTTTCTTACCCAACTCCCACCTTGGAAATAAATGCAAGGAGATACAATAAAGAGCACCTTCTGTAAAAACTCAATATGCTCCAATTCCCAAGAATTTGAACACCAAATTCTTAGAATCAGATGGTATTTCAAATGCCCTGGCATGCATGGGAGACACCATTTTAAGTTTTTTTTTTTTTTTTTTATGTTTCTCAAGGAAAACAGGAAGCCCATCTAATTCTTGACTTAATCCTAATTTTACAAGTCTGGATTTCTAGAAATCACATTTTCCTTACATCAGAGTTCATCCACACATCTCTGATGAGTTGGAAGGGGGGGTCAAGGGATGTTGCTTCCTTTTATTCTCTGCAAACAAGGGGCCTGGTCCAGGCACAGGTGGGCCAGGTACAGAAACAAGCTCCTCACTTGCAGGGAAAGAGTTAATTGCTCTCTGTGGAGCAGCCTTCCTGTCCTGGCTGCCCCGACTGCATTAGGCCTCTGCAATTCTTTCTTCTCAATCCTCTGCAGGCAGGAAGAGTTGACAATTAAAGACATAAGCAGGCCGGGAACTAACAACCCCTTCTTTTCCTGAGTGCCTCCCGTAACCCAGAACATCCCCTGTCTGGAAGGGGAAATGTCTGATGTTTGTCACAATCACAAAACCCGCCCTTCCCTCATCTTGAAACAACTCCACTTTCCTATCCTGTGGGATTAGCAGTGAATAAGGGCTGAGATCAAACAGGATTTCATGGTGTTTTGGTTAGGTTTCCTAAGAGGCAGCTGTGGGCAGACCAAGAACAGGGCTTTTAAGGGGGTGTGTCAATGATCTTGTCATGTAATCTCTGACCCAGTCGTTCGCAGTCTCTGCAGGAAAACCTTGCTGTGTCTGGGAGCTGGTGCTCAGAGGAATTGGGAAGACCCAGTAGGAAGGCATTTTGTGTTCTTCCTCTTCCCAAGAAGGGCAGTGGGCGAAGGAGAGAAGCAAAGAGAGAGAGGTAGGGGGGTGCTGTGCTGCCCTGAGAGGAAGGGAGGCACCCACCGTCCGTAGGGAGGAAGGCTCTGGAGGAAGTGAGGGATTTCCACCCAAAGTCCTCGCACTACAAAGCTGGCCCTGCCCAGCCTTTTCTGCCAGGGCTCAGCCTGTGAAGCTCCCACGCACGCATGCATGCTCTGCCCAGACAGGAGCCGAATATGGACAATCTTCAAGCCTCATCTCAGCACAGCTTCACACAGTACCAAATGCTTGTGGCTTCCCATTTACCAGCAGGAAGGAAACCCCCTTGGGAAAATCCCCTTTGAAGGAATAAGCTCTCATGTTCAAAATCTGTTCACAACTGCACGTTCCTCTCCCCTCCCTGGGGCAGCTGGTTTCTCTTCAAATAAATCACAGAGCTGTGGGGCATTCAATGAGAGATCTTAGGGGTCTCCTTTCAACACTGGACAAAGAGCCTGTCCTTGGGGAACCAGTCTGGGAATGCTTCCTGCAGGCTACAATCCTGTTTGCGAACGCTTTTGTGTCTGGAGGGTGGATTTAGGAACGTTGCATAGCCCTGGCCTTGCAAAAGGGCATCAGCAGGTGGCCAGGGTCCCATGACATCGCAAGTCAAGCCTGCCAGGTGGGCAGAGTCTGCAGGAAGGCATCCAGATACCTACTCCCTTTTGGTGGTTGGCACTTTGCCCTGCTAGGGGCTTCCAGAGCATTCATGGGAGGAGGTAGTGGAGGTGGGGGAGATGCCACATAGAAGCCCTGAAGAGTCTGAGACCATGTGGCTCAACACCTGTAAAAATGATGATTGCACAGAAAGCCCAGTATGAGAGATAGGATCTATGATATGCTCACTTAGAAGTCCTGATCTTTCTGGTAGAGAAATTTACTGTCCAGGTAGGGAGACAAGCTGAAGACCCAGGACGTTAGAAGCAGCAGCTCCCTGGAGGCAGGAGGCCGTAGACACTGTACATGTAGCCCCTCCAGAGCCTCACCCCTCAGCATGGATAGGGCTGCATCCATATACCAGCTGTGTAGCCGTGGGATAGGCATAGTTTTTGGTCTCCAGTGTGCACATCATGTGCCCACTTCACAAAGATGAAGATCACATGAGTTATGCCCATCACAGGCTTAGTTCAATAAATACTAGCTATGATATTATCTACTGTTCAAAGATGGAATATAATGAAGCTTCCGCGTAGTGTGGTATAATCTAGAGTCACTTACATTCCGATGAAACAGTTCAGTGAAAATAAGTTAGATTTGGAATGAGCTTGGAAAAATGATTTGGATTTGGATGAGCTGAGGAAGGGCCCAGATAGCATTTTGGGCCAGGCATACAATGTGGGAGCAGGACAGAATGGGGTTCCTGTTCAAGGCCATGACAGCCTGGCCAGAGTAGATGAGTGGTGAGTCTAGTTGGAAATTAGGTTCAACTAACTGGGCAGAACCTGAAAACTGCACTGAAGCAAATCCAGCTTGATGATGGGGAGGAGAGAGGAGCTCGATGTATAAACCTCTGAGCAGGAGAGGATGTGGTAAAGGCAGAGTTTCATTAAGACTACAGGGTCAGCGCAGATTGAGGGACAGATTAGAAAGATACTTACAGGGCAGGCATTGTGGTGCAGCACGTTAAGTTGCTGCTTGGGGCACCTGCATTCCATATGGCGGTGCTGGTTCCAGACCCTGTTCCTGTGCTTCCAATCCAGCTATCAGCTTGCTGCTAGCAGGCAGCAGATGATGGCTCAAGTACCTGGGCCACTGCCACCCAGATGGAGTTCCTGGCTTCTGGCTTTGGCCTGGGTCAGCCCTGGCGGTTGTGGGCATTTGGGGAGTGAACCCATGGATGGAAGATCTCTCTTTGGCGCTCTCTCTCTCTCTCTCTCTCTCTCTCTCTTCCTCTCAAATAAATAAACCAAAACAAACAAATCTTTTAAAAAAGACATTTACAGCAAATAAAATTGAGTGACAGATATGTGCACAATATATATGTTGCAGGATATGAACATCAAATGAACACATGTTCAGTCAGATATGTTGGCTATAAGGAATGGAAGGGCAGTTAAATAAAAAAGTAAAGATTTATACACAAGCATGGGAACTCTAGAAAATCTAACAAAGTAATGAAGAGATCTCAGGAGATGGTAACTGGAGAGTCTCCTTAAACCCAAATGACTCTAGGAAGATGCCTGTATGTTTCCCCACTGTTCAGATCCTGAACCACACTCTGAACTTCTGCATTGTGGTTCTCTCACTGCTGATCAACTCCCTCACCCTCCATAAATATATTTGTATGCTCCACAGTGTTGTGAGGATAATATTTTGTGAATCTTAAAGTAGTATTCTCTTTTCCTTCTCAAATCATATTCTCTTTTGCTTTCCAGCTCCGAAGCTAAGCCATGAAAACCCATGTCCTATGAACAAATAATGGGTTTGAAAACAGGCTTGGATGAGAGGGAGGGTTTTCTAAATGCGTTTTAGGATTTTAGGAACTAACTCAAATGAATCAGATCATAGGATTCCTCCTGGGCACGGAGCTGACACCCTATCTGCCTCTTATTGCTAAGGCACAAAGCTTAGCTGGTGCTGGTAGGAGGATGATGGTGTGCAAGTGAGAAGGAACACCCCCCTTCTCTAGTCTGAAGCACAAAAGAGAGGCAGAGATGGAAAGGATCAGATTCTCGTTCTCTTATCTCCCTCTACCACCTCAAGGACAAATTTCAAGGGCGGAAGGCAGCTTTAGGAACGTCCAGGAAATTGGGGGACTTATGTGACATGAGGTGTTTACTTCACGACTGGGACTTTACAAGGCAACCAGTTCCCATGTCACCCCCTACAGCTTTCAGTGACAACTTCATCAAAGTAAACCTAGTGGTGCTGTGTGGTGGGGCAGAGGAATTTCCTGACGTTTTTGGTTTTCTGGCTTACTTCTGGCGCTCTGATGATGTGGATTCAACACAGAGGAAACACGGTTCGTGAAGGTGTCTTTCCTATCAAGGGTGTTTTGATGCTGTGGCAGGTGAGTGGGAATCACAGCCCTCTAGGAGGGGACATTAGTATTGCTGAAATGGAGTGAGGCCACATGAGCCAAAGAGGGCCACCAGCCACTGTCCAAACTGCAAGGAGCCACATCAACTGACAGCAGCCACCCATTGCAGTTGTGAGTGCTGGCAGGGCCAGCCTTTACCAGGAGTTCAAGGTCAAGCCTGTGGAGACTACAGAGGACAAAGGATACTGCATGGCTTCTAGGTCTCCCTTCCCTCAAAGCCACAATTCACACTGGACTTGCTCCGTAGTCCTATATGCCATGTTAAAATACAGAAGGGAAAGAAATGAAATTCTAAAATGAACAGGGTATGTAATACCTAACAGAATGTCAAAAATATTGCTGCAAAGTAAGATTTGGGCTAAGGCATTTTGCTTTATTTTGTTCCTTTTGCTACCTAGGCAGGTGTGGGCCCATGAAAAAGATCAAAGCAATTATAAATCAAATAAAGAAGCTGTATTTTCTCTGTATAGTGGAATTGTAGTTAAAATAAATTTATAACCCCACTGTGAGAGTGTCTGCCTGCTCATTGCTTCCACTCCCTCACCTCTCGCTTGAATGTGGTCCAATCTGACTTCCCAGCCAACTTCCATTGCTCTCTAAATCATTGCCTACAATTGCATTTCTCACTGTTAAGTGGCTGACTTGCTCACAATTTGTTCGTTCAAGGACTCTCCAGTCAGAGAATATGCTTGGCCCAAAGTATTTATTTATAATTTTGAGTCAGGTTGTATGGACTGAGATCTGACCTCTGGGTTAGGATAAAAGGAGATGGAGCTACATACAGGTGAATTTCCAGGAAAGTGTCTGGCATGGATGAATTAATACAGTAGTCAATTCTTTACTAGTTTATCTATGTTTAAAGTAATGACCAAGGGAGAGCTTGGAAAAGACCTTCTCAAAGTATAAAAATGTTTTATATGACAACATGTTTCTTTCCCATAAATGTCTCCAGTGCACTTATGTAATTGTGATTGGATGTCTCTATCTCCAGAAATAAATGTAGGGAGTTCTGTAAATTTCATCTTGTTTTCCCTGTATGAAGAATCATAGATCATTCAATTCTTTCCTACTTAGAAATTTATTTGCATACTGTAACCACTCAGAATTATAATTGATCAAATATTTCTATTATGTAGTGGAATATGAGTTTTCAAAGAGTTCATATATGTTAAGTCTCACCATCTAAATCTATACTGTGTACTACCCTAGTTTGAAGATCTGGAGAGTAGTTCAGAATTTTTCAGTCTCTCTGGGTTATAATTATGAAAATTAGTTAATTAGTTATCATTGCTCTCCACATGGACATCTGAGAACATTTTGGTTCACAGTCTAAGTTGGCTTACAGTGTCTACCTCATGTTGCATTTATTGCATGCTTCATGCCACACAATAGCAACTTTGAGGGGTCTTGTGTATTTTCTACCTCTGTCAGAAACTCCACGTGTTCACACAGCAGGAGTGCTGGGGTTCATTTAGGGGAGCCAACTGTAAAGCCCACTCCAAGTGATCTCCATGTTAACACGAGTGTGGGGATTATGAGTCAAGGGTAAAACCACACAATGACCCGAGAGGGGTTGGGTAGTAGAGGTAGCTGCTGTGTTACTCATTTGTCTAATATCAGCATAAGCTTAAACCTGCTTTTTCCCGTGTTTGTATGTCAGTGGCAAGAGGAGCAGGCTGGTATGAGGATTGTGTTGCTGCAATCCATCTTAAATCCAGGCATTGTTCTCTACTCAGACATCACATGGATTTACTCAAGGCCAAGCCAAGAGATTGATGCAAATGGGAAGGCACAGAAAGTCTGTTTTCTCAAATTCAGTGCCATTCCTTAGTGTCATATGTGAAAAAGTTCATTTCCATATCAACTGTAATTGTTGACCTATTGATCATGGTGCAGCCAAAGTATAGATGAAGATAGCTTCATTAGCACTTGTAGATACTGAACAACAATCATCCTTCATCCTCTACCACAGCAATTCCCCCATTAGTTTTTTTTATTCAAAAAGTACATTATATACCTACATACACTATGTATTATATCTACACATTCATTATATGTGAGACTCACTGAAAATTGCTGGGATGCAAGTCCTCCTAACTGGCTTTTCTAAATTCTGGCAGGAGCTAATCCTACCTCAGTCTTGACTTATTAGCATGTTTGCTTATTTGGGGGATTTTTGCTCCCAAGAGAGCTCAAAATCAGAAGGTAAGTATGTAAGGTAAACACCCCTGAGCAGAGAGTTCCATCAAAGGTAGATGAAAGCCTGGCAGGCTTTGAGAATCCATAATCAAATCCAACCAGATTGGATAAGGGTGAGGCTGCTGGGTATCTCCTCAGGCACCTAATCAACAGATAATCCTGACTGCTACTGGACACAGAATAGAAAGGACACAGGTTTTTGCAAGAACTCCTCTCATGGATTGAGTTCTCTGTGGTTGGAAGGAAAACTTGGACAAGAGAACTGGTCTGAGGCAGGTCAAGTTTTGGTAACAATGAATGGCTTTGGGTATTTTTGTTATACTGGGTGGGGCCCAGCTGGGTGTGGAAACAACTCAGTGGCTCAGAAAAATGAAAGAAACTGAGGGTTCCCCATGTATCTTCCCTGTTAGCTTCCACTTTCCCCCACCCCACTCCATGTAGCACACAGTCTCTCTCTTAAGTCAAACAAGTACTTAAAGAACACTGGTTTAAGAGTTACAAATTATTAGCTATCCATGTTACCAGGTCTCACATTTAATCAATATTCTGCTTGCTTCTCTGAGACATACCATCCATGTGGCTTGAGAAAGAGGAAGTCAGAAAGCCAAAGGAGAGCCAAGAGGTGTTTGAAGAGAGAAGTCAATTCAACTGAATTTCTACCCTCTGCCCCAGTGGCATAGAGCAGGTTCTTGAAAGATGTGAGCAAATGCATCCATGGTCATCTCTCTTTTATCTGTGATGACATCTCTCCTCTTCTAGGCAGCAGTGCTGCTGGGGTGGTCCCTGACAATCTGGGGCTCATCCATGTGGATCAACACAATTCTGCCTGCCCACTCTCATCACAATGTGATTATTTTCTAGCTGGTTCCTTTTGGGCCTCACAGGGTGGTTCTAATGTACTGTATTCTAGAATGATAACTGACTATGGATCTATGTCCAACTTCTCTAGAAAGAAATAATTTAGAGGAAAAGCGTAAGGATGGGTACTTTATTGTCCAGGCAAGCATTTGTCATGGTGAGCTCTGGGATGGATGAAAAAGATTTGAGGGTGGGGTGGGGCGGGGCCAGCGCTGTGGTGTAGCAGGTAAAACTGCCATCTGCAGTGCCGGCATCCCATATGGGCACTGGTTCCAGTCCCGGCTGATCCACTTCCGAGCCAGCTCTCTGCTATGGCCTGGGAAACAGTAGAAGATGGCCCAAGTCCTTGGGCCTCTGCACCCATGTGGGAGACCCAGAAGAAACTCCTGGCTCCTGGCTTTGGATCGGTGCAGCTCCGGCTGTTGCGGCCAACTGGGGAGTGAACCGGTGGATGAAAGACCTTTCTCTCTCTCTCTCTCTCTCTGCCTCTCCTCTCTCTGTGTAACTCTGTATTTCAAATAAATAAATAAATGTTTAAAAAATAGAGATTTTGGGGGCTTGTGCATGTGTCATTAATACTCTCAAAGCTAAAGCTCCTGGGGCCAGCGCTGTGGTGCAGTGGGTAAAAGCCCTTGCCTGAGCCGGCGCCACGGCTCACTAGGCTAATCCTCCGCCTAGCGGCACCGGCATACCGGGTTCTAGTCCCGGTCGGGGCGCCGGATTCTGTCCCGGTTGCCCCTCTTCCAGGCCAGCTCTCTGCTGTGGCCAGGGAGTGCAGTGGAGGATGGCCCAGGTGCTTGGGCCCTGCACCCCATGGGAGACCAGGAAAAGCACCTGGCTCCTGGCTCCTGCCATCGGATCAGCGCGGTGCGCCGGCCGCAGCGCGCCGGCCGCGGCGGCCATTGGAGGGTGAACCAACGGCAAAGGAAGACCTTTCTCTCTGTCTCTCTCTCTCACTGTCCACTCTGCCTGTCAAAAAAAAAAAAAAGTAATAATAATAATAAAAAAAAAAAGCCCTTGCCTGAAGAGCTGGCATCCCACATGGGCGCTGGTTCTAGTCCCTGCTGCTCCTCTTCTGATCCATCTCTACTATGGCCTGGGGTAGCAGTGGAAGATGGCCCAAGTCCTTGGGCCCCTGCACCCGTGTGGGAGACCCAGAAGGAGCTCCTGGCTCCTGGCTTCAGATCGGCGCATCTCCAGCCGTTGCAACCATCTGGGGAGTGAATCAGCAGATGGAAGACCTCTCTCTCTGTCTTTACCTCTCTCTGTAACTCTGTCTTTCAAATAAATAAAAATAAATCTTTAAAAAAAAAACTAAAGCTCCTGAGGTAGGGGAGAGGGATAAGGTGGCCTCTTTCATACCATACTCTTATTTTCATCCTGTGCCCTCATTGGTTACATTGCAAGTTGCATCAGGTACAATATGAACCAGAGAACATCAGACTTTGCTTTGCTTTCTTTCCCCAATTTTTCTTTTTAAACTTCCCCATCTCTTTGTGGCCCAGCATGTAATAAGCATCACTGAATGGTTTTTCAGCCTCTTTTCATTATAGGGGGTGATACATTGGGGAGTCTTTCTCTGCTGTGAACAACAGGTGCATGGAAATCATAGCCGAGAGAACAGGCTGTTGCCATCAGACTAATACACTCTGCAGGAAGTAGGGATGCCAGGGCTCTTTAATTGACTTGTGCATTTGGGATCTAAGACAATTTTAAAGACCTTAGTGTGTAGTAGAACTGTCTATCAGCTTTCATTTGGGATGCTAAGGTGAACTGGGGAATATTTCCTGGGGAGAAGCATTTGAAAATGTTTTACATTAGTTCCTTATAATCATACATTAGGATTCAAATGTGTTTGTTGGAGGTCTAAATCCTGTCGACAGTTTGCACCTGGAAAAGACTTGAAGAAAAGGGCTTTTATGTGATTTGACTTATTTGAACCAACAGTCCCATTGCAATCTGACATAAAAATCACCTTGGCACTAAGCTTATTCCTTCACTGTGGTGATTCATTTTTTAAAATTTCTGATAGTCTCTTTGATTTCTTCCACTGTATTTGCCTTCCCCCCCACAAATATTAAGAATAATAGGCCACAACAGAGAGTGGAGGGTTATAAACTTAGTTCCAGATGCAAACAAATGGCACATTGTATTTGGCTAAAGTGTTTCATGAGAAGTAAACAAAGACATTTGTGGACTGATTTTCCACGAGTATATTTTCACACAGACCATCTCCTGGAAACAGGTAACATATTCTTCTTTCCTTTCTGCATTTTTAGGAGACTGGGAGAGGTGTTAGTAACTATTTGCTAAAAGCATAGAGGTGAAGACTGTAAATGAAGACTGAGAAGTAAACAGGTTGTCTCCAGATTGTTTACAAGGATCTCTTGGCTTACTTTCCTGTGTTTTTATGTCCTTGTTCTCTAATAAGGTAAGAGATGAAAAGCTGCATTAACTCTAATCATTAATTTCAGTCTCTGAACAAGGCCTCAGAATGAGAAGGATCTGACATTTACTGAGTAAACGAAGGGGACAAAAATTCTATTATTCAAGAATTCTTTAAAACACAGTTTATTTGTTGCTAACAAATGTGAATATGGACTTTGAAATATGGTGGAACTCATAAGCAGATAATATAATTGATTTTGAAATACTAAAATTCATCAAGGATCACTCTAGATACCTATGTGAAAATATTCTTCATTTTGTAAAATATTCTTCATTTCAGAGATGTACAGTTTGGGACATGCTCATTTGGACTTGCCCCAAATAGTAGAATTAGAAACATGTCAGGGGATTCAAATTCAATCCCATCAAGGTGTCATGTACCAATGCCATCTCACTAGTCCAAGTGATCAATTTCAATTCACAACTGATCATGATGATAGGACTAAGAGTCAAAGGGATCACACAAACAAGACTAGTGTCTGCTAATACTAACTGATAGAATCAAAAAGGGACAGAGCGATCCAACATGGGAAGCGGGATACACAGCAGACTCATAGAATGGCAGATGTCCTAAACAGCATGCTGGCCTCAGAATCAGCCCTAAAGGCATTCGGATCTGGCTGAAGAGCCCATGAGAGTATTTTAGGCATGGAAAGCCCAGACACTCTGGCAAAAAAAAAAAAAAAAAAAATGACCTAAATGAAAGATCTCTGCGAGTGAGATCCCAGTGGAAAGAATGGGCCATCAAAGAAGGAGGTACCTTTCTCTGAAGGGAGGAGAGAACTTCCACTTTGACTATGACCTTGTCTAAATATGATCAGAGTCGGCGAACTCAAAAGGCCTCCATAGCCTTGGCAACTCATGACAAGAGCCTAGGGTTGATTACTGATGCCATAAACAAGAGTGTCAAATTGTTAAGTCAATAGCAGGAGTCACTGTGCACTTACTCCTCACGTAGGATCTCTGTCCTTAATGTGCTGTACATTGTGATTTAGTGATATAACTAGTACTGAAACAGTATTTTACACTTTGTGTTTCTGTGTGGGAGCAAACTGTTGAAATCTTTACTTAATATATACTAAATTGATCTTCTGTATATAAAGAGAATTAAAAATGAATCTTGATGTGAATGGAAGGGGAGCGGGAGCGGGAGAGGGGAGGGTTGCAGGTGGGAGGGAAGTTATGGGGGGGGGGGAAGCCATTGTAATCCATAAGCTGTACTTTGGAAATTTATATTCATTAAATAAAAGTTAAAAAAAAAGTATTCTTCATTTCATAACAACTCAATCTGTCAAATTTGATTTTTTTTTCCTGTGGAATTTATAAACTAGGAGAGGATTTTATATACTTTATAATTAAATTAACTGTACTGGTCATTTAGATCCCTCAGTCAAATCTTGGGAAATAAGCAGCCAATGGGACAAAATATGAAGACAGCATGTGGAAGACACGTTAAGGAATGGCTGTTGTTCAAGAATCGGAACCGTCAGAGCGAATAGCAGAATAACTAAAAGGAACCAAATTTTACTTGGAGAGGAAACAACCTACCCTGCTTCACCAACCACAATGCTGTTCACATACAAGGTTTCACGGAGCATTCACAACGCCTACGAGCAGGAGGCTATCAACCCTGCATTCGTGGCAGTGACATGTAGGAATATGCTGCCCCACTGGCTTGGCTTCCCAGTCCTCTGATGGCAAATTTTGTGTTTTTTTTTTTTTTTTCCTAACACATGAGGCCTTCCAAATCAATGTCCTGTGACTCCTACTCTGCAGTGGATAATTCACTGTCTAGCTATAGAAATATCGGGAACAGGGGAAGATTGCCAGAACTAGCAAATTAAAATACAGGACACCATGTGTACGTTCCAAATATCAAGACATATACTTACACTAAAAATTATCTGTTGATTATCTGAAATTTACATTACAGGGGTCCTGCATTTCACCTGGCAGCCAAAGGTAGGGGGGAGTGGGCACCTGACAAAAGAGAGGAACTTGAGGGAAAATGCAAGTAAGAAATTGGAACCCAACAATGAGTTAGGGTACGCTGAACAACAGAGACTCTTCCTATGAGAAAAAAAGAAATAAACTGGACTCCCTTTATTATCATATGTGACACTGCTGTAGAAAGTGTGGTGGTTCAGACACCCTGATGTGGGTAAACTGGAAGACACATACTTGTAGTATAAACTTTCAACAAACACATGCAGTGTGGAGAGCGCCCATTAACCTCGAATGGACTCAACCCTTATTACCCAGAGCGAGGTGTTTCATTCATTAGGCCCTTAATTGCTAATGCCCTCTCTGAGGGCCAGGGTTGGGTTTTATGTACATTGATAATATCTATGTATTAGCTGGGCCAAGCACTTCATATGTATTTTTAACTCATTTAGTTCACCACGAATTCTCAAAGGACTGTCACACTCACCCACTGTATGGCTGAGGAGGCTGAGATTCCAGAAGACTCAAATGATCACAGTTGTCCAGAGTTCAAATTCAGGCAGTCTGACTCCAACATCTGAAATTTTTACTGCGATACCATATTGCCAAGGTCTTGTACCAGGCTTGGTTCAGTACCACATAAAGGGCCCAATCCAGCAGCACTCTATACCATTTGTAAAACCAGCAAATGAATAAATGGTTCACATTTTTAGGTAAATAGTTCCCCTTACAATAGCTATTTGACCTTTGATAGAATTTTAGACTGTTCACCAGCTATCCCATGCAACTGTAAGTCAGTTTTCCCAGGAAATTTGAAGCACTTACCGTCAAGTTTTTGCACACATTACCATCGCTTAGTTGAAGGCTGAGGGGTTTATCTTTTGCAATTCAAATTTGGAGAGTGGGTTAAAGACATATTATAGGCCTTCTTAATCAGGAGCAGAAATAAATAGCAAAGAAAATAATGCAGGATAATTCCAAAGAAAGGGTTTCATTTATTAGCATTGATGGCACAGGGTACGTATGTGCTGTAAGCATTTTCACAAGCTCACTCTGGCCTACGGCAAAATGTTAATAGCTGCATTGAGTAAAGATTTGTATATTTGGAAAAGTAGCAAAAGAAGAAAATGCAGGTTTGCATATTTTCCTTTTTCATGGTTTTGTTTGTTCCTTTTGGCTTCAGTGAAGAAGAAATCCTTACAATGTGTAGGGGAAGAAGGGTGTGAGGGAAACTAAATATTAGTATTTGTCTGTGTCCTTTGGGAGAATCATGGTTTTGCATATTGAAACACATTTCCTTCTGGTAATAAGAGATTATGCTGAAATTGCTGAAGTGGGCCAGGGGGAAGAGTGAGGCTGATAAAAAGCACGAAAACCATCCCAACTGCAGTGCCCTGTGAGAGTCTGTGTGTACTAGGGTTCTTGGAAGTAATGGCTTTGCAACTTTTTCACTCCCTTCTTCAGAATGTCTGCCAGTAGTATTTTTTAAAAATTTTATTTAAGTTATACAAGTTCCATGTATTCATAAATATTGATTTAGGAACACAGTGAGACTTCCCACCCTACCTTCCCTCCTGCTCATGCTCCAACCCTTCTTCCTTCTCCCTGCCCATTCCTACTCTTAATTTTTCCCAAGATCTATTTTCAGTTTACCTAATGATCGTAAATTTAACTCTACACTAAGAAAAGGGTTCAACAAATAGTATGAAGAAAAAAAAAACATAGTTCCTCAACGGAAAAGACAAGGGCTGTAAACGGTCATGAATCTCAAAATGTCCATTTCACTCCAATGCATTACATTTTAGGTATTCTATTAGTTACCCCAGATCAGGGAAAACATCTGTCTTTTTGGGACTGGCTTATTTTACTAAGTACAATGGGTTTCCAGCTGCATCCATTTTATTTTTTAAAAAGATTTTTTTTTTATTTGAAAAGCAGGGTTACAGGGAGGAGCAGACACACACACATACACACACACACACAGATAGAAAGTGAGCTTGCTTGCTCTTCCATCTGCTAGTTCACGTCTCAAATGGCTACAACTGCCAAGGCTGGGCCAGACTGAAGCCAGGAGCCTGAAATTCCATCTGGGTCTCCGATATGGGTGATTGGGGCCCAAGTACTTCGGCTACTTTCTTTTCCAGGCACATTAGCAGGCAGCTGGATTGGAGCAGCTGGGACTCGAACCAGCGCCCATATGGGATGCCGATGTTGCAAGCAGCTTAACCAGCTGCGAAACCCCGGCCCCAGACCCCGACCCCTGCCAGTAATATTTTAATTGGTTCCTTTCACCCTGTTATAAAGTTAGTGATTTTTTAGAGTGTTGAGCTAATAATTCTTCCCATTAAATTTTTTTAAATCTGTGACACAGTACAGGAAGCATAAAATTTACCATGGTAACCACTTTTTAATGTATAAGTAAGAGGCATTAAATGCAGTCCATTGTTTTTGAATAATCGCCGTCATCCATCTCCAGAACTTTTCTTACCTTGTATAACTGAAACTCTGTACCCATTAAACAATAACTCCCATTCCTTTCCTTCCTCAGCCCCTGACAACCACCATTCTAGTTATTTTTGACTTCTCAGGGACCTCATGTGAGTGGAATTATATAATAGCTGTAATTGGATTCTGGCCTGTAGCATTATGTCCTCAAGAAGACTCCTGGAGCTCTTCCTCCTTATTGTAGCATGGTTAGAACTTCCTTCCTTTGTAAGGCTGAACAGTATTCCATTGTGGTATAGCCCACATTTTGTTTACCCATTCATCTATCAAGGGACACTTGGATTGTTTCCAAATTTTAGTTATTATTAATAATGCCACTATGAACATACATTGGGCTAATGCATTTTATATGACACTGTATAGGCACTGAATGAAAGAAACACAGAGGAAGTTCTATGGGAGTTTCCTTTTTAAAGTAATAGCATACATGGGAAACATGGCATTAGAGTTAATACCTCAATCCTTCATTTACTTGACATTTATTGAAAGCCTACTGTCGCTCCCCCTCTTCGTGGAGGAACGACACTAAATCCTGCCTAGGCTTCATATCCGAGTCACGGCACCATTATGTCGCTCCCCCTCTTCGTGGAGGAACAACACAGGACCCTGCGCTGTTCTCTCGTCTGCTCGGCCCTCCCCGGGTTTGCTGCTGGTTCTTCCCGGGTTGGCTACTATCCCTTCCACCTCCGTGGAAGGGCAGTTCCCCCTGGCCGCATTCCCCACTTCCGCAGGGGAGCGGCACACTGCCGGCCGGCTCTTCTCGGGGGCTGCACGGGTTCCCTTAGATGTTCCCCATAGATGTTCCCGGTGCATGCCGTCTCTCTCCTCCTTTATAGTCCTCCTCCGCCAATCCTAACTCGGCTGCCCACACGCCGAGTACGCCACTCTCCTCCAATCAGGAGCAAGTCCTACAGTTTATCAGTTGAACTGGAGGCAGCTGTGCGGAAGCTGTTTACTTCTCTCCCAGCGCCATATTGTGGGAGAGCAGATGCATAGAATAAGTCTTAATTCCAGTAACAGTCTAGTCCGGTTTGCTCCCCACAGATCCCCCTTTCTTTTTATTTTTGGCGTTGATACGCGCCTGTCTTCAGTGTCCCGCGGCACACACTCTGCTCTACTTGCTAGAGTTGCCACAGGCTCTTACAAGTCCTATCAATCAGGAAAACCGAATCCGGGTCCTCTCTTCGCCATGTTGTGAGGAGGTTTTTAGGCGCTGATGCGTGCCTGTGTTCGGTGCCCTGCAGCGCATGCTCTGCTCTGCCTGCAGGGGACTTACAAGACCTATCAGGCAAACCGAATCCAAGCCTCCTCATTGCCTTATTGTGGGGGAGACTTATTAGTGTTGGTTCGTGCCTATCTTCGGTGACCTGCAGCTCATACTCTGGTCGAGCTGCTTGCTGGCGCTTACCGCCTTAATCAGGCAGACCGAATCCAAGCCTTCTAATTGCGGTATTGTGGGGAAGCCTTACTGATGTTAATTCGTGCCTGTCTTCGGTGACCTGCGGCGCATAAGCTGCTAGCCGCCCAGGTGCTCATCGCCTCACTAATCGGGCAGACCAAATCCAAGCCTTCTAATTGCCATGTTGAGGGGAGGCCTTTCTATTTCTCTATTTCTCTATCTCCGGGCATTCCTATTTCTCCCATTTTACTTCTATCTTCCAGCATTCCTATTTCTCTCACTTTGCTTCTAAATTTCTATTTCTCTTATCCCCGCGGCTTCCCGGCACCTCGCCCCGCCGGCGGGTTCCCGGCTCTGCGCCGCTTCAGCCCGCGCGCCTCTCTCATCTGCGCAGCTTCCCGGCTTTGTGCGGCTCGGCTTCGCGCGCTCCGTGGTCTCCACGCTTAACCCTTTCGCGTCTGCACCATGGCCTACGCCAGCCCCGTTCCCTATCTATTCACGCCCCGTGCTCTCTCTGCACGCAGCGGCTTCCGCGAGTAACACAGCGTAGCTTACGTGTCCGCCATTAGCATTCAATCTAAGTTCCCCGGGCTAGCCTGGCGAATTCAACCCAGCGTACGTCTCCGCCCCACGGTTTGGCTTCCCGTCCTTTGCTCCCCGGGCTAATCAGACGGATCCCAACCTGGCTCACGTTTCAGCTTCTGGTTTCAACTTTTCGCCCCCTATTCCCGGGCTAACTTGAGAACCCCAAAGTGGCTTTCGTGTCCGCCTTGGCCTGCCCCCCCGCGGCTTCAATTTCCCTAACATTTTTCTCTACCCGGTATGTTTCCCCAAACTTTCCTCCAACAATACTCCTCCCTCATTTCTCCTGGCCTCTCCCCACAGTCCGCGTCGGAGTCTGTTTGTTCTAGCTTTCACTTTCGCTTTCGCCCTTAGAGATTTCTCCCAGCTTCCCCCCGTAGTCCGTATCTGAGTCTATGCCTAGGCTTTCAATAGCTTCTTCCGGCACCCTTTTCGTCCGGCTTTTCCCTAGGCTGTTTGCTAGTCTCTCTCTCTGGTATTTTCCTGCTTCTTCCCGTTTCTTCCCTCCTAAGTTTCATATCCGTCCTAGGTTTCCTATCCGAGTCACGGCACCATTATGTCGCTCCCCGTCTTCGTGGGGGAACGACACTAAACCCTGCCTAGGCTTCCTATCCGAGTCACGGCACCATTATGTCGCTCCCCCTCTTCGTGGAGGAGCAACACAGGACCCTGCGCTGTTCTCTCGTCTGCTCGGCCCTCCCCGGGTTTGCTGCTGGTTCTTCCCGGGTTGGCTACTATCCCTTCCACCTCCGTGGAAGGGCAGTTCCCCCTGGCCGCATTCCCCACTTCCGCAGGGGAGCGGCACACCGCTGGCCGGCTCTTCTCGGGGGCTGCACGGGTTCCCTTAGATGTTCCCCATAGATGTTCCCGGTGCATGCCGTCTCTCTCCTCCTTTATAGTCCTCCTCCGCCAATCCTAACTCGGCTGCCCACACGCCGAGTACGCCACTCTCCTCCAATCAGGAGCAAGTCCTACAGTTTATCAGTTGAACTGGAGGCAGCTGTGCGGAAGCTGTTTACTTCTCTCCCAGCGCCATATTGTGGGAGAGCAGATGCATAGAATAAGTCTTAATTCCAGTAACAGTCTAGTCCGGTTTGCTCCCCACACCTACTGTGTGCTAGTGTGTAGTAAAATTTTGTCTTTGCTTTACAGGGAGATCTGGACTTTGCACTCAGATTTGGGGAGGTAATCTCTGGATCTTAGAATGTTACGCTTGATAGTAGTATCTTTGCCTGAGAGCTTTGGGCTACATTGCGTAGTTTAACAATGTGATTTAGGCTAACTTTATATGAGGATACTTCAAAAATTCATAGAAAGATGGCAGTAAAAGATAAGTTTATTTTATTGCAAGGAAATTTCCTTATACTTTTTTAGTAATATGCATTCATGAATATTTTGAAGATCCTTGATATGGTCTTAGGAGTTGACCACAGCCATGTGGCTGATCATGCTAGGAAGACAAATAATGTGTTTTAGCAAGAGGGTTCTTCAGTCAGGAGATACCAGTTGACCCAGAGAATGAGATTAGCCATGTGGTCAATCAATTAATCAATCATGCATTTGTGCTAGGACCCCAATATAAAGTCTGAACTTAATGGTTTAGGCAAGGTTCTTTGGGAGGAAATACTCTACGTGCATTGTCACACATTGGTCCTGACTCCACACAGAGAGGACAACAGAATCTCCACATATGGTGCTTTTTGACTCTTTTCCTTGCAATAACCTACAAGTATAATCAATTTCAGTGAGTTCTGTGCTTTTTTCTAATAATTATCAAATGGAAGGATGATTTTGGGAACATCTTGAAGTTGGTGTCAGAAGTGTGGGAAATCTTGCAGAACTTTTGTAGTCAAAACTCTTCACACATAGACCTTGTGCTATGCAGAGTACATACTATTAAATATAACACAACTCCATCAAGACATAGCAAGGGAAAAGAGAGATTTCCAAGTGCTTCAACAGAATGTTGGCAGGTCCTGATGCATGAAATATCATAGTGTATTATAGAAATGGCAAGGAGTCCGGCATGGCACATCTTATTCCAGGCTTCTCATGTTTCTCTGTCTCAATGATTGACATCTCCATCAATCCAGTTGGTCAAGCCCAAAACCTAGAAGTCATTTTTGACTTTTCTTTCTTTTCCTCAACCTCATGAGCTATCCATCATTGAACCCCATTAATTTTTTCTATATATCTCAAAGGCTGTCTACTGCCTTTCTCTACCACCACGACCCTGTTGCTTGTTTCCATCAGCCTTCCCCTAGACCACTACAATAGTGTTTCTTCTAAACCTTAGTTTTAAAAATTGTTTAAAAAAATTTTAAAAATGTATTTGAAAGGCAGAGTGACAAGAGAGAGAAAGAGAATGGGGGGAGAGAGAGAGAGAGAGAGAGAGATATTTTCCCTCCACTGGTTCAGTCCCCAAATGCTTGCAACACCCAGGGCTGGCCAAACTCAGATGCTAGGTCTCTGACATGGGTTGTAGGGGCCCAAGTATTTAATCCATCATCTGCTGCCTCAAAAGGTACATATAAACAGGACGTTGGATCAGAAATGGAGGCAGGACTCCATCCCAGGCACTCAGATATGAGATACATGAATCTCAAGTAGCAACTTAGCATGCTGTGCCGCAGCTCCCATGCCTATAATAGTTTTCTAACTAGTATATCAGAATCACCTCATTCTGTCAATCCATATTCCATACTTAAGCCACAGTGATCTTTAAAAATACAAATCTGATGATGTGGTTGCTTTCTACTTTCTACAAACAATATTTTTAGTAGATTCCCATTACCATTAGGGAAAAAGAAAATCCTTGGCCTAGGTTCAAGGTTCTTTGAGGTCTGGAGCCTATTACAGTCTCTACCATCCTTGATATTACTCACGACCCTTCACCGCTCCAGTCACATTCACTTCTCAGCCCTTTGTTCCCCTTTCACCATCAGTAGCCATATAACTGTTATGTCAAAGCATTGTGAGATGGGGCAGCCCCGGCTGGATTTATCCAGCTCTTGTTTCTGTGTGAGAAAAGAATTCAAAACAGGGTCATAGATAAAGTCTAAGAATGGGATCAGGATTTGTTTAAAGAGATTAAAGCGATAGTACCTATTCAGGGTGAAGCTGGGCAACCTCATGACCCCAGTTTGGTCATCCCCCTTTATTTGGTAGGGGGTGGTATCTTAGTTGAAAATACAAATGAGGTGGCATTTTGGTGTGGTTCAGTGTGCATGGTGATCTCTGGGAAGCTCTGGTGGTGTCTGCATGTGGAGTTCAGCATACAAGTGTTCATCATGGTGTCTTTTACACGATAGAGGAGGCTCAGGTACTTCCTGGGTAAGTGAGTGTGCCAAATTGGCATGGAAGAAGGTGGGGTTTTAGCAATGCAGGGCTCTGGGAAAGAGACACCTGGGAGCCTCTTAGTTCCTTCGTTCTAGCTAACTAGCTCCTTACCTGGCCCATCGAAAGGAGAGCAGTGGGTTCAGGCACAATCAATTCCAGGAGCTCTTGTAATGTCCCAGGACTGCTCTTTTAGCAATACATTTTGTTGGCTTCTTTCTGGGATAAGCTCTCTGCTCACAGCAATGATTATAATGGCTTCTTAGCCAGTAATCCAACTTAAAAGCTCACAATGCTGCTTGACATTTATTTGTGTGGTGACGTTCCCATGTCTGTCTCCTTCCCTGGGTGGCAAGGTCACTTTGTACCCTATGTTCCCAGTACTTTTCCTGGCACAGAGTGAGTGAATGGATGGATAGCTAGATCTGAGCCACGTGTAGGGAGAGAAGAAGGAGGATGGAAGACTAAATTGGGTGGCAACAGTGGTTTTAGGCTGGCTTTCTGTGGAGAGATTCCTGATTCTTTAAAATCAAGATACATTGGATATAAGCCACATAAAAGCAAATGGTTTTAAAATCAAGGCTCTGAGTAATTGGGAAAACTTAGTTAAACAATTACTGAAGTATGCAAAAGATTTAATATATAAATTTCATTTTCTTTTTTATAATAGTTGTACACTGCTATAAAACAGTTTTTTAAAAATTTAGATAACAGGGGCCGGCGCCACGGCTCACTAGGCTAATCCTCCGCCTAGCGGCGCCAGCACACCAGGTTCTAGTCCTGGTTGGGGCGCCGGATTCTGTCCCGGTTGCCCCTCTTCCAGGCCAGCTCTCTGCTGTGGCCAGGGAGTGCAGTGGAGGATGGCCCAGGTGCTTGGGCCCTGCACCCCATGGGAGACCAGGAAAAGCACCTGGCTCCTGGCTCCTGCCATCGGATCAGCGCAGTGCGCCGGCCGCAGCGCGCCAGCCGCGGCGGCCATTGGAGGGTGAACCAACGGCAAAGGAAGACCTTTCTCTCTCTCTCTCTCTCTCACTGTCCACTCAGCCTGTCAAAAAAAAAAAAATTTAGATAACAGGGCCCGGTGCTATGGCACAGCAGGTAAAGGCCCCCGTTTGCAGCACTGGCATCCCATATAGATGCCAGTTTAAGTCCTGGCTGCTCCCCTCTGATCTAGCTACCTGCTAATGTACCTGGGAAAGCAGTCTTTGGGCCCCTAAACCCAGCTGAGAGACCTGGAAGAAGCTCCTGACTCCTGGCTTTGGATTGGCCTGGCTCCGGCTATGGTGGCCATTTGGGGAGTGAA
Organism: Oryctolagus cuniculus; assembly: GCF_051225735.1. Taxonomy (NCBI): domain Eukaryota; kingdom Metazoa; phylum Chordata; class Mammalia; order Lagomorpha; family Leporidae; genus Oryctolagus; species Oryctolagus cuniculus. The sequence goes on along the minus strand of NC_142869.1, from coordinate 83,928,939 downwards.
CCAGTAGATGGAAGACCTCTCTGTCTCTCTCTCTCTGTCTCTGTCTCTCCCTCTCTCTCTCTCTCTGCCTCTACCTCTCTCTGAAACCCTCTCTTTCAAATAAATATAATAAATTTTTAAAAAATTATAAAAAAATTGAGAAAACAGTACAGAATTCCTATATAACCCACATTGAGTCTTCCTGTTTTTTCTTCCTCAAATTTATTTTTTTTAAAGATTTTATTTATTTATTTGAGAGGTAGAGTTATGGAGAGAGATAAAGGTCCTCCATCCTTTGGTTCAATTTCCAAATGGCCCCAACAGCTGGAGCTGAGGTGATCCAAAACCAGGAGGCAGGAGCTTCCTCCAGGTCTCCTATGTGTGTGCAGGGGCCAAGTACCTGGGCCATCCTCCACTGCTTTCTTAGGCCACAGCAGAGAGCTGGATCTGAAGAGGAGTAGCCGGGACATGAACGAGCCCATAATGGATACCGGCACCACAGGCAGAGGCTTGGCCTACTATGCCACAGGGCCAGTCCAAGTTCCCATTATTATCATTATTTTTTAAAATTTTATTTATTTTGCCAGGCAGAGTTAGACAGTGAGAGAGAGAGAGACAGAGAGAGAGTTATAGACAGTGAGAGAGACAGAGAAAGGTCTTCCTTCCATTGGTTCATTCCCCTAATGGCCGTTACGACTGGCGCTGCACCGATCCGAAGCCAGAAACTGGGTACTTCCTCCCGGTCTCCCATGCGGGTGCAGGGCCCAAGCACTTGGGCCATCTTCCTCTGCCCTCCCGGGCCACAGCAGAGAGCTGGACTGGAAGAGGAGCAACCGGGACTAGTACCCGGTGCCATAACCGGGACTGGAACCCCAGGTGCCAGTGCCACAGGCGGAGGATTAGCCAAGTGAGCCACGGCGCCGGCCCCAAGTTCCCCTTATTAACATCTCACATTTATAGTACATTTGCTACAGCTAGTGAACCAATAGTGATATGTTGTTATTAACAGTGATGTATTGTTATTAACAATGTTCAACAGTCTATTCAGATTTCTTTAATTTTTTTTACCTAATATTTCTTTTTTATTTCAGAATCCTATAATAGTTTCTTATAGCTACCAATGAAAAATTCTTTAAATTGGGTGGCTTAAAAACAACAGAAATTTATTGTCTCAGAGTTATGGAGGCCAGCAGTCTGAAGTCAAGGTGTCCATAAGCAGAAGTACCCTCTGAAACCTGTAGCGGAATCTTTCTTTTCTCCTTCCTAACTCTTGGTAGTTTGCTGGTACTCTTAGCTTGTTGCTACTTGACTCCTACATGACTTCATTGTTGAAGGCAATCTTCATGTATCTTTATGTGCCTGTCTTTTTATAAGGACAACAGCCACACTGAATTGGAGACCTACCTCGTCTAATGTTGCAAGAATCCTCTTTCCAATTTAGGTAATTAGGACATCAACATATCTTTCTGTGAGAGGAGATGCAATTCATGGCAGATTTCAGCCAAGATTCCTCATTCTGTTTAGCACCATGTCTCCTGGGGCTTCAGGCCAGGGTGTTAACCCGCTGCACCACAGCGCTGGCCCTGGGTCTTAATGTTTAATATGAGAAGAAGAGACACAGGGAGTGCCCTACTTCTTCCCCTGCCACCAAGAACAATGGCCATGTGAGGACACTGACAGAGGTGGCTATCTAAAAGCCAGAAAGACCAAGCATGATAGCATTGTGATCGTGGACTTCTAACTTCTTCAACTGTGAGAAAATAAATTGCTATTGTTTAAACTTTTCATTCCGTGGTATTTTGCTATGCCAGCAGCTTCAGAGTAATCCATATCATCATTTTTTTAAACATTCCCTTATTTTCTGGCACAAGATGAGCTACAGGCTCATTTTCTGTATTCCCCGTCCACCACTCCAGTCCTAGAATCAGATATTTCCCCAAGTATACCTGATTCCTTTTATTGGAGAATGATACTATAAACCAAGATCTGGGCAATGAGAAGGGTTTTGAAAAATGAGGAAAACGAAAGGCTCAGATGGGCGAGAGGGAGAAAATAGTTGCAGGTTTAATGCCCATGAAAAAGAAAAGGAATTGCCCAGGCCAAAAGAGATTGGAGTGGACAAGTGGGCAAGAGATGGGTGGAGAGATGGGAATGAGGAGGCCAGGTACAGAGACTCCTAATGTTGGCTGAAAGGAATCAAAGCAAAGGACCCTGTTATTAGCTAAGCTATGACTGTCAGTCATTGAGAAAGTCTTCAATAATTAAAGATATTGATGTTCCATTCCTTGCCCCACTCCCAAAAGCATCTCTCCAGCTATTTGTGACTTCAGAGTCTTTTGAGATCATAAGTCTCTTCAGAACTCCCAGATGGAAACAACATACAGTAGGAAACTTCCGCTTTTTGGAGACATTGCTGCCTAGCTCCAGTCATTTGGTGAACTTGACCACAAGGTACCCAAATGCTATAAGGTATTCTCAGTCAGTTTCATGTTGCACATAAATACCTATTAGCATTTCCATCATGCGGTCATTTGAATGAACAGTTAGGATGACCGGCTGTCCATGTATTCTGTCATTGAACTGGGCCATTGTCTTTGAAGTGGTCCATTGAACTTTCTAAGCTTCTCCTGGGAGCTGTTGCACATGAAGTCGTATTTCAACAAAAGTCATATATCTTGTCAACTGGGATGAACCAACCTGGCTCAGCTGCTGGCACAAAGATTGCTTTTAGTGACAGATTTTGTCTATTTTAGGCAAAAGAGTAAAAATAAGTCATTTGGTCCTATGGAGGTTTTGCTTTTCTTTGTGAGAGGAAATGAGAAAATGTCTGATATGTCTTTTCTGTGGTGTCTGGCACACAGACCTCTGGAGGGCACAGACCCCACTTTCTCCACTGGTTTTCCAAGCATGGCTCCCTTTTCTCTACACTTTTCCTTCTGCCAAACACTTAAGCCTTTGTCTCATACTCTAGCTGTTCACTGCTCCTGAATTCAGCTCTTTATCTGGGCCTCCAATTCCTGGAGATCCCTAATCTAAAATATCTTCTTGCTTTTTTTTTTTTTTTTTTTTTTGACAGGCAGAGTTAGACAATGAGAGAGAGAGACAGAGAGAAAGATCTTCCTTCCACTGGTTCACCCCCCAAAATGGCCACCACGGCCAGCATGCTGCAGCCGGTGCACTGTGCTGATCCGAAGCCAGGAGCCAGGTGCCTCCTCCTGGTCTCCCATGTGGATGCAGGGCCCAAGCACTTGGGCCATCCTCCACTGCACTCCCGGGCCACAGCAGGGAGCTGGACTGGAAGAGGGGCAACCGGAACAGAATCTGGCGCCTTGACCGGGACTAGAATCCAGGATGCTGGCGCCGCAGGCGGAGGATTAGCGAAGTGAGCTGCAGTGCCGGCCATCTTCTTGCTTTTCACCACTCAGCAGAACTCCTATTTCCTGAGATTTTCGTCTCACCAAGATGCTAGGAAAGTGAGTTTCTGCTTAGTTGGATAAAGAAGTCCATTTTAGAGTATAAATAACTTACAGGCATTGATACAGGATATTAATACTTTGCATGCATGCTGCTTTGTCCAAGCACACCTCTGATGTGTGTATGTGTATGTGTACATGTGTGTGTGTGTGTGTGTGCAGAGACTCTTCTTGGGACTAGTGTGTAATATGAGAGGTTATAAATGACAGTAATTGGGAGAGAAGGCTCTAGCTTTTGTTTGCTAATTTTTATATCTGAACTCAATTTCATATCTGTGTGACCTTAGGCAAGTTACTTAGACTTTCCAAGTATCACTGTCTTCATCTCTACAATAAGCTTAATTTAAAAATTGGATTTTTATGTTAGGATGTTGTAGAGTGAAATGAGATGATGCATCAACAGCACATTGTTGAGTGCCTGGCAGACAGGGAACTCCCACTAAATGGTAGTTGGCATAAGGATGGATAATCAAGGCCATTGTCCTCTCATCCCACCTCTGCCTTGAATATCAGAAAAGGCGGCATACAACTGGACACACTGGACACAGCTTTCTCAGAAGTTTCCTTTTGCTTTGTCTATGACTAGACAGCAAAATTCCAAGAACTCGGCATTGTGGCATAAAGTAATTGGAAAGGTTGTGCTACTGTGCCCTCCTCTCCCCAGTTCATATATTTAAACTGTAAGCCCCAATGTGACAGCATTTGAAGGCAGGGATTTTGGGAGATCAATATATGTATGTGTGGTCATGATGAGATGAGTCCCTTTAGAAGAGGAGACATCAGAGAGTGGGTTCTCTCTCCAGGCCATGTGAGGACACAGGGAGAAGGCAGTGGACTGCAGGCCCAAAGGAGAGACTTCACCAGCCACCAGCCATGCTGTCACCCTAGTCTCAGACTGCAGCCTCAAACCAAGAGAAAATAAATGTCTGTTTTCTAAGTCACCTAGATTTTGTTATGGCAGCTTAAGCTGACTAATACAGCTTGAATGATAAGCTGATCTTACAACAGGCCAAGTATCACATGTCAAGATTTCTGGTAACCATAGAAACTTTCCTTGCCGTATGACCAAGTTCACTATACCAATTACAGTCAAGGGTTGCAAACACAGGTAGACGTCTTTTAGATTAACCGTCATATCTCTAGTGGGATAAGAGCTGCACAATGATTTGATTCATTTTCCTGTGTGACAAGTGAGGTCACAGAGGCCCCAAGTGGTATAGAGGTTTAGATTAAGCTTCATAGCCACAGCCCAGATTTCTCCCTCTGAAGCCAGTGTTCTCTTCACACAGTCTGTGTCTCAGAGCCGATGGGACTGTAGAGATGAATTAGCCCCAGATTTCCCATCCTAAATTATCTTCCCACAGTGTGAGAAAACATTGTGTAGTAGCATTGACTTACTTGCACTAAAACTTAGCGGTGCAATTAAGTTGTGACTTTCTTTTTTTTATGAATGGTTCTAAAGTTTCTCCTGAGCTCCACTTTCCTACCACAACACACAGGAACACAGGGAGTGGCGGGAGTAGGGGCAGATAACAGTCTCTTTCAGGTCATTTGGTTTGTTTGGGCTTAGTCGTTAGAATTTCATTCCCCCATGTTTCTTCTCAAAATGGCCTCAAGTCTGGGTGTATATAAGCTTGCAAGCTGGCCCACAGTCTCAGATGGTTCTTGCCCTCTCTGTGCTGAGTTGCTCTTGGGCCTGTATTGCCTTTGGGTGCACAGATCATGTAGCTTGGCCTTGACCCAAACCTCTACTAGTTCACCAATTCTTTTAGTGCCTTCTATCCTTTCACTGAGGTATGTGGGAAATTTTGGATCTTCTAGCCCAAGGATGGTCACACTGCTGCCTCAGACCAATGCTTGTCTTTATAAATAATGCTTTATTGGACTATGACTGTGTCTTCTCATTTACATATGAATGATGGCTTCTTTCCTGCTGCACCAATAGTACCCAGACACTGTGATGCAGGGGTTTTTTGTCCATAAAGACAGAAAGGGTTTACTATCAGACACTTTGCAAAAAAAACTTTGCTGACCACTGGCCTGGACCAGTGCTGCCCCATGGAACTTCCTGTGATGATGGGAACCTTCTACATCTGTGCTGTCCACTATGGCAACCATCACAGTTACTGAGCACTTGAAATGTGGCTATTGCCACTAAAGAACCACATCTTAAATATTATTTAGTTTTGACACTTTGTTCTTTTCTAAGTAGCCTTGTACGTCAAGTGGCTACTGTACTGGACAGTGCCACTCTGGACAACCTGAACAGGCTTAGAGGAGCAAGAAATTCTACATCAGGATCTTCTCTCTGGCGACTTCCTGTGAATTTGCATGATTGCTCCCGGAACATGTATCCCATGCAAGGATTTTAACCAGAGGTATGCAAATTTCCCAAGGCAGAGCAGGGAAAATGTACTACTGATCTCTGATTGTCCAGATTCTTGCATAACTATCAGAAGTGTACTATCCAGTGCCATCCACCCAAGGTTTGGCTCAGGAACAGGTAGCAAAGAAGAAACTCTGAAGCATCCTCCTTTTCCCACAGCCTCCCCGGGACTGGGAGAGCAGGCTTTCACTGCTTCCTCATTCAGCTGGGACTCCCCTTTTAAAATTCTGTGTCCCTCTATTCTCTGAGATAGCATCAGTTCTTTTCCCTCCCAAGGACAATCAGACAGATGAGCTGCAGTGATAGAAAGCAGCTTAGTCATAAGGAAGGTTCATCATCATGGCATTCCAAAACACTGTTCTTGATAGGATTGCCACATTCACTGAATTTATGTGAGATTAGATGCTTGGCTACGCTAAGATGCAACACACATTTGTGGAGTCCCTGATATGTTTCAAGCACTCATTCCATTTCCAGAAGGGACCTAATCTCCTGCTTCTTTTCTGTTTCCTTCTCCAACTTTCAAGCTGATAAATACAACTTCACCATTATCCTTTTTAATCTGCTTTCAACAATTGTAGGGATTCTTGCAATGTGAGCATAGAATTTTTGAATAGTTTGCACGTTTTTTTTTTCTTTATGGGCTATTATCTTTTCTTGGAAGTCTTTCTTGTCATCTCATCTACCTCATCTCTCTCCATAGCACTTAACACCTGATAATGTCTGTGATTATTTGATTAACTAATCTCCTTTCTCCTCCCGTGGAATACAACCTGACACCATAGCAGGAATTCCGTTTGATTGATTGTTATATTGTGAGCATATGGAATAGTGCTTAATAGGATGTAGGCACTCAGTTTTGAATGAATCAGGATTACACCTTGGAATATAATTTTGATGTTTTAAATCAACAACAGGAGTCACTGTGCATTTACTCCCCATGTAGGATCTCTGTCTTTAATGTGTTGTACTATGCAAATTAATGGTAAAACTAGTACTCAAACAGTACTCTATACTTTGTGTGTCTGTGAGGGTGCAGTCTGTTGAAATCTTTACTTAGTATACACTAAGTTGATCTTCTGTATAGAAAGATAACTGAAAATGAATCTCGATGAAGAATGGGATGGGAGAGGGAGAGGGAGATGGGATGGTTGTGGGTGGGAGGAAGGTTATGGGGGGAAAAGTTGCTATAATCCAAAAGTTGTACTTTCGAAATATTTATTAAATAAAAGTTTAAAAAAATCCAAACAAAACTCCTACTCTATCAGAGGTTAGCCTAGGAAGGACAAATGAGTAGAAAGGATATAGAGAATGTCTCTCTCTTTTTCTTTCTCTCTTCCTCTTCCTCTCTCTCTCTCTTTTCTTAAGGATTTATTTATTTGAAAGTCAGAGGGACAGAGAGAGGGAGAGACAGAGAGGAAGAGATCTTCCATTTTCTATTTATTTATTTATTTATTTATTTATTTTTTATTTTTTTGACAGGCAGAGTGGACAGTGAGAGAGAGAGACAGAGAGAAAGGTCTTCCTTTGCCGTTGGTTCACCCTCCAATGGCCGTCGCGGCCGGCGCGCTGCGGCCGGCGCACCGCGCTGATCCGATGGCAGGAGCCAGGAGCCATGTGCTTTTCCTGGTCTCCCATGGGGTGCAGGGCCCAAGCACCTGGGCCATCCTCCACTGCACTCCCTGGCCACAGCAGAGGGCTGGCCTGGAAGAGGGGCAACCGGGACAGAATCCGGCGCCCCGACCGGGACTAGAACCCGGTGTGCCGGCGCTGCTAGGCGGAGGATTAGCCTAGTGAGCCGCGGCGCCGGCCTTCCATTTTCTAGTTCACTCCTTAAATGGCTGCAACAGCCAGAGCTGGGCCAGGATGAAGCCAGGAGGCCAGAGCTCCATCCAGGTCTTCCACGTGGGTGCCAGGCCTGGGCTCCTGTACTTGGGCCATCTTCTGCTTTCCTAGGTGCATTAGCAGGGAGCTGGATTGGGGGCAGAGTAACCAGGATTTGAATCAGTGCTCACATGGGATGCTGTTGTTGTGGGGGCAGTGTGTTAATCCGCTGCTTGCTTCTTTATTGCTTTCCTGAGAATAGGGAGGGGTGAAAACTAAAGACACTTGGACTTCATCCGCACCATGGAGTGAGAAATCAACACTGTGACGAGTTGGGCAATGACCACTTGCTGGCAGAGGAGATATATGCACCCCATGCTCTGATACCCCATGTTTGTACCATGCTCATATTTTACTTGTTGTAAATACTGTGACATGGATTGACTTCTAAAACTCATATTTACCTAAAACTTCAGTAGTTACCAAAGTTGTGGACATTTTTTTATTTATAAATTTTAAACTTGTGCTTATTTATTTTCAGTTTTGTTTTACAGGCAGAGAGACTGAGACAGCATGACAGAGAGAGATCTTCCATCCACTGGTTCACTCCTCAAATGCTCACAATAGCCAAGACTGAGCCAGGCCAAGGCCAGGAGCTTAGATCTCAATGTGTCTCTCTCACATGGGTGGCAGGGACCCAAGTGCCTGAGACATCATCAGCTGTCTCTTCCTAGGGTATGCATTCACAGGAAGCTGGAATTGAGAGCAGAGCCAGGACTTTAACCCAGGCACTCCAATGTGGGATGTGGACCTGCCAAATGGTAACTTAACTACTGTATCTAACACCTGCCCCTTCATTTCTTTTTAAATTAAATACAATTGACCATAAGTTTCTGTTTGGAATTACCTAGAATGTTCTCAAATTATTTTTTCACATTAGCATCTTAAAGTTGTAATGTTTCTTATTTGGCTTTCTTCTTAGAAAGTAAAAAGAGGCCAGCAACTACATTATCTTAAGATTTGTTTCACATGAAATATTATGTAAACACACACACATATAAACATGTCATATTTTCTGCATTAGTGAGGTATTACTATTTTCATCATTATTAGCACTCCTGCAAAAACTCTGGAATAAAATTTTCTTTCTCACTTTGCCTAGAGTGTGAAATTATTTAAGAATTGGAAATGGCCTAACATTTAGTTACTTAATGAAAATAGCATAGATTTCCCATTTTGGTGAAGTGATAGAGATCTCTACAACCTCATCAAGTGGGAAGTAATGGCTTCGAAAATGCAGGAGAGGGGAGAAGAGGGGAATCAATTAAACTGCCTTGGTAGCAGTAATTACAGATGGGGAAGCTCTGGTTTTGTTTTAAGAGAGTTCAAGCAGGATTTTCCATTACGCCTACTTAATATCAGGGTAGTAAGCCCTCAGAGAAACAAGTGTTGATAAGTTCCTGGTTATTTTCTGGCCTAAAGGAATGACCTGTATACAATTCTTCTAATAATCTCCTGATTTTATGTAAATGAATAAGATCTTTGCAACATAAATAGCCCGAATCAAAGGCAAATGTTGGCCAGTGCTGCGATTCACTAGGCTAATCCTCCACCTGCGGCGCCGGCACCCCAGATTCTAGTCCCGGTTGGGACGCTGGTTCTGTCCCTCTTCCAATCCAGCTCTCTGCTGTGGCCTGGGAGTGCAGTGGAGGATGGCCCAGGTCCTTGGGTCCCTGCACCTGCATGGGAGACCAGGAGAAGCACCTGGTTCATGGCTTCAGATCAGCGCAGCACGACGGCCGTAGCAACCATTTGGGGGATGAACCAATGAAAGGAAGACCTTTCTCTCTGTCTCTCTCACTGTCTAACTCTACCTGTTTAAAAAAAAAAAAAAAAAAAAAGGCAAATGTTGAGGAGAGACCAGGATTAAAGATCAGTTTATTAGCTCCACTGTAACTTGACGGAGATGGACGAAGAGGCAGAAGTTGCCCGGCGTGTGTTGTTTCATTTCACTGAGCCTTGGTGTCCTCAGTGAAGCAGACAAGGATCACAGTCCTCAGTGAAGGTGGTCAAGGATCACAAATTCAGATGCTTTTTGGACGTGGCACCTATTTCTGTGATGTTTACTTTCTGGGGTTAAGACAGTATGGAGGCCGGCGCCGCAGCTCACTAGGCTAATCCTCCGCCTTGTGGCGCCGGCACACCGGGTTCTAGTCCCGGTCGGGGCGCCGGATTCTGTCCCGGTTGCCCCTCTTCCAGGCCAGCTCTCTGCTGTGGCCTGGGAGGGCAGTGGAGGATGGCCCAAGTCCTTGGGCCCTGCACCCCATGGGAGACCAGGAGAAGCACCTGGCTCCTGCCATTGGATCAGTGTGGTGCGCCGGCCACAGCGGCCATTAGAGGGTGAACCAACAGTAAAGGAAGACCTTTGTCTCTGTCTCTCTCTCTCACTGTCCACTCTGCCTGTCAAAAAAAAAAAAAAAAAAAAAAAAAAAGACAGTATGGAGCCATGGAGGACTATGTTAAACTAATATACGCACGGATGTTTTATCTCACCCTCAGGGGAAGTGACTGATCCTCATATCTGTTGTTTCTATTTTCTTTAGAGTTCTCTTCACTAAGCCAGTCCCTTGTTACTCTAGTCTCTTATAATTAACACTGTCCTTTATTCAAATTGCTGTGTAGATTCTGTCTCATGGATAGACCCAAAATGAACTATCTGGGAGCTTTCTCTCTTATGCTGGTGGCATTCAGATAGGATCTTCTATCTCCATGCAGAAATCAGACATGTCTTCCTGTATAGGTTCAAGTCTCTTCACTTGATTGAAATGTTAATTATCCAATCTCATTTAAAAAAAAGTTTTTTAAATAAAAATCTCTTTAAAAAAAAGGGGGAGGAGCAGCCAGCGCTGTGGCACAGTAGGTTAATCCTCCACCTGGAGCGCCGGCATCTCATATGGGCGTTGGTTGAGTCCTGGCTGCCTCTCTTCAGATCCGCCTCTCTGCTGTGGCCTGGGAAAGCAGTAGAGGATGGTCCAACTGCCTGGACCCCTGCACCCACGTGGAAGACTGGGAAGAAGCTCCTGGCTCCTCCTGGCTTCCAATCAGCGCAGCTCTAGCCATTGCGGCCATCTGAGGAGTGAACCAAAGGAAGGAAGACCTCTCTCTTTGTCTCTCCCTCTCACTGCCTATAACTCAACCTCTCAAATAAATAAATAAAAATATTAAATTTTTTTATTTCATTTATCTTAAAGACTTATTTATTTGAGAGGTAGAGTTACAGGCAGAGGGAGAGACAGAGAGAGGTCTTCTCTCCACTGGTTCACTCCCCAAATGGCCACAACAGCCAGAGCTGGACTGATTTGAAGCCAGGAGCCAGGAGCTTCTTCTGGGTGGGTACAGGGGCCCAAGCACTTGGGCCATATTCTACTGCCTTCCCAGGCCATAGCAGAGAGCTGGATCAGAAAAAGAGTAGCCAGAACTTGAACCAGTGCCCATATGGGATGCCAACACTGCAGGCAGGGGCTTAATCTACTGTGCCATAGTGAGGATCCCTCCAACCTCATTTAATAGATAAGAAATCCAAGAACAAGAAAAGTTTATGGTTTCATTGTGGTCAGATCATCAGTTAATTATGGTGTTGGGACCAGAATCCTGGTATATCCTTATTTCCAATCTAACGCAATGACATTATTCACCAAAAATATTAATTAAGCAATAATTTGCATATGGTCCCATAAGATACCAACTTATATAAATTTGGTCCCAAATATTCTTCTCAGGTAGGGGTGAGCAGGGGTTGGGGAAAGTGTGGAATTTAGAGTGAGGGACACATGGAAAATTTATCTGAGTACGTGGACCATGTTATAAAATGCAGATACCTACATTATAGGGTTGCTGTGAAGAACCAACGGGATCACATGCACAAAGCACCTATCATTATCAGACAAACTTAGGAGAACCAAACAAATAAAACAGGCAATTAAATTACACTGAACTCATTCCATTTCATCCTATTATTTTCCCCAATAACGCATTTTTTCCAACAAGGATTGTAAGAGAAAAGTTGAAAAAAGCCTTCTCCAGAGTTTCCTCCTTAACCTGCTACTGTGTCTGCTCTGCAACAATGAGTTTGTGTGTAGCAGGGTAATTTGGAATGAGCTAGAAGCTCTGGGGGTGTGTGTGTGTGGCTCCATGCTGCCTCATTCGTTGTTGTTTGTCATGCTCAGAGTGGATACGTGGGAAACTCACTGAGTTTGGGGGCAAGGATGACAGGAGTCACTTTCTGCTTCTCAGGTGCTATGGGCACGGAAACACCTAGGCTGCTCAGTGTACTCACCTTCTGTGTTGGAAGTCTGACTCTTTGGAGACCTTACTTAGAACCATGCAGTCATGTAACATTCCTGGCCTTACGCCCTTGGCTCTCCTCAAATTCCTTTCTCAGAGCCCTCCTACTTCAGTTAGAGATTTCGGTTCTGTAAACCACCTCGCCACTTCATATTTTTTTTCTGCATGTTCCACGATTTTTTTTTTTTTTTTTTTTTTTTTTTGACAGGCAGAGTGGACAGTGAGAGAGAGAGACAGAGAGAAAGGTCTTCCTTTGCCGTTGGTTCACCCTCCAATGGCCGCCGCGGCCGGCGCACCGCGCTGATCCGATGGCAGGAGCCAGGAGCCAGGTGCTTTTCCTGGTCTCCCATGGGGTGCAGGGCCCAAGCACCTGGGCCATCCTCCACTGCACTCCCTGGCCACAGCAGAGGGCTGGCCTGGAAGAGGGGCAACTGGGACAGAATCCGGCGCCCCGACCGGGACTAGAACCCGGTGTGCCGGCGCCGCTAGGCGGAGGATTAGCCTAGTGAGCCGCGGCGCCGGCCCTATGTTCCACGATTTTTAAAGACAGTGGAACATCAAGCTAATACTTGTATGTAGTATAATTGTCAGCCTTGTTAAGTGCTTATAAACCAGCTATTTCATATAAATCTAATCATTCATCTTCCCTGCACTGCTTCATGGTAATTACTTCAATTGCTACTTCACTGGAAAAACAAAATAAAAAATCCTGGAAAAGTTCTGAACTTGTCCGATGATACAGGGGCTCATTTGGTTGAAAAAGAATGATGTCATCAGAGGCAAATGAAAGACTTATCCTTTCAGCACATCACACTGCCTCTTTAGGTACCATTTGCTAGTCTACCACTTTGAAATAAAAACGCATCCAGATTCAGCAACAGAATCATGCTTACTGTTTCCTATGCTCCCAGAGCCAGGAATATGGCTTTCCTCTGGATCCAATTACTTTCCATTTACCCACGCATTGATTATACTCAACGATAATGCATCATTTGGTATATTGTTGGCCTATTTTTAGGTTTTTATTTTTTTATTTTTATTTATTTATTTTTTACTAGCCAACTCAGCTCAAGTCAAAACTGGGCAAACTTTGAAAATATTTTGTCTTGAAACAGAATTGTGACTTTCACCAGTAAACTGTCTTCTGATTTTTTTTGCATTTTTTTGTGGGAATGAAGAAGGGATTAAGGCTGAGAACCAGAGGTTTAGTGCTCCTCTGACCCCTTTCTCACCCTAGGCTGTGGAGAGAGGCCAGCAAAGATGTCCAGAAACATAACTTGTTAGAAAATCATAATGTAGCATTTTAAAAATATTCACTTAAAGGCATTTATTTTAAAATATTTTTAAATAAAATAAAATGTGAAAAAGTTGTAATGTGCCATGCCTGTGTTCTACTCTAAATGTTGATTTGAAGTGTTGTTAAACTTGGAGTGAGTAATTCAGATAAGAACCAAGAATTATCAGGAGGGGCTGGCATTGTGGCATAGTGGGTGAGGCCACTGCCAGGAACACCAGAATCCCACATGGGCACCGGTTCATGTCCCTGCTATTCCACTTCACATCCAGCAGGTTTACTGGAAAGAGCAGTGGAGGATGGCCCAAGTGCCTGGGCCCCTGTACCCCTGGGGCAGCCCGAGTAGGGATTCAGCCTGGCCCAGCACTGGCCCTTGCAACCATCTGGGTAGTTATTTACAGATCTCTTTTTTGTAGCATCTCTCTGTGGCTCTGACTTTCAAAACAGGTAAGCAAAAAAAAAATTTTTAAAGAATTTACCAGGAAAATTTTTAAAGAATTACCAGGAAAATAAAAAAAAGAATATATTATCATTAATTAATCCCAGAATATGGCCAAATTGTGTGAAATATTGATTTTTTTTTTTGGAAATACCTGATTGTTAAGTCTGAAAACTATCAATTCTTTTTAAACTTAATTTTATTATTTGAAAGTCAGTTAACGAGAGGCAGAGGGACAGAGAGAGAGAAAGAGAGAGAGAATTCTTCCAGCTGCCAATTCATTCCCCAGTTGGCCACAATGGCTGGAGCTGAGCCATTCTGAAGCCAGGAGCCAGGAGCTTCTTCCAGGTCTCCCACGTGAGTGCAGGGGCCCAAGGACTTGGGCCATCTTCTACTGCTTTCCCAGGCCGTAGCAGAGAGCTGGATCAGAAGTGGAGCTGCTGGGACTCAAACTGGTGCCCATACAGGATGCTGTTAAAGCATGCACCAGCAACACAGCACACTGAGCCACATGGACAAATTTCCTAAGAGGAGTAATGTGCACAGAAGTATGCATTAAATAATGAGAGAAATAACCCCAAATTTCAGGAATGAAGTATGGAAGCTTCTGCATCGATGCCACCATAGTCCGAGATGACCAAACTCGGAAGAGACCTTATTCGAAGGCATTGGAGCTTTGCAGAGCATATAGACATGGTTCTGGCCTGCAGGAAGCGGCAGATGGACCTGAAACCACTGCATGAAGCTAGCACCTTTGAAATTCTAAAATTTATTTGATTACCAAATATATATAAGTGTGCCCAACCTTACCAATAGTCAGAGTTTTCTCAAAAGGTGAAGAGTTCCATTTTACAATTGTCACATTGTCATAAAAATTGTATGGTCAACAATACCAGATTATTGGTAAGAATATGGAAAAATGGTTAATCATATACTATTGGCATAACTTAACATAGTTAGCTATTTTTTAAGGTAGTGTAAATAACATCTAATAAGATATAACCATATGTTAGAGAAACTATACATAAGGATGTTTACAGGAAAAAATTACAAGTAACATTGAAAAAGCAAGTGCTGCAAAAGTGTATATATATATATAAAATATATCCTATTTGTTTATCTATCTATTTATAGCTTGAATCTCCCTAATCTGAAAATCTGGAATCCAAAATGCTCTGAAATCTAAAACTTTTTGATCACCAAAATGACCGAAGTGGAAGAATTCACACTTCACCTCTGATAATACAATGCACACAAGCTGTGTCATGTAAATAATTATTTAAAATATTGTATAAAATTACCTTCAGGCTCTGTATGTAAGAGGTACATGAAACATGAATTAATTTTATGTTTAGACTTGGGTCGCATCCTCAAGATATGCAAATATTCACAAAATTAAAAAAAAAATCCTAGAAATCTCACCTACTTCTCATCCCAAGCACTTCACCTAAGGGGTACTCAACCCTTAGTATAATATGTATGCTATACATTCATAGAATTTCTATCATTTTTTAAACATTTTTAAAAATTTATTTAACAGATAGAGTTAGACATTGAGAGAGAGAGACAGAGAAAGGTCTTCCTTCTGTTGGTTCACCCCCCAAAATGGCCACTAAGGCCAGTGCTATGCCGATCCAAAGCCAGGATCCAGGTGCTTCCTCCTGGTCTCTCATGCGGGTGCAGGGCCCAAGCACCTGGGCCATCCTCCACTGCCTTTCCAGACCACAGTAGAGAGCTGGACTGGAAGAGGAGCAGCCGCGACTAGAACCTGGCGCCCATATGGAATGCCGGTGCCGCAGGTGGAGGATTAACCAAGAGATCCACAGCGCCGGCCTGGAATTTCTATCATATATAGCTGTCAAATGTTACACATTCCATTTACTATATATGTGCATGTATTAAATCTGCTCATGTATATAGATAATGTATATTATAAATGCCTACTCATAAATAAAAGGTGTAAAGTGCATTTCAGAAAGATACATACCAAATTCTCAACTTCAGGACACTGGTACCCTCCAGGGAGGAAGGGAAGGTAATAGGTAAGGAAGGTAGATGCAGATTTAATGAAATCATTCTTTTTTGAAAAAGCTGTATTAAATATAGCGAAACATTAACAATTGATAAATTTGTGTGATCAACCACACAGGTAAACATTATATCTGTCTCTTTTTTTTTATGTCTGAACATTTAACTATTACAAATATAAAATGAATATTCAGTGATTACAAAAATAAAATATAGAAACATCAGAAAGTAACCAGAAATATAAGCACCAGCAGAGATATAGCCACAACAACAGAAAACAATGCAAAGCCAAGGTGAAATGTTCAAGAGTGACACTTTGGAAAAGCAGTGACGTTCATAAGGTAAAGCATTAACAGAAATGTGAATGTGAACATGATTATGCACACAAGGTTTTCTACTTCTTTAGAAAAAAATTAATGTTTAACTCAATGTATTACACATAGAAGTGTTGAGAGAGCACCATAAAACACGTGGTTCTCTTTCCCATAGCTAAACCCAAATCAGAATCAGTCAGCTTTGAAATTCCGTGACTTTCAGGGTCTGGAATTCCCCACTTCCAGGAGGCATTAACATTGTTTTCCTGTCTGAGCACCCTTGGGCAGCAGCATCATTATGTTTTGTTGTTGTTGTTGTTATTGGGAGTTAGGACTGACCCTTTCTTGAGTTCCAAGGAAAATTGCTCCCTCAGGTTTCAGTAGGTAGTTTGTCAGACTCCCAGAGCTTCTTTCCACCTGTAGGGGCTAATTTCCCAGCACAATCTGTGTGTTGGCCAGGGCACTTTCCTCTGGTGCTAAGAACAGGTGCAGCCTTTAATCTTCAAGTTCTGGAGTCATTGGAATGGCATGCCACAGATAGGAAGCTGGGCAAGGAGGCCAACAGAAACAGAACTCTCAACTCCGTGCCTTTTAATTCACTTTCTGGGGACGGCTCAGGTACAGAAAGAACTTGCTGCAGGCAGGGTGTTGAAGTAGACCCAGCTTTTTGGGTAAAATCATAGGGAAGTGGTAAGACTGAGAGGAGGTAAAAATAAAGGCCAATTTAAAATTTAAGATGCTGTGTTCCACAACAGAGTGCCAGATTCCATCCCTTATCAGAGTACTTGTGTTTGACACCTAAGCCTGGCTCCTGATTCCAGCTCCCCGATAATGTAGCCCCGGGAGGCAGTGGTAATGAGTCCAGTAATTGTGTCCCTGGAGACACAATTGGGAGACCTGAATTGAGTTCCTGGTTCCTGGCCTCGGCTTGTCCTGATTCCAGCCATTGTGGGCATTTGGGGAATGAATCAGTGCATGGGAAGCTCTCTCTCTCTCTCTCTCTCTCTCTCTTCTTGAAATAAATAAAATTTGGCAAGGACATGAACCAGCGGCCATATGGGATGGCACTGTAGGCTGGGGCTTTAACCTGCTGTGCCGGCCCCTGACGTCACTCTCTTTGTATTCTCCTTCAGCATTTACCAGTGCTAGAGAAGCAGATAGAGTTCTCCCTGGGTTTGCAGCTGGGCAGATCCTGATCTGATTCCAGTCTTGGTTTACTCACTGTGGGATCTCCGACAACTCATTTACCCTCTCTGGAATGAAATTCTCTCATCTGAAAAGTGGAGCAATAACACACAGGGTTGTTGTGGAAACTAAGGATTAACACAGGGACAGCTTAGCCCAAGCACTAATTTACGCACTTCCGTTACTGACACTCTGGCTATTTTCCCTTGTCCTTCAGATTCCCGTTATCAATTTGAATATGGTTATTTTATTTTTTAAAGATTTATTTATTTATTTGAAAAGCAGAGTTACAGAGAGGCAGAGGCCAGGAGAGAGAGAGAGGGAGAGAGAGAGAGAGAGAGGGAGAGAGGTGTCTTCCATCTGCTGGTTCACTCCCCAAATGGCTGGAATGGCCAGAGCTAGGATGATCTGAAGCCAGGAGCCAGGAGCTTCCTCTGGATCTCCCATGTGTGTGCAGTGGCCCAAGGACTTGGGCCATCTTCCACTGCTTTCCCAGACCATAGCAGGGAGCTGGATTGGAAGTGGAGCAGCCAGGACTTGAACTGGTTTCCATATGGGATGCTGACACTGCAGCCTGCAGCTTTACCGGCTACGCCACAGTGCTGGCCCCGAGTGGTTATTTTAAACTTTGAGCAGTGAATTTTAATTATATTCTCTACTGTTATTGACTTAAAATATCATGCTTTATTTCAGGTGAAATAAATTTTCCTAAAGATTGGTTTGACATCCTGTGTTACAGTTTAGATATAATCTGGATATGGTTTAAGTGTGTCCCCAAAGTTTCTTTTACTGGAGTGTAGGCCCAATTGTGGTGTCATTGAGAGTTAATGGGACTTGGCCAGCGCTGCGGCTCACTTGGCTAATCCTCTGCCTATGGCGCTGGCATCCCAGGGTTCTAGTCCCGGTTGGGGCACCGGATTCTATCCTGGTTGCTCCTCTTCCAGTCCAGCTCTCTGCTGTAGCCCGGGAAGACAGTGGAGGATTGCCCAAGTCCTTGGGCCCTGCACCCGCATAGGAGACCAAGAGGAAGCACCTAGCTCCTGGCTTTGGCCATTTGGGGGCTGAACCAATGGAAGGAAGACCTTTCTCTCTGTCTCTGTCTCTCTCTCACTGTCTACCTCTGCCTGTCAAAAAAAAAAAAAAAAAAGTACATGAATAAAATAATAAAAGAGAGGTAATGGGACTTGGAGAGTTAGGTCATGGTGGGAAGTGGTTGAGCCTTGGGGGATGTGTCCTCAGATGGGATTAATGTAGCTTGAGAGAGACCCTAGTTTCTCTGTCTTCACGTCTTGCCCTGCATGGATCTCACCATGGTGATATCATCTGCCACAATCCCTGACCAGAGCAGACCCAATGCTGGTGCCATGCTCCTGAGCATCAAGAACAGTGAGATAGATAATTCTCTTTTCTTTTAAAATGTACCAAACTTCAGATATTCTGTTATAGTAATAATACTGACTAAGGTGGCCTGTGCCTTACATCTTATTCTTTCATGTATTATTTTCAATTATTGTCCAAAGAGAAATTCCTGGCTACATAGACATTCAATATTAGGAAGCATGATTCTAGGGAAAAAAAGAAATTTGGTAAATCAAGAAGAGTTATTTTCCCAAGGCAAATTTTAGCCTTGTAAAGAGTCCAGATGTCAGCGATCTGTGAGTCCTAGGAAATATTCCATTGCTTTGTATTTCTCAGTCTCATGTGCAGTCGTGAAAATATTTGCTCCATAACCACAGGGACTGTAGCATCCCCTGAGACTGAAAACAGCAGGCTGCAGGGCTCAGCCAGGATGGACTGCTGGGATCCTCCCTGCCAGCTCAGCATGGCTCAGCCTCCAGCAGGCCAACTTTTGAAGGATCTTCTTGGTGGGTTCACTCACTCCATCCCTCTGCTTGGCCACGCCTTCAAGAGTCTTATGCAGACTGAGCACTGCACTTTAATAGACTCATGGCAGGGAAAGCACTCCCAAGAAAAATACACATACAAGTGTCATAATGCTTATGCAAGGGATGTGAGTCTTTATTGCCTCTAATTACAACAGATATAGTACTATGAAACGTATTACTGAGCTCTGTCTTACTTTGTCTCTGTGCATGCCCTTCTATAGTGCGTAGTTGCATCTGTTTGCTGGAAGATGGCAGTAAGATTAAGGGGATTAAAGGATTGGTATTGCTTGAATATGAGTTTTGAACCCCTCATAAGGAAATGTGAGGAAAAATGAAGATTTTGAGTATGCTTGATTCTCCACTAACATATCAAAACCTGGGTCTGGTGGTCTTGAACATGGAAATTTCTAGAATCCAGAGAAAATTCAGGATATTACACAAGGGGTGTTCATTAAAAAAAAATACAAAGAGGCTTTCACCTTCTGGTTGTTGAGAGTGAGAGGGTGGGAGGAGCAGAAGAAGCAGACTAAAGGCTTTGGTTACCTACACTTGGGGATGAAGTGCAAGGCAGAGGGTACATATGTTCAACTTGGCACAGAACAATCTGGAAAAGCTGGAGCCAGAGGCTGTTGTGCTCCATTAGAGTGAGGTAGGCCTAGACTTCCACAGTGAGCCCACTTAGGCACTCAGAGACCCCACCTCAATAGTCACAGATGCCTCACAAACACAGCAGGCAATGCCTAGCCAGGCAGCTTGCAGGGGAACTGTGGCAAAGACCTGGGAATGCAGAAGTCAAGTAGGCCTTTCCCCACACTCACCATTCGGTGTATCCGACAGAAGCAGGGGGCAGGAGGAGGGACTTGGAAGGACTGACATGTGTCTGAAAGAAAATGTGGTGAGACCATTTACACCAGTGATGCAAAGCTGCTGTTAATTCACCAGTTTAAAGTCATCACTCTCTTCCCCAGCTTCTGGCAGGAAGGAAATCATAAGAAAGATTGCATGGCTAGTAGAAAATAAGGTACATTTTTGTCATAGAGGAAAGGATTATGTACTTTTAATAGGCCCTCTCTCCTATGAAGTATTTATGGCTGCTACAACCCATGTAGCAGACTGAGCATCCCTAATCCCAAAACTCAAAATACAAAATGTTCTAAAATCCAATACTTTTTCAGGGTTGACATGATGCCACCAATGGAAAATTCCATACCAGATATTATTTGTTAAGTCACAGTCAAAATGCAGACTCATTAAATTATTGTCTAAAATTATCATTAGGCTATATGTAGAAGGTGTATATGATATACAAGTGAATTTCATATTTTGGCTTGGATACCCTCTCCAAGATACTTCATTACGTATATGCAATATTACAAAAACTGGAGGAAAATGAAAGGTCCAAAATACTCCTGGTCCCAAGAATTTCAGATAAGAGATATTCAACCTGTATTGGAAAATAGAGAAAGATCAAAACACTCAGTAAGTTTTGGCTGTGAGACATGAAGAAGGGAATGCCAGATACACTTCCTATCTGTGTTTTGACAAAAGGGAGGTTGTATGAGAGTTGTGTTAATTTGTGTCTTTTCTATTCATGGAATGTCAATATTTTTGCAGGAAAAACCAGAAAGCGAGAACTGTCTTATTTCTTTATTTCCAGCACTTCTGAAGACTTCTTGAGGCATGGTGTATGCTCAGTTAATATTTATGGAATGAATAAATGAAAAAATAAATAAACTTCTTAACATTCAAATAAATAAACTTCTTAACATTGCTTAAGACATTTTTGGAGCTCTTTCAAATAGTGCCATGGGCTGAATGTTAGTAGGGGAATCTGGTTGGCTGGAGGTGGGGACCCTGTGAGAGCCTAGCCCCACCCTGAGAGACTTCCTGATGAAAGAAGAGTGTGTTGTGTGATTGTGTGTGTGTGTGTGTGTGCTGTACTTGTTTCCTGGCCACAGCTCTTGCTGCAGCTTCAGATGAACTAATGACTTTTCTGGATATCTCACTGAGAGGCATCTTAAGAGCTAAGATTCTGGTACAGGGCAGAAAGGTTTGTTCTGGGAGGAAGGGAGAAGGGGCCAAGACATGGCTTCAGGGATGCTGGTCTGTCTTAGGGACCTAAGAGGAACCATTTAGTTGAAAGTTACACTTTATGTACACAAATGCATAAATTTAACTCAACGGATTGAGCCAAAAGGAGAACATTAACGTGCATTTAAACCTATGCTCCATTACACTTAACAGCTTGGGACGAATTAAGGAAATTGTTTTCCTATAAGCTCAACAGTGTTTTGTGAATGGCACAACTGAACTACCATATTCAAAGGGCTAAGATGCCAGTTCAGGCCTGGCATTGTCCTGCAATGGGTTAAGTCACTGCTTGCAACTCTGGCATCCTATATTGGAGCGCCAGTTTGGGTCCTGGCTGTTCCACTTCCAACCCAGCTTCCTGCTAATGCACTTGAGAGAGCAATGGAAGATGACACAGTACTTGTGCCCCTGTAGCTGTGTGGGAGAGCAGGATGCATTTTCTGGCTCTTGACTTCAGCCTGGCCCAGCCCTGGCTCTTGTGGCCATTTGGGAAAGTGAATTAATCAATGGAAGATCTCTGTCTCTGTCTCTTCTTCCCTCTCTTTCTGTCACTCTTTCAAATTAAGAAATGTTTTTAAAAAGTGACAGCTTATCAAATGCAAGCATCTAGAGTTTATTATAATCAGTGGAATGTTGCTTTGGCTTTTGTTTATTTTTAAAAATACAATACCACAAATATAAAAAACTGAAAGCCACCAAGAAACACACACACACACACACACACACACACACCCCCACACACACAGTGCTACTAATAGTTCCCTTATGTGTTGTTCTTTCTGCAACCTCTCAGTATTTTACACACTGTTGCATGGGCTTGCAGTACAGGCCCCTCATGCTCACCCCATCCCCATGCTGGGAAATACGTGTCAGGGCCAGCTTTTCACTCTGGGCTCACGGCAGGCATCACGTTCTCTAAGAACCTGCCTGCTTCTGGCTTTGGTGCCTCGTCCCTGAGTTTTCACAGTGCCTGACCTCAGTCTTTCCCACTGGAGTGTAAATCGCATCGGGGCAAAAACCGTCCATCTCGTCCTCTCTGTAACCTCAAATACCAGGCACGTGGCATTTGCCCAGGCTGTTGCAGCAAGCCTCTGGCAGCTCCAAATTCTTAGCTATGCCCCTCCCCCAGAATGGGAGGAGCACTGTTTAGGGGTGGGTATGGTTCTAAGTCCACACTTGCAATTCTCACAGATTCAGCCGACACCGTGCCAAACAGAGACAGACCTAATGCCACCCACTTGTGTGTGAAGACTCCACCATTGGAAGTGCAGGAGTCAAATAAAGCCAAGAGTAAATTATCATGGGAGCGAGAATATGAAAATGCTGGCGCTGCGGAGAAAGAGGGTGGGGAAGTAGAGTTTTTGTCCCCAGAGGCAGAGGCTGTGGAGCATGGACTTGGTGAAGCTGTGGCAGGGCCTCCTGCTTGCAAAGCTGCGCCGAGTCACGGGGCTCTGCCTGCCACCCAGCCGTTGTTTGCAAAACACCCAGAGGCTGGGCCCGAGTTGGCCTCCTGTGCTCCTCTGAACATGCTTTTTAAAAACACAACTTGTTTCCATTCCCCATCTGGTGAGTGAGCTTTTGCAATACAGTCAATAAAAAAAGTTATCAAGAAGTCACCTAACCTAAGAGTAGGATGATCAAGTCCTGAGAGGAATGAAATGAAGGAGAATGATTTAAGACATTAATTAACAGTCCATTTTCATGGATTCTAAAAGACTATTCTGAAGTTCACCCACGTTGACCACTTGCTAATGTCTGGGGAGTTATTACATGGGCTCCATACATCATAGCTGGCATTACCTGGCATTATTAGTGATCAGGATCATTGGCTGACAGAATCTGCACTGGAAACAGCCATGTTAATAAGTCTAATTAATTCACTTGAGTAATTAATTACCTAACATTTATCTAATTAGCTAATGCTTTCACCTGTCGGAGCCAGAGGTAAATGCCAGATTGGAATTCTCTGGTTCTTCTTATTATCCCACAAATAAACTGAGAGATATGTCATGGAATACCAAAGCATCGTAAATGGGCATGGTGGGAAAGAGCTGCGAGTAGACCAGTTTGAGGTGAGTTGTCATGTAAGAGGTGTATGTGTTGCTCTGAAAGTAAAAATAGGTGCCACTCTGCCAAGTTACAAGGGCAACATGCATGGTCAGGCTTATATTGCCTTATAGCTGTCATTACCTTTTCCAAGATAAGGGATTTTTGGTTATCTTGGGCAAAGTTACAAATACCCATTTCCTGTTGGCAATAGTAGATTTTGGCTTCACTGATTTCCCAGCACAATACCCCCTGGGACCAGTGTTGTGGTGCAGTGGGTTAAGCTACTGCTTGCCGTGCTGGTATTCCATACAGGCACCAGTTTGGGTTCCATCAGCTCCACTTCTGATCTAGCTTCCTGCTAATGTGCCAGGGAAAGCAGTGAAATATGGCCTAAACTCTTGGGCCCCTGCTACCCACTTGAAAACCATTTGGGGAGGGGACCAGAGGATGGAAGATCTCTCTCTCTCTCTCTCTCTCTGCCTTTCAAAAAAATAAATAAATATTTTAAAACAAAAACAAAAACTCCGTATTCTTTTTCCTTCCCATTCTGGAAACCTTCTCCACTGGCCAAGATGGACTGAAAGTGGCCTATGTGGAATGCAAGGAGTTTTCAAGATTCTCACCAGGAAGGGGAGCATTTTCTAATGTGGGGATCCTAGTTAAAATACAAAGGTACTTCAAGAAGTTCATGGAAAAATGGAATTAAAAATATATTTGTGTGAAAAATTTTGAAATCCACATAGTGTTTTTCATTGTGCATATTTTCTGTGAACTTTCTTTTTTTAACTTTTATTTAGTAAATATAAATTTCCAAAGTACAGTTTATGGATTACAATGGCTCCCCCCCCATAACTTCCCTCCCACTCGCACCCCTCTCATCTCCCGCTCCCTCTCCCATTCCATTCACATCAAGATTCATTTTCAATTATCTTTATATACAGAAGATCGATTCAGTATATATTAAATAAAGATTTCATCAGTTTGCACCCACACAGAAACACAAAGTGTAAAATACTGTTTCAGTACTAGTTATAGCATTACTTCACATTGGACAACACATTAAGGACAGATCCCACATGAGGAATAAGTACACAGTGACTCCTGTTGTTGACTTAACAATTTGACACTCTTGTTCATGGCATCAGTCATCTCCCTAGGCTCTAGTCATGAGTTGCCAAGGCTATGGAAGCCTTTTGAGTTCGCTGACTTCTATCTTATTCCGACAGGGTCATAGTCAAAGTGGAAGTTCTCTCCTCCCTTCAGAGAAAGGTACCTCCTTCTTTGATGGCCCCATTCTTTCCACTGGGATCTCACTCGCAGAGATCTTTCTCAGGATTCTGTGAGCATTTGGTTCCTGACTGTGATGTGTGCTCTTGAATCATAAAAATGCTTTGTATCCTCTGCTACTTGGTACTCATTTAAGTTCTGATTGGCTTGAAAGCCACGAGTCTAATGTTCTTGAACACTCAGCAGCATCATAGAACCTCAGCTGATTGCCATGGAGCTGTGGGAACCAGGGATCAGGGTCACACTCCTCTAGAGTCTCTGGACTTGCTCTCTCCAGCGCGAAGAGTCAGAGGCATCGATGGAAATGATGACTTTATGGATTTCCTAAGAGACTGTGCCCTGAGAACATTCAGCTGTATTTTGATGTTCTACCTGGAGTGACCCCCAGACAACGAATTCAATGGATTTTACAGGAATCATAAGTTTAACTACAGGAGGAGGCCCTGAGAAACACATTTTGTTGGATTATCAGGTCTTTTCTGTGAACTTGAAAGGGCAAAGTTCAGATGAAGGTGCTTTGTGTGGTGCTGACTTTGGATGTTTTCCTTGCTTGTTAACTCAAAGAATGTAAACACATTGGTGAGAGGGAGATGGGGATGGGAAAATGAAATATTTGAGAACTGCAAGTCCTCACGTGTACTGGACACATTTTTGGGATAACCTAATGGAGTTATCATGGAAACCAAGAGAGGTCTGGCAACCATTGAAAGTTGTCTCAAAGCAAATAGTCTGTGTGCTGCACCAGATCCACATTGGGACCAAGGCCAGAAGCAAGCTAACGGTGCTCTGGTCCACAATCAACAGCTAACCAGCCCGGTCAAAGAGGCAGAACGCCACACCTTCCAAAGAAGCCTATCTTCTTGGGGAAGCTCTACGCTGAGAGCTGGGCTGTGTATAAAAGGACAGATGAGGGGGAGTATTTTTGAAATGATAAAGGAGTTTAAAATGCTAAGGGAAGCATTTCTTTAACAACTTTAGAAGAAAACATGTTTTAAGGGACGATCTTATTCCAATTTGGAACCAAGCTATCATGATTAGATCTGTAGTTTAATAGCAAGTCGCAATATTGCATTTCCTGATATTCACCTAGTACAAAGTATGGCTTCAATTTTACCTGCTTCCAACAGGTCCATGAGATCTGACAGGAAGACATACAGGGGGTGAGTAATTTTGATTTGTTATTTGTTTGGATCTGATATGTAAATGATCAGATGGTGGGCAGCTACAGTTCTGTAAATTTCCCAAGTTTAGAAACTATATAGTTGGAATCCAGCTCAAAATACAGAATAGAATAAAAGCTATGCAAAATTTCTTCCTGATGATTATTGACATTACTTTGTTCTTGATGAGGTAGAGAGCTGGCTTATTTAAGAATGCAAGGCAAAAGAAGTCAGGAAGAACAGGCAAACATTTAGCCAAACTGCAGAAGGGAACCCATTCAAAGTTCATCTTGGAATTCACTATGGAGTTCAGCCTTTAATTCCAGGACCATGGGCTTTATCTGAGAAACAATTAAAGGGACCTCACAGTGCCAGAAGGAGATTTGGCTGTGTTGCATCATATCATGAAGTGATTTCATATGCTTCGTGAGGACTGTACATGGAACTCACTTCTAAAATGCCATGGATGTTACTCATCTCAGGGACAGACATAAATCTGCTGAAATTGTCTGCAAATTTAGCTCCAGTTCCTTCCCCAGGTTAACAAAACACAATACAAAATTAATCTTTATCTGGTTTAAGGAATGTTTGTGAGTTGCCTCTGATTTGTTGTAAGTTGTGTGAAATGCCTTGGTTAGAGCCTCTGTCATATCAACATTTTAGAAAACACTCCATTTACCCACCTGAACAGAGGTAGCGTTGTGCCATGTTCATTTCCATGGAAGCCTAGAAGAGAGAGCAATGGAACAATTACGTACAAGATGGTTCTGGGAAAATGAGAAGATCTCTTCCTAGCAAGGACTTTTTTTTTGGTTATCAATATTTAATACTGATCATGCTGTGTAATTCACCATGCCTTGTTAAAAGATTACTCTGTGCTCTTAGGCATATGAAAGAAAAACACACAAAAAAAATCTGAGAAACAGCATTTGCATGTTTTAGTAGAAATTATATATTTCAGAAAGCTCCAAGTATTATAGTGCTAGAGTCCCATTGAGGTGAATTCTGTATGAAATACTAGACAGGCTTTTTCTCTTTAAATTAAAAATTATTAATTTATTTTAAATTGACAAATAATAATTGCATTTGTGGAATAAATTGTGGTGTTTTGATTGATGTATAGATTATAGAAAGAGTCAATCAAGCTAATTAACACATCCATTACTTCACCAACCTATGATTTTTTATAATGAGGGCATTAAAAACCTGTGTTTAAGGCAATTTTGTACAATACAATATGATATCATTGATTGTGGTTTCCATGCAGTAAATCTACCTTGAGATTTTGTTCCCTTTGATCAATATCTTCCCTTTTCCCACCCCACCACACTCCCCACCCTGGCCTCTGGTAACCTTTCTATTCTTTATTTCTATGACATGTATTTTTTTCAGATTCCACATATAAGTAAGATCTTGCAGTATTTGCTATTCTGTTTCTGGCTTATTTTACTTAGCATAATGTCTTCCAGTTCTATCCATGTTGCTACGAATGACAGAATTTCCCTCTTTTTAAAGGCTCTGTAGTATTCCAGTTTTATATATATATACATATATATATATATACACATATATATACATATATATCACATTTTCTTTATCCATTCTTCCATTGATGGGCACTTAGGTTACTAGTATATCTGGGTTATTGTGAATCATGCATAAATGAACATAGTAGTGCAGGTATCTCTTCAAGGTACTGATTTCAATTCCTTTGGATATGTGAGGTCTTCAATAAGTTTGTGGAAAATACACATTATCAATAGAATTTTATATGAATTTCAATCTTTTTTGCACTAAAATTAACATCTTTTAATTCCGTTTTTCCACAAGCATTCTCATTAACTCAGATCAAGGTTGCTATATCATATGGAAACTCCATTTTCAGTTTTTAAAGGAACCTCCCAAACGGCCATTCTTTTTTTTAACTTTTATTTAATAAATATAAATTTCCAAACTACAACTTTTGAATTATAGTGGTTCCCCCCCCATAACCTCCTTCCCACCCACAACCATCCCATCTCCAATTCCCTCTCCCATCCCATTCTTCATCATGATTCATTTTCAATTATCTTTATATATAGAATATCAACTTAGTATATACTAAGTAAAGATTTCTTCTGCACTCATATCCTTGCAACACTTACTACCATTTGCCTTTTTGATAATAGTCATTCTAGCAGATGTGTGGTGAGGTTTCATTGTAGCTTTAATTACATTTTCTTTACAAGTAGAAAGGTTGAACATTTTTCACATATCTATTGGCCATTCATGTCACTTCTTTTGAGAAATATCTGTCCAGATCCTTTGCCTATTTTAAAACCCAGGTTATTTTTTCCTGCTGTTAAGCTAGTAGTTGCATAGTTTGCAAATATCTTCTCCCAGTCTGTAGACTAGCTCTTCACTCTGTTGTTTGCTCTGCTGTGCAGAAGCTTTTTAGTTAGATATGGTCCCACTTGTCTACTTTAGCTTTTGTTGCCTGTGTTTCTGGAGTCCATCCAAGAAAGTCCATGTCTGGACCAGTGCTGTGGTCCCTACATTTCCCCCTACCTTTTCTTCTGGTGGCTTTACAGTTTTGGATCTCACATTTACCTCTTTTATCCAGTTTCAGTTGATTTTTGTATATGGTATGAGATAAGGATTGAGTTTAATTCTTTTGCATGTAGATAACTAGCTTCACCAATACCATATATTAAAGAGACATTTTTTCCCTATTATGTTATGTCACCTTTGTTGAAGATCAGTTGATCATAAGTATTTAGGTTAATTTATAGGCCACCTTGCTCATTGGTTGATGTGTCTGTTTCAATGCTATTGACATGCTATTTGATTATATTTGCTTTACAATAAATTTTGAAATCAAGGAGTATGATCTTTCCATGTTTGCCCCTTTAAAGTCTTCACCAAGGAACTGTTACGACTGAAGAACAAATTTGTTAAAGTTATAGATTACAAAATCATCATTAAAAAATCAGTATCATTTCTACATACTAGCAAACTATGTGAAAAAGAAATTTAAAAAATATCCCATTTATGGTAATACCAGAATGATTAAGACACTTAAGTATAAAATTAATCAAGGAGGTAAAATATTTGTACATTGACAACTATAACACACTAATGAAAGAAATTGAAGAAGACACAAATAACTGAAAAGGCATTCCATGTTCATGAATGGAAAGAATTGATATTGTTAACAGGATCTCCATATTAAATGTAATTTCTGTAAAAATGTCATTTTTCACAAAAATAGAGAAAATCAAGCCTAAAATTTAGAAGTGATCATCTTAGAAGTACTTCTTGATTAACCCAGTGGAACAAAAGTCTTCTACAGGTCTCCCCTCAAATTTCTGACTGAGGGATTATTAATAATCATCAGATCGAAGGGAGGAGAGAACCTCCACTTTGACTATAACCTTGTCTAAACAAGATAAGAGTCGGAGAACTCAAGGGACTTCCATAGCCTTGGAAACTCATGACTGATGCATAGAGAGATTACTGATGCCATAAACAGGAGTGTCAATTTGTAAAGTCAACAACAGGAGTCACTGTTCACTTACTCCTCATGTAGGATCTCTGTCCTTAATGTGCTGTACATTGAGGCTTAATGCTATAACGAGTACTCAAACAGTATATTTCATTTTGTGTTTCTATGGGGGTGCAAACTGTTGAAATCTTTACTTAATGTATACTAAACTGATCTTCTGTTAAAAAAAAAAAAAAAGAAGAAATTATCAATTCCCAACTTGACTCTCACTGGGATTAAACATGACAATAGGTCTGATCTGATTTCATCATCATTTAAAAAATCATCTATTATTTTTCACTTTATGTTTCTGTGTGGGAGCAAACTGTTGAAATCTTTACTTAATGTATGCTAAACTGATCTTCTGTATATAAAGAGAATCGAAAATGAATCTTGATGTGAATGGAAGGGGAGAGGGAGTGGGAGAGGGGAGGGTTGCAGGTGGGAGGGACGTTATGGGGGGGAAGCCATTGTAATCCATAAGCCGTACTTTGGAAATTTATATTCATTAAATAAAAGTTAAAAAAAAAAACTCAGAACCTCAAAAAAAAAATCATCAGATCATCAATGAAAACTAAAGAATGTGTCCCAAAGAATTAATAAGAAATTAAAATTAATACAAGAGAATATAATTAATGGCTATCCTGGTTTGAGAATTTTTCTTACCTTAAAAATGGAATAGATTAATTCCTTTTAGAAGACCAAGACTTAAGTCTTCTTGACCAATAAAACCAGAATTTCTATACCTGAGGACCATTGATCAGTATCCTTGAAAATCTCCCTGGTGATTCTAATAGGTAGCTAGAGTTTAGAATCTCCAGGGTAGATGAGTGAGACTCTTTTATAGAGAAGTGATTTATAGATTCAGTAGAGAATCCAAAGGAAAATCTCCTGATCATAAAAATAGTTTTGGCACGGTAAATTGGAAAGTGTAAGAGGATTTGGAAGAGAAACTGGATGGCAATATTTTTCAAACTCTCATGTGTATGTGGATTGCACAGTTTATTAGCTTGGAGATTTTGATTCAGCAGAGCTAAGGTGGATCCTGCGATTTTGCATATCTCTTTTAAAAATATTTATTTATTTATTTATTTGAAATGTAGGAGGAGACAGAGAGAGAGAGAGAGAGAGAGAGAGAGAGAGAATTCTCCATCTACTGGTTCACTCCCCAAATACCTCCAATAGGCAGGGCTAGGCCAGCTGAAGCCAGAGCCAGATTTCCCACGTAGATGGCAGGAACTCAAGCACATGAGCCATCATCTACTGCCTTCTTGGATGCATAAACAGGAAGCTGGACTGGAAGTAGAGATGACAAGACTCAAACCAGCAATCTGATATGGGACAGATTTTCCTGAGCATTTGCTTAACTCATTGTGCCCAAACTCCTCGCCCCTCAGCCTCCACCCCACTCCAGGATTTTGGGTGACACTGTTACTGGACCTTTGATCCATGTTTGCACAACAAGGAACTATGGAAGAATGTCCTCTTGTCTCTCATTAGAAAAGAAAGCACAACTCCTTTAACTTTGAGATTTAAAAAAAAAATTTTTATTTAAGGAATACGAACTTCCTGCATTTCATATATACAAATTTAGAAATGTAGTAATTCTTCCCACCCTACCTCCCTCCTGCCCCTACTTCTACCTTTCTTCCTCCCCCCTCTACTGTTCCCATTCTTATTTTTTACAAAGATCTATTTTCTGTTAACTTGGTATTGGTAAGATTAACTCTACACTAAGTAAAGAGTTCAACAAATAGGATAAAGAGAAAACAAAATGAAACAAACAAACAAAAAACACTGTTCCTCAACAATCAAGACAAGGGCTGTTCAAAATCATTGTATCACAAGATGTCAATTTCACTCCTCTAGATTACTTTAGTTACCACATATCAGAGAGAACATATAGTGTTTGTCTTTTTTTTTTTTTAAAGATTTATTTATTTATTTGAAAGAGTTACACAGAGAGAGGCAGCGGCAGAGAGAGAGAGAGAGAGAGAGGGAGAGATCTTCCATCTGATGGTTCACTCCCCAGTTGGCTGCAACGGCCAGAGCTGCGCTGATCCGAAGCCAGGAACCAGGAGCTTCTTCCGGTCTCCTTTGAGGGTGCAGGGGCCCAAGGAATTGGGCCATCCTCTACTGCTTTTCCAGGCCATAGCAGAGAGCTGGAGCAGAAGTGGAGCAGCCAGTTCTCGAACTGGCGCCCATGTGGGATGCAGGAGCTTCAGGTCAGGGCATTAACCCGCTGAGCCACAGCATCAGCCCCATAGTATTTGACTTTTTAAGACTGGCTTATTTCACAAAGTATAATGATTTCCAATTGCATCCATTTTGTTGTAAAATGACAGGATTTTTTTTTAACTTTTGTGTAGTATTCCATAGTGTATATATACCATAATTTCTTTATCTAGCTAACAGTTGATGGAATCTGGGTTGGTTCTATATCTTAGCTATTGTAGATTGAGCTGCAATAAACATGGAGGTACAGATCACTCTTTCAAATGCTGATTATATTTCTTTTGGGTAATTTCGAGGAGTGAGATGGCTGGGTCATATGGTAGATTTATATTCAGATTTCTGAGGTATCTCCATATTATCTTCCACAGTGGCTGCACCAGTTTCCATTCCTACCAAGAGTGGATTAGGGTACACTTTTCCCCACATCCTTGTCAGCATTTGTTGTTTGTGATTTCTGTCATTCTAACTGGGATGAGATGAAACCTCTTTGTGGTTTTGATTTGCATTTCCCTGATGACTAGCAATCCTGAGCATTTCTTCATGTGTTTATTGGCTATTTGAATTTCCTCTCTTGAAAAATGCTTGTTCAGGTCCTTTGCCCATTTCTTAACTGGATTATTTGTTTTGTTGTTGTTGAGTTTCTTTGGCTTTTTATAGATGCTGGATATTAATCCTTTACTAGTTTAATAGTTTGCAAATATTTTCTCCAATTGTATTGGTTGGTTCTTTACTTTGCTGAGTGTTTCTTTTGTGGTGAAGAAACTTCTCAATTTTGTCAGTTTTTGCTTTGACTGCCTGTGCTTCTGGGGTCTTCTTTTTTTAAATTTGACAGGTAGAGCTACAGACAGTGAGAGAGAGAGACAGAGAGAAAGGTCTTCCTTCCGTTGGTTCACCCCCCAAATGGCCACCATGGCCGGCACTGCGCTGATCCAAAGCCAGGAGAGAGGTACTTCCTCCTGGTCTCCCATGTGGGTGCAGGGGCCCAAGCACCTAGGCCAACCTCCACTTCCCTCCCGGGCCACAGCAGAGAGCTGGACTGGAAGAGAAGCAACCGGGACTAGAACCCAGCACCCACATGGGATACCGGCGCTGCAGGTGGAGGATTAACCAAGTGAGCCACAGTGCTGGCCCCTGGGGTCTTTTCTGAGAAGTCTTTTCCTATGCCAATGTCTTGCAGGGTTTCTCCAATGTTCTCTAGTAATTTGGTGGTGTTGGGTCATAGATAGGTATTTTGACCCATTTTGAGTGGATTTTTGTGTAAGATATAAGGTAAGGGTCTTATTTCATACTGCTGCACATGGAAATCCAGTTTTCCTAGTGTCATTTGTTGGCAGTCTTTGTTCCAGGGATTGATTTTAGCTCCTTTGTCAAAGACAAGTTGAATGTAGATGTATGGATTGATTTCTGGAGTTTCTATTCTGTTCCATTGGTCTACACATCTGTTTTTGTGCCAGTACCAGGGTGTTTTGATTGTAACTGCCTAGCAGTATGTCTTGATAATCTGGTATTGTGATGCATCCAGCTTTGTTTTTGCTGTTTAAGATGCTATAGCTATTCGGGGTCTCTTTGCTTTGAGATCTTGAGGTTGGTCCAGAATGGTAAAGTGTACTTTACTATTTCTAATTTATTTTTTTAAACCAGGGATGACCCAAAAATTAATTAAGAATATATTACTCTAAGTGTTTTTGAGGAAGAAATTAATATTATTTTGTTCCACTTCCTGAACAGTTAAATTTAACTCCACAAACAGGGCTTGTTAAAAATGAGGGATTAGCCGGCGCCACGGCTCAGTAGGCTAATCCTCCACCTGCGGTGCTGGTACCCCAGGTTCTAGTCCCGGTTGGGGCATCGGATTCTGTCCCGGTCACTCCTCTTCCTGTCCAGCTCTCTGCTGTGGCCCAGGAGTACAGTGGAGGATGGCCCAAGTTCTTGGGCCCTGCACCCACATGGGAGACCAGGAGAAGCACCTGGCTCCTGGCTTTGGATCAGCATGGTGCGCCGGCCACATCGGCCATTGGGGGGGTGAACCAACAGAAAAGGAAGACCTTTCTCTCTTTCTCTCTCTCACTGTCTAACTGCCTGTCAAAAAAACAAAACAAAACAAACAAACAAACAAACAAACAACAAAGAGGGATTAAAGAAGGATATGAGACAACTTCCATGAAGGAATTTAGATTTCTGGGGAGACAGAAAATTAACTGTTTTATGATATGACATACTATCTGTAAGCATTAGCATAAGAGCAAGTACTTTATGAACACCATGGGGGAAATGAATACTGACTGGGGGGGAAGATACTTGGTAAAACTTTCACGAAAGAGGTGATATTTGAATTGTATAATGAAGGATGAGTAAGATTTTGAGAAGTGAAAAATGGAAGAGAAAGGGGGAAGGATGTTTCAGGAACAATACAGGCAGAGTGGACAGTGAGAGAGACACAGGGAGAAAGGTCTTCTTTTTTCCCGTTGGTTCACCCCCCCCCCCCAATGGCCGCTGCAGCCGGAGCACTGCGGCCGGTGCACCACGCTGATCCAAAGTCAGGAGCCAGGTACTTCTCCTGGTCTCCATGCAGGTGCAGGGCCCAAGAACTTGGGCCATCCTCCACTGCACTCCCAGGCCACAGCAGAGCTGGACAGGAAGAGGAGTGACCGGGACAGAATCCGGTGCCCCAACTGGGACTAGAACCTGGGGTGCCGGCACCGCAGGTGGAGGATTAGCCTACTGAGCCATGGCGCCAGCCATTGCAGGATTTCTTAACATTGGCTCTAATCAGACCATCTGGGAAGATTTAAAAAGTACATTCAGAGGACTTAAATTGGAACTCGTCACTGGTGTTATTTTTTTTTTTTTAATTTCCTGGCAATTTTATTGTACCACCAGCTTGAGAATAACTGGAAATATATAAAGAAGAAAGGCTTGTGGGCAGTGCTATGGTATAGCAGATAAAGCCGCTGCCTGCAATGCTGGCCTCCCATATAGGCACTGGTTTAAATCCCTGCTGCTCCATTTCTGATCCAGGTCCCTGCTGTGGCCTGGGGAAGCAGCAGAAGGTGGCCCAAGTCCTTGGGCCCCTGCATCCGTGTGGGAGACCCAGGAGAAGCTCCTGATTCCTGGTACCTAGCTTTGGATTGACCCGCCTCCAGCCATATGGTCATTTGGGGAATGAACCAGCAGATGAAAGAGATCTCTCTCTCTCTCTCTCTCTCTCGCTCTCTCTCTCTGTGTCTCTGTCTCTCTCTCTCTTTCACTGCCTCTGCCTATCTGTAACTCTGCCTTTCAAATAAATAGATGAATCTTAAAAAAAAAGATGCAAGTCTTGTTAAGATTGTTCAGACAAAACCCATCTATTTGCTGCTTACAAGAAACATATCTTTCCAACAAAGATGCATGCAGACTGAAAGGGAAAGGTTGGAAAAAGATATTCCATGCCAATAGAAACCAAAAAAGAGCTGGCATAGCCATCTTAATATCAGACAAAATAAACTTTAACAAAAAAAAAAACTATTAAGAGAGACAAAGAGGGGCACTATATAATGATTAAGGGATCAATTCAACAGGAAGATGTAACTATTATAAATGTATATGCACCTAATTACAGGGCACCGGGTTATTTAAAGATATGTTAAAGAACTTAAAAGGAGATTTAGACTCCAATACAATAGTATTGGGGAACTTCAATACTCCAGTTTTAGAAATAGACAGATCAACCAGACAGAAGATCAACAAGGAAACAGCAGATTTAATCGACACTATAACCCAAATGGATCTAACAGAGATCTACAGAACTTTTCATCCTACACTTGAAGCATACACAATCTTCTCAGTAGTACCTGGAACCTACTCTAGGACTGACCACATACTAGGCCATAAAGCAAGTCTCAGCAAATTCAAAAGAATTAGAATCATATGATGCAGCTTCTCAGACCATAGGGGAATGAAGTTGGAAATTAGCAACTCAGGAATCCTTAGAGCATATGCAAACACATGGAGACTGAACAACATGCTCCTGAATGAACAATGGGTCATAGAAAAAAAATCAAAAGAGAAATCCAAAACTTTCTGGAAGTAAATGAGGATAACAACACAACATACCAAAACTTATGGGATGCAGCAAAAGCAGCATTAAGAGGAAAGTTTATAGCAATCGGTAATTATATCAAGAAATTGGGAAGGCACCAAACAAATGAGCTATCAATGCATCTCAAAGATCTAGAAAAACTGCAGCAAACCAGACCCAAAACTAGTAGGAGAAGAGAAATAATTAAAATTAGAGAATAAATCAATAGGATTGAGTCCAAAAAACATTACAAAAGGTCAGACAAAGGAAGAGCTAGTTTTTTGAAAAAAAAAAAAAAAAAAGCAAAATTGACACCGCATTGGCCCAACTAACTAAAAAAAGAAAAGACCCAAATCAATAAAATCAGAGATGACACCACAGAAATAAAGAGTCATCAGAAATTACTACAAAGAGCTGTATGCCAGCAAACAGGGAAATCTATCAGAAATGGATAGATTCCTGGACACATGCAACCTACCTAAATTGAACCAGGAAGACAGAGAAAACCTAAACAGACCCATAACTGAGACAGAAATTGAATCAGTAATAAAGGCCCTCCCAACAAAGAAAAGCCCAGGACCAGATGGATTCACTGTTGAATTCTACCAGACATTTAAAGAAGAACTAACTCCAACTCTTCTCAAACTATTCAGAACAACCAAAAAAAGAGAGAATTCTCCCAAATTCTTTCTATGAAGCCAGGATCACCTTAATTCCTAAACTTGAAAAAGATGCAGCATTGAAAGAGAATTACAGACCAATTTCTGTGATGAACATAGACACAGAAAACCTCAATAAAATTCTCGCCAATAGAATGCAACAACACATCAGAAAAATCATCCACCCAGACCAAGTGGGATTTATCCCTGGTATGCAGGGATGGTTCAACATTAACAAATCAATCAATGTGATACACCACATTAAAAAACTGCAAAAGAAAAAACATATCATTATCACAGTAGATGCAGAGAAAGCATTTGATAAAATACAACACCCTTTTATGATGAAAACTAAGCAAATTGGGTATAGAAGGAACATTCCTCAATACCATCAAAGCAATTTATGAAAAACCCACGGCCAGCATCCTATTGAATGGGGAAAAGTTGGAAGCATTCCCACTGAGATCCAGTACCAGACAGGGAAGCCCACTCTCACCGTTGCTATTCAATATCGTTCTGGAAGTTCTAGCCAGAGCTATTAGGCAAGAAAAAGAAATTAAAGGGATACAAATTGGGAAGGAAGAAGTCAAACTATCCCTCTTTGCAGATGATATGATTCTTTATTTAGGGGATCCAAAGAACTCTACTAAGACTATTTGAGCTCATAGAAGAGTTTGGAAAAGTAGTAGGATGTAAAATCAGTGCACAAAAATCAACAGCCTTTGTATACACAGACAATTCCTTGGCTGAGGAAGAACTGCTAAGATCAATCTCATTCACAATAGCTACAAAAACAATCAAGTACCTTGGAATAAACTTAACCAAGGACATTAAGGATACCTACGATGAAATTTACAAAACCTTAAAGAAAGAAATAGAAGAGGATACCAAGAAATGGAAAAATCTTCCATGCTCATGGATTGGAAGAATCAATATCATCAAAATGTCCATTCTCCCAAAAGCAATTTATAGATTCAATGCAATACCAATCAAGATACCGAAGACCTTCTTCTCAGATCTGGAAAAAGTGATGCTGAAATTCACATGGAGGCACATTAGATCTCGAATAGCTAAAGCAATCTTGTACAACAAAAACAAAGCTGGAGGCATCATAATACCAGATTTCAGGACATACTACAGGGCAATTGTAATCAAAACAGCATGGTACTGGTACAGAAACAGATGGCTAGACCAATGGAACAGAATAGAAACACCAGAAATTAATCCAAACATCTACAGCCAACTTATAATTGATCAAGGATCTAAAACCAATTCCTGGAGCAAGGGCAGTCTATACAACAAATGGTGCTGGGAGTCCAGGATCTCCACATACAAAAGAACCATAAAGCAAGACCCCTACCTTGCACCTTACACAAAAATCCACTCAATGTGGATTAAAGATCTAAATCTATGGCCCAATGCCATCAAATTATTAGAGAATATTGGAGAAACCCTGCAAGACATAGGCACAGGCAAAGTCTTCTTGGAAAAGACCCCAGAGGCACAGGCAGTCCACGCCAAAATTAACTATTGGGATTATTTCAAATTGAGAAGTTTCTGTACTACAAAAGAAACAGTCAGGAAAGTGAAGAGGCAACTGACGGAATGACAAAAAATATTTGCAAACTATGCAACAGGTAAAGGGTTAATAACCAGACTGTACAAAGAGATCAAGAAACTCCACAACATCAAAACAAACAACCCACTTAAGAGATGGGTCAAGGACCTCAATAGACATTTTGCAAAAGAGGAAATCCAAATGGCCAACGGACACATGAAAAAAAGTTCAGGATCACTAGCCATCAGGGAAATGCAAATCAAAACCACAATGAGATTTCACCTCACCCCTGTAAGAATTGCTTACATACAGCTCAACTAACAACAGACGCTGGTGAGGATGTGGGAAAAAAGGCACACTAACCCACTGTTGGTGGGAATGTAAGTTGATAAAGCCAGTATGGAAGTCAGTTTGGAGATTGCAAAGAAACCTGAATTATAGCCCTACCACAGAACCCAGCCATCCCACTCCTTGGAATTTACCCAAAGGAAATTAAATTGGCAAGTAAAAGGGCTATGTACACCTCAATGTTTATTGTAGCTCAATTCACAATAGCTCAGACACGGAATCAACCTAAATGCCCATCAACAGAAGACTGGATAAAGAAATTATGGGATATGTACTCTATAGAATACTATACAGCAATAAAAAAATGAAACCCAGTCATTTGCAATAAAATGGAGGAATCTGAAAAACAGCATGCTGAATGAAATAAGCCAGTCCCAAAAGGACAAATATCATATGTTCTCCCTGATCGGTGGCAACTAACCGAGCACCAGAAAGGAAACCTGTTGAAGTGAAATGGACACTAGGAGAAACAATGACTTGATTAGCCCTTGTCCTGACTGTCGAGGAACAACTTACCATTTTATTCCCTTTAGTCTTTTTTTTGTTCTACTTAATACTATTGGTTGAACTCTTTAATTAATACACAATTATTCTTAGGTGTTTAAATTTAACTGAAAAGTGATCCCTGTTAAATATAAGAGTGGGAATAAGAGAGGGAGAAGATATACAGTTTGGCTCATGCTCACTCGGACTTACCCCCAATGGTAGAGTTAGAAATGTGCCAGGGGATTCCAATTCAATCCCATCAAGGTGGTATGTACCAAGGCCATCCTA
Source organism: Oryctolagus cuniculus (assembly GCF_051225735.1). Classification (NCBI taxonomy): domain Eukaryota; kingdom Metazoa; phylum Chordata; class Mammalia; order Lagomorpha; family Leporidae; genus Oryctolagus; species Oryctolagus cuniculus. Next base: position 83,890,046 of record NC_142869.1, on the reverse strand, counting down.
CTTGTTAAAGTGATCAGTTTAAGTTCATAATTGATCAAAAAGATGGGCTTAAGTGTCAAAGGGATCACATAAATAAGACCAGTGTTTGCAAATAATCGATAGAATTAAAAAGGAGAGAATGATCCTACATGGGAAGCGGGATACACAGCAGACTCATCGAATGGCAAAAGTCCTGAAGAGCACTCTGGCCTCAAAATCAGCCCTTAAGGCATTCAGATCCGGCTAAAAAGCTCATGAGAGTTTTGCAGGCATGGAAAGCCAAGACATTGTGGCCAAAAATTGACCTAAATGAAAGATCTCTGAGTGAGATCCCAGTGAAAAGAACAGGCCATCAAAGAAGGAGGTAACTTTCTCTGAAGGGAGGCAAGAACTTCCACTTTGACTACGGCCTTCTCTAAATAAGATTGGAGTTTGGGAACTCAAGAGGCTTCCATAGCCTTGGCAGCTCATGACAGGAGCCTCAGGTGATTACTGATGTCATAAATAAGAGTGTCAATTATTAAATCAACAACAGGAGTCACTGTGCACCTGCTCCCCATGTAGGACCTCTGCCCTTGGTGTGTTGTACTATGAGAATTAATGGTAAAACTACTACCCAAACAGTACTCTATACTTTGTGTGTCTTTGTGGGTACAGTCTGTTGAAGTCTTTACTTAGTATATAGTAAGTTGTTCTTCTGTATACAAAGATAATTGAAAATGAATCATGATGAAGAACGGGATGGGAGAGGGAGTGGGAAATGGCATGGTTGCAGGTGGAAGGGAGATTATGGGGGGAGCCATTATAATTCAAAAGTTGTCGTTTGGAAATTTATATTTATTAAATAAAAGTTCAAAAGTAAAAAAAGATTTTTTTGGAGTATTTGAGGGAAATAAAACAAAGAGCAAGAACATCTTGGTGGTACTTGACATAGATGTCTCAGTCCACTGCTAGGCTAGACAACTTCCCCAAAGTAAACAGCTTTTCATTCCATTTTTCTATGAGCTTTTTCAATTACCCTCATTTATCACTGAACTGGTACTAGAACCCAGGCAATCTGATTCCAGATCTTAGTAGATTATATTGCATGGCTTCCTTTGCAAGGAAGATTGAAAACCACAGAGCCAAATAGAACTAAATAGTACTGACTGCCCTGTAATCTACTAATTGTATAATTTTGTACAAATTTTTCAACTTCTGTAACTGTGTTTTCTTCACTTATAAACTGGGTTTAATATATATTGCCAAACTGACCTGGTTAGGTGGATATGGAATTAAATGAGTGAATATATTTACTATATGAAGTTTTTGTTGCATTCATTCTTAGTTCTGTGCCTCTCACATAGTACATGTACAGTAAATATTAACCATAGTATTGTCCTTATTATACCACATGACTTTAACAAATCACTTAGTCCTAAAGAAAGGTTTGTCTGTGGTATTTGGGCTAGCGTTAATCATAGGTATAAGAGTGACAGCCTTTTTTTAATGTGCTTTTTCTTCATATCACTTTATATCCTGTTTGTGTGCTTTTTTCCAGAAAAAGGTTTGTTCGTATTAAAAATCCTTACCTAGACTCTATGGATGAAGATATTCTTTATCACTTGGATTTAGGAACAAAAACACACAACTTGCCAGCAATGTTTGGAGATGTAAAGGTAAAAATATTTTTAACTTCAGGAAAAAAGATTGAGTTTCCTGTGCTAATTTTTCTTCTTTCTTTCCCAAAATGAACTGTATACTTCTGGCTGAAATGTCAAGGGTCTCAATATGAACAAATGTCAGATCCATTCTCTGAAACAATTTAGAATGTGTGCATTATGAATAAGCATACTCACCCCAACAAGACATAAAGTTTCTCAACTCAATCTAATAAAACATGATTATTTGAATTCTCTGGTTCTTGGAGATAAATATTTTTATTGACAATATTGCTAAGTGTTAAGAATTCGTTATGTTTTAATAGCTTTAGTTCACTACTTAACATCTACATTTAGAGCTGAATCTCATTAATTCTCATTTTATTAAGTCGTAAAAAATCAATAAAAGCAACAATACTATATATTATCCCATGTCTAAAAAGAAACATTATCTAATATGTCATACCATTAAGATTCTTATTTCGTAAGAAAATTGTTTATTAAATTATCCAGGAAAATTGTATCTCTTTATCATTTAAAATACAGACCATAGTCCTACTGCCTAAACATAGACACCATCCACCCATCTCTTTTCTTCTGATCCTTTTGAATGAATAGATTTAAAAATAGTTATAATTATATAAGTTTGCATCTTGCATTTCACTTAATTTTATGTTATTAATGTTTCTCCATATTATGTTTTCTTTGAAAATCATTGTTCATGAATGTCAAGTTAACTGTGCCATATGTTACATAAACTATGATTGACTTGTATGTTAAAGAGTTTTTCATTATACGCAGCACTCAGATTTTTTAAACCTCAGGATTTTTCACATTTAGGTCTATTTGTTTAGAATTATTCACAGAAATGGTCAAAGGGTATAGGCCTTTTACAACCTGTGTCTTCATGGCCAGTGCCACGGCTCACTAGGCTAATCCTCTGCCTTGCGGCGCTGGCACACCAGGTTCTAGTCCCGGCCGGGGCACCAGATTCTGTCCCGGTTGCTCCTCTTTCAGGCCAGCTCTCTGCTGTGGCCAGGGAGTGCAGTGGAGGATGGCCCAAATACTTGGGCCCTGCACCCCATGGGAGACCAGGATAAGTACCTGGCTCCTGCCATCAGATCAGTGTGGTGCACCGGCCGCGGCAGCCATTGGAGGGTGAACCAATGGCAAAGGAAGACCTTTCTCTCTGTCTCTCTCTCTCACTGTCCACTCTGCCTGTCAAAACAAACAAACAAACAAACAAAAACAAAAAACAAAAAAAAAAACCACCTGTGTCTTCCAAAACATATTTACATCCCACCATTGAAGAATTGTGTAGTTTTCAACTGACACTTTTCAATTCTTTAGCAATTGGAAGAGCAAAAATAAAAGGTTTCCTATTGGCAATTTCACTAAATCTTCACATTAGGTCTTTCAAGGAAGTTTAGCAGACAGTTACTTCATTTGTATAACAAGAAAATTGAGTTCAGAGAACTCCAAGGAGGCTGAAGTTATAACATAGTGTCAGAGCTGGGATTTGGATCAAGTTCTTCCCAGTTTAATCTCCAGGGCTCCCATCTATTGCACCAGCTGGACCATTTTGCTTCACAGTAACTCAAAACAGTCCATAAATTGGGAGAGGGTGGCAAGTAAAGAAACCTGAGGAAGAACATGAGGAAGATATATAGAAGAAGAGGAGGTAAAGGAAGAAAACAAGAAGGGGCAAGAGAAAAGAAGGAAAGAAGGAAGGAAGGAAGGAAGGAAGGAAGGAAGGAAGGAAGGAAGGAAGGAAAGAAGGAAGGAAGAGGGTAGGGAGGAGATAGACCTATCATATTCATAGCAGTAGGTTCTAGGTTACTTCCTCCCTGTCTCACAGGGAGCAAGATTGAAGGAGTGGGTAGATTCCCAGGCAGAGAACTGACACACCCCTTCCCCACTCTCCTCCAGACTTCTGCCTTTTGCCTTTGTGTGGATCCCCTCCATCCTTTGTGTCATCTTCTCAATGTGATCTCCTTCCCTATTGCTGTTTCTGATATTTATGCTCCAAGGGTCATTGATGAAGGCTGCCTTTGATCCTCATTATGTAGGCTTCATCTGAGTTCAAAATGTCTCAGAGTAATTCTCCCAGGACTCTTATCTAGGGATGATTGTAATTAATAGAAGACTCAACACAATTAATAAATTATGGTACAAATCTCATTAATAAATTAAAAAGACTTAGGATACGTTTTGACACAGAAAGGGATCTATTATGTATACACCTAGGTATCTATCTCTACCATTTATGGACAGTTTGCTGTGATCAAACTGAAAATGGTGCATTTGTAAATGGTGTATTATTCAATCCCAACAGTACCTAGGGGAGTTAGTAATTGTCTTCATTATACAGATGAGGAAACCCAGACTCCAACATATATGTAGTGGTGAGACACATATTTATCTGTCTGTAATAGGCACATAAAGGCTGGGTAGTGAAAGAGCTGATGGAAAATGTTAGGTTTCTCTGATGAAAGAAGTGATTCTTCTTGCATTTTCTAGAAAAAGTTCTACATTTTGGTACTCCAAATATTTGTTTCAGGAAAATCATCAGGATCAATGACCTTGTTTTAGAGATGAAAAGAATGGTACTCCCCTACCCCCAACCTCTGCCACACACACTCAAACAGTGTTGTGTCATCCTCGTTACATTTCTAGGAACTAGGCCTTCACCTCCCTAGCTGCCTAGATTTCTAAGAGCTGTTATTCTCACACTCTGTCATAAAACATCATCCACCTTGTAAACTCGCCACCCATCTGTCTGTAGAACCTTCAGTAGATTCTCTTTTGGATAAAAGGACAGAGAACAACTCCATTGATTGGCTTATTTAAAAAAAAAAGATTTATTTATCTATCTATTTATTTATTTAAAAGGCAGAGTTACAGAGATGCAGAGGCAGAAAGAGAGAGAGAGAGGTCTTCCATCCGCTGATTCACTCCCCAAATGGACACAACAGCCAGAGCTGGGCTGATTCAAAACCAGGAGCCAGGAGAGGAGCTTCTTCCAAGTCTCTCACATGGGTGCAGGTCCCAAGTGCTTGGGTCATCTTCTACTGCTTTCCCAGGGCGTAGCAGAGAGCTGGATTGGACATGGAGCGGCTGGCACTTGAACCAGAGCCTCTATGGGATGCCGGCACTGCAGGTGGCAGCTATACCTACTACACCACAGCACCAGTCCCTTGGCCGATTTTGACAGATAGAAAGTAAAAGTCTGTGTGTGTGAAGATCAAAGCACCAAAGTTGTTCCAAATGATCAGAATTGGCATCTAACCTAACTCAGGATATTTTAGAGGCAGCAGGTAAAATCTGATTTACTTTCACAGATGTTTTTCTCAGGAACTTGCCCTCCAGCCACATTCTTATCTTTGAATGAAAACATTCTAGGTTCAATTTCTTGACTCCATTAAATCCCAGGGCAGCAATCCTGGTTAGGAAGAGAGAACAGATTCGGTACCTGAAAACCCAGTTCTGTCTTCACAGAAATGATCACCGTTATTAAAAACACTGTCTTCAGGGGAAGGGGTGTGTAAACCTTAAACCTCAAAGACTCTTCAAATGGCTTTGAGTTCCTTCATATCTATGCTTATTATAGTTTAAAAGGTTTTTCTAGCTGATATTGCAAAATGTTAATTGTTTAAAAAGGTATAAGTCACATTAGGTATACAGGGGGTGTTCTTGGTTGGTAGATGGCTTTCCTGCAGCTGATAATTCAGGGACCCAGGCTCCTTATATTTTGTTGCTCTGTCACCTTCAAGGAGTGCTGATTCTCAAGGTACACCCTTGTCAACTTCAAGGGTGTTGATGCCCAGGGAAACCTTGTTCCCTGGGATACATTGTTCCCTGGGTATCAAACCCATCCAGCAGATGTGACAAAGATATATGTAAGATCTCCCCCATACCCCTTCAGGATGGATCATTTCTATAGGCCAGGACTGGAAGTGGTATCCATCAGTTCTGCTCATATTCCAGTATCTGGATCTCAGACATGTGGCCTCCTGTCACGGGGAAGAGGCTGGGAAGTCAAATGTAGCTGCGTGCCCAGAAATAAGGGAAATCATTGCAGTGAACAGCTAAGCCTCCTGCCATTCTCACTCGGAAGGATCCAAAAGTTGGAAAACATGACGGAGCCTCCTTGGAAGACGATCCAACAGTGTCCTTTAGAAAGATCCTTTACAAAATCACCAACGGATCCCTTCCAATTTCTCCCTAAAAATGTCAAGTAAACTTAGAAAAGCATTGCTTTAAAGACTCTGTAATATTCACTTCAAGATGTTTATACTCCTTTGTTAAAGTTCCAGATACATAAACTTTAATAGGTACAGATTAATACAACATGGCACAGTTATTTCTCTTAAGCTATTTAGGGATATTTGAAAGTGAATTTGTTTTGGCACTCATTAGGCAAAGTCCTTAACATATTTTTGTAATGCCATTGACTACCTCCCAGTGCATTTTGGCTTTGAAGGAAACAAGACTAATGATCATTCTGTTAAATCACTGTGTCACTTAAGTTCAATGTTAGTTGGTGGTCTCCAGCTGCATTGTTCTTCTCATTAAAGCAGTCAGACTGAAAATTGTGTCTAGAGGTGATGTTTAGTAAGTCTGATTGAGGAGTAAGCTTCAAGAACTAAGCTCCTTCTGTCTATGCATGTCATTTTCATGTCTCCAGAAATATTCAGAAGTTCTTGTTGATTATAGCAATATCTACAGTTAAAACAAGAACTCAAACCACAAGCTATTGTAACATCTGTTTCACTTTTATGGTCAGTCTGAATAGTTATAACTTACATTCACTTGTACCACACAATGAGGTTATTTTCAAACTACTGTATTTTGTTTTCAAAGGAATAAAAAAGGTTTTCTTGTACTTAGATCTTAAGCCAAATCTTTACTGTCTGAACCAATAGAGGAGAAAATTCCATGAATAATTAATAATAATTTTAAAACTCACCTTAACCACTGTCTTATCCTTTATGGCTGACTTCTAGAGCAGTTCATTACTAACCTAAGGTGCATCAGAGAAATGAATAGCAAGCCATGGAAAAGACAATAATGAGGGAGAAGAAAGGCACAGAGCCTAGATAAAAGGATAATCACATCCCATAATTGAGAATAAGTGCAGCATAGGGATTAATGCTAGATTGAAACAGAATGTATCATTGACTCAGACCACCCAATAGTTAGAGAAAATCATGTGTGAATGGGAGCACCTACACTACCACTTCAGGGACTCCCTTATGTAGGTCTTCTTGAGTCTGGCGCCTTAGACTGCTCGGCCATTCTGACACATGAGTAGGTCTTCTTTATCCTTGTGAGGGTCCTCACTTGCAGGCCTCTGATCCTCTGCCCAATGCCGCCCATACCACTCAGTCACCACCCATCCACAGCCTTTTCTTTACTAGAAAACCTAAACCAGCTTTGTTTGTACTAAATTCAGCAATACAGAAGCAATATGCGTGCTCAAAAACAGGACCAGGAAATTGCTACATATAATAGAAGTAAGTGACTGTGGAACACTAGGAAGGTATCTGCCTTTATGCAATGGCCGTTGCCATAGACAATCCTGTTTTAATCTGTACAAAACCCTCTGAGGGTTCCAGTTTTGGAGCTGATGGTCTGAGGCACACAGAAATTACATATATGACACTGAGCAAGTTACTTAATCAGCCATAGAATTAGGGTTCGAAGCCAGGTTTATCCAATCTCAAAGGGCAGGCTGCAAATCACTACATTACATTTTCTCTGTCTTGGAGTTTCTTCACACTCTGTACACCTAACTGTGGATTCCCAGAACCTATGCACCTGATGCCCTTCCATGGGCTCTGCTTCCTCCTGGGTCTCTGGCCCTCTGTGGCTGCTCATCCTCTCTGTGGCTGACCCCCGGCACATGCCCAGCCAAGGATCCACGTCTCCTCTCTCTGTCATCCACCTCTCGCATCCCTGTGGCTGTTACACAAGCAACTACCAGATAATTTTATCACTATATTTAGATTTCACACCATTGACAGCAACACCTATCCTGATTTCAGAGATGTGAAAATGTTAATGAAACAAAAACAAAATCAAATCACTGGACTTGATGTAGTACCGCAGTGAGATCCCAAATTTATAATAAGGCTTGTTCCATGAGAATTTCTTTTGAATGAGACTCTGGAAATCTTGATGTGATTCCTCCAAAGCTTTCAGTTATATAGTATATTTTACAAAGAAAACTTATGATTGAGGGCATTGAATTAGAAAACATATCTGACACTAGTGGTTCTCCCTTTTTTTCACGTTACTTACCACATTCTCAGTGTTTATACATTCTGCATACACTGTGCTCACATCCAACATTAGGCTGCTGCTATCTATGTAAGATGCCAACTGGTGTTTGCTGTAAACAAAAACACCATTAAATACCCCCCTGAATAATATTAACACTTACTTAGATTTTGTGATTGTCTTTACTAATTCTGCATTTGATTGCCTTATTTATAGGTTAATGATGCAAATTAGCTAATTCATGAACATAACACATAACATCTACACATAATCTTAAGTAACTTCACTAGAAATGCAATAAAAACATCAGAGTTTAAAGCTAAACCTTGGTTTTTATCCCAACTGCTATGACAGCAGGTAATCATTTTTATTAACAGTTTGTCTGTGTCGGTGGAAGCCCCAACAGAATGAAGGCATTTGCACTGTTTATGCACAAGGAGCTTGGGTTGGAGGACAGTGGAGAAGACATGAAAGACATCTGTGCTGGGACAGACAGATACTGCATGTACAAAGCCGGTCCTGTGCTTTCCATCAGTGTAAGTAGCCATGGGTGCATCTCAGCTACAGAGCATAGTGGGAACTGCTGGGCTTAGGGGTTCTTTACTTCTCTGTTGTGCTGTGCTTTTTTATACAATTTAATGAAGTGTGCGAGTAGGCCATTTGCTATTGGAAAAAGTCCCCAGGGCAGAACACAAGTCGGCAATGCCCTCTTTTCTTTATTAGTCATCATATAGTTTGGGGGAACCCTCGAAGTCTTCCCCCTCTCTGATTTATAATTAACTCTTCCACTTCCCTTTGTCCCCCAGTGCCACCCAACTTCCACTACTTCCACTCCTAGCACTTTTTCTCCTTTATCCCTTATCCAGCTTTGGAAATGTTGAGTTTTAGTACATGGGGGCCAATTTTTAATTTTTTTTATTTAAATTTTTTTTCATTTATATAAGGTGAACAAATTTCATGTATTTCAGATACACAGATTTAAGAGCATAATGATACTTACTACCCTACACTCCCTCCTGCCCATGCTCACACCTTCCCTTCTCCATATTATAGAGCAGGGAGTGCTGTTTAACACAATAGAAAACATGTAATACATTTCCACTGAGTTTTTTGTGAATGGCTCTCCGGCCCTTATAATGTCACCAGACCAGCAGAGTGTCCAGAATTATTTGCAAGTTTAGGGCACATACAGATTATTTCTTCCTTGGACTTTGAGTGGCATGCACTTCAAGAGTGCATACACACTTAAACGATGTTCTTAGTTTGTCTGCATGGAGCTCTATCCTGAAGCAGTAGCTCTGAGTCCATCACACATGTGGACACTGCAACTCTCCTGAAGGGCATAGCAGGCATGGCAGGGGACAGGTGGAGAGCTTCCTGCAAAGGTGAAACGATTCTAAGGAGCTGATTTGTAGGCAGCTCCTACACCACAGAACAGCCACCAGCCATGATCAGCCTGTAGTACCCAATGACGGTTTGTGGGTGATCATGGCTGGAAGCCTGGGATAAAGAAGGGAAAATCATGCAATGCCAATGGGCAGCTACATTGACCTCTCCTGTTGGCAAACAGTACCAAAACCTTCTTTGAACTCACAAAGGAGAATCCATTCATTTGCTCATCAATAAACATTTACAGAGCATCTACCTTAGAAAGGTGACTATCTTTTGAGCTTGGCAATTCTTGACTTACTAACTTTTGCTGGACTTTATAGATTGTTGGTCTGCTTTTGCACAGGAAATGAGAGCAGACAAAAATGTAAGATTTATAAAAATGTGAAACTACCATAAATATGCAGTAAAACTCCAGAGTAAAGATATAAAAGCAGCAGCAGACTGATTCTGCTGTCCTACCAGGAAAAAAGATCTGAAATATGTATCATGCCACGGTTAGCCATTTACAAGGGAACCTTATAAGGCAAGCTCCCAAAGCAGACCTCTTTGAAGTTCTTCCTCTTCAGTTACTACAGGGGTGTGTGTGTGTGTGTACACAAAAGAGAGGCTGCATGACTTTAGCAGAAGTACACAAGGTCCATTTTTCATTTTACCACATTGCAAAAGTGATAATCATAAGCTTATCAAGTGATTTAGAAGGAATTTAGTAAATTAAATAAACTCATCCTCTTAATTTGCAGTTGAGGAAAATAATGCTTAGAGAATTTATTCATTAGTTGCAGAGTCAGATTTATTCATCCTGAACATGCAAATCAATACAACTTTAAGCCCTGATTCCAAGAGGCTTACAATGCATTCTGAAGTCAGGGCATAGGCAACAGGAACTCAGAGATTCAAAGTTTCCATAGTTTAGCATTGATAGTGGTGAGATGGAAGGAACCCAGGTGAAAATGTCATGAACATGGCTCAATGGTGTTCCAAAATCTTTGTGCCCTAAAATGAAATACACTGAGAAATACATTTGACTTGCCTGTAATGTTAGGGATGGCAGAGCCACCAATTTAAGCTCAGTTTCAGTTTTTACAGACTACAGCATGGAAGATCTTTCTGGAGAATTATTAAAGAATACTTGTGTGTAAACAGCAGGTATTTCCAGATCCTATAGCCTGTGTTGATTCCTATTCTGGTGATGTTGATTCCTCTGTTTTAAATGCTGAAGAAAACCAAGGCTACAGTCACAATCTGCAGCAACCTAAACTAATCTCCACATTCAGTACAAGCTTCCAGTTGTTAGGTGGGGGTGTAATCCACATTCTACCCTAGTGCCTTTCAGAATTCACACAGAATTAGTGGCAAATGACAAGGTCACATGAGAGCAAGGGATTGAATTTACCATTCAATTTAACATGGTGGTGAGATGACAAACAAAATTATGTATTTCCTTGAATAGTCAATCTTGCAAAAAGCAATTTTTTCAAAAGCTAATTGTCAGAATCCCAGTGGGGAGATGAGAAACAGCACTGCCCTGGCACACCTGTGAATGGTGCCATCCTCACCTTCTGCTCTTGATGATGAGGGCTAGACCCAGTCTAGCTGGCAGCAGGATGCCACTCTCTGATCCTCACAGATGGACACATCCATCAGCGTGTTGTGTCGGCGTCACTTAGAGATGACTTACATTTTCCTCAGCATTGGCAAAGTCATAATGATTATGCAAATTTATCCAAGGGCTGTTAACTTGTAATGAAGGAAGAAAATATGTCCTTTCTATGCATCAGCTTGTGAGATGTATAATGACTTTTTCTTTTCTCTGTAGCACGGTATGGGCATCCCCTCTATTTCTATTATGCTTCATGAACTCATCAAACTACTTCACCATGCACGGTGCTGTGATGTTACCATCATCAGAATTGGGACCTCAGGGGGAATAGGTGAGGCATGTTGATTTCTATTATTAAAACAGAGTGATTCTTATGCACATTTTTATGTTCATTCAAAATACACCATCATACTCAGAAGAAACCAGATGGGCTGAAAAGCATCAGGAGCTGGACTCAAAAATTTAAGGAAATCTACTCATATTGATTTTTCCCCATTTTCTTCTTTATTTATTTTCATGGAAATCCAGGCAGAGAGACTCAACTGCCTCTTGCTCAGATGATCTTAGGTGTTCATTAGGAGAAGACTAGAATTGCTAGAAAAAAATGTCTTGAGGGTCAGAGTTAGCTTTAAAGCTTAAGAATTTTATAGTGACAGAAACAAGTATGTTCAAATGAAAAAAAAAAAAAACACAGATCTTCCCATTTTATCTGCTAAACAAGCAGATCTCATTGCTCTTAGAAAAACATTGTTCTTAGTTCCTCCCTGTGACTACCTCCATGTTCTTGGTTGTATCTTTTCCTCCTCAATGCACCAGAAAGAAATCAGTCTAGGTTTCTGGAGAAGGCCCAGTGATGCTTCCTAGGGTCTTCCCCCAGCCTCCCCACTTCTCTTCATTCCTTGACTGGTCAATCAGCTTTAGAGTGGCCTTGTTTATGCTTCCAGACTGTGCTGAGATAAGGTTTTAAGCAAAGCTCCTTCTGCAGCCTTTTCTTAAAGAGAAGATCTTGTCAGGAGGTAATTTGACCATGTCATTAAACACAAATACAGACAGGGCATTGTAACCGGAAGGTTTGCTTGATAGAGTGACAGGACTGAATGGGCATGATAAAAAGGGCTGGCATTTTGGAAAAGAAGTGGTCTTAGAATTACACAGTTTTGGAGCAACAAAGAACATTAGAAATCCTAAAACAAAGAACAAGGATGAAAGAAGTGATGTGTCCAAATCACAGAGTCACAGACAGCTAAGACACATGTCACAAGAACCAGACATATTTGAAAAGATTATGACCTCTCCACAGCTGTGTCTGGGAATAAAATCTAGGCAAGACCCTCATACATGGGAGAAAGAAAAACATTTATGGATGTTCAGCCAAGAAGAAAGGAGTATATTGGCAATCAGAGTTAGACCTGGTATCTTGATACTCAACAATATCCCTAAATAATCAGAGTATCCCCTCAATACATTTGAGGATGAATAGAAAACATTATTAAGGTTGCTAATAATTCTTAATCAGTGGGACACACAAGGATCTGTCTATAATCATTGGACCTACACCTATGCATTGAACCACACTGTCTTTTGTGTTTGCCACTTGATGTTAATGAATGCCCAGCACAGACAATGACTTTTGTGGACCACACAGCTCCTAGTCAAGGTTTTTGGTTTCATGGCAACCTGACACATATAGCACATAAATAGAACCAGGATTACAATGGAGGGTCTATGAATGGTGGCTGATTAATGGTGGCTGGTGTGGACACTTTCATTTTGAAGTTTTTGTTTTCATTAATAAGTCAAATATTATCAATAAACTACATTTGCTTTGTTTTGTTTTAAGTTGCAGAGATGAAAGCAGTACAGTTTATTTCTTTGCTAATATGATTACTCTTTAAGTGGACCAACACATCTTGATAAAGACAAAATACTTTATTAAGTAATATTTTGGTCTTTGAGGGACTTTGTGACATAAATCTCTCTATTACATCCAAATATTGGGATAGCATGTGAATAACATTACTTTTTTTAAAAAAAGATTTATTTATTTTTTTACTTGAGAGTCAGAGTTACGCAGAGAGAGGAGAGGCAGAGTGAGAGAGAGAGAGAGAGCTCTTCCATCTGATGGTTCACTCCCCAGATGGCCACAACGGCCGGAACTGTGATGATCTGAAGCCAGGAGCTTCTTCCGGGGACTTGGACTTGGGCCATCTTCCACTGCTATCCCAGGCCATAGCAGAGAGCTCTATCAGAAGTGGAGCAGCCGGGACTAGAACTGGCGCCCATATGGGATGCTAGCACTTCAGGCCAGGGCTTTAACCTGCTTCGCCACAGCCCTGGCCCCAGAATAACATTACTTTTGACTCACACATTTTCAGCTTCCTTTTCAATCACTTTCCTATTACTTAAGACACTGTGAACAATTCAAGGAGTCATTTATTTAGCTTATTTTAAAAGTACCTTACCCATTAAAGCTATATCCTCAGAGGCCACTGTTGGTCTCTAGCTGGATCTTCTAGAGTAATCTGTAATTAGCTCTACTTTGATGAATATCAAAATTTATAGCACCCAGAAGTATAAGGCTAGGCTGTATAACAGGGGCTGGCAAACATTTCTTGTGAAAGTTTAGACAGTAAATATTTTAGGCTTTGCAGAACATGCCGTTTCTGCTGCAACTCCTCATCTCTGCTACTGTAGCTCAGAAACAACCACACAGTGTGTAAATGAATGTGAGGCTGTGTTCCAATAAAACTTTATTTACAAAGGCCAGTGGGGTTTGGCTCATAGAATATGGTTGGTGGTCTTGTCCTCTCTGGCATCTCTATGGAATCATTCACTCATTCAGTAATTTTATCATTGAGCATTTATAATTATGACAGGCACAGTGCTAGCCCTCGGAGACAGCAGTGAGTCGCTAGTGTTCTTGCCTTAGAATTTATAGCTGATAATTAGGTAGGTAGCTGTAAAACTCATGGTGAGCACTAAGATGGAGACAGTCTAAGGCATTATTAAGATACATCTTCTTAGTCAGGCTCTAAATAGAAATCAAAATGGATCAAAATTTGGGTCAACCCTGGGCCTGGGGAAGTTTAATGCAAACTGTGTCAAGTTTTTTTGATCTTCTGCTATGGATTCACACCTTTAAAGGAAGTGGCTTGTGGCTGGCACTGTGATACAGTGGGTTAATACACTGCCTGTGATGCTGACATCCCACATGAGCATGGGTTCAAGTCCCAGATGCTTCACTTTCAATACACCTTCTTGCCAAATTGCCTAGGAGAACAGAGAAAGCTAGTCTAAGTAGTTAGGCCTCTACTATCCATGTGACAGACCCAGATAGAATTCCAGATTCAGGGCTTCAGCCTGGGCCAACCCTGGCCATTGTGGCCATTTGGGGAGTGAACCATCTGATGAAAATCTCTCTCTCTGTAACCCTGCCTTTTACATAAACAAGTAAATCTTAAAAAATTAAGTTACTTACACTGATACCGGAAGAATGAGTTGCTGTTAGTCTCATGAAAAGGTGTTAGGGAGGATGAGAGAGCATTCCAGAGAGGAAAACAGTTGGCAGAAAATGGTTTCTCCAGTGAGCCTGAGGTCTCCAAGGAAGCCAGATTTTGTAGCAATGGAAGGTCAGCCAAGAGGCTTAATTTACATGGAGTCAGTCAGGGGGAGAGGGAGTGAATGTGATGAGAATCTGAAGGAAGAGAGGATAGAGATAGATGCAAAGAAATTATAGTAATCAAGGAGTTGCAGAGAAGATTAAATATCAAGTAGTCACATCATTTTGTGAAAGCTACTTGCTGGCAGACTCATTTAGTTTATTCCTGACCTAATTTATTCAAATTTGAGCCCCAGAAGGCTGGTACTAATTTGCATGTCCAAGAGTCATGTTTGTCTTGAAATCTAAACCCCATCACATTGTAAATTTGAATCTGGAAAGACAGTAAGTATAAATGCCTGTTCTGAATGTTAGTTAATTGTATTTGGGAAAGGAAAGAATTTTCAAGATGAAAATAGTGAAAATCATTAGCAACTTGTATTAATTAACGTTGGCAGAATGTGTTCCATAGCATGTCAAAGTAAATTCTAAATGATACTCGCCATCATCATCTGTTTATTTCCACGTTGCAGGGATCATGCCCGGCTCTGTTGTAATAACAGACACAGCTGTGGACTCTTTTTTCAAGCCTCGGTTTGAGCAGGTAATCTTGGACAAGATTGTCACCCGAAGTACTGAACTCGACAAGGAACTGGCTGAAGAGCTATTCAACTGTAGCAAAGAAATTCCCGACTTCCCAACCCTCATTGGACACACAATGTGTACCTATGATTTTTATGAAGGTGAGAATAATTTATAAAGTCTGGAGCAAAATGCCAGCAACTCTTTGTTATTCCAACCCATAATTTATATTAAAAACCCCACTTTAGAAGATGAATAGTTGTGAATCAATGAAGAAACTGAAACAGCCTTTTTATTTCTCTAAAGTGTAGGAACATAAGGAGCTAATAGGCAGCAGAGAAACACTCACAGAAAGAATGTATCTTGAGAGCAGCCTTAATCCTTTAAGAACAAATGGAATACTAAAAATGCAATGAGTGATGTTCAAAATCATATCTCTTTTTATGCCTTTAGCTTAAATTGGTGATGATGCTATGTTTCTGTCATTCACATTTATCTCAAAGAGAATCTGGCACCCAGGAAAGAGTGGGGATTAGGAAACTGGAAGAAATGTCTGGAGGAACATCATCCCACAGGTTCAAGGTTATCCCCAAGTAATGCTTTTAATCCTGAGGCATGAGTAAAGGGTCCCTAAGAGACATGCTGAAGGTCACTTCCCAGTAGCAGCTTTTGCTATCCAGGGGTAGGGCCAAGAAAAACAAACGTTCAAGGATGGGCCTTGGTCTCTACCCAGGGATGGCACCATGCCTTGGGAGGCATTCTGGAGGTCTTGCTGTGCAGCTATCTTCGTACCAAATACCATATTATTTTATTATAAATTCATTTCATTTTTCCTTTGACCAAACCTAAAGTATTATATTGACTCTTCAAAAATTACATACAGAGATAGATTTTATCATGTATATATTTCACTTCAGGTTAGTGAAGAAGGTTTTTACTACATATTCATTATAAGATAGGAAGGCTGGCCAGCGCGGCGCCTCACTAGGATAATCATCTGCCTGCGGCGCTGACACCCCGGGTTCTAGTCCCAGATGGGGTGCCAGATTCTGTCCCGGTTGCTCCTCTTCCAGGCCAGCTCTCTGCTGTGGCCTGGGAAGGCAGTGGAGGGTGGCCCAGGTTATTGGGCCCCTGCACCCACGTGGGAGACCAGGAGAAGCACCTGGCTCCTGGCTTTGGATCGGCGCAGGGCACCGGCCACAGCACACTGGTAGTAGTGGCCTTCCTCTCTGTCTCTCTCTCTCTCTCACTGTCTAACTCTGCCTATCCAAAAAAAAAAAAAAAAAAAAAAAAAGATAGGAAGGCTATTGGGTCTGAGAGAATTGAGATCCCCTATTCTAGGTCCCTAGAATCCCTTCTGGAGATCACCCATCCAGGTATTTATGCCAGAGCTTGCAAAGGGCAGCCTGATAGAGTTGGTGTTTCCTCTGACCTGCATAGTATTATCCAAAATGTGAATAATTTTGCCAATATTTATAATTTCTGGAACTTTCATATGGAAATTCACAGTATTTGGCTTTAGGAATAATGTCACCTGAAAAAATAAAATTATTGTATGCATGGCAGCCCTAGCAAGCCATGGTCCACATGTGAGCTACATTCACTGGAGGTGAGATGAGCTGCTCCCCTCAGACCCAGCAGCCCCCTTCTCTCTGATTTAATCTGCTTGTCTCTGGGATGGTTGGCCCTGAATCTGTACAGAGAACCCTTGTCAGGCAGCCAAAGAGAAGAAAATAGAGAAGAGCAAGCCACCAGAGTGCTGGTGACATGAAAGATGGAGGAAGTGGGAGGGAATAGAGGAAAGGGAGCCCAGAAGAGGACTCTGTCAATAGAAGATGAGCACAATGTTCTTCCCCCCGCACTCCCACCTGCCTCAGTCTGAGCCCTCCCTGGGACGGGGACGGGAGAAAAGGTCATCTCCAAGTGCATGCAAAGTGCAAGAGAACTAACACCACTGGACTTTCCTCCACCTCCTCTGTTCCCACTAGGGATGCAGGGGGAAGTTAAGTAATGACAGGCACTGGGAGCAACCTGGAAAGAAGGGTATGGTCACAGAGAACTGAGAGGGAGGCAGATTAGTAATCTCTGTGTAGCTTTCCCTGTGCCAAGGGTCATAAAGATAGCTGCAGTGTCCAACTCATTGTCCCCACCCTCCATTAGCTTAGGAGCATTGCTGAGGCCTGACACCTCTTCTCCCCAAGCACTTAACCCTGGGCCAACCCCCAGGTGCTGGAGGAGCCCCAAAGGGCAGCTCTCCCAACGCCTTCCTGCCCAATTCGTGATGTCCCTGGGCACAGCACTGGCTGCTACAGCAACTTGGTGGCTACTGGCTCGGGAGTAGGACTCTCAGTCATGCACACTCCGCCATACACGTGCATTTCTTGAGCTATGCACAGATTTGCTCCATAGTCTTTTTTTTTTTCTTTTGACAGGCAGAGTGGACAGTGAGAGAGAGATAGAGAGAAAGGTCTTCCTTCACCCTCCAATGGCCACCGTGGCCAGCACACTACGGCCAGCGCACCATGCTGATCTGATGGCAGGAGCCAGGTACTTATCCTGGTCTCCCATGGGGTGCAGGGCCCAAGCACTTGGGCCATCCTCCACTGCACTCCCTGGCCACAGCAGAGAGCTGGCCTGGAAGAGGGGCAACCGGGACAGAATCTGGCGCCCCGACCGGGACTAGAACCCTGTGTGCCGGCGCCGCAAGGCGGAGGATTAGCCTAGTGAGTCACGGCGCCGACCTCCACAGTCTTCTGATAGGAAGTGATAGGTTCATCTTACCTGAGGAGCAGGCTCAAGGGCTAGACAGATCAGAGAGCCTGGTGGCCCACAGCAAGCCTACGGTTGGTTCCCCTGCAATTGCAGTGAGCAGCAAGTCATTACATGTTCTCCTGTCTTTCAGGTCAAGGCCGACTGGATGGAGCACTGTGCTCTTTTTCCAGAGAAAAGAAGTTAGATTACTTGAAGAGAGCATATAAAGCTGGAGTCAGGAACATTGAAATGGAATCTACAGTGTTTGCAGCCATGTGTGGCCTCTGTGGGCTGAAGGGTAAGCTTTTCAGGAATGCCTAGGGTCACAATCTCCTCCTTCATGCAGCCATTTTCATTCTTTAGGAGAAGGAAAAGAGGTTCAGACACTTATTGCTTTGGCTACATTGCATGTCTTACTATTGTCTATAATACATTATCTCGTCAAGTCTTGTGAATGGATAGGAAATTATTTCAACTGTTCAAATGAGGGTCAACTCAAGGGTAAAAATCAAGTTGCCCAAGCTCACTGGCTAGTTGGTGATGTAGCCAGGATTCAGCAGCAACTTCACTTTCATTCATGCTAATAGTGGTTGCTATTTTCTACTACAACTGAATTTATTGAGACAGGATGCCTATAAGATATTACTAAATTAGTCCATTAATCATAACTTTAAATAATGTGGTCAAGGAAGGGTCAGAACAGAAGATGCCATTTGGGAAAATGCCATCTGAATATCTGGGGAAGTACATCCTGGTAAATGGAAATCTATGGCCATGATGCAGAGCATACAGATTGTGTTGAGGAACAAGAAAGTGACCGGTGTACCTGGAAGGGAGGGAGGTTGTGGAATGGTAGGAGGAGGGGTGGAGAAGATGCAGGTTGTATGGGCCATTGCAAGAACTGTGACTTTCAATCTGAGTGAAATAGGAAGTCATTGGAGGGCTCTGAAAAGAGAAGTGACCAGAATTGACCTGCATTTTACAGAGTCACTCTGGCTGCTGAATTGCAGAGAGCCTAGTTGGGTCAAGGGCAGAAGCAGGGAGAGGAATGAGAAGGCTAATACAGCAGACTGTAGGAGATGATGGGCCACAGTGATCCCAGTTGAGAAAATGAGAAGTAGTCAGATTCTGGAAATATTTTTTAAGGTTTAAATTTACTTAAAGGAAAAGCAATACACACACACACACACACACACACACACACACACAGAATCAGAGAGAGAGAGACACAGAGAGGGAGAGAGAGAGAATCTTCTGGTCTACTAGTCCACTTCCCAAATGCCTGCAACATCTGGACCTGGACTAGGTTGAAGCCAGGAGCCAGGAATACAATATGGGTCACCCAACAGGGTGTCAGTGACCCAAGTTCTTGAGCCATCATCTGTTACCTCCCAGGGTACCCACTAACAGGAAACTGGATTGGAAGTAGAGGCAGGACTCAATCCCAGGCACTCTAATACATGATGTTGGTGGCCTAAGTTGTGTCTTACCTGCTGTGCTACACCTGCAGTAAACATTCTGGAAACATTTTAAAAACAAATCCAAGGGTATTCGTTGACAATTTAATGCAACTTTCAGAGAAAGGCAAGAGGCAAGAATGACCCCCATGTTTCTGGCTTGAAGCATGAGGTTCTCATAATTGGGATGGAGATGATTTAGATGACGTTAAGGAAGTAATAGTGCTAACGGAGGCCAAGCAGGTGGGTAGATTGATAGATCTTGAGTTTAAGTGAGAAATTTGGAGTAGAGAAGTAAATTTGTAAGTTGACAGCCTAGAGATGGCACTTAAAGGCATGCACAGATGAGATGACAAAGAGAAGGTGTGTATGCACAGCTGGGAAGAGGTCTTCAGCTAAAGGTTAGAAATTAAGGGAGATGACAGAGACCAGTAAGGGCAGCCTGTGAAACTGGTCATACATTAGGATAATGCTGTGTGCTGGCACAGAGGGAAAAAAGCTTACAAGTAGAAATAAGAAATACAGTATGACTGTGCACCATTTGAACATAAGCAGAATTCGAGTTCCAATATCAGTACTTAGAGACAGTCAATTTTAATACATTGAAAACAAATGCTTCTTTCTAAGAATATGTGTTAGCAAAAATTTACAGTTTGTAAGAAGAGAAGCATCCTTATCACTTTCATCTCTCAGAATGTACATGTCTGCAAATATTCTTACAAAAAAATTCTTACAAATATGCAGGTGGAGGGCAGCAAATGCTGGCTCGTCTTCTTTAGAAGCTCATTGTTAATACCCCCTACCAGCACCACAGCGACATCCGATTTTCTCTAAGTTAGTGAGGGTGGGGCAGCCTGGCCTTGCCTGAGCAGCAGTGCAGTGAGCACACACAGCCAGCAGGGACATGTGGTTCCAGATATTTCTGCTCCCTGGAAATGCCTCCTCACCTTTCTTTGTTAGAGATCAGGCCAGTCGCATCTCCCCCTAACATGCAAATAGGTAGAAACTTGGCCACCTGTTTAAACAAACTGCTGTTGCCAACACACTGCCCTAGAGTGAGTATGGGGATGATATTAATTAATTCTCAAAGGTTACTCCTTGGCAGCCAAGGAAGAATTTTAGGCTTATGAACCCTGGACCCAAGTCTCTGTCTCTAGGAAGTTGCAGAAATCTGAGAGAAGTTATTCTTCTTGGAGAGCTTTTCTGTGCTTGTTGCCAATCTTCATGACCTTGCTCACTCTGTCACCTGCAAGTATCCCTCCTAGATGCTTTCCTGGCTACTTCTCTGCAGTTCCTGCCCCCTACTGCATTTTCTTTGTTCTGTCTCCATTGAGGCTGCTGGTAGCTGATTTCAGCCTGCAGATAGCTCTCTCCCAGGCCCCGCTGAAGCCATTTCATTGAGCAGACCCCTTATGGGCTGTCAACATTCACACTACAGCTTGCATCTATAACTCTAAAATTTCAGGACTTCATTGGATTATTTCAGTCTGAATTTTGTTCTAGTGTCAGGAGCTCTTATCTCCTTCAGACATCAGTGTTTTAAAAGGTAGATTCCCGATATCCTGCCTTCTGCAAGATCAGCCATCAAGTACACAGGGAAAAAACAAAACAAAACAAAAAACAAAACAAAACCATGCATAGGATGCTATTGTGTTCCTATCTCTCACTACCACTTCATAATATTCTTCCCCTATGGCACAGTGAAGCTTGGAGGCTAGCATCTGGTACCTTTTGATTTCAACCTAATTTGCAACAGACTTTAGGTGAGTTGGAAAAACTTACTTAGGGGAAGTACGGAGAGCACAGTCAAAAGCAACAGAGGAAGTTAGGGAGGCTGTGCCAACACTAAGATGCGTGAAGAAAGAACTCACTTAGCGCTGGAAGCTCAGAGCTCAGACTGCTGTTGACCTTCTTGAACTGCTGCTGCTAGGCCCTACTCCCTGTCTCTGTCAGTGACGTCCACCCCATCCTGTCTCTTCAGGCAGCCCTCACTGACTGCCTTTTCTGTCCCGTTAGTACTATCAGACAACTCCATAACCGAGTTCACACATATGTGCTAGTTGACAATGTTGGCTTGTCAATAACACTATATTATATAGTAAGGTCATTTAGGAGCCCACTGTCCTCAGAGCAATCACTCACTGGGTTTAGA
The DNA here is from genome assembly GCF_051225735.1 of Oryctolagus cuniculus. Taxonomy (NCBI): domain Eukaryota; kingdom Metazoa; phylum Chordata; class Mammalia; order Lagomorpha; family Leporidae; genus Oryctolagus; species Oryctolagus cuniculus. The sequence goes on along the minus strand of NC_142869.1, from coordinate 83,868,613 downwards.
TGAATGCAGAAACAGATATTTCTGCATCTGCTAGGCACAAGGAGATCTTGACTCCACATGTTTTACTACTTTTGCTTCTTTTATTTTTAAATTTTTGACTAACATGTAAGACTTGCACATTTTTAAGAAGTACAGTATACTATTTCTTTTTTTTTTTGAGTTTCAAATGCTGTTTATTTTTGATTGACATTTAATTGTACATATGTATTTATGGGATACAAGGTGATGTTTCTATGCTTGTATACCTTGTCTAATGATCAAATTAGAGTAATTAGTATATCCACAACCTCAAATATTTATCATTTCTTTGTGGGTGAGGACATTAAAAGTCCTCTCCTGGCTGTTTTGAAAAATATATTGTTATTAACTGTAGTCTCTCTAATAAGCAGTGGAACATCAGAATTTGTTCCTCAAATCTAGCTAACATTTTACCCATCAACTAATCTCTCCCCAGTTCCCTCACCATCAACCCTCTTCCTATACCCACTGGTAACCAGCATTCTACTCTCAACTTGAATGTAATCAACTTTTTTAGAGTTCACGAATGAAGGAGATCATGTGGTATTTGTCTTTCTGTGCCTGGGTTATCTCAACCTAACGTAATGTCCTCTGGGTTCATCCACATTGTCACAAATGACAGGATTTCAATCTTTTATAAGGCTGAGTAGTATTCAGTAAGTATGTATGCCGAATTTTATTTATCCATCCTTTGGTTGATGACACATGGGTTGATTCTGTCTCTTAATTAGTATGAATAGTGCAGGAATAAACACAGGAGTATAGATGTACCTTCAATAGACTGATATCATTTGCTTTTTGGCCGCAAATGGAATGCACATATTTCTTCAGAAACAAATTGAGAAAACTGGCATGCCAAGAAAAAATTTTGAATAGCCCCATGTAACTTAAAAAATTAATTTCATGCTTTCATCTTCCCTAAAAATAATGAAAGTCTAAATAGTTTTACTAGTGAATTCTACTAGACATTTAAAGCAGAAACAACAGCCCAATAATATATTCTTTCAGAAAATAGAGAAGGATCACCTTCCACGTCATTTTAAGACACCAGCATAATTATGATAGCAAAACCTGAAGAATATAAGAAAAAATTATACAACTATAATCCTAATACAGGTGAAAAAACCCTTCACTAAATATGTAGCAAATCAAAGCCAGAGAAAAGTCAAAACTAAAAATAAATAGGAATAATTCATTTTTCTTCTTGTTCTCTTGTGTAATCTGCTTTGCTGTTGAGATTTGTACTTCTGTGTGCTTTCCTGATGTTGGTTACCTTTGTTTCAGTTCTCATATAGGACTCCCTTAAGGGTTTCTTGTAGGGCCAGTCTGGTGGTAAGGAATTTCTTCAGTTTTTGCTTGTCAGGGAAAGTCTTGATTTCTCTTTCATTTTGAAAGATAGCTTTGCTAGGCTGGCAGTGTCTTACTTTGAAGATTTTGAATATTTCATCCCATTCACTCCTGGCCTATAAGGTTTCAGCTGATCAATCTGCCAGTTTCTAGTGGGAGGGGGAATTCCCTTATAAATGACTTGACAAGAATTACAGTATACTATTTCAACACACATACACAGGGTAAACTGATCATGCCAGGCAATTAACCTTTCAATTTTCTTTGTGTTTGGAGCCTGGCAGCTCCTCTGTTCCTGTTTTTATACAGAACATAAAACCTCATTGCATGCTATGATCATCCCACTCTGCTGTGAAACTCATTACATTCACCCTACTGGGTTTTGGTCCCCGTTATAAAGTTCCCACCTATTCTCATTCACTTCACCATTCCCAGATTCTGGTAATTAGATCAAATATATTTATCAAAAAATATATATATATATATTCAGATAAAATACAGGTAAGCAAATATATATGCACATATATAAACCACCACTTTTATACATGCATATAATTTTTAAACTTTCATATCTCATGGTATTTGTCTTTATTTCATTTACTATAAAGATCTCCAGCTTCATTGATTTTGCTGCAAATAATATTCCATTGTGTGTGGGTACCATATTTTCTCTATCTATTCATCCACTGATGGACACCTAGATTAATTCCAGGTTTTGGCCATTGTGAGTAATATTACAATGAATATAGGATACAAATATTGCTTCCATATCCATATCATTTCCTTCAGCTATATACCTGGAAATGGCATTGCTGGGGCATATAGTGATCTATTTTTAGTTTATTATTTAAAAGACAGAGGAAGAGCAAGTGAGCTATCTCCCATTTGCTGCTTCACTCCCCAAATGCCCACAACAGCTGACTGGGCTAGAATGAAGCCTCCCACATGGATGGCAGGGACCCAACTACTTGAACCATTAGTGCTACCTCCCAAGGTGTGCATTAGCAGCAAGCTGGAATTAGTAGTGGAGCCAAAACTCCAATTCAGCACTTGGATGTATGATACATCCCATACAGTGTCTTAGCCACTGTACAGTTTTTTCAGGAACCCTCATACTGTTCTCCAAAGTGTACTAATTTGCATTACCATCAACAATGTGTAAGAGTTCCCTTTTCTCTACATCCTCACCAGCATGTTATGGTTTGTCTTTTTGATACTAGCCATTCTAAGGAGTGAAATGATACTTCATTGTGGTTTTGATTTGCATTTCCCTGATGGGTAGTGACAGTGAGCATATTAACATGTGTTTGGTGGCCATTTGCATTTCTTTTGAAAAGGTCTATTTAGATCCTTTGTCCATTTCTTATCTGGATTGATTGTTATTTTATAGTTGAGTTTTTTGTGTTTCTTATATATTCTGGATATTAATCTTTTATCAAATGAATTGCTTGCCAATATTTCCTCCCATTCTATTCACTGTCTGATTCTGCTGACAGTTACCTTTGCTGTGTAGAAGTTTCTCAGTTTGATGTAATCCTATCTATGTTTGCATTTGTTGCCTGTGCTTTTGGAGTTTTATCCAATAAATTGTGGCCTATGCCCATTTATTTATTTGACAGAGAGAGGCAGACAGACAGAGAGACAAATTGAGAGAGCTTCCATCTACTGATTCACTCCCCAAATATCTGTCATGGCTAGGAGCTAGGAACTCAATCCAAGTTCCCATGTGGGTGGCAGGAACTCAACTACTTGCACCATTACCTTTGTCTTCCAAAGTCTGCATTAGCAGGAATTTGGAATCAGGAGTGGGGACTAGGAAGCAAACCTAAGCACTGTAAAGAGGGAAGCAGGTACCTTAACTACTAGGCTAAATTCCTGCCCCACTACTTTTAAAAATATTTATTTATATATTTCTTTAAGAGGCAGAGTGAGAAGGAATGAAAAAAGAGCACTCCCATCCTCTGTTTCATTCCTCAAATGCCGAGGAGGACAGAATTCAACCATTTTCTCCCATGTAGGTGTCAGGGACCCACCTACATGAGCTTTCACTTGCTGCCTTGTAGGGTGCACATTAGCGGGAAGCTAGAATTAGAAATGAAGCTGGGACCCAAACCCACACTCTGATATGGGCTATGGGTACCCTAACTGGTGTCTTAACCACTATGTCAAAGCCTACTCTACCACTACTTCTTATCTTTATAATTAATTAATGCCAGATCTCCCCTTAACTCTCACCTCCCCCCAGTTAATTAGAAGTTCTTAGTCCTAAAATGGATATAAAGGAAGCTTTGCATGAATACCCAAACTCATTCACTCACACTTGTATCAGTCTACATTTCTCTGCACCATATTGGCTATCATTGTGATTAGTTTGCATATTAATTTACACATTACTTAATAAATATATACCTTCTTGAATTAATATTTGTGCTCTCTCTCCATTAGAACAAAATGCCATAATCAAAGGGACCCAGCTTATTATTGCCAAATCCCCCACATTTAGAATAATATCTGCCATATGAGGTATTAAATAAAGATTTGCTGAATGGATGAATGAAAAGAATGGCTACTAGACTCACTTCATGTCTGATGAAGACAACCACAGCAAACTTGATCCTTCATCCCCTGGTCACATGGATGGCTTGGAATTGTCTAAGATACTTAGGAACCCCAGTAGTCCAAACAGGTCAAAGTTTCCCTTTGCTTAAAGGTCCGTATAGTCCCTAGGTCTCTTGATAGTTAATTAAGTGGACAACTGCTCTTATACCACCAATGACACCCATAAGTTACTGTTGCTCTGCTAACCTTGGTATCCTGGACAAGAATACTAGGAACCCAATGTGGCTGTAACAAAGATTCTGGTAAAGGGAAACAGGAGGATTCATCAAATTATTCAGCGTCAAAAAGCTGAACTTTCAGAATAATGCAAACCTGTGGAACAGAAGTACTGTGCAGTGCTGAATGAGTGTATTAATCTCTCATTTTATAGTACACTCCAGTCTGCCCTTCTCTTAAAGTGAAATTTACTTAAATCAAACCCCTACCATTCTGATTAAAGAGGCTAATCCTTTTGTACTGTGAACCTGTGATAAGTATGTTCATTGGCATGTGTTTTTTTTAAGACAGTGCTGTCTCTTGATGCATGCTTGTAGAGTAATACATGAAATAGGATATTTGTCTAAGATTAAATTCTCTTCTGTGTCTTCAGTTGTTTACAGCACTCACAGTAGATTTTCATTAGAATAAAGGAAGAATTCAGTGCTATATCTTTTGATAGATAATTGTAACTGGGGATATACACAGTCTACATAATACTACTTTATTAGAGGCTGATGAAAGGGATCAGAATCTTGACTTTAAATCCATTTTTGTATTCTTCTGCTGTTTTTGGCAATGAAAAGACACTGGGCTCTGGGAACTACACAGTGATCTCTTATAAAGTGAAAAACGAATTACAACAAGGATTAAAGATTATATTCAGTTCAGAGCTGGAGAAATTCTTAGTCCTAAAATGGATATAAAGTCAGGATTTTGAGAAATTATTACATGAGGCTACAAGGCAACAGATTGCAGCTTTTTCCCTCTTACAAGAGAAACAGCCAAGCAACTCAGAGATGCTAGGCTAAGTTGCTTTCCCGCCTGCTGAGAGCTGGCCAGCTGGAATGTGGACCCTGTTCCCTCTGGCCAGAGGTCCCTTTTCACCATAATGAACTGCCTCTTCCTAACAGCTTCCCCATTGAGACAGGAGGTTCATAGTCTTTGGAGACAAGAGCCCAAAAGTGTGCTATTAAATGTCAGTGCACTTTAAACAGCCCTTGACAGTAGAGGAGCAATTTTTTTTTCTGTGCAAATTGTTGAGCTCTTTACTTAGTATAAAGTCTTCTGTGTATAAAGTTAATTGAAAATGGAAAAAAAAGTCAATGCAGATTTTTATATTTTACTTGTGTGAGCAGATATTTGTGCTATTTCAGCAAGCAAAGCCCGAGTGCTGTGTATATACCAAGAGAGTTGGTGTTGCAATCAGAGAAAACATTACGTGGATACTTGCTCAATAGTATGCAGCCACTGTTTTGCCAAGAAAATTCATCATTGTATCTAAGAAATATAAGTAGTGACTCATTTACCTATTACTTGTACAAAGATAATATTTTAAAATAATTTACTTTTCCTTCTTTTGTAATTTTTCACACATTTTTAATCATGGCGAGATGCCACAGTTTTATTTAATTCATTTTAACTCTATTCTCATGTGTTTTGTTCTAATTGTCCCTCCCCACTGTTGACACAGTCACACATTAATGCAGCATTTAGGGTCACTGATTCAACCCTTTGGTGGTTATATTTTGTTTGTTTATCACATAAAGAGAACAGATTTAATGTAGTTCAAACATATGATTCCGGGATTATAACATTTCCTTTCCTGTCTCTCTCCTTCTCTCCCTCACTTTTTAAAGAAATTTGAGATAACTTTTTTTAATATGGAATTTAAAAATTTTTATTTAACATTCTTTATTTATATAAAGTGAATAAATTTCATGTATTTGATATATACAAATTTAAGGGCATAATGATACTTCCCACCCAATTTTTAATTTACATTATAATCAAAAGTTTAATGTTCCACTTAATAAAGAGTTCAACACATAAAAAGGATAAAGAATCTAGTTTTGCAGGAATATAAACAAGAGCTATAAATAATAATCAAATGAACAGATATTAATTTCACACATAGAAAGCCAAGACACTGTGGCAAAAAAAATGTCCTGCATGAAGGACCTCAGTGGGTGAGACCCCAGTGGTCATCGAAGAAGGAGGTACTTTTCACTGAAGGGAGGAGAGAACTTCCACTTTACTTATGGCCTTGTCTAAATACTGATGGAGTTTGTGGATTCAAAAGGCTTCCATGGCCATGGCAGCTCATGTCAAGAGCCTTGGGTGATCACTGACGTCATATATAAGAGTGCTAATTGTTAAGTTAACAACAGGAATTACTGTGCACTAACTTTCCATGCAGGATCCCTGTCCTCAAAGAGTTTTATTATAATTATGTCTAAGTGCTCACAAAAGTATCATTCTTGGGTTCTTTAAAGTTAATTTTCTTAAAAAATGTGAAATTAACTTCAAGATGCAATGAATTTGAACACTCCTTGTCTTTACTATTGAGAAACTTTTTTTTCCATACAAATTGTTGAACTCTTCACTTAGTATGTGTTCTTCTTTTGTGTACAAAGTTAATAAAAATGAATCTTAGTGGAGAATGGGACTAGGAATGGGAAAGGGAGGAAGAGGAGAGGTGGTGGTGTAACTGGGAGGGCAGGTATAGTGGGAAGAATCAGTATATTCTGAAAGTTTTACATTGGTATTCCTTAAATAAAAGGTTTCTTTGGGAAAAAAAATAAATATAGAGAATGGAGAAAAAATGTGAATATCCAAAGAATTGCCATGATTTAAAATGTTAATTGCTATTCTATTGACTTACTAAATTTAAAGGAGTTAAATTAAAATTTAATTAAAGGATTCAAAAGGGAAAAAAATTTCACTCTTACGCTGTAAATTCTTTTCTTTTTTAAACTTTTATTTAATAAATATAGATTTCCAAAGTACAGCTTTTGGATTACAGTGGCTGTTTCCCTCCCATAACCTCTCTTCCACCCGTAACCCTCCCATCCCATTCACATCAAGATTCATTTTCAATTATCTTTATATATAGAAGATCAATTTAGTATATACTAAGTAAAGATTTCAACAGTTTGCACCCACACAGATACACAAAATGTAAAGTACTGCCTGAGTACTAGTTATACCATTAAATCACATAACACAACACATTAAGGACAGAAATTCTACTGGGAGTAAGTGCACAGTGACTCCTGTTGTTGATTTAATGATTGACACTCTTGTTTATGGCATCTGTAATCACCCAAGGCTCTTGTCATGGGTTGCCAAGGCTATGAAAGCCTTTTGAGTTCACCAACTCTGATCTTATTTAGATAAGGTCATAGTCAAAGTGGAAGTTCTCTCCTCCCATAGGAGAAAGGTACCTCCTTGTTTGCCAATTTAATTTCCTTTGGGTAAATTCCAAGCAGTGGGATGGCTGGGTTGAATGGTAGGGTTATATTCAGGTTTCTGAGGAATCTCCAAACTGACTTCCATAGTGGCTTAACCAGTTTGCATTCCCACCAACAGTGGGTTAGTGTCCCTTTTTCCCCACATCCTCTCCATCATCTATTGTTGGTAGATTTCTGAATGTGAGCCATTCTAACTGGGGTGAGGTGAAACCTCATGTGGTTTTGATTTGCATTTCCCTGATTGCCAGTGATCTTGAACATTTTTTCATGTGCCTGTTGGCCATTTGGATTTCCTCTTTTGAAAAATGTCTATTGATATCCTTGGCCCATCTCTTAAGTGGGTTGTTTGCTTTGATGTTGTGGAGTTTCTTGATTTCTTTGTAGATTCTGGTTATTAACCCTTTATCAGTTGCACAGTTTGCAAATATATTTTCCCATTCTGTCTGTTGTCTCTTCACTTTCCTGACTGTTTCTTTTGCAGCACAGAAACTTCTCAATTTGATGCAATCCCAAATGTTAATTTTGGCTTTGACTGCCTGTGGGGAGCAAACCGGACTAGACTGAGTTACTGGAATTAAGACTTATTCTATGCATCTGCTCTTCCACAATATGGCGCTGGGAGAGAAGTAAACAGCTTCCGCACAGCTGCCTCCAGTTCAACCAATAAACTGTAGGACTTGCTCCTGATTGGAGAGCAGCGTACTCGGCATGTGGGCAGCCGAGTTAGGATTGGCAGAGGAGGACTATAAAGGAGGAGAGAGACGGCATGCACCAGGAACATCTAAGGGGAACATGTAGCTGAAGGAACACCTGTGCAGCCCCCGAGAAGAGCCGGCCGGCGGTGTGCCGCTCCCCTGCGGAAGTGGGGAATGTGGCCAGGGGGAACTGCCCTTCCACGGAGGTGGAAGGGATAGTAGCCAACCCGGGAAGAACCAGCAGCAAACCCGGGGAGGGCCGAGCAGACGAAAGAACAGCGCAGGGTCCTGTGTTGTTCCTCCACGAAGAGGGGGAGCGACATAATGGTGCCGTGACTCGGATATGAAGCCTAGGCAGGGTTTAGTGTCGTTCCCCCATGAAGACGGGGAGCGACAACTGCCTGTGCTTCTGGGGTCTCTTCCGAGAAGTCATTGCCGGTACCTATATCTTGCAGGGTTTTTCCAATGCTCTCTAATAATTTGATGGTGTCAGGTCATAGATTTAAGTCTTTAATCCATGTTGAGTGAATTTTTGTGTAAGGTGAAAGGTAGGGGTCTTGCTTCATGATTCTGTACGTGGAAATCCAATATTCCCAGCACCATTTACTGAAAAGACTGTCCTTACTCTAGGGATTGGTTTTGGATCCTTGATCAAATATGAGTTGGCTGTAGATGTTTGCATTGATTTCTGGTGTTTCAATTCTATTCCATTGGTCTATCCATCTGTTTCTGTACCAGTACCATGCTGTTTTGATTACAACTGCCCTGTAGTATGTCCTGAAATCTGGTATTGTGATGCCTCCAGCTTTGTTTTTGTTGTACAAGATTGCTTTAGCTATTCGAAGTCTCCTGTGTCTCCATATGAATTTCAGCACCATTTTTTCCAGATCTGAGAAGAAGGTCTTCGGTATCTTGATTGGTATTGCATTGAATCTATACATTGCTTTTGGGGGAATGGACATTTTGATGATATTGATTCTTCCAATCCATGAGCATGGAAGATTTTTCCATTTCTTGGTATTCTCTTCTATTTCTTTCTGTAAGGTTTTGTAATTTTCATCATAGAGATCTTTAACATCCTTGGTTAAGTGACACCGATTGGCTGATTTGGTTATGGAACAAAACCCATCTATTTGCTGCTTACAAGAAACATATCTTTCCAACAAAGATCCATACATACTGAAGATGAAAGGCTGGAAAAAGATATACAATGCCAACAGAAATGAAAAAAGAGCGGGCGTAGCCATCTTAATATCGGACAACATAAACTTTACCACAAAAACCGTTAAGAGAGACAAAGAGTGACACTATATAATGATTAAGGGATCAATTCAACAGGAAGATATAACAATTATCAATGTATATGCACCTAACTACAGGGCACCGGTTTATCTAAAAGATTTGTTAAGGGACTTAAAGGGAGACTTAGACCCCAATACAATAGTACTGGGGGACTTCAATACTCCACACTCAGAAATAGACAGATCAACAGGACAGAAGATCAACAAGGATACAGTAGATTTAAACTGATAAGAACAGATACTACACTTGATCTAAAGACATTATAGCCCAAATGGATCTAACAGATATATGCAGAACTTTCAATCCTACAGCTAAAGATTTTACATTCTTCTCAGCAGTACATGGAACCTTCTCTAGGATTGACCACATACTAGGCCATAAAGCAAGTCTCAGCAAATTCAAAACAATTAGAATCATACCATGCAGCTACTCAGACCATAAAGGAATGAAGTTGGAAATTAGCAACTCAGGAATCCCTAGAGCATACGCAAACACATGGAGATTGAACAACATGCTCCTGAATGAACAATGGGTCATGGAAGAAATTAAAAGAGAAATCAAAAATTTTCTGGAAGTAAATGAGGATAACAGCACAACATACCAAAACTTATGGGACGCAGCAAAAGCAGTGTTAAGAGGAAAGTTTATATCAATAGGTGCCTACATCAAGAAATTGGAAAGGCACCAAATAGATGAGCTTTCAATTCACCTCAAGGATCTAGAAAACCTACAGCAAACCAGACCCAAATCTAGTAGGAGAAGAGAAATAATTAAAATCAGAGCAGAAATCAACAGGATTGAATCCAAAAAAAAAAATTACAAAAAAATCACCCAGACAAGGAGCTGGTTTTTTGAAAAAATAAACAAAATTGACACCCCATTGGCCCAACTAACTAAAAAAAGAAGAGAAAAGACCCAAATCAATAAAATCAGAGATGAAAAAGGAAACATAACAACAGACACCACAGAAATAAAAAGAATCATCAGAAATTACTACAAGGACTTGTAGGCCAGCAAACAGGGAAACCTATCAGAAATGGATAGATTCCTGGACACATGCAACCTACCTAAATTGAACCAGGAAGACATCAAAAACCTAAACAGACCCATAACTGAGACAGAAATTGAATCAGTAATAAAGGCCCTCCCAACAAAGAAAAGCCCAGGACCAGATGGATTCACTGCTGAATTCTACCAGACATTTAAAGAAGAACTGACTCCAATTCTTCTCAAACTATTCAGAGCAATTGAAAAAATGGGAGTCCTCCCAAATTCTTTCTATGAAGCCAGCATCACCTTAATTCCTAAGCCAGAAAAAGATGCAGCATTGAAAGAGAATTACAGAGCAGTATTCCTGATGAACATAGATGCAAAAATCCTCAATAAAATTCTCGCCAATAGAATGCAACAACACATCAGAAAGATCATCCACCCAGACCAAGTGGGATTTACCCCGGTATGCAGGGATGGTTTAATGTGCGCAAGACAATCAATGTGATACACCACATTAACAGACTGCAGAAGAAAAACCATATGATTATCTCAATAGATGCCGAGAAAGCATTTGATAAAATACAACACCCTTTTATGATGAAAACTCTAAGCAAACTGGGTTTGGAAGGAACATTCCTCAATACAATCAAAGCAATCTATGAAAAACCCACAGCCAACATCCTCAATGGGGAAAAGTTGGAAGCATTTCCACTGAGAACTGGGACCAGACAGGGATGCCCACTCTCACCACTGCTATTCAATATAGTTCTGGAAGTTCTAGCCTGAGCTATTAGGCAAGAAAAAGAAATTAAAGGGATACAAATTGGGAAGGAAGAACTCAAACTATCCCTCTTTGCAGATGATATGATTCTTAATTTAGGGGACCCAAAGAACTCTACTAGGAGACTATTGGAACTCATAGAAGAGTTTGGCAAAGTAGCAGGGTATAAAATCAATGCACAAAAATCAACAGCCTTTGTATACACAGGCAATGCCATGGCTGAGGAAGAACTGCTAAGATCAATCCCATTCACAATAGCTACAAAAACAATCTTTTGATCTTTCGTAGTCCATTGGTGTCAATTGAAATATTTCATTTTATACCTCTAATTTTATTTATCTTTTTTTTCTCTCTCTCTTTTATTTTTTTGTAGTGAGCCTGGCTAAGGATTTGTCTATTTTCAAAACACATGCTTTTTGTTTATAGACCCTTCATATTGTTTTGAGTTTTAACTTTAATTTCATTTCTTTCTTCTCTGATCATTATTATTTCTCCTTTTTTAAAAGATTTATTTATTTATTTGAAAGAGTTACATAGAGAGAGGAGAGAGAGAGAACGAGACAGACAGACAGACAGGTCTTCCATCCAATGTTTTGCTCCCAAACTGGGTGCAAGGGTCGGAGCTGTAGTGATCTGAAGCCTGGAGCCACGAGCTTCCTCCAGGTCCCCCACGCAGGTGCAGGGGCACAGAGACTTGGGCCAACTTCTACTGCTTTCTCAAGCCATGGCAGAGAGCTGTATTGGAAATGGAGCATCCAGGACTTGAATTGGTACCCAAATGGAATGATGGCACTGCAGGCGGTGCTTTACCCAGTATGCCACAGTGCCAGCCCCAATCATTATTATTTCTCACTTCATCCTAAGTTCGGTTTGATTTGTTATTGTTTCTCTAGTTCTTTGAGGTGCACTAGATCACTGACTTGAAATCTTTCTTTTTTTTTTTTTTTTTAACTTTTATTTAATGAATATACGTTTCCAAAGTACGAATAATGGATTACTATGGCTTCCCCCCCATACCGTCCCTCCCACCCACAACCCTCCCCTTTCCCACTCCCTCTCCCCTTCCATTCACATCAAGATTCATTTTCGATTATCTTAATATACAGAAGATCAGCTTAGTATACATTAAGTAAGGATTTCAACAGTTTGCTCCCACACAGAAACATAAAGTGAAAAATAATAGATGATTTTTTTTAATGATGATGAAATCAGATCAGACCTATTGTCATGTTTAATCCCAGTGAGAGTCAAGTTGGGAGTTGATAGTTTCTTTTTTTTTTTTTTTTTTTTTTTTTTTTTTTTTTTTTTACAGAGGATCAGTTTAGTATGCATTAAGTAAAGATTTCAACAGTTTGAACCCCCATAGAAACACAAAGTGAAATATATTATTTGAGTACTCGTTATAGCATTAAATCTCAATGCACAGCACATTAAGGACAGAGATCCTACATGAGGAGTAAGTGCACAGTGACTCCTGTTGTTGACTTTACCAATTGACACTCCTGTCTATGGCATCAGTAATCTCCCTATGCTCCAGTCATGAGTTTCCAAGGCTATGGAAGCCCCTTGAGTTCTCCGACTCTTATCTTGTTTAGACAAGGTCATAGTCAAAGTGGAGGTTCTCTCCTCCCTTCAGAGAAAGGTACCTCCTTCTTTGAAGACCTGTTCTTTCCACTGAGATCTCACTCACAGAGATCTTTTGCCAGAGTGTCTTGGCTTTCCATGCCTGAAATACTCTCATGGGCTTTTCAGCCAGATCTGAATGCCTTTAGGGCTGATTCTGAGGCCAGAGTGCTATTTAGGGCATCTGCCATTCTATGAGTCTGCTGAGTATCTCACTTCCCATGTTGGATCACTCTCCCCTTTATTTATTCTATCGGTTAGTGTTAGCAGGTACTAGACTTGCTTATGTGCTCCCTTTGACTCTTAGTCCTTTCATTATGATCAATTGCGAACTGAAATTGATCACTTGGAATAGTGAGATGGCATTGGTACATGCCACCTTGATGGGATTAAATTGGAGTCCCCTGGTATGTTTCTAACTCTACCATTTGGGGCAAGTCAGCTTGAGCATGTCCCAAATTATATATCTCTTCCCTCTCTTATTCCTACTATTATGTTTAACAGGGATCACATTTCAGTTAAATTTCAACACTTAAGAATAACTGTGTATTAATTACAGAATTAAATCAGTCATATTAAGTAGAACAGACAAAAAAACTACTAAGAGGGATAATGTATTAAGTTGTTCATTAACAGTCAGGGCTATGCTGATCAAGTCACCGTTTCCCATAGTGTCCCTTTCACTTCAACAAGTTTCCTTTTTGGTGTTCAGTCAGTTGTCACCGATCAGGGAGAACATATGGTATTTGTCCCTTTGGGACTGGCTTATTTCACTCAGCATGATGTGTTCCAGATTCCTCCATTTTGTTGCAAATGACTGGATTTCATTGTTTCTTACTGCAGTATAGTATTCTAAAGAGTACATATCCCATAATTTCTTTATCCAGTCTACCATTGATGGGCATTTAGGTTGGTTCCAGGTCTTGGCTATTGTGAATTGTGCTGCAATAAACATTAGGCTGCAGACCGCTTTTTTGTTTGCCAATTTAAATTCCTTTGGGTAAATTCCAAGGAGTGGGATGGCTGGGTCGAACGGTAGGGTTATCTTCAGGTTTCTGAGGAATCTCCAGACTGATTTCCATAGTGGCTTGACCAGTTTGCATTCCCACCAACAGTGGGTTAGTGTCCCTTTTTCCCCACATCCTCGCCAGCATCTGTTGTTGGTAGATTTCTGAATGTGAGCCATTCTAACCGGGGTGAGGTGGAACCTCATTGTGGTTTTGATTTGCATTTCCCTGATTGCTAATGACCTTGAACATTTTTTCATGTGCCTGTTGGCCATTTGGATTTCCTCTTTTGAAAAATGTCTATTGAGGTCCTTGGCCCATCTCTTAATTGGGTTGTTGGTTTTGTTTTTGTGGAGTTTCTTGATCTCTTTGTAGATTCTGGTTATTAACCCTTTATCTGTTGCATAGTTTGCAAATATTTTTTCCCATTCTGACGGTTGTCTCTTCACTCTCCTGACTGTTTCTTTTGCAGTACAGAAACTTCTCAATTTGATGCAATCCCAATAGTTAATTTTGGCTTTGACTGCCTGTGCCTCCCGGGTCTTTTCCAGAAACTCTTTGCCTGTGCCAATATCTTGAAGGGTTTCTCCAATGTTCTCTAGTAACTTGATGGTGTCAGGTCGTAGATTTAGGTCTTTAATCCATGTTGAGTGGATTTTTGTGTAAGGTGTAAGGTAGGAGTCTTGCTTCATGATTCTGCACGTGGAAATCCAATTTTCCCAGCACCATTTATTGAATAGACTGTCCTTGCTCCAGGAATTAGTTTTAGATCCTTGATCAAATATAAGTTGGCTGTAGATGTTTGCATTGATTTCTGGTGTTTCAATTCTGTTCCATTGGTCTATCCTTCTGTTTCTGTACCAGTACCATGCTGTTTTGATTACAACTGCCCTGTAGTATGTCCTGAAATCTGGTATTGTGATGCCTCCGGCTTTGTTTTTGTTGTACAAGATTGCTTTAGCTATTCGAGGTCTCTTGTGCCTCCATATAAATTTCAGCACCAATTTTTCCAGATCTGAGAAGAAGGTCTTCGGTATCTTGATTGGTATTGCATTGAATCTATAAATTGCTTTTGGAAGAATGGACATTTTGATGATATTGATTCTCCCAATCCATGAGCATGGAAGATTTTTCCATTTCTTGGTATCCTCTTCTATTTCTTTCTTTAAGGTTTTGTAATTTTCATCGTAGAGATCTTTAACGTCCTTGGTTAAGTTTATTCCAAGGTATTTGATTGTTTTTGTAGCTATTGTGAATGGGATTGATCTTAGAATTTCTTCCTCAGCCATGGCATTGTCTGTGTATACAAAGGCTGTTGATTTTTGTGCATTGATTTTATACCCTGCTACTTTGCCAAACTCTTCTATGAGTTCCAATAGTCTCTTAGTAGAGTTCTTTGGGTCCCCTAAATAAAGAATCATGTCATCTGCAAAGAGGGATAGTTTGAGTTCTTCCTTCCCAATTTGTATCCCTTTAATTTCTTTTTCTTGCCTAATAGCTCTGGCTAGAACCTCCAGAACTATATTGAATAGCAGTGGTGAGAGTGGACATCCCTGTCTGGTCCCAGTTCTCAGTGGAAATGCTTCCAACTTTTCCCCATTCAATAGGATGTTGGCTGTGGGTTTTTCATAGATTGCTTTGATTGTATTGAGGAATGTTCCTTCCAAACCCAGTTTGCTTAGAGTTTTCATCATGAACGGGTGTTGTATTTTATCAAATGCTTTCTCGGCATCTATTGAGAGAATCATATGGTTTTTCTTCTGCAGTCTGTTAATGTGGTGTATCACATTGATTGTCTTGCGCACATTAAACCATCCCTGCATACCAGGGATAAATCCCACTTGGTCTGGGTGGATGATCTTTCTGATGTGTTGTTGCATTCTATTGGCGAGAATTTTATTGAGGATTTTTGCATCTATGTTCATCAGGAATACTGCTCTGTAATTCTCTTTCAATGCTGCATCTTTTTCTGGCTTAGGAATTAAGGTGATGCTGGCTTCATAGAAAGAATTTGGGAGGATTCCCTCTTCTTCAATTGTTCTGAATAGTTTGAGAAGAATTGGAGTTAGTTCTTCTTTAAATGTCTGGTAGAATTCAGCAGTGAATCCATCTGGTCCTGGGCTTTTCTTTGTTGGGAGGGCCTTTATTACTGTTTCAATTTCTGTCTCAGTTATGGGTCTGTTTAGGTTTTTGATGTCTTCCTGGTTCAATTTAGGTAGGTTGCATGTGTCCAGGAATCTATCCATTTCTGATAGGTTTCCCTGTTTGCTGGCCTACAAGTCCTTGTAGTAATTTCTGATGATTCTTTTTATTTCTGTGGTGTCTGTTGTTACATTTCCTTTTTCATCTCTGATTTTATTGATTTGGGTCTTTTCTCTTCTTTTTTTAGTTAGTTGGGCCAATGGGGTGTCAATTTTGTTTATTTTTTCAAAAAACCAGCTCCTCGTTTGGCTGATTTTTTGTAATGTTTTTCTTGATTCAATCCTGTTGATTTCTTCTCTGATTTTAATTATTTCTCTTCTCCTACTAGATTTGGGTCTGGTTTGCTGTAAGTTTTCTAGATCCTTGAGGTGAATAGAAAGCTCATCTATTTGGTGCCTTTCCAATTTCTTGATGTAGGCACCTATTGATATAAACTTTCCTCTTAACACTGCTTTTGCTGCGTCCCATAAGTTTTGGTATGTTGTGCTGTTATCCTCATTTACTTCCAGAAAGTTTTTGATTTCTCTTTTGATTTCTTCTATGACCCATTGTTCATTCAGGAGCATGTTGTTCAATCTCCATGTGTTTGCGTATGCTCTAGGGATTCCTGAGTTGTTCATTTCCAACTTTATTCCTTTATGGTCTGAGAAGCTGCATGGTATGATTCTAATTCTTTTGAATTTGCTGAGACTTGCTTTATGGCCTAGTATGTGGTCAATCCTAGAGAAGGTTCCATGTACTGCTGAGAAGAATGTATAATCTTTAGCTGTAGGATTGAAAGTTCTGTATATATCTGTTAGATCCATTTGGGCTATAGTGTCGTTTAAATCTACTGTATCCTTATTGATCTTCTGTCCTATTGATCTGTCTATTTCTGAGAGTGGAGTATTGAAGTCCCCCAGTACTATTGTATTGGGGTCTAAGTCTCCCTTTAAGTCCGTTAACAAATCTTTTAGATAAACCGGTGCCCTGTAGTTAGGTGCATATACATTGATAATTGTTATATCTTCCTGTTGAATTGATCCCTTAATCATTATGTAGTGTCCCTCTTTGTCTCTCTTAATGGTTTTTGTGGTAAAGTTTATGGTGTCTGATATTAAGATGGCTACGCCTGCTCTTTTTTCATTTCTGTTGGCATGGTATATCTTTTTCCAGCCTTTCACTTTTAGTCTGTATGGATCTTTGTTGGAAAGATGTGCTTCTTGTAAGCAGCAAATAGATGGGTTTTGTTTTTTAACCCAATCAGCCAAACGGTGTCTTTTAACTGGACAGTTCAGGCCATTCACGTTCAATGTGACTAATGATAAGTGGTAACTTTGCCCTGCCATTTGCCAAAGATAAGTTCTAATATATGCTTTGAATTCCCTGTGATCTTTTGCTGTGAGCTTTCCTTCCTTGGTTTCCTTCCTTTACCTTCTTTCATATTGATGACCGTGTTTCTTTGTTTCTGTGTGTAACACATCTTTAAGCATCTTTTGCAGGGCTGGACGAGTGGCAACAAATTCTTTCAATTTCTGTTTGTTATGAAAAGTCTTTATTTCACCTTCATTCACAAATGATAGCTTTGCAGGATATAATATTCTGGGCTGGCAGTTGTTCTCTCTTAGTACCTGGGCTATATCTTGCCATTCCCTCCTAGCTTGTAGAGTTTCTGATGAGAAGTCAGCTGTGAGTCTGATTGGAGATCCTCTGAGAGTAATCTGACGTTTCTCTCTTGCACATTTTAGGATCTTTTCTTTATGTTTCACTGTGGAGAGTTTAATTACAACGTGCCGTGGTGAGGGTCTCTTTTGGTCGTGTTTATTAGGGGTTCTGTGAGCTTCCTGTACTAGGATTTCTCTGTCCTTCTCCAAACCTGGGAAATTTTCTGCTAATATCTCACTAAAAAGGCCTTCTAATCCTTTCTCCCTCTCCATGCCTTCAGGAACTCCTAGAACCCGAATGTTGGGTTTTTTAATAGTATCCTGAAGATTCCCGACAATATGTTTTAGATTCCTAATTTCCTCTTCTTTTCTTTGGTCTGACTGAATCCTTTCCTGTTCTCTGTCTTCTAAGTCCGATATTCTCTCTTCTGCTTCTCCCATTCTGTTTGTAAGGCTCTCTATTGTGTTTTTCATTTGATCTATTGAATTCTTCACTTCAGTCACTATCCCAGTTTCCTGTTGTACTAGTTGTTTCATTTCATTTTGATTCCTCCTTAATATTTCATTTTCACGAGAGAGATTTTCTATCTTGTCCATTAAGGATTTCTGTAGTTCAAGAATTTGTTTTTGAGAACTTCTTAATGTTCTTATCAATTTTTTGAGATCTGCTTCTTGCATTTCTTCTATGTCATCATCCTCATAATCTTGAATTGGGGTGTCTTTTTCATTTGAGGGCTTCATGGTGACTTCCTTGTTTTTATTACCTTGGTTTGTGCGTTTGTTATTTGTCATATTGGAGATATTTGGTTTCTTCACTGTGGTGCTTTTTCTTGTTATACTATGACTCTAGATTAAGTGGACTATCTGTTTTTGATGGAGCCTTAGGGCTTGAGATGGGTGTGGCCTGAGAGCTCTGTTTGGTGTGCCAAAGGTGACACTCCCAGGTTAGGCGTGGTAAACCTCTCTCTCTCTCTCTCTCTCTCTCTCTCTCTCTCTCTCTTTTTTTTTGATTCAACAGGGAAGTAATTCTGCACAGCTGAACAAAGTTGGAGGTAGTTAGCAGGCAAATGATATACCCACAGGAGCCAGAGATCAGAAGCTCTTTCCCAAGGACCACACAGGGAATCTGTTCGGCCCTTAGAGTGGGCTCAAATTCTCCTTCAGTCTCCCACTGGGTTGCCAAAGTTACGGAATTGTAGCGTCTCTGGAGAGTGCTCACGTGAATTCCGTGAGTTCTCTCCCCCACCGTCTCTTTTTTCACAGTCTCAGTTCAGTAGCACCATAAATTTACTAAGTCCTAATCTCCTGTTAATTCGCCCCACCCAGAGTCAGGTTTTTCTGCTAGGCTCAGGGCCGGTGCAGACCTGAGGTCGCTCTGCTTATGACGTATGTCCAAGATGGCGCCTGCTCTTTGTCTTGCTCGCCCTTGAGAGGTGAGCGGAGAGAGAGAAACCCGTGTCCATACCAGTCACCTTTTTTTTTTTTCCCTCTCTCTCTCTTCCAGTTAGCTTGGTGAAGTCCCCCCCGCCCCGGGGGTCGTTCCCTCTAGTCTCCTCTCTCCGCTTGCCTGCCGGTGTCTCGGGTTATTGAGGTTCGGCTCACCTCGCGTTCCAGCGCTGGTGTGTTGAGTCTGCCGCTGATGTCCCGAACTGTGGGCTCCCACGCTCTCCACGCAGGTCTGCTCCCCTTCCAGCGCCGATGTGTGGACTCGGAGCCCTGGACTTCCCAAGTCTCCCCGCTGTTGCACTCCCCTTCGAGCACTTGCGCGCAGACCCTGCAGCTTGCGCAGCTCAGTCCCGCGGCTCGGCTTCCGCGGCTCAGTCCCGCGGCTCGGTCCTGCGGTTCGGCTTTCGCGCGCGGTGGGCGACCTTGTTCTCCCAGTAGGTCCTCCGATTCACGCCCACTGGATCCAGAAGAGTTTTGTCTGCAATATTTTCCTGGTTCTTTTTTCTGAGGCTACCGTAACTCCCCTTTTATTAAACTAAATTTTCCCGGACTATCGGTGCGCGCCCTCACTATTCCGCCATCTTGGCTCCGCCCACTGACTTGAAATCTTTCTATTTTTTAATGTAAACACTTAATGCTATAAACTTTCCTCTTAATACTGCTTTTGCTGTATTCACTGGGTTTTGATAT
This sequence comes from Oryctolagus cuniculus, assembly GCF_051225735.1. NCBI lineage: Eukaryota > Metazoa > Chordata > Mammalia > Lagomorpha > Leporidae > Oryctolagus > Oryctolagus cuniculus. The sequence goes on along the minus strand of NC_142869.1, from coordinate 83,848,798 downwards.
GATTCATTTATTAAAGAAAGTTTTTTCTTTCCTTTCTAATTTCTTCAATGACCCATTGGTCATTCAGTAGCATGGTTCTTAATTTCCATGTATTGTAAGTGCTCTATTGTTGTTGGTGTTCATTGCTAGCTTCATTCTTTTGTGGCATGAGAAGATGCAATATATAATTTAAATCATTTTACATTTAATGAGACTTGACTTGTGGCCTATCATATGGTATATCCTAGAGGATGTTCCATGTATTGATAAGAAGAATGTGCGTACTTTATCTGTTTGGTAAAATGTTTTGTAAATATCTGTTGGGCCCATTTGCTCAATAGTGTGATTCAACTTTGCTATATCTTTTGTTGATTTGCTGTCTGGATGACCCATTGATTACTCTGGGGTATTGAAGTCTCCCACTATGATTGAATTGGAGTCTACCTCTCCCTTTAGGTCTAATAGTATTTTTTTAATATATCTGGATGCTCATGTGTCGGGAAGATATTTATGGTTATTATATCTTCTTATTGAATTTATCCTTTTGTCGCCTTATAATGTCATTTGTCTCTTTTATTGTTTTTGATTTAAAGTCTGTTTATCTGATATAAGTGTAAATACTCCTTTTCATTTTAGTTTCTATTTGCCTGATATATATTTACCCAACCTTTCACTTTCAGTCTGTGTGAATCTTTATTTGTGAAGTGAGTTTCTTTCAGGCAGCATAGAGTTGGGTCTTGGTTTCTAGCCATTTAGTCAACCTAAGTCTCTTGGCTGGTGCATTTAATCCTTTTATCTTCAAGGTTAGTATTCATTTATATGAACTAACATCTGCCATTCTGTTGGCTGGTTACTTATTGTACTTGCTATGTTAGTGAATTTGGTAGTATCATGTGTTTTCATGATTACTTCCAATGTGGAACTCTTCAGAATTTCTTGTAAGGCTGGTCTGTTGGTGGTGAATTCTCTTAGTTTTGTTTATCTGGGAAAAACCTTATTTCTCCCTCATTTCTAAAGGATAACTAACTTTGCTAGATATAGTACTCTTGGTTGGAAGTACCCCCCCCCCCTTTAAGATCTTGAATATATCATCCCACTCTCTTCTGGCTTGTAGGGTTTCTGCTGAGAAATCTGTTGTTATTCTAACTGGTTTTCCTTTACGTGCAACTTGATGCTTTTCTTTTACTTTGTTTAGAATTCTTTCCTTGTCCGTAACTTTTGACAGTTTGACTACAATATGCCTTGGAGAAGATCTTTTTTCATTGAGTCTTCTTGGGGTCTTTTGAGCTTTCTACTTCTGGATGTCCATGCCTAGTTTAAGATTTGGGAAGTTTTCAACTATTGTTTCATTTAGTAGATCCTTTACAACTTCTCTTTTTCTTCTCATTCAGGAATCCTAAAAATGTGAATATTTGGTCATTTAATGGTATACCATATTTCACATAGGCTTTCTTTGTTCTTTCAAATTATTTTCTCTTTATTTTTGTCTGGTTGGGTTACTTCAAAAGCCCTGTCCTCCAGTTCAGAAATTCTTTTATTCTACATAGTCTATTCACTTGTTGAAGTTCTCAGTTGTTTCTTTTATTTCATCGATTGAAGATTTCACCTCCAAAATTTGTTTGGTTTTCTTAATGATTTTGATCTCATTAGTGAATGTTTCATTCCTGTCACCTATAGTGTTCCTCATTTCTTTAAGCTGTCTGTCTGTATTCTCCTGCATCACATTGAGTTTCCTTACAGTCGCTATTTTTGAATTCTATTTCTAGCATTTTGTAGAACTCCTTCAGGTTTGAATCCATTTCTGGAGAACAATTATGTTCTTTTGGTGGTATCATACTACTTTGCTTCTTCACATTTCCTATGTCCCTATGTTGATTTCCACACATCTGATGTAATAAATACTTCTTTGTGGAGTAGATTTTATTGGAAAAGTTTATGGTTTAGATGAAATGGAAAGCATCACTTGACTTACTGCTTTGGCTTTTTTTTTTTTTTTTTTTTTTTTTGGACAGGCAGAGTGGACAGTGAGAGAAAGAGACAGAGAGAAAGGTCTTCCTTTGCCATTGGTTCACCCCCCAATGGCCACTTTGGCCAGCGCACTGCGCTGATCTGAAGCCAGGAGATAGGTGCTTCTCCTGTTCTCCCATGCGGGTGCAGGGCCCAAGCACTTGGGCCATCCTCCACTGCACTTCTGGACCATAACAGAGAGCTGGCCTGGAAGAGGGGCAACCAGGACTGAATCCGGCACCTGACCGGGACTAGAACCCGATGTGCCGGTGGCGCTGGCCTGCTTTGGCTTTGATTCCAGGTGAGCCCAGAAATGTAAGCTCTGAGTGGTTTCTTTTGCTTTAATCAATGTAAGCTGTGTCTATAAGTAACACTACAGTAGTTTCTAGGGGTGGAAATATAACTTTAAGGTGAATGTGGGCTTCTTAACATGTATATCTTCAGACCTGAGAGTTTAGAGTGTCAGTTACACTAGGCCTTGTTATAGACAGGGCCTTACTCTTGATACTGATGCACTTTCCTCATCCCACTGGCACGTCTGAGTGTTGCTGGGGCTTGTAGAACAAAAAGCTGTGGTTCTAGGACTGTGTGATGTAGATAGAACCTTCCCCAGGTCCTGCTAGAAGAGTGCAACTAGGGCTGAGGCTTATAACACCAAAAGCCATAGTCCCAGGCCTAGAGGATGTGAAATGAATTCTGCTCTAGTCCTACAGGGTGAATATAAGGTATGCAGGAGATTTTGCACTGGCAGGTATGGGTGGGTCTGGAGAGGTAGAATTCAGTCAAGTTCTTCCCTAGGTACCACCAGGTAAATTCCAGTGGGGTTGAGGAAATTAGTGCTGATTGTTACAGTCCTGGTGTTGCAAGATACAGTGGGGTCATTACCCAGATCTCCCAGGGTAGAAACAGGTGTTGGGGATGATGGGGACCACCTGTCTAAAACACAGTGATGAGGTAGAGCACTCTAGATATTGCAAGTGATTGCGAACTACTTCCAAGATTATAATACTATTATCTCAGTTCTTAAGGCACAGATGGAAGTACCTCCAGTTCTTATACAGCATGCAAGGGTGATGCTGTGGTTTGTGCTTGGGACTTCCAGCACTGTGAGTTAGGAGATGTAGAGGGAACTTCTTCAGATTGGGTCTGGATTTTTCATGGACTGCTGCTGGTGCTAGCCCCAGAAGTTGAGGGGAAACCCCCCTGGATTATGTAGAGTGAGTGAGCACAACTCTGGCACATATGCCCAGGGCTCTCACAGTTGTAAGATGCAGGGGTGTGCTCTCAGCTTTGTAACTTGCCTTGATTCTGGCTCTGGTCACTTCTGGTAGCAGAATGATTGGGTGCTATCTGCTGAGTCAGAGCATATTTCAACATGGACTGTGCCACATCCAATTGGGACTGAAACTTTGGGGAAAGTGAGAGGTGAGGGAGGCAATATGTCTTCACTTTTTGGAGCAAAGTAACTGCTCAGACACCAGTAAGCTCCTAAGGCTGGACTTGAAGTCGCTGGGGACTGTGGAATTTTCCTTCAATTAAAGGTGCTGCTGTCAGGGCACAATGGCAACTTCTTCCTACCTCATCTGGGGAAGATGGCATTTCCCAGGCAGCAGCCAGCTGCATAGGTGCAGGATTGGCTGGCAGCACGGCCAGCATATCCACCTTTATATTCCCTTTCCGCACTGTCCCAGGGTCTCTGTTCTGTCACTTGTTAGCTGAGTATTTCTGTCAGTCATTCACATGGGAACATGGTACTTCCTTTGTTTTTTTGTTATCTTTTAGTGGTTGAGGTCAGTGTGGCTTCTCACTATTCAGCCATCTTGGGTCTCCTTGTGTGGTTGTTTCACATGTGATTCACCACTCCCCTGCTATGACCCCAGTGAGGCTTCTGGGTTCCTCCTGTCTAAGTCTCCATGCCATTCCCAGAACATCAGGATCCATCTTCTGCCTCTCATGAGTCCTCTGGTTGGGATCCAGCATCTATCAGAATCTCAAGTGCCCATGGTTGCAGCTGAACCTCCTAGAGATGAGACCACAGTCATGCTTGCATGACAAGATGATGTGAAGACCACAGATTGGAAGCTGTGAGCTTGAGGAGATTTGAGATCTATCCTGCTCTTTTCTCAGAGAATGAAATCAGGCCCAGAGATGTAACAGACTTTCCTAAGGTAACACACTTTGAAACTGAGATGGACTAGAACAGAGATGTTCCTCCACTACTCCACCAGGCAGGAAAATGTCACGTATTTATCTATGGAAAGATGACTTGTACTCCCCTCCATCTAAAAAAAGCATTAGAGGCAGAATTCCATCAAAGAGGAAGGCATAATCACATCATGTAGAAAAAGAGAACAAGAATAAGAGGCATTTGTTTGAGAATGTGCATGGGGAGATCTCAATATTAAAGAAGTTACCCAAGACTGCAATACTAGATTCTTAGATCTAGCTCTGGGTTTCATGGAGGCCATGATGAAAATGAACACACTTGGAGTTCTACAGCCCTCTTTTATGTGAGCATTTATAGTTCATCATAAAAACTTTATCTAAATGTTATACTTTATGCTAAATAATGAAGTTATCAGTGATATTATAATAGGCAGTGTCTGTAGTAATAGTTTTACAACAGATATAGGATTAACATTAATTCTTTGAGGGATATAATATGAAATCGTGATTGTGTCTAATTCAGCAATTCTTGGAGGACTTAATGAGTTAGGGTTTGGGTATGTACAGTTCTGCTAACATGATTTTACCCAGCAATAGTTTAAAATCTTTAAAGCAATAGTTCCCAACCATTAGTGTGAAAACGATTTAACTGGATTTATTTTTTAGTCAGGTTTACTGGCCTCTCCCAACCTCCACCCCTCATTATAGTTTTGCTTATCTGCAATGCAATTTCAGAACTTGAAAAAAAATTAGCCATTGTTTCTGATACAGGTGGTCAGGGGTACATATTCTGAGAAACACCAATCCAAAAGGAACATTGTTTTTGTGACACTTAGTCTTGTCTCACCCCTTTAAATATAAATTTTCTTAACCTGGTTTGTGATATGCAGCCAAGTCTGACATTAGTGTCTCTGGAGAGAGCTGTATGGTACAAAGTTTCTGGGTTGTTGATTAAAAATAATTTCTATGATTTATACAGTAGGCACAGAGAGAGCAAAAATGGTATTTGCTTAATAAGCTCAAACCCTTGAGAGGCAATGGGGGCTAAGTATTAAAAGAGTCAAGGAAACCTGGAAGAGGAGCCGATAGACCAGGCTGAGAACTCTGAAGCTAACTTTGCTGCTTTCCCACTTCCCAAGGGCTTCTGCTGTGCATGGGGTATTAGTGGTCAACTTTGCTACCCTTTTCATGGGAAAACCTTAATCAGAGTTCATTCTGAATCAGAGAAGTAAGGTTGACGTGGCAGTCAATAGGACTCATGGATAAGGCTTTTAGGGGCTGTTGGACCCCTGAAATTATACACACGTATTTTGTGTGTATAGTTCCATGTGCTGTGTGTGTGTATGTATGTGTGTGTGCAAGGAGATTCCAATTAAGACTTTCAGCAGATTCTCCAGGAGCCTATAATTGATGCCCAAGTGCTGTGAATCACTGTGTATTTCTGGTGCAGCTCTTTACTCTCCATGTTGAGATCTGTGAGTCCCCACTGCACTGCAGCCTCAGATCAGTTAGGAAACAGCCTCCTGGTGACAGCTGGGTCACTAAGTGTCCCTCCCTCCCCAGGAGCCATCTTCCCTGCCTAATCTGAGGATTATGGTCACAAAGCTGTCAGGCTTAATTTCGACAAACTGTTTTGGGTAATTAGTCCCTTTTAATTGCTCATGGAAATAATAATTTGAGGTGACAAGATTATCATAATCTGCTTGTTAATGGGTTCTACAGGGTCAAGAAAACACCACTGAGATAGCTCTGACCTGTTCTTTTCCACCTTGGGCATTGCCCTGGAAATCCAGGAAGAACGGTAAAGTGACAAGTACAGAGCTTTGGTTTCCTAGCATCCTCTGCCAAGTGACGGATTAAAGGAGGACTTTCAACTCTCCCTGCACTGCCAGCCCATGTCAGGCTTCACAGACTTGCTGATCATTAACTTGAAAGGCACAGGGAAGTTTCCAGCTCTTCCATTTGCTTGTTTACCTGTTTCAGCCAAGTTGCTTTTACAACCCAGTGAATTTTAAGTAAATAGGGTCCTACTGATGAAATACTTGACTCAGCTCAAGTCGAATATGTTCATTGCTTTTCACTTCACTGAACAAGAGGGTCAGTTTGACCGACAGGGCAGAGCAGGGTTGCCTAAGGGTTCACCATGTACCCGCACAGGGGAAGAGTGGATGGAAGGGACAACTCGCCTCAGCACTTTAGGAAGCAGGGAATTGATTGGCTGTTTACAAGTGTGTCATACTGGGCCATTTGTTTGACCTCTCTAAACCCTCATTTCATCATCTGTCAAAAAGGAACAAAAACAATACCTAGTTCATGGCACAGCTATGAGGATTAAATAACATCATAAATGCCCACAGTGTAGCAAAAACTAAACCAAACAAAAAGATAACACAATTAGGAGAAAATATTTGTAAAACATCTATTTGATAAGGTTATGAGATATCCAAATTACATAAGGAATCCAAACAACTCAATATTAAGAAAGCAAATAGCCCAATTAACAAATAAGTGAATGAATTGAATAGACATTTCTCAAAAGAAAACATACACAAGCCAATATATATATGTAAAAATGTTCAATATTGGGGCCGGTACTGTGGCTCACTTGGTTAATCCTCCGCCTGCGGTGCCTGCATCCCCTATGGACACCGGGTTCTAGTCCCGATTGCTCCTCTTCCAGTCCAGCTCTTTGCTGTGGCCTGGGAAGGCAGTGGAGGATGTCCCAAGTGCTTGGGCCCCTGCACCCACATGGGAGAACCGGAGGAGGCGCCTGGCTCCTGGCTTCGGACCGATGCAGCACCAGCCTTAGCGGCCATTTGGGGAGTGAACCAATGGAAGGAAGACCTTTCTCTCTGTCTCTCTCACTGTCTATAACTCTACCTGTCAAAAAAAATGTTCAATATCACTAATCACCAAGGAAATGCAAATTAAAACAACAATGAGGTGTCATCTCACACCTGTTAAAATGGCTGTTTTAAAAAGAATGAATGCTAACAAGTATGGAAAAACAGGGAACAAGGGAACCCTTGCATGCTATTGGTGGGAATTAATACGCCCATTGTGGAAAACTATATGGAACTTCTTCAAATAACTAAAAATAGAACTAGTATATGATAAAGTTAGCTCACTTCTGAGTTCATTAGAGGTCTTCAAAAAGTTTGTGGAAAATGTGTGCTATTAAAAGAAAAAAAAACTATGCAGGATTTTAATTATTTTGGTACCCAAATAACATATCTTTTAATTCCAGTTTTCATGAAGTTTTTGAATACCCTTATGTTTCCAACAGAATTTAAATCAGTATGTCAAGGGAAGTATGCCCTCCTATCCATTGTAGCATTATTCAAAATAGTCAAGACATGAAATCAATCCAAATGCCCATCAATGAATAAATGGATAAACAAAATATGACATGTACTCATGTGCACAATAGAATGCTCCTCAGTCTTTAAAAAGAAAAAAATCTGTTATCTGTTACAACATGGATGAACCTGGGGGCATTATGTGAAATAAACCAAGCACAAAATAATAAGTACTGCTTGATTTCACTGATATCTGGATTCTAAAGAAGTCAAATTCATAGAATTAGAGAGTAGAATAGTGGTCATCAGGGACTAGGTGGGCAAGCTGAGGGTATGGGGAGATGTTGGCCAAATGGTACAGTTTCAGTTAAGAGGAATAAGTTTTAGAGACAATTGTACAGCATGGTAACTCCAGTTACTAATAACATATATTACAGAATCTCTAGAAGAGTAGATTTTAATGGTTCTCACCGACCAAAAAAATTATAAGTAGATAAAGAGATGGATCAGTTAATGAGCTTGATTGAATATTTACACAATGTATGTGTATGTCAAAACATCACGTCATATCCCATGAATATGTGCAATTATCTCAATCAAAAATAGAGTCAAGGATAGCATGTACTATTATAACTGTACTACACTTCTCCCCAAATCCAGAACATACAAAAAAGCCTAAAGTAGGAGTGATGTAAAATAAGGAACTATTATGCTCATGTCCAACTCAATCTTCATAATCTCAAACCTTGTTAATGTAGACACACCTAATTCCCACATGCACTGAAATTCTTCTGAAAATGATGAAGATTACCCCACGAGGATCAAGTACAAGTAGTTGCAACCAATTTCAATGTGAATAATCATATCCCTTGAAATCACAGATCTGATGTGAGACTGACAAATATATGGAACCCAATTTTTCTCTCTAGCTTTAATGCAACAGGCCAGACACTACCCTCCTGGCAATGTTTCAATCATGAGAATTTCATTTTTTTAGAAAAGGTTTTGTTCCTTTTCCCCTATCTTCTTATTTTTCATAAGATCCTATTCCATTTTTTAAAGAAATTGTTAATCCATTTGCTCTTTCGTGGAGCTGATTTTCATGTTTAAGCTTTTTATTTCATATTTTCCTTATCAATTTTCATGAAGATCAATGCTCACCTCTGTGGGTATTTCCTGGCTCAGCATTCCCTATCTCCTTTATTTAGTTTCCTCTTCAGCAAGTGTTGCAGCAGGCAAACTCAAATGCACCAAAATGTAAAATGTCACCTCAGGAATAATGGCTAGCACTCCAGTTATAGCCTTAAATAGGAAGAGCCTTCTCTAGGAATGAAATAGGATAAAAGGCTGAAGGTTGTGTGTCTTGGATGGCAAATATCCCTCCTTGTTCTTTCTTCGACATAATGCTTTCCTGAGCCTTAATCTAATCAATTATGGAGGAAAGGGAAAGGAGGTGTGTCCATGGTAAGTTCAGTTATCCTATTTAAATGAAATGATTGGGGGACTTGTATAGAAATAGAAATTACAGAAGACAAGAGAGTTCCTGGGCTGGCGCCGCGGCTCAATAGGCTAATCCTCCTCCTGCGGCTCCGGCACACTGGGTTCTAGTCCCGGTCAGGGCGCCAGATTCTGTCCCGGTTGCCCCTCTTCCAGGCCAGCTCTCTGCTGTGGCCCGGGAAGGTAGTGGAGGATGGCTCAAGTGCTTGGGCCCTGCACCCCATGCGAGACCAGGAGAAGCACCTGGCTTCTGGCTTCAGATCAGCGCGGTGCACCGGCCGTGGCGGCCATTGGAGGGTGAACCAACAGCAAAGGAAGACCTTTCTCTCTGTCTCTGTCTCTCTCTCTCTCACTGTCCACTCTGCCTGTCAAAAAAAAAAGGGAGTTCCTGGATTTGTTTCTAAATTAAAGAGTACAACACAAAGTACATGTACTGTGGATGTTGGGATGTTTGGCTAATGTTTTCATAAAAAGAAATACACTCATTTGTGTCAGTCATCTTGTTACTTGCTCTTCCAGCTGCTGTGGTCTGTGTGACACTTCTTGACAGACTTGACTGTGACCAGATCAACTTGCCCCATGATGTCCTGGTGGAGTACCAGCAACGGCCTCAGCTTCTAATCTCCAACTTCATCAAGCAGCGGCTTGGACTTCAAGAACAGACATCCTAACTGGACAGCCCAACCCTCCCCTTCATATGTGTAGCTCAGGTTTAACATCAAAACATCTATTACGTGTGGCATTTTCATATAGTTTTCATCCACACACTAAAATCATAACAGATTTTATGAAATCCCTTTATCTTAAAAAAAGAATTTATTATAAATGAATTTAATACCCACATCAAATTAAATTCAAATTTCATTTTAGAACAAGTTAACTAAATCAGTCTAATAATTAACATTTGAAAACTCCTAGATTGTGACATTTGGAGTTTCATATGCAGCACTAATTAAGCTCACATCAAAATAGATCAGCCATTTGTAGATACAGTTACCAGTCACTGTTTCTGAAATCAATCCAGAAATTCATGTTCGAACATTGTCAGGCACTTCTAGGTGTTGGATAAGTGACAGAAATTGATCATACACATTCAAAATATTTACCAAAAAAAAGTGTAAGTGCAATGTAGGTCTATATGGAAGAATTATCCTTAGGGAAATATGTTCATACTTCTTTTTTACCCCTGTGTGATTTCAGCACATTACAGAATAAGATGAGAGAGAGGTTTACATTTGCCTATGTTTGTGATTTTTTTTTTATCATGGAATATAACAACTCTGAATTACATTTATTTTCACATGAAAACCCTCAGTAATTCAAGGAAAGATCATTTTCTTTAGAAAGCACAAGTGACTAAATTTCCTTCTGGCAATCTTTTATTCTTTTAAGGAAATGTGTTTTGAGGAGGCTGCATATTTCTTTTAATTTCAACATTAACCAAATAGGCTGAGGAATTAATACCAATCAAACTTGAGTGCATGAGTTTGAAGTGATTCCTTTGGATGATCTTGAGGCAGGTCTCGTTGAAACACTGCCCTTCCCCTGCTTTCTGTGATTTGATTCCACCCTGGAGGCTCTTCTGAATCTGACACCCTTAGGGGGTAGAAAGAATGGATGGTGGATGAGTTTGATGGCTTGCAAATTTGTATAGGATGTTATGCTATATACATGTGTGTATATGGTTGAGGCTGAAATAAACTATAATTCAAACTCTGATGCAGACTGTGTAGATCCTGGGACCATTGCTACATCTGGTTGAAGGCACAAGATTCCTTGGTAGACAACAGATTCTACATTGATTATGAACTGTCCTTCTGTACAAGGAATGGTTTTATCTTTTAAGCAGCAACAATAAACAACCACCTGAGAAGTGAATCTGTTTGTGAACTTGCTTTGTCTATGGAAATGTTTAGAATGTAGCTTTTAAAATATGTCCCAATAATTGACAATCATAGCTCAGAGCTTCAAATAAGGTAGAATAACACTTGTTTTCTGGAGGGGTTTTAATTTTGTTTCATTTTTTAGACCTAGCAGAAACAACTTCAGAGTGGTTCCATAAGCTCTCTATTTGAATGCTTACTATCTGTTCATGGAAAATCATGTTTACTTTCCCTTTTACTATGAGAGAAGAGAAGAAAGGAGTGGGGAGACCATGAGAGACAGAACAGTGAAATAGTCAATCCTCCCCTCAACTCCCGACTTGAAATGTGTGTGTGTGTGTGTGTGTGTGTGTGTGGGCGAGTGGTTGTGGGTGTGAGTGTATTTGTGTGTTTCCCTCACTGTTATTTCCTATTTTAGTAAATGGTAGCAGGTTGCACATGCATGAAACCCTGGGGAATTCCTTTAGCAATTCTTTCTCCTTCATTCCCACTCCCAACCCCTCACTAAGTCCTGTGAGTTGTTTCTCCTGAATCATCCCCCAATCTGGCCATTTCTTTCCAATTCCTCTGCACCCCTCCTAATCCAGTTCACTGCTGCTTCTCCTCCAGACCACTGTATTGGCCTTGCCCCTGCTCACCCTACCTCCATCCTTGAAGTTTGATTGGGTTATTCTCTAGTTCCAAAGCCCTAATGATGGCCTTAGAGTGAGGACCAAAGCCGTCAGCACATCCTGTGAGCTCCTGCATTCACTACTGGGCCCCATGGGCAGTGCAGCTCCTCTAGCCCACTCTCCTCCCCGCCCCCCACCCCCTGCCATGTGTCAGTTCTCCTGTCTCATCACTAGTGGATCCTCAGCTGTACTCAGGGCACAAACTGCAAAGGCACAGCCCTTTAAAACAGGCTGCTTAAAAATCCATCTAATGAGAGTGCGCGGCCATGGGCCCAGGTGAGGCTGAGATCCACCCTGATCACCTACTTGTGTGCTCTGGTTCTGGGCCACAGGCAGACAGGAGCCTTTTCCTGATTTATGCTGTGGGCGTTTTCATGTTCACGTCCCTTCTCATTGCAAGGCCTTTTGCTGTCCACTAAAGTCCTTCACTTAACTCCTGCTCATGGTTTTAATCTCAACTCAAACCTCCCTTCCTCTGGAAAGAATTCCTTCTCCTCCTCAAACCAGATTTCTCCCAGCCTTGCTGGTAACCTCCCACAGCACCCTCTATTGCCTTTTCAAAGTACTCATCACAGCTTGCAGTTATGTCATGATTTGGTCATAATTTAAATAACTGGTGTCTAGACCGAAAGGATCTCAAGGCCAAAGGTTATACCTGTCCTATTTACTGATGTACCTCCCGCCCCTACCCCAGCACCTAAAATACTGTTGTTCACACTGGGTACTTGTCTAATAAAGAATTAACCCTTTTCCAAGCATGTCCCTTGTCCACTCTCACTATATCACCCACAGTCTTTATTCAGTCCCTCGTCAGCTCTCCCTGTCATTCCCACTACATCTCACTCTGTGGGGAAGAAAATCCCCTGTTCTATCCATGAATAGCTGTGGGGTGACCAGAATCTCATGCTTTCTTTCTCATATGCTTTCCCTTGATCAAAGCAAAACCTCTTCAGGTTTGTCTGAGTTTAGTTTTCCCCTCATCACTCCTTTCTTACTATTTCCTTTAGAACTAGAGTTGCACGAGGAAAAGATGAATTTGCTCTCACTCTTATGTTGTGTTGATGAACGTTCGTCTTTCTTGATGCTCTTGAGTTGTGACTGCCCAGTTCATCCTCATTTGGCACAATTATCTCCTTTACAGCCAGGGCAGTTTCTCCTCTACAGTACTAGCTGACTACTGCATCCTCCAAGAATGGGGATCCACTTTTCCCTTAACCTGTAACCTCCCTTCTCCACTCATTAGTTCTTGACTTTCATGAACAGCCTTCCAGAAACAGAAAGGCATGTTAGTATGTTTTTGCTTTTGTTCATATATTCATGGCAAATACATGTGTCCTTCCTGAAAAGAATCAAAGATGGCTTACAAGCATAAATAAAACACAGAGAGACAGTAAATGTCACAACTAAGTGTGAAAGAGAAGGGGAGAGCAAAAGGACAGGGCAGCAGTTGGTGCAAGCCTGAAGCTGGTCCCAAGATGCATCCGTAGAGTCTCTGCTTCAGCAGCAGGTGGACCTCCAGCTGGCTTTGAGCTGCCTAGTGGTCACCTCATGAAGAGAAAAGAATCTCAGCATCTCTAAGGTAAAAAACGTGGACTGATGATCAGGAGAAGAATAACTAGTCTTGATCCTAAGAGGCTACCGTGTGGAGAGGAGTTGGGGAATGAACCCAGAGGGCGTGTCTCTTGTGCGTTTGCTCTTGTGCTTATCAACACCATGCACATTAGGATCACCAGTGTGATTTTTCAAAAGCATGATTTGAAGTGTTGTCCATCTCAGCAGAAGCTCTGGTCACGTGCAGCCTGAGTCTAGAGGCACTGATTGGAAGGACAGGGTGGTGTGTGGATCCGGCAGGTGCTCCTCTAGCTGAACTTCAAAAGCCTTCCTGCTGGAAAAGCCACTCAAAGATCAGGTACTTTTACTTAGCTCTTATTCCTCAATGCCAAGAACAGTCTTAATCAGTTTATATCCCCTGCAGATTGCACAGTGCTTTACACATAGTGAGACTGAATGAATTACTTATGTATATATAATTGTATAAAATTTACGTGTGATCAATTAACAATGACATGCAATTAGAAGGTAGTGATTTTTTTTAAAAAATTGGTAGAACATTTTTAAGCAATATTCCTCTATACAAGATGGTTTTTTGGAGTTAAAAATTCTCAAGAACTATCCAGGGAGTACAGGTTGAGAAACATAGTGCTCAACTTATTATCTCAGCTGACTTTTGGGCATCATATATGTGATGGAATTGAAAACTTGTGTAAAAGACAGATAAATGGCCTCTCTTCTTTGCCCCCAACTTCCTAATCCCATCAACCTGTCATGGAAGGAAGTTAAAATTGTCAGACACATAGTGAGTTTCATAAAGCCATCTTGTTCCTGTACATAATTTTGTGTGCTCTAGATAGATTCTAAGTAGATTTTCTCGAGGATTTGATCTGCAATCTACACCTCAGGGTTAGAACTAAGTAAACTCATCTTTAATTGTTAAGGTTGCCCATTGTCCCTTTTAAAATGAAATAAGCTGTATTTTTTTTTTCTTTCCTCAGTCCTCTGGGACTTTCTCCATCTTTTAGGAGTCCTCAAATGATAGCCAGTAGCTCTGCAATCTAATGCATCCTAAAATGAATAACTGAAAAACCTTAGGATTTGCAGTCTGCTTCATTACTCACTCCTCAACAATTTCCCTCATTTATAATTTACTTTTCTACACCTCCCAAACAGTTGTCATTCAATCTAGACTAGGCTTGATTTAACATTTATTTTTCTAAAAATTGAGCATAGCAATTTTCTCCTGAGAACAAAAGTCCACTACTAAGTCATTTTTTCCTCTTGAAACTTTAAACATGGTTTAAGTATTATTTTTATAAGTATAAAGCTGTTTAAAAATTACTAGGAAAAAATTACTAGGCAAACAACCTAGAATCTAGTATCATATATTTTGTAGAGGATTAGTCTAGAATTACTCTAACAAAAGGTGGTAATTTAGGATTGTATCTACTTATATTTTTCTAAATTTGTAAAATTTCTCAGAAAATCTATTGTTCTCCACATAGCTTAATCATAAAGGTACACTTACATGATGTACTGTGAGTGTTTCCAAGTTACAGAAATTATCTGGGTCATCTCACTGTGCCCCACCTTCTGGTAGAATGAGAAGAACGCAGCTTAAAAAATCTGGATTCTCAAGACAAGTGTTTGACCTAGCAGTTAAGATATTGATTGGGGTGTCTGAAACCCCTATCAGAGTGCATAGGTTTGATTCCTGGATCCTTTACCTATTCCAGATTCTTGCCCATATACACACTTGGAGGCAAAAGGTGATGGTTCAAGTAGTTGGGTCCCTGCCACCCACATGGGGGATCTGGATTGAGTTCCTGGCTTTGACCTGTTTCAGCCCAGCTATTGTGGACATTTGGGAGTGAATCAGTAGATGAGGCCTCTCTGCCTCTCTCTTGCTATCTCAAATAAATAAAATAAAATCTGGATTATTCTTTTTATTTTTAAATCACTTTATTTTTCATCAGTGTAAACTACTTTGCAATTACATTTTTTCCCAAGATTACACCTAAAAAAATTATCAGCCTCCAGTTACTCTGGTAAAGTGATGAGCTATGAGTACCTGTCTCCTACTCAAATCTACATAAACTTCATTGTCCTACCATCATTGTTATCTGCTTCCTGCTACTGAGATCTCAGAGGGCTCACCCTCTATAGGGTTGATCCCATAATTGGCTGATGGTTGCAATGCTGTGGACCTGCTCCATGTAACAAGAAAAGAACAAAACAAATATGTTTACAAAGGATCTGTTGTCTGAAAACCACAAGTTAGATGTTATAGAAAAGCTAGACATAGTCACTTCCTTTAAGCAATTTCCAGTCTAATGAGTTTGAGGAACTAAAACCAATGTGTCGATGAATATAGTTCAATGATAATCTAATAGATATAAATATGTGTTGTGAAGGATCAACAAATAAATCCATGGAAATCTGAAAGGGTTTCTTGAACAAGGTGAATATTTGTAATGAGCTTTATTTAAGGTTCAGAATTTTGATAGAGACGCTGAGGAAGGAGTTGACATCAAAGGGAAAGGCATAAAACAAGAAAAAGGTGGAAAAAACATGGGGCCTATGACTAGAATAGTGAAGGATATTGGGTGGCTGGATATGGAAAGGCAAGTTGGAGGTCTATTTTGTGGGGCTCCAGAAATCAGGTTAAGGAGATTGGAACTTACTGGCTAGATAATGGGTAGACACTAAAAGAGGCAGAGCAGGAGTAATCTGAAGTCTGTTGGGAGCAACTAGAAGGAGAGGGAGTAAGGTTGAGATAAGGACCGCTGACAGAAATCTACGCCTGATTGTGTGTGTGTGTGACTAAGACTTGGCCAACTCCAGTTCACAGCAGGGAGGGGGATAATGATCACATATGGATTAAAGATGAGACCCCCCAAAGACTTCACCTTCTTATTGATCAGCTCCCCTACTTTAGAAGGTCAGTGACTTCAAAATTGCCTAATTAGCCAAGTAGTTTCCAAAATTTAGAATAAAAATTTCCTTTTCTTGTGAAGATTATGTGTTTCCCATCTTTTGTTAAAAGGCTAAGGAGAGTTCAAATATGACATAGTTCAAGCAGTAGCTGTGGGAGAGAATGGCACGTGAGGGCTGATGAGTGAGAGATGTCAGTGATGTTCTAAGTGCCTATGCAGATGAAAGTTTAATGCTTTATGGCTAATAAAAGTTATCTTTCCTCAAAAAAGATATACATAAAATTCAATCAGTTAAAAGGTAAATTCTCAATGAAATTCTGTTACATGTTACAGCACAGATGAACCTTGGGGACATTATGCTAAGTGAAATAAGCCAGACTCAAAAGAACAAATGCTGTAGGATGGCTCTAAAGTGAAAGTGCCGAGGGCACTCAAATTTATGGAGAAAGGAAGTAAGATGGTAGTTACCAGAGCTTGGAGGAAAGAAGAAGCAGGGGTTATTTATTGTTTAATGAGTACAGAGTTTCCATTTGGGATAGTGAAAAAGTTCAGGAGTTGGATGGTGGTGATAGCTGTCCAATATGTGAATGTATTTAATGCTAATGAGCTGTATGTACAAAAAGGAGAATATGGTAAAATTCATGTGTATTTTATTTCAGTAATTAAAAAATTTGTTTGAAAAGCAGAAATAGGGAGAAGGAAAGGAAGCAGGGGAGAGGAAGGGAAAGAGCATTCCCATTTCCTGGTTCACTTCCCAAATGCCTGCAACAGCCAGGACTGAGTCAGAACTGAGCCAGGACAAAGCCAGGAGCTCGGAACTCAACCTGTGACTTGTGCCACCACCTGCTACCTTCCAGGATATGCATTAGCAGGAAGCTGGAATCAGGAGTGGAGCCAGGTTTCAGATGCTGATATATTGCATGTGGCATCTGAAAAGGCATCTTAATCACTATGCCAAACCCCATTGCTACAGTCATTTTTATTGTATTCCTTCTGTAAGGCTCAATGAGGTCTGGTTTGAGGCTTTTTATAATACCAAATTCTAACAGCAATTTTCCTCAAATTTTTGAAATGCATTTATTGATTCAGTCAATTTATATAAAGAATTCATTAAACCTTTACTTAATACATGCTAAACTGATCTTCTGTATATAAAGAGAATTGAAAATGAATCTTGATGTGAAGGGAAGGGGAGAGGGAGCGGGAAAGGGGAGGGTTGCGGGTGGGAGGGAAGTTATGGGGGGGAAGCCATTGTAATCCATAAGCTGTACTTTGGAAATTTATATTCATTAAATAAAAGCTAAAAAAAAATCTTCACCAAAACATATATATTACAATAACTTCATAAGGATTACTTGAAGGTTTTAAAATAAGATGAATGATTTAACAGAGAGGATATACCATATCTCTTAAAAGGACAGTTTATTATTATTAAAATGTCAATTTATCTCAAAATAAAACAAATTTAAGAAAACTGCAATTAGAACCCAATGGGACCTTATTTGGAATTTATTAAAACAATTATATATTTTATGTGATGGGAAAGAAGCAATTAAAAAAGATTTGCCCTAACTGTTGAAATCTTTACTTAATATATGCTAAACTGATCTTCTGTATATAAAGAGAATTGAAAATGAATCTTGATATGAATGGAAGGGGAGAGGGAGCGGGAAAGGGGAGGGTTGCGGGTGGGAGGGAAGTTATGGGGGCGGAAGACGTTGTAATCCATAAGCTGTACTTTGGAAATTTATATTCATTAAATAAAAGTTAAAAAAATAAAGAATTCATTATTAGTTTTCTAAAAAATTTTAACTGTCAAATAAAATTATACTATTTATGGGGTACTATATATTTTGATATATGTGTACATTGTGTAATTTACTTATTTTTACAATGTAAGCACATGCTACATAGCCTGATACTCATGAATGGTGGTTGACATTTCTACATAGGATTCTCTTTTCCACAGGAGGAGCCAAATATTGAAGGACATTTCTTGGTGAGTGAAGAATCAGAGTCTAATAGTTGGGTACCAGCAGAGAGCCTGTTAATTTACTATTCTTATTTTCAACACAGGAACATATCTATCAACAAGGCCTGAATCTCAGCATTAGCCAGTCTAAGCACTCTTGTTCAAGACAGTGTAGCTGACTAAAGTTATTTTTTTAAAAGCATGGTTCAGGGGCTGGTGCTGCGGTGCAGTGGGTTAATGCCCTGGCCTGAAGTGCCAGCATCCCTTATGGGCTCTGGTTCAAGACCCAGCTGCTCCACTTCCAATCTAGCTCTCTGCTACAGCCTGGTAAAGCAGTAGAAGAAGGCCTGAGTCCTTGGGCCCCTGCTCCCACATGAAAGACTCGGAAGCTCCTGGCTCCTGGCTTTAGATCAGCACAGCTCCAGCCATTGCAGCCAATTAGGGAGTGAACCACTGGATGGAAGACCTCTCTCTCTCTCTGTCTCTCTCTCACTCTGCCTCTCCTCTCTCTGTGTAACTCTGACTTTCAAATAAATAAATAAATCTTTAAAAAAAAAAAAAGCATGGTTCATCAGAGTCAGAATGCAGTGGGAAGATATGGCTAACACATCAGTAGCTATCAGAAAGAATGATTAAATCTAAAATATTTATTGGAGAAAGGAGAAGACAGACATACAGAATATTTCTACAAGATCAAAATCCATGGATTTAAAACAAAATCTGTGTGCCTCAGTCCCATATGTAATATCTTTGGTATGAATGTTTTGGTGTCTCAATGACAGTGGAAGGGCAACTAATACAGCTATTTATCTTTTCAGGTAGTCATGGCACATATGGGACTCTGTGGGATCAAAATTCATTCCCAGAGGAGGAAAGAAAGTCGTAAGAAATAGAGACAATAATAAGAAAAGAATGAAAGGAAATACTGAAGGGAGATTAGAATGGCAGGAAGACCATTGTGAAACTATGCCATGTGAAAGGCTCTGTGGAGGATTCTGTAAGATGGACAGCTAACATACCCCAAAGGGCTGCAAGCATGTACAAAAGCCATGTGAAATATTTTTGGAAGAGAACAAAAACATTTTAAAGAAAAAAAAATATAGGAAACTTAATCCCATGTTGTGTGTGACCTGAGCCAATCCTAGCTAGCCTGGAGGCTTGGACTCAAATCTCATGTATACCCTGGGCCTTATGTCAGGTGAGTAGGGTATGGGAACTATGACCCAGAAAAGAGTCTGCCCACAACAGCAGCAGATTCTCAGGAATCTGGTTTGTCTCCACCTGGTAACCAGTGGGACCAAATGTGGAATTTCCTAAGAATCTAAACTCTATGTCCAAATCAGGATTGGAGTTTAAATTTGCTTTACGATTCAGGAAACCCCATTTTCAAATATATATAGAAAATTTATCCATGGAACGAGATATCCCTGGCACTCCTGTCATAATAAATGTAAAACCTTGTGAGGAAACAGACACACCCAGGTGACAAGGGATTCTCACAAAACAGCCAGTCTCATTGAAGATGAGTTCATGACAGGAAGTCATGGAATAAGCAAGTCACAATATTTGTGAGGCACAGTTAAGTGACACAAGGTATTAGGAGGATTAGACCCAAGAAAGTGAGTTATCGAAAAGAAACTTAAAATGCAATAGCTAAAGAAAACCTTTAAAATACTTAAGGCTAGAATAGAAGAATGAGAATTGCACAAACACAAGATTACTTTGAATGATGACATTGATAATAGCACAGCACTAACCGTGTGTGAAGCACTAACCATGTCTCCTAAATGCATTGTGAATATTAACTCATTTAATGATCACAATGACACTGTTATCAATGCATTGTGAGGCATTAATACTTTCCTATTTTATGGATGAGGAAACTGGAAACAGAGAAATTCAATAACTTGCCCCATGTCACAGATGTAATGAGTCACAGAATTGAATTTTGTACAAAGGCATTCCTTATCTAGAAGACAGGGTCTTAAGCCCTATATGACACCAAGAACCAGATTTTATTTCCAAGTGAAATTTCAAATTTAAAAACAAAATTCAGTGTTCAGCATCTTGCATATCAAATTGCCTGAGTTTAAGTCCAAGTTCAACATCTGACTCCAGATTCCTGCTAAAGCACACCTTGGGAGGGACTTGTGAAGGTTGTCAAGTGGTTGATTCATATGGGAAACTCAGGTTGAGTTTCTGACTCCTGGCTTCAGTTTGGTCCAGATCCAGATGTTGTGGGTATTTGGGGAGTCAACCAGCAAATGGAGATCTCTTTCCCTCTTCTTGTCTGTCTGATTCTCTCTCTCCCTGCTTTTCAAATAAATAATATTTTGGGGCTCATGTTTGTGGTGCATCAAGTTAGGCCACTGCCTGCAACACTGACGTCCCATATGGGTGCTGGCACATGTCTTGGCTGCCCTGCTTCTGATCCGGTTCCCTGCTAATGTCCTGGAAAAACAGCAGAAGATGGCCAATTCCTAGGGCCCCTCCCTTCCACGTGGGAGAACTGGAAGAAGCTCCAGGCTCCTGGCTTCAGCCTGACCCAACTCTGGTCATTGCAGCCATTTTGAGAGTGAACCTTTGGATGGAAGATCTTTCTGTCTCTGCCTGTGTGTCTTTGTAACTCTTTCAAATAAATAATCTTTAAAGAATATAATTTTGTTTAAAAATATTAAAATTACAAAAATGAAAAATTTTAATTATAAAGAATACTCAGCAAATGAGTTAAATGGAAGATTAGGCAGAGCTGAAGTACAGAATTAATAAAGCGCATAACAGAACTGAAAAGATCTGAGAGTACAATACAGAGAGAGATGGAAAATGCAAAAGCAAAATTAAGAATTATAAGAAATAAAGTGATAATATCCAATACATTTCTAAGAGAAGTTCCAAAAAGACAGACTAGAGAGAGCAATAAAGTAGCAATATTCAATATGTAATGACTAAGAAGTTTCTAGAATTGGTAAAAGCTCTGAATATTCAAGAAGTACATATAATTAAAGATAAGTCAGACATGGAAACAGTGCACAGAGACTTTCTAAGAAAACTTACAAAAGTGTTGAGTAGGAAAAAAAGGAAAGGTAGATATTCCCAACAAACGAACAACTAGATTTATAACATATCTCAAGAGAAACCATAGCATCTAGAAGAGTGTAGATTATCTAGAATACCGGCAGAATCTTGGGGGAAACACAGTCAATGTAGAATCCTATAAACAGGTAGAATATCATTCAAATGTGAGGGAAAAATTAAAACATTTTAAAACAATAAAAACAGTTCCCACCACTTTGAATCTTAGAAAAAAATCACTACTTAACAGACGGTCTTTGGTGGGGAAGAATTGACTAAGGAGGATGAGTAGGATACAAGAAGCAATAATGAGCAACAAAAGTGGTAAACACTCTCTGAGAAATCAATTTGGGGGCCAGCACCGTGACATAGTGGGTAAAGCCACCATCTACAGTGCCGGCATCCCATATTGGGTGCCAGTTCAAGTCTTGGCTGCTCCACTTGTGATCCAGCTCTCTCCTATGGCCTGGGAAAGCAGTAGAAGATGGCCCAAGTCCTTGGGCCCCTGTACTCGCTTGGGAGACCCGGAGGAAGCTCCTGGCTCCTGGCTTCCGATTGGCACAGCTCTGGCCATTGTGGCCAACTGGGGAGTGAATCAGCGAATGAAAGACCTCTCACTCTCTACCTCTGCCTCTCTGTAACTCTAATTTTGAAATAAATAAATAAATCTTTAAAACAATCAATTTGGGTGATCAAAGCCAAGAATTAGATACTGTCAACATGGAAAACTAAAGTATGGTCAGAGCTAAAGAGTCCCCAGGGCTCATCATCACCCTGAAGGTGAGTTGAGGGTTGGGATGATGTTTGACTTTAATATTTCTGTGTATTCCACAAAAAATACTGGAAAACTCCATGAATGGAGTAGAAGGGAGAACAAGTAGGAGAGAAGGAAGGGAGATGGTATAGTAAACAGGGAACAGAATATGGGGGAACACAGATAAGCCTACATGTGCCAGTCATCATAGTTAAGGTAAACTGACTTAATTAAAAAGCTAACTATAGCACCTCTGTCCCCAAAGAGTTGTATCCTGAGACTTAATAATAAAACTTGTTCTCAAGAATCACTTCCATTTAGTGTGTTAAATGGAGGATAATACTATGTCTCATAAGTTAAAGTCATGTGTAAGAGCTCACAAGAGATGCACCATCCTTGGGTTCTTCTTTAAAGACAATTAAGTTTCTAAAAGCAAAGAAGTGGGAGGAAGGAAGGGAAAAGAGCAATGGGGGAAAAGTGAAATCACCTTCGAGAAGCAATAACATAGAATAGCTCTTGTCCAGACTATTGAGGAACAGTCCTCTTGTTTTTTTTTTTTTTTCTTTCTTTCTCGGACTAAACAGGAGAGGGAGGAGGAAGCAGGGGAGTGGGTGGGAGGGCAGGTATGGTGGGAGGAATTACTAGGTGTTCCTAATATTGTATTTATGATATACATACAAATAAAAAAACCTATCTACAGTGACACTATATTTATGAAATAACTTTTAAAACAGAAGGGTGACACAAAAGAGAACAATATACCAGATCTATATTTCCAATAAGAAAGAGAGCTAGCTATTTTTAAAATTTTTAAAATCTTTTTGCAATCCCCCAAATGCTCAGATCTGGAGAAATCAAACAAAGACACTTGAAAATGTCTTGCTAAACTCAATAGAAATGAGCAGAACCTTTAAAAGACAGGAAAAGCAAAGAGGACGTTAAATCGGAGAGGTAAGGAACATAGAATTGACCCTGCTCTTGACCACATGTCAACAAGATACAGTCTGGGAGGTAAATCCAGCCTCACTTCCTGTTTTTGTAAAGTTTTACTGGAACATAGCCAGGCCCACAAGCTCACATATAATCTCTGGCTCTGTTTATGCCATGGCAGTAGAGCTGAGTGGTTGCAACAGAGACCATGTGGACTTAAAAGCAAAAATATTTCCTATGTTGCCCTTCTGAGCAAAAGTTTGCTGACCTTTGCTCTGGAGGCTCCAAGATAATGGGCTGATTGATTGTCAGAGTGAGGCAGGGTGGGGATCAGAAACAGAAGCACCTTGAGCCTGTGGACAGTGAGGAAAGGTAAATGGAGTGTCCTCAGAACAGCTAGGGTTGGAAACAGCTCATTGTCTTTAAAATGATGGGTTGTGTGTGGGCACTGGGCCAAGTGGTGTAGACATAAGCATCCTGATCAGGCTGCCTGGGTTCAAGTCTCAACTCTGGCTCCTAATCCCGGATTCCAGCTAATGCAGACCCTGGAAGACAGCAAAGAGGACTCAAGTGATTGGGTTCCTGACACCCACATAGGAGACACAGGCTGAGGTCCCAGCTCCTGGCGTTAGCCTGGCCCAATCCTGATCATTGCAGTCGTTTGGGGAGTGAACCATCAGATTGAAGCTCTCTCCTTCGGTCTGTCCTTCTGTCTCTATTGTTTTTGAAAGGCAGAGAGACAAACAAGCAACAACAACAAAGGATGGATGCCTAGGGGATCATCTGACTCCCTGCAAAAAGGCATGGCTGGGGAGACCCGCCAGCCTGTGACTCTGCTGCTCCCAACAGGCAGTGGCCCTGAGATGGCAACAAGCTCCTAGACTCGCACTGCCTGCCTCCCAGGCCTGCAAACACCAGTCCCACTGGCTCAGAGGTCCATTCCATGGGCATTTCTCAGCGTCTTCATGCTGTGCTCTAAATGAGGAGTTATCAGCATTTCCTTTTTGTTTCTGTTTTTTTTTTTTTTTCATTCACTATAGCAGACTCTTATGTGGTCCGAGTTATCTGCTCAGATAACAATTATTGTTGATGTGACTGTTCTGGTTACAATGTTGCATGAATTTAGTGTGATCTTTCTCTAATCCCAGCGAACTAGCTAGGTTGGTTGCTTTGAATACTTGTTTGCTCTTACTTTTAAAGCATAATATACAGAGTGTAGGCTTTTTTTTTCAACTTTTATTTAATAAATATAAATTTCCAAAGTACAACTTTTGGATTGCAGAGTGCAGGTTTTTAAGGCATCCACTGGTATACATACAGTATTGTTCTGTTAGGAAGGCCTGAGTCCTGTGGAAACACCCAAATTCAGGTGCTTTACATTGAAGTACTGCTGTTTCATTTAGTATTGAAATTGGATATACTTTTTAGCAAAATGAGAACATTAAGAACTATTTTTTTCTGATTCTATATTCAGACTGCCTATGCATGAAAATTGTACTTGTTCCTGGTAGCTCTGTGCATTCCTGCCCAGGCATTGGCTTACAGAAGATGTAGGCACGAGCTGGGCCCTGACACAGGGTGCACAGTCTGACCACTGTTTGCTTCATGCTGGAGAAGAGACTGAAAAAGAGCACATTTGGTGTGGTGCAATGAATTCTTGGTATATCCAACATGGTATTGCCCAATAACAAACAATATTTTGAAGAACTATTTTCTCATCTATTCTATTTTTGACCTTTGAGGGGCATTTATTTGTATTTCTTTAAAAATTTTATCAGATAAGATGAAATATATGTATGATACATAACAAGATGGTCTAATATATGCATACATTGTAGAAAGACCAGATCAAAGTTATTAACATCCATTTCCTCATATACTTGCCATTTGTGGCAAGAGCATTTAAAATCTGCTCTCAGGAACTGCCAGTTTTACCATAGTTTCTTATTAAGTAAAGGACTATCTATGATGGTTAACCTGGGTACTCGATGGATGTAATTAACCCTTGACAGAAAGGAATGTTTTTTCCTTTTTTTCCCCACTTTTCCCTGGACTTCTTTCTCCCTGCCCTGTCACGAACCCCGTTTGTAGACTAAGACTTCAATAAATTTTGCGATTGGCTGCAGGCATGTCACAGCTATGACTGTGCAGAATTCAAATTCTGTTCGCACACTTGGAGTCAAGCTTGGAGGGACAAGGGCAATTGCATGAGGACAACCATGCAATGGTAAGAGACGGTGTGCAGGGCTGTGGGAGTGGGCTGGAGTCACGTGTTGACTTAAGAGGAAGAGCTTCAACCAGGACCCCTTTGAGTGGGCATTTTCAGAAGCATGTGTAGCAGGCAAACTAGCACAAATGCAGGGCTGCAGTTATGGCAAAGCAATTAATATATGGAAAGGAAATGATTCTTTATTTTAGAGTCCCTTGCTGGATACCCCAAGCATTTGAATCACAGCATTATAATACTTGGGTCTCCTTAATGTGGGAAAAACCCAAAGAATAGTCACCACCACCTGATATTTCCAATTATTTTCTCTTGATACTCAACTTGTTTCTGTACCAACAAATATTCAGATATTAGATATTTCATGCTAAGTGAGATATTTCAAATACCTTCAAGTGTCCTTAAGCATGTGTTTGAGAAGAATGAGGTTGGATTAGTGGGCAGAATTCGTAAAACTCAAAGATGCCAATAGGATTGTTTTTCTAGCTTCATCAAGTCTCAAAGGGTACAAAAGCTAGCACAGGTAATGGAAACACCTGGAGGGTTCCTTCTTTCATTTGTGGACAGATGAAGGAGGTGACAGTGGTCACCAGCCTACAGCAGTGAGAAGTCTTCCAGGTCTGAAAAGGGCTCCCAGAAATTTGTGACCTTTGCTAGGGGGAGGGTCTGATCATCCCAGAAACAATTTCTGCCACCTGGTGAAGCCAAAAAACAAGCCTATCAGTTGGAACTGTCACCCATACCCAGGGTGGGAGGTCTGTGACCCAAAGCCCTTTATGCACGGCATTTAACAACTTTTCCTCTGTGCCTACACCCCAGGTCATGCACTGGCCTACGCCTTTGCCTGAATAGAGGTTGAGAGATTTTCCATTTCTCTGCATGAAGTTTTGTTAAGTTGAATTAAATCATGGGTTTGGACTTAGAAAATAAGAAAAAAATAAAATTGTCTAGAAACATAAAGAAGCATTGAATCTTCTGGTCTCACAAGCCAATTTTAAGCAACTATTTTATATTGATAGAACAACATGGATGGCAACATATTCTGTTTGCATTTTCTGGAGATTTTCTTTCCAGAGAGCAGGTTCCCACTCCATGTAGATATAAGTCCATGTTGTGCTCTGCTGGATTTCCTTTGGCAAGTTATTTATTTTTACTTACACATAACGTTTTATTTCATTTTAGGACTAAAAATGAGTATTTTAAATAATCTCAAACTAAGTTGATTTATAATATTTTATCATTAACAGGACATTTTGGGGGCAGCACTTTGCTTTAAATATACAGTGAAGGCAGACGTTTCAGATTAATACAATATTTATAAAATGTGTAAAGAGATGTAAGCAAATTGTTTTTGAAATTGTTTATAAATATTAGGAGTTTTAAGCATATGTGGTGCTAAGTAATACTGACATGTCTGGGGAAATGTGCAAAATGGAGAGAAAATAAGGCAATTACTCTTTCCCACACTTAATTCCCCGGATGTGAAATAATAAATTCTCAGAGGCCTACAGTCACATTAGAAACATGGATTTAAATAAAATCTGAATCAGATTAGGCAGTGGAAAAGATTAGATTCCAATACCGTTGAAACAATAAAGAGAAGGAACACAGGCACTTGTTGGTAGAAAGAGAGGAATTCCTGTAGGAGTGGGAAATCATTTTTCTGGACATTTAAAAAAGTATGGTAAGGACAGAATGATTTTGTGCCAGGTTTCTTCATCTAAATTGAGGGCACACTTGATTCTGTAAGGGTTTATGCAGCTTGTGGATTCCATGGTTGTGGTCCAGCCTGCCTAGGTGTTTGGGTTCCTGAGCTATTCCCCCCAGGATCTCTCTAGTATTCAGCAATAATCTACCTTTTTTTTTTTTTTTTTTTTTTTTTTTGACAGGCAGAGTAGACAGTGAGAGAAAGAGAGAGAGAGAAAGGTCTTCCTTTGCTGTTGGTTCACCCTCCAATGGCCGGCGCACCGCGCTGATCCGATGGCAGGAGCCAGGTACTTATCCTGGTCTTCCATGGGGTGCAGGGCCCAAGGACTTGGGCCATCCTCCACTGTACTCCCTGGCCACAGCAGAGAGCTGGCCTGGAAGAGGGGCAACCGGGACAGAATCCGGCGCCCTGACCGGGACTAGAACCCGGTGTGCCGGAGCCGCAAGGCGAAGGATTAGCCTAGTGAGCCACTGTGCCGGCCAGCAATAATCTATCAAGCGTTCATCTGCAAAGACACCAACCAGACACAGGCATCTTTCCTCTCAGATTGATCAGATTTCTGAAACAGTGGAATTCAAATATTTTTTTTTCTTTTTAGAAAAAAATTTCATCACTTTGAGGATTTGATTATGGTTTTGATTCTCTTCATGACTTTCCAGGCAAAATTTTGGTCTCAGAAAGGTTGTTTTCCTCGTTTCCTTAAACATGCTTTACCTTAAAAGTGGCTTCATATTTTACTTCTGTGTCCTGGACTTAAAATCTACCACAGCTAGAGAGAAGATGGAGCTATAAAATAAATAAATAAATAAATAAAATAAAACCAAGGAAATGCAACTTTTATTAAATATACAACACATGCACATGCCAGATGTAGGAGACTCCATCCTTTCCATGACATTTACAAACACTAGGACTAAACAAACACTATGACCTTGGATATGGAAAAATGGGCTGAGCTCTTTGCAGGGGAGAAAGTAAATCAGCCCCCAACATAAGGTGGAAGTCATGGCTGTGAAAATAGTACTCAGCAACTAAGGTTGTGTCCAAAAGAAATGGAATTGTTCTTTTCTTCCTATTTTTCAAAGAGGGTGGAAATTTTAGTTAAGAAGATAGTTTGCAGAGATGGAAGAATTATCTCACAATATGATGAGACTGTGGCTAATGCATTAGAGGAACTGAAGAAAGTCATGTCATTGCATCCATAATAGCAAGCAGTGAAACTTACTCAAGCTACTTTAGGTAGAACAGCAACTTTTCAAGGGTGTTAGGTAGCTACTAGAATTTCTGGGATGTCCAGAGATTCAGTATTTAAGATTATCTAACTTAGAAAGCAGTCAACCTTCACAAGATGGTTCTATTGAAAATCTGCCATTGCTCTACTGGGCCTAAACACTTTTGCTTGCATTGTCCACCCTGATTACTCTCAGCTATGGAAGTATTTTTTCCCAAACCTTAAAGCTCCCACTACCACTCCAGCCAGAAAATAGATTTTTGCTTTCTCAGATAGCTCTCCTATGAATTGCAATCTCAAATCACTGTATCAGAGCCGGTGCCGTGGTATAGCAGGTAGAGCTGCTGCCTGCAGTGCTAGCATCCCATATGGGTGCTGGTTCAAGTCCTGGCTGCTCTACTTCCAATCCAGCTCTCTGCTATGGCCTGGGAAAGCAGTAGAAGATGGCCCAAGTGCTTGGGCCCTTGCACCCACTTGGGAGACCCAGAAGAAGCTCTTGGCTTCAGAGAGGCATAGCTCTGGCCATTGCAGCCATCTGGGGAGTGAACCAGCAGATGGAAGACCTCTCTCTCTCTCCCTCTCCCTCTCTCTCTACCCCTGTGTAACTCTGTCTTTCAAATAAAACAAATAAATCCTTTTTAAAAATCAGTGTATCTGATTGGAGAGGTATATCACCAGAAATTGGGAAGATTGAGTCTCTAAGCAACAACTCTGGGAGACAGACACATTATGTGGGACATTCCTCAAATGTGAAAATGATATGACTGGGCAGCCACAAGTCTGACCAATATTTTCTATCAGCAAGATTGTTCCAGAGCAGAAGCTGGCAAATCAATGAGTCTTGATAGATTAAATATGATCAGTGGTAGAAAAGAAGACATCATGAATGACTCATAGAGTTCAGGCTTGCATGATACGACAAACGGTGGAGTCGTAACTGAGATGGATTGAGCCCGAGAGAGGAGCTGGTTAAGTGTAAGAAAGTTCGTGTGCCAGCGCCGTGGCTCAATAGGCTAATCCTCCGCCTTGCGGCACCAACACACCAGGTTCTAGTCCCGATCGGGGCGCCGGATTCTGTCCCGGTTGCTCCTCTTCCAGGCCAGCTCTCTGCTGTGGCCAGGGAGTGCAATGGAGGATGGCCCAAGTCCTTGGGCCCTGCACCCCATGGGAGACCAGGAGAAGCACCTGGCTCCTGCCTTCAGATCAGCGCGGTGCACCGACCACAGCATGCCGGCCGCGGTGGCCATTGGAGGGTGAACCAACAGCAAAGGAAGACGTTTCTCTCTGTCTCTCTCTCTCACTGTCCACTCTGCCTGTCAAAAAAAAAAAAAAAAAAAAAAAGGAAGAAGAAGAAAGTTGTTACAATCAAGTGCTCACTTTCAGGGGATTCTGGGAACATCATGCAGATGTGGCACGGCTTTTGATTTCCCTCAAATAAGCCTATAAGAAACAGAGCACATTGAACAACAAAGCAAAAAAAAAAAAATTTGATGTGAATTTCTCTCAAAACTATGTATTCCCATGTATGACACAAAATGAGTAAGTGTGGGGTACCCATTGATACCAAAAAGACCAACAATGCATCAACATCTTTGCAGGAGGAACCAGAGGAAAGCAAAGGGCATCAGATGGATCTAAGTACTCAAAATATTCAAAAAGTACTCCCTGGAAAAACTGCCTCTGAAACTGAGAGGAGTTCTGCCTTGTCTGAATGGTGGGCAAGGATGAGTTTGTAATAAAGTTTTAGGGACCAAAGAAGTACAGATTCCACAAACTCCAAAATTAATGAGTCAAGACTTACTTCCAGGAAAAAACCCTCAAATGAGGAGAAACTGCAGCAAGGAGAATCCACATTGGGCAGCATATCAATAACAGAGTTGAAGGAAAGACAAGATTCAGAAAAAAAGTAGGGAAGAGGCATATATCCAGAAAATAAGTTGCTAATTTTTTGAACATTGCAGAAAATAACAAGAGAAAGATGTAGTGCCACGAAGTGCATAGAAACATCTTGAATCATAACTACTTCTTTGTAGAAACAGATTTCATGTATTTCATAGATACACTTTTAAGAAAAACAAGATACTTCTCATCCTTCCTCCTCTTCCCTCTCTTACTTTTCTTTTAATTTTTGCAATGACATATTTGTTTTTTAAATTTGTATTAATTTTAAGAGAACAGATTTCATGTATTTCATAGGTTTAGTTCTAAGAAGATAGCCATATTTCCCTCACTTCTCTTTTTCCTCTCTCATTCCCCCTCCTTACTTCATTCCTTTTTTCTTTAATTTTTGCAAAGACATAATTTTAATCCACTCTATAATCACAGGCTTAATTAACAAAACACCATAATATTCATCAAGTAAAAAGTAGGGAGACCACAGTTCCACAGGTGTTTAAAATAAAGGCTAAAAATGACACTAGGATCACAAGAGTTCTATTTAATTCCTATATATTTTTTGTATTTCATATTAACTGCAACGTATCAGAGAAAACATATGATATTTGTCTTTTAGAGACTGGCTTATCCCACTAAGCACAATGGTTTCCAGATCCATCTATTTTGATGCAAAAGACAGGATTTCTTTTTTTTTTTTTAAGATTTATTTTGAAAAGCAGAATTACAGAGAGGCAGAGGAAGAGAAGGAGAGACAGAGGTCTTCCATCCACTGGGTTACTCCCCAAATGGTCGCAACAGCAGGAGTTGTGCCAGTCCAAAGCCAGGAGCCAGGAGCCAGGAGCTTCTTCTCGGTTTCCAAGGACTTGGGCCATCTTCTACTGCTTTCCCAAGCCTTTAGCAGGGAGCTGGATCGGAACTGCAACAGTCAGCACTCGAACCAGTGCCCATATGGGATGCCGACACTGCAGGTGGTGGCTTTACCCACCATGTCACAGCGCCGGCCACAAGACAGGATTTCATTTTTTTATGACTGAGTAGTGTTTCACTGTGTATATATACAACATTTTTATCCAGTTATCAGTTGTTAGACATCTGAGTAGATTCTGTATCTTAGCTATTGTGAAATGAGCTGTAATAAACACGGAGGTACAGATAATTCTTTCATATACTGATTTCGTTTCCTTTGGGTGAATTCCTAGGATGACTGGGTCGAATGGTAGATTTATTTTCAGATTTCTAAGGAATCTTCATACTGTCTTTAAAAATGTTTGTACTAGTCTAAATTCCCACCAGCTGTGTATTAGGGTACTTTTTCTCCACATCCTTGCCATCATTGTTATTTTTTGATTTTTGGATGATAGCCATTTTAACTGGAGTGAAGTGAACCTCATTGTGATTTTCATTTGTGTTTCTCTAATGGTTAGTGATGTTGAGCATCTTTTCATGTGTCTGCTGGCCATTTATACTTCATCCTTTGAAAAATGCCTATTGATATCATTAGCCCATTTAGCCCATTTCTTAACTGCACTGCTCATTTTGTTGTTGAGTTTCTTGAGTTCCATATATATTCTGGATATTAATTCATTGTCAGATGTATAGTTTGCAAATATTTTCCCCCATTCTTTCAGTTCTCTCTTCCCCTTATTGAGGATTTCCTTTGCTTGCAGAGCTTCTTAGATTGATGTAATCACATTTGTCTGTTTTTGCTTTAATTGTGTATGCTTCTGAGGTAATCAGAAAACTTTATAGTAAGTGAAGTAAGGAGTCCATAACAGGATAAATATTGTATGATTCAATGTTTACAAAGTATCTGGAATAGGGAAATTCATAGATACAGAAATTAAAATAACAGTTATTGGGCGGCCGGCGCCGTGGCTCACTAGGCTAATCCTCCACCTGTGGCGCCGGCACATTGGGTTCTAGTCCCAGTCAGGGTGCCAGATTCTGTCCCGGTTGCCCCTCTTCCAGGCCAGCTCTCTGCTGTGGCCAGGGAGTGCAGTGGAGGATGGCCCAAGTGCTTGGGCCCTGCACCCCATGGGAGACCAGGGTAAGTACCTGGCTCCTGCCATCGGATCAGTGCGGTGCGCTGGCCGCAGTGTGCCAGCCGTGGCGGCCATTGGAGGGTGAACCAACGGCAAAGGAAGACCTTTCTCTCTGTCTCTCTCTCTCACTGTCCACTCTGCCTGTCAAAAAAAAAAAAAAAAAAAGCACAGTTATTGGGGTGAGAGGAGGAAGCAGCTTAACCTGCTGCACCATGACATCAGCACCTGGTGCATAGTTTTGATTGATGGGTTCAGGGTTTCAAGTTGGAAAGATGAAAAAGTCCTGGAGAGGAATGGTGGTGATGATTGCACACAAAAATGTGAATCATTTTAACGTTTTAATAATTGATTTAGGGAGAGGGAAAGGGGGGGGATAGGGAGGGGGAGAGAAGGAGAGTGGGGAAAGGGAGAGGAAGGAGGAAGAGGGAGAGAGAGAGAGAATCCTTCTATCAGCTGGGCCAGGGCCAAAACAGGAGCCAGAAACCCAACTCAGATCTCTCAAGTTAGTGGTAAGAA
This sequence comes from Oryctolagus cuniculus, assembly GCF_051225735.1. Taxonomy (NCBI): domain Eukaryota; kingdom Metazoa; phylum Chordata; class Mammalia; order Lagomorpha; family Leporidae; genus Oryctolagus; species Oryctolagus cuniculus. Next base: position 83,816,461 of record NC_142869.1, on the reverse strand, counting down.
CTCAATTACTTAAGTCATCACCTGCTGCCTCCCTTCCAGAATCTGCCTAGCAGGAAGCTTGAATTGGGAGCTGGAGCCAGACAGCAAACCAGTAACTCCAAAGCGGGATGCAAGCATCCTAACTGGCATCTCAATCCTTAGGCTAAATGTCTGTTCTATGAATATACTTAATGTCACTTAATTGTACACTGAGGAATCATTAAAATTGTAAATTTTATGTTGTATACACTTACAAAAAACTGTCATAAAAGACAACAAAAGTTTCTAGAAATGAATCAGATTCCAAGAAATTAATGAGGCAAGACAACTAAATGCAATGTCTGGTTTTAGACTGTATCCCAATATGGAAGAAAATGCCACAAAAGTCATTACTGGATCAATTAATACTCCCGGAAAGCGAAGAATAGTTTTGAAGAAAGTATATCATCATTAACTTCTCCATAGCTAACTATTCCGTGGTTATGTAAGCCAGTATCTTAGTCTTAGTAAAAAGATACGTTGACAAGGCATAAGCATGAGCAATTTTCTGTCAAATAGTTCAGAAAAAGTATGTGTATGAGTGTGTGTGTGTGTATGTGTAAGGAGAGTACAAAAATGATACAGCAAATTGAATATAATATTAACCAATAGGTTAATCTGTGTTACAAGTTATAGTAGTCTTATTCCTCCAACTTTTCTATAGATATGAAGTTATTTACATGCAAAAAGTTTTTAAAATCCTGAATAAGGAAAAATGAGAGCAAGAAGATTCCAGAGAAGGTAACAGACAATATGCAAAGAAGATCCAACAGAGCATAATGGCATAACCAATGTTTCTGGGGAAAAATGAAGAGAACATAACAAAACTCAGACCTAATTTATAACAAAGTTCTGGAATAAAATTGAATTTTATTGTAAAAGGGAATACTATTACTAAGTATACTGATCAAGAAAGAGTCCAGTGAAACCATTGTATTGCAAAGAAGATAGAAGAAAACTCCTTGGAGCAATCAGACAGCAAGATTAAATACTTATCGGTGGGAAGAAAACCACCAGCTTTTTGAATTCTATACTAAGGAAAGAAAATTTAAGTAAGGTAGTGTTTTGTATTCAGGAAAAACTGACTTTCAATTATTAAGACCTCCAACAACCTATTAACATTCAAGAACCCAGAAAATATTGTTTCCATGAGCAATTTTGGAATATAGGATTCACACAACCTAAGTGGCAGAGACACATTGATGTAAAAATTAGTAGTATCAGTAAATATGTATTTACTTATAAAATAAGATTAGGGCAAAAGGAAAAGTGTATAATATTTACAAAATTTTTTACAATACAGACACAATTATAAAAAGGAAAAAGAGGTATACATTGCTGTTTTATTTGTCATATTGGCATTTTATTTTAGGACTCTGTTGTGTGTAAAATGTGGGATAATGCATGAAGGGTCTTCAAAAAGTTAGTGAAAAATGCATTCTATGAAAAACTGTGCCTGAATCTCAAAATTTTTTGCAACAAAATAAATTTATATCTTTTAATCCCAAATCTAGGAATTTGTTGAAATCCTCTCATAGAATATCTTTCTCTCTGTGTATTTTCTAATAATACTCATTGAAAAGACCTAGAATAGAAGACGAACCCAGTAGCAACGTATTTCCTTAACATACAGATTTTGGTCTCAAAATATTATTTGGCATTAAAAATTATCAAAACTTCGTAGAGAATAATCTGATTCTAGGTCAGAACAGGGACTGTCCAAAAGAAATCTGGCACACCTGGACATCTCAGCTAACAAATGTGACAGATTTTCAAAGATGGCTGTAGAAACATCAATTTAACATAACTCTTCTGCACCCACCATCAACTCTTCCGCATTGCCACACACTGTCAATAAATGAAATTTCTCAACCCTTTAGAATCTGGGAGAGTTCTATATTATTTTGATGAACATGGAGGAAAAGGCACAGATTGAGCAGATCCTTACTCCTTGTACCTTGCACATTTTTCTTAGAATGCTTGCTCTCAGAGAGTTTCAGCTTGGAACTCAGCTACTATTCTGAGAGAATCTCAATCCATCTGGAGAAGTCATACATAGTCAGTCCAGTTGACAGCCTCAGATAAGCTTTCAGCCCACTTCCAGCCTCAATTATTAGCCATGTACATGAGTCTCCTTAGTCATTGAGCAAAATTGAGCTTTTAGGTAACTACAGTAAGCATGTAAAATACCTTGTGGTATGCAGAACATGCATCCCAAAGATGTCATTCCCTAATCCGCAGAATCTGTGAATATGTTATCTTAAAAGCCAAAAAGATATTAAGGTCGCTCCTCATGTGACCTTAAAATAGATAGACCATCTTGAATTGTTGATGAGGACTCAGTGTATTCACAAGAATCTATCAGTGGTAGAGATGGCAGAAGAGGAGTATAGGAGATGGGATCTGAGAAGGAGCATCATTGGTAGTTTTGAAGACAAACCAAGGTGGCCATGAGCCATAGTCTATGGGCAGCTTCTAGAAGCTGGGGTGGGCAAAGAAATGGGATTCTCTCCTGAAATCTCCAGAAAGGAATATAACCCTGAAAACACCTTGGTTTCATTCCAATGAGACCCAATTCTCATATCTGACCTCTAAAACTGTAAAAATAAATTTACATTTTTAAGCTGTTAAGTTTGTGATAATCTGCTATGGCAATGATAGGTAATTAACATAGACCTCAAGCAAGAACTATTCAATAGAGATCAATAAACTCAGTAAACCATGAGAGGGAATAAAAGCTATCATGTTGAACACTCAAGTTTTGTTATACAACACTAGGTATTAAGTAGAATAGCAAGGAAGTTATCCATTCTATTAGGTTTTCCTAATAAAACTCATGAGCCAAGTTGATAAGACTTCCATTGAGCAAAGGGGATAATTAAAGAACAATACTTCAATAGATTGAAAGAACAAATACATTTAAACCCATGACTTCATAAAGACCCAACAAAACTGATAATTTTTGAAGGATTTCAGAAAGGCAATTAATTGTTTTTGAAAACTGTTAAGGAGAGAAAGACCTCAAACATTTAGCCTATTTCTCTTATACTACCAACTAACAGAAGAGGGAAATTTTTCTTTAGTTCCCAATTAATACTCACAAATGAAGAAGGAGTGACTGAATTAGAGTATCTCTATCATGTGATCCATAATTAATTAATGGATGGAGTCACTGTGAATTAATGACAAACTAGATAATAAGCTTCTAGATTTAGCTAATAATGTAGAGCAAAACACAGAACAGAAGAATATACTACACAATACCAAGAGGGTAAAATTAGCTTCAACATAGGAGATACTATATGTAAATTTATTTGTTCAATCAACATATAAATTGCAAGATAGAAAAAAAGAATGAAGAGGGAAACCTATGGATTAAAAGAGCCCAACAAAACATAATTTAGAAACTAAAGTTAATGGATAGTCATCTCTCAGAATTGGTCCTGGAGGAATTGACTCAAGGACCCCCACGGATATCAGAATCTGTAGATATTCAAGTTATTTATATTAAATGACCTAGTGTTTGCATATACTATGCACACTTGTATATTTTACATAATCTCTAGATTACTTTTAATACTTAATGCAATGAAAATGCTAAGTAATGCTTATCATACTGTATTGTTTAGGAATAATGACAAAAAAAAAAGAAATCTGTATGTGTTAAAAACAATTTCTTCCCAAATAGTTTCAGTCTGTAGTTGCTTAAATCCATGTGTGGGAACTCAGATTTCAGAGGTGACTAAACAGGGTTTAGGGTTATTCCTTCGGGAGATTCAACAATAAAGATAGAGATTTCTCTCTGGAATATTAGGGTCTAATATATTTTCAATTAGGTTAGAGGCTAATCCAGGAACATTCCAACATCTAGAGATAAACAGAGGTGTAGGAATCAAAAAAGAAACTTGAGGAAGTACTAAAGAAGCAGGAGGTAGCACAGTTAGTGTTTTAAAAGCCAAAAGAAGAGTGCCTCCTAAGACGGCATAGTTGTCAGCAGAATCAAATGCTGCCATAAAGTCAGTAGGATGAAAAGTGATCATCGTTTGCCAATAGTTCATTAGAGACCTTGCCACGAGCTGTGACAGAATGAGTGACAGGAACTGGAAGATGAGAGGAGCAGACAGCAAATATCTACAGGCAACTCTTAAAAAGTTTCTTGAGAAGAGGAGCAGAGAAATAGTTTAGTAGCTAAAGGAGAATCTGGGGTTAAGGGAGATTTATTTTTAAAGTGGGATTTACTCCAGCATGTTTGTGAGCTGAGGGAGAGCTTGAAGATATAGGAAAGAGAACAAGCAAAAAATAAACTCTTGTGGAGTTTAGAGGGTGTGAAACATGAAACACTCATGGAAACATCTCTGGTCGGGGGAGGACTGCTCCCTCGGCTCCCTCGGTTAAAGGAACCAAAGGAGAAATGCAGAGGTGGATGTATTTGCAGATTGGGTGCTGGGGAGAGGAGCAAGGGAATTCCCACCAGATGGATAACATTCTTCCCTTTCAATTTGAGACAAGCCCGTCATCTCATTTATAACCCATGATATTGAGGAGAATTTTTTATGATTACTCACTAAGAAATACATTTTAGTTATAATCCACTGTACACAAACTTGGTAACTGACATAGAACCTCATGGTACATGGCTTAGTCCTGGTAAGCATGTACTCATTTCCAGCCTACCAGGCAACTAGACTGGGAAGATTCAAAGTGAAGCAGAGCACAGTATTGGAGAGGGAGAAAACAGAGGGAATCCTATCATATGCCAGAGCAAACATGAATTCCAAGTAGGGACGTGCCTTCCTACCTCAGATATTCCTTTAATTAGGGATATTACATCCAAAACTGATCCGAAGATTATTTTTAACAATACTTATTTTTTTGAGAGACAGAGTTCCTATCTGCTGTTTCATTCTTGTAATGTCCACAACAATCTTGGTGGACCAGGCCAGTCAGAAGCTGGAAATTCAATATAGAATTCAAAATTCAAAATTTTACCATGGGGGTAGCAGGGACCCAATCCCTTGAGTTCTATGCAATATGAGATGTGAGTGTCTTAACTACTAGGACAAATGCCCACCCTAAAATGATTTTGATTCACTTTCATACTAAGAATTATTCCTTTAATGTTTGTCTTTCTTAATGTTCTTTTTTCATTGTATTAGGAATTTATAGAATTGACTAAGTTCAAAAACACTCATGAACACTTTAAGGAATAATTAGGAACATCATATATCACTACCCTTGTTAAGCAATAAGACATTTTAACTTAGATGCCCTGAACCAATCCATTTTCCTATATGTTAATCATTACCTTGATTTTGCTTTTAATAATTTTCTTGTTTTTTTTCTATTGTTTTACTACCTGTGTACTTATCCTAAGCAACAGAGGTTGAGTTAGTATGTTTTTGTACTATAAATATAATGCATTCCATACATACAAGATATGTATGCTTTTGCATCTGACCCCTTTCAACTACAAGTATGCACATGTTGATATAGCTATATATTTTTTATTTTCATGGCTATATGCAATTTCAAGTGTGAATACACTACAATTTTTATATCCACTCTGCTTATGATGAACACATGGCTGGTTTTCATTTGGAAATCTCAGTTTATCTCCTCATACACACACACAGAACTACCCAAGGGCATACAACAGAAAACAAATTGCTAGATCAAAAGGTGTGAATGCTTTCAAGCTGACCAGTGGAGTCCAAACTCATCCAGTGTGCACCAGTGCCTGCTTCCCATTACTCTGCATTGTCACTACTTGACATTGGTAGATTTCTTGGTATTGTTGACAGTCTAGTGGCTGTACATTGGTATCTCAATGGAGATGTTTATTAGCCATTTGGATTTCAAATTTGTTTATTTTGTTTTGTGTCATTTAAAAATTGGTGGTCAGGGCCAGCGCTGTGGTGCAGTGGGTTAACGCCCTGGTTTGAAGTGCCAGTATCCCATATGGGTGCCGGTTCTAGTCCCGGCTGCTCCTCTTCCAATACAGCTCTCTGCGGTGGTCTGGGAAAGCAGTAGAAGATGGCCCAAGTCCCTGGGGCCCTGCACCCACATGGGAGACCTGGAAGGAACTCCTGGCTCCTGGCTTCAGATCAGCATAACTCCGGCCATTGCAGCCCTCTGGGGAGTGAACCAGCAGATGGAAAACCTCTCTCTCTTTCTCTACCTCTCTCTGTAACTCTTTAAAATAAATAAAATCTTTTAAAAAATTGGTGGTCAGGACTCACTATGTTAATTTTAGGACTCAGTTTGAAAACAACTGGTCTAGGCCCTACTTTTATTATTTTACCTTTCTGAACCTATCTCTTTATCCATAAAAGAACGATGATGATCTTCTAAGTTTGTTACAGTGATCAATATTATATGCAGTGCACATGAACAGTGTTTAGCACACAGTTTATGTTCAATAAACGGTGACTTTTAATAATACTGTCTCTTAAAGGAAAGAAAATTAATAATGTCTAAGTCTGGGCACAGCTAACAGCTGGATTGTTGCCCAAATCTCCAGTAATATTTTCATCAAAACCTTAACATGTCAGCTCACTGTTGTTTTCAAAATTGCAGTTCTACTTCCTGTGGTGTTATAATCAGCTATCAGGCAATATTCTGCTAGAATTTGATTGTGATCCCCCAGACATCAGCATGGATGTTGAAGTTGGCAGGCAGCTGTGGACTGTGAGCAGCATCAGGGTCTTGCCAGTTAGGGAGGATACACTCTCACAAAGCAGGGCTTCCAAGAGTTTATGGTCTGAGGCTTCATGTCAAGCAAACTGAGGGCCCTGTAAGGAATGCTGTGACCCTGGGACACCCCTCAAGAGAAACGTTTGTGCTTATCACTCCCTTCCTCTCATGGGAGCATTCCTCCTCCTCTTTTTTTTTTTAAGATTTATTTATTTTATTTGGAAGTCAGAGTTACACAGAGAGAGAAGGAGAGGCAGAGAGAGAGAGCGAGAGAGAGAGAGAGAGGTGTCTTCCATTTGCTGATTCACTCCCCAGCTGGCCACAATGGCCAGAGCTGTGCCAATCCTAAGCCAGGAGCCAGGAGCTTCTTCCGGGTCTTCCATGTGGATGCAGGGGCCCAGGGACTTGGGCCATCTTCTACTGCTTTCCCAGGCCATAGCATAGAGCTGTATTGGAAGTGGAGCAGCTGGGACTAGAACTGGTGTCCATATGGGATGCTGGCACTGCGGGTGGCTGCTTTACCCACTATGCCACAGTGCCAGCCACTCCTTCTCCTCTTTTTATGAGATGTTACAATGATACAAAAAAGCTGAACTGGGAGCACATTAGCATAGACTTTTGGAAGGCATATAGGATTTTGCCCAAAGAATCTTTCATAACGTTTATTCTGATGGTCTGGACTTGTATTACTTATTTTCATGATGTTGTGAGCAATCATGAAGAAAGATTTCACCAGTTGTCCTGAGTTTTGTCTTTTTTGTGTTCTTCCAATAATTGCATATAGATTGCAACCCCTGAGCTGGAGGTGGGTGGGAAATAGCAGGGAGCTGCAATCGAGAGAAAAAAAGTGGGTAGTCTTTTTAATAGTAACAATAGCATCTTTCAACGACATTGATTTGCTTGAGTGAACAGTCACTTTTTAGAAATAGTCAAAATTTGTTCTTGAGTTTCACTTGAAATGCTCCTTTTCTATAAAATCACCTATATATTTAACAATTTGGATCATTTGACAGCCTTCCAAATATTACAAATTTAAAATCATTCTTTCTAAACAACCACACAAATACATTCTTTCCAAACCAAAACAGGTATTTCTCATCCTTCAAATGCTATTTCTAATTCCTAATTTATTCTTAAGGGCTAATTTGCAAAATGAAATTGTTTGGATGATTGGTTTGCAGTAAACATGATGTACCAAATTGGTTTCTAAATTTAGAGGAAGGTTGAGTCTCCTCTTATAATAATCAAGAAATAATAGAAGTCTTAATGATAATGATGCTTTCATAATTAAAAAGTGAAATTCTGAAACAAGCAGAAATGAACATTAGCAGGTAGGAGCTACATAACATATAATTCTCACAAATGTTTATTTTGATCTCGTTTCATGGGATAACACAACTTTAAAACACAGTTTATTAAATGATAGTACTTGGAACCCATGTGCCATAATTAGGGTTCATAATGTTGGAGAATTTGGGACTATTAAATACAACAAAGATATTGACATTTTAAGATTTGATTATTGTTTATAGCCCTTGTCTATACTATTGAGACTCAGTGTTTTTTCTACTTACCACTTGTTGAATTCTTTATTTAGTGGAGGGTTAAGCTTGTGATTATAAAGTCAATTGAAAGTATGTTATCATAAAAGTTAAAAGAAAAATAATAAAGGAAGTTAGATGGAAGGTGGGAATGAGGGAGGAAGGCAGAGAGGGAAGGTTGGGAAGTATCAATATGCTCTTAAATCTGTATATCTGAAATACATGAAATTTGTTCCATTTATATAAATAAAAAAGATAAGGAAATAGTGCATACAATTATAAAAATCATGAGAAGAAAGGTCAAATTATTTTAATAAATGCAAGCATTTCTATTTCAGATATATTTAAAAATTTGGAGAGTAGCAATTATAGTTATTCATATCAGTGTTTCTGAAGAAAAATATTGTTTACATAGAATAGTATTTGAGGATGACCTCTAGGTTTTAAACACGGTAGACTCCATGTCCCTTCTTGGAGGTTTTTGAGGACTGATTTTTGGTAATATCTCTTTGGCATAACATGTTTTATGAAGCCCAGCTTCTCGAAGTGCTAACTCCACGCGAAGTCTAGGGTCAGAAATTATCTGTAAAAACAAAATGCAATGTAAATAAATAACATTTTATTGAAGTAAAGTAAAAAATTTTCACTTAGTTTCATAGTTTTCTAAGTTGTATAATCTATTTTTGCTGGATAGATAACTAAATGACAGTACATTTTTTGAATACGATGACTACTTTCTGATTATTTTGAAGAAAAATGTCTAAATCTTTTGTGACACTATCAATTTCTAGTATATTAGTGGTTTCTAAGACAGGTTGTAAGGATTTACAAAAGCATTCAAAAAGTTGGTGAGAGGTGGAATTAATAGGTAAGTTTATTTTTCATGCAAAAATTTTTGAAATCCATACATAGTGTATTCATAACATACTTTTTCCATGAACCTTGTGAAGACCTTTCATATTGTGAACTAGATTAGACAAAATACTAAAGTTATTAAAGGATGAGATGGAAGAAGCTGGAATTATAGGATAAAATCATTGATTAAAAGAAAGCTAAGCCATAACCTTGTATATCTGTCTTTAAATAGACACTTTAATTTTTCCATTATTTGACAATATGTAAATTAAGTTTAAAAACATGACCACTACTTGAAAAACAAAATCAATAGAATTTTCCTCCCAAGGCCAGATTTCTATTTCAAACAGAACTAGAAAATGGCCCCATCAATTTGAATCTAAGTGGGAGTAGACACATGAGTAGTTCAATTTCTGTTTTCATTTATAGCTGATGGGACCTTATTCTTCTTCCCTTTCTATGAATATGAAGGGTCAACAGACACTGCTTTCAATAGTAAGAAAGTGGCCATGTATGAATTTTATCTAATGAGTCATTTTGTGTGGACTTGAAGTCCCTCTAGAAGTTGCCATTATAAGCTGTCGAAAGCAGCCCTCTGCTCCCATTCCAGGAACTCCTAAATGAATGAGGGCAATAAGAATGTAACAGATAACTATAGTTCTTGGCTACACATCAGAGATGCTGTACGTATAGTAAATCACAAAGGCACATGAACTGGTGCTTGCAGGATGAGGATGGTTTCAGGGAAGGAGGAACTAACTTTAAAGACCAATTTACTCTATTTAAAATAGGGAAGAGAGATCTGCCTCTAAAGGAAGGCACATTCAAACTCAGAGGTGAAATACTTCAACCTGGGATGGGGTAGTTTTAGGAGAGCACTGTGTACTACTGGGGAACACTGGAAAAGGACATCTCCCAGTCTGCGGTTTAAATGTTAAAGGCTTGAAGGCCATGTGGATACATCTCAGAAACCACTGGGATGTTTTTGGAATTTTTAAAGATTTGTAACTAATTATTTTCATTTGAAAGACAGACAGGGAGACAGAGCTAGACAGAGAGGGATCTCTCATCTGCTGACTGACTGCCCAAACATCTAGAGCTGGGCCATGCAAAAGTTAGGAGCCCAGAATTCTATCCAGATATTCCACTTGGATAGCAGGCTGCAAGTACCTGCTGCCTCCTAGAAGCTCATTAACAGGAAGCTGGAAAGGAAAGCATATCTGAGACTCCAACCCAGATACTCCAAAATGTGCTGCATGCCTCCCAAGCAGAGCTTACCCGCTGTAGATGAAAACCTACCCCCATCTCTGTTTGTAGCACAAAAGTTACATGAACATTGTGGTTACACAGAAGATGTATCTGCTCCTAATTTCATAACAAATTATTGTGGCAGAGAGAACAGATGGAGGCAGGGAGAGTGGTTAGAAGTCTATTGTAATTGTCTGGATGTGAAATAATAAATGCCTAAACTTGGCTGGCAGTAAGGAAGTGATTACTAGGAAAGAACCCTATGAAGAGAAAAATCAATAGAATTTAGCAAAAAGTGAGACACAGGGCTGCAGAAAGGATGAGCATGAAGACAAGAATAATAAGGATTTGTGTCTGAGAAGCAACAGATTTGAGACTTAGACCTAAGTTTCTCCTGTTCTGCCTCGATATATTCTCCCTGGCCACTCCAATCCATTCCCAAGGAGTCATGTTCAACCTGTATGTTATTGACTCTCAAATTATCTCTAGGATTCAGCTCTCTATTCGGCTTCAGGATTCTAAGTTTTGTTGTTGTTGTTGTTGTTGTTGTTTTTTAAAAAAAAAGCTTGTTCTCTTTTTGAATAGACTCCAAGTGAAGTGGAGACCACCCTCCCCCCCATCGCAACCTCCCCAATTCTCCTCTCAAGAGGCAGCTGGTTGGTTTCTTGCAAATGTATACCACAAAATTGCCCAATAAGGATAACATACTGAATGACTACTGGGTGCCAGGCACTATTCTGGGCAATGATATTGATCATCTCTAATCTCCATGAGGACTTTACAAATAATGTTTTTGCAGATGAAGTAAATAATGCATCCAAATGTTAATAGCTTCCACAAGGGCATCCAGCCTTTAGCTAGTGGATGTGCACTTGAATCCAAAATACAGACACTTCCCAATGTTGTTTGTGCACTTGTGCTCTCACTTGGTTTATATCCCTGCTGCCTGTGAGCCAGAGCAGTGATGGTCCACCTTCCCACCTCTACTGCTATGAGGGCTGTGCCATCTTGCAAAGACCCCAAACCATACCCACTCTTACCAGTTTTTCATTCAATACATATAGCTAAAACATAATTACCTGCCACAAAGTTTCACATCTGCTCACAAAATAAGTGCCCAATACATTAGTAGCAAAAACTACCATGCTTTCAGGTTGATGGTAACCCATGTTTCTAGTCTTCCCTCCCAGAACTGGTCATACATTCTTTCTCCTGCACCTTACACTGAAGGCATACCAGGAAGGGGCCCATTTCATCCTCGTCTTCTTGGTGAAATTTTTATTTCCTTTTCCCAGAATTCTGAGACTTTTCTCTGTTTAAACTTTATTTAAGGAATACAAGCTTCATGCATTTCATATATACAAATTTAGGAACATGGTGATTCTCTCTACCCTTCCTCCTCATCTCTATCCATTTCCATTCTTATTTTTCACAAAGATCTATTTGCAGTTAGATTTATGCTCATAAGATTAACCCTTCACTAAGTACAGAGTTCACTAAATAGTACGAAGAAAAAAAAACATTGTTCCTCAACAGTCAAGACCAAGACAATGGCTGTTCAAAATCATTGCATCACAAAGTGTCACTTTTGCTACTATTTATTACCTTTTAGATACTCTGTTAGTTACCACAGATCAAATATAACATATGGTATTTGTCTTTTTGTGATTGGCTTATTTCACCAAGTAAAGTGCTTTCCAATTGCATCCATTTGCTGCAAATGACAGGATTTCATTTTTTAACCACTGTGTAGTATTCCATAGTGTATATATACCATAATTTCTTTATCCAGTCTTCAGTTGATGGACAATTGGGTTGATTCCATATCTTAGCTATCATAAATTGAGCAATGAACATGGGGGTACTGATAATTCTCTCATATGCTGATTTAATTTCCTTTAGGTAAATTCCCAGGAGTGGGATGACTGGATAATATGGTATATACAGATTTCTGAGGTATCTCCATACTGTATTTCCCAGTGACTACACTAATTTACATTCCCATCAACAGTGAGGGTACACTTTCTTCACATCCTCGACAGCATTTGTTGTTGATTTCTGTGTGAAAACCATTCTAACGAGGGTGAGGTGAAGCCTCATTGTGGTTTTGATTTACATTTCTCTGACAGCTAGTAATCCTGAGCATTTTTTCATGTGTCTGTTGGCCATTTGAATTTCCCCTCTCAGAATATGTCTGCTCAGGTCATTTGCCCATTTCTTAACTGGATTGTTTGTTTTGTTATTGTTGAGTTTCTTGAGTTCTTTACAGATTCTGGAAATTAATTATCAATTGCATAGTTTTCAAATATTTTCCTCCTATTCCGTCAGCTGCCTCTTCACTTTGCTGAGTGTTTTATTTGCAGTGCAGAAGTTTTTCGGTTTGATATAATCCCATTTGTTAATTGTTGCTTTTGATTGCCTGTGCTTCTGGGATCTATTCCAAGAAGGCTTTGCCTATGCCAATGTCTTATAGAGTTTCTCCAATGTTCTTTAGTAATTTGAAGGTATCTGGTTGTAGATTTCAGTCTCTTACCCATTTTGAATGGATTTTTCTGTAAGGTGTAAGGTAGGATTCTTGTTTCATACTTCTGCATGTGGAGATCCAGTTTCCCCAGCACTATTTGTTGAAGAGAGTTTGCTCCAAGGATTGATTTTTGCTCCTTTGTCAAAGATAAGTTGATTGAAGATGTGTCGATTGATTTCTGGAGCTTCTGTCTGTTCCATTGGTCTATACTTCTGTTTTTGTGTTACTACCAGGCTGGTTTTATTAGAACTTCCCTGTAGTATGTCTTAAGAGCTGGTATTGTAATGCCTCCAGCTTTGATTTTGTTGCTTAAGATTGCTTCAGCTATCTGGGGTCTCTTGTGTTTCTATATGAACTTTAGCATCATTTTTCTATATCTGAGAAGAATGCTGTTGGTATTTTGATTGGGATCACATTAAATCTATAAATTATTTTTGGTAGCATGGACATTTTGATTATATTGATTATCCCAATCCATGAACATGGAAGATTTTTCAACTTTATGTCTTCCTCTATTTCTTTCTTTAATGTTTTGTAATTCTTATTGTAGAAATCTTTGATTTCCTTGATTAAGTTTATTCCAGGTATTTAATTTTTTCTAGCTATTGTGAAAGGGTTGTCTTGGAAGTTCTTTCTCAACTATGGTATTGTCTGTGTATAAAAGACTATTGATATTGATTTTTGGTGTTGATTTTATATTCTGCTACTTTACTAAACTCTTCTGTGAGTTCCAACAGTCTCTTAGTAGAGTCTAGAGTCTTTCAGATCCCCTACATATAGAATCATGTCATCTGCAAATAGGGATAATCTGACTTCCTCCTTTCCAATTAGTATCCCTTTGACTTCTATTTCTTGCCTAATGGCTTTGGCTAAAACTTCCAGGATTATATTGAATAACAATGATGAGCATCTTTTTCTGATTCCAGATCTTAGTAGGAATGCCTCCAATTTTTCCCCACTCAGTAAGTTGTTGTCTGTGGGTTTGTCATAAATTGCCTTGATTATGTTAAGAAATGATCCTTCTATACCAGCTTTGCTAAAGGTTTTCATCATGAAGAAATGTTGAATTTTATCAATGCTTTTTTTTGTACATATGGTTTTTATTCTTCAGTTTGTTAATATGATGATTAACAGTTATTGATTTTCAGATGTTGAACCATCCCTGCATACCAGGAATAAATCCCACTTGGTCTAGGTGAATGATCTTACTGATATATTGTTGGATTCAATTGGCTAGTATTTTGTTGAGGATTTTTCATCTATGTTCATCAGGGAAATTGGTCTATAGTTCTTTGTTTTACCTTTTTCTGTTTTAGGAATTAAGATAATGCTAGCTTCACAGAAGGAGTTTGGGAGGATACTCTTACTTTCAATTGTTTTTACTAGCTTGAGAAGAGTTGGTATTACTTCCTCTTTAATTGTCTGGTAGAATTCAGCAGTGAAGCCATCAGGACTTGGGCTTTTCTTTTTTGGGAAGGTCTTTACTACTGATTCAATCTCTGTCTGTTATTGATCTGTTTAGGAGTTCTATGTCTTCATGAATCAACTTTGGTAGATTATATGTGTCCGGGAATCTATCCATTTCTTCTAGGTTGCCCGATTTGTTGGCATACAGCTCTTTGCAGTAATACCTGATGATTCTTTTTATCTCTGTAGTATCTGTTACTAATTTTCTTCTTCTCTCTGTCTCTCTCTCTCACTGTCCACTCCGCCTGTCAAAAATAATAAATAAATAAATAAATAAATAAAAATAAATAAATAAATTTTCTTCTTCATCTCTGATTTTATTGATTTGGGTCTTCTTCCTCTTTTTTTTTTTTTGGTAAGTTGGGCCAAATTGTGTCCATTTTGTTTATTTTTTCAAAAAACCAGATCTTCATTTCATGATCTTTTGTGTTTTTTGTTTCAATTTTGTTTATTTATTCTCTAATTTTAATTATTTCTTTCCTGCTATTTATTTGGATTTTTGGTTTGTTGTTTTCCTAGGTCCTTGAGATGCATTGACAGCTCATTTATTTGGTGACTTTCCAGTTTCTTGATGGAGGTACCAATTGCTATAAACTTCACTCTAAACACTGTTTTGCTGTATTCCATAAGTTTTTATATGATATATTGTCATCTTCATTTCCAGAAAATTTTTTTTCTCTTTTGATTTCTTCTATGACACACTGTTCATTCAGGAGCATGTTGTTCAGACTCCATGTGTTTGCATATGTTCTCAAGGTTCTTGAGTTGTTGATTTCTAGCTTCCACTGTGCTCAGAAAATATGCATGGATTATTTTGATTTTTTAATAAATTTGCTGAGACTTGCTTTATGGTCTAGTATATGGTCTATCCAAGAGAAGTTGCATGCACTGATGAGAAGAATGTGTGCTCTGCAACTCAGTCTCTCAAAATTCTAGCTTCCCTCTTTAATTCAGGATATGGAGGACCCATGAATTATTTTTTAAGGATTTCTTTTATTTATTTGAAAGTCAGAGGTACAGAGAGAGGTTGAGCCAGAAAGAAAGAGAGAGGTCGGTCTTCCATCTTGGTTCACTCCCCAGATGCCTGCAACAACCAGAGCTGAGCTGATCCAAAGCCAGGAGCCAGGAGCTTCTTCCGGGTCTCCCACATGGTGCAGGGGCCCAAGGACTTGGGCCATCTTCTACTGCTTTCCCAGGCCATAGCAGAGAGCTGGATCGGAAGAAGAGCAGCAGGGACTTGAACCAGCACCCACGTGGGATGCCAGCATTGCAGACTTTAACATGCTGCACCACAGCGCAGGACCCCCATGCATTCTTGTAACAAACCCTTCACTCTGGACACCCTCTTTAACCCAGTTTTTTGTTTCTGTAAATCATCTGGAGTGAATTATGTTAGTGAAGACAAACATTCTTGGCTTATGTAGAGCTCAAAATTTTCTCTCTGATTTTCCTGGTCAATTTTGTTTTAGCACCTTCTTACTGCTTCAGTCCTTAGATCTCCACGATAGAGTTGGTCTCACCTGAGTAACATCATTTCTGCACATGCCTCTTCCCCTCTCAATAAGAGTCCTATCTCACCTCTTCCAGATCTCCTTTGTTTAGGAGGTAGACCATGTGTCTAACAGAAAGCCAGAATATGGTATGTTCCAGTACAGAGTGTGTCCTGTAAATATTTGTTTAGTTCATAAGTAAATGAATTATTCATCTTTTTATTCTTTAGCAAATTATGCAGCACATCGTAGAGGTACAATGGACCTATTGGACAATGGATGAACGGATGAAGCTTCCTGATTTTTAAATTAAATAACTATTTAGCTTCTCTCCTTAAACTTGTAAAATTAACAACTTTCTCTCTCCCTTCCAGAATATACACTTACTCATCTGTCTTCCTTCCCAGCCTCCAGTCCTTCAACCCATCCATCTAAGAAATTTTTTGAAAGTCCCTTCTCAATTATAGGCGTAGACTAAAATGAATCCTAAATTTCTAGAAAGAGCTAGGTAACTCCTTAGTATTTTTCCATCCAAGATTATTTTATCATTAGCTCCTATGTATCATCTGTTCATTTAAAATGACATTTGCTTTGTCTCATCAGTATCAATTGTTTATTTAAAAGGATTGATACTATTCTTAATACAACAGAAATATTTAAACAATAAAATCTAGAATTTTCAAATAAAATCTTGCAAAGTAACTTTTAAATTTTAAAAATTTTCAGAGAGAGTTTATTTATTTATTTGACAGGTAGAGTTACAGACGGTGAGAGAGACAGAGAGAAAGGTCTTCCTTCCGTTGGTTCACTCCCCAAATGGCTGCCAAGGCTGGCGCTGCGCCGATCCAAAGCCAGAAGCCAGGTGCTTCTTCCCAGTCTCCCATGAGGGTGCAGGGGCCCAAGCACCTGGGCCATCCCAGAGATTCTTAACATTTTCAGGTAAATTTTTTTCTTCTAAGGTCACCTACTAGCTACTTTATATTAGTAACAGTTATGTAGTAACTATGTGCTGTAATTCAGAAATAAAATTATGCTGCGAGTAGTATTGAAATGTATGTATTGAAAGCACTTTGTAACCCACAGCACAGACTTCTGTACAGTTCTTCTTTGCATCATCATGGCTTTTAATTCAGTCATGTTAATTCTCATAATTACCTGCTTTTCATTGTATGTGTTCAAAGTGAAGAGTGGCTTTTGAAGAATAAATTCTTCAATTTCAGTATCCATTCTAGCTTTGGATGCCATTGTATCTGACATCATTCTAATGGGATCAAATTGAGCGACAACAGCAACCTGAAAGAAACGAAAACAAGGCTATTTGGAACCAGGTGCAAGCTAAACACTTCTGGGCAACATTAATGTTTAATGCTCATTAAAGCTAAGAAATTGTATTAAAGATAAAGCCTCATAGGATAGAGCAGAAAGAATATCAAACTCAGGCCAGTTAGAGAAATCTACAAAAGAGTTAAAATAAAACACATGTAAAAGAATGTTAAAAGTCCACTACATAGTTAATTGCTAATGATTGAATATTTCTTAGGGATCACATAAACAAGTCTAGTGCCTGCTAATACTAACCGATAGAATAAATAAAGGGGAGAGCGATCCAACATGGGAAGCGAGATACACAGCAGACTCATGGGATGGCAGATGTCCTAAACAGCACTCTGGCCTCAGAATCAGCCCTTAAGGCATGCAGATCCGGCTGAAAAACCCATGAGACTATTTCAGGCATGGAAAGCCAAGACACTCTGGGGGAAAAAAAAAAAAAAACTAAATGAAAGATCTCTGCGAATGAGATCCCAGTGGAAAGAATGGGTCATCAGGAATTGGTTTTAGATCCTTGATCAAATATAAGTTGGCTGTAGATGTTTGGGTTGATTTCTGGTGTTTCAATTCTGTCCCATTGGTCTATCCATCTGTTTCTGTACCAGTACCATGCTGTTTTGATTACAACTTCCCTGTAGTATGTCCTGAAAACTGGTATTGTGATGCCTCCGGCTTTGTTTTTGTTGTATAAGATTGCTTTAGCTATTCGAGGTCTCTTGTGCCTCCATATAAATTTCAGCACCATTTTTTCCAGATCTGAGAAGAAGGTCTTCTAAATACTGATGGAGTTGGTGGATTCAGAAGGCTTCCATATGAGATCCCAGTGGAAAGAACGGGTCATCAAAGAAGGAGGTACCTTTCTCTGAAGGGAGGAGAGAACCTCCACTTTAACTATGACCTTGTCTAAACAAGATAAGAGTCGGAGAACTCAAGGGGCTTCCTTAGCCTTGGAAACTCATGACTGGTGCATAGGGAGATTACTGATGCCATAAACAGGAGTGTCAATTTGTAAAGTCAACAACAGGAGTCACTGTGCACTTACACCTCATGTAGGATCTCTGTCCTTAATGTGCTGTACATTGAGACTTAATGCTATAACGAGTACTCAAACAGTATATTTCACTTTGTGTTTCTATGGGGGTGCAAACTGTTGAAATCTTTACTTAATGTATACTAAACTGATCTTCTGTAAAAAAAAAAAAGAAGAAGAAGAAATTATCAATTCCCAACTTGACTCTCACTGGGATTAAACATGACAATGGGTCTGATCTGATTTCATCATCATTTAAAAAAACATCTATTATTTTTCACTTTATGTTTCTGTGTGGGAGCAAACTGTTGAAATCTTTACTTAATGTATGCTAAACTGATCTTCTGTATATAAAGAGAATCAAAAATGAATCTTGATGCGAATGGAAGGGGAGAGGGAGTGGGAAAGGGGAGGGTTGCGGGTGGGAGGGAAGCCATTGTAATCCATAAGCCATACTTTGGAAATTTATATTCATTAAATAAAAGTTAAAAAAAAAGAATGGGTCATCAAAGAAGGAGGTACCTTTCTCTGAAGGGAGAAGAGAACTTACACTTTGACCATGGCCTTGTCTAAATATGATCAGAGTCAGTGAACTCAGGGGGCTTCCATAGCCTTGGCAGCTCATGACAAGAGCCTAGGGTGATTACTGAGGCCATAAACAAGAGTGTCAATTTGTTAAGTCAACAACAGGAGTCACTGTGCACTTACTCCTCATGTAGGATCTTTGTCCTTAGTGTGCTGTACATTGAGATTTAATGCTATAACTAGTACTCAAACAGTATTTTTCACTTTATGTTTCTGTGTGGGAGCAAACTGTTGAAATCTTTACTTAATGTATGCTAAACTGATCTTCTGTATATAAAGAGAATCAAAAATGAATCTTGATGTGAATGGAAGGGGAGAGGGAGTGGGAAAGGGGAGGGTTACGGGTGGGAGGGACGTTACGGGGGGAAGCCATTGTAATCCATAAGCTGTACTTTGGAAATTTATATTCATTAAATAAAAGTTTGAAAGGAAAAAAAAAAAAAGAAAAAGAAAAAGAAAAAGAAAATAATCACCCTTCTCCCACTCCCTCAAAAAAAAAAAAGATAAAGATATATCTTTCTGATAAAACTTGTAATAAATCTTGTAAAAATTTAGAGAGGGTGAGAGCAATCCATCTGCTGATTCACTCTCCAAATGCCCACAATGACCACAACTGGGCTGGACCAAATCTGGGAACTCAATCCAAGTCTCCCATATGGGTGGCAGGCACCCCATTATTTGAGCCATCACCATTGCCTCTCAGGGTCTATGTTGGCAAAAGGCTGAAGCCAGGCATCAAACCCAGGTATTCTGATATGGAACTCTGACATGTTAATCACTGTCTTGACCACTGGGCTAAATGCCTACCCTCACAGGAAATATTACATAGAAAACCTACTTATGCCCCTATCTTGAAAGTGACCATAAGTTAAAAATCATTGTTCTTTTTCAGTTCTAGCAGTCTATGGCTATAATAATAACCTCATGAGGCTTTCTACAGTTTATTCTGATTAAGCTGAGTCCAGAACCCATTTTCCTGGGTAAGTTTGAGTGTGTTGGCATTATTTCATTGAGCAAGAAGAATGAATTTCCATTGCACAGACAGCTACATTTCTAGAGATTGTTATAACTATCATTTTTCCTTCTATTGAAAAACTGCCGTCATTGAAATCCAAATGACCTTATCCTACCTGCTATTTAAACATGTATTCTAATGAAAGAAGTCACTAATTTTGTAAGTTATATGCTCCATGAGTAACACCTGTCTGTTAGATCCGAAGTTAAGAATATCATGAAGTACATGGCATTTTTAATGCCATTTAGATGAAATAACTGGAAACGGAATATATTTTAACTGCTATAAGTTTCCTATATAAATATCTAATGCTATAATTCTAATACTGACTATAGATAGCAGGCACAGACATTTCTTCTTTAGATGAAAGGATTTCAAATCATAGGCATTCTTTAGTTATCAAAGTTATAGTTTGAACAATAATGCATTTAGTAATTCTGGCATTAAGTTTGTTCCTAGAAGACCATGGAATTCAATTATTTTCTGATGACTGAATAGTTTAAATTGTGTAGGATCTAGAGTGACTAGGACTTACTATGGTTCAAATTTAGTTATATAATCTAATCAAAGAATGAGGTGTTATAACAGATGTATTATTTAACTTTATATATCTCAATTGGTCTTGCTTGACTTGAATGTTGTATAACATTTACTAACTCTGGGACTTTTGTTGTTGATTGTTATTATTGAAATTATTTTCATTATTCACTTAGTACTAACAAAAATATACAAACTTAAAAACTAGGCATATACTTCTTAAGATTAGACCTCATATACAGCTATGAAACCAAATATATTTATAAATTAAATACAAATAAAATTCTCAAACTAACAAGATTCAAAGTAACACATTCATTTTTATGTGACAGATGATGTTGCTTGGCTACAACCAAATCGATGCTTGCAATATGAACATAGTAACGAATACTGAGGTTCATTGTATCAGATGGATCATAGCAGAAAATTATTGCCATTTCAGGGGTAGTTGAAGAGGATTTAAGAAACATGTACTAAAGTGCAGACTAGCTTAAAACAAACTAGAGATTTGAGGGATAGCAATAGTGAAGAATCATTATTACCCATGAGACAGTGGAAGTTTAGGGAGAGCGCCTGATTACTATGCCTCTGTGTTTTCTCCTATAAAATAGGGATATTTTTCATGTTTATTATTTATTTTCATTAACTTGAAAAGCAGAGAGATAGACTTCTTTCATCCACTGGTTCATTCTCCAGATTTCTGCAAAACCTTGGTTGGGTCAGGCCAAGACAGGAACACAGGACACCATCCAGTTCTCCCACCTGGGCAGCAGGCCTCACGGACTTGAGCATGATCTGCTGACTCCCAAGGTGTGCATTAGCAGAAGCTGGATTAGAAGTGGAGCAGCTGGGACTAAAACAGTTGCTCCAATATGGGAGAATATTGGTATTGCAAACACCACAAGTCCACCCCTAAAATAGGGGTTATAATACTCACGCCGGAGGATTATTAACATTAAAACAATATGTAAGAGTATTTTTTTTAATTTGAAAGGAGTGCAGGAGAAAGAGAGGGAGAGAGACAGAGGCTAGAGGGTGTTTAAAAGTGAGCTTCACATTTAGTAATTGATCAACAGACTTGAACTCACAACACCACAAATGTATATGGTAGGCACTATTATTTCCAGTCTTCATATCAGGAAATGAAGCTCAAGGAAGTTAAGTGCATGACCCAAGTCTCTTGTGCCAGTAAGTACCTAGCCAGGTCACACATAAGTTTGAAGACATTAGAGGCCAAGATTTACCTACAATTCACTGACACAGAAGCCATTCCCTCTCAGCTGGGATAGGGCACCACTGAAGATCTTAGAATATCAGGTATCAAAGCTTGTCAGCTTTGGGTTGAAAGCTTTGAGAAATTACCAGGTAAAACTATTTTATCACATTTCTCAATTTCTTAAATTCCTGTTCTTTACAGTCTACTTTCATGTACTTTTGCTTACTTTTATCAAGCAAGGTCATGAGAGGATTGTATAGATACAGAAAAGGGTTATTTTTAAAAAAATGTTTGAAATATACTTGCTAGTTGCGGGATACTTTCCTTTTTTTAACTTTTATTTAATAAATATAAATTTCCAAAGTACAGCTTATGGATTACAATGACTCCCCCCCCCCCCCGCCATAACTTCTCTCCCACCTGCACCCCTCCCATCTGCGGGATACTTTCAAACAGAGGTTCCCACCCCAAAGAGGATTCTTTTATTCCACATGTTTGGTGAAGACAAAAACATCCTGGGACTAGATTTAGAGTTTCCTGTTGCAAATGGATACAGTTCAACTAATAAACTAGAGGTGATATGGATGCATTTAAATCTTAGGAGAGCTTTTTAAAAGGTGCTGATAAAGTTCTTTTAATATATTGAGAAACTGGAAATAGTTCAACATAAATCTAATTGCTTCCAGGAATGAAAATCGGTGCCTCAATTTTGAAAAATGACATTTTATATAGTAGATGTCATAAACTAAGGCCCAGCAATAATGTTATTAAGAGCACTTAGAAATGTTTTTTCATAAACCCCCCATGAAACTTTCCAAATGAAAAACACCTGTTGCCTAAGGGCCTCCAGCCGCCTCTCTCTCTCTTCTTCTTCGTGTGCTTCTTGGAGGGCTGCTTCCCTTTTCTCCATCAAACGCTTTTCCAATAAATCTTGTCTATATTTTACCCTTTAAAAATAAAGCACAGGAAAGTCAAAGAGGAATCACAATAATCTTAGAGATAATATGGGTAAGGGCATAGGAAGGCATCTCCGAGGTGACAGTGCTGTCATACTTTGGTTTTGCACGATTTTGGTTCGTTTCTCATATCCAAACAATAAAAAAGCATATAAAATGAAGTCTGCAGTAATCCTAATAACAACCAGAGAAATACAGGAAAGCATGGAGTAAAATTCAGCTAATCTGATTTCTCATGAAATAATATTATTAACTCCCAAAGTGTCCAATGGCGGCTACCGTGCAGCTCATTGGCTGCCTCATTCCTGAATGGTTAAAGCAGTATTTTGCTAAATTTTAACACAATGTAATATGTTTAAAAAGGTCACATTACTGATTAAATATTCATACATTTAGAAAGAAAAGTCAAACTACTGCAATAATATACCTAAATTATTATGCTTCCTGGAACTAAAAGTAAACCTTCTACACACTGTCACTCACTTTGTCAAGAATGCCCTGAGTGGTTATGTGTGCATGTTAAGAAACTGTAAAAATTGCACTTTGACATCTGTAGATGGCAGCAAAACATGACTTTCCCTTAGCATTCTATTTTCACCTTCTTAAAATCAGATATTATAATAAAGCACATTCAAATGCTGATTAATGCCCCCAAGCTCTTTGGGTCTCCTCTGCTGCCCCTCTTTGGACAGTCTCCCTTACCATCTCCTTGCCCAAATCATTCTTCAGTTGAATTATGGAGATGGGATTCATCTCCACAGGCATTTATCTCAGTAGGCTTCTGGGTTCTCAGGGGAGTCTGAGGCCATTGATTGTCGTCTATCACTGTTGGTTTAGGTTGAATTTTCTTTGCAACATCAGTTACAAATGCCTTCTGCCCTTAGTATGCACAGCTGCATTTTCCATGGAGGTACTTTTTTGTACCCTTTATGTCTCGATTCTGACATGTGCTGAGTGGTCACTATGTATCTGGTCTTAGTGCTAAGGGTTTTATATATTTAGCTCACTTAGATGTCACTGTTCTTTATTCCATTTTATAGACAAAGAAATGAAGGCATAGGCAGGTGACTTGACTTGACCAAAATATGTCAAGTGGCTGCCAGAAATCAAACCCAGGAAAACCGGTCTCAGAGCCTAACCACATCATTGCCTGTGCAATTAACAATTTTGTTCTCTTGCCTTGACCTCTCCACCTAACTCTCCATATTCTGAATACCCACTAGGTGCCAAATCCTGAGCTAGAGATCAAGGGTACACAGAGAAAAAGACTCTGTTCCATTAACAGGGAGACAAGATATATGTGAGGACGAAACAAGGCACTTTAAGGTCCTTTAAGAGAAGAACAAACAAGGACCACAGGGAGTTAGGAGAGATCCCTAGATGTGTTTGGGGAAGAACTGTTGGGACTTAGCAAGAGCTTCATGGAAGAGGTGGCATCTGAGCAAGATCTCCAGGATTAGGACTGACAGAGGCAAGGAGAGTTGAGGGCAGAGGGGAGGGTGCCTTCCAGACAAGGAAAGTACAGGGTTGGCATCTGACAAGGGTTTCCTCTCTTGCCTCACTTAAGTCTCAGAGGCTGTGATGAAGGGAAGAGTTCAATGTGGCAAGAAAAGAGTGAGTGATGAAAAATTATGGCAAAGCTTGGAGCACCACTGGAAGGCAGAGCCTGGCAGTCTCGGGACTTCCTTAAGAAGATTGACTCCAGGGAAGGAATACTCTTGGAAAACAGGCTGCTGCTGAGGTTACCATGGAAAGAGAAGTACAAGGAGAGAGGAAGGAACAGGATTTAAACAGAAAATTATCACCTCTTCTGACGGCCGTGGTCATCCTCCCATCCTTTTCAATATCAGAGTTGGATCAGTGAAGACACATGAATAGAGAGCATCCACATGCAGAAGGCTCCCTGTCTCCCGTGCTTCCATGTCATGGAAAGTGATTTTTCTCATTCTCTTCGTTTTCACTAAGGCCTGCCACTACCTCCCTAATGAGGTTCTACTCAATTTAAGCACTGAGTACAAGCTAAGTGAACTACTGTGAAGGTTCAATTAAAAGATACCCTGGGATTTGACAATTACCATATGCTAATTTTCAGAACCTTTGGAAAGTTTCTCTTCCTTTGGGATATATAGGTTGCTTCGTCTGCAATAAAGTTTTCATCTGCTTTGAGGAAAACTAATGGTTGTTTCAGCCAGGGGACTTGACTAGTAAGAAAGAAATTGCAAATGAGAATAAAGCCATCACACCTGTGTCAGGAAGGCTGCCTCATAGTTTACTTGGAGGCTCATTCAACAGATATATGTTAAGCACCTGCCATGCATGAGGTGGTGTGCTAGGTACTGGCAGTACAACATCAGCACCAGAGACCTGCTCCTATCCTGACAGAAATGACAGTTTAATGGGGTTAAAAAGACCGAAGCAATTATGATACAGGGTGGCTTAAGCTGATGAGAGAATGAGGACAGAGGCCAGGGACTTGGGACATTTAGGGGAGTGTCTGAGAGGAAGTACTCTGAATTTGAGACGGAAAAGGGAGCAGGAGTTCAAAGGGGAAGTGAGTAGAAAGAATGTTCCAGGCCCAAAAAAAGAATAGCATGTTAGGGCTCAGAGGCAAGAGAACATGGTTGGAGAACAAAAGAGATTCAGTATTACCAAAACCAAAACTTCAAGGAGAAGAGATTCAGAATGTGAACCTGGAGGGACCAGGGGACCTGGCTCTGGGGCTTTTGCAAGCATGAAATCTTTTGAATAGGGTAATACAATTATGTGAAAGCTCTCTCTTATAGTATAGAGGATGGATGGTAGGGAAATAAGACCAGAGAGGGTAACCCAGAGCAAGGTTAATGGTTTCCGGACTAGGGCAGGAGATTAGGAGAATATAAGGATTTATAAACTATGCAGGAAGTAAGTAGTAAGAGTTTATTTTATGAGAGAAGAAAGGACGGTTTCTGTCTTGCACAGCAAACAGTATGTTCTCTACTTGTTTGGAAACTTAGAGAAACAAAGAAGAGAAGGAAGTGGATTTGATTTAGACATAGATCTGTCTTGACAAGATCTGAGCTGTTGAAATAGGTAGGCATTTTTTTATTATTACTATTTAAAAGGCAGGGTTACAGAGAGAGGAGGATAGACAGATCTTCCTTCTGCTGATTCACTCCCCAAAATGACTACAATGACCAGGCCTGGGCCAAGGCAAAGACAGGGGCCAGGAGCTTCTTTCAGGTCTACCATGATGAGGGTAGCAGAGGCCCAGGCCCTTGGGCCACCTTCCACTGCTTTCCCAGGCACATTAGCAGGGAGCTGGACCTGAATTTGAGCAGCCAGGACTTGAGCTGGTGTCCATATGGGCTGTCAGTGCTGTAGGCAGCGACTTAACCCACTGTGCCACAGCAGAGGCCCCAAAAATCTGGTAGGCAATCTTTACCAACAGACTGGAATTGAGGCCACTAGGACAGAAGCCGTTATCCAGGGTGAGAATGTACAAAAAGAACAGAAGAGGGACTAGAATTGATTTTCAAGAATCAAAAATAATGCTTAAAAATGACAGTAAAAGAAGAAATGATTTAAGGGAATGAATAAGATAAATGATCCTGAGAAGCTAAGGAGAGTGACATCAACAATGCCAAGGGCACTGGAAAAAGTCATAGTCTAAAGCAACTATTGGGTTGAATAACAGGGAGCCTTTGGTGACATAGGCAAGAGCAGTGAGTAGAGAAGTGGCTGAAGAATTACAGGTGGGTAAGGAAGTAAGAGAGGCAGAGGCAATTCCTTTAGTAAGACAGATTCAAACTGGAAACTCAGACACAGGGCTGTGTTGGAGGGAGAGTGGAGCTGATCTCAGTTGCTGCAGCTCCAAAGTGATGACCAAGGTTATTCTGATGACCTTGAAGATTTTCCATGGGGAAATTTGAAAACATGGGACACATACTCAAATTCTTCATTTCTATGGATGCTATGTTTTGAACTCAAATAATATTCCATTTACAAAGGGGAAACTCCTGGTACTTCTTTCTTCTACTCTGGATAGAAAATTTTCTTTCCCTGAAGAGAAGTGATGCAGAAAAATTCCTGGGAGACAGCCAAATACTCACATATTCATAGGGAAAGAAAATAGCACACAGTAAAGTCAATCATTTGGAAAATTTTCCACATAAATACTTTTAGCCATTTGAGGTAGCAGGTTTTCTTCAAATTAAACGCTTGCTATGAAAGTCAATGTCAGAGAGTGGCTAAACTCAGTAGTTTGAAAGTTGTGCCCTGAATTGCCAAACAGGAGCCACGGGCTCATTCCTCAGCCTCTGCTATGCTCCCTGAATCTTCCCGGGTCCAAAGTGCTGCAAAAGAGTCGTTTCCAACTTCTCTTGGGGAGGAGAAACATATTGTTCAAAAGCAACAGCTGCCGCGGAATCAGGCGTGGCATTAGCAATAATCTGAATAGGATTTTATATAAACCTCCGGGCCTGAGTGTAGTTGAAGGAGCAGCAAGCTTTCATATAGAAACAAATTTTATGTGTTACTTAGGAGACGTTTTATGTGTATACTGCACTCTAAGAAAGTAGGACCCAGATACAAACGGTTTGGATACATCTTGAACTCTAATAACAGCTTCGGCTTTAATGAAACTTCAGTTAAGTACCGGGAACCCCCATATTATGAAAATCTAGACCTCTTTCCTAACTGGAGTCACAGGTGATTTTGGTCTAAAAAAGAAGCTATCACTATACAAGGAAAAGAGAATGCAGAATGGCTGGTAGTGGCAATTTCTACAATTTAAAGGAAAAAAAAAACTAAAGCAGTAAACAAGAGATCAGAGACATATCTTAATCAGGGCACTCTAATCAGTATCAAACTTCCCTCTCCCCCCCAAAATGTTTCAGGGAAGCAGTTTGCCTTTCAGAATTAAAGGCATTTTACAAACTTGCTGCTTAGTGTTTAAGTCATGTGGCTTACTCAGTAGTGAACAAGCAATCATTAAACCGGTACCTGCTGGAGGTGCTACTGCCAGAGGGCTTTCAGCGGCAGCCTCATGGGAAACCTGTTTCTGCCTGTTGGAAAATCCACTTTTGGCAAAAATCCTACTCAGAAAGTTATTCTCACCAAATGGAGGGGACCCCTACATTAGCTTCAGGGTACCCCAGCAGGAAAAAAAAATGCATAAATCAAAACAGAGGTGGGCCAGGTGCCAGCACCTCTCAGATAGAGAAGGCTGCCAGAGGAAAGAATAGAAATTGCCTGAGCAGACATCCGCATGGCAGGATGTCACCCCTCTTCCGGGGCAGAGAGACCCCACTCTGTGGGGGTGCTGGCTAAGGGCATAAGCAGTGTGCATTTCTGCAAAAAGCAGTGCAAGTCCTGACACAAGACACTGACATCCTGGTACAGACGGGCATGGGGCAGGAACAAAGGGGACTCAGAATCTGCAGAACCAGGAACAGACAAACCCATGCCAACCCTAAACAGAGACCATTCTTCCAGCTCCGAGCACCTACTGGTTCTTTTGTGAGGATATTAGAACCCCATTCTTTAACTGATTAATTTATTCACTTAGTCAACATAGTTATTTAAGCACCTACTACATGTCAAACACTGTTCTAGGTGCTCAGGGCACAATAGTGGGAGGGGAAAAATGACAAAAAAGTCTCCACTTTGTTTTACCTAATTTGTGGTTTGTTAGGTATATGTATGCCTAAATCAACACTCTAGTAAAACATATAAAATCTTCTCAATGAATAAATTACTTTTGGATTTATCATAAGGTCCTAAATTACAGAAAACTTCTCTGGATTGCTGTAAAATGATGCTTCTTAGTTGTTGCTGTCAGTAGAGTCACTAGAACTTTAAAAAAAAAAAAAAAAAACTTCTTATACTAGTGCTTGGTGTTTAGCCTAGAGTTTACGATACCCATGTCCCATATCAGAATGCCTGGGTTCAATTCCCAGCTCTAGTTTCCAGTCCCAGTGCAGGCCCTGGAAGGCAGCAGATGATAGCTCAAGTAATTGGGTCCCTGTGACCCGCATGGAAGACCTTGCTTGAGTCTCCACTTCCTGGCTCCTGACTTCAGCCCAGGCCAGGTCATTGTGGGTATTTGGGGAGTGGGTCAGTGGATGGGAGCTCTGCCTTTCTTCTCTCTCTCTCTCTCCCCCTC
Organism: Oryctolagus cuniculus; assembly: GCF_051225735.1. Taxonomy (NCBI): domain Eukaryota; kingdom Metazoa; phylum Chordata; class Mammalia; order Lagomorpha; family Leporidae; genus Oryctolagus; species Oryctolagus cuniculus. Next base: position 83,787,815 of record NC_142869.1, on the reverse strand, counting down.
TCTCTCTTTCTCTGTCTCTTTTTCTCTTCTCCACCCCCCTCCACCCTCTTCTCAAGTAAATATAACAAAATAAAAAACCTTCTGATCTCAGTCTCTCCCTTGGCTAATTATTTCTCTGATGGTAGGGTCCAGATCTGTATTTTTTAAAAGTTCTCTCAAGTGTTTCCAGAGAGCAGCCTGGGCTACACGGCCCAGCGGTTTTCAAACTTGAGTTAACATCAGAATCGCCCGGGGAGCTGGTTAAACGCAGATTGCTCAGCCACCTCCGGAGTCGCAGATTCAGTAGTGGTGACATTGGTGTTTCTCACCAGTTTCCAGGTGATGCTGATCCTGCTGCTTTGGGGACTACACTTTGAGAACGAGGGCACAGATAAATATACAGATTAGAGGGACTCTCCCTGACTGTCATTACCAAGACAAAAACCACGTACAAATTACTACCTAGGTAGTGTGTATATCTGTTTATGTGTGCTGAAGTGACAATTATATGCCTCAGGACTGACCTAAACTAGAAATTCCTGCTTGGTGATATCAAGGGAAGGATCTTTTGACCCCCATCTCTCCTGTCCCCTAAGGCCCCAACACAGGTGACAGGTTTTCCCAGTGATCATGGCCTTCTCAGTGGCAGTGATGGGCAGTTGCAACAATGGCTAATAGGGAATCACCTTTCCTCTGATGGGCAAACACAGACACCATGACAGAGCTGAAAAACCTTGGGCTACTGGATGATGTTTAAAGGATCTATTCAGTAAGATCACAGAAGTAGGAGGAAATAACTTGAAGGCATCTTGACCTTAAAAAGGAGGTAGGAGCCATTTTCTTTGACAACAGTTCTTGCAGCTCCAAGTGGGTGGATATTTTATCACACTGGAAGCAAAAACCCATAAATGAGAGTGAAGTACATGTTCCTCTTGGTTGTAATCAGTTCCAACCTAGCTGTCTGAGTGCACTTGAATTGGAGGTGCAGAAATGTCAAAATAGAGACTATGGAATGAGGGCTTGAACCTAGGACTTCAAAACTGAAAACCAGACAAGATGGGGAGAGTCACTGGGGAAATGCTACACATATCATATTAGTCATTCCCCGAAATTAGCCCAAAAACATTATTGCCACAATCTATCTTCTTCTTGATCCACTCCTAGTCCTTTCTACTTGTCTCTGTAATCCTTTTATATCTTTACATATTCTCAGAATTTTCCTAGACTACTTTCCAATAACAAAGTGGGGTGCAGGCAGTAAGATGTATGTTATCTGTACAGGATTACAACTATAATAAAATCAACCAGAATCCTACATCTTGCCCCCTTTTTAATCACCACACACTAGCAAGTCCAAACAATGTTAGTGCACCTGATGGTGCTTTTAATTGCTGCTTTCAACAGTTTTTCTTAATTGAAAACTGGTGCTCCCCAGGTGACCCTACTTCCATTGCAATCCCTTAAATAGAGGGTACCAGCAGACAGGAGGCTGCATTTTTCTGCCTCCCAGGGATACTTCCAGAACTTTTTTCATTTCTATTTCCTCTTTCTATTAAGATTCTTGGAATCACCTAATGGCTACCCAGGTTGGCATTCAAAGTTAACTGAGACTTATGCAAAACTCTGTTCATACTGTCCACTGATCCTGCACTGGGCCCTACCGATCAAACAAACAGGATTTAATTACAGCAATGAAGTTTCGGTTGGTTGCAGAAGGCCCTGTAGCCTATTAACTAATGGAGCTGTAAACAATTAACTAGTTTAGCTGCAACCAATTGCTAGTTGATTGACAAATGCTGTAGCTAATTAAGTTGTTTGCTAGTTCACACCTCTGTTTCTCTATAAATGCTTTCTGATCACATGGCCTGAAGTTCTCAGAACTCACATTGGTTCTGGGAGCTGCCTGACTTGTGAGACCATGTTGTCTTTTGCTCAAAAAAAGAAAAAAAAACCTCTGAAGCTCTAGTTGGGCTAAGGAATTTTCCCTTTAAAGATTCCCTACGACATCCACCTAACACGTGCTTCAATAGTCAATCCTTTAGACCAAACTTGAAGATCAGCATTACCTATAACTGTTCCTCTGCTAAAATCTAGAACTGAGGGATCCTATCCTATGACTTCTATCTCTAGAGTCAGCATCTTTACATAGAAAGGCTGAATACTGCACAACTCTAGGAAGTACTCAAAAGGAGTGTGTTACTGGTTGCAGAGGGGAGGGTGGTTGCCAGAGCGAGTTTTGTGGGTTCTTTTCCTCAGCTCAGTATAGAAACAAAAAGGTAGAGGGGCCAGCACTGTGGTGCAGCAGGTTAACGCCCTGGCCTGAGGCGCCAGCATCCCATATGGGCACCAATTCATGACCCAGCTGCTCCACTTCCGATCCGGCTCCCTGCTGTGGCCTGGGAAAGCAGTAGGAGGATGGTCCAAGTAATTGGGACCCTGCACCCGCGTGGGAGACCCGGAGGAGGCTCCTGGCTTCCTCCGATCATCACAGCTCTGGCCGTTGTGGCCAACTGAGGAGTGAACCATTGGATGAAGGCCCTCTCTCCCCTCTCTCCTCCTCCCCTCTCTTTCTCTCTCCTCCCCTCTCTTTCTCTCTCCTCCTCCCCTCTCTCTCTCCTCCTCCCCCCTCTCTCTCTCCTCCTCCTCTCCCTCTCCTCCTCCTCTCTCTCTCCTCCTCCTCTCTCTCTCCTCCTCCTCCTCTCTCTCCTCCTCCTCTCTCTCTCTCTCCTCCTTCTCCTCTCTCTCCCTCCTCCTGCTCTCTCTCTCTCCTCCTGCCCCCTCTCTCCCTCCTCCTCCCTCTCTCTCTCCCTCTCTCTCCTCCTCCCTCTCTCCTCCTCCCTCTCTCCTCCTCCCTCTCTCTTCCCTCTCTCCTCCCTCTCTCCTTCTCTCTCTCTCTCCTCCTCTCTCTCTCCTCCTCTCTCTCTCCTCCTCTCTCTCCTCCTCCTCTCTCTCCTCCTCCTCTCTCTCTTCTCCTCTCTCTCCTCCTCCTCTCTCTCCTCCTCCTCTCTCTCCTCCTCCCTCTCTCTCCTCCTCTCTCTCCTCCTCCTCTCTCTCCTCCTCCTCTCCTCCTCCTCTCTCTCCTCCTCCCCTCCTTCTCCTCCCTCTCTCCTCCTCCCCTCTCTCCTCCTCCCCTCTCTCCTGCTCCTCTCTCTCCACCTCCTCCCCTCTGTCCTCCTCCCCTCCTCCTCCCCCTCTCCTCCTCCCCTCTCTCCTCCTCCCCTCTCTCCTCCTCCTCCCTCTCTCCTCCTCCCCTCTCTCCTCCTCCCCTCTCTCCTCCTCTACTCTCTCCTCCTCCACTCTCTCCTCCTCCTCTCTCTCCTCCTCCTCTCCTCCTCCTCCCCTCTCTCCTCCTCCCCTCTCTCCTCCTCCCCTCTCTCCTCCTCCACTCTCTCCTCCTCCTCTCCTCCTCCTCCTCCCTCTCCTCCTCCTCCCTCTCCTCCTCCTCTCTCTCCTCCTCCCCTCTCTCCTCCTCCCCTCTCTCCTGCTCCCCTCTCTCTTCCTCCTCTCTCTCCTCCTCCTCCCTCTCCCTCCTCCTCTCTCTCCTCCTCCTCTCCTCCTCTCTCTCCCCTCCTCTCCTCCTCCTCCTCTCTCTCTCCTCCTCCCCTCTCTCCTCCTCCCCTCTCTCCTCCTCCACTCTCTCCTCCTCCTCTCTCTCCTCCTCCACTCTCTCCTCCTCCCCTCCTCCTCCTCCTCTCCTCCTCCTCCCCTCTCTCCTCCTCCTCCTCTCTCCTCCTCCCCTCTCTCCTCCTCCCTCTCTCCTCCTCCCTCTCCCCCTCTCCCTCTCTCCTCCTCTCCCTCTCCCTCCTCCCTCTCCCTCCCTCCCCTCCTCTCTCCTCTCTCTCCTCCTCCCTCTCTCCTCCTCCCTCTCTCCTGCTCCTCTCTCTCCTCCTCCTCTCCTCCTCCTCCCCTCTCTCCTCCTCCCCTCTCTCCTCCTCCTCCTCCCTCTCCTCCTCCCCTCTCTCCTCCTCCACTCTCTCCTCCTCCTCTCCTCCTCCTCCTCCCTCTCCTCCTCCTCCTCCCTCTCCTCCTCCTCCCTCTCCTCCTCCTCTCCTCCTCCTCCTCTCTCTCCTCCTCCTCTCCTCCTCTCTCTCCTCCTCCTCTCTCTCCTCCTCCACTCTCTCCTCCTCCTCCTCCCTCTCCTCCTCCTCTCTCCTCCTCCTCCCCTCTCTCCTCCTCCTCCCCTCTCCTCCTCCTCCTCTCTCTCTCCCCTCCTCCTCCTTTCTCTCTCTTCCTCCTCCTCTCTCCTTCTCTGTGTAACTCTTTCAAATAAATAGATAAACCCTTTTTAAAAAATAAAAAGGTAGAAACCACTTGCCAAGAAGCCACAGCTAGCAGCCTGCATGTGAATGAAGTACATTCTGCTTAGGTCTGAGAGGCCCACAAACCCCCTAGCCCCAATGGATGGCCTCAGAGTGCCTCCCAGTTCTTCTCTAATGCTCTCATTTTTTAACCTTCTTCAACCTATGACCTTAACCAAGCTTTCTGATTTTCGGGGATATTTGTTAACTACAAGACGTGAGGCTCATGTCCTCAGCCTGAGGCTTAAGGTCTGTCTATCTCTGCCTTTTCTCCCAGGTTCAGAAGCGCAATTGGGCCTTCCTTCACTCTCTTCCCAACCTCGAATTATTGCACCTATTTCCTCAAAGCCATTGCATGCCAGCCTTTAAATATCTTGCCTTTTTGCTGTACATACATCTGCTCTAGTTCCCAGCCCTAACTCTGAGATCATACACACAGATGAAGTCAAACTTGAACTGGACATTTGAACCTCAGCTGCATGAGTGCTTGAATTTCTGCATCATGTTATTGATCTCCCTCAACAGGGAACCTTGCCTCATCCTTCAAAGAAAAGGCCACTCAACATTCCTTCCCTCAACTTTATCATGACACCCATTTACCCATCCTTTGCTCCTTTAAATCTGGGCCCCTTATCCCCTAAACCTAGTCATCCCTAAGCTGTTTCTGCAGAAATGTGATTCCCATTTTTACTATTTCCTCAGGCTCTAACTACTCCCTTCCATGATATATTCAGCATATGAGGTGAGACATAGCAAACAACTTAATTAGCTATAGCCTCCACCAATCAACTAGCAATTGGTTGCAGCTAAACCAATTAATTGTTTACAGCTCCATTAGTTAACTGAGTGCAACTGAAGCTCCTCCATTACTGTGACTTTCAAACTTCTTCAACTTGGGGGTGGTGGTGGTGGAGGGAAGTATTTCCCAACTGTGACTCCCTTTAGAGATACTATCTCTCATTCTCTCTTCTGCAATATTTCTTAATTCCAGAAGGCAGACCCTGTCTGTCTCTTCACTGCTCCTTGAGTCCTGACCCCTGCTGCAGTCTTGCCTTTGTCAGCTTCACTGCACAGACACTGCCCTCCCCACTCTCTCCAGTGACTACAATTGCAGATCCACTGCTGCCTGTTGGCGCTCCTCCTAGTTAACGTGTCTGCAATACGTGGTACTGAGGACCACCTCCTTCTTGAGATGTATCCCTGTCTCTGCTTTTCCCTCCAGTGCCCATTGGCCCCTTAAATGTCTGATCAAGGTTCCAATGTGGATTCTTTTCTCAACCTTATGGGAACTCTGATTCTAACTGTAACTAAAGCACAAATATCTGCAACCTCTGCCTACTTTAAAGTCCCAGGTCTTTAGATTACTTTTTTCTTAAGATTACCTTTGGACAAAGCCCTCAAGTGTGACTGTATTACATTATTGATGTAAATGCACAGCTGCTGCTTTGGCTAGATGCGAAAATTTAGGAGCAAACCTTATCCCAAATTAAACAGAAGGCTAGAAGTCCTCCTCACCTATCAGAGGTGAGCCACATGGTATCCTTAGTACCATAGACATGGCCAATAATCTCCCTAGAAAATTACTTGGGCTTCACGCTCATTTTGAAAGTGGACAATTAAGTTTCCAGTGCTTAAAATAGCTTTTGATGCTGCTGCAACAATTTTGGCCTGAGCATCCCCCCACCCCCCAACACACACACACACACATGGGAGTTAGTCATTTTGGCAACTTAGAAATCTAAATACTCAATGTGTAAATCTGACTAATACAACTTCCTGGGACAGAGATAAATCTGTGTTGAGTGATTGAAGTGACTTGTCATTTGGGACTGTTAGCTAGAAAACTCTACAAGCTGGGGGATGTCTTCCAACAATAATGACTCTAATATTAGGGTAGCTTATTGTGTTATCCCCTCTTTCTGCAGGTAATTGGATACCAGAACCAACAGCCTACTAAGGCCAAATCTAAATTTTTATAGTTAAACCACACTGTGGTAGACAACTGTTGCTATGTCCTGTATCAACCTAGTTAAATCAGCCCCTTCACTTGCAGAATTGCCTTTCCTCATTCCATGTAGGTCTGTCCCATTCCTAGTATTAGGGGTTTAGATGTGACCAGACATAGTTAATAACTATTCGTTACAAATTCGACCACAGTGACTGAGGGAGCACAGAGCTTCAGCTGAGCCAGCTAGACTCTCCCTGGGTTTTGTATGTGGATACTGTATGAAAGCTTTCTCTTGTCTCTGTGGTTACTAAGCTAGGAAGACATAATTGAGCCTTATGCTGCTTGTGTTCTTGCCCCTCCACAAATACAAAGAAATCCCTACCAATGCACAGGTAGGATATGAGCAAAGAGGTACAGTGAGAGGAGCCTGAAGACTGAGTTCCTCAGTCAAGACCCACACCTAGGTTCCCATTCTTTTTCGTCAGTTGGTTCCCTTTCTTGGCAAAAATAGCTTGAGTTAGGTTTTGTCAGGTGTTTCTGAGGACTCCTATCAAATGTATCTTCTATATATAAGGCAATGTGTCTGTATCCTCTAGGTCTTGAACAGTGTGTTCCACGTAGCAATTGATTGATTCATTTCCCAAACTGCTGGTCCCTGGAATGTTAAAGGAGGACTCGGTGTGGTTTTTGCCCAATTTTATCTGACAACTGAAAGATCCTTTTTTTCTCCAATAGAATGCAGTTTGGGAAATGTTACTATTCCATGAGCAAGTAGGAATGTTCAAGCAACCTACTGAGCAAGACACATGCACTAGTGGGTTTGCATCATAGTTGGATTTTCATGTCCTACTTCTCTGAACTGAGCATCTTCTGCATACAGTGGCCATGCCTTAATCACCTTTTAACCCCAACAGCTAGCAAAGTATCTGAAAAGGCAGTAGTATACCAGCAGATGAGAGGCTGGATGATGAATAAAATTAAAAAGTGATGGAAAACATCCCACTAATTATCCTAAACTGTAGATTAATAACAGGATGCAGGAGTCAACAAAATAAATTAAATATGCAGTCTCCTGTTAGGACTAATTAATTTATATTACTTCATATGAGATTTAATCACTTGAGAAATCACTTGAAAGAGAAAAACCACTGGGGGAACAAATCTTGTATCTAGCTTTTCTGAGCAATCTAGAGCCATGCATGCTAAGAATTCAGACCTGCTATCTGTGATGCAAATCTGCTAGGACTGTGACTTTGGAGAAGGCAGCACAGTAGGAATGACACGTTGGCTGTGAGAAGTTTATTATAAAATTTAACAGCCCACCCAGGCAGATCAGCACTGTTTGCCTAATTGCCACCATACATTCATACCAAGTGCCAGGTACACAAATGTACCAATCGTATTTCTACCCCCAGAGCAACAGGAAATGTGTATCTAGTAAAGGTAGGAGGAGCCTAAATCTGGATTTTGAACATAGTGCCCACACAAGCCTTCTACCTTTTTTTTTTTTTTAAGATTTATTTATTTATTTGGAAGTCAGAGTTACACAGAGAGAGGAGAGGCAGAGAGAAAGAGATGTCTTCCGTCCAATGGTTCACTCCCCAGATGGCTATAATGGCCAGAGCTGCGCCGATCCGAAGTCAGGAGCCAGGAGCTTCTTCTGGATCTCCCACATGGGTGCAGGGGCCCAAGGACTTGGGCCATCTTCTATTGCTTTCCCAGGCCATAGCAGAGAGCTGAATTGGAAGAGGAGCAGCTGGGTCTCAAACCAGAGCCCATATGGGATGCCGGCACTTCAGGCCAGGGCATTAACCCGCTGTGCCACAGCGCTGGCCCCAAGCCTTCTACTTGCCAAATGAAGTCACAGAAGAGACATGCCTTTTGACACTAAGTTGACAAGGATTCTTGAACTTACAGGTGGCTTATGGCAGATAGTTTACTTCACAATTAATGGGTCTTGCATTATAAAAAACCTTCAAGATGTTTTACCTGTGATCTTATCAGTGTTACAAGAAGGAAATTCATGTTCAGGGATTACCTTCCAACAGTAAATCTTTCTTTAAATTTTGGATTAAATATGAAAGTAAGCATGTGTGTAAATAGTTTTATTGGATTTTTTAATGAAAATTATCAAACTGCTGAAAACTTCACTGTCTTCAGAATCATAAATATTGAGAGAAGCATTATTTTAGCATCAACATTTAAGGAACATACTAATAAAATATCACTGTTATTAAGGTTTTTAAATGTTCAGCCTATTTTAACTGTTAGACATTTTGAGAAGTGGGTTTTCCTTTTAATTGGTCTCTGGAAGCAGCTGATGCTGTTGTCTGATGCTGCTGAAATTGGTTTGTCTGCAGCAGTAGTGCTGAATGGCTTGGCACTGAGATCACAAAAGAAACCCAAGCCCTCTACCGCAAATAAACAATTTAAGTAAATAAGAGTAATACAATTTGGCTTCTCTAATACTGTTTGAAAGTTCCCCTTACAGTCTCTTTCTTCCTTCCCAGGTCTCTCAGAACTTCTGTAGAAAGCAACATCAAAAGGACCAAAGATTTTTACAGCGACTCAGCCACCCACAGCAGTAACGTCAACTCTGATTTTCTCTCAGCCAAGGAAGTGATCAGCAGAGAAGCTTTGCAAATAGTCTCTTAACATTTGAGTTTTTTTTTCTTTAAAAAAACTGTTCTGTGTAGCAGAACAGTTACTTTCATAAACACTTTCCAGGGTTCTGTTTTCTTTTCGAATAACCTTTTAAATCCCCTCTCTAAAAGCCTTATAAAATATTTTCTTTGCTAAAAAAGTACTTGGGGGAAAGCATTTTAAATATGCTTTCAAAAAATGGTAAAACTTACATCTTGGGAGTGACTTTTATAATGCATTTTTTCTCCCCTTGGCTCCCTCAAATACTGACTTCTGCTGGAATGAGCATTTCAAGGAGTTCTTCGGTGACTCCATGAGGCTTACCCGACTCCTGCCCCTCCACCGTCTCCTCTGTCGCAGGATTCAGCCTTGGGCTTGATCTCTTAGGGTACTTTTCCTCTTTAGAGGTAGATTTCTGCATACAGCAGTGTACCCTAGTCTAGCAGAGTGACCCCTGCTGCTTGGATCTCCTGGGAGGGGGCCATCCTTGTGCCTGGTGCTGAGCTCTGAGCCTATGCTGCAGGTTTTTTCCAATAAGATGCTAAAGGTGCTATTCTAGAAAAGACAAGAGGGAAGATGTGGCTTTGTGCAGAGCGTAAGCAAATTCACAACACTGAGAATATGATCATGGGTTCTGCTTGATGGTGGAAGCATTTCTAAGGAATACATCAACAGGTTATTTTGTTGTGTGCACTATCATAGAGTATGCTTACAAAAACCTAAGGTACCAGGAATAGCCTATTGCTCCTAGGTTACAAACTGGATAGTGCATTACAGTACTGAATACTGAGGCAAGTGCTGCATGAATCATTACCACAGAATATTTAATCATAGAAAAGATACAGTAAAAAATACTAAACCATAGGAATGTCTCATCTTCAGATAACCTTATAGGGCTACTGTTGTAGAGCAGTCCTCATTGACTGAAGGTTCTGTGCGACATGACTGTTAGGAGTTCAACTAACCATACTCCTAAGGAGCCAACTTGAGAAGGTAAAATGGTGAAGTGGACAGAAATCCAAATTACTGTACAAATAATACAGATCACTAACCCTGTAAAGGAGACATGACCTCACCAGTATTACTCAAGGAGGGACAGAAATCTCCAGAAGCCTAGTCCTTGTCTCTACCAAGCTAGAGATGTCCACACCCGCAACCCATGGAATGTTTCTTTGGATACCCAAATGGAGAAATTCACAGAGGAGGGTCATGGGTCGAGTATTCATATAACAACTGTGCTTCTCACAACTCGATCTATAAAACAGTGCATCTGAGTTACTAAACAGCAGACTCAGTGGGCACTGGAGGAAGGGTGGGCAGGTTGGAAGAGAAGTGAGGCATGGTTCCTCAGCAAGTCTGAAGTGTAAGTGCAATAGACATGAGCTAACTTGTATGAAATGTTAATAAATACTACAATAGCCAAGCCTTGGCCTACCTAGACATGGCTAACAAGGATGCCAAGAGTCGAGCTGTCTCTTTGCTCACATTTCTCGGAGTAAAGCTACAGCACAAGAGGCTCCTTAGGACAAAGTTCTCTTCCTTCACAAGAACCTCACAGGAATTGAGCTCTGAATAGCCCTGGCTGTGCCACAAGGACTAATCATGATTAAAGTCGCCCAGTCAGTAGGGCCACAGGAAAATCTAGTTAGTTCAAGTTAACCTGACAAAAGTGTACTCATGTTTCCCCTCAAACTTAGGTGACTTAATCCAACCCAAGATGCCAGGCAATCCCATGGCCTGGATAGCAAAGAGGCCATTAGATTTCTGCAGAAGCTTTAACCTTATGTCCACAAGGTTCTAATTTCTTAGAGAGGCACTCTGGTCACATATCTGAAAACCAACTCACATTTCGTCTCCAAGTAACTCAATCTAAATTTTTATTCTCTCCCAGACGTCACAACTCCTTTCTGCCAGATTCCCCATTATCTCAAGAGACATGCATATTCCCTGAGGCCCCCTTCTGAATATACATCTTTCTGATACAATGTCTCTCGCTTCCCTGAAGGTTGTCACAGTAACAGATCCATCTTCTGCCTGTATCCTTGGTTTTGAAAATAATTCTATCACTTTATCCAGGCACAGACAGCTCTTACGTGTGTCCTGGACTGCCTCAATTCTATGCATAAAAAATGTTCACCTGTACAGATGAGCATAACTGTGGACAGGGACAAGCCTTTTGGCACACAGGCCAGTTGCTACACGGGGGCCATAAGGAAAAGCCTATCTGAACCTGATCCGACATAAAATCAGTCATGGAAGTTCAAAGAGAATGATTGTGGAGCACTTTAATATAAAGCTCCCAGTATGTTTTTAAGCCTCCAAAGATTTGCTCTGTAGAAATACTTAAAGCGTTCAAACCCACATACACTCAGGTGGTAAGGATAATCCTTACGCAGTTTGTGAGATTTGGAAGAGCTACAAAAAATAAAGAGCCACCACATTTTGACAAAGTGAGGTACTCTTTTCTAGATGTAATTGATGCTAACTTCTGGACATCCCCCTTCAACTGATAAGACTTGAAAAATGCAGCAAGAGCACTTGCACACACATGGGCTTTATGGAAATACAATTGATAAACATACTTATTAGGTATATGTAGTACCTTGTATTTTAAAAATCATTTATTTGTATAAAATATTCACCCCCCCCTTTTTAAGACTTAGTTACTTGAAAGTCAAGAGTTACACAGAAAGAAGGAGAGGTAGAGAGAGAGAGAATGGTCTTGCAGCTGCTGGTTCACTCCCCAATTGGCCACAATGGCCAGAGCTGCGCTGACATGGAGCCAGGAGCTTCTTCCAGGTCTCCCACATGGGTGCAGGGGCCCAAAGACTTGGGCCATTTTCTGCTTTCCCAGGCCATAGCAGAGAGCTAGATTGGAAGTGGAACAGCTGGGACTTGAACCGGCACCCATATGGGATGCCAGCACTGCAGGCGGCAGCTTTATCTGCTACACCACAGTGCCAGCCCCAAAGCATCACCATTCTAAAGTTACTTCCATGTAATCAAGACAGATTTAGTATAAAAATTTCTCTAATCTCATATAAACAGAATCACTGATTAAATGACAAAGGGCATCAGCAGCTAAGTTTAATTAGGAATTATACTGCACCTGTTTCCAAGCAAGATTTGAAATGATATAGCATTAGACACAAGGTATACAACAACATCCTCATCAAGGACACAAACCAAGTAAAAGGAGTAGATGTTTCTAAAATACTGCAACAATTATCACAGTTGGGCCATAGGTTTGCCTTTCACAGGAGTCAGCATTGCCTCCCCAGGTGGGGCTGTTGGAACTCTGCACCTGTTTAACTGGGTGTTTCCAGAACTGTCACTAGTATCTCAGGATTAAATATACTGTTGCATTTCTCAATGTGGTTGGTAAACTAACTGCACTGGAGTTTTCAGTGGTACTTACTTTCCCAAAATGCAGACTCCTGGGCTGTCCTAGGTTCGCTGGTGAGACTTCTAGAATCTCTCTCTGCATAATCACCAGGTGGTATTTTTGCTCTCAGAACTTTGGAAACCACTGCTTTGCTGAGATCAGTGCCTGTTGCATGGGAACCACAGAAGACCTAGCATCAAAGATAGGACATTGTTCCAGTGACCAATTCCTTGGAAGCTATTCTGTGCTCTGTTCTGGTAACACTTCAAGATGTCTTCTCTATAGCTCCCTTGTGTTTTGTTTCACTTTACTTTGGAAGGCCTCAATGCACTTGACCTCTGCTGACCATGTTAGTCTCTTTACAACATCCCATCCCTAGCCTACTCATCTACTCTTTTGATTCCTGTCAACTTAATAATAGCTGTGCATGTTCCATAACTTGTTACTTCTAAGCTTCCTGTGACAGTTCCACATATGCCACAATCTCTTTATATCCATTCACTCCATTGGCACAGGGGAGACCCACCCTCTTCCAGCCTTTGGCCATGAATGAAGCTACAGAAGTATGTTCTTCACTCTTTAATGCTATTTCTAATTGATTGGCTTTGTTAATTCTTACCTATATCTGAGGAATAAAACTTAGATTTTTTTCCACTCTTCAAATGCTCTGTCTACTGCCCACTTCCCCCAGTATACTAAGTGGCTTATATTATTCTGAGGTACCTTCTACATTTGACAATTTTGCATGAAGTTGTATCCATCAGTGGGATGATCCTAATGTTTGCACTGTAGTTATCCTCCGGTCATGCCCTTGGGAATACTTAATCATTTATCCTTCATTAATCCCTGAGTAACCTTGCTGTTTATTTGCATTCCCTGTAAACTGTTACATTTCCCTTTAAAATACCACCCATCCCATTACCTTTTGTAGGATTGTAAAATCTCTGAAAAAAATATTTGCTCCGTCTTTGAGGGGTACTCTTTGTCCCTAGTTCAGAGCCTTAAGATTTTATTTGAAAGGCAGGGTTAGGGAGGGGGGAAGAGATCCTCCATCCGCTGGTTCACTCCCCAAATGGCCAAACCAACCAGGGCTGGGCCTGGCAGAAACCAGTAGCTTCTTCTGGGTCTCCCACATGGGTGTGGGGGCCAAGGACCTGGGCCATCTTCTGCTTTCCCAGGAATTCCAGCAGGGAGCTGGATTGGAAGTGGAGCAACCAGGACATGAACTGGTGCCCCTATGGGATGCCAGCACCGCAGATGGTGGCTTAACACACAGCATCACAGTGCCAGACCTGAGCCTCTCCTTCGGATCATAGACCAGGAAACAGTTTTTGAGGTTTTGTAGGATAACGTGCTTGCCAAACTATCCTATCTGTATTAACAAGAGGACAAAATGGACACCAACTCCACACCCAGCTCCTTCATTTTATTCATGCCTCCCCCCTACCCGCCCCCCAACACACACTTCAAACTGGCCACACAAGGCAGTGCTAGTAGTAAGCATCTGGTGGGTTTGACGTTTAGGATCTCGCTTCTGAACTTTGGCAGTGCTCACAAGGGAAGGTGGTACAGCTGACGTCATACATCAGGTCTGCACACAGACAATTTCACTGCACTCCACAGGAAATTGCAATGATCTCCCCATGAAACTTAGTCACATGATTCTATCTGCTGGGATGCCTGTTGACCCAGCATGCTGCAGCCACCTCTTATCTGCTGGACCTTAGCAAGCTAATTGTTAAACACAGCAATTATTAAATCTTAAATTACATAAAGCTACAAACAAATCTATTTTAAAACAAAGGTAATAAATATCAACTCACGACTTCCTACATACTTCACTAGTTGTGTTCTTGAGTACATCTATAGTATCTAGAACATAGAAGTAACAGGTAATGGTGTATAACTATACATCTCTTCCTAGCTCTGTTCAGTGATATAGTAATAGTTTAAAACAGGCTATCATAGGAATATTGACACTACAACAATTGGCATATGCTACAAATCAAAATCTGACCCAGTTCCCACCCTCTGCACTCCCCCCGCCCTGAGTTGTTATGTATTTACCAGTACCTTATTGGCTGTCGGTCTACTCATCATGATGGAAAAAATGCAAAAGCACACTACAATTGTAGGTTAGATCTCCCATCTTAAAACTTCGCAAAAAGTACCTGCTTTCATTTCAATGTGGTTTAATGTATCTCAAGCCAAGGCCTAGGAGCACACTACCTGTATCAAGTAACTGACCTGAATAATGTTCATAGCAAGTTGTTTGTTCCTCCTATGATGAAGCAGACATTCTTTAACACTTTGTTCGAAAATCTTGCTCCTTTCCTTGTACTGATATATCTCCTGGGCCCCATTCTGCACTCATGTGTTTGTGTCTGTATTTCAGACGGGAACTGTATAGTTTTAGTAAAGTTCCTATAATTTAAACCCCGCTTAGTATATGTTAAATCACTAGAAAGAAAGATCATTCAATGTCTTAAAATTGATACTTGAATTCTTAAGAGGGAATGCAGGAGGTCAGCAAACACTATTAAAGGATCAAAAAACTGACCCGGGAAAGTCTGATGACAGTAGGACTCCTTAGGTGGCAATGATAAGGCTAATGGGAAACTAAAGGTGATCTTGGAGAATGATTGTGAATCTCATACAGAAGAGCCATTGTTTTGTACTTCCACTAGGGGCCAGCCAAAAGGGATTCAACTTACAGCACTTCACTGAAAGAACTTCGGAAGAATTCAATAAAAGAAAATCATAAGTCTCCCACCACCAAGGTCTTCTCAATCAACCATTTTAATCAATGATCCCTGTAGAAGCTTAATCTTAAGGTAGAGTCTTATTACTAAAAGTCACCCGAATAGTGGAAGATGGGATGTCAGGATCTCCCCCTACAAACAGATACAGATTCTAGCTTTCTATGCTCAGTTGAAAACCATCTTTACTAAACCTACCCCAAGAAGAGAGTACACAGAACTTAAGGGATCAGGATAAAAATAAGACACATGATATCAAACCAGACCAAAAAACAGCCCATCTGAAATTCTTTTTCTGACAATGTCAGTGAGGTCTTACATTAAAGACCATGTCAGGGCCTCAAACAATTTTTCCTATTAACTCATGAGGTCCATTTGTTTCCAATTTTACTTTGAATTTTGTTATATTAGTATGTACAACTTCCTATGATCCTATTTTTAATATCACACTAATGATATAGTTGCTCTATAATCTAGCATTCTGGAATTTGTTAAATTTCTATGCATGTTTTAAAATCCTTTTGGAATAAGTAGGTACAAGTCACTAAATCATTTAACGTAATTATAATGAAATCTAAGCAGTCAGAATTAACCTATTCATACCCTACAAGATAGAAGGCCTCCAAGGACACTGCTTTATCACAGAGTTAGCTACCATTCTGTTCTGTGGAATACCAAGATCTATTACCGTCAGTCAGCTGGGTTTTGGTTCCCTTATCAGAAGTCCCGCCAATGCCTACCTTTTCTAGCCTATATCTCTATCTAGTCATCATGAACTTCCCCCAGCCCATGCCAAATACCATGTTTGTAACTCTGCCTCACAAATAAGTTTTTAAAAAACAGAGAGGGAGAAACAGGTCTTCCAACCACTGGTTCACTCCCCAAATGGCCATACAGCTAGAGCTGGGCCCATGTGAAGCTAGGAGCCTCTTCCAGGTCCCGCATGTGGGGGCAGGTGCCCAAGCATTTGGGCCATCTTCTGCTTTCCCAGGCCATTAACAAGGAACTTGGTTGGAAGTGGAGTAGCCAGGACTCAAACCAGCAACTACATGGGATGCCAGCACTGCAGACACAGGCTTAATTTACTACACCACAGCACCAGCCAACAAATACTATGCTTTAACTTACTAAACTACTTTCAATTCCTTAAAAGAGTGACAGTGGTGGTGAGACATCTCCAATTCATTCCTAGAAAAACTTTTCTTTCCACTATGAAAATGTTTGACTCACACCTGCCATTCCCTGTGTGGTTAAGTGCTGTTCCCATACCACTTTGTACCTGGCTGCACCAAGAATATCTGAATTTCTCACTTAGACTTTTTAAGCCATTGAAAACAACTATGCCACTTTTGTTCATCACTGCATCCCAAGATAGTAGGCACTTAATAATCATTAATGTATATACATAGTTTGGGAACATGGTGGTGGTATTTTAGATCCATACAAGAGGACAATCTAGAAAGCTTCTACAAAGAACAGCTCGTCCTCATGGTCATTACATCTATCACTTTCTGAGTTGTACTGGGAATGTTGAAGTCCTTCACATGCAAACTCATGATGATCTTGCACATGTGTCAGTTCATGCCTCTGCTTTTTCACATAGTGGTACAAGCCTGGGATTTCACTGGAGTGGCCGATATCCTCAGGTAATACTTGTAACGGCTTTCAAGATCTCTTTTTGTCAGGCTGGAAATGATCATTTAGATAGAATGATCATCCTGTAAGCATGATTTGTGAGACAGAAATATCAGGAATAGTGAACTGAGTTTAAATGTATGTTGGGTTTGATTCCGTATGTTACCAACAGCACAAACTTTATCCCTTTGAACAGAACTGAAGAGCCACTATAAAGTTTAAGGACATCTCTTCCCAGAGTGCTCTTTCCCACCCCACCCCACCCAAAAAACAAAACAAAAAAAACTTCCATTGTGCTGAGTGAAACCAAACAAACCTTGAATTTGAAAAAGCTTTGCCTCACAAAAAATGACTTTTTGAGGTAGGGAGACCAAAACAGGAAAGGAAAACAAAGCAAGGGCCTTGAGACCTGCAAAGATTGGTTGGCTGGAGTGAGATCTGTTCTCAAGTCATAGATAGGCTCTATGGGAAGAACGGGATCACATCATGACCCGGAGGTAGGAATTAAATGTCAGATCTACACAAGGTTTTACTCGGTTTTAGAAGGTTGCTCTAAAGTATAGGACACTTTAAGCTTGGAAATTGCCATGTAAGTAGCTTCACTGAAGACACACGTGGATATTAATATGAAACCAATTTTCAACTCATAAGTTGTTTGAAATTATTTTTCTGTAACAGCCCTTTTTGGTGTCACTGGATGACATTTTCTGAGATAGAGGTTTTTAACTCCAAGTCTTGTCTCATAGGAAAACTGCAGGTAAATGATAAAGGTGCCTTTATGACAATTATTAGGAAAAATGCAGTCATCTGTTTAGATTGCTGTTGGGAACAAACAAATTTTTCTCTTCCTCTGTGAACAAAGGGGTCAAAGGATACAAACCTCCCACTTGTGAGTGATAATTAAAGGTTGGTGATTAAAGTACAGCCATCTTGCCCTCCGCTCTCTGGTTTCATAAACTTGCTTTCTTAATGACTTTTAATCAAAGGTATAGAGAAAAATAGTATCGATTTTATGTCATGTGGCTTTGAAAAGCAGCTCGAGAGGGCTCAAAAAGAAGTCTTTTTTTTTTTTTTTTTTTTTTTGACAGGCAGAGTTAGACAGTGAGAGAGAGAGAGACAGAGAGAAAGGTCTTCCTTTTCTGTTGGTTCACCTTCCAATGGCTGCTGTGGCGGGCGCACTGTGACCGGTACTGCGCTGATCCAAAGCCAAGAGCCAGGTGCTTCTCCTGGTCTCCCATGCGGGTGCAGGGCCCAAGCACTTGGGCCATCCTCCACTGCCTTCCCAGGCCACAGCAGAGAGCTGGACTGGAAGAGGGGCAACCGGGACAGAATCCGGCGCCTGGACCGGGACTAGAACCCAGGGTGCAGGTGCCGCAGGCGGAGGATTAGCCTATTGAGCCGCGGCGCCGGCCCAAAAAGTAGTCATTTTTCTAGAGATCACAGATTGTTGTGATGGAAAGAGGGAGGGTAACAAGATTCTGCACCTCCAAAAACTTGGCTATACCAGGTCAGGGCTAGGAAGAGAGTTTAGGGAATTTGTATAAAAAACACGATCCTTATCTGAGTTCATGCACTGAAACTTTGTGTCTTTATGTCTCACAACCTTTAGTTTGAACAGTCCATGTTCTTTCTCAAAAGGAGTTTTCTGACACAATTAAAAAAGTTGTTCTTTAGAATAGTCCTCATTTTGGATTTGTCTGATTCTCAAAATCCAGTTTTCTTTTTTTGTTTGTTTGTTTTTTGTTTTTTGTTCTAACATCAAAGGCAGAGAAAAGAGCTCCTATCCACCAGTTCACTCCTCCAAATGCCTGCCATGATCAGGGCTGGGCAAGGCTAAAGCTGGAAGACAGGAGCTTGATCCATGTCTCCCATGAGGGTGGCAGGGACCCAAACACTTGACCCGTCATCTGCTGCCTCCTAGGGTCTGCATTAGTAGGAAGCTGGAATTGAGACCAAAGCCAGGATTCTAACATGGGTCCTTCAATAGAGAATGTGGGCATACCAAAAGACCTCCTAATCACTAGGCTGAACATACATCTCTTGAAATCTAATGATTTGTTTTGCTTATTTTTCTCCCAAGTTTCTTAAATAGTAGGCTAGGTCTAAAGTGGAGGTTGATAAACTATAACTCTGAAGCCAAATCCATTACTTATTTTTGTAAATAGTTTTCTTGGAATATAGCCATATCCACTTATATTATCCATCTGCTTTGTGCTATCACAGCTGAAATGAACAATTGTGGCTGAGGCAGTATAACCCAAAACCCTATGATAATTACAACCTATTAAAACAAATTTGCCAATGTAGACTAAAAAATTGTTTCAATTCAGGTAGAATATTTTGGCACAAAGGTGATGTACTTCATACCGTACCATCTCCAGAGACAGATGTCAGGCTGCTCACTATTAGTGATGCTAAATTAGGACACTTTATTAAAGGGGTGAATGCCAGATCTCTCCATTGTAAAGATTGTTTTCCCCTTTTCATCTAGTAATTCATTGAATGACACTGGGCTCCAGGTAAATATCCTATCCTCCCACTCCCCCTCCCAAAAAAATATTTCATCTAAATGGTTTATCATCCCTTGATCTTTGCCTCAAATTAATACATTAGGAATTGAAAAACATTCTCTAAATCTAAAAATATCATTCTCTGCAATTATTAGCTGGCATTTACCTAAGCTCATCTTATAATTTCCCTTATCCAGACCTGGAATTGGTCATTTTTGTTCTTTAGGTGGGAAATGTTCCTTTAGGTGGGAAATGGTATTTAGAAATCTATATCTAGATACAAAGTATGCTCACTGCCATTATAGAGTACCATTGTGTCTTGGCCCTCTTAGTGCTGTTGTCTACAGAGAAATTTTTAAGGCAAAAACATTCTTACTGACATTTTCATTTTACATTTAATTTGCCTTTATTTAAAAAGCAAGAGAGAAATCCTGTCAGTTGGTATAGTTCTCAAATGCCTGAAACAGCCACAACTGGGCCAGGCCAGTGCCAGGAACTCAATCCAGGTCTCCCATATGGGTGGTGGGGATCTAACCACTTGAGCCATCACCAGTTGCCTCCTATAGTATGTGTCAGCAGATCACTGGGATCAGGATCCAGAAATCAAATGCAGGCACTCTGATACGGGACCTGAGTGCTGCAACCAACATCTTAACTGTAGGTCCAAATACCCATCCCATACCTTTTTTTATTCAATATTGCAGTTCTAAAATTTAATACTGACATACAACTGAGCCCTAGTTCTATTAACACTAACATGTTCACTTATGTTTTATCCTGCCATAAAAGTAGAATGTTTGGGTCTCAATATCAATGTTACCAACAATAAACCTAATGAAAGTGGAAGATTTCTTTCTAGTGCTTTCACCCTTGTAATATATCCAAAGGAAGGACATAGAATACTGTTCTAAGAAGTTACTTGAAATTTTTTCCCTTATCTTAAGGGAGGGTTACAAAAAAAAATCTGACAAGAGAATGGTTATAAACTGGATGCTAGATCGTAAGGAGTTAATTTTCTTAAATGTCATTATGGTGATTGTCTTACTCTTAACTAATTCTTGACAAAGGAATGGTAGACTGTCCCAATGTCTGCATCTTTCTTTCCAATTTCATTGCAAAACAAGAGATGTGTTTGTATGATATGTAGAAAGAGTATGAGTACAAATGATGAAGCAAATAGAATAAAACATGGAGTTGGTAAATTTGGATAGACATTCTTCTATCACTCTTGCTTTTTAAGGCTTTTAGCTGCCTCGGTGGACTTCAACAAAGGAAAGGGGTTCCTTTAGCTTCTAGGACGTAACTGCAGTACAATGTACAATTACAAACAATTTCCTAGTGTCCTTTACTTGCAATAATTCATATCCTGTTAGATACATATTGATGGTGATCCCAACCCGTGATTTGTGTGAGTTGTCACATAGGGCCCCTTGGCCCAGTGAGGGTTTTCCTCCTAAATCTTTGTCCACTGTAAATGGCAGATGATTTAAAAAACATACTTTCTCCAAAAAGGGCTTAGAAAAGGCCCACATGGAAGGAAACGGATGGGGGGGAAGAAATGACCATCTTCAATATGTAAATAGTTACCAAGGAAAGGAAGTTTCACGTTGGCTATAGAATCGGAGCACCAGTGTATGTATGGAAACAACTGGAGACCTGGGCTTAATTGCTAAAAAATACAGAAATCAATGGAAAAATCTTGCTCTCCGAAAGTGAAATATAGTGTCCTGGAAGATAGCAAATCCAGCATCAGGGGATGCATATGCACCTAGGATGTACAGACACTTAGTGGAGAAGCAGTGGTTTTAATGTTTAAAAGACTTATGACCTTTAATGGTTAAGGTTGACAATTTTCAAATAACATTCTTTTGCTCCTTTGTGTTTTACTCCTGAGGTTTTTTTATCTTAAATTTTTAAGATCATAAAACAAATTGTGAGGTAGTACTTCGATGAGTTTCCATGGGTTCCTCACTCCATTTCCCTTATTACTATTTTGTATTATATATCACAAATAATGAACCACACCCAATTTTTAATCCAAATCCCTTTTATACTGCCTGCCTCTCAAACTCTAGTAATCAACATTCTGTTAACAGATTGAGTGAATAAAAAAATTTAGTCCCAATATGTAAGAGAGAAATTTGTGATATTTTTCTGAATTTGGCTTATTTCATTCAACATGATGTTTTCCAGCAGTTACAACCATTTTACTATAAACAACAGGATTTCAAACAACCCACTTAAGAGATGGCCCAAGGACCTAAATAGACATTTTTCAAAAGAGGAAATACAAACAGCAAAGAGACACATGAAAAATGTTCAGGATCACTAGCCATCAGGGAAATGCAAACTAAAACCACATTGAGGTTTACTTCACCCCGGTTAGAATGGCTTACATACAGAAATCAACTAACAACAGATTCTGGGGAGGATGTGGGGCAAAAGGCATACTAATCCACTGTCAGTGGGAATGCAAACTAGTAAAGCCACTATGGAAGACAGTTTGGAGATTCCTCAGAAACCTGAATATAGCCCTACCATATGACCCAGCCATCCCACTCCTTGGAATTTACCCAAAGGAAATTAAATTGGCAAACAAAAAAGCAGTCTGCACCTTAATGTTTATTGCAGCTCAATTCACAATAGCTAAGACAGGGAATCAACCTAAATGCCCACCAACAGAAGACTGGGTAAAGAAATTATGGGATATGTACTCTATAGAATACTATACAGCAGTAAAAAAAAAAGTGAAATCCAGTCATTTGTAACAAAATGGAGGAATCTGGAAAATATCATGCTGAGTGAAATAAGCCAGTCCCAAAGGGACAAATATCATTATGTTCTCCCTGATCTGTGACAACTGAGAACCTAAAAGGAAACCTGTTGAAGTGAAATGGACACTATGAGAAACAATGACTTGATCAGCCCTTGTCCTGACTGTCAAGGAACAACTTACTATTTTATTCCTTTCAGCATTTTTTGTTACACTTAATGCCATTGGTTGAACTCTTTAATTAACACACAATTATTCTTAGGCATTTAAATTTAACTAAAAAGTGATTCCTGTTAAATATAAGAGTGGGAATAAGAGAGAGAAGAGATGTACAGTTTGGCACATGCTCACTCAGACTTACCCCTAATGGTAGAGCTACAAACGTGACAGAGGATTCCAATTCAATTCCACCAAGGTGACATGTACTAATGCCATCTTACTAGTCAAAGTGATAAGTTTCAGTTCATAATTAATCATAATGATAGGATTAAGAGTCAAAGGGATCACATAAACAAGACTAGTGTCTGCTAACACTGACAGAATTAAAAAGGAGAGGATGATCCAACATGGGAAGTGAGATACACAACAGACTCATAGAATGGCAGATGTCCTAAACAGCACTCTGGCCTCAGAATCAGCCCTGAAGGCATTCGGATCTGGCTAAAAAGCCCATGATAGTTTCTCAGGCATGGAAAGCCAAGACACTGTGACAAAAAAAAAAAAATGACCTAAATGAGAGATCTCTGTAAGTGAGATCCCAGCGGAAAGAACGGGCCATCAAAGAAGGAGGTACCTTTCTCTGAAGGGAGGAGAGAACGTCCACTTTGACTTTGGCTTTGTCTAAATAAGATCAGAGTTGGCTAACTCAAGAGGCTTCCATAGCCTTGGCAGCTCATGACAAGAGCCTTGGGTGATTACTGATGTCATAAATAAGAGTGTCAATTGTTAAATCAACAACAGGAGTCATTATGCACCTACTCCCCATGTAGGATCTCTGTCCTTAATGTGTTGTACTATGAGAATCAACGGTAAAACTACTACTCAAATAGTACTTTATACTTTGTGTATCTGTGTGGGTGCAAACTGTTGAAATCTTTATTTTGTCTATACTAAGTTGATCTTCTGTATATAGATAATTGAAAATGAATCTTGATGAAGAATGGGATGGGAGAGGGAGTGGGAGATGAGATGTTTGCAAGTGGGAGGTAGGTTATGAGGGGGGTGGGGGAAGCCACTGTAATCCAAAAGCTGTACTTTGGAAATTTATATTAAATAAAAGTTGAAAAAATGAATAATATTCCATTTTGTATGTGTGTGTGTTTGCCAAGTTTTCTTTATCCATTCATCTGGTCATCTGGTGGTGTATACCTCTGGTTGCTTCCATATCTTAGCTATTGTGAACAGTGCTGCTTGGGTATATACCCAGCAGTGGGATTGCAGGATCATGTGGCAGTTCTATTTCCAGTATAAGAAATCTCCACACTGCTTTCCACAGTGGCTGCACTAGTTTACATGCCCACCGACTGTGTAAGAATTCCCGTTTCTCCACATCCTTGCCAGCATTTGTTGCTCAGCATTCTTTCTTCTAAGGATTAAAAAGGCAAACATAACCTTTTTTAAAAAAGTGAGGTGATTTCTTATTCCTCCAATTTAACCAGAACTAAGACAAGTGGCTCTTTCATCTTCAACAAAGCAGGACTCTATCATTTGCCTAGATGTGAGTTTACCCTGGTATATAATTCCTCTTTGAGTACCTACAATGTTACCTAGTTAATGTTCCCTACAATGTGCATAAGAGAATGGGGGAAAAGATAAACACCAGTACTCACAGAATTTACTGGGGTATCCTGGAGAAAATGGAAAACTAACACTTTATTAGTTGTTAAGTTTACAGAGGTAAAGGGCACTACACTGTATGGTCAAAAATTCTTTGATAATCTTTCCTATTGAGAGTTTGAGCCTCAATCCCTTCACTTTACTCTGGATGAGTCTTAAAGTACTTTGATCAGCAGATAAAGTAGAAGTAGCACTCCAAGGACATGAAAGTCATGAGGCTTGCACCTTGCTTGACGGAAGACAGGCTCCTAGAGCCCAGAGGCACCATATTAAATGTGTCATTCTCTGGTGGCTGCTTTGCTTTAAAGAAGCTAAGCTTCCTAGGGATACCACGCCTATCTCCAGCTGGCAGTTTTCCGCTTTGCCCATCTTTGAGTCACCTCGGCCCAGCAAAGAAATCGCTGGGTTACCTTCCTTCCCCAGCCAAGACTCCAGACTTCTATACCAGACATAAACCATCCTTTCCAAGCCATGTTCAAATTCCTGACCTACCAAATCCACGAACATGTTAACATGCTGGTGGTTTCCCGCCAATGAGTCAAGGGGTGCCTTGTAATGCAACAGTTCATCCCAACAAAGTGCTTTGATGTATTTCAAGAAGACCTGACTTGATGGCGAGACCAAAGAAGGCTTCTTTGAGGAAGTCTCATTAGAGCAGAGATGGAGGAGTATGTCAAAGTTCCAGCCAGAGCATTCCTGGTAGAAGAATCATCCAGTCAAAGACCCAGTGGAAGCAAGAGAAATCTTGAGGCCTTCAGGACTAGGTAGAACACAGTAGTCCATAAAGAAGCAGACTGGGCAGGTGTTAGGTTGGGGACCTGGTTAAAGAGCTGAATACAGTCCAACCATGGTCCTCCCAGAATCACCATTTGGGCATCCACACTATACTCCACGTGTGAAGGGTTTTTTCTATCACAGTGGTGTGACTGGGTGTGTTTGAATCGGGGGAAAGGCTGAAGGATTAGGAAGCTACAGCTGCAATTCTGGTCAATCAGTGGCCTGAGCTCTGTGACGGCAAAGGGGATCAGTATTTCAAAGGTAAATTCACAGGACTGAATAAGCCCTGGGATGTAGGATTGCAGAGTGAGAGTAGGGGAGGCAGTGATTGGGAGGCAGGGGGTGAGTTACCTGGGCTTATGGTTAGGCAGTGGGCAAAAACTAGTGTCTCTTTTGGGAGTGAAAGAGTGAAGGAAATAGCAAGTTGGAGGGAGTGACTAATGGCTCTGTGTAGGGCCTGGGGAATTTGAGACATCCAAAGAGCAAGGCCCAGGAGACAACTGGCTGAAAATTGTAGATAAGAGACTGAAGAAGAATGCATAAGTGTGTATTTTACTCCAGGTCCTTTATATACATCATTTCCTTTCATTCTTTTAGTACCCATGAGGAAGTATTTAAAGAGGCATGCAACTTAACTAAGGTCATAGACAGAGGGACCTTTCTTTAAATCCCAATTCCTAACACTATGTGTAAAGCAAAATACATCAAACTCCCACACAAAAAAAGGACAATCACAGTGCAAAGTAATACTCCTTAGATTTGGAAGGCAGCAATATTTAGCATTTGGGACTGTCTCACGAGACAGGTCAATGGTGACCTAAAAAGCCAACAGTTTTGAACAAGGGCCAGAGCAAGAAAAAGCTGTCCAGCTGGTGCAAGCCACAGGGCAGACAGCAGTGCCACTGGCTCCATGATACAGCAGGTTTCCTGGTGACAGGTGTATTCTAGAATATTCTATAGAGTATATCAAAACCTTTTCATGTTTTAACGCAGACCCTAAAGGGTGTGTATCACAGTCATACCTGCTCTGGAAGTTACATTTCTTTTAAGAAATGACTTTTGGCTCACTTTTGGATTGTGATAATCATTATGATAGCTATCTTTCATCTGGTGTGATAGGCATTGTGGTAAATGCTTTCCACATTTCGATGCATGTGTTCTCACAACAACCATATGAGACTGGCTTTTTTTTAACTGCCTCTTTTAACAGACAAGGGTGGGCAGGTGACCATGGGACTTTAGTTACACATAATGATCTACATGTCACATGAGCCATTGGCCATAATTCTGGGAGTGCCTAGCAGTAGACTGTTGAGGTGAAAATGCAGTAGGTGTGAAGACACAGGTAGTTTGCCCGAACAGTTGGCTCCCCAGCGTGCCACACTCAAATTCTTCCTCAGCCTTTATCTGTGGCTGTGGTGCCTTTGCAATGACTAGCTGGCTGGAGAGAAAGAAAACGCTAATTTTCCAGCTGGGTTTATGTGTACATGGGACCCACATGAAGGTCGAGTGCTATGTGGGTGGCCCTGCCCAGAGATATCCCTGAGGGGGATGAGGAAATTTTCTACATGGGTATAAACTCCAGAGGAGTATTTCAATGTTCATCTGACCTAAGGTGGAAGATTACTAATGTGTACAGGTGGTTTTAAAGACTTGGGAGGAAGAGATGAGCTGACCTTTTGTGTGTCTGCTTCCCCAGCAGCTTGGTTAGTGCTCAATAGAGTCATGATAAAATATTCTTCATGAAGGGAACAGAAACTATGCATTGCTCAACTACAAATCTGCCCTTAATAAGGCTAACATGGTTACTGCGTCTGAATCTTTGACGTGACAAGTCTTTCCATTGTTCAACAACCTGGTTAGGTGGATACCAGTCCTCTCCCTGGGGACATCATAGGTGGGCCAATGAGAACAAATGAGAATGGTGTTTTTTAGTGAACCCTAATAGCCACTTAACTAAATTTCTGTTTCTTATTCCTGAGACTGTAGGTCCTGCTGGTCTAAACTTCTATTTTCCACGAGGCAGAGAATAATAATTACATTCAACTAGCAGCTGCTGCAAGTGATTGCCTTTTGGGGTTTATCACACAACTAAGCAAATATGTGGAATTGGGTAGGGGGGTACAGTTTTCCTGGAACAATTCACCTGTGAAAAGGAAATAAGCTGTTATTTAGGAGAAATATGGAGAAGTAGATGAAATTCAAGATGTCACTAGGATACCTCTGGTATTGCTTGCCCAGTGGTAAAAGTAACTGTTTAAGTAAGTCCCTCAAATGTGAAGGTAGGAGTCAATCTTGGGTAAAGAACCTCACTCGACCAAGATGTTGACAAAATGCATATGTAATGTGTAGTAGAAGAGAAAAATCATAAGCTTAACTTCTTGACCCTTTACTGAAGCAAGCACCATCTAAAGAAGGAATGTTCATTCTTGATAATCTCATATATACAAATACACATAGAAATTTTCTGTCTGCTTCTTTCACCTCTTAATATTTTCCATGATATATTCCTAATATCAGCTTTAAAATCTTTAAAATGTAGTCCATAGGTCATGGATTGTGTATGTCTCAACAGGACTAGTAGACAATAGGACAAACAAGGCATCATTTTTTTTTTATCTTTTATTTAATGAGTATAAATTTCCAAAGTACGACTTATGGGTTACAATGGCTTCCCCCCCATACCGTCCCTCCCACCCACAACCCTCCCCTTTCCCACTCCCTCTCCCCTTCCATTCACATCAAGATTCATTTTCGATTATCTTAATATACAGAAGATCAGCTTAGTATACCTTAAGTAAGGATTTCAACAGTTTGCTCCCACACAGAAACATAAAGTGAAAAATAATAGATGATTTTTTTAAATGATGATGAAATCAGATCAGATCTATTGTCATGTTTAATCCCAGTGAGAGTCAAGTTGGGAATTGACAATTTCTTTTTTTTTTTTTTTTTTTTACAGAAGATCAGTTTAGTGTACATTAAGTAAAGATTTCAATCGTTTGCACCCCCATAGAAACACAAAGTGAAATATACTGTTTGAGTACTCGTTATAGCATTAAGCCTCAGTGTATAGCACATTAAGGACAGAGATCCTACATGAGGAGTAAGTGCACAGTGACTCCTGTTGTTGACTTTACAAATTGACACTCCTGTTTATGGCATCAGTAATCTCCCTATGCACCAGTCATGAGTTTCCAAGGCTATGAAAGCCCCTTGAGTTCTCCGACTCTTATCTTGTTTAGACACGGTCATAGTCAAAGTGGAGGTTCTCTCCTCCCTTCAGAGAAAGGCACCTCCCTCTTTGAAGACCTGTTCTTTCCACTGGGATCTCACTCACAGAGATCTTTTTGCCAGAGTGTCTTGGCTTTCCATGCCTGAAATACTCTCATGGGCTTTTCAGCCAGTTCCAAGTGCCTTTAGGGTTGATTCTGAGGCCAGAGTGCTATTTAGGACATCCGCCATTCTATGAGTCTGCTGAGTATCTCACTTCCCATGTTGGATCACTCTCCCCTTTATTTATTCTATCGGTTAGTTAACAATCTTAGATTGGTGCTGATACTGTAACAGAAAAGATCAAGTTGACTCCCCTGGGTAATAGGGTAAGCATGTCCTAATTTGTAAAATGTAAAGTTAGTGTTAAGTGAAATGAAGTTTTTTGTTTAAGTGTAGTAAGAAGGTCATGTATAGCATATATGTTTCCTACTCCTCCTCCCCCAACTAAAATTATAGATCATAGGAGATATTCTTTTGTGTTTTCTCTCCTCGGCCTCTGAGCTCCACTCTTTCTTTAAAAATGTATGAGGGAGACCAAGAGTGACTGCTTGCATATACTCATTCTGATGGGTAAGCAGAGTGAAAAGTTGGGAGAACAGAACTTGAGCCATGGCTTCCACGTGAGTTGCAGGAGTCTAAATACTCAAGCATCATTGCTGCCTCCAAGGATCCACATCAGCAAGAAACTAATCAGGGACAGAGCTTGACATTGAACTCGGGTACTCTGATATGGGTTGTGGGCCAGCCTGCCCTCCTCTTGTAAAGCAATCTCCTCGCTAGGCTGATGCTCACTGCTTGCTTTCCTAGTCTCTTCTGTTGCTGGAGCTGGGGCATGAGCTTTCAGCTCAGTACATCAGATACTTCACTTAAAAGCCAATGATACTAGCCAGTGCCGCAGCTCAATAGGCTAATCCTCCACCTAGTGGCGCCAGCACACTGGGTTCTAGTCCTGGTTGGGGCGCTGGATTCTGTCCCGGTTGCCCCCCTTCCAGGCCAGCTCTCTGCTATGGCCCAGGAGGGCAGTGGAGGATGGCCCAAGTGCTTGGGCCCTGCACCCCATGGGAGACCAGGAGAAGCACCTGGCTCCTGGCTCCTGCCATCGGATCAGCGCGGTGCGCTGGCCGCAGCGGCCATTGGAGGGTGAACCAACGGCAAAGGAAGACCTTTCTCTCTGTCTCTCTCTCTCACTGTCCACTCTGCCTGTAGAGGAAAACAAAAAAGCCAATGATACTAAGAAGCAGGGTCTGTGGAACATCCACAAAGGCCCTGGAAAGTGACAGTATGGTAGAAATATGAATAAGAGTTGTGCTGCTTGCAGAGAAATGCCAGGGTCCACAGACAAAGAAGGCAGTCTAGGACACCTAACATCCAGTGGTGGTACATGCTAAGTTAACTCTGTGCAGAGTGTTGGGTTACAATTCTGCCTCTTCATATCTTCCTAAGCCCTGCTCTTTCAGAGCTTTAGTCTGTAGTATTACTGATCATTCCTGATCATTCTGTGAGCTACTTGAGTATCTCTTCACTGCAGGACTCAAGTACACGTGGTTTCTGCGATTTGCAAACCAGAACCTTTATTAAAACAAAGAAGTCTGATTATATGTTTTTAAGATACCTCCCAGTTCTAAAATTGATCCTATAAAAGTCATTAAAATATAACAGGGCAGGTATTTGCTATAATGGTTAAGCTACCATTTGAGACGCCTGCATCCCATATACCTGGATTTGAGTCCTGATTCTAGTCCCAGTTCCATTGTCCTGCTAATGTACATTCTGGGACACTGCATGTAATGACTCAAATAGGTGAATTCCTGCTGTCCACCTTTGAGACCTAGACTACTTCTGGCTCCTGTCTTTGGCCTAACCCAGTCCTGGCTAATGTGGGCCTTTTCCTTTTATCATAATATGCATCCTCATGAATGCTTTGAAAACTACCTTGTAAAATGTCTGTGGTCGCTTCATTGATATATACATATGGAAAAACAAAATGATGAGCATTAAAGGGATGCGAAGCTCACTTTATATAAAAACGCATTTTAAAGGGCTGCCTGAATTCTACCTAATGAATACATACTCACATTGCATTTTATGACCTGAACAGTTAACTGCGACAGATGGATCAAGTGGTATAGAGTGGAAATCTAATTTTTCTTCAATGAGTCAAGATTTCTAAAATCAAAGTTGTAAATAAAGTAAAAGCAGCCCAAACTATTAAACAAGACACTGTTCAACTGCCTATGGTTTAGAAGGGACCATAAATGTGCAGCCATACTTGAACATATCAGGAGCTAAACTGTCATCCAAGACCTCTAGAATAACCATGAGCTGTGCCACTGTTACCCAGCTGGTGCTCCATCTGCCCACTGGCACAAACTTGTTTATTCATCTTCACATTGAAATGGCTATACATGGAGAGACCCACAAACTTCTTAGCCTACCTCTGTCACTCATGTTTGCTAAGCTGTGTTCCATTCAAGAATTATAATTGCATCTTAATAATCCATGTATCTGTGTCCTAATGCATGAACACGTCCTCCCCACAATCAGTTATATTATACTAACGAGTAGGCTAAAAGAATCATTTTTTTTTAGCTAAATACTCAGTGGTTGGAAAATAGCATGTAGGCTGTCAATGAGTCCCTTTCAGTGTTTCAATGTGAGGTTGTAAAATATTTCTAATATGCATTTAAGAGACAAAACAGACAACTTTACAGAGAGCAATTTGTTTCATGCCTCAGTGATTGTGGGTCTGCATCATTTGGCAAATCCACTTGAAATGGGGATTTGGTTGACAGAGATTCAATGAACAAGAGTATTCCCACTAATTTGGAAAATCTCATGCAGAGAAGCAAAAACATAACAAATGTTTGTGAAGTTTCTGGTTAACTCATGTTTCTAAATGTATTCTTTAAAAATCTCCATTAGGCTGCGAACCCACTTTAAATGCCCTTAAATGCCTTTCAATACAACATGCTGAAATTTGCACATAAGAAAAGACATAGAAAATAGAGAAACATCTGGTTTTACTACTTAGAAACTGCAATGACTGTCAATTCCCTGATGTTGGCAAGCACCCCAAAACACACCAGATTAGCAAAGTCAATTTAATGTTAGGAAGGCAGCTGGCTCTTGTCTTTCTTTTCAAAGGGTCATTGACATCTTAAACTTAAAATTTTGTTTTCCAACACAGAAGGATGCTTATTTTGGAAAAAATTAAACTAGTGTTTCCATAGAAAGCAATGTTTTCTCCATCTCCCCCCTCCTCTCTGTCTCTCAAGCATACACATAACTGGGTGATTAAACAAAAATGTGAAAAACTTTTCTTAAAGAGAATTTCCAGAACTAATAAACTACTCCATGAATATAAACCTTCATTCATATAACTTCTGTGAAATATTTAGGGAACATATAGGGAAAAGAGAAATTGCAGCCATTTCTACAAAGAGATAAGGTCTTCTTAAGAACCCAACATTTGGTTTGGGTCCCAAACTTCAGAAAGTGTGGAAAGAATTTTCATACAATGGCTCCCAAAGTCTGCCATATTTAAGAATCTTTCAAGGATTTTCCATATTGCTGGGGCAACAATTCCACCCTCATAAAACACTGATTTTAATTGGTCTGGGGTCTGGCCTGAGCACTAGGACTTTCAAAACCTCCCCAGGTAACTCAAAGGTACCAAAGAATGGAATATTACATTAGCACTCATCGATAACATTCGTAGATCCAAGGCTGGCCATTTGTTTTTGTCTAGCTTCAGTTTCTGGTTATGGAATGATATCCACAGGAAGTGCTTAGTAAGTAAACCTGCTTTTAGAAATCTCTAAAATGCCTTCTAGAATGTATATACTTTAAAATGTTTAACACATTAAACTGATCACAAATGTGGGTAATATGAGTAAGACTATTAAATCACAAGAAATAGCAATGAAGATAAGTAAAATACTGCAATCATACTTATCTTTGCAAGCACAATAGTTGGCAAACAGGAAGAGTATATGTTAACTATAAGAACTGAATTTCACAAAAGTTAGAGGTTGAGCATTTTAACAAGCATTTGCAAAATCTTTTTCTTCTTAATCATGGAATGGATTGTCTTTAATAAAGGTCTACAAACTTAATGCATTTCATATATACAAACTAATGGCAAAGGGAAAAAGGCCCTGGTACATGAAGAATGTTCTGATCTCTGCTTACTCTACAATTTCCAATGGTAATTGGAAGCAAAGATGATAGGGGTATACAACAAATGAGATACGACCATTACAGGTCCTCGCTTTGAACTCCTCTCTGTGGGTAAAATCTTTCCCTCTCCAGCATAAAGAATATGCAGTAACACTCCTGCAGA
Organism: Oryctolagus cuniculus; assembly: GCF_051225735.1. Taxonomy (NCBI): domain Eukaryota; kingdom Metazoa; phylum Chordata; class Mammalia; order Lagomorpha; family Leporidae; genus Oryctolagus; species Oryctolagus cuniculus. The sequence continues at coordinate 83,755,654 of NC_142869.1, read as the reverse complement.
CAGGTTAAACTACTTAAAGTCCTCTGAAACCAAACAAACACAAACATCAAGGAACCATCACAGCCTTCACAGCTCCCCACTGCAGTCATCAGAGCTACAATATTGGCCCAACAAGGTTACTTATGAAGGTTCTGTGGGGAACAAACGTGTTCAGACCCCTGTGTGGAAAGAAAGAACCACTATATGTAAGGTAAGAGACATAGTGTAGGTTTTTGTGTTGGATAGGAAAATAAGACTTCAGATAAAGTTTGAGTATTAGTTCAAAATGGGAAAGTCCTGGGATGGCTCAATAGGATCCGGATTATAGAATAAGAGAAATAATACAAGACATTGTGGTTAAAAAAATTGGGGAGGGGGGAATTATTATTTGGTCTGCTTTGAAAGACTGCTACTTCTGTTCCATGAAAAACAGAGGGTATTTTAGTACTCTTATATTTGGATTAATATTTCAATCTCTATACATTTTACATTACTTTAAGTTTACCACCAATTTGAAGCCTACACCCAGGCAACTGATAAAAGGGAAAATGTTTTATCTTTAAAAATAACTAATTTTCCCCTTAAACAATTCATTGTGGAAACTTCGGAGCTTACAGAGATATAAAGACAAAAGTAAAAACTGTCCTCCATTGCATCACCTAGAATAAGCTTGGCATGCTTCCCAATGTGGTATAGGAAGAGTGCAGTGTCTGGAAGTGGTGTAAGAAGACATTGTTTTTTCTAGGCTTGCACAAGATTGTATTAGAAGCACAAACCAAATGCTAGGAAGCAGGAGGCTGGCATGGCCTAGAAAGGAGAAGAGGGATTCACTGATCAGAGGACCCGTAGGACCATAGGCAATGGTGAGGTAGACAGAGTAGCAACATATATAGGTCTGCTCCCTAAGGCTAGGTGGGTCCAGTTAGGATACCAGAAGATTCCATGAGGACCAAGGCCCATCCCCAGAGAGGAGAGATACAAAGGACGTTATGCAAGGATAATGGAGATCCTGGAAGCTGCACATAGAAAAAAACGGCAGAGTTCACAATGTATATTTGGGGCAGGCACTGTGGCATAACAGAAAGCCACCCCCTGCAGTGCCAGCCTCCCATATGGGCGCTGGTTCAAGACTTGGCTGCTGCATTTCCGATGTAGCTCTCTGCTATGGCCTGGGAAAGCAGTAGAAGATGGCTCAATCCTTGGGCCCCTGCACCTGTGTGGGAGACCAGAGGGAGCTCCTGGCTTCGGGTTGGGGTAGCTTCAGTCATTGTGGTCATCTGGGAAGTGAACCAACTGATGGAAGGCCTCTCTCTGTGTGCCTCTGCCTCTCAAATATTTTTTAAAAGTATGTAAAAATAGAAATCAATTCTATAAGGCAAGTAGAACCTAAAGGTTGACCCCCTAACCAACCCTGCATTTACCAGGAGATCCCTTCGCTGTCTACTTCCATTCACCAATATGGTATCTATTAACCATATGAGGCAATTTTGCAGTAGAAATGAAACTGGTATAAGTTTAAATGTGCTACAAGTGTAAAGTATACAAGAAATCTGAAACGTTGAGTATGGAGAAATGTAAAAGTCTCATTAATTTTATATTGAAGTTATAGTTCTGGCTTTACTTGGTTAAATATAGTTGTCCCTCAATACCCACTAGGAAATTATTACAGGACCCCAGTAAATACCAAAATCCTGGAATGCTCAAATTCCTTACATAAAATGGCACAATATTTGCATATAACCTGCAGACATCCGTGCATATACTTTAAATCACCTCTAGGCTTATAATATCTATGGCTACATAAATGTTATATAAATTATTATATAAATTGTATTTATGACAAGAAAAGTCTACACATGTCCAATACAAAAATATTTTCTATATAGTTGTTTGAACTCACAGAAGACTATCTCTATATTAAGTCAAGCCCACCTGTTTCTTTTTTACATTTTTAATGTGATTACTAGAAAACATAAGATTACATATATGCCTCACATAATATTTCTATTGGGCAACACAGCCTTGCACCCCAGGGTGGGGAGTATGAGATTATGGAGGGTATCAAAGACACTGGCAGGAATAGAGCTTCCAAATACACCAGCCATCCCACTCCTCCATGGGAAAGAGGTACCTTATCTCCAACTGAGATTGCTGTTTGTCCTCTGTCCCCAAAAGAGATCATCTGAAACAAGGCCATTCTGAAAGGAATGAGCTTGAGAAACTTTGACTAGAGAAGTTGACATGCCTTTTGGCTGCCCCAGAGGAGACGTGGTAAGGAGGAAAGTGAGAAATTGAGAAACTAAGAAGCTATTTTCTTCACACACTTGGTTGAGCTGTGAGGATTTGATCTCAATACAAATTAACATCTTTTATGGAAATGATATCCTACTTTGCACAAATTTTATGCTCTGACTTTTTTTTTTTTACAATTATACTTAATTTTTTTTAATTTGACAGAGAGAGTTAGTGGGAGAGAGACAGAGAGAAAGGTCTTCCCTCCATTGGTTCACCCCCCAAATGGCTGCCACAGCTGGCGCTGTGCCAACCAGAAGCCAGGAACCAGGTACTTCTTCCTGGTCTCCGACGTGGGTGCAGGCACCCAAGCACTTGGGCTATCCTCCACGGCCTTCCCCAGCCACAGCAGAGAGCTGGACTGGAAGAGGAGCAACCAGGACTAGAACCCAGCGCCCACGTGGATGCCGGTGTTGCAGGCAGAGGATTAACCAAGTGAGCCACGGCGCCGGCCCCCAATTATGCTTGTATTAAAATTAATGTTTCACCAACAAGGAACAAAAATATTGCTTTGCAAAATGCTTAAAGTAGTGTTAAGGGCAGGTATTTGGAAGGTATTTGGAACAGTGGTTAAAGGCACTGCATGGGCTAAAGTATTGCTAAAGAGTGCCTGTGTTCTGGTCCTGGCTACTCCAGCGTCTGATACATATTCCTAATAACTCACAGTTCGGGAGGCAGCACATGATACCCGAAGTACTTAGGTCCCTGCCACCTATGTAGGAAAGCCCAATTGAGTTCTGGACTCATTGCTTTGATTTGGGCCAGTCCTGGTTGTTGTGGCATTTGGGGAGTAGACCAGCAGATAGAAAAATTCTTAATCTCTGGGCCTCTTTCCCCCTTTCAATAAAATAAAAATAAATAATCCTACAGTAGTATTGAAGTATGATACTCTCTAGGAATAACAGAATAAACTGATGAAACATGCTGCAACATGGTAAAACTCAAACATACTAAAGGAATATACTATATACATCCATTGATGTAAAATGCTCATTTAGACAGAAATAGAAAGTTCTGGCTGGAAGTAGGGCCAGGAGCTAATACAAATAGGCATAAGAGATATTTATGAGGTGATAAATTTATCTGGAACACTAGCCACGACTGCTCAACTTTACTCAAAATCATAATTGGGCGGGAGCGGCAAGATGGCGGAATAGGAAGGGAGCACACTGATAGTCCGGGGAGAGACAGTTTAATAAAAGTGGAGATACTGCAGGTTCAAGGAAGAGTAGGGGAAGAAACAGCAGAGGAAACTCTTCCGGAACTAGTGATTCACAGTGGACCTGCATGGAGAGCATGGGAGCCCACAGTTCGGGACACCAGCAGCAGACTCAACACACCAGTGCTGGAACACGAGCTATGTGGAATTACTTCCCTTTTGAATCAAAAAAAAGAAAGAAAGAAAGAGAGATTTACCACAACTAACCTGGGAGTGTCACCTTTGACACACCCTTAACCCTGAGGAACCAAACAGAGCTCTCAGGCCACACCCATCTCAAGCCTCTAAGGCTCCATCAAAAACAGACAGTCCACTTAATCTAGAGTCATAGTATAACAAGAAAAAACACCACAGTGAAGAAACCAAAGAATACCTCCAATATGCCAAACAACAAACGCAAAAACCGAGGTAAAAAGAACAAGGAAGACACTATGACACCCCCAATTGAAAAAGATACCCCAATTCAAGATTATGAAGATGATGAGATAGAAGAAATGCAAGAGGCAGATCTCAAAAAATTGAGAAGAACATTAAGAAGTTCTCAAAAACAAATTCTTGAACTACAGAAATCCTTAATGGACAAGATAGAAAATCTTTCTCACGAAAATGAAATATTAAGGAGGAATCAAAATGAAATGAAACAACTAGTACAACAGGAAACTGGGATAGTGACGAGAAATCATAATGAAATGAAGAATTCAATAGATCAAATGACAAACACATTAGAGAGCCTTAAAAACAGAATGGGTGAAGCAGAAGAGAGAATATCGGACTTAGAAGATAGAGCACAGGAAAGGATACAGTCAAACCAAAGAAAAGAAGAGGAAATTAGAAATCTAAAAAATATTGTTAGGAATCTACAGGATACTATTAAAAAAAAACCCAACATTCGGGTTCTAGGACTTCCTGAAGGCATGGAGAGGGAGAAAGGATTAGAATGCCTTTTTAGTGAGATATTAGCAGAAAATTTCCCAGGTTTGGAGAAGGACAGAGACATCCTAGTACAGGAAGCTCATAGAACCCCTAGTAAACATGACCAAAAGAGATCCTCATCACGACACGTTGTAATTAAACTCACCACAGCGAAACATAAAGAAAAGATCCTAAAATGTGCAAGAGAGAAACGTCAGATTACTCTCAGAGGATCTACAATTAGACTCACAGCTGACTTCTCATCAGAAACCCTACAAGCTAGAAGGGAATGGCGAGACATAGCCCAGGTACTAAGAGAGAAAAACTGCCAGCCCAGAATATTATATCCTGCAAAGCTCTCATTTGTGAATGAAGGTGAAATAAAGACCTTTCACAGCAAACAGAAATTGAAAAAATATGTCACCACTCCTCCAGCCCTACAAAAGATGCTTAAAGATGTGTTGCACACAGAAACACAGAAACATGGTCATCAATATGAAAAAAGGTAAAGGAAAGAAACCTCACAGCAAAAGATCACAGGGAATTCAAAGCATATATTAGAAAATATCTTTGGCAAATGGCAGGGTAAAGTTACCACTTATCAATATTCACATTGAACGTTAATGGCCTGAACTGTCCAGTTAAAAGACACCAATTGGCTGATTGGCTTAAAAACAAAAACCATCTATTTGCTGCTTACAAGAAACACAACTTTCCAATAAAGATCCATACAGACTGAAAGTGAAAGGCTGGAAAAAGATATACCATGCCAACAGAAATGAAAAAAGAGCAGGCGTAGCCATCTTCATATCGGACAACATAAACTTTACCACAAAAACTGTTAAGAGAGACAAAGAGGAGCACTATATAATGATTAAGGGATCAATTCAACAGGAAGATGTAACTATTATAAATGTATATGCACCTAATTACAGGGCACCGGGTTATTTAAAGATATGTTAAGGAACTTAAAAGGAGATTTAGACTCCAATACAATAGTTTTGGGGGACTTCAATACTCCACTTTCAGAAATAGACAGAAGATCAACAAGGAAACAGCAGATTTAATCGACACTGTAGCCCAAATGAATCTAACAGATATCTACAGAACTTTTCATCCTACACTTGAAGAATACACAATCTTCTCAGTAGTACATGGAACCTTCTCTAGGATTGACCACATACTAGGCCATAAAGCAAGTCTCAGCAAATTCAAAAGAATTAGAATCATACCATGCAGCTTCTCAAACCATAAAGGAATGAAGTTGGAAATTAACAACTCAGGAATCCTTAGAGCATACACAAACATGTGGAGATTGAACAACATGCTCCTGAATGAACAATGGGTCATAGAAGAAATTAAAAGAGAAAATTAAAATTTTCTGGAAGTAAATGAGGATAACAGCACAACATACCAAAACTTATGGGATACAGCAAAAGCAGTGTTAAGAGGAAAGTTTATATCAATAGGTGCCTGCATCAAGAAATTGTAAAGGCACCAAATAGATGAGCTTTCACTGCATCTCAAGGATCTAGAAAATCTACAGCAAACCAGACCCAAATCTAGTAGGAGAAGAGAAATAATTAAAATCAGAGAAGAAATCAACAGGATTGAATCAAAAAAAAAAGTTACAAAAAATCACCCAGACAAGGAGCTGGTTTTTTGAAAAAATAAACAAAATTGACACCCCATTGGCCCAACTAACTAAAAAAAAGAAGAGAAAATCCCAAATCAATAAAATCAGAGATGAAAAAGGAAACGTAACAACAGGCACCACAGAAATAAAAAGAATCATCAGAAATTACTACAAGGACTTATATGCCAGTGAACAGGGAAACCTATCAGAAATGGATAGATTCCTGGACACATGCAACCTACCTAAATTGAACCAGGAAGACATCGAAAACCTAAACAGACCCATAACTGAGACAGAAATTGAAACAGTAATAAAGGCCCTCCCAACAAAGAAAAGCCCAGGACCAGATGGATTCACTGCTGAATTCTACCAGACATTTAAAGAAGAACTGACTCCAGTTCTTCTCAAACTATTCAGAACAATCAAAAAAGAGGGAATCCTCCCAAATTCTTTCTATGAAGCCAGCATCACCTTAATTCCTAAGCCGGAAAAAGATGCAGCACTGAAAGAGAATTACAGAGCAGTATCCCTGATGAACAAAGATGCAAAAATCCTCAATAAAATTCTGGCCAAGAGAATGCAAGAACACATCAGAAAGATCATCCACCCAGACCAAGTGGGATTTATCCCTGGTATGCAGGGATGGTTCAATGTGCGCAAAACAATCAACATGATACACATTAACAAACTGCAGAAGAAAAACCATATGATTATCTCAATAGATGCAGAGAAAGCATTTGACAAAATACAACACCCTTTCATGATGAAAACTCTAAGCAAACTGGGTATGCAAGGAACATTCCTCAATACCATCAAAGCAATTTATGAAAAACCCACAGCCAGCATCCTATTGAATGGGTAAAAGTTGGAAGCATTTCCACCGAGATCCGGTACCAGACAGGGATGCCCACTCTCACCACTGCTATCAATGTAGTTCTGGAAGTTTTAGCCACAGCTATTAGGCAAGAAAAAAGAAATTAAAGGAATACAAATTGGGAAGGAAGAAGTAAAACTATCCCTCTTTGCAGATGATATGATTCTTTATTTAGGGGATCCAAAGAACTCTACTAAGAGACTATTGGAACTCATAGAAGAGTTTGGAAAAGTAGTAGGATGTAAAATCAGTGCGCAAAAATCAACAGCCTTTGTATACACAGGCAATTCCTTGGCTGAGGAAGAACTTCTAAGAGCAATCCCATTCACAATAGCTACAAAAACAATCAAATACCTTGGAATAAACTTAACCAAGGACATTAAGGATCTCTACGTTGAAAATTACAAAACCTTAAAAAAAGAAATAGAAGAGAATACCAAGAAATGGAAAAATCTTCCATGCTCATGGATTGGAAGAATCAATATCATCAAAATGTCCATCTCCCAAAAGCAATTTATACATTCAATGCAATACCAATCAAGATACCAAAGACCTTCTTCTCAGATCTGGAAAAAATGGTGCTGAAATTCATATGGAGGCACATTAGACCTCGAATAGCTAAAGCAATCTTGTACAACAAAAACAAAGCCGGAGGCATCACAATACCAGATTTCAGGACATACTACAGGGCAGTTGTAATCAAAACAGCATGGTACTGGTACAGAAAAAGATGGATAGACCAATGGAACAGAATAGATACACCAGAAATCAATTCAAACATCTACAGCCAACTTATATTTGATCAAGTATCCAAAACCAATCCCTGGAGTAAGGACAGTCTATTCAATAAATGGTGCTGGGAAAATTGGATTTCCACGTGCAGAATCATGAAGCAAGACCCCTACCTTTCACCTTACACAAAAATTCACTCAACATGGATTAAAGACTTAAATCTATGACCCAACACCATCAAATTATTAGAGAGCATTGGAAAAACCCTGCAATATATAGGTACTGGCAAAGACTTCTCGGAAGAGACCTCAGAAGCACAGGCAGTCAAAGCCAAAATTAACATTTGGGATTGCATCAAATTGAGAAGTTTCTGTACTGCAAAAGAAACAGGAAAGTGAAGAGGCAACCAACAGAATGGGAAAAAATATTTGCAAACTATGCAACAGAAAAAGGGTTGATAACCAGAATTTACAAAGAAATCAAGAAACTCCACAACAACAAAACAAACAACCCACTTAAGAGATGGGCCAAGGACCTCAATAGACATTTTTCAAAAGAGGACATCCAAATGGCCAACAGGCACATGAAAAAATGTTCAAGATCACTAGCAATCAGGGAAATGCAAATCAAAACCACAATGAGGTTTCACCTCACCCTGGTTAGAATGGCTCACATTCAGAAATCTACCAACAATAGATGCTGGAGAGGATGTGGGGAAAAAGGGACACTAACAAACTGTTGGTGGGAATGCAAACTGGTTAAGCCACTATGGAAGTCAGTCTGGAGATTCCTCAGAAACCTGAATATAACCCTACCGTTCGACCCAGCCATCCCACTCCTTGGAATTTACCCAAAGGAAATGAAATTGGCAAACAAAAAAGCAGTCTGCACCTTAATGTTTATTGCAGCTCAATTCACCATAGATAAGACCTGGAACCAACCCAAATGCCCATCAACAGTAGACTGGATAAAGAAATGATGGGACATGTACTCTATAGAATACTATACAGTGGTCAAAAACAACGAAATCCAGTCATTTGCAACAAAATGGTGGAATCTGGAAAACATCATGCTGAGTGAATTAAGCCAGTCCCAAAGGAACAAATATCATATGTTCTCCCTGATTGGTGACAACTGACCGAGCACCAAAGGGGAAACCTGTTGAAGTGAAATGGACACTATGAGAAACAGTGACCTGATCAGCTCTTGTCCTGACTGTTTGTGTACAATGTAATACTTTATCCATTTTAGTATTTTCTCTTTGTTTTGTTCTAGTACTATTGGTTGAACTCTGCGATTAACACACAATTATTCTTAGGTGTTCAAATTTTAACTGAAAGTGATCCCTGTTAAATATAAAAGTGGGAATAAGAGAGGGAGGAGATGTACAATTTGGGACATGCTCAATCGGACTTGCCCCAAATGGTGGAGTTAGAATCATGCCAGGGGATCCCAATACAATCCCATCAAGGTGGCATGTACCAATGCCATCTCACTAGTCCAAGTGATCAATTTCTGTTCACAATTGATCACACTGATAGGTCTAAGACAAATCTAGTGTCGCTAATACTAGCTGATAGAATCAAAAAGGGAGAGAACGATCCATCATGGGAAGCGGGATACACAGTAGACTCATAGAATGGCAGATGTCCTAAATAGCACTCTGGCCTCAGAATCAGCCATTAAGGCATTCAGATATGGCTGAAGAGTCCATGAGAGTATTTTAGGCATGGAAAGCCAAGACACCCTGGAAAAAAAAAAAAAAAAAAGAAGACCTAAATGGAAGATCTCTGCGAATGAGATCCCAGTGGAAAGAACGGGTCCTTCAAAGAAGGAGGTACCTTTCTTTGAAGGGAGGAGAGAACTTCCACTTTGACTATGACCCTGTTGGAATAAGATCGAAATCAGCGAACTCAAAAGGCTTCCATAGCCTTGGCAACTCATGACTAGAGCCTAGGGAGATTACTGACGCCATAAACAAGAGTGTCAAATTGTTAAGTCAATAACAGGAGTCACTGTGTACTTACTTCTCATGTGGGATCTGTCCTTAGTGTGTTGTCCAATGTGAAGTAATGCTATAACTAGTACTGAAACAGTATTTTACACTTTGTGTTTCTGTGTGGGTGCAAACTGATGAAATCTTTACTTAATATATACTGAATTGATCTTCTGTATATAAAGAGAATTGAAAATGAATCTTGATGTGAATGGAATGGGAGAGGGAGCGGGAAATGGGAGGGGGTGAGTGGCGGGGAAATTAGGGGGGGAGCCATTGTAATCCATTAACTGTACTTTGAAAATTTATATTTACTAAATAAAAATTAAAAAATCATAATTGTACACTTATAGCAGGAAAATATGAAATTATTTTCCAATCAATTTTATTAAATGTTGAAAATACCAGTGTATGATAGCTCCCAATAAAGCATGCTGAATGTTTGCAAACTTTTCTGAAAAGGCATGGAAAGTGGGAAAGTAGTTTTGAATTCTATCAACAACTTTGCCTTTGGCAATCACCGAAATACCCACCAATTTTTGTTGGGATAACAAAAATGATAAGAATGCTACTTCCAAAATAGATAAAAGCAATATTTCGTATTGACCTGTAGAAATAATCTTAAAACTATAGGCCAGTAATTTTCTTAGAAGATAAGTGATTGGAAGTTCTAGTGGTTTTTTTTTTCAATCAGACAAGTTAAAAAAAAATTCTGCCATCTTCTGAGTCAAACTTCTTTGTCTTCCCTCAGACTGCAACCTCAGTGAAGTGAGCCACCAGTACACTGTACACTGTTCATCCTTATGTGAAAACACTCTTCACAGAGCCCACTGAAGGGAACTTATTATTGGCTTGTTGATCACCAATGTCTACCTGTCAAATAATTCCAAAACTTTCCCCAGGAAAAAATTAATTTTCTAAAAGACCTCAGAAAACCTAAAGCTTTAGAGCTATTCTGAAAGCATGTTCCTAGACTGGAGATTAAACCTGGTATATATGTCAACTCTCATTAAGAACACTTCAAAATATCAACAAGATTTAAAAATGAAATTTGATGTAAGAATAGCTGATATTTTTAAAAAGAACAATGAGTGAAAACTTGTTCTACATAGCAAAACAGAATAATTAAAACAGCATGATATCAATGTAGAAATATAAATATAGATCAGTTTCTACTTAAGTCCATATGGACTTAAAAGTATAATTAGAAACATACGTAATAAAGGTGGCATTTAAAATCATGGATGAGGATCACTTGTGAAATAAATGAGATAGATGACTGTCAATTTAGAACAATAAAATAGAAGTCTGATACTTAGCTCACAATCATTTATGAAAATAAATTCCAGATGGCTATAAAGTTAATTTTTAGAAGAAACATGAATTTTTTATTATGTAGTCTTATTTGCATGGATGCCATGTATTGCTTTGAAATTTGTGCATTACAAAACCGATGTCTGACCAGGGATATAAATGGAGCCTAATGTCTGGCTGCTTGCCAAGCTACATGCAGAGTTCAGAAGCCCTATCCCTAACTTGTGCACTTGCCTAGGTATTCTCTTCACTCTGCCACCAGAAGGGGGCACCTGTTTCTAACGGGCACAAAGAACTTCATAGTCCAGTATCAATTAAAAAATAAATACAAAACCATTCATATCCATATAAATACATTTTTTACACAAATATTTGCTTTGGACTGAATATGTTCCCTGGCTTTCCAGCCCCAAATTCGCATGCTGATGCCAAAATCCTCTGTGTGGTGGTATTTGGAGATATGGCCTTCGTGAGGGGATTAGTGCCATTAAAGATGCCACAGCTTGCTATTGCTCTCTGCCATGTTGACAACGTGGCAAGAAAGGCTTCCCTCTGCAAGCTGGGAGAAGAGTCCCACCAGAACCTGACCATGCTGGTACCCTTGAGCTTGAACTTCTAGCCTCTCAAACAGTGAGAGCATTGTTTAGTCCAACCAATCTATGATGATTTGCTATGGCAGTCTGAGGTGACTACTATAATGGCATTATACTGTAAAATGTATTGAGCTTTTCATTACTTTTTTTAACTTTTAGTTTATATCTGTGTGTTAAGCAAGTGATAATAACAGTAACATAATTTTTATAGGATATCCTCATTATTATATGCCATATTTAAACAACTTAAAAGTGCTTGAATATGTTGAATTGTTAGAGGAATCCATCTAAAAAATAACTGATAATAAGCATTCGTTAAATATAAGTGATTACTATGTTTCAGGACGCATGTTATAGTTAACATTTCATTTGATGCTTGCAACAATCCTGTGAAGTGTAGGTAAATTGCATATCTTCACTGAAAAGGTAAGGAAACTGAAGCACCAAGAGGTTGAATAGCTCATTCAAAGCACACATAACTAAAGGATGGAGCCAGGATTCCAGCATTAATCTAATTCTAGAGACTTCCCTCTTAATTTCAATGGCATGTTGAGAAATTAAAATAGGATATTAGGAAATTAGGGGATTAGTGGAAACTTTGGCAAAAACAATTTCAATAAAACAAAGAAAGTAAAAGGCATTGTAGAATATGGAAAGCGGAATTATAATTCAACAAAATGAATTGCTATAGCATTTTATTATCTTGAACCTTAAAAATTGCCAGTAATCAACCAATTTGATTTATAAAGATGGCATTTTCACATGGGTCAATCTCATGTCAGTTTGTGAATATTGTTTCAAAGAAACAATCTTAGAATTTAAAAAATAGAAAAGGAAATAAATGACATGTTTTCAAACTCAAGACTCTGTGTGTGTGTGTGTGTATTTGTGTGTGTGTATTTGTGTGTGTGTGTGTGTGTGTGTGTGAAAGATCTGGAAACTGTTTCATGCCTTCTGATAGGAAAAATGTGCTTTGGTTAAAATACCACACTTGAGTTTTGTGAATTACATTGCAGTAGTACAAAAAACTGTTTTAACTAGTCAACCAAATATATTAGTGCTAGAAAATTCATAAAGGAACATAGCTTTTGGTTATTTCCAGAAACAAAGGTACCAGCAATTTTTACCTGTTGAACTCCAACTCCATAAATTACAGAAGGAAGACTATGCCTCTGCATACAACATCATCAAACTTTTTTTCTGAAGCATTTCTCTAATTTATCCTGATATTTTAAAGGCCCCTTTCACTAATTCCTCTCTGGTATGCAAGTATTTGCTCCATTGTTTTACATTTACAATGTTTCAACAGAAGATCATAAACTGTTAAATGACCAAGGGTTTAAGGAAGAGTTAAAACTGAAACCCTGGTCTCCTGTCTCCTTGTCCTTAGTAGTTTTTATTATGTTGTAATAAGCCTATTTTTCCCTGTTATGTAATACAGACTAATCTGATTTTCCTTTTCTTTTTTACTGAAAAGTTCTGAATCAGCTCATCTTGATAATTACTGAGACAGGAAGCAAAAGACCAAAATGACTAATCAGAGAAGCTCCCTGGCTATGAGGAGTGAGTCTATTAGAAGCATGTGTCCTAATGCTGGGGCTCCACATCTGTTACATTATCTCCCATCCTTTCCAATTTCTGTGGCTCAGCAATAGTTTTAGATTGCTCAACCAGGCTTTTGACCACTGCCTTTGCCTTACCCTTCAGTGTCTGTTCGGTCTAGGGTTCTTACCTCCTTCTCTGCCTCTGAAGCATGGCATGGGTGTCTTCTGGTATCCACTTACATCTTCTACTTGTTTATCTGGTTTCTCATTGGCTGCTTGACCTCTTAACCTTGAGCCCTGTCTTTGGTTTTCTCAGTAAAAGACTATGCTGAACTCTAAAATCCTGAGTTGTGTAGAGAATAATGTGAGTTTACCCAAAAAATCCTTAGAAATGCTTAACATTTATCTGGAACTCTGGGTTCTCTCTGCGGTCTTGGTGACTGGAGGTTGAGATACCTGTCACATGGCACATAAATGACACTTCCCATCTACAAGTGAACCTCAAGTTTGATGATATATGCACGGCAAGTTCAATGATATATGCATGGGACACCCCATGTGTCTTGTGCCCATAGTGTTCTGTGGTGCCCTATGGTCAACTTCTCATCAAATTTCTGAGATATTCCCATGATCGGATTCCCATTGAGTCTTGGAAGAAGTCCAGTGGTTGACTTCCAGTTTTGGCTTGCCTGCCCCTCTCCTTGCCCCCCAAGTGGGATGTTTCCTGCTTTTCCAGTGACCATGAACTACCTCTGGCTTAACCCACCCAGTAACTTCTCCAGTATGCAGCTGGGCATAAACACAGTCTGTACAATGGAATATAAATCCAACCACGGAAAAGGGCTCCAATTCCATGTGAACCTTCCTTCAACCCCAGGTTGTTCTTTATAGTTCTCTTTATCCCTTTGTATAACAGGGATTTCCTGATAGTTTATGTTTCTTACACTTCTGTTCAAGTTACTATGTTGTTTGTCTTCTAGTGGATCCTGACTGATATATTAACTTGGAAAAATAATTTTAACTTCTCAATGGATTCCTATATCAAAGGAGACTGGGCTAGCTGATCTCAAATGTCCTTTCTGGCTTTAGAATTACATTATTCTAGGAAACTTGTTTTTTTTCATATATGGTATATACTCTAAAAATATTATATATACCACAGCACTGCACGATTATGAATCTTTATCTCCAAAGTCAGTCACAGTAAGTTGTAGGGTCTCCCTTCTTCTTGCAATAATGTCTTCCACCTCCTGGGTCAAAATATTAAATTACAGCAGCAGCCAGTATCCATGTCATGCATGCAGTGGCAACAGAATACTATAAATTCCTCTATGAGGGCTTTAATTATGATACTATCTAAGGAACAAAATGGAAAACTAGAGGTTCCTGGATGAATGAAGGTTTAAAATATATTATAGGAATAATTTTATCTCTTTGTGAATATAAATATTGAAAGGATACAGTAAGTGCAGAAAACTTCCCTGTGACACTGTTCATCCTAACACATTACCAAAGACTACATTTGCCACCTCCATTATCACATAATTTGAAGCTTTTCTTTTACCTCTCTTTGTCTTTTGCCGACTGTTCAGCGATTAATTTCTTCAGTTCCTCTAGACGCTGGAGATCTCTCATTTCCATTTCTTGCCACTTTTGTTCTTTCTTAGCCCAGTATTTTCTTATCTATTGTATAAATTTAACATAAAATTTAAAATAACTGATATGTAAAAATGAGGGAGAAAGCTATAATATTATCTATGACTTCATATAGCACAGATTGAATTTAAATGGCATTTGTTCTTTTTTTTCTTACTTGCCTATAACATACTGTCAACAGAAAAATAAAACATGAATGTACATGTCTTGAAAAACCTCATGGTTTAACAGCTTCCTAAGTGGAAATGTAACTTGTACTGAAATCTGAGGTTTTAATCTCTCGCTAAAATAATTGACTTTCAGGGAACCACAATAAAAGCCTCTTATTTTTGCTAAAGTATATGATCTACCTGTTACTTAAGAATATTTTTATACTTATGATAATACAGTCTTCAACAAATATAGCACTAAAACTATTTTTAATTTAAAAGCATGGGTTTATTTATGCTAATGGACAGCAGGATATTGAAAGCTCTGTGCATCTGGGGAAGCGGCAGGAGATGGGTGGGAGGAAGGAGGAAGAGAACAAATTAGCAGGGCTGTGGTGCATAGCTCTGACTTACACAGTGAAACAAAGGTCAAGCTTCTCAAGTACAAAAAGACGAAAGCATCTTTCATACTAGGCCTTTTTATACTTTATTCCTTTCTTTGGAAACAGAGGCAGAATGAAGAAACCAGAAGTACACATGTACTGTTTTTAGGGGACTGAAGCCATTATTCAGGACTTCCCAATGTGATGAGGCAAATTAAGTCAACTTTCAATTGAAAGAGGCCCATCACACCAATCTGCCCTGCCATGTTGAGTCTGGATTAATAGGCTGGATCCTGCTGACTACAAGCAGAGTACACCAGCATAGGGTCTGTTAGAGGCAGGGTTTGCCTCACCTGTAACGTGACATTTCCCCTCCTGAGATGGGGATATGAAAAGCCAAGTGCTTTCCTGGCTTGTCCTAGCAACATTGTCTCTGACTCCTAGGAGAATCAAAACATCCAAACACCATGGCCACAGCCGTAGCAACTCTGCAGCCACAATAGCAACATCTGCTCGATGTTTAATGAATAGCTGGATGACCTCAATGTGAAGTCATAGTCATTCCAGGGATGACTGAGTTTAGGAGAATAGAGATGGAGCTAAAACAATGAGAGCACCAAGGAAGGGGAGGGGGCAATGGAAAAGAGGAAATTGATGGACAAGGTGTATTCCGGAGTTCTAACTGATAATTACCAACAGATTCTATAAATACCATATCTGGAAGAGCGGACAATACAATCTACATCTGGGATTCTAAGAAATCTTAATTTTATTTTTGCATTGACTTTTACTCAAAGATTTTATTTGAGAAGTAGAGTTACAGACAGAGTGAGATACCGAGAGAAAGGTTTTCCATCCACTGGTTCACTCCCCAAATGTCTGCAATGGCCAAAGCTAGGCTGATCCGAAGCCAGGAGCCTCCTCTGGGTCTCCCATGTGAGTGCAGGGGCCCAAGCACCTGGACCATCTTCCACTGCTTTCCCAGGCCATCAGCAGGGAGCTTGATCAGAAGGGGAGCAACTGGGACCCAAAGTGGTGCCCATATGGGATACAAGTACCGCAAGTAGAGGCTTAGCCTACCACGCCACAGCACCAGCCCCAAGCTTTATGGATTTCATAATCAGAAAAAACAAAAGCTTTTTAAAACTAAGCTTGTAGAAAGGATAGATATGGAATTATTAAAGAACATTTTCCTCTGGGTTCTAACAGTCTAATAACATTTATCTACTCCCAGCACTGACCTCGGAGAGAAGTCAGTCATCCTTTTGCAGACCAATCCCAGGTTGCTGGCATTCTTGGATCTCTGACACCATTTGGTGAACTGCCCTGTACTACTCCTAGCAGTCTGTCACACTTGAGGCTTTTTGAACTCTCAGGACTTTATTTATTGCCACTTCTACAGTGTAAACTCCCCTCCTCCATCTCATCTGATATAGTCATTCCCAGTGCTTTTCACTGGCCCCCCTGGAGTCCATGTGTCATCCTACATAATACCACCTACACCCTTACCCTTCCAAACTCCACTTCCTTGTCCTCAATGAACCTCTCTTGAGTGAGGGGTCCTCATGTGTTGATGCCCCATGTACCACAGGTCTGCAGAATGATTTTGGCATTTTTCTCTGAATTGGAGCTTTGAGACCACTGCGATCCTTCTCCAGTATAATTCCCTCTCCATTTGATATTTATGTCACATGCTACCCATCTTTAGCACTGGCATATGTGGATTTTCAGGGTCTAAGTCTCAGCCTCTGGCAATACAGCGCCTTCTGCCTTCCTAGGCAGATTTAGCATCTCACTGGAACACCTTTCCAACGTCGTAGACTCACAGTCCCTTGAATTCCTCCAATCCAGGGACCCATTTCCTCCAGGATTCTGTTTTCATTGAAAACAGTTCCAACTCAAATCTTGAATTATAGCCAGACTGTTAGAACTGACCCTCCCCATCCAGTCATCTTCTGGGCTATGATCAGATAATGCTATTCCTCTGCAGTTCCATCACAATGCTTTGCTAATTATATACCCTTTCTCTCTCCCACTAGACAAGGGAAAATTGATTTATTTATCTTGGTACTTCTAAGGGCAACTAAAGTATCTAGAATGTGGCATGTGGTTAATAACCATTTGATTTATGACAATTGTAGGAATGGGTACCAAATTTATGACTTCAATGGCAGCCAGCATTTCTTTTAAGAATTCCTAGCCAATGCCTCTCACAGTGGTGTTCAAAAATCTGTTTATTATATTAAGCTCCATATCTTACTCTACTTCCTCCCTTTCATGGAAGAAAATGAAAGCTCTAAAGTACATTCCCTGATGTCTTCTCCCATCCAAAGAAGAGGTGTCCTTTCTTTCCAAGATCAGTATGTCACCTGGGCTGCAGACCCCATTTTCAATTCCATCCTCCATTCTCTCTCTCCTCTGTACCTTTGTCTAGGTTTTTTGCTGCTCCTTTTCCTCACATTGAATAAAACACAAATATCCTCTGCTAAAAATGCTTTTAAAGGCTTCTAGACCCTGAAGACCAGCATTTTAGCTAAGCATCTTAAAATATTTGTTCTCTATTTTTTTTTTAAGATTTATTTAGAGGCCAAAGCCATGGTGCAGTAGGTTAATCCTGTGCCTGTGGTGCTGGAATCCCATATGGGTGCCAGTTCTAGTCCTGGCTGCCCCTCTTCCAATATAGCTCTCAGCTGTGGCCTGGGAAAACTGTGGAGGATGGCCCAAGTCCTTGGGCCCCTCCATCCATGTGGGAGACCAGGAAGAAGCACCTGGCTCCTGGCTTCGGATTGGTGCAGCTCCGGCCATTGCGGCCATTTGGGGAGTAAACCAAAGGAGGGAAGACCTTTATCTCTGTCTTTCCCTCTCACTGTCTGTAACTCTAACTCTCAAATAAAATAAATAAAATCTTTCAAATAAATAAAAATCTTTTTTTTAAAAGTCAGAGTTACACAGAGAGAGGAGAGGCAGAAACAGAGGTCTTCTGTCTGATGGTTTACTCTCCAATTGGCTGCAATGGCCAGAACTTTGCTGATCCGAAGCCAGGAGCCAGGAGTTTCCTCTGGGTCTCCCACATGGGTGCAGGGGCCCAAGGACTTGGACCATCTTCTACTGCTTTCCCAGGCCACAGCAGAGAGCTGGATCAGACGTGGAGCAGCCGGGACTAGAACCGGCGACCATATGGGATGCCGGTGATTCAGGCCAGGGTGTTAACCCACTGCACCACTGCACCAGCCCCTTGTTCTCTATTTTTGAATTACCCATTTACTCCTCAGCATGGCATTCCTACCTATGTCTTGTACTTCAAATTCATTGCTTTCATTGGTGACTACCAAAGGCTCAAACATTTCTTTAAAACTTACTTTGCAGTTTCCATTTATTTCATTATATTAATCATTTACAATCTTAAAACACTACTATATCATTTATTTATTCAAATTTTTGAGCACATACTTAAAGCCAGATATGGTGCTCTGTGCTTGAAATATGGTACTTAGAAGGCCTCTGTCCCATGGAACTGGTACTTTATGGAAGGGAGATAGATGATAAACAGCTAAATAAACAGGATAGTACACGTTGTGTGAACTTCTAAGATGGAAACAACTAGGAAGATTTAAAAAAATTTAGGTAGAATTACTAGAAGTTTTATTTAAGGAACTTTAAAATAGTTCATTTGGATGAAGACCTGAAAGATGAGGAGATAGGTATGAGAAGAAGATGTGTGGGAAAAGATATCACATGTTTTTAACTGGATGGAAGGGGAAGCCAGTGCA
Source organism: Oryctolagus cuniculus (assembly GCF_051225735.1). Classification (NCBI taxonomy): domain Eukaryota; kingdom Metazoa; phylum Chordata; class Mammalia; order Lagomorpha; family Leporidae; genus Oryctolagus; species Oryctolagus cuniculus. The sequence continues at coordinate 83,736,605 of NC_142869.1, read as the reverse complement.
GCAGCAGCCGGTGGTATGAGTTAAATAAGACAAAGGTGAGACTGGAGAGCTGTGTGGAGGCTAGATGATTATTACTGGGTTTAGTTCTAGAAACAAGAAAAAAACTATTGATAATTTTTAAATGAGTGAAAAGCAGAGGGAGGGAGAGACAATGAGAATGAAGGAAATGTCATTATATTCTTAGAATTCTATCTATGAACTACATTGGATCAGTTCCCCTTGTACAGGAAATAATTAAAGTGTCAGATGGTTTTGAAAGATGAAAAAGACCATAGGGACATACCATGACTTGCTTTTCTAAGATAGCTCTATTAAGCAGAGAATGGATAGTGAAGGAAGTAAAGAGAAATCAGGAGACCATGTAGGATAAAGTAAAGATTAAAAAAAAAAACTATCTGCAAATCACTTGATCAGGAAATTGAATGTTCAAAGTTAAGACATTCCTCTGAGTCACATAGGATTGCTCACTGACAAAGTGGATAGATATGGAGAATGGAAGAAAACAATCAGGCATGGTCATTAGGTTTTGTTTAAGCAACTGGCTGGATGGTGGCACCAGTAACAGGGATGGAATATTGGGAGAATAACAGGTTTGGAAGAGGTTTGGGAGCTCAGTTTTGATGCGGCCTAGAGATCTCTGAATGGAGACACCTAACAAACATCTGCTGGTGCAGCTGGGTGGCTCAGGGGAGAATTCGGTGCTGGAAGCCTGAATGGAAGAGCTATCTACTTAAAATGCTACTTGATGCCACAGAATTAAATGAGATCTCTAGGGGGAGAATGTAAATAGAGAGAAGATGTTCATGCTTACCTGCTTTTTGCACAGCTTTCCCTACTAGAATGACTTAATTTCCCTCCACCACCTGTCAAACCTATTCTGTCTTTAAGACCAGAACAAATGCCACCTGCTTCTTGAATTGTTTCCTGAACTCTCCAGGAAAAATCTTAGCTCCACTCTTGGGACATGGATAACTCTTCTATTACATGCCTTTCATAATCCTGCTTTGAATTCTTTGACTTTTTCATGAAATTCTCTCGCTGGACTGTTACTGGTGAATTTAAGTATTTGCCACATGCCTACAATGCTCTGCCCTGCCTTAATTCCCAGTGAATCCCTTCGTGGAAGACTGGGTTTTAGCATTGTTGTCTAAGCCTTTGTCCCTGGCCCTCTACTGCAGACATAGGTGGGTACACCCTCCAAGGTGGTACTAAGATTTCCTTTACATAGCATTCCCCATATTAGTCTGAATTATTTATCTTTCCATTCCTAATACTTTGTATCATACCTGACAAATAATAGGGTTTAATTGATTACTCTTAGGTGAGTGGCAGTTTCTTCTGTTCTCTGGTCTAAGAATAACAAATGTGTGGATGGAACCAGGCCAGTAGTTCTTATTTGCAGGATAGTAAATCTTGAACTAAATAATTCCTTATGGACAGTTCCATTCACTTTTCATCAGTTAATAGGAGCAGGAAGTGTGGATCAAGAATTGTTGGCTTTGCAAGACTCAAAGTCAAGGATAAGGGCATTTAACCAGTCTTTTGGGACCTTTGTTGAGACTTAGAACTTAAATGTACTGATCTCATCATGTATATACACACATATATATAATTATATATACATATATATCTCATCATGTATATATACATATATAATATATAAAATAATGTTATATATAATATTAAATATATTATAAAATATTTATTATATAATTATATTATTTTATATATCATATATGTACATATACATGATGAGATATATATTTATATATTATATAATTATAAATATACATATATAATCTCATCAGTATACTTATATACTGATATATATATATGTGTGTGTATATATATATATATACACGTACATATCAATTTAGACTTTTTGGGTGTTCTTCACAACATTGCAGTGATCAGGGATTACCAAGTCACTACAAAGGATAAGTTGAATTCAAAGTTTCTCTTGACTTCCACATGAGGTCTCCCCCACTGCCCCACTACACCAAAACCCTCTCATATTATTCTATCTCCTCTTATTACCACTGATATTGATTGAATGCAAGACGGTTACTTCCACAGTCTCACATTTTGTTCATTTTGTAAACTTAAGCCAGTATATGTTTAAATAAACAAACTACTCTTCCTGTAGACTTATGAGCCTAAACAGTGCTATCCAATGTTTTTAGGCTTGAGATAATTTTTGTATCCTACCTTCTGTAATCCTCTAAACAACTTGACATTAAAAATGCCACTAATGAGGCCGGCACTGTGACATAGCAGGTTAAGCTGTGGCCTGCTGTGCTGGCATCCCATATAGCACTGGTTCATGTCTCAGTTGCTCTACTTCCAATCCAGCTCCCACTAATGTGCCTGGGAAAACAGGAGAAGATGGCCCAAGTTCCTGGACCCCTGCCACTCACATGGGAGACCCAGAAAAAGCTCCTGACTTTGGCCGGGCCCAGCCCTGGCAGCTGCAGCCATTTGGGGAATGAACCAGCGGATGGAAGATTTCTCCCTCTAACTCTGACTTTCAAATCAATAAATAAATCTTTTTAAAATAAATCCACAAGTAAGAACAACACTTATATGAGAGTACATCAAAGTATAAAACACTTAGAAAAATACTACGAATCATTAAATTCAATATGAAATAAGAATTTCTTGTTTATAAATAGAAAGGAGAAAATCGAGACTAAGGCATTATAGTAGCAAACAACCATCCTCCAATTGCAAGCTATCTGCATGATATTGAATCTTTGAACAAATGGACTTTTATATGTTGCTCCCTGGTCGTTATCTCTAGGACTTTGATTTCTTCAGCAGGCGATTATAACACTTAACCAGAATTACAAAGATAAGAAACATGAAGTTCAAAATACCCAGTTTCATTCTCCATGAACCATTAAAAGAAAACATTTTTATTCCACTTCCTATATTCTACTTGATAGTTCCTTGCTACTAAAACAGCTCCCTTCTACTTTTGACCTGGAATATGCAATGCCATACAAAAAACCTGTGTCTTCTATAAAAATAACTGGACATCTTCATAGAAAAACTTTCTTTTGGGAAGCATTCTTTGGCCTAGTGGTCAAGATGTCAATTAAATGCATCCCACGTTGAAGTGCCTGGACTTGAGTTCCCAGTATGTTCCTGATTCCAGCCTCCTACTGAAGCACACCATGGGAGGCAGCAGGTGATGGCTTAAGTAGACGAATCCCTGACAGCCACGTGAGAGATCTGGGTTGGATTTCTGACTTCTACCTTCAGCCTGGCCCAACCCTGGCCGTTGTGGTCATTTGAGGAGTAAATCAGTAGATTGTAGCTCTTTTGGCCTTTCAAATGAACAAATATTACAATTTATTTTAAGAGTTATAAGATTAGTGATCCTATCTGCATCATGTAAAATGACTAGCAATTGAAGTTATGATTCCTCTTTCTATATCATCAGCTTGATAATCTTTCAGGCTATAATTTTTTACATCTGTGTGAATTTCCGGCAAGTAACAACATTTTTCATATTGTATGTTTATTTGTAACTAGTATCACACCTTGCAGAAGAGGGTGCAAGACCTACATTTGGTACAGTGGTCCAATTAAAAGGATCATAAAAATGTAGCATTGCATAAAATACCCTTCTTATATCAGCTCATAAAAATCTCAGAGCAGCTGCATAAACAATAATGATGCCAATTTTCAGAGAGCCAATGCACTAATCATGTTGGAGTGTGGAGGGGCAATTAATCCTAACAGTGCATGAGGACCTGGAAGTTCTCTAAGTGCAGTTGCTTGTGGGAGCCAGAGTCAAGATGTGCATAATTTTTTGCTAGCGACAGAACTAGTCACTCTTGCCCTCATAAACCTTTCAGCCAAGGTTATCACTTCTGTATTTCAGGGTAGTATGATCTCCATGTGCTTCAACCTAGGGCTGAATTTAGTTCCTGAATGAAAATTTGGCTTCAAAAATTATTTTGCAAGCATTCATTATAAAAAGATGAAAAAAAAATCACTACATCGGCAAGAAACCAAAGCTTACATGTTTTTGTTTTTGAAATAGAAAGTCAATTTTTTAGCATTATCCTGCCTGTAATGGATCCCCTTCTAGTCCACAATTCCACTAGTTAATATTTCAGCTCCTTGTCAGTGCCCTGAACTTGAACATTTTAGCCACCAATCTCCAAGCAGATAAATAAACTTAATCACCACCTGAAAGAACGGCAAATTTTATACTTGTTCTGAAGAATAAATGAGAAAAGGACTGGCAAAAGCTTTAAGAAATAAGTTTTGAAGGATTAAAAATCAGGGACACACACAAAGATTTTTGTGCAGGTATGCTCATCACAGCCTTAAAAGGATGAAATATTGGGAAACAATACAGCTATCACCCAAATCTGAGACTGATGAAACACAATGCAACTGCTAAAATTACACGGGAGGAAAAAATTACATGGAAAACATGAAAGTTACATTCATAAATGGGGGAGGAAATATAGATATCAGTTTAAAAATGTACTATGATTCTAGTTAAGTAAATGCCTCTATATCCATAGAAAATATTGAGGATTTTAGTAATAAAATTTTTTGTAGTGTTTTAGGATTTGGGTGACTTCTTGGTTATATTTGGAATGTTTCTATTCTCTAATCTAAAATAGTTTATAAAAGTATAGTTTCATTAGGTCTAGCCAAGACAATCAATACTTAGGAGGAGCATCTAATGGACATGGCTACTATTCATTACTGAAGCTTCCAAACCGTCAAGTTAAATGACAAGAATACCATAGATATTGCCTATATAACATTTTTTATAACCTTGCATGTGGCATCACTTTCACCTTCATAGATAAGTTTCACTGAACCATAATTTTAATTCTATTCCATAGGACTTAAAAAGTCTGATGCAGGGGAGGAGGCAAGAAGGCGGAATAGGAAGGGAGCACACTGATAGTCCGGGGAGAGATAGTTTAATAAAAGTGGAGATACTGCAGGTTCAAGGAAGAGTAGGGGAGGAAACAGCAGAAGAAACTCTTCCGGAACGCGTGATTCACAGCGGACCTGCATGGAGAGCGTGGGAGCCCACAGTTCGGGACACCAGCGGCAGACTCAACACACCAGCGCTGGAACGCGAGGTGAGCTGAACCTCAATAGCCCGAGACACCGGCAGGCAAGTGGAGAGAGGAGACTAGAGGGAACGACCCCCCCCCCCGGGGGGGGGGGAGTTCACCAGGCTAACTGGAAGAGAGAGAGAGAGAAAAAAAAAAGGTGACTGGTACGGACACGGGTTTCTCTCTCTCCGCTCACCTTTCAAGGGCGAGCAAGACAAAGAGCAGGCGCCATCTTGGACATACGTCATAAGCAGAGCGACCACAGGTCTGCACCGGCCCTGAGCCTAGCAGAAAAACCTGACTCTGGGCGGGGCGAATTAACAGGAGATTAGGACCTAGTAAATTTGTGGTGCTACTGAACTGAGACTGTGAAAAAAGAGACGGTGGGGGAGAGAACTCACGGAATTCACGTGAGCACTCTCCAGAGACGCTACAATTCCGTAACTTTGGCAACCCAGTGGGAGACTGAAGGAGAATTTGAGCCCACTCTGAGGGCCAAACAGATTCCCTGTGTGGTCCTTGGGAAAGAGCTTCCGATCTCTGGCTCCTGTCGGTATATTATTTGCCTGCTAACTACCTCCAACTTCGTTCAGCTGTGCAGAATTACTTCCCTTTTGAATCAAAAAAAAAGAAAGAGAGAGAGAGAGAGAGAGAGGTTTACCACGCCTAACCTGGGAGTGTCACCTTTGGCACACCAAACAGAGCTCTCAGGCCACATCCATCTCAAGCCCTAAGGCTCCATCAAAAACAGATAGTCCACTTAATCTAGAGTCATAGTATAACAAGAAAAAGCACCACAGTGAAGAAACCAAATATCTCCAATATGCCAAATAACAAATGCAAAAACCGAGGTAATAAAAACAAGGAAGTCACCATGACGCCCTCAAATGAAAAAGACACCCCAATTCAAGATTATGAAGATGATGACATAGAAGAAATGCAAGAAGCAGATCTCAAAAAATTGATAAGAACATTAAGAAGTTCTCAAAAACAAATTCTTGAACTACAGAAATCCTTAATGGACAAGATAGAAAATCTCGTGAAAATGAAATATTAAGGAGGAATCAAAATGAAACGAAACAACTAGTACAACAGGAAACTGTGATAGTGACTGAAGTGAAGAATTCAATAGATCAAATGAAAAACACAATAGAGAGCCTTACAAACAGAATTGGTGAAGCAGAAGAGAGAATTTCGGACTTAGAAGACAGAGAACAGGAAAGGATACAGTCAAACCAAAGAAAAGAAGAGGAAATTAGAAATCTAAAACATATTCTCGGGATTCATCAGGATACTATTAAAAAAACCAACATTCGGGTTTTAGGAGTTCCTGAAGGCATGGAGAAGGAGAAAGGATTAGAATGCCTTTTTAGAAGATATTAGCAGAAAATTTCCCAGGTTTGGAGAAGGACAGAGAAATCCTAGTACAGGAAGCTCACAGAACCCCTAATACACACGACCAAAAGAGATCCTCACCACGACACGTTGTAATTAAACTCTCCACAGTGAAACATAAAGAAAAGATCCTAAAATGTGCAAGAGATAAACGTCAGATTACTCTCAGAGGATCTACAATTAGACTCACAGCTGACTTCTCATCAGAAACCCTACAAGCTAGGAGGGAATGGCGAGACATAGCCCAGGTACTAAGAGAGAAAAACTGCCAGCCCAGAATATTATATCCTGCAAAGCTACCATTTGTGAATGAAGGTGAAATAAAGATTTTTCATAGCAAACAGAAATTGAAAGAATTTGTTGCCACTCGTCCAGCCCTGCAAAAGATGCTTAAAGATGTGTTACACACAGAAACAAAGAAACACGGTCATCAATATGAAAGAAGGTAAAGGAAGGAAACCAAGGAAGGAAAGCTCACAGCAAAAGATCACAGGGAATTCAAAGCATATATTAGAACTTATCTTTGGCAAATGGCAGGGCAAAGTTACCACTTATCATTAGTCACATTGAACGTGAATGGCCTGAACTGTCCAGTTAAAAGACACCGATTGGCTGATTGGGTTAAGGAACAAAACCCATCTATTTGCTGCTTACAAGAAACACATCTTTCCAACAAAGATCCATACAGACTGAAAGTGAAAGGCTGGAAAAAGATATACCATGACAACAGAAATGAAAAAAGAGCGGGCGTAGCCATCTTAATATCAGACAACATAAACTTTACCACAAAAACCGTTAAGAGAGACAAAGAGGGACACTACATAATGATTAAGGGATCAATTCAACAGGAAGATATAACAATTATCAATGTAAATGCACCTAACTACAGGGCACCGGTTTATCTAAAAGATTTGTTAATGGACTTAAAGGGAGACTTAGACCCCAATACAATAGTACTGGGGGACTTCAATACTCCACTCTCAGAAATAGACAGATCAATAGGACAGAAGATCAACAAGGATACAGTAGATTTAAACGACATTATAGCCCAAATGGATCTAACAGATATATACAGAACTTTCAATCCTACAGCTAAAGATTTTACATTGTTCTCAGCAGTACATGGAACCTTCTCTAGGATTGACCACATACTAGGCCATAAAGCAAGTCTCAGCAAATTCAAAACAATTATAATCATACCATGCAGCTTCTCAGACCATAAAGGAATGAAGTTGGAAATTAGCAACTCAGGAATCCCTAGAGCATACGCAAACACATGGAGATTGAACAACATGCTCCTGAATGAACAATGGGTCATAGAAGAAATTAAAAGAGAAATCAAAAACTTTCTGGAAGTAAATGAGGATAACAGCACAACATACCAAAACTTATGGGACGCAGCAAAAGCAGTGTTAAGAGGAAAGTTTATATCAATAGGTGCCTACATCAAGAAATTGGAAAGGCACCAAATAGATGAGCTTTCACTGCATCTCAAGGATCTAGAAAATCTACAGCAAACCAGACCCAAATCTAGCAGGAGAAGAGAAATAATTAAAATCAGAGAAGAAATCAACAGGATTGAATCAAGGAAAACATTCCAAAAAATCATCCAAACGAGGAGCTGGTTTATTGAAAAAATAAACAAAATTGACACCCCATTGGCCCAACTAACTAAAAAAAGAAGAGAAAAGACCCAAATCAATAAAATCAGAGATGAAAAAGGAAACGTAACAACAGACACCACAGAAATAAAAAGAATCATCAGAAATTACTACAAGGACTTATATGCCAGTGAACAGGGAAACCTATCAGAAATGGATAGATTCCTGGACACATGCAACCTACCTAAATTGAACCAGGAAGACATAGAAAACCTAAACAGACCCATAACTGAGACAGAAATTGAAACAGTAATAAAGGCCCTCCCAACAAAGAAAAGCCCAGGACCAGATGGATTCACTGCTGAATTCTACCAGACATTTAAAGAAGAACTAACTCCAATTCTTCTCAAACTATTCAGAACAATCGAAGAAGAGGGAATCTTCCCAAATTCTTTCTATGAAGCCAGCATCACCTTAATTCCTAAGCCGGAAAAAGATGCAGCACTGAAAGAGAATTACAGAGCAGTATCCCTGATGAATATAGATGCAAAAATCCTCAATAAAATTCTCGCCAATAGAATGCAACAACACATCAGAAAGATCATCCACCCAGACCAAGTGGGATTTACCCCTGGTATGCAGGGATGGTTTAATGTGTGCAAGACAATCAATGTGATACACCACATTAACAGACTGCAGAAGAAAAACCATATGATTATCTCAATAGATGCCGAGAAAGCATTTGATAAAATACAACACCCGTTCATGATGAAAACTCTAAGCAAACTGGGTTTGGAAGGAACATTCCTCAATACAATCAAAGCAATCTATGAAAAACCCACAGCCAACATCCTATTGAATGGGGAAAAGTTGGAAGCATTTCCACTGAGATCTGGGACCAGACAGGGATGTCCACTCTCACCACTGCTATTCAATATAGTTCTGGAGGTTCTAGCCAGAGCTATTAGGCAAGAAAAAGAAATGAAAGGGATACAAATTGGGAAGGAAGAACTCAAACTATCCCTCTTTGAAGATGACATGATTCTTTATTTAGGGGACCCAAAGAACTCTACTAAGAGACTATTGGAACTCATAGAAGATTTTGGCAAAATAGCAGGGTATAAAATCAATGCACAAAAATCAACAGCCTTTGTATACACAGACAATGCCATGGCTGAGGAAGAACTTCTAAGATCAATCCCATTCACAATAGCTACAAAAACAATCAAATACCTTGGAATAAACTTAACCAAGGACGTTAAAGATCTCTACAATGAGAATTACAAAACCTTAAAGAAAGAAATAGAAGAGGATACCAAGAAATGGGAAAATCTTCCATGCTCATGGATTGGAAGAATCAACATCATCAAAATGTCCATTCTCCCAAAAGCAATTTATAGATTCAATGCAATACCAATCAAGATACTGAAGACCTTCTTCTCAGATCTGGAAAAATTGGTGCTGAAATTTATATGAAGGCACAAGAGACCTCGAATAGCTAAAGCAATCTTGTACAACAAAAACAAAGCCGGAGGCATCACAATACCAGATTTCAGGACATACTACAGGGCAATTGTAATCAAAACAGCATGGTACTGGTACAGAAACAGATGGATAGACCAATGGAACAGAATTGAAACACCAGAAATCAACCCAAACATCTACAGCCAACTTATATTTGATCAAGGATCTAAAACTAATTCCTGGAGCAAGGACAGTCTATTCTATAAATGTTGCTGGGAAAATTGGATTTCCACGTGCAGAATCATGAAGCAAGACCCCTACCTTACACAAAAATCCACTCAACGTGGATTAAAGACCTAAATCTACGACCTGACACCATCAACTTACTAGAGAACATTGGAGAAACCCTTCAAGATATTGGCACATGCAAGGAATTTCTGGAAAAGACCCGGGAGGCACAGGCAGTCAAAGCCAAAATCAACTATTGGGATTGCATCAAATTGAGAAGTGTCTGTACTGCAAAAGAAACAGTCAGGAGAGTGAAGAGACAACCGACAGAATGGGAAAAAATATTTGCAAACTATGCAACAGATAAAGGGTTAATAACCACAATCTACAAAGAGATCAAGAAACTCCACAAAAACAAAACCAACAACCCACTTAAGAGATGGGCCAAGGACTTCAATAGACATTTTTCAAAAGAGGAAATCCAAATGGCCAACAGGCACATGAAAAATGTTCAAGGTCATTAGCAATCAGGGAAATGCAAATCAAAACCACAATGAGGTTTCACCTCACCCCGGTTAGAATGGCTCACATTCAGAAATCTACCAACAACAGATGCTGGCGAGGATGTGGGGAAAAAGGGACACTAACCCACTGTTGGTGGGACTGCAAACTGGTCAAGCCACTATGGAAGTCAGTCTGGAGATTCCTCAGAAACCTGAAGATAACCCTACCGTTCGACCCAGCCATCCCACTCCTTGGAATTTACCCAAAGGAATTTAAATTGGCAAACAAAAAAGAGGTCTGCACCCTAATGTTTATTGCAGCTCAATTCACAATAGCTAAGACCTGGAACCGACCTAAATGCCCATCAACGGTAGACTGGATAAAGAAATTATGGGACATGTACTCTTTAGAATATTATACCACAGTAAGAAGCAACGAAATCCAGTCATTTGCAACAAAATGGAGGAATCTGGAACACATCATGCTGAGTGAAATAAGCCAGTCCCAAAGGGACAAATACCATATGTTCTCCCTGATCGGTGACAACTGACTGAACACCAAGAGGGAAACCTGTTGGAGTGAGGTGGACACTATGGGAAACAGTGACTTGATCAGCATAGCCCTGACTGTTAATGAACAACTTAATACATTATCTCCCTTAGTAGTTTTTTTGTCTGTTCTACTTAATATGACAGGTTTAATTCTGTAATTAATACACAGTTATTCTTAAGTGTTGAAAATTAACTGAAATGTGATCCCTGTTAAACATAAGAGTGGGAATAAGAGAGGGAAGAGATATATAATTTGGGACATGCTCAAGCTGACTTGCCCCAAATGGTAGAGTTAGAAACATACCAGGGGATTCCAATTCAATCCCATCAAGGTGGCATGTACCAATGCCATCTCACTAGTCCAAGTGATCAATTTCAGTTCACAATTGATCATAATGAAAGGACTAAGAGTCAAAGGGAGCACATAAACAAGTCTAGTACCTGCTAACACTAACCGATAGAATAAATAAAGGGGAGAGTGATCCAACATGGGAAGTGAGATACTCAGCAGACTCATAGAATGGCAGATGTCCTAAATAGCACTCTGGCCTCAGAATCAGCCCTAAAGGCATTCGGATCTGGCTGAAGAGTGCATGAGAGTATTTCAGGCATGGAAAGCCAAGACACTCTGGCAAAAGATCTCTGTGAGTGAGATCCCAGTGGAAAGAACAGGTCATCAAAGAAGGAGGTACCTTTCTCTGAAGGGAGGAGAGAACCTCCACTTTGACTATGACCTTGTCTAAACAAGATAAGAATCGGAGAACTTAGAGGGCTTCCATAGCCTTGGAAACTCATGACTGGAGCATAGGGAGATTACTGATGCCATAGACAGGAGTGTCAATTGGTAAAGTCAACAACAGGAGTCACTGTGCACTTACTCCTCATGTAGGATCTCTGTCCTTAATGTGCTGTGCATTGAGATTTAATGCTATAACAAGTACTCAAACAATATATTTCACTTTGTGTTTCTATGGGGGTGCAAACTGTTGAAATCTTTACTTAATGCATACTAAATTGATCCTCTGTAAAAAAAAAAAAAAAAAAGAAAGAAAGAAAAGAAATTATCAACTCCCAACTTGACTCTCACTGGGATTAAACATGACAATAGGTCTGATCTGATTTCATCATCATTTAAAAAAATCATCTATTATTTTTCACTTTATGTTTCTGTGTGGGAACAAACTGTTGAAATCCTTACTTAATGTATACTAAGCTGATCTTCTGAATATTAAGATAATCGAAAATGAATCTTGATGTGAATGGAAGGGGAGAGGGAGTGGGAAAGGGGAGGGTTGTGTGTGGGAGGGACGGTATGGGGGGGAAGCCATTGTAATCCATAAATCATACTTTGAAAATTTATATTCATTAAATAAAAGTTAAAAAAAAAGACCAAGATGACGTAGACTAAAGAAAAAAATAAGTCTGATGCAATATAACATGCTATCTGTTGAGCAGGTTGCCTTCCCCCTTCCACACATGCTGCCAGCTCCTATGCTGGGATGTCTACTGTTAGCAGGTAAGAAACAAATGCTTTCCTTTGGCCTTAGCTAAGTTCAGTTACAACACCCTTCTTTAGTCTTAATTTTTGGTCTAATTCTCTAACTGGTTTTTCTATTCTAACGATTCCTAATAGGAAATAGATGGCATAATCAAAATTAGGCTAACTCGTGGCCGGCGCCGCAGCTCACTAGGCTAATCCTCCGCCTAGCGGCGCCGGCACACTGGGTTCTAGTCCCGGTCGGGGGCGCCGGATTCTGTCCCAGTTGCCCCTCTTCCAGGCCAGCGCTCTGCTGTGGCCAGGGAGTGCAGTGGAGGATGGCCCAAGTGCTTGGGCCCTGCACCCGCATGGGAGACCAGGAGAAGTACCTGGCTCCTGCCTTCGGATCAGCGCGGTGCACCGGCCGCAGTGCGCCAGCTGTGGCGGCCATTGGAGGGTGAACCAACGGCAAAAGGAAGACCTTTCTCTCTGTCTCTCTCTCTCACTATCCACTCTGCCTGCCTATATATATATATATATATATATATATATATATATTAGGCTAAATCAATAAAGTGTATACGGGGACAATTGACAAAGGAGAGTTGGAATGTAAGGGACCATGCAGTGCCAGGAGACCTTCCTACCTGTAGACAAGACAGAGAAAGCTGGGTGGGGAAGGCTTCTTGGCAGTACGTGAGCCCATTGGTGAAGGACTCATATGATCTACACAGCTCCTCAGGGGAAAGAACTGAGGGAATATCTCTCCTATCCTCAGTCTCTTCCCTCACCCTAACTCTTTTGTTCCACTTGGCTGAAACCAGCCGGAAGATTGTAAACCAAGGGAGCCACATAGGAAAACTCTTCAGACCACAGAGCAGAGAGGATGCCTAGCTACCCCCCAAGGAAAGATGCCCAGCACAATAGTACTGATGCCTTTAATTACAAATTGTTTGGAAGTTGATGTTGCCTACCTGAATAAATAAATAACATTAATCCCTTTTAGGCAGTATTCATTTTTTTTTTTTTTTGACAGGCAGAGTTAGTGTGAGAGAGAGACAGAAAAGTCTTCCTTCCATTGTTTCAGTCCCCAAATGGCTGCTACCGCCGGCATGCTGCACCGATCTGAAGCCAGGAGCTACGTGCCTCCTCCTGGTCTCCCATGCAGATGCAGGGCCCAAGCACTTGGGCCACAGCAGAGAGCTAGACTGGAAGAAGAGCAACTGGGACAGAATCCGGCGCCCCAACTGGAACTAGAACCAAGGGTGCCAGTGCCGCAGGCAGAGGATTAGCCTAGTGAGCCACGTGCCAGCTGGCAGTATTCATTTTGCCACTGATGTGAACACTTTTCTTTAGCCGTGCTGCCTATTCAAAATGGTCATAAGCTGTTTCCTGCTCTGATGTAGTTTTATGTCCTCAAAACAGGATGAGCCAGGAAAGTCTTCTAGCATGAACACATTAGTTATCTCCCTCTTAATTGAAATGTCAGGTGGATTAAAAAATAACGGTCATGTTGTCTTTAGAAAGGCCGATTTTCAGTATGGACATTGAAATATTACATAATGATTGTGTCATGTGTTGGTATTGCTGAAATGAATTTGTCTGTAATCTTGTTTAATTTCTCTTCACTAGTCATTAAGAAGGGAGTATGTATCCTGAGGATGTTGTACTTCAAAATCTGAGGTGTAGGGGAGAGTAAAAAGTGAAAAGTAATCAAACCTCAGAGTTAGTCAATCATGAATTCTAAGAGTTGAGGTGATTTTTGTAATCGCTTAATCCAAACACCTAATTTTACAACTGAAGAGGCAATATCTCACAAAGCCTACCTAACTTACCCAAGGTCACCTATTTTATACATCCTCCTAGTTACCTCAACATCAAAGTATAGACTTATACAGCTCATTCATTAAATTCATTCATTCAGCCAATATCTTTTGAGTGTTGTGTACCAGGTACTGAGGATTAGGCAACGGAAAAAGACAAATTCTCCCTTCTCACGGGGCTTACCCTCTGGGGAAAAGTAAAGATCGCCAATAAATAAGTGGATATCAAGGGGTAACAAATGCTAAGAAAAATATGCAGCATAAATAGTGAAAGGGACAAGAGAATGTCATTTCAAGTTTGGTCATCAAAGATGCTATCTCCAGGATGACATTTGCATGGGATTCTGAAAGTGTAGGAGTGAGCTGTGCAGACACTTGGAAGATAACTGTTTTAGGCAGAGGGGAAAAAAGCCTATGAGGACAGGTGCTCAGGTGCTCCCAGGAACAACAGCTCCCCAGATAGGACAGACTTAGGGGGCAAAGAGGTGAGATATGGGATCCAAGCGGTATTGGTGCAGAGGATGGAAGTAGATCTTGCAGTGACCTGTATGTTAGTTAGGACTTTGGATTTTCGTTGGAGTTGGATGGGAAGTCATTAATGTGTTTTCAGCAGAAAAGCAATGTGATCTGAAATAAGTCTTAGAATGTTCAGTCTGGCTGCTGTGTGGAAAACAGATTGAAGGGGAAGTGTAGAAATGGAAAGAGAAAAGAGAAGTTAGAAGATTAGAAGCCTACTAACAGCCTTCACCATATTTTGAAGGTAGGGACTTCTATGCATGCTAACAGGTAAAGGCAGAAAGGGAGAAAAATATGAATCAAAGCCAATGCCTAGGCTTTCAGCCTAACTACTGGGAGAATGGTTTTACATTTGTTGAAAATGAACACTAGAAAAAATAGGTTTGGATGAAAAAGCAGGAATGTAATTTGGACATATTTGATTTGAGGTAGTAAGATGAGTTTGGAGTTCAAGAGAGTCATCTAAGCCAGAGATTCTTCGTATCAGCCAGAATGGAAGTGGTATATAAAGTTATACTGGATTAGTTGATCACCTACAAAGTATACATAGAGGACTGAATTACCAGGCACTGCAAAGCTTAGAAGATGGAATGATGGAGTTGGCATAGGGGATTAAGCTGCCACCTGTGACACTAATCCCAGCTGTTCTACTTCGGATCCAGCTCCCTGCTAATGCATCTGGAAAAACATCAGAGGATGGTCCAAGTACCTTGGCTCCTGCAACCAAGCGGCAGACCCAGTAGAAACTCCTGGCTTCAATCTGGCTGAGCCCTGGCTGTTGTGGCCATTTGGAGAGTGAACCAGCAGATGGAAGATTTGTCTCTTCTCTGTCAATCTGTCTTTCAAATAAATATTTTTTTTAAAAAGATGGAGTGAATTAATACACAGTTATTCTTAAGTGTTGAAATTTAACTGAAATGTGATCCCTGTTAAACATAAGAGTAGGAATAAGAGAGGGAAGAGATGTACAATTTGGGACATGCTCAAGCTGACTTGCCCCAAATGGTAGAGTTAGAAACATATCAGGGGACTCCAATTTAATCCCATCAAGGTGGCATGTACCAATGCCATCTCACCAGTCCAAGTGATCAATTTCAGTTCACAATTGATCATAATGAAAGGACTAAGAGTCAAAGGAAGCACATAAACAAGTCTAGTACCTGCTAATACTAACTGATAGAATAAATAAAGGGGAGAGTGATCCAACATGGGAAGTGAGATACTCAGCAGACTCATAGAATGGTGGATGTCCTAAACAGCACTCTGGCCTCAGAATCAGCCCTAAAGGCATTCAGATCTGGCTGAAAAGCCCATGAGAGTATTTCAGGCATGGAAAGCCAAGACACTCTGGCAAAAAAAAAAAAAAAAAAAAAAAAAAAAAAAAAAAAAAAAAAAAACAACTAAATGAAAGATATCTGTGAGTGAGATCCCAGTGGAAAGAACAGGTCTTCAAAGAAGGAGGTACCTTTCTCTGAAGGGAGGAGAGAACCTCCACTTTGACTATGACCTTGTCTAAACAAGATAAGAGTCGGTGAACTCAAAAGGCTTCCATAGCCTTGGAAACTCATGACTGGTGCATAGGGAGATTACTGATGCCATAGACAGGAGTGTCAATTGGTAAAGTCAACAACAGGAGTCACTGTGCACTTACTCTTCATGTAGGATCTCTGTCCTTGATGTGCTGTACATTGAGACTTAATGCTATAATGAGTACTCAAACAGTATATTTAGCTTTGTGTTTCTATGGGGGTGCAAACTGTTGAAATCTTTACTTAATGTATACTAAACTGATCTTCTGTAAAAAAAAAAAAAAAGAAAAAGAAATTATCAATTCCCAACTTGACTCTCACTGGGATTAAACATGACAATAGGTCTGATCTGATTTCATCATCATTTAAAAAATCATCTATTATTTTTCACTTTATGTTTCTGTGTGGGAGCAAACTGTTGAAATCTTTACTTAATGTATGCTAAACTGATCTTCTGTATATAAAGAGAAACGAAAATGAATCTTGATGTGAATGGAAGGGGAGAGGGAGTGGGAAAGGGGAGGGATGCGGGTGGGAGAGACGATATGGGGGGGAAGCCATTGTAATCCATAAGCTGTACTTTGGAAATTTATATTCATTAAATAAAAGTTAAAAAAAATAAAAAAAAGATGGAGTGATAATCCATCACTCACATCAAGTGATAACTTGATCCATTCAAGTTACTGAGCAGATACCAGTGTAATAGAACAAAGAGAATGACTTACTAGACTTTGAGTGAATCAAGTTTTCTGAAGAGGCAGAGATTAACTCCATTATAATCAAGTAAAGGGAGGACTAAGACTTGACCACTGGAATTAGTAACATGGAGGTCAGTGATACCTTGGGAAATGCAGTGTGGCTGGACTGGAAAGATATATTGTTTCAAGACTGAACAAGCAAAGAGAAGTTGGAGACAGTTTTTTTCCCCTATGGAATGGTGGGATTTCCTGAAGGGGAGCATGTTATCAAGGAAGAATATCTGTTAGATGGAAGTCATTTATGGCATATCTGCAGGTTAATGGAAAGACCTAGACAAAGGGAAAATTGTGCTGGAAGAGAGGTTGAGCCAAGCTGGAGTAAGATTCAGGGCACAAATGGATGATCTGGCATTAGACAGGGATACAGATACCTCAACTATTGCAAGACAAGAGCATGTTACAGTAATGAGTACAGATCTGATAGGTTAGTAGATTTGAAATTGGAAAACTGGGAATTCTTTTATGAAATAGATATTGCTAGGTTTAAATCACATCAGAATTGTGAAGACTTTCTTCAATATATTCAAATAAATGACACAAGAAGCAATGTAGGAGTTTCTGATCTGCTCATAACACATCTTATACTTGATAATCAACTTTGATCAAGTTATAATTTTTTTCTAGGGAAGTATTTAGCCACAGTAGCTCACTAATTTGGTGAGAAAAGTCCTGGGAGAATATAAAGTATATAGAGAAAAGCACAGTGAGCTATGTGTACCCTTAGAACATGAGAAGTTCTTCTAATAAGTGGACAAGTAGTATTAAAGAGTCCTAAAATTATCCGTTATATAGCCACTGAACAGTGATGAGTAAATTGGCAAAAAAAGACTAAAGCCATGAAAATGACTCTAAGGCAAATAGTTTGAGGTTTTTTCAAAATTGACTTTATCACAATATTGACCACAACAGTAACTACTATGTAGCCCATCATAGCACGGTATTTAAAATAATGAACTGTGGAGTTAGATTGCCCGGGTTCAAAACATAATTGTACCATTGAATGGCTATGTGACCTTGGAGAAATTATGTAACTTCTCTGTGTCTCAGTTTCTTCACTTATAAAACAAAGGTCATATTAGCATCTACCCCTTAAGGTTGATAAGATTAAATGAAGACAGAACAGTGCCTTGCACATAGCAAACACTGTTTAGGTATCTGTTAATTAAATCATTATGAAGAAAATCAAATCATCATAATAAGACCTAGCCAGAAAAGATAGCCAAAATTTGACACCTGGAGTTAATTTTTAAGATTCCCACCTCTAATACTGCCTACTGTGAGATCTTTCTGCAGAAAAACAAACACATCTGGCTCTTGTTCCATCAGGCTGCTTTTTTTATTCCCTGCCTGCCTTTTTCTTAAAACTATATCCTGACAAAGGATAGAAAGACTACATCAACCTCTCCACTTTTAAAAAACTTCTAGTGGAAGTTCTCGCTTTTAAAAGACAATTTAAACCTGAAAAGCGAGCACCTCTGATTACCATTCTATCCTCTGTAGGAAATCTTCCTAGCTATTCTGATATCCACTGATTGACACACTGAGAGTTGAGTCCATGTTCAGTCGCCTGTTAGAAGGTTAAAATCGGTTAATGTCATAAGCACACTTTAGTATTCACTTCTAAATTTCAACAAAACAAGGAATATTATGAATATTTTAGAATCAGGTTATTGATGATTCATTTCTTTTTTATAATAAGCCTCCCATTCTGAATGAATTTTACTCATCCAGTATTTACAGAACTGATATTAAGTCTTCAGAAAAGAGTCTAGATACCCAGATTTTCTTGGAATCCCATCTATATACTCCTTTTTACCATTTTAATATCCCAACCGTTAATTTAATCATTATGAGGGGGGTTTGGTGCTCCTCTGTTTGGGGCATTCCAACAGATTGACAAACCAAAAGACCAAGAAATACTCCTTCTAATCTGGTCCCAGCCTAGCAGACTTCTTGGCTCTGGTGGCAGGTGGCTCCTTGCAAAAGAAGATGCTTGCACTGAGAGATGTGGATGGGTGGATGTTAGAGCGGATGTCAGGCTGGTGTTCCAGGAGATTCAAAGATGTGTTTCCAGGATGCAGGAAGTCTGAGAACTTCTCAGTTTGAAAACAAGCATAGAACAAATGCTTTAAGCCAGTTTTAGATCATCTGAATATTACTGAAATCCTGGGTGCTGCCATCATATTTTTGTTTGTGTTCCCCTTTCAGTTGGCCCAGTGACCTTTTGCATACATGGACGACACTCACCTTTTAACTCCTTGTCCTTCACCCTGCCCTTTCTCACACACGCATGCCTGCATGCACACACCATTATAACAGGAGTCTTGGTCAAGAAGGAGTTTGATGAGGGAAGAGGACCCAGAAATGTGGAAGACCTGGGCCAGGACTAGGAAGCACCACTTCTGGGGGGTCTGTCTGCCAGGGATCATGTTTTCTGGGCTGCAGGCTGATTTCAAAAGGTGGCTCTTCCCACTACCTGAAGCCCTGCAATCTGTAGCCCCCTTCCTCCTCAACAGCAGAGTATTTGATGGAGAAGGAAGGCAATCAGTCACAGGCATAAGAAGGAAATGGCAGAGGATGGTTCCATATCCTGCAGTTCCTGTGGTGCACAAGTGCATGAAATAGCAATTAAATGTCAAATGGAAAAGAGAAAAATTGACAGAAAGAATTGACAATCCCTATTGGAATAAGGCAGAGCAAAAAGTCTTGGCTTTTTTCAGGACACCAAGGCCTGAACATTTCATAACTATGGCAAAATGAATAACTTCTATTAGCATCAGAGGACTCGTGCTAGGAAGCAATTGTACCAGCATGGGCTGTGTGGGAATGGATGCCCAAAGCACAGTCTGATGATGCAGGACTGGAAAATGAGAAGACCAGGTCAAAGCATGGGTGAGGCCAAACACACTCTTGTAACTACCCCAGGAGAGGGCTTCCTCAGTACTCCCAGAGAGAAACAAGAGAGTAATCTTAAAGCCACATTCTGATTGCATGTGTGTGGGTACATGCATATCCATATATACATGCTTATACGTGTATACATGCACGTATATTTAATCTACATTTAGTCATATAACTGCATATTCAATGCAGTTCACTTCAGTGCATATTTAGTTTTTCTATTAACCTTTTTGTACTTAAAATATTTGAAGCTCAAGAAATTTTCAAATAAATAAAATTTTAATAGTTAGAGGCAGAGACAGACAGAGATCCTTCATCCACTGGTTCACTCTCCAAATGGCCGCAATGGCTGGTGCTGAGCTGATCCAAAGCCAGGAGCCAGGAGCTTCCTCTGGATCTTCCACATGGGCACAGGAGCCCAAGGACTTGAGCTATTCTCTGCTACTTTCCCAGTTACACTAGCAGGGAGTTGGATCAGAAGTGGAGCAGCTGGGACTCAAACCGGCACCCACATGGGTTGCTGGTGCTGCAGGCTATGGCTTTTAACCCTCTGAACCAAAGTGCCAGCTGTGAAATTCTTTATTCTTAATATGTTTCTGTTGAACCAACCAGGAATTGCATATTGTCTTTGTGACAGACTAGGTAAACACATCCCTTTTAAAATGATACCAGAAAAGAGAAATTTTCACTTTGAGTGACCTGTTACAACTGTATGAAGTTTGGAAAATGAAGGACTGAGTATAATCCATTATTACTTTAAGGTACTTGGAACATCCTTGTTAAGTAAGTGGACTAATGAATGATTCTCCTATTTGAACCTTTTCATGACTCTTTTGGAATCATATGCAATCTTCCTGTCAGTATATCTTCCTAAGACCTGACACCACTATCTGAATAGAGGGGAGTGGAAATGAAACAGAGGCCATGCAGCTGTATGTGCTAGAAGGTATTGTTGCCAATGATACAAGAAAAGGAAAACGCAATGCACTGAGCCATGGGATTTGCTGAAAGGTGGCCTTGGGATTTCAAAATAAAACATGTGTGAGAAAGTTTATGTGCATAGCTTATGATAGTTAAAGTCATAAGACTTGGGACGAATATTGCATGTTTTATTTGAGCTATTTAAGAACTGATGAGTCCGCATCCATAGGCAGCTGTCAACAAAATACAACCAGAAGATGTATTAATGTGTCAATGATCCTTTGGTTTAAAATGAATAACAATAGCTAATTATTCTTACATGCCCTATATTATGATTGGAAAATTTCATCTTACTGGAACCTGCAACAAATGATAACAGTCACCAATGCTGAGTGAGTTTGACCACTGTGGAGACAGTCCCTGCCAGCTGAAGGGTAACTAGGCAAAGCTAAAAGAACTTTTTGTGACATTAGTTTCTGAACCAGCACAAAAGCTATCACTCCTAATTATTCCTTGTCTTTATCTCATTCCTACCTGTCCTGTTTGAGTCTCGTGATGTTTCTGATTTAAAAAAAAATGAGAGGCAGATATACAGAGCTCTTATCTGCTGGGTTACTCTCCAACAGTCCAAAATGGCCAGGATTGAGCTGGGCCACAGTCAGGAACTAGGAGCTCAATACACATCTCCCGCGCTGGTGGGAAAACTCAAATTACTTGAGTCATCACCCATGTCTGCACTGGAAGGCAGCTGGAGTCAGGAGTAGGAGATGGCAAATCAAACTCGGCACTCTGCTGTGGGATGCTGGCATCTTAACAGCTAGGCTAAGTGCCTGCTCCCTTTCATGATGTTTATCTGGCTTCTTCTGCTCTATCTTCCACTAGGGCAATAACATTATCAGCAATTCATGGCTTTTACAGAGTTCTTTCTAGGTACGGGCAAATGCTACTTCACATGAACTCTTATTTATTCAAAATTATGCAAACAGTGAAATTCAGAAGGATATAATAATTTCCTTTAATTTGTACTTTTTTCCTGTTTCTTAGATCAGCTCCAAGATCACACATATAAAGTTCCTGGCCCAGGTCTCAATGAGGTTAAATATACTTATATGTATTGTATGTATATAACTAAAATGAACTACTTACTCATGAATATAAATTATTACACAATATTCCAGGTTTGAATTTTTACCATCTGAGGCAGGGCAAGTAAGTGAAATTTAGGTCAGAATTGTGTAATAAAATTTATAGGTAGTAAATAATGATGACAATACATCACTTATATTTGAATCATGCTTTATAATTTCCTTACATATGTTTGATAAAAATGTGTCTCCTTTATTCAATCTGCATTCTGTCTTTTGACTCTTTAGGGAAACATTATTCTGGTGTCATGGATGTACCTGGGGATATCAACCCTAGCATACCCTCTCATAGGGAGAATGCTCATCTTCTATTCCTCACACAGTTGGGAACATCACCTCCAGGAGGTGTCACAGTCACTGCCCCTCATTTTGGTGAATTTGGGAAAAATGACAACATGTTCTGCTCAACTCAGTCTCTCATAACATGCCATCTGTTTCCAGGAAACACTTTTCCCCTCCCCTGCCTTGCAGTGAACAGCGCCTCCTCTGATAGGGAGATCTGGGCAGTTTAGTTCTTCCAGAGCCTGGTTGGTTGGATTTGATTCACCGTGGAAATATTGGGAATGCCAGGTGGCTATAGGTGCCAGCCATAGTCTGTAATTCCTGGGCTGTTAAATTCTGCTCTCATAGTTCTTCATTCTGCCTTCTGGGTCATTCCTTTCTTATGAATGTGAACCTGAGCTTACAGTTGAGGAGTTATTGTCAGCCTGCTTAGGGCATTTCTGGAGGTCCATTGGCTTCCTTTTATATCATACACTCTTTTTTCGCAGGAACCCAGTGATCCTTGTATGGATTTTATGGGGAGTCACTATGAAATAAGAATTCTATGAATCAGAAGTCTAGCATGGTAGAGCTGCACTCCCTGGAAAGCAAGGTTTTGACAAAACTGAGTTCTCTTCTAGAGAGAAGTCTGCTTCCAAGCTCATTCTTGTTTTTGCCAAACACCATTCCCTTGTGGATATAGGGCTGTAGATTACAGGCTCTCATTTCCTTCCTGGCTATCAGCTATGGCCACTCTTGGCCTACAGAGACTGCCCCCGTTCCCTGCCATGTGACTCTAAAGCTTTCAACCATCAAAGTGGGCCAAGTTCTTTTCATACTTCCTTCTCTGACTGCCTGTGACCAGAGGACACTCTGCTGTAAAGGGCTTATATGATTAGGTCATGTTTTATGGGCTTCAGGGCCATAGGATATCTAACCACGAGAGTAAAATCCACAGTATTTACAATCCTGATGATTATATAGAATGTATATGAGGAGGCTGTGGGGAGGGGGTGGAGGGAATCTCACAGTCCATCTTTGAAGCTGATTTATTGTTTACTGGCTCCTTTAAATCCCAACAACCCTGAAGACAGAGTTTAAAGTCTTGATACCCCCCACCTCATTCTTCTGTGCCCACATCTTTGTGCTCAGCTCTTTAGATCAGTAGACTATCAGAACACAAACACTGCAGCAGAGGTCTCGGGATCTCATGATGAACTGCTTCCATAAGAAGCGAAAAATTCCACACCAGGAAAACGGCTCTGCTCTGATCTGGGTCAATGCTCTAGACTCTCTCCTCTACACGGAGCTTGTAGTCTTGTGAGGAGCACTGCTCCAATCCTCCAGCCTGAATTTCTTTTATGGCAACCTAGCACCTGTATTTTGGACTGTTCCCCTCTCCCAAGGGTACCTGTAGGACACGTGATTCTGAGGATGTGCCAGATCCCCTGAAGAAATGGGGTGGGGAACACCTAAGTGCCAAGGTTCTACCAAAGCCTGGGTATTTGGTTTTGGCTGGCGAGATGCCACAAGAGGCTGAACACCTACAAAACGATAGCTCCTTCCCCAGAAACAGGTTGGAGGTGCAGCCGAGGGTCGCACACCCAGTGGTGGTATCTTGACTTCCCTGATGAGACTGCATTTTCCTCAGTTGTACTATGTGAGTCACTTACTATGTTAGACTAGGAGTTGTCACAAATTTGGTGATAACTGTGACATGCTACAGCAGGAAAAGGAGATGCCTCCTTTCTACAAGAGACTTGCAGAAAATCTCCATTGTGGGGAGCTAGGTTAGAACTGCCTGTGCCTTGAACTCCATAGAACTCTAGACGAGGCATCCTGCAGCACCAAAATTGTCTCAAACCCTATAATGCAGAGCAATTTTTGTTATTAAAGCCATACAAAGTCACATGTAGTTGAAAGGTTGTGTGGAGACCAGTGTTAAATATCAGGCATTTAAAGATCCATCTAGCACAGGAATTTTGTTTCTTTCTTTTTTTTTTTTTTTTAGATTTAAAAGTATTTATTAGAATCAGGCCTCCAGCCAAAGCGGCATGAAGATGGGGCTTCCAAGATGGGAAAAAACCCAAAGGTATTGGTGGTAGTGGACTTTTTAAGTATGATTTTGAAGGGGAAAGGAAACCTGACAATCAGATTGGCATTCAGTTACCAGGCGGGGACAAGAACCATCAAAAGACCTCATTTAAAGTAGCTGCTAGGGATCACTTATGGAAAGGCATCATCTCTTGATTTTTATCATGACAATGATTTCAAAAGTAGGGAAAGTCTTCCTAATTACTGATGTCATCTAACAACTTGTTAAGCAAGCATTCATTCCTTGGATTTTTGAGATGAAACTTGGGAAATTGTGAATATTCTATGTAACTAAGGTTTTAAGCTACTGAAGAAAAAGTAACCTAAGAAACTAGATACCTACAAGGTCAAAATTTTATGTTGAATACAAACTATTCCTATGGCAAATGATCCCTTAAAGACATTGCTGGGGATAAGAACACGGAGGAAGATCATGTCTTTGTACAGAAATGCTACAGTTGGGTTTTGCACATGGCATAGTTTCTATCTCTACTCCAGATTACTCATGAGTATAGAAGCCAGGTGGGTGAAATAGTAGATGGGGGAGAAACAGCGCGCCAGCTGGCAAAGCAGCACGTCTTAAGTAAGGGGAGCTGCTGACAAGATTTTCTGCCAAGCTGCTGCTAAACCCCAAAGAAACAAAATTTGTCTCCAAGATATAAAAGTTAGAGAATCTAGGTTTGCAGTTACTATATATATAAAGGTATCCAAAACTTCCAATGTGCCTGAGTTGACATGGAACTCCCCTTACCTACATCAAATACAGAGAAACACTGGGAAAACTATAATCCAACAACTACACACATTCCCATACACATGCATGCTAGGTCCCAGTGTGAAAATAAAGACAGAACCTAAATTAGAGCAGTGAAAAGGAGTTGGGGCCAAAGGATTCTTAGGAAAGATTGGAACTTAGTGAATATCTGAATTGCTGGTGGCTAAGCCTTTGACCAACACTGTAGCACCTGTACACACAGGAGCTGGAACCCAGTCACTTTCCGAAAGCAAGAAGGCACATGGGATTTGTTTAGATACATGTTCAGAATTAGATTCATCAGGATCACTCTCCAGGAAGGTGACAAGGGGACTTAGATGCTGCTTGGGGACCAGAGGAGGAAAGGGTCAAAGATAGAGCTCCAGGCTGATGCTCAGCACAAGTTCTAAGCTAGAGTTGTTCTAGCCTTATGGCATAGTGTCCCAAGTTTACATAATGATATGCCAACCAGTCTTGGGCCAGCAACATGCAAATTGCCCTTAGCAGAAGTGCACATAAAAGCTGCCTGTAGAGATGCCCCAACAAGTCATACATCATAAAGGAGATGTCTAATAACTTTGACTTCCAGACAATTTAAAATTCTTTTGAAAGTACAGGCATTACTGGAAAAATTAAGATAAGTGACCAATGATGGAAATATTTACATTTTGTATAACTCATAAGAAAGAAATAATGTCCACAATTTATAAAGAACGTTTATAGATAAAAAAAAAAAAAAGAAAAGTGGATTAAAAAGTATGAAAAAAATTCCGAGTAAAGAACCTTCCTGATAAACATGGAGTTTCAGTCTTACAATTAATCATGAGAATACAAATTAAAACATTAATAAGATGATTTTGATAGACTGACAAAAGTCAAAAAGCAAAGTTAAAATATTTTATGAAATCAAAAACTTTACAGACTTGCAACATATTAATTTTCCTCCTAGGTGTCCCCTAGAGAAAGCTACCAAACAAGTGCAAGTTGGCTGGAGCAGCAAACCTTGCCAGAACAAAATCCTGAAAACTCAGATGTCAACCAGTAAGAGAACAGATGACTGACAGCCTAGTTCCACTGTGGAACACTGAATAGCAATTAAAAGGAGTGAACCAGGTCTGTATGTACTAACATGAGTATCTCCAAAAAAAAAAAGGCAAACTTGTTAGAGACTTCCAGACCCAGGCCCATGAGAGTATTTTAGGCATGGCAAGCCAAGACACTATGGCAAAAAAAAAAAAAAAAAAAAAAAAAAAAAAAAACCATGGCCTTGTGGCCTCCACCCTGCCTCTGCTTTCCTGCCTGTATGCTTGCTCCATGTGGCACCAGGCCTGCTCTCTGCCTGGCATGGACCCAACTTAGCTTCTAGACTTATTCCTCTCCTAATTAAAACCCTCACTTTTCTGTGCATTTCTCTCACTGAATTAAATGTTTTAAAACTTTAAAAAAAAAGGCATAAGGTTGAATGAAAATGTCTTTGTTGCAGAATGATACAACAGTATTCATGAAAAACATTGAAATCACAAACTATGCTAACTGCTAACATATTAAAATCAAGGTATAACCTGGAAAGATATGAATAAAATTCATGAATTGTGATTAGTTCTGGGGACATTTAGAAGGGAGCAGGTAATGAATAAGGCCTCAAAAGAGGACTTTATCTCCCATATTGTACTTATTTGTAACTGTAAATCTGAAACAAATGAAAAAATTTAAATTTTCAATGCTAGGTGATGTGTACTTGTGTGTTTACTGCATCAGTTTCTATACGTAAAATATCTAAAAGTTAAATGTATTTAAAAAAAATAATAAAGGTAAGTTGTATGACTTGGTCCTCCATGGCTAGTGGACGTTGGCCACAAAGCTGGCTTGGGGTATTCCAAAAAACACCATCCTGCCCCCCAGACTCCATAAATAAAATACCACGTTGACAGGGCACTTCCCATTATCAATTATAGGACAGTGAAATAACACTGCAAGCAACTTAGTACTCCACATTCTAGCAATGGCTGGCCTGAAATCTTCTCAACCTTGACCGACTTAATGCCTGTGGTAGAGATGCAAATAAGGAAAACATCTCTAAGAGTAACATGTATGACTAAGGACATTAAAACTCCTGTCAGCCTGAGTTCTTTCCAGACACCAGTGCCTGCCTGCACTTGAGTTACTCCTCTACCATCTTAGTCATCCTAAGGAAGTTATTCCTTCTAATATGGTTTGGTTTCAGTTTTGCTTTTCTTGATGTTCATGAAGTCAAATGCCAAGCTCCATCTGCAAGCTCAGGAAGATCTCTCTTCTACTTCAAAATTCCTTTCTCTTGCTTCTAGAAATCTCACAGGCTGCTCCATCCTCTCCCATGTCCTCATGCCAGTGCCCCTGCTCAAAACTGATTGCCACAATCAACTGTACTTACACTCATTCAAAATACATGAGGTATTTAATCTATGTATTTTTTCTGTTAACTCTCAGAATGGAAAAGTATCTAAATCTCTCTATGTGGTATTTAAGATGACACTATATATAAACTAATGCTTAAAAACACAATACCTTTTTATAACCACACTAATTCATAGAGAAGAAATGCAATGAGAGAGGCCCAGATCAAAGATAAAACTATAAAGGTATGATTTTCAAATACTGTACTTGCATAATAATAAATAAGTTCCCCCAGAGAGCGATTACTACCTTGCAGCATATGAAATATGGTCAATACTTATGGGCTTCTGAGGTACATGTAATTATTCCTTTTAGCCCTCAGCTCTCTTGATGGGGGCTTCATGAAATTACTTCACTTAGTTCAGAGAAATGAAAATTGAAATCCTATTTGAGTTAAAAATATAAGAACTGTGAATTATGCTGTCTTAGCTAGTCCTGTAACTTCCATGTATATTGTTTTCCATACATTGCCTCTATACCAATTTGCTGATTAAAAGGCACGGAACTAGTCAAGAACAATGACAAATGTTTCAAGAGTAGGAAAAACTGGCTTATCACTTAAGAAAAATCCATACTTATCTCCATACATTCAACTTTTGAGGCCAAAAACTTCTGAACCAGGGCTGCATTCACCTAAGTGGCAATATAACCTAAAATGTCAACCAAGTTCACAAAAATGAAGTGTGCCCACCAGTGACTATAAATCAATCACTCTTAGCACTGCAAGTAGCTTTTCAAAAGGAGGCATTTTTACAGCATGCAGATCAAATCCATATAATTGGATTGATTTCCTTTCATTGTGTTGTTCATAAATTGGCTTTTTTTGTGAATTATTAGTATAAAAGTCAGCAACTCCATAAAACTTTGACAAATAAGTCTAATATTCTTTTATATCTCCTATTTATTTGTGGGGCAGGCAGGGTAAGTCAAAGCTCCCGTTCACAGGTTAACTCCCCAAATGCTCACAATAGCTGGGGTCAAAGATGGGAGCCACATACTGAATCCAGATCTTCCATGTGGGTGGCAGGAACTCAATTACTTGAATTATCACTGCTGCCTCCCAGGATCTGTACTGACAAGAAGCTAGAATCAGAAGCCAGAGCCAGGAATCAAACCCAGGCACTCTAATACAGAACACACACTCCCTAGTTAATTTTTTAACAAATATTTTTACTGCAAATTTTATAAGTTTTGTGGAAACAAATACAAATGCCTAAATGGTTCATATATATATTTTTTAAAGATTGATTTATTTGAAAGGCAGAGTTACAAAGTGGCAGAAGCAGAGAGAAGGGTAGCGAGAGGTAGAGAGGTTCTAGGTTTACTCCCCAAATTGCCACAATGGCAAGAGCTGCATCAATCTGGAGCCAGGAGCTTCTTCTGGGTCTCCAAAGCAGGTGCAGGGGCCCAAGGATTTGGGCCCTCTTCTGCTTTCCCAGGCTATAGCAGAGAGCGGGATCAGAAGTGGAGCAGCTGGGACTTGAACTGGCACCCATATGGAATGCTGGCACAGCAGGTGGCAGTTTTACCTGCTACACCACAGTGCAGGCCCCTACATAAGTTTTTAAAACAAAAATAACCCTCAAATGTACCTGTCTTCCATAGAGTATCAACAATTGTTGCTACTAGTAGTGTTTTAGTGAATACCTTTAAGATTATGACATTTGCTCAAAAGAAGAATTGTGAGTTGTCAGTAAATGAAAAAACATCTAGTAAATAATAAGTATATTCTAGCATATTCTACCAATAACTACATTTTCTCCACAATCAGTAGTCACCTTGCCATGAACTAAAATGCTATTCCAGCACCTTCTAGTCTTTGTAATTTTCCTCCCTAGCACAAGACTTAACACTTACAAACTTTGTTGGATTTTTACTTAGAGCATCTATTCTTATCACAGGTACCTATGCTCATGCAGGTCCACAAAGTGGATTCTCCTTGTCCACAAACTGTTGAAGCCCAAACAAACTACAGCAAGACTACACTAGATTCTTATAAATGATCTCAGAATCACCGATGAGCACTCCCTGCCAAACACCAAGGTTAAGGCTTGATATGAGGTGATTGATTTTTTACCTTTTCTTTCTTCTCTTCTCTCTGTAACAATTCTTTCTTCTTCCACAGTTTCTCTCTCTCCTTTTCCTTTTCTCTTCTTCTCTCAGAAATTTCCATTTCCAACATTGCTACCTCTTCCTGGTGGGCTCGCCATTGAAGTACCTGAAGTAAAATTATTTTGTTCAAGTAATTATGCACACTAAGTGATTTCACATGAGACTAGGTTCTGTACTAAGCAGATGTCAAATTTTGTTCACATGCATATTTAATTTCTGTGTGCACATGCATATGTGACTTGCAAGTGTAAGACATGCGGGTGCTAAGTGTTAAAAGGCAAAAGCTTTAAAGTCTCTCAGAAATTTTTCACCTGGATTCATGGTAAAATTCTAAAAAGTCTGTGATTTGACTTCATAGGAGCTGTGGAACTGTGAATTCCCATAAATAGTATATAAAACTTTCTATATTTTTTCCACATGTGCTTCTCTAGAAAGTATGTCAAACAACTTTCAAGAATTCTCATGGTCCTAAGATTTTAAAAAGTTTAAGAGCTACTGATATATTTCGGCCTCATGGTAAGCAAAATGAACCTGAATTAAGATGAAAAATTTTAAGAAATTGAAAGGAATTTTCTGGGTACTGATGTGTTATCAGTAGTAACACACTTGATATAGTCTTCCTGTAGGGTACTAGGAAATATGGCAATATGTATAACAACATAAAATACATGTGCCTTTGACCCACAACCATACTTCTAGGAAATTATTCAAAGACAATTAAATCAGCTGTACAAGTGCACAAAAAATATACTCACGGGAATGTTCACTGCATTGCTGCTTAAAATAGAAATACTGAGAAAAGCTTAAATGTCTGGCAACAGAGGAGAGAGGAAGAAAGGAGGGAGGTAGGGTGGGAAGAATCGCTGTATTCCTAAATTTGTATATGTGAAATGCATGACGTTTGCATCCCTTGAATGTTTCTAGGTTTAAAAAAATGGCACTTATCCTAAACACTAATTTTTTGAAAGAAAAAATAATTAATGAATCCCCAAATGTATCTTCCAAAAAAAAAAGCTTTAATTAGCTATGGTACCTTCATGTAATGATTTCCACTGAGAAAGAGTGCTAAGTTTCTATAACTATTGACATAAATGTTTGCAACATATTAACTAAACTCAAATGTAAAATTGCATTTTCCGATCTCATTAATGTGAAAGATCATCTGTGTATGAACAGAAAGATCTATCAACATGGGAATATCTAATTTCATTGAATTAAACAAGTTTATGCTTAAACTTCTGTGAGGGACATTTTTGCAATAAACACATGGGGTCTTTGTAAGCAGGAAACCAATGAAACTAATGGAATAAAAGGATGTATATGGTCCATTACACACCTGACTGAGAAAACAGCAAGAAGAGAAATGTGGAGATGTGCAAACTTCTTTTTAGAAAAGTAAAAGAACTAGCATTCCCAATTAAATGTCTACTTTCTCACATATTTGATATAAGTATCATTTATTAATATGTAAAGTAAAACTGAATAAAATGTCCTACAAATATGATTAAAGTGACTTTAAATAGTTAACCTCTCTTTGCATTTATATTCAAAATTTTGTCCTGTTTAACAAAACTAAAGAGCTTCCTACTCCTTGTTTTGAAATACAGTTCAGGGCCAGTGCTGTAGTTCAGTGGGTTAACATCCTGGCCTGAAGAGCCGGCATCCCATATGGGCGCCAGTTCGAGACCCAGCTGCTCCACTTCCCATCCAGCTCTCTGCTATGGCCTGAGAAAACAGTGGAAGATGGCCCAAGTCCTTGGGCCCCTACACCCGCATAGAAGACCCAGAAGAAGCTCCTGGCTTCAGATCGGCGCAGTTGAAGCCAACTGGGGAGTGAACCATTGAATGGAAGATCTCTCTCTGCCTCTCTTCTCTCTATGTAACTCTGACTTTCAAATGAATAAATAAATAAATAAGAAATACAGTTCAGTTTCCCCACCAGCAGCTTATCATGGCATCATATTTGCCTTCTTTAGAACCCCATGCCTAGACAGATCACCTGCACCTTCTGACCCAGCCTCCTGTTTACAACCTTTTTTTTTCTGTAATTCATCTTCTATCTGTAAGTTGCTCCAGTGAAAATCAAATGTCTTGTCCAGTATTGCTGGTGATATTCCTCCTCTCTCCTCCCCCCTGAATATCCAAAGAACTGTTCTCAACTCCCCCTCATTTTTGCCCTCTCAGTGCTGCCTGACCTTCTTGACCCTCGCTTCCTATGTAAATCTCTTTCCTTTCCAGGTCATCACCGTGGTCTCCCTGGCTTCTCCACCAACGGACAACACTCTGTTCATCCTACTTACTGTGTCTACATTAATACCCCCAGCCCCTCTCACTGGAATCAGTATTTCATGTACTTATCCTCTTCTATACATTTAGTGCTTCTCTGTATCTGACTATAAAATTTATATTACCAGCTCTTTTATTCCACAATCTAATCCTATAACAAATTGTGAAATACTTGGCTATTCACATGTGCACTTAAAACCCCAATATTTCCAAAATTAAGCTTACCATCTGTAATTTTGATACAATTTCACATCAAACCCTGAGCACCTTGCCTCTCCTTTATAAATATCCTGGCTTCAGCTGTGGAACCAAAAGATACCTTGTAGTTTAGATTTTAAAAAATCATTTATCTACATGACTTTATATTTCCCATTTGTGGAAAATAATAACTCAGCTGAGTTTATTTCATAACAAATCAATTTCCAACCCTTTGAGCTTGATTGTAGGTCCCTAGATTATTCAATCCTCCCAGCAAATATATTTAGAACAAGACCAGAGAGTTCACAAGGGTGACTTTCAATTGAGAATTCTAGGATTTAAATAAGTTGGTGTTCCCACTCCCAACTGTGCCCCATGTAATCTCTAGTTAAGTTTCCTCTTGTGCCCTCACTTACATGGCCATTTTTATTCTTAGCTTCATGGAGTGATTCCACATTTGGAATGTACTCAAGTACCTCCTATTTTATAAAATGCTCATTATTCACATTTTCCATGAAACATATCCCAACTGATGCTCCTCTCTTTGCTTATTTCACTTCCCAGACACAACTCCTATTTAATTATTTTCAAAATATTATTTCCACTAAGAACACAATCCATGTATCTGCCTTCCCTCTATACTATACCTTACATTAGCAGAGCACTAAAACATCATGGGTACTTCTGGTCACTTTTCATTTATTTAATTCATTGAAATAATGTAATATGTATTTAATTTAATATTTAATTCATCAAAATAATGTTAATATTATATAATATATTTAATTCACCAACCTAATGTTAATATTAGAATACACTATGTTGAAATAGCTGAAGAAATAGATCCTAGTAAAGTTTTCAGTATCCATTAATGATCATTAACAGTTAATGGAAAACTTTCCAATGAATGGATCTGGCAACAACTGAACACCCTGGATAATCTTAACATCAGAAAGAAAGAAGCGGACATTTTGCCTCAATGGAAGCATACAGGATTCCTATGATTTTCTTTCTTTTTTTTTCTTGGCAAAGAAAATCATGAATCAGATCAAATCTCTAGATCTACCTATTAAGCCATAGGTGTTTCAGCCACCCAAAAAACATATTGGACAATTGCATATGGGGACATAATCATCAAAACTGACATCTGAGAAAGTTTAAGAGACTGAAAATCACACATACACAAAATAAGGGAAGAATGGTTATGAACTGAAAGATCTAGGAAGTAAATCAACCAATGTGATGTGGATTATGTTTAGATTCTGATTTGAATAATCCAAATGAAAAACAAAATTGAATTATTACAATACTGACTGGTTAATTGATGCTATTAATAAAATACTGTTAAAGTTTGTAGATGTAAAAATCGTATAGTTACACTCCTTTAATTTTAACTTCAGAGCTATATAATATCAACACAGAGAATGATATGATTTCTGGGATTCTCAACATTATTCGAAGGGCAAATGAGAGTAGGTTTGAGTTTAGATGAAATCAAATCTAAGTCAACAGAACTTTTTGTATGTTTAACATTTAAAAAAAAAAACATAAAATGTATGCCCCAAAAGACAACTTATTATAAACTCTGTAGTCTCAAGTTTCTAAGATAGTAGGAGGGAAAGTTTGGGATGCATCAAATTATTGAAAAAAGAAATATCAGAGGCAGGGGTTTGGCATGCTGGTTAAGTTGCCACTTAGGATGCCTGTATCTCATATCAGTGTGCTTGGGTGTGAGTCGAGACCCCATTCCTCTTCCATTCCAGCCTCCTAATAATGCATGACATGAGAGATAGCAAGGGATGGCTTGAGAACTTGGATCTCTGTCACCCAAGTGGAAAATTTGGATTGAGTTCCAGACTCCTGGCTTCAACCTTGTCCAGCTCCGGGAGTGGTGGGGATTTCCAGAATGAAACAACATATGGAAGCTCTTCCCCGGTCCCTAGCCCTGCCTTTCAAATAAAAATAAAATATGCTTTTAAGGAAAGAAAACAAGCATACATTCAGTCTTTTCTGAGCACTGAGACTACTGTAAATTTAAATGGAAATAAGTTTTGGAGCTACATTTCTCATCTTTTGATTTGAGAGTAACTTATGAGAACTACTATTGAATAGTCTTTGCATATATGATGTCAAATGAACTAAAGAAGCAAAAGCAAAAACAAATACCTAAAAGAAAACTTCTGTTTCTGAAGGCAAGTATAGCCAAAAGAAAAAAAAAAGAAACTCAGATAAATCAAACTGAGGTAACCAGTTTATCCACCAATATAGGTATTCCTTGGTGTCATAAGTCTAAATTGATTCTGCTTTTGTCCTCCAGAAAAGATTACTGATACTCGTCAAAGGGATGCATGCACCATAGCATCCTGAAACAGCTGGAAATAGCTGCAAGTTCAACAATCAAAAGCCAATGGGTTCTAGACATCAAATAGCACATGAACAAACAAAAAATCTAGGATAACACACCAACTTTTGGAAACCAAACTACTTCTATTTAATATTGCAATCATGGGAGTGGCCAGGGACCCTTAAATGTTTGTTTACCTGAAGTCAATAATTCATAGCATCTATAATTGTAACTGTACCAAAAGGGAAAAAAGTATTGAATCTAGAGTTGTGAGATTTTGACAATGAGAAATGGGCTCAGCAGCAATCAGTATCTAAGCAATAAAGTGAAACAGGGCTTTTCAGAATGCACACTGAACAAGGGGAAGAATCCAGTGGGAAAAGGGTATCATTGGAAAAAAAAAATCCCTATCCAGTGGATTCTCACTGAGACAGCCATGGGATGTGGATGGCTCCCATGTGGAGAGAATGACAGACAATTACAGTATTTCTGAGATGCCTAAGAATAAGAAAGCTAGCAGGTGGGCAGAGGAATCAATGTTAGCACTACAGACTTCTGAGGGAACTGTAAGCAAAAGGAAGAATAGCCCAGAAGAGCATTTTAGTTTTATTTCAAAGGGTTTGCTAATTATATAGCTTTAAACGGAGCATGTGAACATAACTGTGCAGCAATAATAACCATGAAAGAACATTACCTCAGTAGCAGCCACGAGCATGTTATAAGGAAAGCATTATTTAGATTATTAACTACAGGACATTCTCCCAGGTCTTCAGTTAATACCTAATTTAATATTCCTGCCAAGGGTACAGTATTATATGAGGCCTTAACCTAGCAGAGTACAAATGACATTAAAAATATGCTCATCTACTGCAAATAATAAACTAAGGTTTCATAATGGAAATGGTTAACAGTATTATATGTACTCTTTGCTCCTAATGTAAGGTAAAATGTTCAAGAAAATTAATAAACACATAATTGTATATTCTTGGAGGGAATAAAAACATAAAAGGAAGTCCATGAAAATTTCAAAGGCAATAATTAGAATTAACATTAAGGCAACAACATTAATATAATTTCATATTAAAATGGAGAGCTTTGAAAAAATTGTTAGAAGTGGCAGCATGGTACAGAGGAAAAGGATATTGAACACCTACTGTTTAGTCCAGTCTCTGTTACTAACTAACAACATTGTTTTCACAAATGGCTCACCTAGTTTTCTCACATGATAAAGGGAAGGATGGATCAGATGATCTCTGTAGTTCCTTTCATTTCTATTACTCAGATTCTAGTTTACATTTTCCTTACATGAAGAGAACTCTATGTATGACATGTTCTGCAGTTTTCATATATCTTACTCGCAGTTTTCTTCTGCAAGTAAAATGAATTGCAACAGGAAGCATCAGTATTTTGTAGGCCTTTAAAATGATTGTAGACAATGAAACAGGAATATTCTATGAGCTGTATTTGGGGCAACATTGTGTGATTTGGTTGTTTTATATGGGAAATCAAAAGAAAGATACCATTAGACCAGTGTCTGTAAATGACAATAATAAAATATTTAAAACTGCTCATTATGTGCTAGTTGTATTGCTTTATAAAGATATGATTTTATTGTGTATTCTTTGAAACAAATAAGTCTATCTGCTTCACCCTTCTTCTGCCTAGCTTCTACTTATCCTACTCATATCATTCATCCAGAAAGTCTTTCCTGACACACCAGGACCAAGTCAGGTGCCTTTTGTCTGCTTCCCTAGCACCTTGTGCCTCTTCTGTGCAGCACACATGAAACCGTTTGGAATAGCCTTTGCCTCCCTAGTAGGCTACAGACACCTAAAGGACAAAAACCAACTGTCTTCATAAATTGTGTCTCCAGAGCCTTGCACAGCATCTGACACCTAGCAAGGGTTCAGGAAATACTTGCTGGGTGGGTGTGCACATAAGGGTCCCTCCAAGGCTATGCTTAGAAGCAACAATAGTTCTCTTCCCTCAGGCCCAACCCTGACCCCCTCCCCAGGTTGGTCTTTAGAACAAGAAGCTTCCCCATCCAGTCTTTTCGCCGTTTTCTGATTCCTCCACCATCAGACTCCCGGGCCTTCCTTTCTCCTGTCCTAGCTGTTTCAGGGCTTCCTAAGTCTCACTTGTGCTTATATACGGGGAAAATATCCAGCAACTAGTCAGGATTTTAAACAACTAATTTATATTTCTGTCAAGGTCATAGGACGAGGTGTAAAAAGAAGGAAGCAAATCTTTTTCTGTCTTCTCTCTTAATCTTACTGTAAGCTAGTGAATTCACTTCAGCCAAGCAAACTTCAAATTTTCATTTTATTAAATCCTTAAGTCTGGTAGCTCTGTTAATTTTTTTCTAAAATGTCCGCCCATTTTTCAATATTAACTACCTAAGGCTTTTTATCTCCTGTGTTCCATTTATGTTTAAACTTCACTCATGGATACAGTATCTGATCTTGAAAACATCACTCAAGATTTCTGCTCTCTACCTGGCATTTTTGCTAAGCATAAAGATTTGGTCTTTCTTCTTGGTCTCACAATTGTCCCTTGGCTTCCAGGTAGCTTCGTAAGTATATTTTTTATCACCTCTCTGATAATTGCTTTCCATTTTCTGTGGCTTTTTTATTAGTCTTCCTCAGAATCAAAGATTACACACTACTATCTTGATGCATCCATGTCCTTTTCTTTTCAAATAAAATCTTGCACTGTTTATGTAATTGGTCCTGGAGGGCCTAACCTGTGTGTGAAACTACAGGAAGAAACAAACTAAATGCCATTAAGTTAAAAATTATCAATAGCTGTTTTTCCCTAAAACTGTCAGCCAGTTTTATTCATGAAGCTGACAAAGCCAAATTGTCCAATGGGAAGAGTGAGCATTGGACTAAGCCAGGGAATCACTCACATGGGCCTGTGAGATCTTGAAAAAAATCCTTTCCCAGTCTGGGCCTCAGATTCGCATCTAATAATGAAGGGAATTAGATCTATGCTTTTCAAACAACTCATAAGTAGCTCATAAATCAATGTTATGTGCAGCAACCAGCATTTTCTTATGCAAGAAAGTAGCACCAAGAAGTAACACACTGCATTTCATGTCAACATAGTAATGCTGTTTGAGGAAACTTTTGTTTCCATTCTCTTTCTCACTCTGTGCCTGATAAGCAGTGTAAAATACATTCCCCACTATTGGTCACAGTCACAGAAGAAAAACACCAGGAATTCTCTACAATCCCTCCCCTATCATGCTCAAATGATAGGATTCTTTGGATCTGAGATACAAAGACCAAAGCTACTATGTCACCATCACTGAGCCACAGTCCTTACTCCTGCAATCAACTCAGAAGGACAGGTTCAGAAGAACCCAAGTTCTGAAGTAAATTTGAGTCCTACCTAGTTGACATTAATGATGTTCCCTGAAACACATTGTATTAACTACCTAGAACCTCAGATGAACATAAAATGGGATAATCATTACCTTCACGGGTTGCTATGAAGACACTATCTATATGCACAAGCCAGAAATCCAGAAGTCGTCTTCATGCTACATGTCCCTGGCACACCATATATCCAAGTCCTGTTGCCTGTGCCTACTGATTGTCCCTTTAATTATCTTTTAGATCCATTCTCCTCCCCATCAACAGAGCCACAACCCTACTCCTACAGGAGTTTCTCTGCAGCCAGTCTTGCTCGTTTCCCTCTATTTTACTGATGCTAAAGTGGTTATTTTCTTTTTTTATTCTTTTTATTATTTAATAAATGTGAATTTACAAAGTACAACTTTTGTATTGTTGTGCCCCCACACACACAACCTCCCTCCCTCCCGCGGCCCTCCCCTCTCCCACACCCTCTCTCATCCTGCCCTTCATCGAGTTTCATTTTCAATTACCTTCATATACAGAAGATCAACTTAGTATATACTAAGCAAGGATTTCAACAGGCTGCCCTCACACAACCGCACAAGGTATAGGGTATTGTTCGACTAGTAGCGTTGTTTTTAAGTTTCATAGTAAAACACATTAAGGACAGAGATCCCACGTGGGGAGCATGTACCCAGTGACTCCCGTTGTTGATTCAACAATTGGCACTCTTATTTATGGCGTCAGAAATCACCCGAGGCTCTTGAAACATGCATTTGCTCTCATATCATCCCTGCCCACATTCACATTCCCCTGTCTCACATCTTTCAGTGGGTTCCATTGCTTTGATGGGTGACATCTAAACTTCCAGCTGTAGAGTATAAGCTCCCTAGGGTTTGGACCACCAATTCATAATCTCATACCAATTACCAATTCATGCTCTGTGTTCCAACTATACCAGCCATGTACAGATC
This sequence comes from Oryctolagus cuniculus, assembly GCF_051225735.1. Classification (NCBI taxonomy): domain Eukaryota; kingdom Metazoa; phylum Chordata; class Mammalia; order Lagomorpha; family Leporidae; genus Oryctolagus; species Oryctolagus cuniculus. The sequence continues at coordinate 83,697,881 of NC_142869.1, read as the reverse complement.
TCTAAGCAGCCCATTCCCCTCAGCTATGTGGATGCAGAACATACCATTCTTTGGCTGGGGATGTTCTCACTCCTTCCCTGCCTCCCCCATGGCCTCTTCTAATCAATAATTATTCAGTCCCAAATTTCAGCTCCAGAGTCTATCAGGACAGCCTTACTCACCATTACATGAAATCAGTCCCTGATTTATATGTCTCCATAATACTCTTGTCTTCTAAGGTGCTTATCATAGCTTGAAACTAGACATCTAGTTTTTTGATTCCTTGACCAGTGCCTGCTCCTCCACTAGACGAGGATCTCTATGAGGATTGGAACTGTCTCTGGTTGAATCACTGTTGTGTGTCTGATGCTTTGCATTCCACTTAGAACCTAACAAATGCTCAGTAGATATGTCTAGATGAATGGATAGATGGAGTATGAAAGAAAACATGCTGCACACATGCCATCTACATCACTAGACGGCTGCAGTGCTCTCTAGTGGCTTTCCTGACTTCAGTGCTCCTTGGGATCAATCTATTCTGTACACATTTTCCTATTGGAATAACTTTTGTTTTTCTCAATCTGCTCAAGACTCTGAAAGTGTGGCTTTTAGCCATCATTTCAAGTAGCTTTTCAGCTATTTATTTGGACACCCCCTTGTTCAAAGACACAACTCAATAAATGAAAGCCATTTGGATTGGACTCCACACATCCAATTTATTTCCTGTTATTCCCAAGGGCCAATAGGCTAGCCCTCTGCCTTTCTCCTCAACTTCTTCCTTCCTTTTTATTCCCACACACCCATACTTTTCTCTGTCCCAGACTTTTGCCTGGAAGGCCTCACTCCTGCTTGTTCTTCAAGGCCATTCTGTGCCCCTTCCTAATGACTTCGCTCAATCTTGGTCTAACACATCTCTGATGTATGTCCATGAATACTGCCGAAAGCAGTGACCCCTCCCAGTCACTCTATAACAGACTATCTTGCTCTATTTTCATTTCATTTACCACTATATAAATTAATATATTGATTCTTATCTGTGCTTCTCCCTAGACTATTGGTCTACAACTGAAGAGACTTGGCTTCTTTATTCTAACAGCAACCCTAGAACAATGCCTCATTCAAAGCAGGTGCTTGATTAATAATTGAGCGGGGTGGAGGCAGAAGTTTCTAACCCAGATTATCAAATATATATTTACCAATATCTAAATCTCATAGCCAAATGACTACCCAGAATGACACTACTTGGATTCTGTAATCCCAGTAAGAAACCTCAGGCTGACTAACGTCTTACACAGAAAATACTTTCTTTCTATCCTCACCATCTCTGCCTCTGACATTTTGTAAACAAGATGGACTAAAATCATTAAGGTTTCACACAGTTCGTGGGACCAGGGTTCAGTTCTGAATAATTTACAAGAAAGAAATAGAATTTAGGTTATAAGAAAAGGAAAATTCACATTGCATTGAGACTGTACATTAGGTCAACTACTCTATGAATGGAGGTCTTGAGAAAAGTGAGGTTTAGACTCAAATATGTGTACCAGTACTTTTCATAGTGTGTAGAGGGCACTTATTTTCATTTCTCACATAAACTACAAAAATGCTTGGTTTTCAATAAATGCTTATTAAAAGTAGTTAAATACATTTAGCACCTTACTTTAAGAAGTTTGTTCTATAACCATTTTGCATGCATGCCCCACTTCTCAACTAGATTACTTGCTCCTTATATTCTGAGATCAATGTGTAATTTTTATAATCTATAAAATCTAGAGGGGCTATATTCATGGAATGTACTTAAGAAGATTTAATCTGGTATGCCAACAAACTGGGAAACCTAGAAGAAATGGATAGGTTCCTGGACATATACAACCTACCTAAATTGAGCCATGAAGACATAGAAAACCTTATAGAGACCCATAACCAGGTGAAAACTGAATTAGTAATAAAGACCCTCCCAACAAAGAAAAGCCCAGGACTGGATAGTTCACTGTGGATTACTACGAGACATTTAAGAAGAACTAACTCCAATTCTTCTCAGGTTATTCAAAACAATTGAAAGGGAGGGAATCCTCCCACATTCTTCCTACAAAACCAGCATCACCTTAATTCCTAAACCTGAAAAATATGCAAGAGAAAGAGAATTACAGACAAATTTTCCTGATGAGCATAGATGCAAAATCCTCAACAAAATTCTATCCAATCAAATCCAACAACACATCAGAAAGATCATCCACCCAGACCAAGTGGGATGTGTCACTGGTATGCATCGATGGTTCAATATTCACAAATCAATTAATGTGATACATCACATTATCAAACTGAAGAACAAAAACCACATGATTATCTCAATAGATGAAGAGAAAACATTTGATAAAATACAACACCCTTTCATGATGAAAACTTTAAGCAAATTGGGTACAAAAGGAACATTCCTCAACACAATCAAGGCAATTTATGACAAATCCATGACCAGCGTCCTATTGAATGGGGAAAAGTTGGAAGCATTCCTACTGAGATCTGGTATGAGACAAGGCTGCCCACTCTCACCATTGCTAATCAATATAGTCCTGGAAGTATTATCCAGAGCCATTAGGCAAAAAAAAAGAAATCAAAGGGATACAGATTGGGGAGGAGGAAGTCAAACTATCCCTATTTGCAGATAACATGATTCTATATATTGGTGATCCAAAAAACTCCACCAAGAGACTATTGGAACTCATAGAAGAGATTTGTAAAGTAGCAGGGTATAAAATCAATACACAAAAATCAACAGCTTGGTATACACAGGCAATTCCAAGGCTGAGACTGAACTTTTAAAGATTTACTTATTTATTTGAACATCAGAGTAACACAGAAGAGGAGAGGCAGAGAGAGAGAGGTCTTCTATCTGCTGGTTCATCCCCCAGATGGCTGCAATGGCCAGAGCTGTGCCAATCTGAAGCTAGGAGCCAGGCATTTCTTCCAGGTCTCCCACTAGGATATAGGGGCCCAAGGACTTGGGCCGTCCTCCACTGCCCTCCCAGGCCATAGCAGAGAGCTGGATTAGAAGTGGAGCAGCCAGGACTTGAAGCGGTGCCCATATGGGATGCCAGCACTGCAGGTGGCAGCTTTACCCACTATGCCACAATGCCAGCCCCAAGACTGAACTTCTTTTTTTTTTTCTTTTTTTGACAGGCAGAATTAGGCAGTGAGAGAGAGAGAGAGAGAGAGACAGAGAGAAAGGTCTTCCTTTTTCCATTGGTTCACCCCCTAAGTGGCTGCTATGGCCGGCGCGTTGCGGCAGGCGCACTGCACTGATCCGAAGCCAGGAGCCAGGTGTTTCCTCCTGGTCTCCCATGTGGGTGCAGGGCCCAAGCACTTGGGCCATCCTCCACAGCACTCCCAGGCCACAGCAGAGAGCTGGACTGGAAGAGGAGCAACTAGGACAGAACCGGCGCCCCAACCGGGACTAGAACCCGGGGTGCTGGCGCCGCAGGCGGAGGATTAGTCTAGTGAGCCATGGCGCTAGCCTCCAAGACTGAACTTTTAAGACCAATCCCATTCACAATAGCTACAAAAAAATCAAATAAAATGTCATATGATAAAAATGTCATCTTAAGTGCTAAAGCAATCATATAGATAAGATTAAGTGTTTAAATGACCATATAAATAGGATCAAGTGTGGGGGTAATTGTAGTAGAAAGAATTGAAAAGGAGAGAATGTTCCAACACGGAAAGCAGTCCACACAGTAGACTCATAGAATTACAATTGCTTTAAGTATTACTCCGACCTCAGGATCAGCCATTAATCTTCCTGGTCTGGCTGAAAAGCCTGCGAGAGCACTTCAGGCATGGAAGGCCAAGATACTGTGGCAAAAAAAAAAAAAATAAAATAAAATAAATAAATAAATAAATTCCTCATGAAAGATCTCTGTGAGTGAGATCCCAACAAAAAGAAGTAGTCATCAAAAGATGTGCTTTTCTCTAAAGGGAGGAGAGAACTTCTACTTTGCTCATGGCCTTGTCTAAATACTGATGGAGTTGGTGGATTCAAAAGGCCTCCATATGAGATCCCAGTGTAAAGAACGGGTCATCAAAGAAGGAGGTACCTTTCTCTGAAGGGAGGAGAGAACTTACACTTTGACTATGACCTTTTCTAAATATAAGAGTCAGTGAACTTAAAAGGCTTCCATAGCCTTGGCAACTCATGACAAGAGCCTAGGGTGTGCCAAGATGGCGGAATAGTGAGGGCGCGCACCGATAGTCCGGGAAAATTTAGTTTAATAAAAGGGGAGTTACGGTAGCCGCAGAAAAAAAGAACCAGGAAAAAATTGCACGGGAATCGTGAATCGGAGGACCTACTGGGAGAACAAGGTCGCCCACCGCGCGGAAGCCAAGTCGCAGGACCCAGCCGCAGAAGCCCCAGGGTCGGCACGCCAGTGCTCCAAGGGGAGTGCACGCCACACAGACAACAGCGGGGAGACTTGGGACGCTCAGGGCTCCGAGTCCACACATCGGCGCTGGAAGGGGAGGTGAGCTCAATAACCCGAGACATTGGTGGGGAAACAGGGGTCAGAATCTAGAGGGGGGCCGGAAAGTGCAGCAAACTCACTACCGGAAAGAAGGAAAAAAAAAAGCTTCGGGGTTTCTCTTCCCCCTAACCTTGCAAAGGTTACAAGGCTGCAAGGCTTGAAGAGACAAAGAGCAGGCCTCCTCTCTGGATTTACATATCAATCGGGGAGAGCTAAGGAACTGAGTCACTACAATTCAGTAGCCTAGGCAACCCAGTGGGAGTCCAGAGGAGCCAAAGACTGGAAGCTAAATACCATCAATTCTGCACAGCCATGCCCTGCGGTGTTACTTACCCCCTGAATAAATAAAATAAATAAATAAATAAAAAGAGAGAGATTTACCACGCATAACCTGAGGGTGTCACCTTTGCACACCCTTAACCAGGAAGAACCAGGCAGAGCTCTCAGGCCGCACCCATCTCAAGCCTCCAAGGCTCCTCCAACAGCAGGCAGTCCACTTAACACAGACACAGTATAAAAAAAAAAAAAAAAAAAAAACGCACAGTGACGCAAGAAGAATTAACTATGCCGAGTAACAAACACAGAAATAGAGGGAGCAAGATCAACGATGACACTATGATGCCTCCAAATAAGCAAAACACCCCAAGCCAAGAGTATGAAGATGATGAGATAGAAGAAATGCAAGATACGGATTTCAAAAAATTTATGATAAGAACATTTAGAAGTTTTCAAAAGCAAATCCTTGAACTACAGAAATCCTTAATGGACAAGATTGAAAATCTCTCTCGTGAAAACGAAATTTTAAGGAAGAGTCAAAATGAAACTCAGAAACTAGTAGAACAGGAAAGTGTAATAGTGAAGAGAAATCAAAATGAAATGAAGAGCTCAATAGATCAAATGACAAACACATTAGAAAGCCTTAAAAACAGAATGGGTGAAGCAGAAGAGAGAATATCGGACTTAGAAGATAGAGCACAGGAAAACATACAGTCAAACCAAAGAAAAGAAGAGGAAATTAGAAACCTAAAAAATATTGTTGGGAATCTACAGGATACTATTAAAAAAACCAACATTCGAGTTCTAGGAGTTCCTGAAGGCATGGAGAGAGAGAAAGGATTTGAAGGCCTTTTTAGTGAGATACTAGCAGAGAACTTTCCAGGTTTGGAGAAGGACAGAGATATCCTAGTACAGGAAGCTCATAGAACCCCCAATAAACATGACCAAAAGAGATCCTCACCACGACACGTGGTAATTAAACTTACCACAGTGAAACATAAAGAAAAGATCCTAAAATGTGCAAGAGAGAAACGTCAGATTACTCTCAGAGGATCTCCAATCAGACTCACAGCTGACTTCTCATCAGAAACCCTACAAGCTAGGAGGGAATGGCGAGACATAGCACAGGTGCTAAGAGAGAAAAATTGCCAGCCCAGAATATTATATCCTGCCAAGCTCTCATTTGTGAATGAAGGTGAAATAAAGACCTTTCATAGCAAACAGAAATTGAAAGACTTTGTGGCCACTCGTCCGGCCCTGCAAAAGATACTTAAAGATGTGCTACACTCAGAAACACAGAAACACGGCCATCAATATGAAAGAAGGGAAAGGAAGAACACCTACCAGTAAAAGAGCATGGGAAGCTCAAAGCATAGACTAGAAAATATTTCCGGGAAAATGGCAGGGCAAAGTCACTACGTATCAATAGTCACATTGAACATTAATGGTCTGAATTCTTCAGTTAAAAGACACCGTTTGGCTAACTGGCTCACAGAACACAACCCAACTATTTGTTGCCTACAAGAAACACATCTCTCTAACAAAGAGGCATGCAGACTGAAAGTGAAAGGTTGGAAAAAGATATTCCATGCCAACAGAAACCAAAAAAAAAAGCAGGGGTAGCCATATTAATATCAGACAAAATAAACTTTAATACAAAAACTGTTAAGAGAGACAAAGAGGGACACTATATAATGATTAAGGGTTCAATTCAACAGGAAGATGTAACTATTATAAATGTATATGCACCTAATTACAGGGCACCGGTCTATTTAAAAGATATGCTAAGGGACTTAAAGGGAGATTTAGATTCCAATACAATAGTACTGGGGGACTTCAATACTCCACTCTCAGAAATAGACAGATCATCCGGACAGAAGATCAACAAGGAAACAGCAGATTTAATTGACACTATTGCCCAAATGGATCTAACAGATATCTACAGAACTTTCAACCCCACATCTACAGACTTCACATTCTTCTCAGCAGCGCATGGAACCTTCTCTAGGATTGATCACATACTAGGCCATAAAGCAAGTCTCAGCAAATTTAAAAGAATTAGAATCATACCATGCAGCTTCTCAGACCACAGCGGGATGAAGCTGGAAATTAGCAACTCAGGAAACCCCAGAAAGTATGCAAACACATGGAGACTGAACAACATGCTCCTGAATGAACACTGGGTCATTCAAGAAATCAAAAGAGAAATCAAAAACTTTCTGGAAGTAAATGAAGACAACAACACAACATATCAAAACTTATGGGATACAGCAAAAGCAGTATTGAGAGGCAAATTTATAGCAATAGGTGCCTATACCAAGAAATTGGAAAGGTACCAAATAAATGAGCTTTCAGCGCACCTCCAGGACCTAGAAAAACTGCAGCAAACCAAACCCAAATCTAGTAGGAGAAGAGAAATAATTAAAACCAGAGAAGAAATTAACAGGATTGAATCCAAAAAAACATTACAAAAAATCAGCCAAGCGAGAAGCTGGTTTTTTGAAAAAATAAACAAAATTGACACCCCATTGGCCCAACTAACTAAAAAAAGAAGAGAAAAGACCCAAATCAATAAAATCAGAGATGAAAAAGGAAACGTAACAACAGACACCACAGAAATAAAAAGAATCATCAGAAATTACTACAAGGACCTGTATGCCAGCAAACAGGAAAACCTATCAGAAATGGATAGATTCCTGGACACATGTAATCTACCAAAATTGAACCATGAAGACATCGAAAACCTAAATAGACCCAGAACTGAAACAGAAATTCAAACAGTAATAAAGGCCCTCCCAACAAAGAAAAGCCCAGGACCAGATGGATTCACTGCTGAATTCTACCAGACATTTAAAGAAGAACTAATCCCATTTCTTCTCAAACTATTCAGAACAATCGAAAAAGAGGGAATCCTCCCAAATTCTTTCTATGAAGCCAGCATCACCTTAATCCCTAAGCCAGAGAAAGATGCAGCACTGAAAGAAAATTACAGACCAATATCCCTGATGAACATAGACGCAAAAATCCTCAATAAAATTCTGGCCAATAGAATACAACAACACATCAGGAAAATCATACACCCAGACCAAGTGGGATTCATCCCTGGTATGCAGGGATGGTTCAACATTCGCAAATCAATCAATGTGATTCACCACATTAACAGACTGCAGAAGAAAAACCATATGATTATCTCAATTGATGCAGAGAAAGCATTTGATAAAATTCAACACCCTTTCATGATGAAAACTCTAAGCAAATTGGGTATAGAAGGAACATTCCTCAATATAATCAAAGCAATTTATAAAAAACCCACAGCCAGCATCCTATTGAATGGGGAAAAGTTGGAAGCATTTCCACTGAAATCTGGCACCAGGCAGGGATGCCCACTCTCACCACTGCTATTTAACATAGTTCTGGAAGTTTTAGCCAGAGCCATCAGACAAGAAAAAGAAATCAAAGGAATACAAATCAAGAAGGAAGAAGTCAAACTATCCCTCTTTGCAGACGATATGATTCTGTACTTAGAGGATCCAAAGAACTCTACTAAGAGACTATTGGAACTCATAGAGGAGTTTGGCAAAGTGGCAGGATATAAAATCAATGCACAAAAATCAACAGCCTTTGTATACACAAGCAATGCCATGACTGAGAAAGAGCTGCTAAGGTCAATCCCATTCACAATAGCTACAAAAACAATCAAATACCTTGGAATAAACTTAACCAAGGACGTTAAAGAGCTCTACGATGAAAATTACAAAACCTTAAAGAAAGAAATAGAAGAGGATACCAAAAAATGGAAAAATCTTCCATGCTCATGGATTGGAAGAATCAACATCATCAAAATGTCCATTCTCCCAAAAGCAATTTATAGATTCAATGCAATCCCAATCAAGATACCAAAGACATTCTTCGCAGATCTAGAAAAAATGATGCTGAAATTCATATGGAGGCACAAGAGACCTCGAATAGCTAAAGCAATCTTGTACAACAAAAACAAAGCCAGAGGCATCACAATACCACACTTCAGGACATACTACAGGGCAGTTGTAATCAAAACAGCATGGTACTGGTACAGAAACAGATGGATAGACCAATGGAACAGAATTGAAACACCAGAAATCAATCCAAACATCTACAGCCAACTTATATTTGATCAAGGATCTAAAACTAATTCCTGGAGCAAGGACAGTCTATTCAATAAATGGTGCTGGGAAAACTGGATTTCCACGTGCAGAAGCATGAAGCAAGACCCCTACCTTACACCTTACACAAAAATCCACTCAACGTGGATTAAAGACCTAAATCTACGTCCTGACACCATGAAGTTATTAGAGAACATTGGAGAAACCCTTCAAGATATTGGCACAGGCAAAGAATTTCTGGAAAAGACCCGGGAGGCACAGACAGTCAAAGCCAAAATCAACTATTGGGATTGCATCAAATTGAGAAGTTTCTGTACTGCAAAAGAAACAGTCAGGAGAGTGAAGAGACAACCGACAGAATGGGAAAAAATATTTGCAAACTATGCAACAGATAAAGGGTTAATAACCAGAATCTACAAAGAGATCAAGAAACTCCACAAAAACAAAACCAACAACCCACTTAAGAGATGGGCCAAGGACTTCAATAGACATTTTTCAAAAGAGGAAATCCAAATGGCCAACAGGCACATGAAAAAATGTTCAAGGTCACTAGCAATCAGGGAAATGCAAATCAAAAGCACAATGAGGTTTCACCTCACCCCGGTTAGAATGGCTCACATACAGAAATCTACCAACAACAGATGCTGGGGAGGATGTGGGGAAAAAGGGACACTAACCCACTGTTGGTGGGAATGCAAACTGGTCAAGCCACTATGGAAATCAGTCTGGAGATTCCTCAGAAACCTGAATATAACCCTACCGTTCGACCCAGCCATCCCACTCCTTGGAATTTACCCAAAGGAGTTTAAATTGATAAACAAAAAAGCGGTCTGCACCCTAATGTTTATTGCAGCTCAATTCACAATAGCCAAGACCTGGAACCAACCTAAATGCCCATCAACGGTAGACTGGATAAAGAAATTATGGGATATGTATTCTTTAGAGTACTATACCGCAGTAAGAAACAACGAAATCCAGTCATTTGCAACAAAATGGAGGAATCTGGAACACATCATGCTGAGTGAAGTAAGCCAGTCCCAAAGGGACAAATACCATATGTTCTCCCTGATCGGTGACAACTGACTGAACACCAAAGGGGAAACCTCCTGAAGTGAAGTGGACACTATGAGAAATGGTGACTTGATCAGCATAGCCCTAACTGCTGATGGACAACTTAATACATTATCCCTCATAGTATTTTTTTTTTTGTCTGTTCTACTTGATATGACTGGTTTAATTCTGTAAGTATCACACAGTTATTCTTGAGTGTTGAAAATTAACTGAAATGTGATCCCTGTTGAACGTAAGAGTGGGAATAAGAGAGGGAAGAGATGTGTAATTTGGGGCATGCTCGGGCTGACTTGCCCCAATTGGTAGAGTTGGAAACATACCAGGGGATTCCAATTCAATCCCATCAAGGTGGCATGTGCCAATGCCATCTCGCTATTCCAGGTGATCAATTTCAGTTCACAATTGATCATAATGAAAGGACTGAGAGTCAAGGGGAGCACATGGGCAAGTCTAGTATCTGCTGACACCAACCGATAGAATGGATAAAGGGGAGGGTGGTCCAGCATGGGAAGTGAGATGCTCAGCAGACTCATAGAATGGCGGATGTCCTAAATAGCACTCTGGCCTCAGAATCAGCCCTGAAGGCACTCGGATCTGGCTGAAAAGCCCATGAGAGTATTTCAGGCATGGAAAGCCAAGACACTCTGGCAAAAGATCTCTGTGAGTGAGATCCCAGTGGAAAGAACAGGTCTTCAAAGAGGGAGGTGCCTTTCTCTGAAGGGAGGAGAGAACCTCCACTTTGACTATGACCGTGTCCAAACAAGATAAGAGTCGGAGAACTCAGGGGGCTTCCATAGCCTTGGAAACTCATAACTGGTGCATAGGGAGATTACTGATGCCATAAACAGGAGTGTCAATTTGTGAAGTCAACGGCAGGAGTCACTGTGCACTTACTCCTCATGTAGGATCTCTGTCCTTAACGTGCTGTACACTGAGGCTTAATGCTATAACGAGTACTCAAACAGTATATTTCACTTTGTGTTTCTATGGGGGTGCAAACGATTGAAATCTTTACTTAATGTACACTAAACTGATCTTCTGTAAAAAAAAAAAAAAAAAATTATCAATTCCCAACTTGACTCTCACTGGGATTAAACGTGACAATAGGTCTGATCTGATTTCATCATCATTTAAAAAAAATCATCTATTATTTTTCACTTAATGTTTCTGTGTGGGAGCAAACTGTTGAAATACTTACTTAAGGTATGCTAGGCTGATCTTCTGTATATTAAGATAATCGAAAATGAATCTTGACGTGAATGGAGGGGGAGAGGGAGTGGGAAGGGGGGGGTTGTGGGTGGGAGGGACGGTATGGGGGGGAAGCCATTGTAACACATGAGTCGTACTTTGGAAATTTATATTCATTAAATAAAAGATAAAAAAAAATCAAAAAAAAAAAAAAAAAAAGAGCCTAGGGTGATTACTGATGCCATAAACAAGAGTGTCAATTTGTTAAGTCAACAACAGGAGTCACTGTGCACTTACTCCTCATGTAGGATCTCTGTCCTTAATGTGCTGTACATTGTGAATTAATGCTATAACTAGTACTGAAACAGTATTTTTCACTTTGTGCTTCTATGTGGGTGTAAACTGTTGAAATCTTTACTTAATATATGCTAAACTGATCTTATGTATATAAAGAAAATTGAAAATGAATCATGTGTGAATGGAACGGGAAAGGCAGCGGGATTTGGGAGGGTTGCGGGTGGGAGGGAAGTTATTGGAGGGGGGTAGCCATTGTAATCTATAAGCTGTACTTTGGAAATTTATATTCATTAAATAAAAGTTAAAAAAAAGGCTTCCATAAGCTAGGCAGTTCATGTCAAGAGCCTCAGGTAGTCACTGATGCCATACATAAGAGTTTCATTTGTTAAATTAACAACAAGAGACATTGTGCACTAACTCCCCATGTAGGACTTCTGTCCTCAATGAGCTATGAGAGTTAACTGTGATACTTGTTCTCAAACAATTTGTGTGTGTGTGTGTGTGTGGGCACACATGTGTGCACAAATTGTTGAAATCTTTACTTAGTATACAGTTGGTTCTGTGTACAAAGTTAATTGATAATGAATCTTAATGGAGTTTGGGACTGGGAATAGGAGAGGGAGGAAGAGGAGGAGAGGTGGGAGTGTGGGTGGAAGGGCAGATGTGGTGGGAAGAATAACTATATTCCTAAAGTTGTACATATAAAACTTATATTCCTTAAAAGATTAATTAAAAATTTATTCTGAATATTTCTGATCTCACAAACATCCCATAAGAAAGTTGAAGCATGGTCATTTAGACTAAAGATTAAGATGACTGCCTCTCACATCGGAGTAACTAGGTTCAGCATCCAGCCCTGTATCCTGACTCTAGCTTCCTGCTAATGCAAACGCTAGGAAACAACAGTGATGTTCAAGTAATTGGGCCCCTACCACTTAAGTAGGAGGCCTGGATTGAGTTCCTGGCTTTTGGGTTAAATCCCCACCCTCTACCCCCAGCCATTAAAGGCACTTAGGGCATGGATTGGAGTTCTCTCTGACTCTGTTTCTCTGCCTATCATAGAAAACTGCAGTTAAAAGGTAATTTTTTTCAGTTGAGACAACATTATGCTGAACCCTAAGTTTAATTTCAATATTGAGGATTTTTTTTTTCATAAAACAACCCAACTCCAGAATCAACTCCCTTTTTGATTCTGTGATTCTCTACTTTCTTGTCATGAGCCAGATTTAAAAATAAAATATCAATAAAATATATAGCACATTTACCTAACAAGTCATTTGCCTAATTAATGCAAGTGAAATGAATTTTAGAGAAAAACAGAATTATCTAAAATCCTTTCCTATAATTAGGGGATTACGATTAGAGAGAAGGTGAAGAATGTGTGTTATGTAAGGTACATAAGGATTAGTAAACTATTCTTACATTCAGTGTTATGTTAGAATACCCATATACCTCAAAGCTCTGATGTTTCCCTTAGAATTATTATTTTAAAGAACAGAATCTTGAGAGAACTATTATAGCTCAGAAACCACTGGAACGCAATTTTTTTGAGAATAAGACCATTTTGGAGCGATGAAATGTAGACTACTGCTGAGAACAAAAATTAAGGAAAATGATTATAGAATGTGGTAAAAAGTGATTACAGTTTATGATGTCCTAATTTATAGGAGCCAAACAGAAAGCCTTCAATGAGAATACTTTCCCCCTCTCAGCTCAGTCCTTTCTAGATATAGCACACAATCAAAAACAGATAATTTTAGGAACTTGGCAGCACTTTTAATCTCTTCATGTGAGAAACTCATTACATCTTACATATACAGGAGGCCAAGAAGGGAAGTCAAACAGAGATCATAAGAAGATTAACTAGGAAAAATCATAAAAGAAAGTGACTTCCATTATCATCAGTAGAGCCCCATTCACTTGTGATGTTGTTCAGCAATAAATATTTCAAACTATAGTGCATGTTGATATGTTTATATTGCCTAAATGCCTTCCTCTAGGAAGAACAGTCAGAATGTACCAGGAAAAAGAGAAGCATATATTCAATAGAGAAAGGAGTGGGGAGGGAAATATGAATATTAAAAATGCAAAATTAAGGGTCATTATATCCATGCAAAGGGGCCTTACTCAGATTATCCCCCAAAATGCTAATGGAAATTACACATAGCAATTTCCTGAGTATTCACAAGATGATAAATCCTGTCTTGAACTTCTTCCAAATAGATGCTAAGAAAGGCAGTAGCCATACTGGTATTACAAAATGTTCACGGAAATGAGAAATCTTATTCTTTTCCATAAAGTCTTAGTAAGCTTCTGAAATGAATGTTCTGAGTAGATAAACATGAGAACAATGTGCATTATTTTGAATTCATTTGTTTTATGTTCAAGATTTCACCGGTTTTACTTCCAAATGACAACTCCACTGAAGCTCACTTATACATTCCTCCAACTTCCCCAATCTTCTAATTACTTATGCTGCATATGTTCCTTAGAGGAATAGCTATGACCCCTCACATAAAATTCTCTACTTTTCAGCCAAGGAAACAACTCTGTCCTAATCCGTAAAGCTGTACTAAACTGAACATATAAAGCATGATGTTGTGAATCTAATTGCCACTTATGCTGGGAAATTAAGAAATTTGAGTTTAGTCTTTCAAGTCTGTTCTATTACATATTTCTGCTTACAGATAACTACTCTCAGAGAAAAAGATGCTAACATAACAGCTAATGTAACTTGCCAATAATTCTATACATCATCATGTGCAAATGATGTATAGAATTATTGAGTTGGTTTTTTATTTACATTTAAAATTATTTTGCCTGTTCATAAGAGTCAGATGAATGGCACTCTGGGTTTTTATTATGTGTTGTTTAGGTCATAGCCATCCCATGGAACCCAAAAGGAGAGGTTCCAATCCTTAAATAATATTGTCATTAGTATTTAAGGTATATTTTGTGAAATTAATAAACTCTAATTTATAATATTTCAAAGCATTAGTAATGTGTCAAAATAAACAATGCCAATTGTACATCCCCATTGGTTCACTTGGCCCCATTCCATTCTGCACCCTCTGGTGTTCCCAGGATTTCCCTATAGGTTCTTTTTTTTTTTTTAACCACTCAAATCACTAGGTCCTCCAGTACCATGAATGTGCTCACAGCTCCCAAATTCATGACTCCAGATCTATGTATACAATTGCCTATTGGGCAGCCATCAGGCCTTAAAAGCAACATAATCCATGAATGTATTCATTGGATCACTGTATTGCCCTCAGAATCTAGATTGATGGCATCACAGAACACCCATTTGCCCATGCAGTGAACCACCCTGGACTCCTTTCACTCCATTACCCTTCACACTCTGTCACCAAATCTCAATCTATTTCGACTCCTTTATCTCACCTTCAGCCCCAACGTGGCTAAGTTCAAGTAAACATTTGTCATCTCTTTCCTAGACTGACATTTATTTAACCGGCTCCCAGCTTTCAGATTTATCACATGCCAATCCAGCTTTCACATCCTTAATAGTGAAAAATCTGGTCATATTATACCCCTGCACCTAGATTTTCAATGCCCCCAACCAATTGTCTCCAGTGGAAATGTGAGCTGCAAATATCTGCAGAGCCCAGGCAGGTAGCAAAATTGAGTAAAGGAGTTGAATGTAAGATACCACATATAGGCAGCTAAGAAAGCGAGCTGCTCTTGACTTCAGCCATTTGTTGCCACATAGGAACGGGTATATGCCCCACTCACCAGATTGTCCTGTTTTTCAAGAGAAGCTGGAGGTCTAGAGCTGTGTGCACAATTTGTAAAATTTTAATGTTGGGAATAGCATTCTGATGCAGTTGGTTAAGCCACTGCCTGTGATGCTGGCATCCGTTATGGAGCCAATTCAAATCTCTGTTGTTCCACTTCCAATACAGCTCCCTGCTAAGGCACCTAGGAAAGCAGCAGAAGGTGGCTCAAGTATTTGGTTCACTGCTACCCATATGGGAAAGTAGAATGGAGTTCCGTGCTCCTGGCTTTGGCAAGAGTTGTGACCATTTGAGAAGTGAACAAACAGATGGAAGATCTCTGACTATTTCACTCTACTTCTTTCAAATAAATCTTTTTTAAAAAATTGTTGAAAGTATACCCACATTTTTAAAAGCCAATGTGTGAAACCCTAATTTAAAATATTCAAGTTATCTTTTTTCAACCTCTGCCACAAAACTCCAGCTATGGGGCCAGTGCTGTGGCACAGCAAGTAAAGCAGATTCAAGTCCCGGCTGCACCACTTCCAATCCAGCTCTCTGCTAAGGCCTGGGAAATCAGTAGAAGATGGCCTGAGTCCTTGGGCCCCTACACCCATGTAAGAGATTCAGAAGAAACTCATGGCTTCAGATCAGTGCAGCTCTGGCCGTTGCAGCCATCTGGGGAGTGAACCAGCAGATGGAATCTCTCTCTCTCTCTCTCTCTCTCTCTCTCTCTCTCTGCATCTCTGTAACTCTGCCTTTCAACTCAAAAAAAACCTCCAGCTGTTAGTGTAACTAAGTCCTGATATGTCAAACAAAATTTCCTTTCTTCTCCCTGCACACAACTTGTACTCTACCCATTCCAAACCATATCTGATTTTTGAAATTTTCCCTGCTGCTTTTAGCCCTCACGGCTTTGAGTAATGTCTCCTTATGGAATGCCCTGCCACACCTACCCACTTCTTATTTTCCCTGGCAAATTGTCATTCTCTTTTCTTTTCCTCAGTAGACTTCCCCCACCCAGACGAGAATAGAATTATCCTGTCTTTGGGATCAACACTAGACCTCAGATTATAGAATTAGTCATATTGAGTTGAAAATATTTATTTATAGTTTCATCCTCTATCTGGCAACAGAGCTCCTTAAAGAGCCAGGGCCTCTCGCATTCCTTTTTTCATCCATCCTCAGCCCAGAGTTTCTTAGTAGATACATAATAGTATTAGAACTACATAGGCAAGCGACTGCACCATTTTCTCCAATTTACAACAAAGTATTAACAATAGGGAGACAGGCAGATTAGAGGTCTTCATAAATGTCTGAAAGGATTAAACTTTGCTTCCAAGTAAGTATAAAAACTACAGCATTAACAGAAAAAAACGCCCATAATCTGCCTTGTCTCCAAGATTTGTCATTTCTTCCCTCAAGATGCAATGGCTTCAACCCTCTTTTCTGTCCCTGTCCCTGTAGTTCTGCTTTTTCCAGCATGTTGTATAAAGCGAATTATACAGTATATCACCTTTGGAGTATAGCTTCTTTCACTTAGCATACTGCATTTAAGATTCACTCACGTTGTTACACATACAATCATTGAAACCACTGAATAATTTGAGAAGTATTCCATTGTAAAGTTCTTGGGTTGTAGGTTTTGATGATTATAAATTAATCTGCAAATGAATGTATATAGATGCTTTTCATTAAAAAATTTTTTATTTAACTTGGGTAAATACTCCATAGAATTGTTTAGTGTATGGTTGACTTCATATGAAACTACTACACTGTTTTTCCAAAATTACACACCATTCTGCTTCTCCATCAGCAATGTATATGTGTTCCAGTATTTTGCATTCTCGCCAGCATTGATATTGTCAGATTTGGTAGGGTTGTTTTTTGGGGGGAAGTGGTTATTCAAACCATTCTTAATGTATAGTGGTATCTTATTATGGTTTTATTTTACCTTAAGTCATCTTTTGATCATTAATATTTATTAGCTGATATATCTGACATCTGTGTTCCAAACAACATCCAGTAGCAAACGTTTTTTTCCTTAAAATTTTCTAGTTTCTGACAATCATTGACAAAATCGAATGAACTTAAGATGCACAATGTGATATCTATGTTGTGAAATGATTAACACAATCAAGTTAGCTCTGTGTGTGTATATTTAATATATAATAGATATTATATATTATATACAATATATAATATACACATAAATTATATGTATATATTATACGTATATGTAATATATTATATAATATGTATTAATGTTATATATTAATATATAATATTTAATACACATATATGTATCACCTCACCTAGTTACTTTTTTGTTTTGGTTTGTGATAATATTTAAACTTTAAGTGTGCACTTCAGTTTATAACCATAATCACCATGCTATACATTATATCGCCTGAACTTACGCATCTCATGACTAGAACATTGTACCATTTGGCCAAAGTCTCCCCCTTTCTCCCATGCCCCTTTCCCTGGTAACTATCATTTTACTCTGATTCTGTGAGTTCAACTCTTTTAGATTTTACATGTATGTGAGATTGTGCAGTATGTGTTTCTCTGACTTATTGCACTTAGCATTATGCCCACAAAGTTCACCTCTGTCATCACAAATGGCAGGATTTCCTTCTTTTCTGTGATGGAATAATATTTCATTGTATATGTGTGCCCCATATTTTCTGCATCCACTTATTTGTTAATAGGTACTTAAATTGCTTCCATCTCTTGACCTCTGTGAATAATGCTACAATGAACTGAGGAGTGCAGTTACTTCTGCATGGTGCAGACTTCATTTCCTTTGGGATACCCAAAAGAAGGATTTCTGGGTGACATGGCAGTTCTTTTTTTAATCTTTTGAGGAACCTCCTTACTGTTCTTAATGATTGTACTAATTTACATTCCTACCAACAGTATAGAAGGTTCCCTTTTTTCCACATCCTCACCAACATTTGCTTCTTGCCTTTTTGGGAATAACCATCTTCTCAGGAATGAGGTGACAGCTCATGGTGGTTTTGATTTGCATTTCCCTGATGACTGAGTACCTTTTCATTTATCTCTTGGCCCTTGTCCAATCTTTTAAATGTAGCAGTTGTTGTGCCAACCGGCTGCTCAAAGATATGAGCCAGCGTCAAACTCAACCTCCCCTTACTTGCACCATTTATCTTTTATTTTCTGATCCAAGGTTACTCTGCCCCTAACCTCCATGTGAACTGTTTGCAAAAACTTGTTCATTCTGATGCATGTATAACCTAGAAATGCAAGAAAGTTTATATCATATTGGGCAATCTTTGGAGGATGGAAGCCGATAAAACACTCCTCACATCTCTTGGAAGACTCATTCTAGGGCCGTTCAGTGGCTCTTCACAGTGTAACTAGTGGTAACGCACACACACTGAATGTGCTGTTATGTGCAGGAGTGATAGGCAAAACAATGCATACGGGGAATTGCTTTTCCCTTAGTTGTTCGACTCTTTGCAAACATTAAGTATGTTTCTAATCAGAATCATAAGGAGATGCATGAATGGTGTTTTTAAGATTGAAAAGCAATGAAATGTCAACTTGCTAAATAGTAAGTTATGTTTTATTCTTTTTTTTTTTTTTTTTTTTTTTGACAGGTAGAGTGGACAGTGAGAGAGAGAGAGAGACAGAGAGAGAGGTCTTCTTTTTCCATTGGTTCGCCCCCCAGTGGCCTCCGCGGCCTGCGCACCACGCTGATCCGAAGGCAGGAGCCAGACGTTTCCTCCTGGTCTCCCATGCAGCTGCAGGGCCCAAGCACTTGGGCCATCCTCCACTGCACACCCAGGCCACAGCAGAGAGCTAGACTGGAAGAGAAGCAACTGGGACAGAATCCGGCGCCCCGACTGGGACTAGAACCTGGTGTGCCGGCGCCACAGGCGGAGGATTAGCCTAGTGAGCCACAGCGCCAGCATGTTTTATTCTTCACTAATGTAATTTGGAAAGTTGCATTGTTTTATTTTACTGGCACTTTTCATTTTGCAGCCTCTTGGGAGTTACACAGAAAACAACTGAGGAGCTTGCCTAGGTGCGATCTCTTATGGAAAGGGCATGTTACTCTGTACAAGGCTAGATGGAGGGTAAGAGTGACAGTTTATGTTGCATCATATAGGACAAATGCAAATGGCAAAGGAGGAGGTTAGTGTATTTTGTGTGAGGAGCAGAGTCCTTGACTCTGATAACTACAGCCACTAAAGCTGTGTTCAAGTGGCTCCCAGGAAGCCTATCCTGAAGAAATGTTCATAAAGGGAAGAATTCGCAGGTGGACTTGGGAGCTTGTAAAGGTTTAGATTGCCATCAATACTTATGGCAGAAACCACTTCTGGTTGTCCATACAAAAGTGGCTTCTTTTAGCAACTACAAGAAAGCTAGGCTGCTTAGAAGCATAGAGTTTAGCAAGTTTCTTGACGACAATACTAATATAACTCAAGTGGTTTTGGCACAGATTTCTGGCACCTGTACATTACACTTGTGTGTTGATGATATCTACAGGACTATTGGTCCTGTTACAGAAACATGGTTGGTATTTTCAAAAAGATAAAAGCTCATATACTGATAGATAGAAGTCACCAATGTGTACCCTACTGAAGGACAGCTTCTGAATTTCATGTTATGTGAACAGGATTCATGTATGAATGCTGGGGAAATAGCTTCTGAGAAAAATGAGTGAGCAAGGCTCGGTTTGATTTCAGATAAAATGTATAAGAAGGAATTATGCAAATAATTGTTTAATATTTATAAAAATAATTATGAATATTTACAGTATATTACCTTTGTGAAATCAAACCATTCACTGTTTCAACACAATCACCATCTTTACTTTCACTAATAAAGTTAATGAAATAGATTGTTAGGGTTTTAAACTATTTTGAGGATTTTATTTATTTATTTATAATATAGGTTTATTTTCGTAAACCTCAGATAATAGGTTACACTGTAAAGTAATATATCTATTATATCTGTTTATTGCACTGAAATCATATAAAATGTGATTGCTGAATATTTTTATTTAGCAGGTATAACTAATAATTCAAGAAACATACTTTAAAACCAAACTTTCTGACTTTTGCTATAATAGTAAAGTTCTTGTTTCTCTACTCCCCTAGCAATTTCAGCTTGGAATTTCAGGCATCCTATATCCTCTTTACCATATTGTAGTAGACCAAGCTATATTAACTCATCATTTGTTTTATCTGATCCTTGTTTTCTTTACCATCTCCAATCCAAGTCTGAAAGGTGGGACTGATATTCAGCCAGTTAACTTCAAGACCAATTATAAGTCAGCTCTGAGAAGTTGTGAAAAATTGTCTGATCTTAAAGACTGCATTCCAAGAAGGTTTCAAAAAATTTATAGTGAGAATTTCTAGAAAAAGCACAGGAGCTATAGCTTAATTTAGGACTCAAGATTAATTCTGGATCAGTTTTGGGGACAAGCAGAGCATGTGCTGGAAGTAAAGAACAATGTGTGGTTCCTAAGTGTCAGCTGGCTTCCTAGACAGAGAAGGCTTTGGCAATACTCTGTACTTCACCTTCTGAAAATGAAGTATATGGTTTTCTGTGAATGGAATAGTGTATCCCTGAGAAAGTCAAAAAGAAAAAGTACACAACCACTGCTAATTCTTTGGAGATTCTAATTTTTAGCATTGATAAGACATTATGCTTTCATCTTTTTCCTAACTACACACCAAGTAAGAAGCTCTCCCCAGACTTCCTGATGGAGCTGCAGAATCCCCTACAACAGGACAAGATGCATAGTGCTTATTGCTTCTTGGCCTTTTGCCTAAGATCAAGTGCATAGTGCTGTGCTGGAGTAGCCCTATAGTAGTTTATTGCAGTGGGCAGGGCAGCTGAATCCATGCCTGGTGTTGAGGATCTGTCTTCCCAGGGCATCCAGGCAAGGTTCAGAAAAGCTGGCTTAGAAGCAAACGCAGCAGTTGCCATACATTTGCTCATTCACTGGGAGGGCATGAAACAATGGCATCCATAATGTATTTCTTTGACTTTAAAAGCTTATCTCAGAAACTGACACTTCATGATGAGGAGGAGGTGAGGTGATAAATAGTTTGACTTAACCATTACACAACGTACACATCATCAAAACATTATATTCCATCTCTCTCTCTCTCCGCCCCCCCTTCCTTTCCTCCCTCCCACACGCTCACACACACACACACACACACACACACTTAGGTGCCAATTAAAAAGGAATTCAAAGCCTGGAGACATATGAGACGTATTCATCACTACTTGGGAAAATGCTGTATAATCCAAGAAGAGAATCACTATGAAAAAGCGGTCATGAAAGGGTTTGCTTTTTATACCATAATGTAGACAATTGTAGGTGAAAATTTTATGAAAATCAGGAGAAAGAATTTTATAGGCGTCCTATAGACCTGTTATGGGTGTCAAGCTAAAAGGAGTTGAATTGTACACTGTGGTGATAACAGACCTGGCATATAGGAACAACACTGACAAGAGCCATTTCATGATCAGTAGTAAATACCACATACCTCCATGTCCCCAGATTGCTTTGATCTGTGGCTATAATGAAGTCGTGTTGTGTGTAAACTTATATTGCTTCCTTATACTAACCTCTTCCCATTATAGTGTCCTCAAAGTATGTTGAAGGCTTAACCGCAGCTGTGCTGACAACTAACAGGCATGTCTGAGGAGCATTTACTTCTTTCTTAGTAGATTGTGGGGAGCAAACCGGACTAGACTGTTACTGGAATTAAGACTTATTCTATGCATCTGCTCTCCCACAATATGGCGCTGGGAGAGAAGTAAACAGCTTCCGCACAGCTGCCTCCAGTTCAACCAATTAACTGTAGGACTTGCTCCTGATTGGAGAGCAGCGTACTCGGCGTGTGGGCAGCCGAGTTGGGATTGGCGGAGGAGGACTATAAAGGAGGAGAGAGACGGCATGCACCAGGAACATCTATGGGGAACATCTAAGGGAACCCGTGCAGCCCTCGAGAAAGCCGGCCGGCGGTGTGCCGCTCCCCTGCGGAAGTGGGGAATGTGGCCAGGGGGAACTGCCCTTCCACGGAGGTGGAAGGGATAGTAGCCAACCCGGGAAGAACCAGCAGCAAACCCGGGGAGGGCCGAGCAGACGAAAGAACAGCGCAGGGTCCTGTGTCGTTCCTCCACGAAGACGGGGAGCGACAGTAGATCGCAGAGGATGATCTGCTATCTCCACTTTGCATCCACTAAATCAGCAGCTACTCTCACAGGAGCACTCTGAATGCTGTCCCCTGATGTTCACAAAACCCACACACCCTAGAGGCATAGCCAGCCATGCATACCCTTCAGTCTCTGTGCCACACTGACTGTAGGTTCTTTACAGAAATGAGTCATGTCCATTACTTCCTGATATGAAGGACTCAAACTGTGCCATCTTTCCACCATTAATGCTCATTCATCTGTCTCAGGCACCTGAATATTGGAATAATAGATATATGACATGCAACAGCAGGCTTAAATTATATCCAGGAGGATCTATCTTGCTATATTGAATACCCTGAAAAATCTTACAAGTGACTTGTGGAGGATGCTAACCTCAGCATCTCAAAGAAGGGGATGCTGTTTTCTCTGCAGTTCCTTGGCCCTTGCTCTGGGCTCAAAGCTTAAGGTTGTTGACCTTTGTGGCTAGATGGGGAAAGCATTTATTCCAGCAGACAGATAACCCAATGTTAGAAGCTAGAATTCATGAAGTCTCACATGGGATTTCTAGATTTTACTGAAAGGTCCCTAAATGACATTAACCTCCAAAGACAAGTGTTCTCCCCACCCCCCAGATACTCCTCAACATGTAGTCTGTAGACCAGCAGCATATGCTTCACTGGGGGCTAACTAGAGATGTATAATTTCAGCTTTACCCCTGAATCTGCAGTTAAAAGAGATTTCCAGGTGATTCATGTTTATATTAAATCATGAAAATATAATGATATAGATTATGCCTCCTGAATCTCCCCATTTTAGAAAAGTAAATTGCTGACAACTCTGTTCATGCATTTGGGTTGTGAACACAGCTACCTCTATCTATGTGCACCTGCAGCTGTCAATCACTGTGGTACTACATCTAGTTGTGAGCATCTGACCATCATATCTTTTGGTAGTGTCACACCCCAACATTTATACATCAAAATATACATTTTATACTCAATTACTTTATTATGTTTTACATTATTGGTAGGGTATTACATTGACTTTGCTTTCAATTTAGGTGTATAGGTTGACTGTATTTTCCATGGGTTTCATTTTGGTAAATGAAATATTATAAATGAGTATATGAGATATTATAGAGGATTGGTTGCAGAGGTTCTAGGTCTGAGGGAATCAACAACCACTGCCAATGGTGATAGGAAGCCACAAAAGTCTGATTCTTTTTAAGTTTTGTTTATTTGAAAGGCAGAGTTGCAAAGAGAGAGAGGGAGGGCGCTTCCATATGATTGTGCACTTCCCAAATGGTTGCAACAGCTAGAACTGAGCCAGGCTGAAGCCAGGAGCTTCATTCAGGTCTCCCAATTGGGAGCAAGGATCCAACCATTTGGGCCATATTCCCCTGACTTCCTGGGCACATTAGCAGGGAGCTGGATCAGAAGTGGAGCAGCCAGGACTTGAACCAGCATACATGTGGGATGCTGGCACTGCAGGCAGTGGTTTAATCTCCACTGAGCTACAACTCCAGCCCAACCACTAAAGTTTTTTTTTTATTTTTATTTTTTTATATTTTGACAGGCAGAGTAGACAGTGAGAGAGAGAGAGAGAGACAGAGAGAAAGGTCTTCCTTTTGCTGTTGGTTCACCCTCCAATGGCCGCCGCGGCCGGCGCACCTCGCTGATCCGAAGGCAGGAGCCAGGTACTTATCCTGGTCTCCCATGGGGTGCAGGGCCCAACCACTTGGGCCATCCTCCACTGCACTCCCTGGCCACAGCAGAGAGCTGGCCTGGAAGAGGGGCAACCAGGACAGAATCCGGCGCCCCGACCGGGACTAGAACCTGGTGTGCCGGCGCCACAAGGCGGAGGATTAGCCTAGTGAGCCGCGGCACCGGCCCCAACCACTAAAGTTTTAAGAGGGGAAATAACATTGCCAGATGGTTTGGTTCAGGTGTCTCACCTGATGGCTGTTTAGAAGACTGACTTAGAACCATAAGGCTGGTGTTGGGACAACTAGTGTGGGAGTCTACTATAGTACAACTGAGTGTGACAAATGGCCAGAGATGAGAAGAAAAACTGTACAGACAGATTTCAGAAGAGCAACAATGAGAAGAGTTCAAGCAGAAAGATGTGAGTCAACAGAGTCAGTGGATTTATACAAATTTTATCAGTTAGTAGAAAGTTGACCACAAAATGGATGTACAGATGGGAACAAAGAAGGTGACTCATTCTGCCTTGGTGTGAGAACCAAAGGGAAGGGAAGGTGGAGGAAGGAAGAAGAAATCACTCCTCGCTTTTGTCTGAGCAGCATTTTCAATTTTATTCCCACTTCTCCATGAGGATCTCATAGTCATTAGGAAACAGCATTGCTAAGAATTTCAAAATAAATTCTAATCCCAACTCAAATGCCAGTGAACTGTGTCACTTCTGGTAGGCCACTTTCTGTGACTCGATGCCCTTTTCTTTGGCTTAGGGATAACAATTTGTCTTCACTCATAAAGTAGTTTTAATTACAGAAAAATGTCAAAGCATTTTGCAGTTAAAGATAACTGAATTGTTATATTGTTTAGATTTAGATGATAAAATGGGCTTCCATTCAGAGCATCTGTCAGCACAAGTGGGAGCCAGGTCATTTGCTTCTAGGTAGTAATTAGGTTTCTCCTTTATCAAGAAAGAGCTTTTTGATATTAACGCATCTTTATGGCTTCAAACTAGAGAATCTGTGTGAACAAAGAAGGCTTACAGTTCTGTGGCTTTTTAGAGTTCCTTTTTCCTTCTCAAGTCCTTGTCAATCTAGTTTCATAATCAAAGTGTATTCTTAGGAGACCTTTAGTGGCAGCTGGAAGCCAGAGTTGCAGTTCATTATATTTATTCAATGTATTTTGTAAAAGACTCTTGATGGGGAAAATTTAAATTGAAGAAAAAATTCTCCAGAGAAATTGCTATTGCTTTAGGAAAGTGTAAGTAGTCATGACAACTCTGGAAAAGTATGTACTGTGGTGTCTCTCTCAGAATGGACATTCCAGAAACAGGCACCTGCATGCATCCGCAGCAGTATTTTCCAGGACACGAAGCTCATGACCTAAGCAACCATTCACTTTAAAATCGAAGAATTGTCATTTTATCTCTAGATTTTTGACTAGGATTATTTTTTAATTTCTCCCCAAAATACCTTGCTGTAGTTAAATAAAAAGGATTCATGTGTAAAATGGTAACATTTCTTCATACATTATTGATATGACTTGAGACTTCTCAAGAGTTCTGTCAGGTTAGTATGAGGCTCTAGAAGTTCTCTGGGTTTGAGTTCAAAACTGCCTCATTGTACTGTTAAGTCAATTTTAAGGTTAGGCATGACATCACATTAGGCGAGGTGAAACTCCATTCAGACATAAAATCATACTTTATCACTGATGAGGTCTTTTCTTTCAGGCATTTGAAATATAGTGAACTGGGCTGCCATTATGACATAGTATGTTAAGCCTTGTGACACTGGCATCCCACATTAGTGGGTTGATTCAAGTCCAAGCTGCTCTACCTATGATCCAGCCCCCTACGAACATAACAAAGAAACAGTAGATGATGGCCCAAATGCTTGGGCCCCTGCCACCCATGCTGGAGACCTGAGTGGGGTTCCTGGCTCCTGGCTTCAGTTTGGCCCAGTCCTGGCTTTTGTGGCCATTGGGGAATGAACTAGTGGATGAAAGATCAATCAATCTATCTATTGCCTCTCCCTCTCTTTGTCATTCTGCCCTTCAAATAAGTCTTTTAAAAAAATGACATAACTTGAACTAAGAAGGCCTCCAAAATGATCATTTATACACAGATAACCATAGTGCTGGAACAAACTTGGAAAAGGCCTCTGAGGTCACACTGAGCCCCGTTATTTTATATAATGCTAATTATCAACCTATAAATTCAAAATCCAAACAATCCGACTGATATAACAAACTCACTCAAAGATGAAACCTCACAATAGAGATATTAACATTGCATTTTACAGGCAAATAATAGAATTTTCAATATAGAAATAATTTAATCTATCTTCTTTGATAGATGAAAAAATTGAGGCCTAGGGATATTAAGTGATTTTTCCAAGCCCACACATGTAGCTAATATCAGGGCAGAAACTAGGATTCAAGAAACTTTCTTAAGCAAAAATCATTAGGGCTTAATTATAACATTGAATCCAATTTGGTTTGTAAATTATCATTGCAAATGTATTGAATACGTCATTCATGCACATTCCTAGGGCCATCATGTACAGTTGTGCAGGGTAAATGAAACTGGGCATTATACAACCTGAATGACTGCTCACAGCAGGGCTGACGATTTTCATATAAAAAGGCATTTGGATGACTTGGGGAGCTATTCTAAATCACTCTTTATTCTTTGCAGTAACAATGCCTATTCCTAATACAGCTCACACTTACTGAGAATGTTCCAAATTAAGCTAATATTTTGTTACAATCAAGGGGAATTATGCTTGATCTACCTATACTGCTACCATTTTTTTTCTCTTACTCACAGTTAGGGAAAATAATAACTAGATGCTATGAAAGATTTACTAAATGCCAATGACTATGCCCTGTGGCTTACATGGCTTCTTTTAATGCAGTTAAATAGGTCTTTTATTTCATTTTTGTATAAGGAAACAAGCTTAGAAGGATTAAGTAACTTGTTCTATAGTAACATTGTTGTAAGTGATCCAGATGAGAGATAAACCAACTTGATTTGACTAGCATCTCTGGTCCTATTCCCAATACCAGAGTTGGACAAACTTTCATAATTAGAGTTCCCCTCTAACCATATCCACAAATAAGTTGTGGATATTAATTTTTTCTTTAACTTAACTCACTTTTTAAAAATATAGTTGTTTATTCGAAACTAAAACCAATAATGAAAGATAAATTAAGAACAAACTTTCTGTAAAACTAAAAAATAATGAGCCAAAATTTTTAAAAATTATTAATTTCATGAAGCACTAACAAGAAGGTAAAAGATTAAAGCAAGTAGTGGAGATTTCCTTTTGGAAATTTGTATAGCTACTCAAATTCACTGATTATTCTGTCAAAAACCAAGGGAAGAGCATTGAGGGCCCTCATCAACTGGAGATATTTTTTGCTTTGCAAAAGAAAATGGAGGAAAAATAGGTTTTGAGGGTTGGCTCTGGTAGAAGCCAGCTTTTGGCTTGAAGGTGTTTAATTAGAAGCAGTTGTAGATTTTTAGAGCCAGCAGAACAGGAGAAGGAGCTTGGATTCACCAAAGGTTATAGATCTCAGTGGAATAATCTCCGGTAAGGCCTGGAACCCTTTAAGATTTGAATGTTTCAAAAATCTTCAAGCCTTGGTGTTGGACTCTTCACACTTTCCATCAGTAGCATATTCTCTAAATGAAAGTAATATCACCTCAGCATCAAATTATTTGTATGAGCATTTTAAATTCAATATCTACTAAATACCCAAAGCACAAGTTACATGAAGAGAAGTGACATGAGACAGAACCAGCAAAACAAAACTCATCTGCAAGAATTTTTAGAAACAGACAGTAAAACAATGCTTACTCTGCCTATGGGGATGAAAGCTGAGCTTATTAACATTTTTAAGAAATTAATTGGAAACTATGAACACTGACATTTAAAGTTTTTGAAGCAAATAAAAATTCTAGAACTGAAAATTACAATCTTCAATATTAAGAATTAAGTGGATGGGTTTAATAGCAGACTAGAAATAGAAATAGCCGAAGATAAAATTTTCCACCTAGAAGATAAAAGAAACTCTCCAGAATAAAGCTAGAATATAAAATAGAAAGGAAATACAGAAAAGATTATAAGCATAAAAATAGAAAGATTTTTATTATGCCATATACACACATACACATACATTCAAACATAATTCTAGCAAACCTGAAGAGAACCTCCTTGGGGTCAGAGTCGTGGAGTAGTGGGTAAGCCTCTGCCTGCACTCTGGCATTCCATATGGGCAGCAGTTTGTGTCCCAGATGTTCTACTTCCAATCCAGCTCCCTGCTAATGGCCTGGGAAAAGCAGCAGAGGGTGGCCCAAGTGCTTGGGTCCCTGACCCCACGTGGGAGACCTGGACAAAGCTCCTTGCTCCTGGCTCCAGCCTGGCTCTGCCCTGGCCATTACGGCCACTTGGGGTGTGAACTAGCAGATGGAAGACTTCTCTTTCTATCTATCCCTCTCTCTTTAACTCTTTTTAAAATTATTATTTATTTGAAAGAGAAAAATGTTCTCTTTGAAATCAGGAAGAAGGCAAAGATAGCCTTAGCCAACACTTCTAGTCAAAAAGTATTAGAGGTAAGAAAAATAAATAAAAGATATAAACATTAGAAAACAAAATTATCACTCCTTGATATTTGATATATAGATTTAATATAACTTACAGGTAAACTACTGGAATTGATAATACTTTACATATTTTAGTATATCAAGTTCACTTATAAAATCAATATAATATATATAAAATATATAATCAATTTTTCTAGCAAAATTAGATATAAAACTTTTTAAAGTTATTTTCAATAGCATAAAAATGTAGAAATAATCTAGCAAGAGACATATAAGACAATAAAACGTGATGAGAAATTAATATTAAAACTAAGTGAAAACATAGACCATATTTTGTATGGTTTATTTTGTAAAGCTCTTCATTTGTTCAAATTTATGAATGTATTTGTTGCACCCCTCAACAAGATTTCCTTCTTAGAATTTGTCAGTTTTTAAAACGTAATGTGAAGTTCTAAGAATTAGTAAGACAGAGCAAATCTTTCTACTTTGGTTTTGTTCCTATGGTAAATCCACACTTATTACAAAGTTATAACTAAGGCAGGATAATGTTGGCCCACAGATTCCATGTACACAAATGAAACAAAATGGAGAGCCAAGAAAAAGATGCACACATTTACAGACCCTGGGCTTAAGGCACAGATGGAACTGCAAAGCTGTGGGAAAAGACAGACCTTACAACAAAAGGCACCAGGATAACTGAGTACCCATATGAATAAGAATAAAATTTGCTTCCTTAACTCATACCACTAGGAAAAAAAAAAAAACTTTCAAGTAGATCACAGGCCAGAGTATCAGGTTTTAGGAAATTAAAATGAAAATAGGTTTAATGCCTTTAAAAGGTGGAAGAGATTTTTTTGCATAACATATGAAAGCACTAATCATAAAAGATTGATAACCCATCATGTAAAAAATTAAAAACTTAATAGAAAGATACATGAAAATGAGAGATACTGACTAGAAAAACATGCCTGAAATACAAATAACTCCCAAAGAGCTAATACTTAGATATTTAATGAACAAGTACCATATTTTTAAAAGATCAAACCCACAGGAAGAAAACAGGCTAAAGACTTTAACAGATAATTTCACAAAGACAAAATCTAAACAGCCATTAAACATGATAAAATTCCTCAACTTAATTAGAAATCAGAACTGACAATTAAAACTACAACAAAATCACAAAACATGCAGCACTTTGGAAAATACACATTAGCAAGGGTATGGAACAATGGAAATTATTTGATTCTGTTCACAAAAATCCAAACTGTTGATGAGCAGCTTAATATGTTATCCCTCTTAGTATTTTTTTTGTTTGTTCTACTTAATACTTTTGGTTGAATACTGTAATCAATACACAATTCTTTTTAAGTGCTGAAACTTAACTGAAAAGTGATCGCTGTTAAATATAAGAGTGGGAATAAGAGAGGGAAGAGATGTGCAATTCGGGACATCTCAAGCTGACTTACCTCAAACAGTAGAGTTAGAAACATACCAGGGGATTCGAATCCAATCCCATCGAGGTGGCATGTACCAATGCCATCTCACTATATTCATTAAATAAAAGTTAAAAAAAATTAGATATCCATTTAAAAAAATCCAAATGAGTAAACCTAAATTATGTTGAAGGATATACATCTAGTGCTTAAAACCAAGGAAACTATTGTCAAAAGTTGGTTCTGGGCCAGCGCCACGGCTCACTTGGCTAATCCTCCGCCTGCGATGCTAGCACCCCAGGTTCTAGTCCCAGCTGGGGCGCCGGATTCTGTCCTGGTTGCTCCTCTTCCAGTCTAGCTCTCTGCTGTGGCCCAGGAAGGCAGTGGAGGATGGCCCATGTGCTTGGGCCCTGCACCCGCATGGGAGACCAGGAGGAAGCACCTGGCTCCTGGCTTCAGATTGGCACGGCATGCCGGCTGCAGCAGCCATTTGGGGGTTGAACCAACGGAAAGGAAGACCTTTCTCTCTCTCTCTCTCTCTCTCTCTCTCTCTAACTCTGCCTGTCAAAAAAAAAAAAAAAAAAGTTGGCTCTGACAGTCTCAGGTTAACAGGTGGGCTGACCTATATCATATGGTTGAGAAAAAGGTAGAGCATGGCGGAGTGGTACGCTTGGGAGGGCCAAGTGAGAAACCAATATGGAGGGTAAGGCACAGAGAGGAAGCTTGGGGATGGAAGTTGGCTGAGAATCCTGTTAATCAGGATACTCAGCATTGACTAAACATTGAGTGAATAAATAAGTCTACTCATCCAGTAATAAAAGCAGAAACCTAAGCACATTGGCTCTTTCTTCATCCTCACCCAGTTCTGCCTATTTAATTTTCTAAATACCCCTTCACCCTGTGTCATCATCTCCATCACCGTCACTCTTGTTCAGACTACTGGCGTCTTTCAGCTGGACAATGGCAATGGAAACCCAATGGCCATCTTGTCCTCTAAGCCTCTCTCCATAAAATCCATCTGTACACCGACACTCCAGCCAGCAGACTCATCTTAAAACCAGGCTGTCTCCTGCAGAAGCTTTTTGAGGGCTCCTCATCACACATGTACACCCCACTGCTTGGCACCTCACACAAGGCCCTGCAAGACCTAGCACATACCAACTTCTCCAGCCCTTCTCTCAATTTCCCGCTGCCCCACATTTTGAAAGAAGCACCACCCAAGTGCTTTTGTGCCCTGACACGTTCCTGATCTGTGGAAGACTGGCCCATACGTCTTCATGGCCTGGAACATACTCTAACTTCTCAGACTTGAAGATTTTGTTCAAATGGTGGCCTCTTCCAGTGTTTACTGCTACTGCCCCTCTCAGATGGGCTCTGAGCATTCCCTCTATGCTCCCATGATTTTTATACATACTTCACCACACACTAGACTAATCCAATGTTTACATGTAGGTCTCTTCTATGGGAATCTGTGGTCCTTAAGGACATCTTATTCATCCCTCTGTGCCCAGGACCTGGCACACTATAGTTAAACAAAAAGTATTTGTTGAGTGAGCAAAATGAGTAAATAAATAAATAGTGAGTTCACTTGTTAATAATTCCTGGAAAACAGAATGAAAATCTGATTTTTATTTTGGTGCAAAAGCTTTTAGAAACCCATGTATATGGGGCTGGCACTGTGGCCAGCATCACATATGGGCACCGGTTCAAGTCCTGGCTGCTCCACTTCCAATCCAGCTCCCTATCATGGCCTGGGAAAGCAGAAGATGGCCCAAGTCCTTTGTCCCCTGTGCCTACGTGGGAGACCTGGAAGAAGCTCTTGGATCCTAGAACCAGTGGATAGAAGACCTCCCTCTCTCTGCCTCTCCTTCTCTCTGTGTGTAACTCTTTCAAGTAAATAAATAAATCTTTTTAAAATTTAAATTTAAAAAACATGTATATGAAGGAATCTTCACTAAATCATGGAAAGTGCATATTATGAAAAAAATGCATCAATTTCAACATCTTCTGCATGAAAACATTTATTAAATTTTGTTTTTCCATACACCTTTTGAAGTACTCTTGTACAAAGGACACTGTTTTTGTAAAAATCACTAGATATATTAGCAACAAGCAACTTGTACCATTTTCAAATACTCAGACATGCAACATATGTCTTTTACAAATTCCATCTCGCAGAAAGTAAAGAAATAGGCAGAGAGCCCAGAAGAATCACTTTTAACATGTCTCTTATGATCCTTTCATGCCCAGAAATGTTTTTCTCTTTATTATAAATGCCTCAGGCACTGACAGATCACTTTTCTCATTTTTTGTTGAGCTTTCTCCCTTCACTAGTCTGCCTCTCTCAGCCACAAAAACGAACTTCCAGAAAGGCACGCTCACCAAATGAAACATTTGCTATAATGAGACAATATGGGAGAAATTCAATATACACTGTTTCACACATTTACAAAATGGGGATTTCCTCAAGTGGTTTACAATAGAAGTATTTTAATGGGAATCCACTTGGTTATGAGCAGCAGTCTGGGAACGAATGCTAAGCGGGTCACTGTGTACAGAGTACTACATGCTCCTCTAGGTAGAAATGTACTGAATACCCTAGGCATCAAAACAAAGATTACTTTCAGTACCTAGTTTAGGCCATTTCCCATTTTCATATAAAGTTTTATGAAAGTAAATCATACATTTAAAAGATACACTCAGCTGTCCACTTGCAAACTATCAATCTGGACCTTGAAATCCTTTGATTAAAGATTTCCTGTGGCATCTAGAACTAAGAGCAGGGAATCCAGACTTGAGTCTTTCTGTGTAATTTTCTCCTCACTCACTGCCTAACGTTTCCCATCAAACAATGTCCAGGTACCTAGGCCAGCTACGAAAAGCAGATTCATCTTCCTGCTGAGCTTCTAGTTGAAGAATATATTTAGAAACCAGAATAAGCTCTGGTGTTATAAAAACTATGGGGATTGCCATGAATAGATTTCACAATGCAATATTTTAAAAAATATCACAGTCAAATGTGAACAATTTGAAACACAAAAAGATTATCAGAGAACATAAATGGCTATAAAAGATTTCTCCTATAGCACACATTTTAAAAGACGGTTTGACGCACATACAGCTCACTCAATGGTATATTCAAATAATGCTGGTGTTTATGGATTACTCAGCAAAGATCAGGATTTGTGTGAGACATTAACATTGTAAAGATGACCTTTCCCTACATATGTTTAGAGCCCAAGAATAAACAATCATTCACATCATATGTAGCAAATGAGACTGTGGAGAGGGGGCGCAGGCACAGTGTCAGGGGACTGGGGACACTACCTAATGTGCTACATGGAAACAGCAAATCTAGAGAAGGTTGCATGGTTAATATACCATTATGCACAGACTCCTATAATGTAAAAGAAGCCAGTACATCACATCTACCTAGATATTAGGTTGCACAATATGATATTGCTAATAACCATTTCTGACCTATAAAAACAGTGATTTTTTTTGTTTTCCTCATGTCCTTTTATTTATTTTTTTAAACTTTTATTTAATGAATATAAACTTCCAAAGTGCAGCTTATGGATTACAATGTCTTCCCCCCCATAACGTCCCTCCCACGCGCAACCCTCCCCTTTCCCACTCCCTCTCCCCTTCCATTCACATCAAGATTCATTTTCGATTCTCTTTACATACAGAAGATCAGTTTAGCATACATTAAGTAAATATGTCAACAGTTTACTCCCACACAGAAACATAAAGTGAAAAATACTGTTTGAGTACTAGTTATAGCATTCAATCTCAATGTACAGCACCCTAAGGACAAAGATCCTACATGAGGAGTAAGTGCACAGTGACTCCTGTTGTTGACTTAACAAATTGACACTCTTGTTTATGGCATCAGTAATCAACCTAGGCTCTTGTCATGAGCAGCCAAGGCTATGGAAGCCCCCTGAGTTCACTGACTCTGATCATATTTAGACAAGGCCATGGTCAAAGTGGAAGTTCTCTCCTCCCTTCAGAGAAAGGTACCTCCTTCTTTGATGACCCGTTCTTTCCACTGGGATCTCACTCGCGGAGATCTTTCATTTAGGGTTTTTTTTTCCCAGAGTATCTTGGCTTTCCATGCCTGAAATACTCTCATGGACTTTTCAGCCGGATCCGCATGCTTTAAGGGCTGATTATGAGGCCAGAGTACTGTTTAGGACATCTGCCATTCTATGGGTCTGCTGTGTATCTCACTTCCCATGTTGGATCATTCTCTCCCTTTTTGATTCTATCAGCTAGTATTTGCAGACACTAGTCTTGTTTATGTGATCCCTTTGGTTCTTAGTCCTATCATTACGATCAATTGTGAACAGAAATTGATCACTGGGATTAGTGAGATGGCATTGGTACATGCCACCTTGATGGGACTGAATTGGAATCCCCTGGTATGTTTCTAACTCTACCTTTTGAGGTAAGTCAGTTTGAGCATGTCCCGAATTGCACATCTCTTCCCTCTCTTATTCCCACTCTTATATTTAACAGCGATCACTTTTCAGTTAAGTTTCAACACTTAAGAATAACTGTGTATTGATTACAGTATTCAACCAAAAGTATTAAGTAGAACAAACAAAAAAAAATACTAAGAGGGATAACATACCAAGTTGTTCATCAACAGTCAGGGTGAGGGCTGATCTAGTCACCATTTCTCATAGTGTTATTTTCACTTTAACAGGTTTCCTTTTTGGTGCTCAGTTAGTTGTCACTGATCAGGGAGAACATATGATATTTGTCCCTTTGGGATTGGCTTATTTCACTCAGCATAATGTTTTCCAAATTCCTAACAGGGATCACTTTTCAGTTAAAATTTAAACACCTAAGAATAATTGTGTGTTAATTACAGTGTTCAACCAATGGTACTAGAACAAAAAAAAATACTGTAATGGATAAAGTATTACATTGTACATCAACCGTCAGGACAAGAGCTGATCAAGTCACTGTTTCTCATAGTGTCCATTTCATTTCAACAAGTTTCCCCTTTGGTGCTCAGTTAGTTGTCGCCAATCAGGGAGAACATATGATATTTGTCCCTTTGGGACTGGCTTAATTCACTCAGCATGATGTTTTCCAAATTCCTCCATCTTGTTGCAAATGACCGGGTTTCGTTGTTTTTGACTGCTGTATAGTATTCTATAGAGTACATGTCCCATCATTTCTTTATCCAGTCTACTGTTGATGGGCATTTGGGTTGGTTCCAGGTCTTGGCTATTGTGAATTGAGCTGCAATAAACATTAATGTGCAGACAGCTTTTTTGTTTGCCAATTTAATTTCCTTTGGGTAAATTCCAAGGAGTGGGATGGCTGGGTTGAATGGTAGGGTTACATTCAGGTTTCTGAGGAATCTCCAGACTGACTTCCATAGTGGCTTAACCAGTTTGCATTCCCACCAACAGTGGGTTAGTGCCCCTTTTTCCCCACATCCTCTCCAGCATTTATTGTTGGTAGATTTCTGAATGTGAGCCATTCTAACTGGAGTGAGGTGGAACCTCATTGTGGTTTTGATTTGCATTTCCCTGATTGCTAGTGATCTTGAACATTTTTTCATGTGCCTGTTGGCCATTTGGATTTCCTCTTTTGAAAAATGTCTATTGAGGTCCTTGGCCCATCTCTTAAGTGGGTTGTTTGTTTTGATGTTGTGGAGTTTCTTGATTTCTTTGTAGATTCTGGTTATCAACCCTTTATCAGTTGCATAGTTTGCAAATATATTTTCCCATTCTGTCGGTTGTCTCTTCACTTTCCTGACTTTTTCTTTTGCAGTACAGAAACTTCTCAATTTGATGCAATCCCAAATGTTAATTTTGGCTTTGACTGCCTGTGCTTCTGGGGTGTTTTCCAAGAAGTCATTGCCGGTACCTATATCTTGCAGGGTTTTTCCAATGTTCTCTAATAATTTGATGGTGTACATATTATAATCTACTGGTTCCCAAAGCGAAGTTTTATTTAATTATTCACAAATATTTAACAACCACAGAGCAAGTAGAAGGGGAACCACAAATGAAGAAGAATACAGAAGGAAGGAAAAAACCGAAGGACAACAGCTACCATTACACCAAATCTTTCCTTTTCCCTGAACTTTTCCTGGGGAAAAAAAAAAGTCATAGAAAGCTTTGCCAGAGAATGAAGCTCAATGGGCCCTGGATGCTCTTGGAGAAAAGAGGCCGTACAGAATTGTATTGGACACTTGAAGCAGAGGTAATCTCCCTTTTCTTAGGGAGGCGGGTACTGCTCAAATTCCTTGCTTGTAACTTGCAGCGAGAGTCTTTGAGTTGACCTTTTTATTTATTCTCTTTAGTCATAGTAATACCCTCTTAATTTTGACTGGATATCAAGTGCTTGAATAGACTCCATTGTTAAGATCTGGGTCATGGGAGTAGTTGGACCAGAGTATGCAATTCCTGGAAATAAGCATGAAGGGCATCAGTGTAGTCCTCTCCTTCCTAACGCCTGGGAAAATCCCTCCATTTGATGCCCTGGCATCCGCAGATCTTTTTGTTCCTGTAGTTTTGTCTTTGCAAGATCATATAAATGGTATCAAAACCCACACATAAATTTTCCATACTATACATTCCATGAGTTTTTGAGGATGCCTCATATGCATAGGCTTCAAAATAGTATTGCATGAAAAATACATACTTAATTCCATTTCAGGGAATTTTGTAAAGTATCTTGTAAAATGTAGCATTTTTGTATATGACTTTCTTCACTTAAAGTAATACATCTTGAGATTTGTGTCATTATATGTATTCATAATGTATTGCTTTTTATTGCTGAGTAAATATCCTGTTGTTGGGCACTATCAGTTTATTTATCCCTTCCCTGGTTGAAGGCATTTGTGATGCTTCCAATTTTATTAATTGTAAGTAAGCTTGCTATAAATGCCCATGTAAAGGTTTGGGGATCAACATACATTTTCATTAAGAATAAGCAAACATCTGTGAATAGGATTGCTATGTCATATATGACAAGTACATCTTTAAAAGTATAAAGAACTCCTGGGCCAGAGCTGTGGCACCAGCATCACATAAGGTTCATGTCTGGCGGCTCCTCTTCCTATCCAGCTCTCTGCTATGACCTGCAGAAGCAGTAGAAGATATCCCAAGTGCCTGGGCCCCTACCCCTACATGGTAGACCTGGAGGAAGTTCCTTCTAGAGGACAACATGTCTTCTTATTGTATTATAAGTGTCTTCCAGAATTACCAAGATCATAAAGTTATAACTGTGAAATGTATGAAGTTTGTAACTGCAAAGCAGTAAAGTTCTACACATATTCCTACATCTTACTTCTAAGGGTACAGCTTAACAACTTACCATGGGACCCCAAATTCCCTTAAGCTGGCTGGTAAAAATAGCAGCTTAAGTGTTATAAAGATCAAATAGATAGGATTAAGTGGTAAAGTGACCATATAAATAGGACTAAGTGTTTGGAAATAATAATAGAATTAAAAAGGAACAAAGTCACCAACATGGGAAGCAGTCCATATAGCAGACTCATAGAATGACAATCACTTTAAGTAGCATTCAGACCTCAGAATCAGCCCTTAAGGCATTCTGGCCTGGCTGAAAAGCCCAGGGGAAGCATTTCAGGTATGGAAAGCCAAGACACTCTGGCAAAATGAACCCCTGTGGGTGAGACCCAGGCAGAAAGAAGTGGCTACCAAATAAGGATGTACTTTTCTCTGAAGGGAAGAGAAAACTTCCACTTTGTTTATGGCCTTGTTGAGCTAGTGGATCCAAAAGACTTCCATAGCCAAGGCAGCACATGTCAAAAGCCTTGGGTGATCACTGATGTCATACATAATAGTGTTATTTGATAAATAAACAAAAATCACTGTAACTTCCCATGCAGGACCTCTGTCCACAAAGAGTTGTATCATGAGACTTAATAGTAAAACTTGTTCTCAAGAATCATTTCCTTTTAGTCTATTAAATGGAGGATATTATTATGTCTCATAAGTTATTGTCATGTCTAAGAGCTCACAAAAGATGTATCATCCTTGGGTTCTTCTTTAAAGGTAATGAAGTTTCTAACAGAAAAGCAGAAGGAAGGAAGAGGAAAGAGGAAGGGGGGAGCGAAATCACCTTCAAGAAGCAATAACATAGAACAACCCTTGTCTAGGCCATAGAGGAACAGTTTTCTTAATTTTTTAATTCCATTTTTCTTAGACTAAACAGGAGAGGTAGGAGGAAGAGGAGTAGGAGAGTGGGTGAGAGGGTGGGAATGGTGGGAAGAATTATGATGTTCCTAATATTTTTATGAGATACATGCAAATAAAATCTTCCAAAAATTTTGAGCACATAAACTTTTCAATTTTTTTCACCTAGAGATAGTTCATTTGACATAGTGTCTAGGAAATGCAAAGGCATGAATATTTTAGTCTATGCTGTCTATCCTTATGTTTTATAGATTTTAGCTTTTAATTTTTATTCATACAAAGCAGTCAGATTTCATGTCTTTCATAGATATAATTCTAAGAAGATACCATACATCCTTCTCTTCCTCCCTCCCTCAAACACCCCTTACTTCCTTCTTTTTTCTGCCATTAATTTTGGTAATAACATTTCAATTCACTTTATAATCACAGGCCACTAACAATAGTGTTCAGTGAAAAACAGAAAAAACACTGTTCCACAGAAATAGAGACAGGGGCTTTAAACAATAACCAAATCATAAGAGGACAGTTTTCATTCTTCTATATTTTTTGTATTCTGTATTAATTACTACAAATCAGAAAACATGATATTTGTCTTTTTGGGACCAGCTTATTTCACTAAGCATAATGGTCTCGAATTATATCCATTTTGTTAGAAAAGAGGATTTCATTTTTTATGGCTGAGCAGTGCTCCATTTTGTGGGTGTGTGTGTACACATTTTCTTTATCCAGTTGATGGACATCTGGGTTGATTCCATACTTAGCTATGGTGAATTGAGCTTCAATGAGCATAGGGGTTAGATAACTCATATGCTAATTTTATTTCATTTGGGTAAATTCCCAGGAGTAGGAAGGCTGGGTCATATGGTATATCTATGTCCAGATTTGTGAGGAGTCTCCATTCTGTCTTCCTTGATGGTTGTACTGGTTTACAATCTCACCAACAGTGAATTAAGGTACCTTTTCCCCTCACATTTTTGTCAGCATTTATTTTTTGATTTTTGGATGATAACTATTCCTGGAGTGAGGTGAAACCTCATTGTGGTTTTTATTTGCATTTCGCTAATGGCTAGCGATCCTGAACATTTTTTCATGTCTGTTAGCCGTTTGTATTGCATCCTTTGAAACATGCCTGTTCATGCTTAGCCCATTTCTTAATTTTTTGTTTTGTTGCTGTCTTGAGCTCTTTACATATCCTGGATATTAATTCTTTATCAGTTGCATAGTTCACAAATATTTTCTTCCATTCTGTCACTTGCCTCTTTATTGAGTGTTTCCTTTACCATGCAGAAGTTCCTGAGTTTGATGTAATCCCATTTGTCTACTTTTGCTTTTACTGCCTATGATTTTTGGAGTCTCATCCTAGAAGTCCGCCTATGCCAATGTCTTACAGAGTTTCCCCAGTGTTTTCCCCTGGCAAATTGAATCAGGTCATAGATTTAGATCCTTGTGATTATTTTTTTATATAAGGAGTA
This sequence comes from Oryctolagus cuniculus, assembly GCF_051225735.1. NCBI lineage: Eukaryota > Metazoa > Chordata > Mammalia > Lagomorpha > Leporidae > Oryctolagus > Oryctolagus cuniculus. The sequence continues at coordinate 83,658,095 of NC_142869.1, read as the reverse complement.
AGCTCAAAGTCTTGTTTCATTCTTCTGCATGTGGACATCCAATTTTCCCAGCACCATTTGTTGAAGAGACTTTCCTTTCTCCAGGGATTGATTTTGGCTCATTTGTCAGAGATTAGTTGGTTGCAGACATGTGGATTAATTTGTGAGGTTTCTATTCTATTCCTGTGGACTAGATGTCTATTTTTATTGTACCAGTACCAGGTTGTTTTGATTATAATTGCCCTGTAGTTTGTCTTGAAATCTTGTATTGTGATGCCTTTGGCTTTGTTTTTGTTAAGATTGCTTTAGCAGTTCAGGGTGACTTGGGTTTCTATATGAATTTTAGCATAATTTTTTTCTGGATCTGAGAAAAGTGCCCTTGGCATTTGATTGAAATCACATTGAATTTGTAAATTGCTTTGGGTGGTATGGACATTTTTCCTATAAATCATTTTGAGTTAATTTGGTGACATGAAGTGTGTATTGATGCTGATTTATGCTTGTGTGTGGATATTCAATGGTTCACATAATTTTTTAATGACTACCCATTTTCCATTGAATTAGCTTTGCATCTTTGTTAAAAATCAGCTGACTTTTGATGTGTGAATCTATTTCTAGATTCTCTATGCTGTTCTACCAGACATATTTAAAATTTTTAATAGCCTGTATTTATTTTTAACTGGTATTAAAAATAACTGGCTTTCCAACTCCAAATTGTGACTTTCCCTCTTATCCAGTCCTTGAGATTGTGGCTGCCTGAAGTTTTATTGCCTAAAGTCACTGTAAAATACAAACATCTATATTCTAGACCAAGTATCTTCATTTGCAAAACATCTTGTGGATGTTATTATGACTTGCCACTGAAATATAAGGCTCTCATTACAAAGAACATTAAAAAATACAGCCTCTTTTAAACTTTACAAAATAGACCCCATTGCTAACAAATATGCTTTAAAAATGAAGACATTTTTAGAGTAGGAATACTTGGAATATTTTACTTGGAGCTAATACATAGATTCATCAAGTCTCCAAACCCTGAGGAATTTCAATTAGCTACCTGCCAAGAGCCACAGATAGCACAATATAGCTGTTTAGAGGAATGCCATCTGCTGCTGTGACCAAAAATCACTCTGGCATTGAGCCTCTGGTTGCTCAGAGCTCTCTTCCCTCTGCTGATAATATATCCATGGTCAACCACAGGGAACTTCTCTGTGAATGCCCCCAGCTGCAGAGACTCTAGAGAAGCCAGTAATGCAAGGAACTCATCACTGACACTAATCATGCTGATGGTGCATGGCACAGTTGACCCCACCAAGACATTCAGGAAGAAATGCCATAAGCTGGCAGAAACTAGTGAATCCTTGCCAATTCCTTTGGTACAGTGGACATCCAAGTTTCTCCAATTATAATGTTTTTCAACTCTGATCAGGGAAATGTGTTATGTGGGGATCACTAATGCCCAAGAAGCAACCTGCTATATCCCCTATTACCAAGGACATACCCCCTGAGATGATCTCAGAAATAAGAGTAAACTACATTTGTGGCCACTGATAGACTGTTAGGTGGTGAAAGCATTTATTTTCCTCTGCATATAATCCTTTGGGTCATGTGACTGATAGATACACTTTTTTTCTTTTTTTGTGGTCAGCCTGCCCTAAAGGTGATCTAATACAGAGCCTTTGTGCCAGCAGGATCAATTCCAGCTTGGACCAGGACAGGGATGAGTCATCACTCATTCTGGCTGCTGCTCATTTTTGACCTGCACTCAGTAAGCAGGTCAGTTAGAATAGCATAGCAGGACCCTGACATCATCTGCGGCAGTGTTTTTAGTTGCACACAGCAGTTATTTTAAGCAAGGAGTACTAATTAACTGAATTTCAGATAGTTCATAAAATCTTGGAAGGGGCAGAAAAGCAAGTTCTGGATTAAGCATTCAAAAGTCACACCCAGAACAGCATATCCCAGAGCTGGTCTGGTAGTAGCTATAATACTGTGGCATAAATGGGAAATTGCTGCCACCACCATTCACCCCAGATCACGATGCCTCTGTTTGGGATCACACCAGCAGAATGAATCTCCATGCTATGTTTGTCTCTTCACACAGCTTTTTTTTTCTTAATCTTATTTAAGTTACACGAGTTTCATGTATTTAATTTATATAGATTTAGGAACATAGTGATATTCACCCTCCCTCCTGCCCATGCTCCAAACCTTCCTCCTCCTCCCTCTCACGTTCCCATTCTTAGTTTTTACAAAGATCTGTTTTCAGTTTACTTAATGATCATATAGTTAACCCTACACTAAGTAAAAATGTTCAACAGACAGTATGAAGAGGGGGAAAAAACCCTGTTCCTCAATGGAGAGACAAGAGCTGTAAACAATCAGCAAATCTCAAAATGTCCATTTCTCTCCAATATATTACATTTCAGGCACTATATTAGTTATCTCGGATCAGTGAAAACATATGATATCTATCTTTTGAGAACTGGCTTATGTCATTAAGTATAATGGTTTCCAGTTGCTTCCATCATGTTGCAAAAGACAGGATTTCTTTCTTTTTTTACAGCTGAGTAGTACTCCATAGTATATGTATATATACCATGATTCCTTTATCAGTCAATAATTGATGGATATCTGGGTTTATTCATATCTTAGCTGTTGTTAATTGAGCAGTGATGAACATGGGGATATGGATAACTCTTTCATATGCTGATTTCTTTTGGTTTGGATAAATTCTCAGGATTTGGATGGCTGGGTCAAATGGTAGGTCTATATGGAGATTTCTGAGGTATCTCCATACTATCTTCCACAGTGGCTGTACCATTTTACATTCCCAACAACAGTGGATTAGGGTACCTTTTTCCTCACATCCTCGACAGCATTTATTTATTGATTTTTGAATGAGAACCATTCTAATGGAGTGAGGTAAAACCTCATTGTGGTTTTTGACTTTCATTTCCCTGATGGCTAGTGATCCTGAGCATTTTTCATGTCTCTGTTGGCTATTAGCATTTCCTCTCTTGAAATATGTCTGTTCAGGTCCTCTGCCCATTTCTTAACTGAATTTTTTGTTTTGTTGAGTTTCTTGAGCTCTTTATAGATTATGGATATTAATCCTTTATCAGTTGTATAGCTTGGAAATATTTTCTCCCATACTGTTGGTTCCTTCTTCACTTTGCTGAGTGTTACTTCTGCAGTGCAGAAGCTACTCAGCTTGATGTTATCCTATTTGTCAATTTTGGCTTTGATTTACTGTGTTTCCAAGGTCTATTCCAAGAAGTCTTTGCCTATGTCAATGGCTTGCAGAGTTTCCCCAATGTTCCCTAATGATTTGATGATATTAGTTCATAGATTTAGGTCTTTGGTCCATTTTGAATGGATTTTGTAAAAGGTATAAGGTAGGGATCTTGTTTCATATTTGTGCATGTGGAGATCCAGTTTCCACAGCACCATTTGTTAAAGAGATGTCTTTGCTCCAGGGGTTGATTTTGGCTCCTTTGTCAAAGCTAAGTTGGTTGTAGATGCATGAACTGATATTTGGAATTTCTATTCTGTTCCAATGGTCTACAAGTCTGTTTTTGTGCCAATACCAGGCTGTTTTGATTATAACTGCCCTGTAATAATTCTTAATCAGGTATTGTGATACCTCCACCATTGTTTTTATTGTATAAGATTGCTTTAGCTATTCAGGGTCTCTTGTGTTTCCATATGAATTTTATCATTTTTTTCTAGATCTGCAAAGAATGTCATTGGTACTTTGATTGGGATCGCATTGAATCTGTAAATTGCTTTTTGCAGTATAGACATTTTGATATTGATTCTTCCAATCCATGAATATGAAAGAATTTTTCCATTTTCAATGTCATCTTCTATTTATCACTTTTGTGTGTTGCAACTTTCATCATAGAGATCTTTGACCTTTATTTAATTCTTTTTGGAGCTATTGTAAATGGGAGTGATCTTTAAAAGTTCTTTCTCAGCCATAACATTCTATGTGATACAAAAGCTATTGGTTTTTCTGTGTTCATCTTCCATCCTGCCACTTTACCAAACTCTTCTATGAGCTCCAATAGTCTCTTAGGGGAGTATTTTTGGATCCCCATATATGGAATCAGGTCAACTGCAAATAGGGATAGTTTGATTTCCTCCATTCCAATCTGTATACCTTTGATTTATTTTTTTCTTGTCTCATGGCTCTAAAACTTCCAGGGTTATGTTAAATAGTAATGGTGAGAGTGGGCATCCTTGCCAGGCTTCGGATCTTAGGGGGAATGCCTTCAGCTTTTCCCCATTCAGTGGGATGCTGGCCATGTGTTTGTCATAAATTGTCTTGATTATGTTGAGGAATGCTCCTTCTAAACCCAATTTGCTTAAGGTTTTCATCATGAAAGAGTGTTGTATTTTATTAAATGCTTTCTCTGAATCTATTGAGATAACCATATGGTTTTTGGTCTTCAGTTTGTTAATGTGATGTATCACATTTATTGAGTTGTGAATGTTGAACAATCCCTGCATACCAGGGATAAATCTCATTTGGTCAGGGTGAATGTTCTTTCTGATGTGTTGTTGGATTCAATTAGCTAATATTTTCTTGAGGATTTTTGCATCTATGTTCATTGGGGTTATTGGTCTACAGTTCTCTTTGTTGTATCTTTTTCTGGCTTAGGAATTAATGGGATGTAGGTTTCATAGAAGGAGTTTGGGAGGATTCCCTCCCTTTCAATAGTTTTTAAATAACTTGAGAAGAATTGGAATTAGTTTTTCTTTATTTCTGGTATTATTCAGCAGTCTTCACAGAGTTTTACCATTTGTTTTCATTACTTTGGCCATCCTATGTCTAGGTTTGGTTTTCTTCATGTTTATCCATCTCAGGGTTTGCTGAACTCCTTTTAAATACAGGTTGATGCTCTCCATCAGTTGTACTACTTGACTCTTCATTTTCTTTTTTGAGAGTATAATGACACATAATAAACCTTTTACCATGTTCTATATTTCTCATACTCTTATTCTGGTTTTGATTTTACTGTTTTCTCTTTATAAATATTTTTTCTGGACTTTTCCTTCTAGGATGTCCCATTTTTCTTTAATTTTACACTTTTTTAGCATTTTGACATATTTACTTTAAATGTAGACATTTATACATACACATATGCTATTTTTCTTGAAAGCTGATATTAATATCAGATTGAGATATTTAGGACAATGATCATAAAGTAGGGAAAGAAGAGTGTGTCATTTTACATGATATTATTCAGTGAACTAATTTAGAACTAAATACCCAATGTTATTATAGCTACACAATTTTTATGCTCAAACTTCCACAACAGTAAATATGTGACAACTGTCTTTCTGGGTCTGGCTTTTATCACTTATTAACCTGTCTTCAAGATCACTAATACTATCTCTACTATGTCCAGTCAGCTGCTAAAAATCCATCCAATGAATTCATAATTTAAGATATTTTATATTTCTAGAATTTCCATTTGACCCATTATGATATATTTTAATCTCTACTGAAATATTATACATTTTCCACCCATTTTGGCCATCTTTGCTTCCATTTTCTGTATCATAGTAACCATAATTATCTTGAAATTCTTATTGTTTACCTATAATATCTGGCAGATTTTGGAGACTTATATTTCTTGATTATCAGTCACTTTTACTATTGAATATTTGATCATTGTTGAATTCTGGACTTAGTGATATTTTGTAGAGATTCTGTACTATTTATTTTTTCTCTAAGCAGTGTTGAGTTTTAGGAAGCCAGAAAATCTCTCAAATATTGATAATGCTTTCTTTTAGACTTTTAAAGGTAGATCTGTTTCACTTTTGTCCATGATCCTAAAGTGCAGCCTCTACTCCTCAGTTTTCAGAGGTTTCTGGAGTATTCACCAAGATCTCTCCACTTTGGGCTAAAACTCCAATACCTAAAACTCCCCAGAATTATGTTCTGTGAGCTTTGAAATCTCAATTCAGTTCTGAGCCTTCTAGTAGCTGTTACCTGTTATCCTTTCAGCATCTCATCCTGTGCATTCAGAGCTTAGGACATAAGGCATTTTTATGCACATTTTGCAGGCTCTTTATCTGCTAAATCTTCATCTTTAGTGTCCTGTCTGCTATATCTCAGTTTCTTTGCAGCACCAGCTCCAGTTTCTCTGCTTGGGTTATGTTTCTCCCCACCCCATATTGGAAAATGAGCCTATGACATCTGGGGTGGTTATGGGACTCAAACTTAAAGCTTCACTTACTTCAAGGATCTTATCCAGGCTCTGGTTTTCCAAAGCCTACAAACAATTTTTAAAATATTTGTTCAAGTTTTGTCACTGTTTAGTGTGTGAGAGTGAGTCTACTATCAACCACTCTTTATCTCTAGAGTGGGAGCTCAGAAATCTTCTTGAATTAAAGAATCATTGAAATCAGACTCGTGGAACCTTCCTCTGAGTCTGTTCTCCAAAAATAAAGGAGGATGAAGTCTGTAGGAAAGGAATATATCGGAAGGAGATGATGCAGTGGGAAGCTATCAAATGCAGAGGAGGGATTGAAATATTTATTCAAAAAAGTATCTTCTACCTCAACTTCAGCTGATTTCTCTAACTATCGTGGCTTCTTGGGGTTTACACAATGAAGGGTCAAGGAGCACAAAACCAGGATGAAGTGAAGAGAATTAAGTGCCTGGAGATTGTATTTATGTTTGCAATATGCCTCAGTTTTATAGGTAGCCAAATTTTATTTTAAACTACATCAGACATCTAGGGTATTCAATATTGACAATCAAGTCTTGTATTTCACTTCTTAATGGCTCTGCACATCATATACTGGTTTCTACAGCAAGCTTCTTAATAAGGTAAAAAGAAGGTGGTGAAAATAATGTTGTACTGGGAGGTATTGAGAACAAAGGGGGAAAAAGCCTGAGGCTCATACACTTCAACAAAATATACTGAGTACCCATCATGCTCCAAACACTGAAAAATCCAATGCTAGGGAAAGACGGAAGAAACTGATACCAAGATGAATAGGTAGGGTTCCTGCTTGTAGATGCCTTAGGGCCAAAGATTTTTTTCTCAGTGTGCCATAATCACAATCACTAGCACCCAGAGTTTATGCGTAAGGTGTACATAGTGGAAACGATTCAGGGAGTAGGATCTAAATTATTGACACATGCAAGGAAGTTTGGCCATTATTATAAGCAAAGTAGTGCCATTGAGGAGTTCTCATCAGGGAATGGAATAATCTAAATTTCATCTTAGATGAAGCGTTCTTCCTGCAACTTAGGTAACCAGGATGTTAAGCTTAGGCACTAGGGGATGATTCAATAGTTTAGGAACCATGGCCAGAGCCCAGTGGTAGATAGGAAGGGGTAGATAGTTAACAGATAAAGTTTTCTAAAGTTGGTAAGTGCCTATAAGGATAATGGAGAAAAGAAAGTTAAATTTCAAGAAAGAAGTATAAATTTACCCTGGGGAAAAAGATTTCCATTTTGAATGTGAGTTTGAGGCCTCTGTAGATTTCTAAGTTGGTACAATCAACCTATAGCTAGAAATATGAGATTCAAGAGAGAACTGTTTGGGGATTGCGGAAAAGATTGGAGAGCAATTATCATATCAAAGTAAGTAAAATCATGGTGGTGCTTGGCGGCAATGAAGTAAGGAAGAGCAAAGAGCACAGAGAGAAACATGAGGAAATACCATGGATTTAGTGGGTGGAAAAGGAGAAGTATACAGGAAGACTAAGGACCACTTTAAGAGTCTGAGGTAGTAAACAGTGTCAATGAGTAGAGTGATCAGGGCTGGTGCTGTGGTGCAGTGGGCTAAGCCACCTGTAGCACTAGTATCCATTATGGGTGCTGATTCGAGTTCTGGATGGTCCACTGCCAATCCAACTCCCTGCTAATGTGTCCAGGAAGGCAGCAGATGACGGCCCAAGTGTTTGTGTCCCTACACCCACATGGTAGACCTGGAAAAGAGCTTCTGGTTCCTGGCTTTGGCCTGGCTGCTGCAGTCATTTGTGGAGTGAACCAGCAGACTGAAGATTCCATCACTCCCTTCCTCCCTCTCTGTTCCATGCCTCTCTGTAACTCCTCCTCTCAAATCCTTTTTTTTTAACTTTTATTTAATGAATATAAATTTCCAAAGTACGACTTATGGATTACAATGGCTTCCCCCCCATACCGTCCCTCCCACCCACTACCCTCCCCTTTCCCACTCCCTCTCCCCTTCCATTCACATCAAGATTCATTTTCGATTATCTTAATATACAGAAGATCAGCTTAGTATACATTAAGTAAGGATTTCAACAGTTTGCTCTCACACAGAAACATAAAGTGAAAAATAATAGATGATTTTTTTTAAATGATGATGAAATCAGATCAGACCTATTGTCATGTTTAATCCCAGTGAGAGTCAAGTTGGGAGTTGATAATTTCTTTTTTTTTTTTTTTTACAGAGGATCAGTTTAGTATACATTAAGTAAAGATTTCAACAGTTTGCACTCACATAGAAACACAAAGTGAAATATATTGTTTGAGTACTCGTTATAGCATTAAATCTCAATACACAGCACATTAAGGACAGAGATCCTACATGAGGAGTAAGTGCACAGTGACTCCTGTTGTTGACTTTACAAATTGACACTCCTGTCTATGGCATCAGTAGTCTCCCTATGCTCCGGTCATGAGTTTCCAAGGCTATGGAAGCCCTCTGAGTTCTCCGATTCTTATCTTGTTTAGACAAGCTCATAGTCAAAGTGGAGGTTCTCTCCTCCCTTCAGAGAAAGGTACCTCCTTCTTTGAAGACCTGTTCTTTCCACTGGGATCTCACTCTCAAATCCTTTTTTAAAAAAAAGTGTAGAATAATCAACAGAGAAAAGAAGTAGAGCAGTACAGTGGAATCAAGATGAAGATTGTTGACTGTCTTATGTGACATGGAGGTCACTGGTGACCTGGGGGAGAAAAGAGAATTGCGATGGGCTGGAGAGGTCAGGAGACCTAGCAACAATTCTGTAGATTATTCTTTCAAGAAGCTAATTTCCAATGAAAGTGTAGAGATAGGGACTTCATAGGAGCTAGAGGATGGCTGAGAGTCAAGAGAAAGTTTCTTCAGCTAAGGAAGACAGAACCGATGTTGCTGTGGATTTGTTTCTGAGGGGAAAAGTGTGGTGGGAGCAAGAGGCGTGGAGTCACCACACAGACCCCGGAAGTTGGATGAAAGCAGGCCTGAGGCAAGCAGCCTGCAGATTCATTTATTTCAGTTGCTACAGCAGCTTATATAGCCAAGGCAGCCAATCTGGTCAAGGGGCAGTCTATTCCCTAACCAATCACACCCTGTTGCCAGCAGTTTCTGAAGCCATTCAATCACAGCCTGTTGCCAGGCAGGCTCCACTATCATGTGGTTTCCGAAACCATCCAATCACAGCCTGTTGCCAAGCAGTTTCTGTTGCCAGCGGCCATCTTGGCATAGCCTTCTCATTCCACCACAGAACCACATTGACAGGCAGATGGCAACACTACACAATGTAATAAAGGCCAAAATAAAGAAAGGAGAAAATTGGTAGAAGCAAGTTTCTATTGTCATTAAATGGGTCATAATTCTAAACATCAAGCAGAGGACTAGACTTGTATATGGGGGATGCATCCCACTCTTTGCCCAAAGGAAGGTTAGGGACTGTAAGAGGCAGAACATAGGCTGAGGCAGAAAGGAATTCAGGGAGTCTTCTACTCCTCAGTGACGTACTGTCTAGATAAAGCAGGGAGTGATGTGTGTAGTGAGAGTGTGGGAATGAGGGGGTATGGTGTTGGGAAAGGGTCTCAGAGCCATAGAAGCTACAGGGAAAAATGGGAAAAGTAAGGGCTCATGTAGCACTGGGAGCCTAGATGACATGGATACCCAATTTTTTTAAATTATTTATTCCAAAGGTCTAAGAGTCAAAGGGATCACATAAACAAGTCTAGTGTCTGCAAATACTAGCTGATAGAATCAAAAAGGGAAAGAACGATCCAACAAGGGAAGCGGGATACACAGCAGACTCATAGAATGGCAGATGTCCTAAATAGCACCCTGGCCTCAGAATCAGCCCTCGAGGCATTCGGATAGGGCTGAAGAGCCCATGAGAGTATTTTAGGCATGGAAAGCCAAGACACCCTGGAAAAAAAAAAAAAGAAGACCTGAATGGAAGATCTCTGCAAGTGAGATCCCAGTGGAAAGAACGGGTCATCAAAGAAGCAGGTACCTTTCTCTGAAGGGAGGGAGAACTTCCACTTTGACTATGACCCTGTCGGAATAAGATCAAAGTCGGCGAACTCAAAAGGCTTCCATAGCCTAGGCAACTCATGACTAGAGCCTAGGGAGATTACTGATGCCATAAACAAGAGTGTCAAATTGTTAAGTCAACAACAGGAGTCACTGTGTACTTACTTCTCATGTGGGATCTGTCCTTAATGTGTTGTCCAATGTGAAGTAATGCTATAACTAGTACTGAAACAGTATTTTACACTTTGTGTTTCTGTGTGGGTGCAAACTGATGAAATCTTTACTTAATATATACTGAATTGATCTTCTGTATATAAAGATAATTGAAAATGAATCTTGATGTGAATGGAATGGGAGAGGGAGCAGGAGATGGGAGGGGTGTGAGTGGGAGGGAAATTATGGGGTGGAAGCCATTGTAATCCATTAACTGTACTTTGAAAATTTATATTTACAAAACAAAAAAATAAAAAAATAAATTATTTATTCCAAATCTGAACTATCAGGTCATTCCACATTATGGTCCTTCTTGGGGTTAAATATAGTTTTTTTTAAGATTTATGTATTTATTTGAAAGGCAGAGGAGGAAAGAAAAAAATTTTCCATTTATTGGTTCACTGCCTAATTGGCCACAATGGCAGAGCTGGGCCAGGCCAAAGCCAGAATCTGCAACTCCATCTGGCTCTCTCATATGAGTAACAAGGTCCCAAATACTTGAGCCATCTTCCCCTGCCTTCCCAAGTACATTATTATGGTGGTGGATTGGAAACAGTAACTACAATGGGCTATTTAATCCACTGTGCCACAGCAGTCTGGCCTCAAAGATGAGGATTTAATGCTGCTTGATGCATTAAGAAGTTAATATGGGCATTGGCCACTTATGATGTGGATATTTCCTCAATAGCATTCAACCAGCCAACATGGAAGCAAAGAAAATAAACTAAGAGACAGCTCTAGGAATTAGGTTCTCTGGTCTGATGGTGGAAAAACAGGAATGCAAAGGACCCAGGTGCACAGCTAACACAGAGGCTGAGACTGGATTCTGGCAGGGAGGGTGAGGGATATAATCTGGGAGAACCTGGGAGATCAAAGAGCAGGTTTGCAAGAGTTGTAGAATTAGGGGTCTCCTAATCCCCTCTGGTGTGAGGCCTAAATTACTCTTCTCGCAACAGCAACAGCTACTGTCAGAAAACCAAAATAAAAGAGTGTGTGCATTATTTCAAAATTCTTTTAATACTTTTCCTAAAAGACACAAATCATCTAAACCGCTCCCCCCCACCAAAAGCCCCTTTAAATTCCAAGACTGAGAACACAATTATGGTTAAATGTTTAATTAATGTTTATTATAGATAGCATATTAGCTATAGAAAGGCCAAATTTATGATACAACGAAGTAATACTTTTCACACTCTATGGCTCTAATATATAGCACATTGGAACCTACAATATAATAAATATTGTCTATTATGTGGCACGATTCTTGTATGCAAACCTGTGTGGAGCAAGATAATACTGGATTTCAAATTGAATGAGCTGGTATAAACCTTAGACAAGCCACTTTATCATTCAGGACTTGGCTTTCAGATTTGTAAAATGAAGGTTAGGTATAAATAACCAAGTTTCCTTCAGGTTTTAAAAATTAAAAGGAAAAGGAAGGAGGAAGGAGATGGGAGCATGGGCTGGAGGAATGGTAGGGTGAGAAGTATCACTATGCTTCTAAATCTGTACATACAAAATATATGAAATTTAATCACTTTGTATAAATTTTAAAAATGAAAAGAAAACAAGCATAGTCTACATTCTAACTGGAATTGATTGAGTGATCTCTTTCCTTTTATGATACATATTATAGTCCCAACTATAATTTATTGAGCCTCAGTCCCTCATCAGGAACAAAAATTCTAATGATAACATCCTCTCGAAATAGAATCCATTTTGCTACAATTTACTGTATGTCCCAATTGCTCCATTTTCTGTACACATTTATCCCTGGGAGGTTTCATTTCTGCAAATTCAGATATTGGTTCACCCTTACCTTAGTCCACTTTGTTGCTACAATAAAATACTTGAGGTGGGTAACTTACAAAGTAAAGTGGTCTTTTCGGCTCTTGATTCTGATGGGTGGAGGATCCAAATAGCAGGGCACCTGATGAGGGCCCCCTGACTGCATTAAAAAATGATGGAGAAATGGAAAGTGATCTAGGCATGTACAGAAAGGGTCAGACATGTGTGGTGGCCTCGTTTTAATCATAAACTAATCTTATAAGGGCTAACTCACTTCAAGAGAATAGCATTAGACACCTTCAAAGACTGTGCCCTCTGTGTCTAATTACCTTGCACTAGAACCCTCCCTCTAAAGGGTTCCTCTATCTGTCAACACTGCCACCCTAAGCCTCTAGCACATAAAACTCTTATCCAAATGACATCTGAACCACGTCAAGCCTTCTTGTATCCATGCCTCTGAGGAGAGTCAGCATTATGTTGTCTCCTGGGGCCACACCCTTGATTCAGCAGGTGGTTTCTCAGCTGCAACTTTAGCACATCTCAATTGAGATTTGTGATTGGGGATACTGTCAGAAAGTGCATAAAAAGCATCTCTTTGAATGCCCAACATACAGAAGCACTCAGTACAGTGCACTGAAAACCAGAATGGAGCATTCCTTTGGTCCCCCCATTCAGATTTTCTTCTTGTCATCATATAGAAACTCAGCACATTGCATGGTCCACTCCTGTGTTACAGAGCAGAGCCCGTGGTAACTTTAAGTCATAAAATACACATCCCTAATTCAAAGATCAAGTGTTCAGTTCCAAAGGATTTGTCAACTCCTCATTCTTCATTCAGAGATGGCTTTCCTTTTGTCCCCTAGATACTTATGCCATCAGGGTTCCAGGAGGGAGAGAGAAAATCGGAGGAGAGAGGTGGAAGAGAGGACACTGAAATTCTCATTGAAGTGTTGACTGACACTATCTTAAGTAAACCTGGCAGGTGGCTGATGTCAGCTTGCCCTCCCAACAGTTTTGCTGCCTTGACTGTTAGCTGGGCTTCTACTGAAAAATGCCTCTGATGTGGACCATGTAAATTTTCCTTTGACTAGCCATTTCTGCTCATCAGGTTCCCACTTACTATTTCACCTCACTGTTTTGGGGGTTCCCTCACCATTGACAGGAGTCTTATTGGTCAGAAAAATCTTGGGTGGGATATCTTTGACAACGATCCCTTGCTATGTAGCCAATGGTATCTTAAATAGAGCACCTAAAAGATCAAAAAGTTGTATTTCATTAGGACTGTGTAATTTCCATTTGGGTATAGAAAGTTGAAATATCACTTCCAGTTTCTTAACTGCAAAAAAAAAAAAAAATGCTGAGTCACCTATATCGGGACTTTTCTTAGATTTGTCAGAAAGCAGAAGTCATGGGGCAGCAAGGTAGTTAGAAACTTAAGATGCAGGAGAGATGCGATGTGAAGACAAGCTTACCTGTGGCAGACCACCGAGGAAGACGAGGCCACCAAAGCAGATGAAGAGATTGCAGCTGAAACTTCATAAGGAATAAATAAACTTGAATGATTTGAACAGTTTGGCAGAGCTTGAGCGTATAGAACCTTTAGAAGTCACAGACACAGGTGAATTTTCACTCATAAGCTTTCCTCCACAGATCTCACAAGACGCTCACGAGAAACAGCAAGGCCAATCTAGGCAAGAGGGAGCCTATGAGATGGGAACAAAAGCCTGTATCTGCTGGGGAAGACCAGCAAACCCATCAGGGCACATGTGTAGGCCCCTGCTGCTGGAGGAAAGGAATGGAGAAGCCCTCTTCTCCTGGAAGAGGAACAAGAATTGTCCTCAGAACGATCACCAAGGGCAAGAGTCAGAGTTTTTGTATCATGGGAAAAACAGCAGGATCACTGAGTAGACCCTAGTCCTAAGACCCAGGAAGATACCCCCTGCCTGTGGCTGACACTGCAACAGGGAAGCAGAATGCCAGTTCCCCATCAGACTAGCAAATGTCTACAACCATCTAGGGCAGGAGAAGCAATAAGAGTGTGGCAAGCTATCCTCTCGAATGCACAGACTCATGCCCACCAAAAGCAAGTAACACTAATTGACCAAAACTAGATACAACTGGTGAAAGGAAAAGTTGATATATCCATATAGTAGGATACTATCCAGCAATAGAAAGGAACAAACTATCAAAGTAAAGTAATATGGCTGAAACTCAAATGCTTTGTGCTAAATGATGAAAGTCAGCCTCAAAAGGCTACATTTTTATGACATGATGGAATGGCCAAAACCATATGGATGGAAAGAGATCGGTGGTGGTCAAAAACTGGTGGACTGCAAAGGCCTATGAAGGATTTTTGAGGGGTAATGAAAGGTTCTACATCTTTATTATATGTATATGTCAGGCCTTTTTCAAAACTCACAAAAATGAGGGGGTTACATATATATTATATCTCAAAGACACTTAAACAGAACTTCATCAAAATTAAGTTTTGTTCATCCAATGACATTATTAAGAGAGTGAAAAGTCATTGATTGAGAGAAAATAAAAGAGCTTGTATACAGAATACATAAAGAATATATAAATGAATAACAGAGAAGTAGACAACCCAATGTAAAAAAATAAGTGAAAGACTTGTGGACATTTTACGAAGAGGATACCCAAATGGATAATGAGCATGTGAAAAGATGTGTGGCCTATTTAAGTGCCCATGAGAACCATAACGAGGTACCAACACTCAGTCACCAAAGTAAAATTAAAGATTGGTAATTCCAAAGTTGGTGAAGATATGAGACAACTGAAACTGGTTGTAAACCTATTTTGACTGTTTCCTAATGCTAAATACACCTGAACCTTAAAGATCAAGTATTCTATTGAACTATCTAACCGAAATGAGTAGACATGTTCATGAATGTTCATAGCATCATTTTATCATAACAGCAAATCTGGAAACTGAAAATAGCCATGAACAGGAAAACAGAAATAAATTGTAGTATATGTTTACAATTAAATATTACACAGAAACTAAATGATAAATAACATGCAACAAGGATGAAACAGATACAATGAATGCAAGTACAAAGGAGTGCATATGATTTTATCTTTATGAAGTTCTAAAGTAGACAAAACTCATCTATGGTGATAAATTCAGAATAGTTGTTACAGGTTGGGAGTATTTACTGAGAAGACCCATGACGGAGCCTCCTGAGTTGCAGGAACTATTCCAAATCTTAGTCTCAGTGGTGTTTACATGGGAGTAATCCTAAGTAAAACTTCATCCAATAGCATACTGTGCACTTAACTACATGTGTGTTTACCTCAATGCAATATAACACACAAAAAACTTCATCACATTGCTCAAGAGCTGATGATAATGCATGCAAAATGGATAAATGCAAACTAGGAGTATAGTATAAGGACATGTCAAGGCCCCTGACTCCTGGGTTTCTTTTATCAACTTGCAGATGAAGATGAAACATGCATTAGCTCTTGGTAGATCAACACTGATGCAGCTTCTATTCCTTTTAGGTCCTAAACTTAGGCATTGTCAAAGAAACATGTTTCTGTTTTAAGGAGATGCAAGGAAGATATTTTTTCTGCTAATACTTTCGAAAATACATTATGTTTTTCCATGCAATTCATTTCTGTAGCATATTATCTGCCAGTTTACTTTTTCTATCAAGGGAACAAAAACGTCTTGTTGTGCCATTATTCTTGTGCCATACCATTTATCAGTAAATCAAGATTTGTATACTTTACCAAATATATGCTGTCTCAATACAATCTTTTTTTTTTTTTTTTTTTTTTTTTTTGACAGGCAGAGTGGACAGGGAGAGAGGGAAAAGAGAAAGGTCTTCCTTTGCCGTTGGTTCACCCTCCAATGGCCGCCGCGGCCATCGTGCTGCGGCCGGCGCACCACGCTGATCCGAAGGCAGGAGCCAGGTGCTTCTCCTGGTCTCCCATGAGGCGCAGGGCCCAAGCACTTGGGCCATCCTCCACTGCACTCCCGGGCCACAGCAGAGAGCTGGCCTGGAAGAGGGGCAACCAGGACAGAATCCGGTGCCCCAACCGGGACTAGAACCCGGTGTGCCGGTACCGCAAGGCAGAGGATTAGCCTAGTGAGCCGCGGCGCCAGCCAATACAATCTGTTTTTAATGGTCTCTGCCAACATTCCCAGGGAGGCCAAATCCACATCAAGCCTCTAGGACTCAGGCCCCTGCGATGGTCCGAGGGATGCAATTGCTCCCAACACAGCAGCTCCTCTCACTTCCTGTCATGCCATGGAGGCAGTTCCTTTCTATTTCCCGCAAGCATCAGACACCAGTTCTCAGCCCTTCCAACTACAGGGGCTGCTCACTAAGCTTTCCAAGCCACCCTCTAGGCACGTTTACTGGGTCTGAGGAAGAAGAAAACTTCATCCACATTGCAACATCTTATTTTTTTTTTTACTTTTATTTAATGAATATACGTTTCCAAAGTACGAATAATGGATTACTATGGCTTCCCCCACATACCGTCCCTCCCACCCACTACCCTCCCCTTTCCCACTCCCTCTCCCCTTCCATTCACATCAAGATTCATTTTCGATTATCTTAATATACAGAAGATCAGCTTAGTATACATTAAGTAAGGATTTCAACAGTTTGCTCCCACACAGAAACATAAAGTGAAAAATAATAGATGATTTTTTTTAATGATGATGAAATCAGATCAGACCTATTGTCATGTTTAATCCCAGTGAGAGTCAAGTTGGGAGTTGATAGTTTCTTTTCTTTTCTTTTCTTTTCTTTCTTTTTTTTTTTTTTACAGAGGATCAGTTTAGTATGCATTAAGTAAAGATTTCAACAGTTTGCACCCCCATAGAAACACAAAGTGAAATATATTGTTTGAGTACTCGTTATAGCATTAAATCTCAATGCACAGCACATTAAGGACAGAGATCCTACATGAGGAGTAAGTGCACAGTGACTCCTGTTGTTGACTTTACCAATTGACACTCCTGTCTATGGCATCAGTAATCTCCCTATGCTCCAGTCATGAGTTTCCAAGGCTATGGAAGCCCTCTGAGTTCTCCGACTCTTATGTTGTTTAGACAAGGTCATAGTCAAAGTGGAGGTTCTCTCCTCCCTTCAGAGAAAGGTACCTCCTTCTTTGAAGACCTGTTCTTTCCACTGAGATCTCACTCACAGAGATCTTTTGCCAGAGTGTCTTGGCTTTCCATGCCTGAAATACTCTCATGGGCTTTTCAGCCAGATCTGAATGCCTTTAGGGCTGATTCTGAGGCCAGAGTGCTATTTAGGACATCTGCCATTCTATGAGTCTGCTGAGTATCTCACTTCCCATGTTGGATCACTCTCCCCTTTATTTATTCTATCGGTTAGTGTTAGCAGGTACTAGACTTGCTTATGTGCTCCCTTTGACTCTTAGTCCTTTCATTATGATCAATTGCGAACTGAAATTGATCACTTGGACTAGTGAGATGGCATTGGTACATGCCACCTTGATGGGATTAAATTGGAGTCCCCTGGTATGTTTCTAACTCTACCATTTGGGGCAAGTCAGCTTGAGCATGTCCCAAATTATATATCTCTTCCCTCTCTTATTCCTACTCTTATGTTTAACAGGGATCACATTTCAGTTAAATTTCAACACTTAAGAATAACTGTGTATTAATTACAGAATTAAACCAGTCATATTAAGTAGAACAGACAAAAAAACTACTAAGAGGGATAATGTATTAAGTTGTTCATTAACAGTCAGGGCTATGCTGATCAAGTCACCGTTTCCCATAGTGTCCATTCCACTTCAACAGGTTTCCTTTTTTGGTGTTCAGTCAGTTGTCACCGATCAGGGAGAACATATGGTATTTGTCCCTTTGGGACTGGCTTATTTCACTCAGCATGATGTGTTCCAGATTCCTCCATTTTGTTGCAAATGACTGCAACATCTTATTAAGAGCTCACTTACACACAGTCCAGCAAGCTTGCACCTACATATCTCCTTGCAAACCCCTCTTCTACTTCATAATCTTGACTTCATATCTCATTGATGTGTAACGTCTAAGAAGCTTTCTACCAGTGTTAGATATTTGACAATTGGTTCTGTATTTTTGCCAACACTTTACTCTGGTACTCAGCATCTATGGATAGTGTTGGATGTTTTCATTAAAATTTCAATTGGGGGGGGGTGCAGGGCAGCGCTGTGGGTTAACGCCCTGGCCTGAAGCACCAGTATCCCGTATGGGTGCTGGTTCGAGACCCAGCTGCTCCTCTTCTGATTCAGCTCTCTGCTATGGCCTGGGAAAGCAATAGAAGATGGCCCAAGTCCTTGTGCATCTGCAACCATGTGGAGACCTGGAAGAAGGTCCACGTTCCTGGCTTCAGGTAGGCCCAAATCCGGCCATAGCAGCCAGATGGGGAATAAACCAAAGGATGGAAGACCTCTCTCTTTTTCTCTCTGGCTCTCTGTAGCTCTTCCTTTCAAATAAATCTTTTTTTTTTTTAATAGGCAGTGTTTTTGCCCTTGCTAAATTTTTTTTTTGACAGGCAGAGTGGACAGTGAGAGAGAGAGACAGAGAGAAAGGTCTTCCTTTGCCGTTGGTTCACCCTCCAATGGCCGCCGCGGCCGGTGCACTGCGGCTGGTGCGCCACGCTGATCCAAAGCCAGGAGCCAGGTGCTTCTCCTGGTCTCCCATGAGGTGCAGGGCCCAAGCACTTGGGCCATCCTCCACTGCACTCCCGGGCCACAGCAGAGAGCTGGACTGGAAGAGGGGCAACCAGGACAGAATCCGGCACCCCGACCGGGACTAGAACCCGGTGTGCCGGCGCCACAGGCGGAGGATTAGCCTATTGAGCTGCGGAGCCAGCCTCAAATAAATCTTTAAAAATAAATAAAACTTTAATATTAAAATTATTTATAATAACTTTAGGTTCAGGCCAATAAAATAAATTGACTATTTTTGATTGAGAAGAATGACAATTTCATAAAGTTCAAACTGTTTCATTCAAGATAGACTTAAAGAAACTGACTCTTAGGTCGGGTTTAAACAAAGAGGGAAAGTGCATTCTTCAGTGAATCCCCAGGCAAATACTGAAGTGCCTTCTGTGAAGCATCTTACCTTGGCTTTCAGATCAGCACACAACTCCTGTTGCCTTTTCCTGTCCTTGGCCAAGGTGCTTTCCATTTCATGAGTTGCACAAGCCTCTGCGAGGGTCAGCACAGCCCTCTGTATAAAGTCTTTCCTGTTCTTACGCCAATTTGACATCAGTATCCTTCGCTGCTCCCTAGCAAAGTGATATTGGTCACAATATTTCTCATGTTCAACCTGAAAAGACAACAGAGGGTAGACACTTATCATTAAAATGAACCTTTATTTTGTACCATTGTTATACAAATGAGTAAAATGAATAATAGCTAGTGACTTTTGAAAAACTGGGGGCAAACATCTTAGTAGTAAACCCAGAAACCAGGACCCAGATACCAGCTCCAGAGTGCTGAGCTTCTGGCTAACTGGAGACAAGACATTTTATGTTTCTAAATCCAAAGTTTTTTCATATCAGGTGGAGTCTGAGCAGGTGGTCCTTAAAACAACCTTCACTTATAAATAGCAATGATGCCATGAACATAAAGCAATATTTCCACTCATACAATTTTTAAAATAACCTATCTTTAGTTTTAATATTTTCACAGTTGCATCTGATGTCTATTTAACAATGTGCTAATTTACATAAAATAATTACAATAATCCTGAAGAATCGGTTTTACCCTTCACTGCTGAAACACTCAGACAATAAAATGACTAACCATAAATTACTGCAGTGATGCTTAGCGCATGCCATCAAAGGGAAGCAGAGGCTTAGAAGGAAGAACAGAAGTGCAGAGAGCCTAAGCGGGTGATACTGGAATGCTCCCCATATAAGCTGGCTTGTCAAGGTCAGAGCCATTGATGTAACTCAGTCTTCCATTGGCCAGTATAGCCTATACCTCTGAATTTGATACATTGTTTCAACCCTAGGTGGCATGAGAAAAGAAGCATCAAACAGGATAAGGTAGATACCACCTAAAATATAGTAGGTATGATTAATTAAGCACACAAAGAAGCTGATTATGGTCTCAAACCAAGTATATAACCTACTAAAATCTAGTCTATGAACTGCTTAGCTTTGTACTATAAAAGCAAAAATATTTAACATCTGTCAGACATTAGGAAAGGTAGCATAGTTCTCTGCAGCCCTATTCACAACAGCCAAGACATGGAATTAACCTAGGTGTCCATTGATAGATGAATAGATGAAGAAATTGTGGTACATATGTCTGATGGGATATCATTTAAAAATGAGTAAAATCCTGATAATTGCAACTAAATGGATGGCACTGGAGGTCATTAAGTTAAATGAAATAAGCCAGACACAGAAAGATGAACATCACATGTCCAATCTCATGTGGAAGTTTTCAGGAAAAATGTTGATATGACCTTAGAATAGTGATTACTATTATAATATATATTAAATATTAATATTATATGTATAATTATATACAATATGTATAATTATATATAATATATAATTATAAAGAGGATAGGAAGAGCAGAAGGAGGACAGATAGAGGGAGATTGGGTAATAGGTACCAAAACACAACCAGATAGAAATAGCAAGCTCTAGAGTTCCACAGCATGGGAAAGAGGGGTGACTATAGTTCACAATAGTATATGAAATACTGTATAAAGAACTAGAAGAAAAGAGTTGATAGGTTCCAAACACAAAGACAGAATCAGGAAATGGAAAGGCTAGTTGCCTGGTTTGATAGGCTTATGTTAAGTAAATATGTTGAAATATAGCACCGTAGGGGCTGGCACTGTGGCATAGTAGGCTAAACCCCCGCCTGTGATGCCTGCATCCCACATGGGTGCCAGTTCATGTCCTGGAAGCTCCTCTTATGATCCAGCTCTCTGCTATGGGCTGTAAAAGCAGTAGAAGATGACTCAAGTGCTTGGGCCCCTACACCTGTGTGGGAGATGTGGAGGAGGCTTCGGATTGGCTCCGTTCTGGCTATTGTGGCCATTTGTGGAGAGAGCCAGCAGATGGAAGACCATTCTCTCTGTCTCTCCCTCTCACTGTCTATAACTCTGCCTCTCAAATAAATAAAATCTTTAATAATAAAAAATATTGTACTGTTCCCTTCCAATAATGTGCCAGTATTAGATGTTAAGGAACACTTTAACATAAATGAGACAGAGAAAGATGGCAGCTGAGTAAGATGATCTGGTAGACATCTCCCTGCAGACATAACAATTTCAACAGCTTTAACCTATCAAGGCATCATCACAAAAGCCAAAGAGGCCAGGTGAGAGGCCACAGTGCCCGTTTGTAGTATAATAATAATGCATTGAAGAAGACAGGAAAGAATTTCCACGTCACCTCTCCCAGCTCCAAGTGGCACAGGGTAAAGAGAAATGTCTCCCAATTTGGGGAGAGAGGAAATTAAGTCCCGATCTTAGACTTAAAAACCAGTACCAGGGCTGCTAATGTGGAACCCAGAATAGACAGATACCCAGGGCCTCTGATCCTAGGCCAGTACTTTCAGACTGGGCCTCTGGACCCTCAGTAGGCAGATGGCTACAAGACTATATCTACCTTGGCTTCCCCAACATAAAGCAGCCACTGGGCAGTAGGGTGGGAACATGACTTTAAGACATTGCCTTGCTGAAAGGCCTGTGAGCATTTCAGACATAGAAAGCCAAGACTCTGTGGCAAAAAATATCCTACATGAAGGATCTCTGTGAGACCTAAGTGGAAATAAAGGGCCATCAAAGAAGGATGTACTTTTTCTCTGAAGGGAGCAGAGGACATCCACTTTGCTTATGGCCATGTCCAAATACCGATGGAGTCTATGGTCACAAAAGGCTTATATAGCCTTGGCAGTCCATGGCAAGAGCCTCAGGTGATCACTGACATCATAAATAAGAGTGTTAATTGTTAAAGGAACAACAGAAGTCACTGTGTACCTACCCCCCATGTAGGACCTCCATCCTTTATGAGTTGTACTATGAGAATTGACTGTAAATCTTGTTCTCAAACTGTACTCTATATGTCATGTGTGTGTGGGCACAAACTGTTGAAATCTGTGCTTAACTTGGAGTTGGTCCTCTATATAAAATCAAACTAAAAATGAACCATAATAAAGGGGATGGCAGAGGGAGAGGGAGGTGGGATAGGAGTTGGGGTGGGAGGGTGGGTTTTGGGGAAAGAACCACTATATTCCTAAAGTTGTATCTATGAAAAATGCATTCATTAAATAAAAACTTAAAAAAGACATTGCCTTGAAGCTCAGAGCTGGAAATTTTACAGTAGGATCCAACACCAAATGAAACACAAATGTCTCTATTTGCAGGCCAGTATTCACAGATGCACCTTCTAGATCTACCCTGCATCAGGCAGAGACTAGTGCCCTGATAGGATGGATATGTTCTGGCCTGTATCACAACAAGTCTCATGCAGGCCTTATATACACCCTGAGACTACTCCAGGCCTGGAGACTAGGAAATTCAGGAGTTGTCCAGCTTAGTGTCAGCCTGGATGGCCAAGAGACTACTACTCCCAGTTATCCCCCAACCTCAGGCACACAGAAAGGAGTAAGTCCTCAAATGGAGAGTGGACTAGGGAAATGAAAGGCTGTTTCAGGAGTTTGGCTTGAAGCTCAGTGCCAGTCCCACTGTAGTGAGACCAAGCACCATCTGGAAAGAGGTGACAAGCCTCCATCCCCAGGCCAGCACTCACATACTGAGCCTCTAGACCTGCCCCAACATGAGGTAGAGACCTACCCCTCGTAGGACAAATGAGGGTTTCAGCCTGAATCACCCCAGCCTGTCGCAGGCTTGACACATGTCTACAACACAGCACGAGGCCCTGTGGCTTTAAGACTCAAGTGAACCCAGCTTAGTGTCAGCCTGGGCAGTAAACAGACTTCTTTCACCATCCCTCTCCCAACCATGGACAGAAAACAAGGAGTGAGACTAGAATCACTGGGAAGCAGGGTACTGAAATGAGCACAGGAATGCATCTTGGATTTGGAAAAGATAAGACATTAGTAGAAAGATACTAATGATCCCTGTCCCCAGGTCAGCACCTACTAAAACCCCTTGACCTGCCCTGCTTCTGGGTGGAGACCTGGATCCCCAGTCAATTGGACTTACATCCTGGCCAGCATCTCCTATGATTGTTACAGAAGCCTTGGGCTACAAGTCCACCTGAGCAGAATGCAGAATCCCATAGCAAAGTGGGTCATGGTCCTATACTGTGCCATGCTGGTCCTTGTGGGCAGTGGGCTCAGGGTATAATATAACTCTGGGATATATGTGGCTAAAAGCCTGTTCACTCATTCCTCTCCCAACCTGACCACACAGCATAACATGGAGAGAGTAATTGATTGCTTGGGGGATGAAAAGCTAAGCAGGTACTCAAACATTGCATGGGAAAACCTGGCTGAAGTAATGTAAATTCATATATTCCTGCTGGACTTTGGCCCAGTGCTACTGGTGCCTTAACCATGTAGTACCCATGTGAACCCTCCAAGTCTCCAGCCCCATAATCCCACAATCCCAGACCTAGAGGATTCAGGCCCAATGCCCGTGTGACACTGAACCATGCCCTACAAGCTGCTATTGAGACAGCATATACAGCTGGGTCTGAGAGAGTGCCCCCCATGCTCCCACTCTTGATGTCAATTCCTGTGGAAGAAGCTTCGTTGAGACTATATTATAGCATCCAACTGGAAATAAAGCCAAAATAGCCTACTAGTCATCTGACAACAAATCTCAGGAAAAAGTCATGTAGCACAAAAGCCACTCATTGAAAGCAACAAAAACAACTAATCTACCAGATATACAAAAATCAATGTAGGGACAGAAGAGGTAGGAAAACTAAAGCAGTACGATGCTCCCCAAAGGAATACAATAATGCTTTAGTAATGGATTCCAAAGAAAACGAGATTGATGAAATGCCTGATAACAAATTCAACAGAATAATCATAAGGATGCTTACAGAGATACGGTAGAATCCAGAAAATAATACATGATATGAATGAGAAATTCAGCAAAGAGATAGAGGTATTGAAAAAGAATGGCTCACATTCAGAAATCTACCAACAATAAATGCTGGAGAGGATGTGGGGAAAAAGGGGCACTAACCCACTGTTGGTGGGAATGCAAACTGGTTAAGCCACTATGGAAGTCAGTCTGGAGATTCCTCAGAAACCTGAATGTAACCCTACCATTCAACCCAGCCATCCCACTCCTTGGAATTTACCCAAAGGAAATTAAATTGGCAAACAAAAAAGCTGTCTGCACATTAATGTTTATTGCAGCTCAATTCACAATAGCTAAGACCTGGAACCAACCCAAATGCCCATCAACAGTAGACTGGATAAAGAAATGATGGGACATGTACTCTATAGAATACTATACAGCAGTCAAAAACAACGAAACCCGGTCATTTGCAACAAGATGGAGGAATTTGGAAAACATCATGCTGAGTGAATTAAGCCAGTCCCAAAGGGACAAATATCATATGTTCTCCCTGATCGGTGACAACTAACTGAGCACCAAAAAGGAAACCTGTTAAAGTGAAAAGAACACTATGAGAAACGGTGACTTGATCACCCCTTGCCCTGACTGTTGATGAACAACTTAATATGTTATCCCTCTTAGTGTTTTTTTTTTGTTTGTTACTTAATACTTTTGGTTGAATACTGTAATCAATACACAGTTATTCTTAAGTGTTGAAACTTAACTGAAAAGTGATCGCTGTTAAATATAAGAGTGGGAATAAGAGAGGGAAGAGATGTGCAATTCGGGACATGCTCAAACTGACTTACCTCAAACGGTAGAGTTAGAAACATACCAGGGGATTCCAATTCAGTCCCATCAAGGTGGCATGTACCAATGCCATCTCACTAGTCCAAGTGATCAATTTCTATTCACAATTGATCATAATGATAGGACTAAGAGCCAGAGGGAGCACATAAACAAGACTAGTGTCTGCAAATACTAGTTGATAGAATAAAAAAGGGAGAGAACGATCCAACATGGGAAGCAAGATACACAGCAGACCCACAGAATGGCAGATGTCCTAAACAGCACTCTGGCCTCAGAATCAGCCCTTACGGCAAGCGGATCTGGCTGAAAAGCCCATGAGGGTATTAGAGGCATGGAAAGCCAAGACACTCTGGCAAAAAAAAAAAAAAAAAAAAAAAAAAAAACCTAAATGAAAAGTCTCCACGAGTGAGATCCCAACCAAAGAAGGAGGTACCTTTCTCTGACTACGAACTTGTCTAAATATGATAAGAGTTGGTGAACTCAAAAGGCTTCCATAGCCTTGGCAGCTCATGACAAGAGCCTAGGGTGATTACTGACGCCATAAACAAGAGTGTCAATTTGTTAAGTCAACAACAGGAGTCACTGTGCACTTACTCCTCATGTAGGATCTCTGTCCTTAATGTGCTGTACATTGTGATTTAATGCTATAACTAGTACTCAAACAGTATTTTTCACTTTGTGTTTCTATGTGAGTGCAAACTGTTGAAATCTTTACTTAATATATGCTAAACTGATCTTCTGTATATAAAGAGAATCGAAAATGAATCTTAATGTGAATGGAAGGGGAGAGGGAGTGGGAAAGGGGAGGGTTGGGGGTGGGAGGGAAGTTATGGGGGGGGAAGCCATTGTAATCCATAAGCTGTACTTTGGAAATTTATATTCATTAAATAAAAGTTAAAAAAAAAGAAAGAAAAAAAACTGAAATCTTGGAAATGAAGAACTCAGTAAGTTAAAAAGAAAAAAAAAATGTTGAGGGCCTCAATATCAGACTAAGACAAGCATAAAAAAGAATATCTGAATTTGAAGATAGGTCTTTTCAAATATCCTCCAGACCAAAAAATAAGCAAATAAGAATGAAAACAGTCTCCCAGAACTTTGGAACACTATTCTATTTGTGAGGAATCCTAAGGCAAAGAGAAGAGTAAAGGCTTAGGAAACTTTCCCAATACGCAATAACTAGAAACTTCCACAATCTAGAGAAAGGCTTGGACATCCAACCGCAGGATGGCCCATAAGGCCCCAAATAGATATAAATATCCTCACTGTAATATATCATAGTAAAACACTCAAAGCTACAACATGAAGAGGGAAGTCTAAAATTTGCAAGAGAAAAGTTCCAGATCATGTGTGAGGGAATCTCCATTTGATTTACAGATATTTTTCAACAGAAACCTTATAGACCAAGAAGGACTAGAATGACATATCCCAAGTTGTTAAAGGAAAGAACTACCAACCAAGAGTGTCTTACCTAGGGAAATTATCATTCAGAAATGAAGGAGAAATAAAATATTTCCAGAAAGGCAAAAGCAGAGGGAATACATTATCGCCAGATCACCCTTACAAAGTAAATTCAAGGGTATCTTCTATACAGAAGCAAAAGAAATATAGCAACCATCATGAAAATGTATGAAAGTAAAAAACCCACAACATAGGACTAGTGTTGTGGCCCAACAGATTACACTGCAGGTTGTCATGCTCACATCTCACAGCAGAGTGCCAGTTCAAGCTATAACTGATCCACTTCACATCCAGATTCCTGCTAATGTGCCTGAGAAACCACCAGATGATAGCTCAAGCACTTGGACCCCGGCCACTCATGTGGGAGACCAGGATGTTACTTCTGGGTTCCACATGGTACACCCTTGGCTATTGCAGCCATTTGTACAGTGAACCAGCAGATGAGCAATTACCCTTCACCTCACTTTGCCTTGCAAATAATTAAAATCTTTTAAAAAAATAATACATAGGGGCTGGCACTGTGGTGTAGCAAGTAAAGCCACCACCTGCAGTGCCAGCATCCCATATGGGCGCAGGTCCAAGACCCGGCTTCTCCACTTCCAATCCAGCTCTCTGTTATGGCTTGGGAAAGCAGTAAAAGATGGCCCAACTATTGCAGCCATCTGGGGAGTGAACCAGTGTATGGAAGACCTCTCTCTCTCTCTCTCTTTCTCTGCCTCTCCTTCTCTCTGTAACTCTGACTTTCAAATAAATAACTAACTAAATCTTCAAAAAAAAGTAATACATAAAATTTGCAAGGAAAAGCACATTCAAAATAGAAAAACTTTTTAAGAGTACAAGACTAAGTCATCATTTATCAGTAATTACCTCTAAATACAAACAGACTAAATTCCCTAATTAAAACATACGGACTGGCTGAATAGATTGAAAAACAAAACCCAATGATAGCTGCCCACAAGAAATATATCTCATCAGTAAAGACACACACAAACTAAAAGCAAAAAGGATGGAAGAAGATATTCCATACAAACAGAAACCAAAAACAAGCAGAAAAACTTGCACTTTTATCAGACAAAATAGACTTCAAAACAAAAATTGTAAAAAGAGACAAAGTGAGTCACTAATGATCAAGGGATCAATTTAACAAACAGATATAGGTGAAGGCATTGTGTTGTAGCGGGTTAAACTGCAGCTTGGGATGCCCGCATCTCATATCAGAGTGGTGGTTCAAGTCCTGGCTATTCCACATCCAATGTAGCTTCCTGCTAATGTGCCTGGGAAACAGTGGGTGATGGTTCTAGTACTTGGATCCCTGCCACCCACATGGAACATATAAGAGACCTGGATAGAATTCATGGCTCCTGGCTTTTGCCTTGCCCAGCCCTGGCTGTTGCTGCCGATCTCTCTCTCTCTTTGAATGTATGTGTGTATGCACATGTGTGTAACTCTGCATTTTAACCTTTTGTTAAAAAAAGAAGAAGATATATTTGCATATGCATGTCTATGTAACCCAATTTTATAAAGCAAATGTTAGATCTAAAGGGAGAGATAGGCTCCAATACAAAAACAGTGGATGACTTCAATAAACCACTTTCATCAATGGAGAGATCATCTAGGTTTAAAAAATCAGCAGAAAAACAACAGTAAAACTATAGACCAAATGAACCTAGAAGACATTTAGAGAACATTCCATCCAATAACTATAAGTACACATTCTCTTTATCATACATGGAATATTAGACCATATGTAGGGCCACAAAATGAGTCTCCACCAATTCTAAAACATCAATTAATATCATGCCTTTTTCTGACCATAATGGAATAAACCTAAATGTCAACAACAAAAGAAACTCTGGGAATTATAAAAATACATGGAGATTGAACAACATCTCCTGAATTAACAATGGGTCACTGAAGAAATCAAAAAGGGAAATTTAAAAATTTCTTGAGACAAATGAAAATAGAAACACAACATACCAAAACTCAAGAGGTACAGAAAATGAAGAATAAGAGGGAAGTTCATAGCACTACCTGCATTAAAAAATAGAAAGATATCCAATGAACAACCTGACAATGCATCTCATGGACATAGAAACAGAAGGAAAAACAAAACCCAAGCTAAAAGAATGAAATATAATAAGTATCAGAGCAGAAATAAATGAAATAGAAACTAAAGAAATTCAAAAGATCAATGAAAAGAAGAGTTGTTTTTAAAAAATAAATCAATAAGTACTTAGCTAGACTAAGAAAAAGAAAAGACTCAAAATTAGAGATGAACAAGGAGATATTACAACTTATACTACAGAAATACAAAGGACTATTAGGGACTATTATGAACAACTATATGCCAATAAAGTAGAACACCTAAAAGAAATGGAATCATTTCTGGATACATATAACTTACTGAACCATGAAAATGTGGAAAATTGGAACAGACCAATAACAAGTAATGAGATTGAGTCAGCAATGAAAAGTCTCCTGTAAGAAAACTTTACTGCTGAATGTCATGAAACTTTTAAGGAATAACTGACAACAATAGGGAGGAGACATTGATTTTAGCCCCAGGAAGATAACGGAAAAACAAGGGAGCGCCACATTCTCAGGGGATAGCTGGAGAGAATTTCCGTGGAAAACCTATAGAACAGAATAGAGACTTTGTGGAGCAGTGAGGACAATGTACACACATGCGGCAGCTAAGGATACACCACCAGAGACTCTCATAGCCAGTGGTTGGTGAGAAATGCCTTGTTTTCAAAGCAAGACCAGAGGAAGCTATGGCACCCTGTGCTTCACTATGATTTTTGTCTGAGGGAGAACTCTGAGACCCCTGTAAACTTTGAGAGCAGCCTGAGGAGCTGGTAGGGGACAGGGAGTCCACTTAGCTCCATGAAGGGAAGCCATGTTGCTTCCCTCTCCTCCCCTAACCAAAGTGCCAGACTCAGTCTGCTGAGGTGGAACTCCAATCACCCCTCCATTGGGCAGTTCACTCCAAGGATGGGGTAGTTTGTGGGGAAGAGAATAGATCCTCTTTACCCCGTGACTGTAAGGAATAAGTAACAACAATTCTTAACTTATTCCAAAAACTTGAAAGAAAAAGAACCCTTACAACTTATTCTACAAGACCAGCATGACTTTGATTCCAAAACCAAACAAAATACAACAAAAAAAGAAAACCATAGACCAATATCCATTATTAACATAGATGCAAAAATTCTCCACAAACTACTAGCAAATTGAATCTAAAACCAAATCAAGCATAATTCACACCGACCAAATGGAATTTATTCCAAGGATTTAGAGATAGTTTGACATATGAAAATCAATAAATTTTGTATATCACATCAACAGAATGAGGGATAAAAATCATGATCATCCCAATAGAGGCAGAAAAAGCATTCAATAAAATTCAATATCCATTCATGAAAAAAGCCTTGAACAAAGTAAGTATAGAAAGAATATACTTCTGCAATAAAAGCTACAAATGACAAACCCACAACCAGTATCCTCTTGAATGGGGAAAATCTGAAAGCATCTGAAATGGAACTGAACAGGGAGATCCACTCTCAATACTCCCATTTGGTATGAGCTAGAGCCATTAGGCAAGGGAAAGAGCTAAAAAGCATACAAGTAGGAAAATAAGTCAAAATATTCTTCTTTGCAGATGACATGATTCCATATATAGAAATAATTGAAGATTCCATCAAGAGACTCAGAACTGATAAAATCTATAAAGTTGCAGAACAGAAAATGAACACAAAAATCAGAAGCATTTTATAAACCAATAACAAACTCATTAAGAAATTATAAGAGCAATCTCATTCACAGTAACTTTAAGAAAATATCTTAGAATAAGTTTAACCAAAGATGTAAACGATTGCTACAATTTGAAAATTTTAAAACACTGATGAAAGAAATTACAGACACAGAAATGGAAAGACATTCTAAGTTCATGGATTGGAAGAATTAAAATTATTAAAATGACCATACACGTGAAGTCATTTACAGATTCAACCCAATCCTCAAAATATTAGTGACAGGCTTCTGAGAACTAGAGAAGAAATCCTAAAGTTCACATGGAGACATAAAAGACCCTAAATAACCAAAGCAATGTTAAACTAAAACAAAGCTGGAGGCATCACAATACCAGATTTCAAAACATAATTTAGAGCTATTGTAACCAGAATAGCATGGTACTCACATAAAATCAGACACATAAGCCAACACAACATAATAGAGATCCCAGAAATTAATCTATGCATCTAATGCCCCTAAAGCTTCACAAAGGTGTGAAAAACATACACTGAAGAAAAGGTAGTCCTCAATAAATGGTGCTGGGACAACTGGATATCCATATTAAGAGGCCTAAAACTTTACTCCTATCACCCACCTTAGACAAAAATCAACTCAAAGATTTAAATGTAGAATCTAAAGCTATGAAACTACTAGAATAAAATATAAGGAACACATTTTAAAACAATTGCATACACTGGTTTTTTTTGATAAGAAAGGCAAAACTAGACAAATGGGATTATATCAAACTAAGAAGCTTGGGAATAGGCTAACAAACAATTAACAAAGTAAAGAGACAACAGAATGGGAGAAAATATTTGCAATCTATGAATCTGATATGTATCCAGAATATATAAGGAACAAAACCCTCAATAAAAAAAATCCAGTTAAGAAATTGATAAAGATCTGAATAGGCATTTCTTAGAGAAAGTACAAATGGCTGACAAATACAAGAATAATGTTCAATAGCGCCTGCCATTAAGAAAATTTAAGATAAAAGCACAAAGTATCACTTCATTTTAGTTGGAATAACTCTTATCAAAAAGACAAAAAATAACAAATACTGGTGAGGATGTGAAGAAAACAGAGCATTTGTATACTGTTGGTGGAAATGCAAATTAATGTAGTCATTATGGAGAAACAGCTTGGAGGTTCCTCAAAAAACTAAAAATAGTTCCACCATATGACCCAGCTATCATTTTTCTGGAGATTTTGTTATATATATAACAAAATGAGCATATGGAGTAAATAGCTGCACTCCCATGTTTATCACAATACTATTATTCACAACAGTCAAGGGAAAGGGCACATAGAGCATGCAGAGACACATGCCAACCAATCCAATGTAAAAAGTATGAAAATCTTCATTTTGTTAATTGTAGAAAATATAAAAATCTTTAGTTAAAAATAACAGCTAGTTTAAATTGGCAAACAAAAAAGCGGTCTGCACCCTAATGTTTATTGCAGCTCAATTCACAATAGCTAAGACCTGGAACCAACCTAAATGCCCATCAACGGTAGACTGGATAAAGAAATTATGGGATATGTACTCTTTAGAATACTATACCGCAGTAAGAAACAACGAAATCCAGTCATTTGCAACAAAATGGAGGAATCTGGAACATACCATGCTGAGTGAAATAAGCCAGTCCCAAAGGGACAAATACCATATGTTCTCCCTGATCGGTGACAACTGACTGAACACCAAAAAGGAAACCTGTTGAAGTGAAATGGAAACTATGGGAAATGGTGACTTGATCAGCATAGCCCTGACTGTTAATGAACAACTTAATACATTATCCCTCTTAGTAGTTTTTTTGTCTGTTCTACTTAATAATTCTGTAATTAACACACAGTTATTCTTAAGTGTTGAAATTTAACTGAAATGTGATCCCTGTTAAACATAAGAGTAGGAATAAGAGAGGGAAGAGATGTACAATTTGGGACATGCTTAAGCTGACTTGCCCCAAATGGTAGAGTTAGAAACATACCAGGGGACTCCAATTTAATCCCATCAAGGTGGCATGTACCAATGCCATCTCACCAGTCCAAGTGATCAATTTCAGTTCACAATTGATCATAATGAAAGGACTAAGAGTCAAAGGAAGCACATAAACAAGTCTAGTACCTGCTAATACTAACTGATAGAATAAATAAAGGGGAGAGTGATCCAACATGGGAAGCGAGATACTCAGCAGACTCATAGAATGGTGGATGTCCTAAACAGCACTCTGGCCTCAGAATCAGCCCTAAAGGCATTCGGATCTGGCTGAAAAGCTCATGAGAGTATTTCAGGCATGGAAAGCCAAGACACTCTGGCAAAAAAAAAAAAAAAAAAAACCCTAAATGAAAGATCTCTGTGGGTGAGATCCCAGTGGAAAGAACAGGTCTTCAAAGAAGGAGGTACCTTTCTCTGAAGGGAGGAGAGAACCTCCACTTTGACTATGACCTTGTCTAAACAAGATAACAAGATAAGAGTCGGTGAACTCAAAAGGTTTCCATAGCCTTGGAAACTCATGACTGGTGCATAGGGAGATTACTGATGCCATAAACAGGAGTGTCAATTTGTAAAGTCAACAACAGGAGTCACTGCGCACTTACTCCTCATGTAGGATCTCTGTCCTTAATGTGCTGTACATTGAGACTTAATGCTATAATGAGTACTCAAACAGTATATTTCGCTTTGTGTTTCTATAGGGGTGCAAACTGTTGAAATCTTTACTTAATGTATACTAAACTGATCTTCTGTAAAAAAAAAAAAAAAAAAGAAATTATCAATTCCCAACTTGACTCTCACTGGGATTAAACATGACAATAGGTCTGATCTGATTTCATCATCATTTAAAAAATCATCTATTATTTTTCACTTTATGTTTGTGTGGGAGCAAACTGTTGAAATCTTTATTTAATGTATGCTAAACTGATCTTCTGTATATAAAGAGAATCGAAAATGAATCCTCATGTGAATGGAAGGGGAGAGGGAGTGGGAAAGGGGAGGGATGCGGGTGGGAGAGATGATATGGGGGGGAAGCCATTGTAATCCATAAGCTGTACTTTGGAAATTTATATTCATTAAATAAAAGTTAAGAAAAAAAATAACAGCTAGTTGCAGAAGTAATAGAATAAACAGGTAATAGAAAGATCAAGTTTGATAATTAACAATTTAAAAATGCACAGTGAATTGTTATATAGTACAAACCCATTACAAAATAAAATCCAGAATTAAGATCCAGAGCCAAGATGGCGGAATAGTGAGGGCGCGCACCGATAGTCCGGGAAAATTTAGTTTAATAAAAGGGGAGTTACGGTAGCCTCAGAAAAAAGAACCAGGAAAATATTGCAGACGAAACTCTTCTGGATCCAGTGGGCGTAAATCGGAGGACCTACTGGGAGAACAAGGTCGCCCACCGCGCGCGAAAGCCTAGCCGCAGGACCGAGCCGCGAGACCGAGCCGCGGAAGCCGAGCCGCGGAAGCCGAGCCGCGGGACTGAGCTGCGCAAGCTGCAGGGTCTGCGCGCAAGTGCTCAAAGGGGAGTGCAACAGCGGGGAGACTTGGGACGTCCAGGGCTCTGAGTCCACACATCGGCGCTGGAAGGGGAGCAGACCTGCGTGGAGAGCGTGGGAGCCCACAGTTCGGGACACCAGCGGCAGACTCAACACACCAGCGCTGGAACGCAAGGTGAGCCGAACCTCAATAACCCGAGACACCGGCAGGCAAGCGGAGAGAGGAGACTAGAGGGAACGACCCCTGGGGGGGGGACTTCACCAAGCTAACTGGAAGAGAGAGAGAGGGGAAAAAAAAAAAGGTGACTGGTATGGACACGGGTTTCTCTCTCTCCGCTCACCTCTCAAGGGCGAGCAAGACAAAGAACAGGCGCCATCTTGGACATACGTCATAAGCAGACCGACCTCAGGTCTGCACCGGCCCTGAGCCTAGCAGAAAAACCTGACTCTGGGCGGGGCGAATTAACAGGAGATTAGGACCTAGTAAATTTGTGGTGCTACTGAACTGAGACTGTGAAAAAAGAGACGGTGGGGGAGAGAACTCACGGAATTCACGTGAGCACTCTCCAGAGACGCTACAATTCCGTAACTTTGGCAACCCAGTGGGAGACTGAAGGAGAATTTGAGCCCACTCCGAGGGCTGAACAGATTCCCTGTGTGGTCCTTGGGAAAGAGCTTCCGATCTCTGGCTCCTGTGGGTATATCATTTGCCTGCTAACTACCTCCAACTTCATTCAGCTGTGCAGAATAACTTCCCTTTTGAATCAAAAAAAAAAAGAGAGAGAGAGAGAGAGGTTTACCACGCCCAACCTGGGAGTGTCACCTTTGGCACACCAAACAGAGCTCTCAAGCCACACCCATCTCAAGCCCTAAGGCTCCATCAAAAACAGATAGTCCACTTAATCTAGAGTCATAGTATAACAAGAAAAAGCACCACAGTGAAGAAACCAAATATCTCCAATATGACAAATAACAAACGCACAAACCAAGGTAATAAAAACAAGGAAGTCACCATGAAGCCCTCAAATGAAAAAGACACCCCAATTCAAGATTATGAGGATGATGACATAGAAGAAATGCAAGAAGCAGATCTCAAAAAATTGATAAGAACATTAAGAAGTTCTCAAAAACAAATTCTTGAACTACAGAAATCCTTAATGGACAAGATAGAACATCTCTCTCGTGAAAATGAAATATTAAGGAGGAATCAAAATGAAACGAAACAACTAGTACAACAGGAAACTTGGATAGTGACTGAAGTGAAGAATTCAATAGATCAAATGAAAAACACAATAGAGAGCCTTACAAACAGAATGGGTGAAGCAGAAGAGAGAATATCAGACTTAGAAGACAGAGAACAGGAAAGGATACAGTCAGACCAAAGAAAAGACGAGGAAATTAGGAATCTAAAACATATTGTCGGGAATCTTCAGGATACTATTAAAAAACCCAACATTCGGGTTCTAGGAGTTCCTGAAGGCATGGAGAGGGAGAAAGGATTAGAAGGCCTTTTTAGTGAGATATTAGCAGAAAATTTCCCAGGTTTGGAGAAGGACAGAGAAATCCTAGTACAGGAAGCTCACAGAACCCCTAATAAACACGACCAAAAGAGATCCTCACCACGACACGTTGTAATTAAACTCTCCACAGTGAAACATAAAGAAAAGATCCTAAAATGTGCAAGAGAGAAACGTCAGATTACTCTCAGAGGATCTCCAATCAGACTCACAGCTGACTTCTCATCAGAAACTCTAAAAGCTAGGAGGGAATGGCGAGATATAGCCCAGGTACTAAGAGAGAACAACTGCCAGCCCAGAATATTATATCCTGCAAAGCTATCATTTGTGAATGAAGGTGAAATAAAGACTTTTCATTGCAAACAGAAATTGAAAGAATTTGTTGCCACTCGTCCAGCCCTGCAACAGATGCTTAAAGATGTGTTGCACACAGAAACACAGAAACACGGTCATCAATATGAAAGAAGGTAAAGGAAGGAAACCAAGGAAGGAAACCTCACAGCAAAAGATCACAGGGAACTCAAAGCATATATTAGAACTTATCTTTGGCAAATGGCAGGGCAAAGTTACCACTTATCATTAGTCACTTTGAACGTGAATGGAATGGCCTGAACTGTCCAGTTAAAAGACACCGATTGGCTGATTGGGTTAAGGAACAAAACCCATCTATTTGCTGCTTACAAGAAACACATCTTTCCAACAAAGATCCATACAGACTGAAAGTGAAAGGCTGGAAAAAGATATACCATGCCAACAGAAATGAAAAAAGAGCGGGCGTAGTCATCTTAATATCGGACAACATAAACTTTACCACAAAAACTGTTAAGAGAGACAAAGAGGGACACTATATCATGATTAAGGGATCAATTCAACAGGAAGATATAACAATTATCAATGTAAATGCACCTAACTACAGGGCACCAGTTTATCTAAAAGATTTATTAACGGACTTAAAGGGAGACTTAGACCCCAATACAGTAGTACTGGGGGACTTCAATACTCCACTCTCAGAAATAGACAGATCATCCGGTCAGAAGATCAACAAGGATACAGTAGATTTAAACGACACTATAGCCCAAATGGATCTAACAGATATATACAGAACTTTCAATCCTACAGCTAAAGATTTTACATTCTTCTCAGCAGTACATGGAACCTTCTCTAGGATTGACCACATACTAGGCCATAAAGCAAGTCTCAGCAAATTCAAAAGAATTAGAATCATACCATGCAGCTTCTCAGACCATAAAGGAATGAAGTTGGAAATTAGCAACTCAGGAATCCCTAGAGCATACACAAACACATGGAGATTGAACAACATGCTCCTGAATGAACAATGGGTCATAGAAGAAATCAAAAGAGAAATCAAAAACTTTCTGGAAGTAAATGAGGATAACAGCACAACATACCAAAACTTATGGGACACAGCAAAAGCAGTGTTAAGAGGAAAGTTTATATCAATAGGTGCCTACATCAAGAAATTGGAAAGACACCAAATAGAAGAGCTTTCAATTCACCTCAAGGATCTAGAAAACCTACAGCAAATCAGACCCAAATCTAGTAGGAGAAGAGAAATAATTAAAATCAGAGAAGAAATCAACAGGATTGAATCAAGAAAAACATTACAAAAAATCAGCCAAACGAAGAGCTGGTTTTTTGAAAAAATAAACAAAATTGACACCCCATTGGCCCAACTAACTAAAAAAAGAAGAGAAAAGACCCAAATCAATAAAATCAGAGATGGAAAAGGAAACGTAACAACAGACACCACAGAAATAAAAAGAATCATCAGAAATTACTACAAGGACTTGTATGCCAGCAAACAGGGAAACCTATCTATCAGAAATGGATAGATTCCTGGACACATGCAACCTGCCTAAATTGAACCAGGAAGACATCGAAAACCTAAACAGACCCATAACTGAGACAGAAATTGAAACAGTAATAAAGGCCCTCCCAACAAAGAAAAGCCCAGGACCAGATGGATTCACTGCTGAATTCTACCAGACGTTTAAAGAAGAACTAACTCCAATTCTTCTCAAACTATTCAGAACAATCGAAGAAGAGGGAGTCCTCCCAAATTCTTTCTATGAAGCCAGCATCACCTTAATTCCTAAGCCGGAAAAAGATGCAGCACTGAAAGAGAATTACAGACCAATATCCCTGATGAACATAGATGCAAAAATCCTCAATAAAATTCTCGCCAATAGAATGCAACAACACATCAGAAAGATCATCCACCCAGACCAAGTGGGATTTATCCCTGGTATGCAGGGATGGTTTAATGTGCGCAAGACAATCAATGTGATACACCACATTAACAGACTGCAGAAGAAAAACCATATGATTATCTCAATAGATGCCGAGAAAGCATTTGATAAAATACAACACCCGTTCATGATGAAAACTCTAAGCAAACTGGGTTTGGAAGGAACATTCCTCAATACAATCAAAGCAATCTATGAAAAACCCACAGCCAACATCCTATTGAATGGGGAAAAGTTGGAAGCATTTCCACTGAGATCTGGAACCAGACAGGGATGCCCACTCTCACCACTGCTATTCAATATAGTTCTGGAGGTTCTAGCCAGAGCTATTCGGCAAGAAAAAGAAATTAAAGGGATACAAATTGGGAAGGAAGAACTCAAACTATCCCTCTTTGCAGATGACATGATTCTGTATTTAGGGGACCCAAAGAACTCTACTAAGAGACTATTGGAACTCATAGAAGAGTTTGGCAAAGCAGCAGGGTATAAAATCAATGCACAAAAATCAACAGCCTTTGTATACACAGACAATGCCATGGCTGAGGAAGAACTTCTAAGATCAATCCCATTCACAATAGCTACAAAAACAATCAAATACCTTGGAATAAACTTAACCAAAGACGTTAAAGATCTCTACGATGAAAATTACAAAACCTTAAAGAAAGAAATAGAAGAGGATACCAAGAAATGGAAAAATCTTCCATGCTCATGGATTGGAAGAATCAATATCATCAAAATGTCCATTCTCCCAAAAGCAATTTACAGATTCAATGCAATACCAATCAAGATACCGAAGACCTTCTTCTCAGATCTGGAAAAAATGGTGCTGAAATTTATATGGAGGCACAAGAGACCTCGAATAGCTAAAGCAATCTTGTACAACAAAAACAAAGCCGGAGGCATCACAATACCAGATTTCAGGACATACTACAGGGCAGTTGTAATTAAAACAGCATGGTACTGGTACAGAAACAGATGGATAGACCAATGGAACAGAATTGAAACACCAGAAATCAACCCAAACATCTACAGCCAACTTATATTTGATCAAGGATCTAAAACTAATTCCTGGAGCAAGGACAGTCTATTCAATAAATGGTGCTGGGAAAATTGGATTTCCACGTGCAGAAGCATGAAGCAAGACCCCTACCTTACACCTTACACAAAAATCCACTCAACATGGATTAAAGACCTAAATCTACGACCTGACACCATCAAGTTACTAGAGAACATTGGAGAAACACTTCAAGATATTGGCACAGGCAAAGAATTTCTGGAAAAGACCCGGGAGGCACAGGCAGTCAAAGCCAAAATCAACTATTGGGATTGCATCAAATTGAGAAGTTTCTGTACTGCAAAAGAAACAGTCAGGAGAGTGAAAAGACAACCGACAGAATTGGAAAAAATATTTGCAAACTATGCAACAGACAAAGGGTTAATAACCACAATCTACAAAGAGATCAAGAAACTCCACAAAAACAAAACCAACAACCCATTTAAGAGATGGGCCAAGGACCTCAATAGACATTTTTCAAAAGAGGAAATCCAAATGGCCAACAGGCACATGAAAAAATGTTCAAGGTCATTAGCAATCAGGGAAATGCAAATCAAAACCACAATGAGGTTTCACCTCACCCCGGTTAGAATGGCTCACATGCAGAAATCTACCAACAACAGATGCTGGCGAGGATGTGGGGAAAAAGGGACACTAACCCACTGTTGGTGGGAATGCAAACTGGTCAAGCCACTATGAAAGTCAGTCTGGAGATTCCTCAGAAACCTGAAGATAACCCTACCGTTCGACCCAGCCATCCCACTCCTTGGAATTTACCCAAAGGAATTTAAATTGGCAAACAAAAAAGAGGTCTGCAGCCTAATGTTTATTGCAGCTCAATTCACAATAGCTAAGACCTGGAACCAACCTAAATGCCCATCAACGATAGACTGGATAAAGAAATTATGGGATATATACTCTTTAGAATACTATACCGCAGTAAGAAACAACGAAATCCAGTCATTTGCAACAAAATGGAGGAATCTGGAACACATCATGCTGAGTGAAATAAGCCAGTCCCAAAGGGACAAATACCATATGTTCTCCCTGATCGGTGATGACTGACTGAACACCAAGAGGGAAACCTGTTGGAGTGAGGTGGACACTATGGGAAATGGTGGCTTGATCAGCATAGCCCTGACTGTTAATGAACAACTAAATACATTATCCCTCTTAGTAGTTTTTTTATCTGTTCTACTTAATATGACTGGTTTAATTCTGTAATTATCACACAGTTATTCTTAAGTGTTGAAAATTAACTGAAATGTGATCCCTGTTGAACATGGTGGTGGGAATGGGAGAGGGAAGAGATGTATAATTTGGGACATGCTCAGGCTGACTTGCCCCAAGTGGTGGAGTTGGAAGCATACCAGGGGATTCCAATTCAATCCCATCGAGGTGGTATGTACCAATGCCATCTCACTGTTCCAGGTGATCAGTTTCAGTTCACAGTTGGTCATGGTGAAGGGACTGGGAGTCAAAGGGAGCACATAGACAAGTCTAGTACCTGCTAACGCTAACTGATGGAGTAAATAAAGGGGAGAGTGATCCAACATGGGAAGTGAGATACTCAGCAGACTCATAGAATGGCAGATGTCCTAAATAGCACTCTGGCCTCAGAATCAGCCCTAAAGGCATTCGGATCTGGCTGAAAAGCTCATGAGAGTATTTCAGGCATGGAAAGCCAAGACACTCTGGCAAAAGATCTCTGTGAGTGAGATCCCAGTGGAAAGAACAGGTCATCAAAGAAGGAGGTACCTTTCTCTGAAGGGAGGAGAGAACCTCCACTTTGACTATGACCTTGTCTAAACAAGATAAGAGTCGGAGAACTCAAGGGGCTTCCATAGCCTTGGAAACTCATGACTGGAGCATGGGGAGATTACTGATGCCATAGACAGGAGTGTCAATTGGTAAAGTCAACAACAGGAGTCACTGTGCACTTACTCCTCATGTAGGATCTCTGTCCTTAATGTGCTGTGCATTGAGATTTAATGCTATAACGAGTACTCAAACAATATATTTCACTTTGTGTTTCTATGGGGATGCAAACTGTTGAAATCCTTACTTAATGCATACTAAACTGATCCTCTGTAAAAAAAAAAAAAAAAAAAAGAAATTATCAATTCCCAACTTGACTCTCACTGGGATTAAACATGACAATAGGTCTGATCTGATTTCATCATCATTTAAAAAAATCATCTATTATTTTTCACTTTATGTTTCTGTGTGGGAGCAAACTGTTGAAATCCATACTTAATGTATACTAAGCTGATCTTCTGTATATTAAGATAATCGAAAATGAATCTTGATGTGAATGGAAGGGGAGAGGGAGTGGGAAAGGGGAGGGTTGTGGGTGGGAGGGACGGTATGGGGGGGAAGCCATTGTAATCCATAAGTCGTACTTTGGAAATTTATATGCATTAAATAAAAGTTTAAAAAAAAACAAAAACAAAAACAAACAAACAAAAAAAAAAACAAAATAAAATCCAGAATTAATCAAAAATAATGGAAAGGGTAGGATGAGAGAGGATGGGATAATAGCCTTCGCTTCAGTTTATTCATCTGAAAATAAGAATAGCAAGAGTCCTTATCTCACCAACTGTTGTGTTGTGTTAAAGGATTTTGCTCGGGACTGATGCTATTCACATGTTGATTACTGGTGTTACCTGCTTAATT
Source organism: Oryctolagus cuniculus (assembly GCF_051225735.1). Taxonomy (NCBI): domain Eukaryota; kingdom Metazoa; phylum Chordata; class Mammalia; order Lagomorpha; family Leporidae; genus Oryctolagus; species Oryctolagus cuniculus. The sequence continues at coordinate 83,616,735 of NC_142869.1, read as the reverse complement.
GGAAACAATTATAAAAATGAAGAGTATGTGATAATATTTTATTGCCCAGCTCATTAAAAAAATTAAGAGGCTAAGCATCCTTGTTTACATATAAGATGAGATATTGCGGAATTAACTGGTGACACAATAAATTCTATTTTCTTGCCTTTGTGGACTTGGCAACTAAAGGCCAAAGCAATAATTTCCAAATTTCTTCTACAGAAAATTTAAGTCATGCCCCTGAGTTCTGAAACTGGGGCATTTGTGTTGCTGATAAATCTAGGGGGAATAGGCAACCAAATGTGGTGGGGAGGGTATGGGTAAGCACCCTCCCCCAGGGCCAATGTTGGCTACCCCCTTGACTAGAAGGGCTGGGATCTGAAAGATTCTGTGGATGGAACACCTGTAGGTGGCAGAACCTCTGACTGTGGGTAGGTGACCATGCAAACACGTGGTTTTCAAACACTAGCGGAGTGGCCTGGGAGCCTCAGTGAAGAACAAACAGACGTGGAAAGAATAAATGTTGTCAGAGATCTCTCACCTTCTTACCTATTAAAAAAAAATGAGAAATGAGCTGTACAGGCTTTGAATCTATAACCCTATCATGTTTTAGAGTGCAACAAAGAAAATCAACTACCATGTAAAATATGTATTTTTGCTAAATAACTGCTGAAACAATTTAAGTTGTCAGTGTGTAGTTCAGGGTCCAGCACTCACCAAATCATGCCTAGATTTGTGAGGAAAGTATCTTTGTAACATGTCCAGATAGAGAGTCCTTCTGCCATAGAGATCTCCAGGATATTGGTCCAAAACAGCTTGATAAATCCAATGGTCTCCTTCATTGAGTTGGAAGTTTCTAGAAGCAACAAAAATGTCACACTATGTTGTGAAACTATGGAATCTAAAAGGTCTCAAAATGAAAATGATAATAGCTACATGAAGTAAGGTTATGTCTTCCTTTAATACATTAGCCAAATTTAATTTCAGTTACAGAAAAGTTTATAAATTCTAATTCAGTGACTTCGTTCAATCCTTTTTTGATCTTGCCGCGAGTTCCAGGCATAATGTGAAGGAGTTTGATAAGCAAAATACCTTTCAAAATATTTATTCTATAAAAAAAGGGAGAGAACGATCCAACATGGAAGCAGGATACACAGCAGACTCATAGAATGGCAGATGTCCTAAATAGCACTCTGGCCTCAGAATTAGCCCTTAAGGCATTCAGATCTGGTTGAAGAGCCCATGAGAGTATTTTAGGCATGGAAAGCCAAGACACTCTGGCAAAAAAAGAAAAGAAAAAGAGGACCTAAATAAAAGACCTCTGAGAGTGAGATCCCAGCAGAAAGAACGGGGCCATCAAAGAAGGAGGTACCTTTCTCTGAAAGAAGGAGAGAACTTCCACTTTGACTATGACCTTGTTTAAATAAGATCAGAGTTGGCAAACTCAAAAGGCTTCCATAGCCTTGGCAGCTCATGACAAGAGCCATGGGTGATTAATGATGCCATATACAAGAGTGTCAATTTGTTAAGTCAATAACGGGAGTCACTGTGCACTTACTCCTCACGTAGGATCTCTGTCAATGTGTTGTACATTGTGATTTAATGCTATAACTAGTACTCAAACAGTATTTTTCACTTTGTGTTTCTGTGTGGATGCAAACTGTTGACATCTTTACTTAATATATACTAAATTGATCTTCTGTATATAAAGAGAATTGAAAATGAATCTTGATGTAAATGGAAAGGGAGAGGGAGTGGGAGTTGGGAAGGTTGCAGGTGGGAGGGAAGTTATGGGGGGGGGGAGCCATTGTAATCCATAAGCTGTACTTTGGAAATTTATATTTACTAAATAAAAGTTTAAAAAATATTTATTCTATCGATCTTGCCTAGGACAATATTTTTAAAAATTATGACCAATGAATGAAAAATAATGAATTTTTTACATAGATTTATAAAGGAATTTTGTTTCTTCATAAAAGTTTCTATGTCCAGGTTGAAGGGAAATACAAATGTAGACAGTTCATTGAACAACTATATAAAGGAAAACACTGACTAAGGGTGATGCTTATTTAAGATGTGGCTTCAAAGGCAAGTCTACAAGTATTTTTTTCTTAACCCTCTTAACTTCTTGCTTTGTGGAGGTATTGCTAAGTACTAGTAGTGGGTGGAAAAAAAAGTGCAATGGTGTTAAATTTCAGATAACTGACAAAGTCATCTACAAATAGGATCCCGTCAAGTCACCCTCCCCCATTAATAAATCCAGTATTCTCCAAAATGTCTCGTTTAGTTTGGAATGCTTGCAGACACAAGTCTGGTTTGTGTCCTGCATGAAACATTAGCAGGGGCAGGCATTATGGTACAGTGGGTTAAGCCACTGCTTGGGATGCCCGAGTCCTGCTAATATGCCTGGAAAAGAAGCATGTGAAACTCACATATTTCAGTTCCTGTTTCCCACTTGGGAAACTCAAACAGAGTTCTTGGCCCCTGGCTTCATCCTGGGCCATCCCCAGCTGTGAAGGCCATTTGGGGAATGAACCAGCAAATAGAAAATATCTCTCTCTCCCTCTCTCTCTCCCTCATGTTCTCCCTCTCTCTCTACTTTTCATATAAATAAATCTGTTTAAAAATGCATTAGAAAGTCGTATGCAGAATGAAAAGATTGGGCTATCAGCTTGAACTCTAAACTGAATTAATCTTTTTAAATTCTGAGTTTATTTGCATATCATTATTCCTGCTTAATAAATTTGAATAATCAAATACAGATGCAATCAGAGGAATATCATTAGCAGAAAATAATTTCCTTGATCCATTGGAAACTTGCCATTGTTTATTTCTACTCTACCAATGGTCTTATACTTTAAAGTTAATTGTGCTATTCAAAGAATTTTTATATGCCATCCATGCCCCTGAAAAATATTTGACAACTTAAAACAGAATAAAATGCCCTTCAAATCAGTTACACTCATGGGAATCCCACTGTCCTCATACAAGGTTACCTAGTTTCTGTAAAATACTTCTTAATTCTGATAAGTAGCAATTAAGGCAAAAAGTTACTTTTCAAGGAAAATCCACACTACAACGGGAAGAAAAAGAGGGTTGGAGATGTTCTACCAGGAAGAAGCAGTGCTCTGGTATGAGATAATTATTGCAAGAAAGAATTTAAGTTGAACTCACTCACCGAACACACTAAGTACTTTGATCCTATCTGAATCACTTACACATGCATAGAAAGTGACAGCTTTCTGCAAATAAGGCATCTCAAATACGAGATTTAAGCCAGGAGAAGAGCTTACCTGAGGATATTTTGCATTTAAGAAACCGTCAGGTTTTCATGTACAGTATCTTGGGTCATTTCTCATGTAACCCATTTTTGTTCATGGTAGCATTAATGCATTTTGAAAGCTGAGTTAGTCACATAAATTACTACACAACAACAAAAAGAAAGGAACTGAAGTCTGTGTCCTCACTGATGTTTTTAAACTGTTGTTGTAATCAGAGGGACCTGAACATAGTTTGAATTTCCATCTTTAATTACAAATGTAGATGGATATGTGCTGGGGATGAGGGAGTGGCAGAATCTATGTCCAACAGGTTCACTGTTCTTTCAAGTTGTCACTCATTTATGTAATTGATGCTGTGGGTCCCTTGTCCAGATTGCCTTTAATAGCTGGAGTTCCCATCAGAGAGATGCTGAGTCTTGTCTGATAACTCATAAATGCCCCTCCCTTCCCCAGAGAACCACCAATAACTAACAAGGGTTATGGAAGGCCAGTTCACTTGCTTCCACAAGGGGTCAAGTCTGTGCTCTCGCAGTGAAACTTCATAGCAAGATTAGGGTAACTTTGTCCAGTTTTCACTGCCTGGTCATTTTCCTTCCCTACTGTGCTGCCTTCACAACCCATCTCCCTAAAAATCCCTTGTTTTAGGAATTCTTGTTTCAGCTTTGTATCTACAGAACCCAACCTAGGAAAATCTACAAGCAATCTGACCCATAATTCTCAAAAGTAATTTAAACCTTTTGGTGAATGGAGTACTTCTAAACTAATTGCTCTGATGAGCTCTCCCATTGAATGGTGGTGCAAAATTGTGACAGTCCTCAAAGAGAAAGTGCGAACAGCAAACATTTACAGAAGTGTTTTTCAAATGAAAGCATTCATTAAGCAACGTACACTGCTATAAATAAATACAGCAGCAGGAGAATTTGTGGCACTCAGTGCATTTTTATACATTGCATGAATGTATTAATTAGGTGCCATTTTAGTGATCACATTAAATCCACTTAAACCTGTGAAACAATTATAAAACTTTAAAAGAAAATATTTCAAACCAAGGACACCATGAACAGTCACCATATCCATTCTGACCTTCTTGTTGATTTCGGAAGCTTCATGTCCCAACAGCTTTTTCTAGTTTCCACAATTACACAAATTGGAAGTCATTTTTCTAGTACACATAGAATAAAAGTGAAAAATATGCTCAAAGAAAATAACATAAATACCCACAGTGCTATCATTTTTAGAGAATTTATAGCAGTTTCCAGAGCTGCAGGCTTAAATCTTGAGGCAAATATTCACATGGGCAATAATAATGGCCCAGCCATAGATTTCTGTCAGAATGCTGCTTGTGAGGAAGGGAGAAAACTGGCATCACAGCATACATCCCCTTACACACGGAGCCTTTGGACAATAAAAACCCAAGAGACATTTTTAAACCTAATAGCCTTTTCACCACAACAAAGTAGCCATTTTCTGGAAACATGGCCTTAAACCTCTAAAATAAAATAAAATCCAATACTTTCTGCATTTTTAAGTCTAAACCTAGACATTTATCTTTCCTAATCTAACCCTCATTATTTCTTTGTACAGAAAAAAAAAATCCATATAAAATGGCTGAGACTAAAGTTAGCTTTTACCTTTCAAAGTTCTTGCTTAACTGCTGTGCTGATGATGATAATGACAGAATTAGCTAAATTACAAAGGGTGAATAATATTCTGAACCCTTAACTTCTTTGAAATTATACAGTCATTTTTTAGAAATTCACAAAGAAAATCTTGCGCAAAACTTAATTATACTAAAATTTTTACAATTAAGAAAATAACTGTAGGTTAAAAACAAGTTAGCAATTTTCTGCAATTTCTATTCTTTTTGTCCATTCAACTTCTCTAAGTTCTTGGTAACTTTTGTTTTTTATGATAGCACACCACAAGGCGTACAGCTTGCAGGTTTATCGAGCATGCTTAACACTTCAGGAAATTTCAGCCTGAAGAAAGATGAGGTTTCACCACTCAATCCCACTTGCCATCCCTACACCAAATACTGAAGTCCACAGAAGTCAACACTGGAGAAACCCTGTAAGACATAAGTACCAGCAAAGACTTCTTGGAAAACACCCCAGAAGCACAGGCAATCAAAGCCAAAATTAACATTTGGGATTGCATCAAATTGAGAAGTTTTTGTACTGCAAAAGAAACAGTCAGGAAAGTGAAGAGGCAACCGACAGAATGCAAAAAAATATTTGCAAACTATGCAACAAATAAAGGGTTAATAACCAGAATCTACAAAGAGATCAAGAAACTCCACAACAACAAAACAAACAACCCACTTAAGAGATTGGCTAGGACCTCAATAGACATTTTTCAAAAGAGGAAATCCAAATGGCCAACAGGCACATGAAAAAATGTTCAAGATCACTAGCAATCAGGGAAATGCAAATCAAAACCACATTGAGGTTTCACCTCACCCCAGTTAGAATGGCTCACATTCAGAAATCTACCAACAATAGATGCTGGAGAGGATGTGGGGAAAAAGGGACTCTAACCCACTGTTGGTGGGAATGTAAATTGATAAAGCCACTATGGAAGTCAGTCTGGAGATTCCTCAGAAACCTGAATGTAACCCTACCATACAACCCAGCCATCCCACTCCTTGGAATTTACCCAAGGGAAATTAAATTGGCAAACAAAAAAATGGTCTACACCTAAATGTTTATTGCAGCTCAATTCACAATAGCTAAGACCTGGAACCAACCCAAATGCCCATCAACAGTAGACTGGATAAAGAAATGATGGGACATGTACTCTGTAGAAAAATATACAGCAGTCAGAAACAATGAAATCCTGTCATTTGCAACAAAATGGAGGAATCCGGAAAACATCATGCTGAGTGAATTAAGCCAGTCCCAAAGGGACAAATATCATATGTTCTCCCTGATCGGTGACAACTAACAGAGCACCAAAAAGGAAACCTGTTAAAGTGAAAAGAACACTATGAGAAACAGTGACTTGATCAGCCCTTGCCCTGACTGTTGATGAACAACTTAATATGTTATCCCTCTTAGTGTTTTTTTGTTCTAGTTAATACTATTGGTTGAACTCTGTAATTAATACACAATTATTCTTAAGTGTTGAAACTTAACTGAAAAGTGATCTCTGTTTAATATAAAAGTGGGAATAGGAGAGGGAGCAGATGTACAATTCGGGACATGCTCAAGCTGACTTGCCCCAAATGGTAGAGTTAGAAACATGCCAGGGGATTCCAATTCAATCCCATCAAGGTGGCATGTACCAATGCCATCTCACTAGTCCAAGTGATCAATTTCAGTTCACAATTGATCCCACTGATAGGTCTAAGAGTCAAAGGGATCACACAAACAAGACTAGTGTCTGCTAATACTAACTGATAGAATAAAAAAGGTAGAGAACAATCCAACATGGGAAGCGGGATACACAGCAGACCCATAGAATGGCAGATGTCCTAACAGCACTCTAGCCTCAGAATCAGTCCTTAAGGCATTCAGATCTTGCTGAAGAGCCCATGAGAGTATTTCAGGCATGGAAAGCCAAGACACTCTGGCAAAAAAAAAAACGAAAAGGAAAAGAAAAAGAGGACCTAAATGAAAGATCTCTGGGATGAGATCCCAGTGGAAAGAACAGGCTATCAAAGGGGGAGGTACCTTTCTCTGAAGGGAGGAGAGAACTTCCACGTTGACTATGACCTTGTCTAAATATGATAAGAGTCGGTGAACTCAAAAGGCTTCCATAGCCTTGGCAACTCATGACAAGAGCCTAGGGTGATTACTGACGCCATTAACAAGAGTGTCAATTTGTTAAGTCAACAATAGGAGTCACTGTGCACTTACTCCTCATGTAGGATCTCTGTCCTTAATATGTTGTACATTGTGATTTAATGCTATAACTTGTACTCAAACAGTATTTTTCACTTTGTGTTTCTGTGTGGGTGTAAACTGTTGAAATCTTTACTTAATATATACTAAATTGATCTTCTGTATATAAAGAGAATTGAAAATGAATCTTGGTGTGAATGGAATGGTAGAGGGATAGGGAAAGGGGAGGGTTGCGGGTGGGAGGGAAGTTATGGGGGGGGATAGCCATTTTAATCCATAAGCTGTACTTTGGAAATTTATATTCATTAAATAAAAGTTAAAAGAAAAATTCATTTGGGACATCAGCATCTCATATCAGAGTGTGCAGCCACACTCAGGCACATGCTTAACCTACTATGCCCCAGGGCCAGCCCATGCCCCAACCTTTTAGAGACTTCGTTAGCCAATTCTCTTTAAAATTAATTTATTCTTATGTATGTGGAAAAGTTACGGGGTAACAAAAAAAAAAATACTGAAGTCCACAGAAGTCAATTCATTATGATTTCCCAGGAAGTGACTAAGTAAAGAATGTGGATCACAAGGACCCAGGCTGACTACATCTGTTATTCTACCTGTTTGAGTCATTCCAAAAACCTTAAATTCACTGACAATTTAGCTCCTGGTTCCCCTGACAGTCGTATTTAAACCACTTCCCTCTGGTACTGGTTCCACGAAATAGGGTTGGAGTAAGTGTGGCAAACAGAATCCATAAGGATAAACAAGTCTATGAAACTAAACATTCTGGCCAGCGCCGCGGCTCACTAGGCTAATCCTCCACCTAGCGGCGCCGGCACACCGGATTCTAGTCCCGCTCGGGGCGCCGTATCCTGTCCCGGTTGCCCCTCTTCCAGGCCAGCTCTCTGCTGTGGCCCGGGAGTGCAGTGGAGGATGGCCCAAGTGCTTGGGCCCTGCACCCCATGGGAGACCAGGAGAAGCACCTGGCTCCTGCCATCGGATCAGTGCAGTGCACCGGCCGCAGCGCGCCGGCCGCGGCAGCCATTGGAGGGTGAACCAATTGCAAAGGAAGACCTTTCTCTCTGTCTCTCTCTCTCACTGTCCACTCTGTCCACTCTGCCTGTCCAAAAAAAAAAAAAAAAAAAAAAAAAAGAAACTAAACATTCCGTTTACACACAAGCTGAGAGCTGTTTGATGTTTCCTCAGGGTGGAAGGCGCTTTCTAGGCAAATGGTCCTTGGTGCCTTCTGAAGCTAGCTAATGGAGCTATCAGATCTGAGCGCTGCCAGAGTTGTGGTACTTGTCCATGTGAGTCTCACCTAAAGGATAAACCCTCTTAATGTGTATACCAGTGTCAGGAGACACGCCATGCTCCTCCACTAAGATGCAAGGTTGAAGGGACCATCAATGTATTAACATGGATAAACAATAGCTCTGTCACAATCCCCTTGTCTGACTGCACCAGATCTGACCCTCTGGAAAACACAACTCTACCTCACTTGTCAATGTGCTTTTTCCAAATCAGATGCATCCAAACACCCAGTCTGAGCAATGTGGCTCCTGAAATTGTCTTCTTCCCTACTAGACTAGATCTACCCCCATCCCATTGTCTAAATATGAATCCTCAAAAGAACTTTTTTTAAAACTTATTTTCATTTTTATTTGAAAAGCTGGGGATGGTGTGGGAAGAAAGAGATCTTACATCTACTGGCTTAGTCTACGAATGCCTGCAACATCCAGGCTGGGCCAAGTTGAAGCCAGGATCCAGGAGCTCCATTCAAGTCTCCTATCTGGGTGACAGGGACCCAACCCAACTACTTGAGCCATTATCTGCCGCTTTCTATGATGCACATTAGCAGGTAGCTGCATTAGAAGCAAAGTAGCCAGGACCCAACCAGGCACACTGATATGGGATACAGGCATCCCAAGTGTCGACGTAAGCTGTTGTACCAAATGCCCATCCCTAAATATAAATCTTTGATCTTCAGTCTGGTTTCCAGGCAACTCTCTGGTCCCAGACTCATTTCTGAACAACAGAATCTGCTCCTTTGTAACTTCTATTTCTAGAAGATCCATTCCCACTTGATAGTTCTAATCTCCAGATTCCTGGGTTCCACTCAGTCTGGCTACTCATCTGGAAGCTGACAACCAAAATAAACTAGATTTTCAACAGCATGGTCAAAACCTATTGAATTGAATAATAATAACAAAAAAGTGACCCAAAGAGTAAAGCAAGAACTTGCATCAGCTAAAATTACATTCTTCTGAGAAGTAAAAGCAAAGTGAAAATTTGTCAGGGTTCTAAAAGGAATGGCTGAGTTTCCTTTTAAGATCATTTATTTGAAAGTTTCACTCACACACACACACACACACACACAGGGAAGACGGGGAGGGAGAGGGGTTGGGAGAGTGAAAATATACATTCACTGATCCACTTCCCAGATGGCTGTAATGGCCAGAGCTGGACCAGACCAAAGCCAGGAGCTTCATCAGGGTCTCCAAAGTGGGTGGGGAGGCCCGAGCACCAGGGCCATCCTCTGCTGCTTTTCTCAGACCGTTATCAGGGAGCTGGATCAGAAGTGGAGCAGCCACAGAGGATGCTGGTGTCACAGGTGGCAGCTTTTCCTACTATGTCACAACACTGGCCCCCCAGAATTTCTTATAGAATGGATTAGGGAAAGGAATCTGATCAGAAGAGGATGCTGAATGATTTATTTGAAACCTGCTCTTTACAAATACTGAGCAGACTCTTGCATTCAGATTTTTTTAGTTTAATGTATAGAAAGCTTAATATTTTATTTAGTATATTTTTAAAGGCAGTGGGAATGAAGGGCATCCCCTTAAACAGCTCTCTCCTACCATTATTTAAGGAGAAACTACAATTTCTAGTGGAAGTTTTGAAATAATATAATCAAATCAAGATAAAACAGCTTGTTTAAAATGTAATGGCTCAGCCCTTGTATGCAGCCTAGGAAGCATCACAAAAAGGAAATTGTAGGAGACAATGCCCCTTCCCCAGCTTCAGCCCCACCAGCGTGCTGATTTTATGCAGGATGTACCCGCCTCTCCCTACCTTCTTCCCCACTTCAGGGAGAGTGTGCCCATCCACAAACCTGGGAGTGAATTTGATGGACCTCGAGCCATTCACAGACATCCATTCACAAGTTTTCAATTTCTTTAGCCAGTGTCTGGAAGGAGCACAGCAAAAGGACCCAATTCTAGCCAATGAAATGTGGGAGGAAATCTTCTAAGCAAAGGTTTCCTAGCTCCTGAGAGTCACAAAGACAGAAAGGGCCCTTTCTAGGCCCTGTGTGTTGTCATGTGAAACTGCTTCAGTCATCTGGCAGGAGGCCATCTAACCTGCAGGAATGTGAGGCAAGAAAGGCAGAAATCCCAGTCACATTGGACTTGGACTTCTCTAACGCTGGACTTCTTAAATAGGAGACTGCTCTACTACCTAAGTGACTTTAAGATGGGTTGAGAATTAAAGCTAAAGATATCCTAACCCCTAGATAGCTGAAGAAAGAGCATTGGCTTTTTAGATGTCCTCACATCCTAATATAGATTTGGAAGGAAAGGATTACAAAGGCTGTGGAGATGAAGAGACCAGTACCTAAAGTAATAGACACTCCTCAACCAACCAGGGGCAGACAAATGTGCAAACCCGTTTTGAAGATAAGACAAAGCACACCTAAGCTCAAATGAATAGACTCAGTAAAGACAAGATCATATACAAATACATTATTTAATCTAACTTTTAAAAAAATCTTTATATTGAGCCAAATTCTGCCCCCATGTTAGTATTTTCCTCTTTACCACACTTTAAAATGTTCTTGCCCCCACCCCCAAAAAAAGTAAAGTTGCATACGGTTACTTTATGTAGACATTATGACTTAATTTTTTACTTCCAAAAGCAAGAATAATAAAATTGGCCAACTTCAGCAGGATGCTATGAGGAAAAATTTAATTAACCATCACCAGAGCTTCTGAAATTTTAATTGCCACATAAAAATGCTATAACATCACCTCAAACCAACTACCAGTCATCATTATGAAATTATAAGAATGGATTAGAAGAATGTTGGCTTTTTCTTCTCAGTTTATTTTTTAGACATTAACAATGTTCAACTTTATGTTCTTTTATAGGCACTAGTATGGAAAATAAACATGAACCTGTGAATGTAGTAATTATAATTTCTAACACTACTAGTTCTTCATAGTGTCAGTTCTAATGATATGGTTTCCTCAAAGAATTATATTTTAACTGAAGTTGGATTTCAAGGTACAATGAGTAGGGAAAACTGTTTATGAGCAATTGATTTTGTATATAAAATAGATGTTATAATTTTTCTCACGTCAAAATTGCATGATCTTGTCCATAGGAATTTTAATCTTGTCTTTGCATATAACTACACATATTATCTTAATAACAAAGTCTATTTGTATCTCCAAGTCAAAAAATAACCAATGTCAATTGTCTTGGACACAAATCTGTCAAGCTGCTATGTTTCCATTTTCTCCAATTGATTTACTCAAGATTAATTTGATTTCATACCCAGTGAAGAACAGAAACCTCTTGAAAATTACTTTCAACCCCCCATCCTGTAAATACTCAGATTTTTTCAGTCTCTTGAGTATTGAAAATGAAGCTTCTGCACCATCACACTGCGTGGTCTCTTGCAGGAAAAATCGTACTGTGAAGCAGTAATACTAACAATAAAGACGCTTGAACTAGGCGTTCATAGCCATAATCACGACTGACTTTTCACAAGTATGTAACATGCAAAGAATTAAGCAAAGGAAAATTCTAAGGCAAATTTGGGGAACCCTACAGAAACTGGACCCATTTTCCCCCTTGATAAAATTAATTCCACCGTAACCAAGATAATTTAAAATGTATTTTATTTCCACAACAAACCCAACATAGATTGAATTAGCACCAATTGTGGTTTCTGGTTCAAAAAACAGTAGTTGAAAATAATTACTGTGATTATTCTTGATGTGTTTAAGGGAATGCTACTAAAGACACATGACAAAAATTAAATAATTGTTCACAGCTATTTACACTCCCCAAATTATAAATTCTAACATCAGGTTGGACAATTATGTTGAAATATGTCAAGAGAAAATGGGAATTGCAGTGACCCAGGATGTCAGCTGAGTGAGTTAGCTAACCAATGTGACCAAATGTACCCTGGAAGCAAAATAATTGTGCTGATGTTTATGAGGCTTTCTCTTTAGTGATCACCTTTGGCATACAAACAGCCCAGACTGGAAATGTAGAACCTGAGACTGGACATGCCCAGTGATTGAAACTTCACAACCATTTTGAGACTACAGTCTCAGAGAGAAATGCCTCCTGGGAAAAAAAGGCTCCAGTGTTTTACTTTGTAAGCTCATCAAGTAAGCAAATGTCAGTTATCTATTTTGTTCCTTTCTTTCTCTTTATTCTGTCTTGTATGTATCATGCAACGGTCACATACCGTGAGCATTTGTTTATTTCAAATTAGGTTTAAAGAACACTATATGGGGCCACTTTTTGTTTCTTGGGTGTTGCTTTCAGATGATGATTCTATTTCATCTTTATTACCTCTAGAGCACATGGCTTACTTTGAAACGGAAAAAGTCAGGGCTTTTTGATAAAATTTATGCATAAAATACTTTTTTTTTTTTTTACAGGCAGAGTGAACAGTGAGAGAGAGAGACAGAGAGAAAGGTCTTCCTTTTGCCGTTGGTTCACCCTGCAGTGGCCGCCGCGGCCGGCGCACCGCGCTGATCCGATGATAGCAGCCAGGTACTTCTCCTGGTCTCCCATGGGGTGCAGGGCCCAAGCACCTGGGCCATCCTCCACTGCACTCCCTGGCCACAGCAGAGAGCTGGCCTGGAAGAGAGGCAACCAGGACAGAATATGGCGCCCCAACCGTGACTAGAACCCCGTGTGCCGGCGCCGCAAGGCAGAGATTAGCCTATTGAGCCCCAGCGCCAGCCGCATAAAATACTTTCACATGAGGACAGTGAAAGAGCTATGCTATATAGAAAAAAACATGTGAACAAGAAACTAGTGATACTTGCAAAGGACAGCAATTTAGAGTGTCCTGATAACCATGTCCAAAAAACGAACCAAATGACATGAAGTCTACTTATACAAAATATAAATTTTCAGTTTTTGAAAAAGCAATTTAGCAACACTCTCAAAGGCCTTAGAAATGTTTTACGCCCTTCCACCCAGCAATTCAGTTTCTAGGAATTCATCTTAAGGAATAATCATAGAATTACTCAAAATGCGGTGACAAAGTTGTTCATGCCAAGGTTTTCTAAACAAATATCAAAACATTGAATGAATAATTGCCCAAACATGGGAAATGGGTTGAATTTATGTAGTACAATGATACATCGCAATGATATACATTTACTAATACATGACTAAAACATGAAGAAAAATTTAATTGAAAGAAGGAATAATATTATATGATTTAAAACATGAAAAAATAGGTATGTGTCCAATATTTTTTCATTTTTATAAACAACATAAATATCTGAAGTACATAAAATGTTATCAGAGAAACTCTCTGGGTATAGGGAATTTTAATTAAGTTTCCTCTAATTTCTTGCCTCTATTTTAAAACCAAATTTTCTCTAGTATATACAATTGTTTCTGTATTAAGAGAAAAATCTGTAAAAGAAAAAAGTCTTTAGGGTACTCAATAGTCAGCTTGAAATTTGCTAACAAATAGAGTACCTTGAAATAACAGTTGAAAAAATATGAAACTACAGGCATTGTATCTACAGAGGAGCCAAATTGTTAAATCACTGTGGATTTTAAATAAAATTTAGATTAAGATATCATAAAACAACAGAATATTAATTATAAACCAACATAAAATTTAATATGCCCATCAAACAATAAAGTAGAAATTACTATCACTGTAGCTGCTTCCACATATTGACTTCAGATCTGCATAGCTAAATGGAGCACCAGACAATTTTATCTCATCTATATGATTAATTCATCCAAATGTTAGAAAACTAAAAAGCCACAATCTCATCCGAGTCTAAAACGAGCAATTAAACTTGTCTTCATGTTACATGTAGACCAAATAGAATCTAAATAACTTTGCAAAGTAAAGGTCAAGGTTCAATTGTAGTCCTGTTGCTTTAAAAATGTGTTTTAGTAAAAGGGTATATCCAAGATGTTAGCCACTAGCTACATGGGCTTGATACTACACTTGATCTTAGCCAAAAGTTCCAGAAGTGATGCACATGGGGCTTGAAATGTGACTGGTCCAAACTGAAATGTGTTAAGTGTAAAATGCAGACCAAATTTCAAAATTTCATATGAAAAAAAGAGAATGTAAAACATCTTATTAATAATCTTTAAATATTCATTATATGTTGAAATTATATTTAGGAATTATTGAGTTAAAAGATGTCTCAAAAATAAATTTCACCTTTTTATCTTTAATTATTTGAACATCTAAAATTACATATGTGGCTCATATCATGTTTCTATGAAACAACACTGACCTGGTAATCAACATGATTTATCAACATCTTGGCACATGTAAATGTTTGATACTGCATGGCGTGAGGTTCTCCTCACACTTCCTATTCAGATGGGCAGAGAAGTCTAGTCTTGCTCAGCTATTTTACAAGCACAGAGACTGGGGAATTGGCTCAGCTTCCTTCGAGTTGCAGTTTCCTTGTTTCCAAATTAAAACTTTAAAAATGGGGTAAAATGAGAATTACATTCATGTCTACCTATTATGTGATAGGTATTAACCAAATATGAATCATCTTTTCCCTCTTTATTTTAGACATTTTGCTATTAAAAAAAATAGTTTTACCTTTTTTGTGTGAAAGGCAGAGAGATAGAGAAAACAGTAAGAGTCAGAGAGCAATCTCTCACTCACTGGTTCACTCGCCAAATGTCCACAACAGCCAGCGTTGTGTTGGATCATAGCCAGGATCCAAGAACTCCCAAGGACCCAACCACTGAGCCATCACCTGCTCTTCCCAGGATTTGCATTAGCAGGAAGCTGAGACCAGGAGTGAAGCCAGTACTGAAACCCAGGATTTGGATATTAGGATGCAGGCACCCCAAGAGATGTCTAAACCACTGCACCAAATATCCAAACTTGTCTTAGATTTTTGAATATCTGTATTTTTGCTTTATAAAATATAATATGCTAAAATTATTTCTAATTTTACCACTTAGGGATAAATATTATTGTTTATTTGAGTGAATAACCTTTTTTCTGTGATTCATTCTTTCAGAATGAAAAAAAGAACCCATTTATACAAACTCTTTTGTGGCCTTCTTTCTAATTACATAGCAACATGTTGCAACTACCCATGTTTTTAAAAATTATTTAAGATAATAATTTTGGTATAGTATTCCATTGTGTGGATAATATATCTTGATGAAGCTGATCTCACAATAGCTGTTTAGGTAATTTCAAAGATTTTGCTATAATTAAGGAAGAAAAAATTAATATTGAGTACCTGTGAAGCCAAATATTTATTTCCCTTCTATAATTATTTTTAAAGGTAATTTCTATAAAGACAAAGATTATTCACAAAGATTTTTGATGATACAATTTCAGATTGCCTTCCAAAAATTTTGTATCCACATGGATACCCAACAGCATCATATATTAAAAAATCAATTTTTCCCATACCATTTAACTCTGGACAAATGGGTTTTTTTTATTGCTTCACAGGAAAAATTATGAATATTTTAATTTTTATCACTTTGATGGGTAGGGAAGTTTCTTAAGTTTTGTAATTATTTTTATTTGGAATTGCCACTCAGTGTTCCAGAGTGCAACTGTGATCATCAATTCACCTGCACCATACATTCTTGTATCCCCACCTGTTGCTGTGGTAGATGAACCATCTGTACTTTTTTTCTCCACTTTTGTCCTAAGTCCCAGTTCTCCTTGAATCCCAAGGACATTGCTCAACAATTCCCCTCTGTCTTCTGTGCCATCAAAGTTTATCCTTCACTACATGATTCTCAATTACATCAAAAACCTTGCTACTTGTCACTCCCCCTCTTCGTGGAGGAACGACACAGGACCCTGCGCTGTTCTTTCATCTGCTCGGCCCTCCCCGGGTTTGCTGCTGGTTCTTCCCGGGTTGGCTACCGTCCCTTCCACCTCCGTGGAAGGGCAGTTCCCCCTGGCCACATTCCCCACTTCCGCAGGGGAGCGGCACACCGCCGGCCGGCTCTCTCGGGGGCTGCACAGGTGTTCCTTCAGATAGATGTTCCCCTTAGATGTTCCTGGTGCATGCCGTCTCTCTCCTCCTTTATAGTCCTCCTCCGCCAATCCCAACTCGGCTGCCCACACGCCGAGTACGCTGCTCTCCTCCAATCAGTAGCAAGTCCTACAGTTTATTGGTTGAACTGGAGGCAGCTGTGCGGAAGCTGTTTACTTCTCTCCCAGGGCCATATTGTGGGAGAGCAGATGCATAGAATAAGTCTTAATTCCAGTAACTCAGTCTAGTCCAGTTTGCTCCCCACACTACTTCTCCCATTTTCAACATTAGAAAAAAATACTAAAGCAAACAACATGCTCTCCTTTGCCAAAAAACTTTTCATAAGAGTTGTCTACAATTCCCATCTTCCCATTCACTCCAACCAGGCATTTGCCTCCACTTCTTAAATGAGAATGGCCATTTACCACCCCTATCTAGAGTCACCAGTAAATTGTTGGTCTATCTTGTTTGACTTACCAACAGTGGATCACCTCTCCCCCAGCTGATACTGCTGACCACTCCCTTCCTATTTCACACACCTTTTTCTCCGTGTCCTTTGTTGGTTCTCACTCTTCTCACACTGTACTACACACGGGTCCAAAGTAGCCATCTTTGATTTTTTTTTTCTTTCTCTCTTTACTTTCTACTTTAGTACTCACTACATCCAATCACATGTTGATACCTCAACAATACTTGTAGGTAACTCCAGCCCAAATCTCTTTCCTAAACTCAAAACTCATACAGCTGACTCCTGGCACAAATCTCTACATGGATACCTCATTGCATCTCAAACTCAACAGTTTCAAACCTGAATGGCTGATTTTCCCCACAAAGCCTGCTTTGCTTATAGTCTTCCCTACATGAGCTGATGAAAACTTCACCTTTGTAGTTGCTCAAACCAAAAAAGCAACTCTTTTCAACTAGGCTTGTTTCTGTTTTTTCTGCACATATCTCAAAATCTACCAGGAGATGCTGTTGGCTGTGCCTTTTGAGATACATCTCAGAGCCAACTATATCTTAGAACTCTCCTACTCCCTGATGTAGTCCACCCTGGTCTCTTACATGGATTATTTTATTAAAATTTTGAAGTCTCATTTTATCTTTTGACACATAATAAATGTACAAAGTTATTGGGTACAGTGTGATGTTTCGATTAAGTATACATTATGACCAAGTCTGGATTAATTACACATCTGCCACCTCAAGCATTTGTTTTTGTAGTGAAATATACCAAATCCTTTCTTCCAGTTATTTGGAAAACATTATGCTGAGTGAAATAAGCCAATCCCAAAGGGAAAAATACCACTTGTTCTCCTTGATAGGTGACAACTAAATGAGCACCAAAAAGGAAACCTGTTAAAGTGAAATGAACACTATGAGAAACGGTGACTTGATCAGCCCTCACCCTGACTGTTGATGAGCAACTTGATATGTTATCCCTCTTAGTATTTTTTTGTTTGTTCTACTTAATACTTTTGGTTAAATACTATAATCAATACACAATTCTTCTTAAGTGCTGAAACTTAACTGAAAAGTGATCACTGTTAAATATAAGAGTGGGAATAAGAGAAAGAAGAGATGTGCAATTCGGGACATGCTCAAGCTGACTTACCTCAAACGGTAGAGTTAGAAACATACCAGGGGATTCCAATTCAATCCCATCAAGGTGGCATGTACCAATGCCATCTCACTAGTTCCAGTGATCAATTTCTATTCACAATTGATCATGATCATAGGACTAAGAGCCAAAGGGATCACATAAACAAGACTAGTGTCTGCAAATACTAGCTGATAGAATCTAAAAGGGAGAGAATGATCCAACATGGGAAGTGAGATACACAGCAGACCCATAGAATGGCAGATGTCCTAACAGCACTCTGGCCTCAGAATCAGCCCTTAAGTCACGCGGATCTGGCTGAAAAGCCCATGAGAGTATTTCAGGCATGGAAAGCCAAGACACTCTGGGGGAAAAAAAAAACTAAATAAAAGATCTCCGCGAGTGAGATCCCAGTGGAAAGAACGGGTCATCAAAGAAGGAGGTACCTTTCTCTGAAGGGAGGAGAGAACTTCCACTTTGACCATGGCCTTGCCTAAAAATGATCAGAGTCAGTGAACTCAGGGGGCTTCCATAGCCTTGGTAGCTCATGACAAGAGCCTAGGGTGATTACTGATGCCATAAACAAGAGTGTCAATTTGTTAAGTCAACAAGAGGAGTCACTGTGCACTTACTCCTCATGTAGGATCTTTGTCCTTAGTGTGCTGTACATTGAGATTTAATGCTATAACTAGTACTCAAACAGTATTTTTCACTTTATGTTTCTGTGTGGGAGTAAACTGATGAAATCTTTACTTAATGTATGCTAAACTGATCTTCTGTATATAAAGAGAAACGAAAATGAATCTTGATGTGAATGGAAGGGGAGAGGGAGTGGGAAAGGGGAGGGTTGCGGGTGGGAGGGACGTTATGGGGGGAAGCCATTGTAATCCATAAGCTGCACTTTAAATTTATATTCATTAAATAAAAGTTTTTTTAAAAAAAAAGCCGGTATCACAGGTAGCAGCTTTATCCACTACGCCACAACAATATCCCCTCTTTCCTTAACTTTTTTAGGAGCCTCCATACTTTTTTCTGTAGTGGCTGTACTAACTTGCATTCCCATCAACAACAAGCGAGTTCTCTTTTCTCTGTATCTCCAGTCTATCTGAAGCACGGCAACTGCCAAAATGGCCAGCTTGGTCCTGCTCAGCCCCCTCCCTGAGCTTCCTATATTGCTTGGAGTAAAAGCCAAAGACCCTAAAATGGCTGCAAGGCTTTAAAACTCCCACTCTTGCCCTTTCCTCTTTGACCTTATCTCCTGATCTGTACCCTGCTCCTGCCATTCTTGCCTTACCAGGCAATACTCACACCTCAGTGAATATTTCGACCCCAAATATCTGCTTAGCTATCTCAATCCTTTATGACCTGACTCAGTGTCACTTTCAACCAAACTTATCCCCTACTTGTACTCAAAATTGCACAGAAGGGTGACTGTAGAGAATGTTAAAACACTGGAAGATAGGATTTGAACGTTGTCCCCATAAAGATATGGTGAAAGCTTGAGGTGACATTATTTATCCTGGAATTATACATGTATCAAAATATCACAAGACACTTCATAAATATGTGTAATTTTTAATACATGTATTTAAAAGTTTTTAATAAAAATATTAATTGCACTCTATTTCCCACAACTCTGACACCTTCTGTATTGCCCACCCTAATCTGTTTGACATACTACCTGTTTGCTTCTAACACACTACTGCAATTTACTTTTTTTTTTTTTTTTTTTGACAGGCAGAGTGGACAGTGAGAGAGAGAGACAGAGAGAAAGGTCTTGCTTTTGCCATTGGTTCACCCTCCAATGGCCGCTGCAGCCGGCGCACCACGCTGATCCAATGGCAGGAGCCAGGTGCTTCTCCTGGTCTCCCATGGGGTGCAGGGCCCAAGCACTTGGGCCATCCTCCACTGCACTCCCGGGCCACAGCAGAGAGCTGGCCTGGAAGAGGGGCAACTGGGACAGAATCTGGCGCCCCGACCAGGACTAGAACCCGGTGTGTCGGCGCCACTAGGCAGAGGATTAGCCTGTTGAGCCGCGGCACCAGCCGCAATTTACTTTTGTATTATGTTTATAGTTTTGTATGTGTGTGTGTGTGTTTTTTTAATTATATATTTGAAAGACAGACTTAGAGAGGTAGAGAGAGAGGGGGGTCTTCTATCCACCAGTTTACTTCCCAAATGGCCACAACAGCCAGAACTGAGCCTATCCAAGGCCAGGAGCCTCTTCTGGGTTACCTACATGGGTGCAGGGGCCCACGGACTTGGACCATCTTCCATTGTTTTCCCAGGCACATTAGCAGGCAGCTGGATCAGAAGTGGAGTAACTAGGTCGAACTGGTGCCCATATAGGATGGTGGTGGTGCAGGCCAGGGCTTTAACCCACTGTGCCCCATGTGTGTATCTTTAACTTCATGAATACATGTGTTCATTTGTGCAAGTGTATGCTCAAGAAATATTTGTTGAAAACAGGAATGATAAATCATCTCTTAACTATTCCATTCCTTTTTCCTTTTGGGTGTTAATCATTCAGTCTAAGAAGTGTCTTTATACATTAGGGAATTGAATCTTTTGTACCTGATAAGTTGCTGGTATTTTCCTGTCTGTTGATTAATCTTGACTCCTGACAATTATTTTCCTTAAATTCGTTTTAGAATATAAAATATTTTCATGTGGTTCAAGATGCAAATGGTACAATGAAAGGGGATTACAATGAAAATATTTCTTTATCTCACTCCCAAACTTATGCCTCCTCTCCCTAGAGGCAACAAGTAATATTGGCATTTGTGTGCTGTCTCAAAGAAAAGCAAATATGTACATGTTTACCTTTCCCTCTTTTATACAATGTGCACCACATATTGCTTAACTCTATACCTTATCCTAGCCCTTGGATATTGTTCCATGTCTGTGTATGTAAGTTTCAACACATTTCTTAATGTGCAGACTAATATTTTCTATGTATGCACAATACTCTAACAAAGTTACCCCTGTTAACATTAAATCTCTTGCTCTATTTCTTTCTACTACAATAAATAAATTGGGGTACACATAATCAAATATACTTATGAGATATATTCTGGAGGCATGAAAACTTTTGGAACAAAGGATATGTGCTTTGTGGTTTGACGTGTTCCATTGCATCCTCTAGGAATAAGTAAATAATTATTTAATTAAATAAACTAAGCTTGAAAATGAATAACTAGGGGTGGAAGGATTGTGACCCTATTGCCAACTATGGACTTCGGATAACAATCGCATTACATTTATTTGAAAATAACCAAAAACCCAAATCACAGGGGATTGAGAGAATAATGTTGATAAATAGGCCCTGAAAACTTAGAGTGAGGTAGTCTTCTCATGCAGTTCCAACAGGGCCCCAGCTCCATTTCTCTGCACTCAGCCCTCTCTTGTGAAGCATCTTCCTTCATTCCCAGCATGGCTGCCAACAGATACCTCAACCATGTGCCCTCACAGTCACATCCACGTGGCAGGAATGTCCCTACTCCTCAGAAGCATCTAACAAAAGTCCTCAGCTGAGCCTTGACTTGGGCCTCCTGCCCCTACCCTGAGACCCAAGTGCCTTGCTGTGGCATGAGAACATGAGGTTACACTGACTGGCACACATGCTCATTGAGGGCCATCTTTGTATCTGGTGGTGGAGTCTTTCCAAGCTAAACCAGTGAGCCACTATGAAATAGGGAAAATTAAAATAAATGCTGAGATGAACCGTGATGTCCCCTGCCTTGAGTCCAATGAAAGCTTCTTAGTTTAAAATGCTTCCCAGATAATTCAACTATTTTGTAGCATAGAACTGTACAACTAATCAATACATTCACACCCCGAAGAGTGTACCCTTACATGTATACAATCTATATGAATTCTCATGAGACCTAACTAGAACCACAAGATGAAATGGCCTTATCAGTGTAATGGTGGATCCTGGGAAATTAAAAGCCCAACTAATATCATAATTAAATAATTATGATATAATTATTATCATATTATTCATAATTAATATCATAATTCATTGTGCTAGTTAAAATAGTATACTCTCTGCCCCTTTCTACCCACTAGCCACTAATGACTGTTGCCCACCTTCTCTGAGTATATTAAAATATTCCTTCTACTCTTCATTCCTCATTGATTTTTTTTTTTGCTGATGCTTCATTATAAACTGCCAGCATATTTACAAAATGTTTTCTTCAGTGGATGCTTGCAAGTGATTTTTATTTGGTTAGAGTACGTATATATATCCCAAACACTCTGAGAAGAAGCCATATTCTAGACTCAGCTATCTGTTGAAGGAGTTTAGCAGAGACCACAGTAACTCACGGATTATTCAATACATATTCATCAAGTAAAACAATCATCACTGATGTAAGATGTATTCAGAGTAATTAGATATGGTAAGAAGACTATTAAACTAGGATTTATGAACCCAATAGTCCTCCAAAGTACATTCCTTCTGCTTCCATAGCATGCCTCCCAGTCTCTCTTCATTGTTCTCATTTTCAATTCAACTCAACTGAACAATCACTTCTTTAGAAGATGCTCTGTGTCAGAATGTGTTAGGTGCTAAGAACACAAATATAGCTAATAAATTACTTCTCCTCAAGCGATTTACAGTCTAGTCACTTAATCACCCTTATTAGAAGGCCCTCTTTACCCACTTTCTGCCTATTCTAACTCTACCCATTCTTCAAAGTTCATCATGAATTCTATTCCCTTCATCAAGCCTTCATAAGCTATCCTATCCTCAATGTTTCTTCCCTCTGCAGAAATCTTGGCATGTACAATGTATTCACCTACTTCTCTACTTAGCTCTCAGTAATCTCAATGTAGCTTTGAATCCCAACATTTTCTGAGTAGCACGGTATTTCAAGAAGGAAGAGCAAAAATAGAGTTCAGATTAAAGGAAGGAAAGAAGGATAGTCTTACTTAGTCTTTGCAGTCAGAAATGGCTTCTTACTAACTCCATATTTAGAAGCTGTTAACCTGGAAACAACCCAATCTCTAGCAGCTTTCTCAGGGGGACACGGAGCCATCTGGGAGGAAAGATCATGGCCAGCCAACCTGCTGTGAAGGGACAGAGTCAGGTTTACCTTCACAACCACACTTAATCAACCTGATTACAATGCCCTCTGCCCCCACCTCCAAACAAAAACTGTTTTCCTCTTGCTTGATGAGTTTCAAAATCATTTTAACAAGGCTGGGATGGGGAGTGGGAAGATAATGTTCATTTTGCAATCAGAGACCTAAGCTAAGTGTATGGTTAATACTTAGACTGTGACTGAGTTATAAGAAAGTATAATCAGAAAACGCAAATAATGTATTACTCATTTCTCAGTTTTATTGCAAGATAAGAGGGAAAAAAGGAAAGGAGAGGGGTAGAGAGTGCAGCTGTCGGGAGACCAACAGTTGTCTGACAAGTAGGAGCACAGGAACAAACCCACAGAGATACAGGAAGGAATCTATGGTCAGCAAAGCTTCAGGCTTTTCCTAGGACTCATTCTACTTGCCTCTGGTGCAAGTAGACAAGTAGGAGCTCTAGCTGAAGAGTCTGAACCAAAGAACTACCAAAACCAAGAACTCTACTGCATAGGATTTAAGGCTTTCCTTACTCTTTATGTCCTAACACAAATAGTTTCAGACAGAGAAGCTGCATAGCCAAGCAATTCATAAGAAATATAAACATTTGTCATATCCAGTGTCTTTCATTCAAGGATTATAATTTCTTTTTACTATAAATGTGTCCCATCAATAGTCTTCTTTCTTCTTAAATATACATTCTTTGAGGAAAACATTGAACTCAGTTGAACAACAAAAAAATTCTCTCCTACAAAACATCTTCTAGAAAGACTACATAGAGAGCACTGAATAAGGTAGACCACAGATCTGACTTAAGGTGGCACTTTTAATTTGTTCAAGTAAATTTTAACAAAGTAAACATTAGAGAAGCCAGCCACTGCCAAAACTGAATTTTAAATCACTCAACATTTTATATGCCATTCAGAAGATTGTCATTCTCAGGATACAACCGAAGGTATATTTTCTATTAAAAAAAAAAGTATGAAACACTCACAAAGAAGCTTTTTTGTTACATTTGAAAACATACTATGTGTTCACCACAGAACAAAACCACAATTGATCACAAGTAACATAATTCCATGGGTACATTTTCCATTGTAATCAATTCTTAGTGTTGATATTAAAATTTTTACTGTAGAGCGCTTTCATATCTTGAACTGAATATTCATCATTACTGAAAACTCATATTTAAAAAATATCTCTTACCTGTGCTGTAAAGGCTTCAGTAAGAGGAATATTTCCATTTTGTTTTAGCCTGATAATTATTTCAATCATTCCACCAAGGGAATTATTTTGAGGAGCAGGAAAACCTCTCCATTCAACAAATCATCAATCTAAACATTTATTGACTTTATTCCAATCATAATTAAGAAACCATACATTAGAAGTAAACTAACACTGAATAAAAAAAATTTAATGTAAGTAAATCTACAGAATTCAAGCAGTTTTATCACCTGAATATGTCTTCCAACTGCCGATCAGCATCTTGAAGTTTCTTTCGATATTTCTCTGTAAAGTTACAGAACTCATTAAGGATCGCAGATTTCAACTCGGGATATGGGCAGTCCAAAGCTTCTAATTCAGTGGGAAGTTCACTTAGCAGGTTAGTTTTCTCTTCCAAAGAATGATCCAGTATCTGAAAAGAGAACAAAGATATGATTATTTGATTCCACATGAATGACAAATTGATAACTAAGTCACTAGCTGCACCACACTCACTTTCATATTCCAGTCTGAAAGATCAGTTTCTATTTCCTGTCGCTCCAGGCTAAGTCTTTCGAAGACAGCTTTCAATTGTTTCTTCACAAAGTCAACCTGTAGGACATTTGGACAAGAAGTATGCAAATTATTGCAGTTCATCCAATATTTAGATTGAAAGACACAGAATTAATCTCAAGAGCCAATAAATGATGAAAGTCCATTTGGGGACCTTTGGGAAGAGCTTAAAAAATTCCAGCAAAGTAATTCTTGTGGGACAAAGTAGCCTCAATGAGACCTGGAGACACACAATGCACACATGGGCTCTGGTGGGCGTAACCAGCTGCACCCACATGTGCATGGTGCTTAGGGAAGATAATCATCAGTTGTGTTTCTTTTTTTTTTCAACTTTTATTTGATAAATATAAATTTCAAAAGCACAGCTTTTGGATTATACTGTCTTTTCCCCCATAACTACCCTCCCACCCACAACCATCCCATCTCCCTTTCCTTCGCTGGCATCCTTACCTCATCCCCAGGGGAACATGGATTTTAAAATTTTTACTGTTATTCATGGAAACGATATTACAGAATAACTGGGAAAAAATGAGAAATACAAGTTATCCAAAACCCTGCACCTGATGTAATTACACTTATGGGCCTCATGCTACCCTGAGCAAGGCAGTCAGCAAAGTGACACACAAAAATCCATGAGCAAGTATCAGGAGGTGGTAAAGGATGAAAAACAGTGCTAGGAGAAGGAGTAGCTTCTCAGGACAGGCCTCTCAGGGGACAGAACACTGAAGCCAAGACCTGCATAGCAGACAGTGCCATGGATGGGACAGAGGGGACAGCCAGTGCAAAGGCCCTGAGACAGGAATGAGCCTGGCTTGTAGGAGGCATGGAAAGAAAAAGAATCCTTGCGACAGATCTTGTGGGGAAGGGGCAGCGACAGGTAGGAGATGTGACCGGAGAGGCAAGAAGAAACCTGAAGAATGGGAGAACTTAGGGGCCAGCAGGAGCCCAAAGGACATCTCAGCAACAGGATAACTGCATCTCCGCCCCCCTAGAAGTGGAATCCCAGAATGCACTGGGAGGAGGAGCAGGAATGAAGGCAGGGAGACCAGTTATAGGGTCATTGTTCTATCCCAGGTAGAAATGCGCATTCTGGGGCAGATTTGGGCATTATTTCAGCTCTGTGGCATACACAGACTTTGCTCATCCTCTGTTTAAATACACAAGACACATGATTGATTCTTATCTCAAATGATTCCAGAAGGGACAAAATAAAATACTATATTGTCAAGAATAAAGGCAACACACTGACCTCTTGCAGTACTTTCGCTGAGTTAACTTCAGTGTGGGGATGCGAAGGCCGAAAGATATGAGGCTCCGTGTGCTTGAGATCTGCCCTCAACTGCTGAATGGGGTTGATCACATTCTTAAGAAATGTGCACCATTGTTCTGATAACTCTTGTTCTATAGTGAACCAACATGGAATCAAGGAAACATTAGAGTTCAGACTTTTCATTTCATCAGAAAAAATAAACATCAGTTAATAGTAAAAGAACATGAAGTCGTTGGCCCACTATCATTCTTTAAAACATAACTGTAATCTAAACATAATATCAAAAACTCACCAAAATTTTTAAGGTCACAAAGACATTCATTTCCAACATTGTCTTCATTGAGAAAGCATTTTATTTCAGATTCAATTTTGGTTCTGAAATAGACATGATCATAATCACCTTTTTTTTTAAAAAAATTATAAACACACATAGGTTTAAAAATAGCTGGTAACCAAAACATTCAACCTAATGTGGGTTTTGGGTGTTGGTCCATTTCTTCAGGTCATATACTGAGTCTCCAAATGGGTTAAGAACTTGCTGGACACTAGATGAAGGGGAGCATAAGGCTGAGGCAGAAGGAACAGCACCAGCAAAGGCCCGTACTTGGCAGGTCCTACACTACCTCAGGTGGAGAGAGCCAGGGCATCCGGAGACCACTGAAGATCAAGCAGATCTCACCTGTTTGCTCTGTTTCAGAAAGACTCCCAAGGCAGCAAGTTAGACTGAAAGGAGGGGAAAACTAAAGGGAGGACACAGTGAGGGGACTAGGCAAGCCTGGACTGACACGGTTATCTTAAGAGTTCAGAAGTGGGAGCAAGTGTTTAACCTAGCTGTTCAGATACCCTCCTCAGAATTCCTGCGCTCAATTCCCTACTCGGGTCCCTGACCCTAGCTTCCTTGTAAGGAAGACCCTGGGAGGTAGCAGTGACTACTCGAGTAGTTGTATTCCTGCCACCCAGCTGGGAGACTGGCCTTGAGGTTCCACCTGCTGGCTTTGGCTTGGTGCAGCCCTGGCCATTGCGGGCATTTGTGAAGTAAACCAGTGGATCAGAACTTGTTCTGTCTATCTGCACCTCTTTCTCTCTGCCTCCCAAGGTAAAAAATAGTAAGTTTAGAAATGATGAAATTCTGAAAGAGGGACATTGAAGCAGAAGTGTATTTTATCTTCATGCAATTATGAGAGTAACAAATTTTAATTATCTTTTACTATGTTTTCTAAATACAATCATTGATAGAATAAAGCATAACCAGTTCTAAATGGGCACCCAAACATAGTCTTTTGCTTGCTTATGGCAGATTCAACTAAACTACAGAAAAGAGTCTTGATTTATTATTATTAAAATTTTATTTTTATATTTTATCATATTATTATTTTATAATTTTTTTATGTTTAACATATACTATATTATTAAAATAGTATAAAATAATAGCAACAATTGCAATATTTTAATAAAATTTTCAATTTTTTGCAGATATGTTTCTAGCCTTTGTCTACATTGTTCACATTTTATAAATTTGTAATAATAAGTAGAACCCAGGAGTTGGGGTGGGCTGGGGAGGAGCTGTTGAACTCCTAGATCAAGGAATGCCGGAGTTAGGTCTAAGGGCTGCAATCCCAGCTGCACAAAATTGATCTGGGGGCTGGTGCTGTGTCTCAGTGGGTAAAACCGACACCTGCAGTGCCGGCATCCCATATGGGCACCAGGTCGAGTCCTAGCTGCTCCACTTCTGATCCAGCTCTCTGCTATGGGCTGGGCAAGCAGTAGAAGATGGCCCAAGTACTTGGGCCCCTGCACCCACGTGGGAGACCCGGAGGAAACTCCAGGCTCCTGGCTTTGGATTGGCACAACTCCAGCCGTTGCGGCCAATTGGAGTGAACCAGTGGATGGAAGACCTCTTTTTCTGCCTCTCCTTCTCTTTTTGCCTATAACTCTGTCTTTCAAATAAGTAAATAAATCTTTTTTTATTTTATTTTATTTTTGACAGGCAGAGTGGACAGTGAGAGAGAGAGTCAGAGAGAAAGGTGTTCCGTTGGTACACCCTCCAATGGCCGCCGCAGCCAGCGCGCTACGGCCGGCGCACCGCGCTGATCCGATGGCAGGAGCCAGGAGCCAAGTGCTTCTCCTGGTCTCCCATGGGGTGCAGGGTCCAAGCACTTGGGCCATCCTCCACTGCACTCCCGGGCCACAGCAGAGAGCTGGCCTGGAAGAGGGGCAACCGGGACAGAATCTGGCGCCCCGACCGGGACTAGAACCTGGTGTGCCGGCGCTGCTAGGCGGAGGATTAGCCTAGTGAGCCGCGGCGCCAGCCAAGTAAATAAATCTTAAAAAAAAAAAAGAGAGAGAGAGAGATGATTTGCCATCTGCAAATGCCTTGAGTCCTCTGAGCTGGAAGAGTCTTACCTGTAACATTGAGCTAGCAATGGGACCAACTTTGTAGTGTCATTGTAAGTATTAGGTGAGCTGTAAAGAGTGGGATGCATTACTTGTCACCTACTAAATTACCTAATAAAAAATAAAAATTAAAAAGCTAAACATCACTGTTCCACATTCCACTGGCCTGAAATTCCCTGGTGGAGTTTCTTGTGGTAAGACCCGAGAATCCATTTTTCGATGTTGACCCACACTCATAGAGCTTAAACTGCTTCTGCGCTGCTGGTAGTCCTGAAGTCTCCACAAACGTAGCCACTTCTCTAACCCATCTCCCAGTGCTATTTGTTTTTAATTTCACTGAACAGATTTTGAAATTAGCCTACATTCTAGAATAACACAGAAAATTATCCTGGGATTATCTTTTTCTGTCCACTTTTCAGCCCTTATAAATCTCCAGACAATAAGGTTATTATTACTTAAATGTTCCTCACTTCAATTGTTTTTTGTGTCATTCGAGGTCAGCCAGGAAAAGTACTTTCCAGAATGAAATGTGCATGCCTCTTATACCTACCTCAAGAACAACTGAGCACACACATCAAGGGAATGTGGAACAGGCAAGATAAAAAAAAAATTGTTCCCAGTGTCGCCTTCTACCTTTGAGCTTGCATCATTGAACAACACAATTAACACTTCCTTATGGCTTTTCTTTTATCATGTTTTGAGTTATGCAAATATTTTTTAAAAATCTCTCGATAGGCTCAAACATCTCCCCTTCAAAAGTTACTTTTTAAAGGATAAGATGGATCTAGTTTTCATGGCAGAAATACAGTGATGACTTTAATATAATTTTTTTCTAAGTTACATGATATGCTGCAAAGCTGTCTCCAATCATAAGCCTTTTACTTCGCATGCAGCAATCACTTTCCAGAATAACAAATACCTGCCAACACGAAAAGTACCTAACACAAATGTAAAGTTAGGAGCCAGCGCTGTGACATAGCAGGTAAAGCCGCTACCTGCAGTGTCAGCATACCCTATGGGTGCTGGTTCCAGTCCTGGTTGCTCCACTTCCAATCTAGTTCTCCGCTATGGCCTGGAAAAGCAGTGGAAGATGGCCCAAGTACTTGGGCCCCTGCACCCATGTGGGAGACCTGGAAGAAGCTCCTGGCTCCTGGCTCCTGGCTTCAGATTGGCTCAGCTCTGCCCATTGCAGCCATTTTGGGGAGTGAAACAGTGGATAGAAGACCTGTGTGTGTGTGTGTCTGTCTGTCTGTCTGTCCATCTCTGCCTCTGCCTCTGCCTCTGCCTCTCTGTAACTCTGCCTTTCAAATAATAAATAAATCTTTTTTTTTAAAAAAAGTAAATGGCATTTGGAAACTTAGAATAAGGCCAGATAAAAGACCTATTCTAATATAAAATAAATTTTTAAAATACACATTTTTTTTAAAAAGCATCCTTTGTAAATACTACCATCATTAAAACTGGTAAATAGACTTCAAATGAAGGAGAAACACCTCTGCCCCCTCTTTTTGCCTTGACCTTTGAAAAGAAATTTATTTTTCAAAAATTAAGAACAATTATAGAATTATTGTTTTAATTCATCTGTAAGTGGCTGCTGGAAAAATAAAGTCAAAAATCTCAACTTTGAGTTAGTCCTTCATACCATTTCTTAGTTCATTTGCTCATCCATGTATTGAAAGTCTTTACTTTTCTTCTGTGTATCCTATGATATACAGATGAATGTGATGAGATGTTTGCCTTCATGGAATTTTCTGTTTTATAGAGAAGACAAATATGGAACCAGAACATGATAATCCAGTGTGCTAAAGAGAATGCAAGTGCGAGACAGGGGCTGCAGAAGAGAAAGTGGCAGACTTTGAAGAAAGCAAAAGCATATTAATAGTGTCACTGGACTCCAGGTTAAACTGAGGAAACCATTTAAACCGCAACTCTAAACGCTGATTGTTGCGGCAGCTCTGGAGGATGCGTGCATGTCCTCATTGAGATTTCCCGATTCTTACCTGGCTTGATTGAGCCTGTGGTGCTCCTGCCACCACACTTGCTTGTGTTGTTTCATCAGCCTCCGCTCTTTAGAGATCTTTGATGTCTGCAGTGCTTTTCTGATCTGCATTTAGGAGAACACAAGAGGAGCAACTTCAAAGTCTCCAAATAGTATATTCACAACAGAAATGCTTAATCTGCATCTTCTACGTTAAACACTTCATTTTTAAAATCCTCATTGTGCATCTTGCGACACAATATCCATAAATACAATGTTGAAAAGCAGGGAAGGAAGAGAAAAACTCATTGGCAGTGCTCAGCTGTTAAAAGAACTGCTTTAGAATTAGGTGTGAAAAGAAAGGGGAAGTCATTCTGTTTTCCATTCATACAATAAATAATAGTTGGAATTCATATAGCCCCAGGACACTTGTAAGAGCTTTTCATAGCTGTCACACATTTTGGATACATCTTCCGTGGCAGGCACAATGGGAATCACTGTTCCCATTTTACACACGAGAACACTGAAAGTGGAAAGTTTAAACACCTGGTCCTGACCATAAAGCTTGTAAACATCAGAGTTACATAGAACTTGAGTTTGGATTGCACTCTGATTTTTCAGAGTATGATGGAAAAAATTCCTTGGAAGAATTGTTAGGATGAGGCTGGCATTGTGAGTTAAGCTGCCACCTGTGACCCCAGTATACCATGGAGGCACTGATTGAAATCCCGGCTGCTCCACTTCAAGTCCAGCTCCCTGCTAATGGCCTGGGAAAAGCAGCAAAAGGTGACTCAGGTGTTTGGGCTTCTGCCTCCTATGTGGGAGACCTGGAAGAAGCTCCTGGCTTCAGCCTAGTCCAGTCCTGCCATTGGGGCCATCCAGGAAGTGAACTAGAAGATGGAAGATCTCTCTATCTGTCCTTCTGTCTGTGTAATTCTGACTTTCAAATAAATAAATAAGTAAATCTTTAAAAAAGAACTGTTAGGAGGCCTGGCATTAGTCCCAGATTCAGAACTTGCTAGAAATAGGACTCTGAGCACACAATTTTAGTCTCTCAACTTCACGGATGTATAAATAAAAAAAATTAAATTTAGACAAATATTTGAAGGCACTTAACGAAGAAATAGAAAAAGATCATATAACCACTGAAACCAAAATTTTAAGCTAACCTTAATTTTTCCCAATTTTTCTGACTTTTTAAAGTTCAGAACATACTCAATGCTCTTGGGTGTCTGCTGACAAGCTCTGTCACGCCTGGGGGTGTTTACCTAAGACTCAGTCCTGGTCGTCTTCCTAGTCACACAGCAGCCTGTGTTCCTCAGGTGCCCCTGTCTGTGGCTTCCATTGGGCTCAGGTGAGGGAGAGAAGAGAGATAGGAGATTGGCAGGGAGGGGTTGGTTAAGAAGCCAAAGGAGCAGCCCAGCCCCACCCCCACCCCTTCTCCACTCTCAGAGGGGCTGCAAGGGCGTCTGCATCTTTCCCATACCACAGCATTCTTCTGGACAGTGCCAAGCGTCTCTGGAAAATCTCAGGCATGGGATGTGCCTCAGCCCGCCTCTTCCCCTGTGTCCCTCTGACTTGGAGATGACAGTGATCCTCTGTGGCTCTCAATCTCCACATTGCCTCACAGCCTGCATCTCGGCTGTATCATCTGCGTAACCATTGTCCAATGTTTAAGATCCATCAAGAAATCCTCAAGTGCTAACTATTTCCTGTTAACTCTGCCTTACAATCATATGACCTCTGCACTTGTGTATTCCGTGTTAATTTTTAAATATCTACAAAAGTGCAAACTAGAAGCTTGATGAAGTTTGTATCTCTCATAAGTGCTCTGATACTTGAGTATCTAATACCCTGAAGGCTTTAAATGATCAGTACTTTCCTCCCATTTTCTTATCCCTCCCACTTCCTTCCTCTCCCCTTTTTTTTAATCTTTGAATTTTTTTGGAATAACATACTTTGAATTCACTTTATAATCACAGGCTCAACGCTCCTCTAAACAAAGTCCTCTACAAGTAAAAGATAGACGTTTCTGTGGTGGCACAGACAAGGGTAACAGACAACAGTCAAATCACAAGATGTCAGTTTAGCTCCATATCCATTAAGTTTTTTTTCATGAAATTTGTTCTCTATATATTAATAAACTAAAATCTAATTAAGAGAAAAATAAGTCATAATCAATAGTGAAGATAGAAAAACTTCAGAAGACAAGTTCTAAAAAGGAATGTTTATAATGTTTGCTATTTCTAGCTGGCATTCACTGATTAGTTTAACCTTGAGTTTATCTATTTGCTGATTTCTGATTCAAAATTAGGGGTACAAGAAAACAAATTAACCCAAAGATTACTTAAATTCAAAGTCAAAGTCAAACCCTTTCCACAGAAAGCCTTATAAGAACTTCAATAATGAAATTTAGAAGAAAGTACATTTTTAAAAGTACAGGACACTGCAGAAAAATATTCAATATTCTCTAACTTACCTACTGAAAAAATAAAATATATAGTATTTCTAAAATGTGACATTCTGGTGGCTGCTTTACGAATGCCTAAAACTTGTTATAGTTCTTTACCACCTACAGTCTCTAAAGTTTGTTGCAATAGACATGACTCTTAAAATTTGATTCCTTTGACATATTTGGTCCATGTTATACAAAAAAATTAAAATGTGTTGGTGGAAGATGTAGTCACATTTTTATAACTTAAAAAAAATCAATGTTGCTGCCTTTGGGCTCGGGGAAAGGCCAATTAAATAGACTATAAAAGTCAAAATAAAGCTACTGTCTTTTACAGACACTTCCAATATTGTGTAGTACATCCTGATTTTTTTTTTTTGTAAATTCACATATTGATTCTATTTCAATCCTTAGGCCAAAAATGAAGAAAAACAAAGCTTTAAAAAGAACAAAAAGGTTTCAAGTTGTATCTTTATAAATACAGAGTTTCTACATGATTTCAATTCATTTCACTAGGCAAAAACCAGATGAATCATTACCTAAGGTAGATGACAATTTATGCAGAGTGCTGATGATCTAAAATTCCTTGGAAAAATGGCAAACATCCCTAGAAGAATCAGAAACTAGAAAATTTCTAACTTTGGTTTGTTATGATGTTCCAATGTAATGAAACCCTAAATATGCATCTTAATGTATTCCAAAGCCCTTGGGACCAGAGAATCCATCTTCAGACATAAATATCAGTAACCAGTGACAATTTAAGTTTTGGCTTTATGTGAATGTACATTTTAAATTTGTGCATTTTTCTGTATGTTATTTTCACCTCAACACAGAACCGTTAAGCTTATTTTTTTTTTAAACAAAGCTGCACTAAGATTCAGTTTCTCAGATATCAGCCTGGCAAAACTCAAGCGTTTAACAAAGCACTCTGAGAAGCTACGAGGAAGCAGGCTCTCTTTCTAGTATTTCTAAAATGATAACCTTCATAGAAAGGAATTTGGAGATGTGCAGCAAGATTTTACATGGATTTATCCTGTGACCGAGCAATCTCATTTATAAAAATCCATCTGAAAACTATATTGACAAAAGCATGAAAGCATATGTGCACAGATATTCATTGCAGCACTATTTATAATAGAAAATGATTGGAATGCAAAAATTCCATCAATGTACAATCTTGCAAAATAAATGGAATCTGAATCTGATCAAATCTCTAGAAATAACTATCTATGTACTGGATATATGAGTCAGAAAAACATGGTAAATGACAATACCAGTATGAAATCATCCTCATTTACACTGTAAGAAAGTATAAAGAACAAATAATACAAATTCTTTAAAAAATAAATCACACAGGAGAATGGAGGAGGAAACCTAAACATTAAAAAACAGTTGAAATACATGATTTTCTTTACATGCTGATTTGAATACATTTTAATAAAAATATTTTGAGGAGCAAGAGCTGGGTGCAACAGCCTGAACCACCACTTGGGATGCCCACATCTGATGTTGCAACGCCTGCTTCAAGCCCCAGTTCCTCCACTTCTCATTCAGCTTCCTGGTAATGCACATCCTGACCAGAAGCAGGTGCTGACTCAGAGACTTGGGTCCTGCCACCCATGCAGGAGACGTGGATCGAGTTCTGGGCTCTTGGCTTCAGCCTGGCTCAGCCCTGGCTGTTACAAGCATTTAGGAATAGGTGGAAGACATCTCCTCCTACCTACCACATTTCAAATAAAAATAAATATGAATATAGGAAAAGACAAAATTTTTAGAGATTCTGGGAAATTTAATAAGATACTGTGTCTAAAATTGTTAATTTCTTTTTTAAACTTTTATTTAATAAATATAAATTTCAAAAGTACAACTTTTGGATTATAGCAGTTTTTCCCCCATAACCACCCTCCCACCCACAAACCATCCCTCTCCCATCCCATTCTTCACCAAGATTCATTTTTAATTATCTTTATATACAGAAGATCAACTCTATACTAAGTAAAGATTTCAACAGTTTGCACCCACACAGACACACAAAGTATAAAGTACTATTTGAATACTAGTTTTGCCATTAATTTGCATAATTCAAAAGTTAATCATGGTTGAAGCTAGATGATGTAACCTAGAGAGTCGTTACACCATTCAATCTAGTTTTGTATGTGTTTACAACTTTTAACAAGTTTTTTTATTAATAGATGGATTCTTAAACTGGACAAGAAGAAATGCCCACTCCTACTAAGAAATAAAAATAGCAATAACTATAAAGATTTCTTGTATGCTTAATAAGATGAGAATGAACAGTTACATTCATGCACCAAAAATTAGCTTGTTTTCAGCCTAGATCTACTATTTCCCTTCAGGGTCCATCTCAGCCCTCGGAAGACTAGACCGGTCAATGTCCACTTCCACATCTCTTCTGACATCCTTCAAGTGGTTCATGAGCAATGACACAATGATTAGATGGATGACCATCACACTGATCAGCATACAATAGCACAAATCTGGCACATAGCTAAGTATATTAGAAGAAACATGAAGCAATAATTTCTTTGTGCCTTCAATGTTAGCATCCTAAAATTCAGTTTAAATAAGTTTATGTTTAACATTGCCAGAGCAAAATGCTGTATTAACAATGATTAAAACTTAATTTCATGTGGATAAAATGTGCATTTTAAAATAGTAAAATAAGAAATACATGGACAATTAATGCAAATATTAAAAGACTGTTATGTAACATTACAAGGAATCATTTTGAGAAAACAAATATTTTATTAAAAAGACTAACAAATTATAACCTTAATTCTAGTTAATGTAGACTGGTATATTAGCATTCATAACAGTAAAAAGTAAACCTTAAGAGTTATATTTAATTTCTAGTTATTTAATTCAATGTAAGCTATATATCTTTCCGAAAAAAGCCCTATTTGAGAACCGCTCATGTATTACAAAAATAAATTGAAAGCAAAATGTCAACTTGCTACCTTTAAATTAAACGAGAAGGGAAAATTTCAAAAATCATGTACAACAATATTCCCAATACATTGTCCTTCCTCCAGATACAATAAAAAGTGAAAACTATGAATAAAGAAAGACTTAGAAAATTATGAGGTACCCAGGACAGAGTTTGTTCATACTAACCAAAATTCAAAACAGACATTATGGACATGTTTTAAAAGGATAATTCCTTTTTTTAATGAATCTATGGAGACTAACAATGGAAACAAAAGCTTGTCAAAATGATTTCTACAGGCTATGAGCCAGTTTCAGTACTTAAGAAAAACTCTTTTGAGATTTTCCAAGCTATGAATCCCAGGTACAAAGTTATTCTAGAAAATATGTAACTGAAAAGCTTCTTAGTTATGTATCACTATGAACACAAAAGTTAGTAATGTCACTGAACGTTCCAGTAAGGGCCTGTGTTGTGGTGCAGTAGGTTAAACCACCCACTTGCCAGCTTGCAACAGTAACCTCCCATGTCACAGTGCCATTTTGAGATCCTGGTGCTCTGCTTCCTATACAACTCCCTGCTAATGTGCCTGCAAAAGCAGAAGAACATGGCCCATGTACTGAGCCCCTGCCATCCATGTGAAAGACCAGGATGAAGTTTCTGGCTCCTGACTTCAGTTAGACCCAGTCCCAGTCGTTGCGGCCACTTGGGGAGTGAACCAGTGGATGGAGGATCGCACTCTTGCTCTCATGCTCACTGACTCTCTCTGCTCTGCATTCCATTTCAGATCAATGTATCTTTTAAAATTAAATAAAATGCCAGTTGAACTATAATACAGTGACCAGAGATGCAATCCAGCAATTGACAGGGCTAAGAAATTATTGTTCCTCTGCTTATTGTCAAATTTTTAAAATCACAATATAAGGATATTAAATATATTTATTCTTTGATAGTCTATCATCAAAGAGAAATTTATTTTGAAATTTATTTTAACACTCAACCATCCAACCATTCTGTACTCAACCAAAATGTTGTGTATGTTTGTTTTAGTACATCTCAGATGAATGAATAAATATAATCAAAGTGTGCGTGTGTGTGTATGTGTATATATATGTATATTTCAATACTGACAAACATAGAGAACATGTTTGTAGTGGTATCTTTATTAGAACAATACCTTCAGCCAGCGCCACGGCTCACTTGGCTAATCCTCTGCCTGCAACACTGGCACCCCGGGTTCTAGACCCGG
Organism: Oryctolagus cuniculus; assembly: GCF_051225735.1. NCBI lineage: Eukaryota > Metazoa > Chordata > Mammalia > Lagomorpha > Leporidae > Oryctolagus > Oryctolagus cuniculus. Next base: position 83,579,637 of record NC_142869.1, on the reverse strand, counting down.
TTAGGGCACCGGATTCTGTCCCGGTTGCTCCTCTTCCAGTCCAGCTCTCTGCTGTGGCCCGGGAAGGCAGTGGATGATGGCCCAAATGCTTGGGCTCTGCACCCACATGGGAGACCAGGAGGAAGCACCTTGCTCCTGGCTTCGGATCGGCGCAGTGCACCAGCCGTAACAACCATCTGGGGGATGAACCAACAGAAGGAAGACCTTTCATTCTGTCTCTCTCTCTCTAACTCTGCCTGTCAAAATAAATAAATAAATAAATAAATAAAAATAAAAAAGAACAATATTCGAAAAGAAATTTGGAAATAAGTCTCAAAAACACTAAAAAATATTCAGACTTTTGGTCCAGATAGCCAAATCATCGGAATCTACCTATGGAGGTAAGCAATTCTGCAACATGAAAAGTCTATCAGAGAAGAGGTTTGCAAACCATGATTTTCAACATGACAGACTTGGATACAGCCTGCATTCTCTCAAGTTAAAAAGTGTTTATGCATGCAGCTTTTTCTTTTTGTAGTATTTGTCACTCATGTTTTTGCTTAATTGATTCTTACAGGTATTGAGATTACAATTCCAATGTTACTTTCTCAGAAAAGCCTTATCTACCTACCAAGTCAGGACCAAGCCCTATCATATATGCTAGGCAGCATGTTTTCACTGCAGCTAACACTTAATACAAGTTTATTCTGGGGCTTATTTGGTAAATAGTGACTCCCCGCCCTCCCCAAGCAAACAATGTACTTAATAAGAGTAGGGGCTTTATTTTTGTCACTATTTTATCTTCAGGGCAAATAGTGGGCATATAATATTTTTGTCTAGAATAATTAATTACATATTATTACAATGGTTATATACAAAAATACTAAGGTAAAAAGTATACAGGACTTTTGTTTATCATAGAGAAATATATGAATTAAGTGCTTATTTTTATATATACTTGTATATATGTATATACACATATGGTAAATGTGCAATGTGTCAGAACAGAAGTCAGATATATGAAACTATTTTATTAGAATGATAGTTATGCAGATGCTTTTCTCATGAATTTCTTTAAATGTCCTAATAAATTATTTTCAAGTGACATCTGAATCAAATAATGCCCCAGTTTTAAAATAGTCAACTTAGTTTGAGAGAAAATGGCTCTAATTTCTCTAGAATAAGGTACCAAGTGTTCTCTGGAATCATGAGTTACCTTTTTAAAAATTAATAATATAAAGCCATGTAAACATGGAACATAACATAAAAATTTTAAATACAAATGAAAACTTATAAATTACTTACTGTGTTGTTTCAACAAACCAGTTTTTTAATGCAACCAAGCAAAAAGAAATGCTGCTTTAAAGAAACTCTACTATTTGCACAAGGTAAACACACTGCATGCATAATCCTAAACTATACTTGGCCCTACATTACCAGGCACAACTCTTTGCAACGAACTCCTATCAAATCTAGTACAGATTTGCCTTGTCTCAGCATGGGACATACATGAGCCAAAAAGGGAAACTCTAAAAAACAGAGCACCTCACAGTATCTTTGTACTGTGTTAGCAAAGGAGTTTAAATCATAAAATGCTCCATGTATTGCACTTACCAGCAATTTTTATTAATCCAGTTGGATGTTCCTGAAAGCTAATGAAATTGCCTTCTTTCTAAAAATAAAGTTAAACCCAGACCTCATAGTGTTATGAGCATTAAGTGAGAAATGCATGTAAAATAACAGTTTCTGAGACCATTATTCACTGCTGTTTATTATAATAGTTGTGGGATGCTAAAACCTATTTGCAATGTCACTTATTTTCATATTTGCAATGTAAATATTACACTTCCTAGTAATTTAATTTTCCTAAACTACACACACACACACACACCTTCTCACCTTTAGCTCTGAAGATGCAGAAGCTAATTTTTTTGTCTCAGTTAATGCATGCAATTGTTGATAGTCCACTGGTTTATACTTCGTACTTCTCATCCCATTCTTCACATGGAATATCAGATTATCTATTGTTCATAAAAACATAAAAATGACAAAAATAATATTATTGGAAATCAAATATAGTTCAGGAAAAATGTTGACTTCATATCTTATTTTAAAATATTTTAAATCCAAATTCAAGAAATGATACAGTACAACATTCATAATGCATTTGAAGTTCTATTGCTAGAAACTTAGAATTTAGCCAATATATTCCTCACAAAACTTTACTCTTAAAAAGGCACAGAGGGAATACGTCTATGTAAGTTAATAATATATTATGGATTTTTTTAAAACTTAATACCACAATACAAAATATCACTACTGTTAAACCATTTTTAAAACTTAGTTGTTTAGTCATTAACTGAGTGTTTAAGTATTACAACACTATAAATCAAATAATGTAGATGTGTTTCTAACTAAGAAAAAAATAATTTCAATTAAATTTGAAAAAAGATTGAAACAGAAATTTAAAATGTTAATAGATAAAATAGGATATAAAGGATAAATGGTGTTCTCCATACAGATACATTTAATGTCCTAACTGAGCACTGTATGAACCATTTTGATACAGCAAAACATAGAGGTACTCTAAGGCCAAGTAGCATAAAACATAAACTAAGTAACTCAAACAAAAAATACATCTTTACCTCAATTATATTGAATAATATTTACAGCATAAAGCAATAAAGATCCTTTTTAATAGAAAGAACCATATTCTAATTTTGTATCTGTATACTTGTTTTTATATTTTTAATTATTTAATTTTGTACATTTTGTCATTCACTTCAAATGCAGACCTTATATGTTAATTTTTCTTAAAAATGCAGACATTAATATCAGTCAGGAATTCATGACAATGATCATAATGGAGGGGAACAAGAATGTTGTTGTTTACAATGTATCATTCAGTGAAGCAACTTTCATAACTAAATAACAAATGATTTGACATCCACCCAATTTTATGCTCTCTGTAGTAACATCTTCTCTAAATAAGAAATAACGAAAGGCATTTATTTACCACTAGGGTTAGGTTGTATTTTATCAAAATAATTTCTAGTGCTTCATGTTGTCTTTATTAAAATCTTTGGTAGGTTTTATAAATGACTCCATATTTTCTAATGAATGGGATTTGTTCCTCAACTACGCAAGTTTTTCTATGTGTCTTTAAAAATTTTTGGCACTTTAAACAATCATCCATTCTCCAAATGTCTATTTTGCTCATATACATTACATTTCTTTTTTTTTTCAGAACAGGAAGTTTGCTTCTTTTTTTTTTTTACTTTTATTTAGTAAACATAAATTTCCAAAGTACAGTTTATAGATTACAATGGCTTTCCCCCCCATAACTTCCCCCCCAATCACATCCCTCCTATCTCCCACTCCCTCTCCCTTTCCATTCACATCAAGATTCATTTTCAATTCTCTTTATATACAGAAGATCGATTTAGTATATATTAAGTAAGATTTCATCAGTTTGCACCCACACAGAAACACAAAGTGTAAAATACTGTTTCAGTACTAGTTATAGCATTACTTCACATTGGACAACACATTAAGGACAGATCCCACATGAGAAGTAAGTACACAGTGACTCCTGTTGTTGACTTGACAATGTGACCCTCTTGTTTATGACGTCAGCAATCTCCCCAGGCTCTAGTCATGAGTTGCCAAGGCTATAAAAGCCTTTTGAGTTCACCGATTTCTATCTTACTAAGACAGGGTCATAGTCAAAGTGGAAGCTCCCTCCTCCCTTCAGAGAAAGGTACCTCCTTCTTTGATGGCTCGTTCTTTCCGCTGGGATCTCACTCACAGAGATCTTTCATTTAGGGTGTTTTTTTGTTTTGTTTTGTTTTGTTTTGTTTTTGCCAGAGTGTTTTGGCTTTCCATGCCTGAAATACTCTCATGGGCTCTTCAGCCAGATACGAATGCCTTAAGGGCTGATTCTGAGGCCAGAGTGCTGTTTAGGACATCTGCCATTCTACGAGTCTGATATGTATCCCACTTCCCATGTTGGATCGTTCTCTCCCTTTTTTATTCTATCAGTTAGTATTAGCAGACACTAGTCTTGTTTATGTGATCCCTTTGACTCTTAATCCTATCATTATGATCAGTTATGAACTGAAACTGATCACAGGGACTAGTGAGATGGCATTGGTACATACAACCTTGAAGGGACTGAATGGGAATCCCCTGGCACGTTTCAAACTCCACCATTTGGGGCAAGTCCGATTGAGCATGTCCCAACTGTACATCTGCTCCCTCTCTTATTCCAACTCTTATATTTAACAGGGATCATTTTTCAGTTAAATTTAAACACCGAAGAATAATTGTGTGTTAATTAAAGAGTTCAATGAATAGTATTAAGTAGAACAAAAAAATACTAAAAGGGATAAAGTATTACATTGTACATCAACAGTCAGGACAAGGGCTGATCAAGTCACTGTTTCTCATAGTGTCCATTTCACTTCAACAGGTTTCCCCTTTGGTGCTCAGTTAGTTGTCACCGATCAGGGAGAACATATGATATTTGTCCCTTTGGGACTGGCTTAATTCACTCAGCATGATGTTTTCCAGATTCCTCCATTTTCTTGCAAATGACTGAATTTCATTGATTCTGACTGCTGTATAGTTTTCCACAGAGTACATGTCCCATAATTTCTTTATCCAGTCTACTGTTGATGGGCATTTAGGTTGGTTCCAGGTCTTGGCTATTGTGAACTGAGCTGCAATAAACATTAATGTGCAGACTGCTTTTTGGTTTGCCAATTTAATTTCCTTTGGGTAAATTCCAAGGAGTGGGATGGCTGGGTTGAATGGTAGGGTTATCTTCAGGTTTCTGAGGAATCTCCAGACTGACTTCCATAGTGGCTTGACCAGTTTGCAGTCCCACCAACAGTGGGTTAGTGTCCCTTTTTCCGCACATCCTCCCCAGCATCTATTGTTGATAGATTTCTGAATGTGAGCCATTCTAACCGGGGTGAGGTGAAACCTCATTGTGGTTTTGATTTGCTAGTGATCTTGAACATTTTTTCATGTGCCTGTTGGCCATTTGGATTTCCTCTTTTGAAAAATGTCTATTGAGGTCCTAGCCAATCTCTTAAGTGGGTTGTTTGTTTTGTTGTTGTGGAGTTTCTTGATCTCTTTGTAGACTGTGGTTATTAACCCTTTATCTGTTGCATAGTTTGCAAATATTTTTTTGCATTCTGTCGGTTGCCTCTTCACTTTCCTGACTGTTTCTTTTGCAGTACAGAAACTTCTCAATTTGATGCAATCCCAAATGTTAATTTTGGCTTTGACTGCCTGTGCTTCCGGGGTCTTTTCCAAGAAGATCTAGGTCTTTGCTGGTACCTAGATCTTGCAGGGTTTCTCCAATGTTCTCTAATAATTTGATGGTGTTGGGTCATAGATTTAAGTCTTTAATCCATGTTGAGTGGATTTTTGTGTAAGGTCAAAAGTAGGGGTCTTGCTTCATGCTTCTGCACGTGGAAATCCAATTTTCCCAGCACCATTTATTGAATAGACTGTCCTTACTCTAGGGATTGGTTACATTTCTTTTTTATTTATTTATTGTTTTTATTTTTTATTTTTTTAACTTTTATTTAATGAATATAAATTTCCAAAGTACAGTTTATGGATTACAATGGCTCCCCCCCCATAACTTCTCTCCCACCCGCAACTCTCCCCTTTCCCTCTCCCTTCCTCCTTCAATTCACATCAAGATTCATTTTCAATTCTCTTTATATACAGAAGATCAATTTAGTATATATTAAGTAAAGATTTCAACAGTTTGCACCCCCATAGAAACACAAAGTGAAAAATACTGTTTCAGTACTAGTTATAGCATTAAATCTCAATGTACAGCACGCTAAGGACAGAGATCCTACATGAGGAGTAAGTGCACAGTGACTCCTGTTGTTGACTTAACAAATTGACACTCTTGTTTATGGCATCAGTAATCACCCTAGGCTCTTGTCATGAGCTGCCAAGGCTATGGAAGCCTTTTGAGTTCACCAACTCTGATCATATTTAAACAAGGTCCTAGTCTAAGTGGAAGTTCTCTCCTCCCTTCAGAGAAAGGTACCTCCTTCTTTGATGACCCGTTCTTTCCACTGGGATCTCACTCACAGAGATCTTTCATTTAGGTTTTAGTTTTTTTTTTTGTTTGTTTTGTTTTTTGGGTTTTTTTTGTTTTTTTTTTTTGTTTTGGTTTTGTTTTGTTTTGTTTTTTTGTTTGTTTTTTTTTTACCAGAGTGTTTTGCTTTTCATGCCTGTAATACTCTCATGGGCTTTTCAGCCAGATCCGCGTGCCTTAAGGGCTTTTTCTGAAGCCAGAGTGCTGTTTAGGACATCTGCCATTCTATGGGTGTGCTGTGTATCTCACTTCCCATGTTGGATCGTTCTCTCCTTTTTTTATTCTATCAGCTTGTATTTCCAGACACTAGTCTTGTTTGTGTGCTCCCTTTGGCTATCAGTCCTATCATTATGATCAATTGTGAACAGAAATTGATCACCGGGACTAGTGAAATGGCATTGGTACATGGGGATTGGTTACATTTCAAGTATTTCATTAGTTGCATGGATTAGGAAAAACATGTGATCTTTGTCTCTTCCATTTAGGAACAATCGTTTCTTTAATTTTGCTTTGTTTTGTTTTCTATCTCTTCATACTATTTGCTAAAGTCCTACTTTAGAGTAGGACTAACTGTATTATCACTAAGTAAACTGATACTAGATAATTGTCAAAATTAAGAATGGGCATCAGGGATAGGGGAAGGGTTGGAAGGTGGGTGAGAGGGAAGGGAATCCCACCTTGTTCCTAATTCTGTATATATGAAATATATGAAACCTGTATAACTGAAATAAAGAAATTTTTGGCACTTTGCTTAAATGGATATGTATTGTTTCATAGTATTCATAGTATGGGGCTGGGCTGTGGCGTAGCAGGTAAAGCCGCCACCTGCAGTGCCGGCATCCCATATGGGTGCCGGGTCGAGTCCCAGCTGCTCCACTTCCAATCCAGCTCTCTGCTATTGCCTAGGCAAGCAGTAGAGGATGGCCCAAGTCCTTGGGCCCCTGCACCTGCATGGGAGACCCAGAGGAAGCTCCTGACTCTGGGCTTCAGATTGGTGCAGCTCTGGCCATTGCAGCCAACTGGGGAGTGAACCAGTGGATGAAAGATATTCTTTCTTTCTCTCTCTCTCTCTCTCTCTGTAAACATTCTTTCAAATAAGTCTTTAAAAGAGTGAATAATTCATTATAAATCATATGATAAAGTTAGAAATAGAAAAAAAAAATCTGAGCTAGCATTTCTTCCAATTGTCAGGAATGGCTGGTCTCTCATTAACGTTATCCGTATCTGTCAAGGAAACAATGACAGTCACAATGCCACAAGGTCATTTTAAAACTATTTTTAAAGACGTGATCATTGACGTACTTCTCCAAGTGAGGCACAGAGGATGGGCGTTTGACATCACTTGGGATGCCTGCTTCCATATCACAAAGCCTGAATTCCAGGCCCGCTCTGCTTTCAGCTCCCTGCTAATGCAGATCCCAGGAAGCAGCAGGGAGTGGTACATGGGTCCCTGCCACCCACAGGAGAGGCCCAGACAAGTTCCTGCATACTGGCTTCAGCCTGTCTAAACCCTGACTGTTGTAGGAGTGAAACTGACTATTGTAGGCATTTGGGGAGCAAGCCAGTGGGTGGAATACCTCTCTCTGCCTGGCTCTGTCTCTTTGCATTTTCAAATAAATTGTTTAAAAAATTAAGCATAGTTGCAATAACTCTGTATTTTCTTAAAATTTATTTTTCCCTTGCTCCTACAAGCCTCCCTCCACTAGTGTTTTCTTCTGAACTTTTCTGGTTTTGGTCACGGTTTCCAAACTTTTCCCTCTTAGACTTCCTTGACTGATTACCTCAACTGACATATATGGTGATTAAAATGTTGTATGTGTTTTATCTTCAGTTCCAGAGAAAAATAGAAACTATATGTGTTGAAGAATAAATAACTCACTATTTCTACCACAAACGATACAGCACTTGTGGTGGATTCGGACATGGCCCAGCCAGATCTACCTTCCAGGAAGGACTTAGGCCTGGCTATGGGATTGTAATCTGATAACAGCCTCCAGCAGCCACTTCCTTCAGATGTGAACTCAGCTACAGAAAACAGCCTCATCACACCTCCCCTGGGGCAGCCCAAACCCAGTGACTAAGTAAGGCAGGAGTGTATAACAATTTGGGCTCAGTGGAGGACGCTGACAGGCAATATTTGATGTAGAGCCAACTGCCAGAGTTGCACAGAATTTGTTGCAGCTGTATTGAAGATGATTCTTCATTTTCTGAATTCTACTTCCTCCTTCCTTTCTCAGGTGTGGATCCCTGATAAACATCTCACATTCCAAAGTCTGCTTCACACCTGCTTCCCAAAAACCCGAGTTGTAATAGCATTTAACTGAGATCATTTTTAGGAACACATCACCTTCAGGGCAGACAGACTAGTCAAGTGGGTCTCCAAGAAATAGTGTCCACATCTCCTAAGTTTTTGTTCCACAGCCACTATATTGATCTACCCATGTCCAGTGACATTTGCAGCAACCTAAACCTTGCTAAATGGAAAAGACCAAATGTCCATGACTTTTGAAAAGTTGCAGCAGCTCTAGGAATATAGAAATAAACTGCAGTGTGGAATATACACAGGATCTCTGGTCCAAAAACTCTTTTTTTTTTTTTTTTTTTTTTTTTTTTATTTTTGACAGGCAGAGTGGACAGTGAGAGAGAGAGACAGAGAGAGAAAGGTCTTCCTTTGCCGTTGGTTCACCCTCCAATGGCCGCCGCTGCAGCCGGCGCACCGCGCTGATCCGATGGCAGGAGCCAGGAGCCAGGTGCTTTTCCTGGTCTCCCATGGGGTGCAGGGCCCAAGCACCTGGGCCATCCTCCACTGCACTCCCTGGCCATAGCAGAGAGCTGGCCTGGAAGAGGGGCAACCGGGACAGAATCCGGCGCCCCGACCGGGACTAGAACCCGGTGTGCCGGCGCCGCAAGGTGGAGGATTAGCCTATTGAGCCACGGCGCCGGCCCCAAAAACTCTTGTTTCAAATCTTTAAATACATTGGCAGTCATTTTGGCTGGTCTCTATTATCCAAATCCTATCCATCAACATTCTTCTTCCAAAATGTACAGCCAGTCTGTCTACTTCCACTGCCTCTACATGAGTCAAGCCATCATCACCTCTTATCTGGATGAGACAACACTCTATTTGTACCCGTATATGCTTTCTCCACACAGCTGCTCAAGCAACCTCTTAAAACCTCAAATCTGTAGCAGGTGTTTGGCCTAGCAGTGAAGACACCAGTTAGCATGCCTTTGTCCCAAACTGGGATTGTATGAATCTGATCTCCATGTCTAGCTCCTGATTCCAGGTTCCTGCTAAAGCAGACCTTGGAAGACGGCAGTCATGGCTCAAAGAGTTGGGTCCTTGCCATGCATGTGGAAGATCTGCACTGTGTTCCTGGCTCCCAGCTTCATCCTGGCCCAGCACCAGCTGTCATTGGCATCTGAGGAGTGAAACTGAAGAGGGGAGTGCTCTCACTCCTGCTCTTTCACTTTCTATCACATAACTTTATTAAAAAATGTAAACTTGAATATATTCTATCTTGAATCTCTTCAATGGTTTACAAATTGCCCCTTGAGATAGTACCTGGGCCATTGTGGCCAACTGGGGAGTGAACCAGTGGATGGAAGACCTCTCTCTCCCTCTCGGCTTCTCCTTTACCCTGTGTGTAACTCTTTCAAATAAATAAATATTTTTTAAGATTTTATTTATTTATTTATTTGACAGCTAGAGTTACAGACATTGAGAGAGAGAGAGAGAAAGAGAGAGAGACAGAAAGGTCTTCCTTCCATTGGTTCACCTCCCATATGGCTGTCATGGCCAGAGCTATGCCGATCCGAAGCCAGGAGGCAGGTGCCTCTTCCTGGTCTCCCATGGGGTGCAGGGCCCAAGCACTTGGGCCATCCTCCACTGCCTTCCTGGGCCACAGCAGAGAGCTGGACTGGGAGAGGAGCAACTGGGGACTAGAACTCAGTGCCCATATGGGATGCCAGTGCCGCAGGCGGAGGATTAGCCTAGTGTGCCACAGCACTGGCCTCAGTAAATAAATCTTTAAAGAAAAAATAGTATCTGAACTCCTTTCAGTGTCGTATAAAGCCTTGAATTTTGGTTCTCTCTCCACCCTCATTTCATTCACCTAGTCTAACCCTCCTATTTCAATCTGGCCTTTCTATTTCCCAAATACATCTGGTTTGATCTGCCTCAAGACCCTTCCACTTGCTATTTCCTCTGCCTTAAAAATACTTCCTTCTTTTTATCTGCTTAGCTTCTAATCAGCCTTTTACTCAAACAAAATATCACCTCCTCAAGAGAGACCTACCCAGACCTCTGTCCAAATAAGGGAGGATTCTTTGTATAATATTCACCTTATTTTTTTTCCTTTCCATGGTAATTTGTATTCACATTGGAATGTTTACTGAGTTCACATTTGTCTCCTTCAATGGACATGTAAATTAGAGTTGTCTTATGATTGTATCCCTCAGTGTCTATACAGCATAGTAGGTGCTCAATAAATTTGTGGAAAAATGGAATTAAAAGATAAAAAATACTGTTTACTGTGTGTACTTTTAACATAAACTCCATCAAGTTCAAAACATTTTCTAAAGCAATGGGACCAGTCATTCTGTCCATCCCTAAAGAATTGAGGGTCCTACACGCAACCTACCCAAATTGAACGATGAAGACACAGAAAACTTAAATAGACCCATGACTGAGAAAGAAATTGAAACGGGCCAGCGCCGCGGCTCACTAGGCTAATCCTCTGCCTAGCGGCGCCGGCACACCGGGTTCTAGTCCCGGTTGGGGTGCCGGATTCTGTCCCAGTTGCCCCTCTTCCAGGCCAGCTCTCTGCTGTGGCCAGGGAGTGCAGTGGAAGATGGCCCAGGTGCTTGGGCCCTGCAACCAATGGGAGACCAGGAAAAGCACCTGGCTCCTGGCTCCTGCCATCGGATCAGCGCGGTGCGCTGGCTGCAGCGCGCCAGCCACGGCGGCCATTGGAGGGTGAACCAACGGCAAAGGAAGACCTTTCTCTCTGTCTCACTCTCTCTCACTGTCCACTCTGCCTGTCAAAAAAAAAAAAAAAAGAAAGAAATTGAAACAGTAATAAAGGCCCTCCAAGCAAAGAAAAGCCCAAGAACAGATGGATTCACTGCTGAATTCTACCAGACATTTAAAGAAGAACTAACTCCAATTCTTCTCAAACTATTCAGTACCAGATTTCAGGACATACTACAGGGCAGTTGTTATCAAAACAGCATGGTACTGGTACAGAAACAGATGGATAGACCAATAAAACAGAATAGAAACACCAGAAATCAACCCAAACATCTATAGCCAACTTATATTTGATCAAGGATCTAAACCCAATTCCTGGAGCAAGGACAGTCTATTCAATAAAAGGTGCTGGGAAAACCGGATTTCCACGTGCAGAAGCATGAAGCAAGACCCCTACCTTTCACCTTACACAAAAATCCACTCAACATGGATTAAAGACCTAAATCTATGACCTGACACCATCAAATTATTAGAGAACATTGGAGAAACCCTGCAAGATATTGTCACCATCAAAAATTTCTTGGAATAGACCCCGGAGGCACAGGCAGTCAAAGCCAAAATCAACATTTGGGATTGCATCAAATTGAGAAGTTTCTGTACTGCAAAAGAAACAGGAAAGTGAAGAGGCAACCAACAGAATGGGAAAATATATTTGCAAACTATGCAACAAATAAAGGGTTAATAACCACAATCTACAAAGAGATCAAGAAACTCCACAACAACAAAACAAACAACCCACTTAAGAGATGGGCCAAGGACCTCAATAGACATTTTTCAAAAGAGGAAATCCAAATGGCCAACAGGCACATGAAAAAATGTTCAAGATCACTAGCAATCAGGGAAATGCAAATCAAAACCACAATGAGGTTTCACCTCACCCCGGTTAGAATGGCTCACATACATAAATCTACCAACAACAGATGCTGGCGAGGATGTGGGGAAAAAGGGACACTAACCCACTGTTGGTGGGACTGCAAACTGGTCAAGCCACTATGGAAGTCAGTCTGGAGATTCCTCAGAAACCTGAATGTAACCCTACCATTCAACCCAGCCATCCCACTCCTTGGAATTTACCCAAAGGAAATTAAATTGGCAAACAAAAAAGCGGTCTGCACCCTAATGTTTATTGCAGCTCAGTTCACAATAGCCAAGACCTGGAACCAACCTAAATGCCCATCAACAGTAGACTGGATAAAGAAATTATGGGACATGTACTCTATAGAATACTATACAGCAGTCAAAAACAACGAAACCAGGTCATTTGCAAGAAAATGGAGGAATCTGGAAAACATCATGCTGAGTGAATTAAGCCAGTCCCAAAGGGACAAATATCATATGTTCTCCCTGATCGGTGACAACTAACTGAGCACCAAAGGGGAAACCTGTTGAAGTGAAATGGACACTATGAGAAACAGTGACTTGATCAGCCCTTGTCCTGACTGTTGATGTACAACTTAATACTTTATCCCTTTTAGTATTTTTTTGTTCTACTTAATTCTATTGGTTGAATTAAGTGTAATTAATACACAATTATTCTTAAGTGTTGAAACTTAACTGAAAAGTGATCGCCGTTAAATATAAGAGTGGGAGTAAGATAGGGAAGAGATGTACAGTTGGGACATGCTCAAGCTGACTTGCCCCAAATGGTGGAGTTAGAAACGTGCCAGGGGATTCAAATTCAACCCCATCAAGGTTGCATGTACCGATGCCATCTCACTAGTCCAAGTGATCAATTTCAGTTCACAATTGATCATAATGAAAGGATTAAGAGTCAAAGGGAGCACATAAACAAGTCTAGTGTCTGCAAATACTAACTGATAGAATAAAAAAGGGAGAGAACGATCCAACATGGGAAGTGGGATACACAGCAGACTCATAGAATGGCAGATGTCCTAAACAGCACCCTGGCCTCAGAATCAGCCCTAAAGGCATTCAGATCTCGCTGAAATGCCCATGAAAGTATTTTAGGCATGGAAAGCCAAAACACTCTGGTAAAAAATAAAAAAAATAAAAAAAATAAAAAAACCCTAAATGAAAGATCTCTGCTAGTGAGATCCCAGTAGAAAGAACGGGTCATCAAAGAAGGAGGTACCTTTCTCTGAAGGGAGGAGAGAACTTGCATTTTGACCATGGCCTTGTCTAAATACGATCAGAGTCGGCGAACTCAAAAGGCCTCCATAGCCTTGGCAACTCATGACAAGAGCCTAGGGTGATTACTGACGCCATAAACAAGAGTGTCAATTTGTAAAGTCAACAACAGGAGTCACTGTGCACTTACTCCTCATGTAGGATCTCTGTCCTAAATGTGCTGTACATTGTAATTTAATGCTATAACTAGTACTGAAACAGTATTTTACACTTTGTGTTTCTGTGTGGGTGCAAACTGTTGACATATTTACTTAATATATGCTAAACTGATCTTCTGTATATAAAGATAATTGAAAATGAATCTTGATGTGGATGGAAGGGGAGAGGGGAGGGTTGCGGGTAGGAGGGAAGTTATGGTGGGGAGCCATTGTAATCCATAAACTGTACTTTGGAAATTTATATTCATTAAATAAAAGTTAAAAAAAAAAGAATTGTGGGTCCTGGGACTTTAGCCATGTTAATGCATTATTTTTTTAAAAAAATATTTATTTATTTATTTATTTATTTGAAAGTCAAAGTTACAGAGAGGCAGAGAGAAAGAGAGGTCTTCCATCTGCTGGTTCACTCCCTAAATGGCTACAACAGCCAGAGCTAGGCCGATCCGAAGCCAGGACCCTGGAGCTTCTTCCAGTTCTCCCGTGTGGGTACAGGGGTCCAAGCACTTCGGCCTGCTTTTCCAGGCCATAGCAGAGAGCTGGATCGGAAGTAGAGCATCTGTTTATATATATATATATATATATATATATAGTGAATATATATTTATATAATATTATATATTATATATATAAATTATATATATATATAATTTATGAAGAATTTTAAAGGCAAAGTTACAGAAAGAGAGATCTTTCAACCACTGTTTCACTCCCCACTGTTTCACCTCATGGTCAAGGCTGGGCCAGGCCAAAGCCAAGAGCCAAGAACTTCACCCATTCTTCCACATGGGTGCAGGGGTCCAAGTACCTGGGCCATCCTCTACCCTCCACTGCTTTAAGAGGGAGCTGGATAAGTGGAGCAGCTGGAACTCCTACTGGCACCTCTATGGGTTGCCGGTGCTTCAGGCGACAGCTTTATCTGCTATGCCACAGCTCCAGACCCATCTATAATCCTTCTTTTAGTCTTCTTTAATAATGTACTCTACAAATAAGAGTATGCAATGTAAATGCCCTCAAGGGTCACCAGTTAATTAAATGATAGAAGGAACAAGGAGCAAGACCACAGAAAGTGGAAGAAAATATAGAAAAATGAAGAGCATTCCATGCTCAAAGACAATCAGATGCCTTTAAAAAAAAAAAAAAAAAAAACACAGGTGTTTTTATAACACAGGTACTAGCCACAAAAAGCAGTTGCATCTGGCAAGGGCCTTGTGGAAAATCTAAGCCAAGCAAGGATTCTTCATTTTAATCCAATCCCATGGTAACTGCATTAATCCCTCCTAATGACCCATTCACTTCTTAAAAGTCCCACCACCTCATAATACCACTGCACTGGCAATTACATTTCAACATGAGTTTTGAAGTTAAAGAGCCATAGTCTCACAATGTAGTTCTCACCATCTCTACACAGTTCTTATTTCAATTAAAATCGTGAGTATTACACTTGGGCCAGCGTGGTGGCACAACAGGCAAAGCCTCCACCTGCAGGGCCAGCTTCCCATATTGAATTGCTATTCAGAGGCCTAGCAGCTCTGCCCCTGATCCAGTTCCCTGCTAATGAGCTTGGAAAAGCAGCAGAAGATGGGCCAAGTGCTTAGAGCTCTGTTACCCTTGTGGGAAACCTGGATGGAGCTCCAGGCTCCTGGCTTCAGTCTGGCCCCACTGTGGCTGTTGTAGGCATTTTGTGAGTGAACCATCAGGTGGAAGACATCTCCCTCCCTTTCTCTCCTCCACTCCACCCATCAGACTGCTTATCAAATCTTTTTTAAAAAAGAATATTACACTGGATTACAAGTGAGTGTACCTCAAAAAGTTTGTCAGAAATTAAATTAAAAGAATGGAAAAGTCCTGGTACACTCTGACAATCAAAGCTGCAACCAAAAACAAATATGTCTTCATGAACTTGAAACCTAGTTTGGTTCCAACTACACAGAAGACCACGTGGAGATACTCCTTGGCCCACACACCTTAATCTTTATATATAAATTATGAATACTACTCGTGTTTCAAAAATGTTGAAAGCCTCTGAACTAAGGAGCTATTAAGTTGAGGTATTACAAAACTGATTTAATTATAATGTTATATGAAATAATTGAATTGACATTCAGGTTGAGACCTGAGAATTCATTAATAATTTACTTAGACCCATTTCTCACTTTACCATTTGAAGTGATTGAGGCCTGGGGAAAAAATGACTAAGATCACATGCCTAGTCATGTGCAGAAGAACATCAGGTTCAAAATCTAAAACAAATCCAGGCTTATTTCACTATCAGTCACCAAACCCACCCTGAGCTGAAATCAACAGCAAGCCTGAGCTAACCTGCTATTTATCCTAGCAAATGTGAACAGTGCACACATTTGTGCAAAAATGTGTATGTGTTTAATTACAATACTGATAGGCCCCACGGGGCATATAAGACATATTCCTGTAGCATAGTTCTAAAAATCTACAAAATAAAAAAATACCTTTGGCCCCACACATTTCAGATTATGGATTATGAAACTACTCAAACAAATGTTTCCTGATCCTGAAAGAAGTACTTGCCATTAGGCCATTCCAATTTTATGCTTACTAGTGAGAAATTTAAACTGGCCTCTTTAGCCTATAGTCAGAATTACTTTTGGCTGAGTAACTGTTCCTTTACCAGAATTTTTCATGTTAAATAATTTAAGAGCACTTAGTTTGGGAAATTATTCCATGTTCACATTATGTGACATTTTAGAAATTGCTTGAGTGTTCTCAGAGTGCAAAGCCTTTTAGATACTGAATTTTCAATTACTGAAAATATTTTTAAGGAATATATTTTCTGGAAAATTTCTTAGACGATAGGAAGAACACTTTGATATATATTGTAAAGTTTATAGTGTATAGTGTATAGCTTTCCAATGGCTAAAGTGTTGACATAAATCGAATACTTGCAGATTTTAAGAAGCATCTAAACTTTTGTGAAAACAAAAAAAATTAACAATGACCCCTTAAGTATTTACTAGGCATGTGAAAAACCAGGACTTGTCTAAAGCTGAGGAAAAAAAACATTGCCCAGTGATAATGAAATTACATAGTACAGTAGTCTTTATATTGCTAAAATGTTTATTCTTTTAAGAAAATCTTTTAATGCACTGAGAATAAAAGTCAGTGTGCCACAGTAAACTCATAGAATGGCAGATGTCCTAAATAGCACCCTGGCCTCAGAGTCAGCCCTTAAGGCATTCGGATAGGGCTAAAGAGCCCATGAGAGTATTTTAGGCATGGAAAGCCAAGACACCCTGGAAAAAAAAAGGAAGACCTAAATGGAAGATCTCTGTGAGTGAGATCCCAGTGGAAAGAACAGGGCCATCAAAGAAGGAGGTACCTTTCTCTGAAGGGAGGAGAGAACTTCAACTTTGACTATGACCCTGTCGGAATAAGATCAAAGTCGGCGAACTCAAAAGGCTTCCATAGCCTTGGCAACTCATGACTAGAGCCTGAGGAGATTGCTGACACCATAAACAAGAGTGTCAAATTGTTAAGTCAACAACAGGAGTCACTGTGTACTTACTTCTCATGTGGGATCTGTCCTTAGTGTGTTGTCCAATGTGAAGTAATGCTATAACTAGTACTGAAACAGTATTTTACACTTTGTATTTCTGTGTGGGTGCAAACTGATGAAATCTTTACTTAATATGTACTGAATTGATCTTCTGTATATAAAGATAACTGAAAATGAATCTTGATGTGAATGGAATGGGAGAGGGAGTGGGAGATATGAGGGATGCGAGTGGGAGGGAAATTATGGGGGGGAGCCATTGTAATCCATTAACTGTGCTTTGAAAATTTATATTTACTAAATAAAAAATTTTTTAAAAAAATAAAAGTCAGTGTGCCAGGCTGAAGATTGTACAGCAATGTGGATGGATAGCTTTTTAAATCTAAGCTGAATGATACTACAGATATGTGCCTGTGAGGGTGAGTTTTTTATGATGTGGATTATGTCAACCAAAACATGTAAGAATGATAACAATATGGGGGAAAAAATCTTGGCTATGTTATCAAACAATAGCCATCTTCATATGGAAGACACCTTGACATGCTAATGTTAGTCAAATATTATGGCCAAAGCCTAGCTTGATCAGAATCTAACACCCAGAGTTCTCTTTTAAATTCAAGCACAAGGGTTTAAATTACTTCCAGTATGAAGCATTATGCATATAGTTTGCATATGATAAAAATTACTGTCTTAGAAAAACTAGTGGAACCAAGGGACTAAGGAAGAGAATTAATAAAAATAAAGTGCTCAGCTACATCATCAATTCAAACATATGGGGGAAAGATCTCATTCAAAAGAAGAATCAAAACAAACAAAAACCAAATATCTAGGAATAAATTGTGAAAGAAGTAGGTAGGACTAAAACTTTAAAAAGCTATTGGTGGGGAGGGCAACACCAGCATACCATAAGGATACCAGTTCAACTCCCTGCTAATGGGGCTGGGAAAGTTGCAGCAGATGGCCCAAGTCCTTGGGCCCTGGCACTCACGTGGAAGACCCAGAAGAAGCTCCTGGCTCCTAGCTTCGCTCTGGTCCACTCCCTTTTGCAGCCATTTGGGGAGTGAAACAGCAGGAACAGGGATGAGCAGAAAGAATTTATCCAGTCAAAAGACCTAGAAGGATCCAGTTTCTGTGGGACTTCAGAGTTGCACAGAGTATAAAGATACTAAAGTAAGACCCTCAGGCCCTTCCTCCCTCCACATGCTCACAGCTATTTTAACAGCTCAGAAAGCTCAAGAGAAGCTGAACAAGTATACATACCTGGCTTAAAGCAGTATATTCTGTAGAAAAAGGGAAACTTCCAGAAACTTGGGGGGTGGGGAGAGAATAGATGAGTCCACACAGATTGTATCCGAAATTCTGACCAAAAGCCATAAATGGCAATTTTGAGCTTTGGGAAACTAAGTAATTATTTATGAAGAAACACTGTTTTCTTCCAGATTTTCTGCTCAGGTGTGGGACCCATAAGGGAAGGGTAGTAAAAGTGATCTTGTTCTCCTTACTTGACTTGCCATTTTAGACACCCTCAAATTTAAGACTTTGTCAACCTTCTGACATAACTTGAGGAATCAACTTTCCTATTCAACATACCTAGATTTAAAGGAAAACAATCACTTGCTTATTCCTGGGCCCTTTACTCCTAACTTCTCTATCAGTAGCAGGGAATTATCCAACTCATCCCTCTGAATCTTTTGCATGGATTTTTGGAGTATTCTTTTACCTATTTTTCATGCCCCAGTTAATATCACACAAATGCCTGAATGAATGTTTCCAAAGCTCAAAGAGTGTCTTTTTTGTTTAAGAATTTATTTATTTGAAAGGAAGAGTTACAGAGAGGCAGAGAGATAGAGATAGAGAGAGAAAGAGAGATCTTCCATCTACTCGTTCACACCACAAATGGCAGAGAAGTCAGGAGCTTGGTCGATCCAAAACCAGGAGCTTCTTCTGGGTTCCCCATGCAGGGCAGGGGTCCAAGGACTGGGCCATCTTCCACTGCTTTCCCAGGCCATAGCAGAGAGCTGGATCAGAAGTGGAACAGCTGGGTCTCGAACAGGCATCCATATGAGATGCCGGCACAGCAGGTGGCAGTTTTACCCACACTATGCCACAGTGCCGGCCCCTCAGAGTAGTTTTAAAAATTCAAGGAAAACCTGTCTAACTCTGCCTGGCAAAAAAAAAATTCAAGGAAAAGGAAACTTTAAAATAACTTGGTGCAAAAAAAAATTGAAATACATATTTACT
The DNA here is from genome assembly GCF_051225735.1 of Oryctolagus cuniculus. Classification (NCBI taxonomy): domain Eukaryota; kingdom Metazoa; phylum Chordata; class Mammalia; order Lagomorpha; family Leporidae; genus Oryctolagus; species Oryctolagus cuniculus. The sequence goes on along the minus strand of NC_142869.1, from coordinate 83,560,423 downwards.
GAAAAAAGCATTATGTGATTGCATCATAAATCAATCTTTAAACATGTTGATTTAAAAGCAAACACATAGTTTTCACCACCTCCTCCTCATTTTTAAATCTAGGATCACCAAACTCTGAATCAAAATGGGCAGTCAATTAAGGTTTATGTGATGACACAAGGAAGGAAAAACAGGCTGACTTAGTCTTGGTTAAGTTGCAGTACAGACTGTAAATTCAAGTGAATAGGAGCTGACAGGTGCCCCTTGATGAGCTATTCAGCTGCCAGTCATAGCATCCAATCCACAAGAAGAAACCTGGGTGATGTCTATATTTATTAGTAATCTAAGGATATCTATGCTATCTTACTTTTCCAAGAGCTTAAGTGTAAGAATAAGATTGTTTGCACAGTAGAAATAGATCATCTGGTCTTAGCTCCAATATAAATGACTGAGTAAGAAAAACAAGTCATACCATGATGCCTATGCCATATGATACCACTACATAAACATGCACAGACACAAGACTCTCTCTCTTTCTCTCTAAGGTAATTTATTTGAAAGGCAGATTTAGCAAGAGAGAGAGAGAGAATCTTCCATCCACTGATCCACTGTTCACTCCCTAAATGTTCTCAACAGTCAGGGCTGGACCAGGCCAAAGCCAGAAGCCAGGAACGCTCTCTAGGTCTCTCATGTGGATTGTAGAGGTTCAAACAATTAAGCCATCTTCTGCTGCTTTTCCAGGTACATTAGCAGGGAGCTGATCAGAAGTGGAGCAGCAGGGGAACTTGAACCAGCACTCATATGAGATAGTACTATCGCAGGCAGTGGCTTAACCTGCTGCACCACAATGCTGTTGCCTTCTTCTTCTTTTTCCATCTATCTCTCTGTCCAGAACAAAGAAAGTCTAAAGGATACATAAATATAACAAACTTGAAGATGATGCTACAATTGCATTTTTATAATGGTAATACATGCAAGTTTGTATATTTATATAATTAAAAGTAATAAACAGGGGCTGTTTTTGTGGTGCAGTGGGTAAAGCTGCTGCCTGCAAAGCCAGCATCCCATATGGGTGCCCACTGGAGTCCCAGCTGCCCCATTTCCAATCCAGTTTCCTGCATATGGCTTGGTAAAAGCAGCAGAAGATGACTTGTAGGTGTCCCTGTGCCTGTCTGTGCCTACCTAGCCCATGCAGGAGGTTAAGAGGGCATGGCGTGCCATGCTCCCCAGGAAAAAACCATGGTCAAGGGCTCAGCACACTGGGACCCCACACATGACCTGGCTGCTGGCAGGCGGCAGTAACCCCAAGCACATTTCCCCTACCCCCACTTCCTGTTCAAGGGCTTTGTAATTGTCAACTAGGTATACAGCTCCTGAGTGTGGCCCAGCCCCATAAAGACCACCTGGAAGGCTAAATAGGCTATGTGACCTTCAAGTTGATTGGGGAAGGCTAGAGGTTCCAGTATCAGCTTTGTCCTATAGAACTAGTGTTGCTACCCTGAACTAGCTACTCCCCTTTGCCTGGCCCATAAAAGCTTATGCCCGATTGTTTTATTTTAAAAGATTTATTTTATTTATTTGAAAGACAGAGTTGCAGAGAGAGGTAGAGATAGAGAGAGAGGTCTTCCATCCACTAGTTCACTCCCCAGATGGCCACAACAGCCGGAGCTGCGATGATCTGAAGCCAGGAGCTTCTTCCAGGTCTCCCATGTGGGTGCAGGGGCCCAAGGACTTGGACCATCCTCTACTGCTATCCCAGGCCATAGCAAAGAGCTGGATTGGAAAAGGAGCAACCAGGACTAGAACTAGTGCCCATATGGGATGCCGGCGCTTCAGGCCAGGGCGTTAACCCACTGTACTACAGCACTGGCCCTAAGTGCCTGATTGTTAATAAACGGATGTATTCACTACAACTATCTCTGGTGATTCTTGTTGAAGAACGCCATTGCCCCATCTTTCTAACAGTGTGGGCTTCGCAGGATGAGCTCACAATGACCCAAGCAGTTGAGCCCCTGCCACCCATGTGGGAGACCTAGTTGAAGCTCCTGGCTCCTGGCCTCAGCCTGGCTCATCCCTGTTAGTTGCAGCCACATAGGGGAGTGAAACAGCAGGCAGAAGATCTTTCTCTCCCTCTCTATAACTCTGGCTTTCAAATAAATAAGTCTTTTTATAAAGTAATAATTATTTATAAAGTAATAATATCTGAAAAGATATTATTTCAGAATAATTGTATCTTCTATTGTAGACTTAGTGGGATGAGATTGGAGTTTATACGATTATCTATTGGGTTATTCTGGCGAGAGTCTGATCACCCAAGACATCCACTTGTGAACCCGCTCAGCTCAGACTGCTTCCCCGAGCCTCTTGAACTTACTGAGTCATGACAACCCCACAAAGCCCAACTTGATGTAGCTGGTTAACTTCATTTCAGTTTTTAATGTAGTTATATAATGTTAATACAATTTGCTGTGCCTTATAAAAGATATTTCTTCTGACACCTTCTGTAACAAAACGATTCAAAACCCAGTACTTTTCTTATAATTAGTGGTCACAACTGCAGTCCTCTTTCTCTTGATTACAAGCTTGTTCATTAAAACTGTAAAGCCAAGGCCACAGGCAAGGTTATGGAGTTCAACAATTAATGGGAATTTTGATGTGCTTTTCACTATTAATGCTAAAGAAATTTTCTCATCTGAATTTTGAAACTGGCAGAAACAGTAAGTGCTAATGACCATTCATTCTTTCCTTCCTGTCGGATCCCAATTTTGTTTGAGGCTAAAATACTAGCCTTCCTTTGGGACCCTTGAGGATCTAAATAACCATAGGATACAGTTCAGACCACTGAGCTCAAAGCAGAAGTCTGCTGGGACTTTGGGGGCAGGATTTGCCTTCCCATACGGGTAGTCCTCCCCACTGCTTTGCCCTGCCCTTCTTCCTTTCTTTAAGCCCAAAATGTGGGTGTGAAAGTCTACATGGCCTGGTCTGTGCCTAGGTGGTGAATGTTAGGATGAAAGATACATTCTATCTACTTCAGAGAAGAAAGTCAATGGGAGCCTTGCACACTGATAGCAAAAATCTGCTATACTACCCTGGGACCACTGCCCTCTGGACTTATGAGAAAAAGCAAATCAAGTATCTGCAATCAGGTTCTGCAATTTTCTGCCAAACAAAATTCTCAGCTGATATATACTAGGATAATGTGAGGGACCCAGGAGACTTTGATGCCTTTCCTTATAAAGTAGTATAAAAATTGTTCTAGAAAAATACCCATCAATACAGACACAGGATAAAATACTAGAAAATATTACTGTCATTGCTCTTCAATCAGAGCATGAGAAAATTACATCGAACAAAATTTCCTATTTTAAAACTTCAATAGAGTTGCACTTGCAGTTTCAATAAAGCTGAAAGAGAGTAGGTAAAAATATGTGTAGGTGGTTCTGGAAGGGGAACATAAAAAATACTTGGAAACATAATTATACTATTAAACGATAACACAGAATAATGCTTCTGTGGGTTTACAGTGCTCCAGAATAAATAGTTTTTTCCATAAAGGATCAATTATGCAAGGAGCAGTTTTCTTCTAAAATACTACACAAAAGGTTTTCTTTTTAAATTTTTAATAAAAATGACCAACACGGCACTCTTCAACCATGAAGACTACAAAACTCTATTAAATGGCAGTGCCTGCAAATTGTAGCAACTAATACATTTTCAATGAATGAAATCATTATAATAGGTAAGAAATACTAATTCATTTTGTTATTGCCAGTTAAATTTGAAAAGATCTCTAGGCTATGAAGTGAAGAATTCAGAAGGAAGATGAAAAGAGTTAAATCAGAAGGAATAAAGAAAGATTAAAAAAAAGGGGGGGGGAGGGTTGTGGGTGGGAGGGACGGTATTGGGGGGAAGCCATTGTAATCCATAAGTCGTACTTTGGAAATTTATATTCATTAAATAAAAGTAAAAGAAAAAAAAAAAAAGCACACCTCCTGCCAAAAAAGGCAAATTGAGTGTTGAGAGGAGCTGCACTGCAGTGGTCCGGAGTGCTACTGCAGAGTGGGTAGACAGAGCAATTTTGTAGCAGCCAAGGTGGGCTCTAAGGCAGGTCTGGGTGGGATGTCCAGTGAGAGGAAGTGACTAGCTCAGGACAAACAGCTCTGTTCTGGAGAAGAGGATCGGCGGGTTTCATGAAATCCATCGGTCTTGTTTCAGTTTTCATTTCAACCCAGGCATTCACACAGGAAAGCAAAGGGGAATTCTATATCCTCTATTTCTTTTTCTTTTTCTTTTTTTTTTTTTTTTTTGATTTTTTTTTTATTTTTTTGACAGGCAGAGTGGACAGAGAGAGAGACAGACAGAGAGAAAGGTCTTCCTTTGCCGTTGGTTCACCCTCCAATGGCCGCCGCGGCGCACCACGCTGATCCGATGGCAGGAGCCAGGTGCTTCTCCTGGTCTCCCATGGGGTGCAGGGCCCAAGCACTTGGGCCATCCTCCACAGCACTCCCTGGCCACAGCAGAGAGCTGGCCTGGAAGAGGGACAACCTGGACAGAATCCGGCGCCCCAACCGGGACTAGAACCCGGTGTGCCGGCGCCACAAGGCGGAGGATTAGCCTAGTGAGCCGTGGTGCCGGCCTTTTTTTTATGTTATTTTTATTTATTTATTTATTTTTTTGACAGGCAGAGTGGACAGTGAGAGAGAGAGAGACAGAGAGAAAGGATCCTCTATTTCATGCTCTCCCTGAAAAAGGATTCATATTATATTAAAGTTCTTTTACGAAAAATTTCAATAATGTCTTATGAAAGCTTGGGCAAATAGAAAAGAAAAAAAAGCAAGCTTCTCTTCCTCAGAAAGAGAAGTGAGAGTTGTTCTTTCTGCCTGGTGGGAGCATGGGTAAGAAAGGGTGGGTGAGAGGGCAAATATCGCCTAACACAGAACAAACAATAAGGACGCGGCTGCATTGGATTTTCCACCCGGCTTTACAAGCACCATCAAAATACTTTGGTTCAAAATGTAATGGTCAATAACGTATAAAATAGTCACTAAAATATCCTACCACTTGTTAGTGGCTATCAAAGACATACACATCAAATTAGCAAGGATCCAAAATATATGTATTAAGAATTAGGAAGGTGAGAGTAAATGAACTCATACACACACATTGCTGGTGGATATTTATAATCATTTTATGGCCCTGTTTGGCAGCAAACCAAAATTCTTGATATTTGATGATACCACTTGACCCAGTGGCACTGTTAGTGATTTATGCCAAGGAAATAACCTGCATTTATAAGGATGTGGAACTATTCACTTAGAAGGAAAACTAGAAATTACTAGAAAGCAAGTGCAATGGGGTTGGTTCAATTAAATTACAGGCTATTCCATACAATGAAGTTTTTAAAGATAGCCCTATAGAGAAAACAGTTAAATCAAAAATCGCACCTCTTCAAAACAAAGGTACCCCTCAACTCTGGAGTAGTGTTGGGCTTTGGAAGTGGGCTGTAAAAGCTTAAATTCCAGCTCTACAACTGTGGGATCCTTAACAAATTACTAAATCATGGAAAAGACTCAACTTAAATAAAAAATCTACTCCTCTAAACTGATTTTTACAATTTCAGCTGACATCCTAGAAAGTCTGTGTATACACGTGTGAACACTAGCAAACTGCTTTTAAAACATGTGTAGAAATGCAAAGGACAAAGAATAGCCAAGAGATCTTGATGAAGAGAGTAAAGCAGGATGATCTGCAGTCCTATATATTAAAATTCATTATGAAGCTATAGTAACTAACACAGCGTGATATTGGAGCAACAGGAAGATAGGCCAATGAACAGTATAAACAGGCAAGAAACAGATACAGTATATACGTGGTCAGCTGATTTATATCAGAGGTGAGTCATGCTGCTGTGCAGTGTGCAAAGAACAGTCTTCCATAAATGGCCTTGAGTCAGCTGGATATCCATATGGAAAGAATGATCCCCGACCCCTTACCTCCCCACACTCACAAAATCAGTTCCAGATGTATTTGGAGATCTAAATTTAAAAGACAGAAAATAAAGTTTTTATGGGAAATAAAAGGACAATATATTTATGACCCTGGAATTGACAAAGATCTCTTTTAAAATGTTAATCATGAATGGAAAATGTTATAAGTTGGGAAATAATAAAATTAAGAACTTCTGTCTTCAAAGACACAATTAAGGGAGGGAAAGGGCCATCCAAAGGTTTGAAAAGTTTATTCAACAAAAAAATATTCAACAAAAGACTTCAATCCAGAATACTTATGAATTTTAAACATAAACAAAATAAGAAAATGTAAGGCAACTTGATAGAGACCAGAAGGCCTGAACATATATCCTACAATAAAAGGGTATCCAAGTGTCTAACAGACATTTTTTAAATTTTTTATTTGACAGGTAGAGTTATAGACAGTGAGAGAGAAAGAGAGAGAGAGAGAAAGGTCTTCCTTCCGTTGGTTCATCCCCCAAATGGCCGCTACAGCAGGCGCTGCACCAATCCAAAGCCAGGAGCCAGGTGCTTCTTCCTGGTCTCCCATGCAGGTGCAGGGGCCCAAGCACTTGGGCCATCCTCCACTGCCCTCCCGGGCCACAGCAGAGAGCTGGACTGGAAGAGGGGCAGCCAGCTGGGATTAGAACCCGGCGCCCATAAGGGATGCCAGTGCCGCAAGTGGAGGATTAACCAAGTGAGCTACGGCACCGGCCCCCTAACAGACATATTTAAAGGTACCCTATTCATTAGGACAATCCAACTTAAAACCACAGTGCAATACCTCTATAAAAATCCTAGATTACTAAAATGAAAAAGATAAAATACCAAATGTTGATTAAAAAGTAGACCAGGAGCCAGCTCTGTGGCATGGTGGATTAAGCTACCACTTGCGACTCCTGCTGTCTGTATGGGTGGTGGTTCAAATCCCAGCTGTTATACTTCAGATCCAACTCCCCGCTAATGTGCCTGGGAAAGCAGCCAAAGATGGCTGAAGTACTTGGGTGTTTGCACTGATGTGGGAGACCCAAAAGGAGTTCCTGGCTCTTAGGTTTGGCTTGCCCTAGCCCTGGCCATTGCAGCTATTTGGGGAGTGAACCAGTGGAGGGAAACTAGCTCACTCTCACTCTCGGTCTCCCCCTTTCCCCGGTACTCTGCCTCTCCAATAAATAAATAAATCTTTTTGTGTTAAAAAAAAAAGAGGTGGAGCAACAAGAACCTTCAAACACTAATGGTAAGAGTGTGAATTGGTACAACTTCTTTAGAAAATCATTGGCAGTTCATTAACTACGACATTTTTATTCTACTTCTAAATATTCTCAATGGAAATTTGCACAGTTGTTCACCTAGAGACGTGTGCAAGAATGCTCAGAGAAGCACTAGTCTTAGTAGCTCCAAATTAGAAACTATCCAGATGCTATAGTCTGAACACTGAGGTCATCCTAAAATTCATCCATTGAACTTCATCCCTAATGTCATTGTTTTAAGAGGTGGGGCCTTTTTAGAAGTTATTAAGTCATGAGGTCTTCTCCCTAATGAATGGGATAAGTGCCCTTATAAACAGATTGAAGAGAGCATGTTTACCCTACCCATTCCATCTTAGAAACAGAAAACAAACATTTTTTTTTTTTTTTTTGACAGGCAGAGTGGACAGTGAGAGAGACAGAGAGAAAGGTCTTCCTTTGCCGTTGGTTCACCCTCCAATGGCCGCCGCGGCCGGCGCACCGTGCTGATCCGAAGCCAGGAGCCAGGTATTTCTCCTGGTCTCCCATGGGGTGCAGGGCCCAAGCACTTGGGCCATCCTCCACTGCACTCCCGGGCCACAGCAGAGAGCTGGCCTGGAAGAGGGGCAACCGGGACAGAATCCGGAGCCCCGACCAGGACTAGAACCCGGTGTGCCGGCGCTGCAAGGCAGAGGATTAGCCTATTGAGCCGCAGGCGCCAGCCCAGAGAACAAACTCTTGCTAGACATTGAATCTGCTGGCAACTCATGACAAGAGCCTAGGGTGATTACTGATGCCATAAACAAGAGTGTCAATTTGTTAAGTCAACAACAGGAGTCACTGTGCACTTACTCCTCATGTAGGATCTCTGTCCTAAATGTGCTGTACATTGTGATTTCATGCTATAACGAGTACTCAAACAGTATTTTTCACTTTGTGTTTCTATGGGGGTGCAAACTGTTGAAATCTTTACTTAATGTATGCTAAACTGATCTTCTGTATATAAAGAGAATCGAAAATGAATCTTGATATGAATGGAAGGGGGGAGGGAGAAGGAAAGGGGAGGGTTGCGGGTGGGAGGGAAGTAATGGGGGGAAGCCATTATAATCCATAAGCTGTACTTTGGAAATTTATATGCATTAAATAAGAGTTAAACAACAACAACAAAGATCAAACATGGATATTTGAATAACACAACATATTTATAGACAAAAAAATGTTACCACCAAAACTAATATAGTAGGTGACTATTCAATGACATATAGATTATGCTCTATATAAATTCTATAGCAAGATACATGTTCATGTATATTTAATAAATGAAAGCAAAGTTATCCACCACTAAAATGCAACAGTAATGATCAATGTTAATAGAATGATTTTCAGTTTCTTTTTGCTCTGTATCTTATACATTTTTAATGGAGGAAAGAAAAAATTCATAAACTAACTTAATATTTTGAATCCAAGACAGAATTTACAAAGTTATTAGTATGGCATGCAAGAATTTATTTTTCTGAAGAAAGGCTTCATTTCAGAGGAAGTCACTGTTTCCATTCCCCATCAGCACCCTGAATACTTACAGGTGTCTTTCCTATAAACCACGACATTCTTCGACACAGACACATGGCAACCATCAACCAAGAGATTTAACGTCAGTAATATTTCTATCAACTAATCTTCACATTCCATTCAAGTTCTGCCAATTGTTCCATAATGTCTTTTATAGCAAAAAACTCCAATTCAAACCCAAGTATTGCATTTAATTGTCGTGTCTGTTTAGCTTCTTGCCATCCCGTCTGTCACTGGGTTGCACGGCTTGACACTTTTGCAGATTGCTTGCTAGCTATTTTGTAGAATGCCCTTCAATTTGGGTTTGTCTGATGTTTCTTCATGATGAGGCCCAGGTTACCTGTCTGTGACAGGGATATCACAGAAGCAATGTGTTCTTCTCATTCCATCACCTGGCTTCCATTTGTCCATTACTGATGATGTTCACTTGGAACACACAGTATTATCGGTCAGGCTTCTCCACCATAAAATCTTTCTTTTATCTACTTACAACTGGTAAGCATTTTGTGGAGAGGTACTTTGAAATTAAAGAGGTTTAATCGCTTGTTAAACATTTAATTTATGTATTTGTTTCTGTTTGTTATCTGTTTAGATTTGATTTTACTCAATGGGTTACAATCTGTTACTATATTCATTTTATTGATGTTCAAATTATCCCAAATTCTGCCAGGGGAAACCTCTTCAAGCTTTCATATCCCATGTTTTCATATCCCAAGTTTTCTAAATCAACTTCCGGGATGCATGTTTGGCACAGCAGTTAAGATGCCATGTGGGATGCCTGAATACCATATCAGAGTGCCTGGTTTAAGTCCTGGCTCTGCTGCCAATATAGGTTCCTGCTGATGTGAACCCCTGGAAGCTGCGGGTGATGATTCAAGTATGTGGGTCCCTGCCACCCACATGATAGAACCAGTTTGAATTCCCAACTTCTGGCTTCAGTCTGGACAAACCAAACAAAATGAAAATAAACACATAACTTTTTTTAAAAAAATTAAAAGAGCCATTTTCCCCAGAAACCTTTTATTTTAGGAATATAAACTTCATGCTTTTCATAAATACAACTTTGAGAACATAGTTATTCCTCCCACCAACATTACTACCCCTCTTCTTCCTTGATCTTTTATTCCCATTCTTATTTTTTACTAAGATCTATTTTCAATTAACTTTATACACATACAATTAACTCTATACTAAGTAAACAGTTCAACAAACTGCATGGAAAAAGAAAAACTGTTCCTCAACAGTTGAGACAAGGGCTGTTTAAAGTCATTGCATCTTGAAGTATTCATGTCACTTCTATAGATTATCTTTCAGGTGCTCTGTTAGTTTTCACAAATCAGAGAGAACAAATGGTATTTGTCCTTTTGGGATTGGCTTATTTCACTAAGTATGATATTTTCCAATTTCATCCATTTTGTTGCAAACAATATGATTTCATTTTTTTTACTATTGTGTAGTCCATGGTGTATATATCCCATAATTTCTTTATCCAGTCTTCACTTGATGGGCATTTGGGTTAATAGCTCACAGTTCCATAGGTCAGAAATCTGGCATGGTGTGGCTGGGTTCTTGGCCTAGAGTATGACAATACTGAAATCAGCATATCAACTAGGCTGAGCTATTTTCCAGAGGCTTGAGGGGAAAACCCATTTACAAGCACATTCTTGCTTTCAGTAAAATTCTGTTAGTTGCAGCAATAAGACAGAGGCCCCCATTTGTTTGAGCATCGTAAGCCAGTACTACAGTCAGGGCCTACATGTTACTTCCATTCATTGCCACATGGCCAGCTCCATCTTCAAAGCCAGCCTTGGGTAATTACCCTCATGTCGGCTTCCTCTCATGCCTCAGTCAGTGATTACATCTCTTCAGCCTCTTGACCCAGATTTAAAGGGCCCTTTAGATCAGGCCCACCTGGATAATCTCCCCTATCCTAAAGTAGCTATCAAGATCCTTAATTACATCTCCAAATCTCTTAGGCAATAGAAGGAAACACAGTCACACCCCTGAGAGTTGTGAATAGGAACAATAGGAAGCAAGCAATCTTGGGGGCTATCTTAGAATTCTGCCTACTGTGTAAATAAAGTAGAAGAACAGTGACGTGCCCATGCCAAACACTACACACGTATTAACTGACACACACACACACAAATCTCACAATGGGTTGTATCACAGAAGCAGTAAGGGTATAACGAAATGACACTCCAAAGAACCCTGAAGTGCACGCTGGTAGAACTTTCGGCCAGCCAATGTGACAATGTGTATCAAAGGCCCAGCACTCCCAGTTCTAGGAATTCATCCTAATGACGTAATGAGACACATATAGACAGATATGAAGGAAGATATGAATTTTAGTGTAACTTATTATGTAAATACCTTTTTTAAAACCCTCAAAATCTCTTTTTAGAGGAGTGGTTAAAGAATACATCAGGGGCCAGTGCTGTGGCATAGCATGTAAGGCTGCCGCCTGCAGTGCCGGCATCCCATATGGGCGCAGGGTTCTAGTCCCAACTGCTCCACTTCCTATCCAGCTCCCTGCTATGGCCTGGGAAAGCAGTAGAAGATGGTCCAAGTACATGGGCCCCTGCACTCACTTGGGAGAACGGGAGGAAGCTCCTGGATCCTGGCTTCAGATCTGCGCAGCTCTGGTCATTGTGGCCAACTGGGCAGTGAACCAGCAGATGGAAGACCTTTCTCTCTCTCTCTCTCTGGCTATCCTTCTCTCTGTGTGTAACTCTGACTTTCACATAAATAAATCTTTAAAACAAAAATACATCAGAGCTATCCAATGGAATGTAAGGAAACTTCAAAATTAATGATGAAAACATGGAATTAAATAAGTTTATTTGGTACAAAAAATTGAAATCCATGTACAGTTTCTTCAAAATACATTTTCTATGAATGTTTTAAAAACCCCCTCATACTACATAGCCTTAAAAACAAAATATTAAAAATTATATGGCTTGAAAAATATTCAAGAACACAAATATGTGCTTTAAAATGAAGGAATTACAGGTTGCAAAATTGTGCATACGGACTTATCTACTTTGTTCACAAACACCAAATGGATAAAATCTTCACTTTATCTCTACAGAGCTACAATTGAGCTAGGCTTTGCTATGTGGTATCCAGATAACTCTTAGCCTCCTTGCTGTAGATCAAGCAAAACTTCTGGCAACTTTGTAGGGAGCCCCAGCATCCTGTCTAGAAGTTGAGCTGTTTTGGTAAGACAGCGTTATTTGAAAAGAGAGAGAACACAGCTTGTCACCATCTGGCGGATTGTGCCGTCTCTCCAAACAATGGCACCCTGAAAAAGAAAGGCTCGGCATTGTCGCCCTGGTTATCTGTGCTGTGTTGCAGCTTCTCCCAAAACCCTAACATGAAATACCACTTCTGGCCTCTCACTAATTAATAGCACTCTTTAAGCTCAGTTAAAATACATGGTTGGTGAGGACTTTAGATTGTGGTTTTGGTTTCAGCTACAATGTGAGGCAACCCAGAGTACCAAATATGTGTATCAATGAGGGGAAGTAATGACACAGAAGTTTATTACTAACACAGCACTAATTTGCATTATAACACTATAAAATAGCTGCTATTACTCCCATTTTACAGGTGAGAAAGCTGAGGCTCAAAGTGGTTTAATAACTTGTTCAAGGACATATATTCAGGAATGATAAAGCCAAGTTTTTAAGCACTTGACTTCTTTTTACTAGTGATTTCTGGTATATTCTGAAACTACATTTGCTTTTAAATCTCCCTAAGAAATATTTATGATTAGCCTAGGTTAGGATTTACTGCAAAATACAAAGCTAATTTCCTACACATTAAGACAAATTAACTATATGCAACATGGTTACAATGCTTTATGTCAGACTCACAGAGCTTGAATTTCCAATTAACAGAAACACTTTTAACTGGGAAGCCAGTTCAAGTTGAGCCAAAACCAACAGAAAAGGAAGACCTTTCTCTCTGTCTCTCTCTCTCTCTCTAACTCTGCCTGTCAAAACAAAAAAAAAGTTCAGGTTGAACAATTTTTCTCATTGCCCTTTCAACCCAAAGAGAGATGCTGCACATTCCACATCTTTATAATTATCATCTCCAAAGATCCTGCAACCCAGGCCAGTTTCTTCTACCTCTGATTATTCACTGGCAAATTTAAAAATTTTTTTTAATTATATAAGGTTAACAAATTTATATATGCAAATTCAGGAGCATACTTCCCACCATAATCTCCCTCCTCCCCATACTCCCACTCTCTCTCCTCCTTCCTTTCTTCTTTTAATTTCTACAAAGACATGCTTTCAGTTTATTTTATAATCATAAGCTTAACCCTCCACTAAGTAAAGAATTCAACAAATAGTGAGAAAAAAAAAAAAAAGCATTGCTCCTCAGCAGACTAGCCAAGGGCTTTAAACAATAATCAAATCTCAAAAGGTCAATTTCTCACATACATTACATTTTTTGTACTCTTAGTTACCAGAGATCAAGGAAAACATGATATTTGTCTTTTGGGAACTGGCTTATTTCACTAAGTTTAATGGTCTCCAGTTGCATCCCTTTGGTTGCAAAAGACAGGATTTCATTCTTTCTTACAGCTGAGTAGCATATATATATACACCGCATTTTCCTTATCCAGTCATAGGGTGATGGACATCTGGGTTGATTCCATATCTTAGCCATTGTGCATTGAGCTGCAATGAACATGGGGGTACAGATAACTCTTTCATATACTGATTTCATTTCCCTTGGGTAAATTCCCAGGAGTGGGATAGCTGGGCTATATAGTAATTCTATTTTGAGATTTCTGAGGAATCTCCATAATGTCTCCCACAATAGCTGCACCACTTTACATTCCTATCAGCAGTGGCTTAGGTTACCTATTTCTCTACATCCTTGCCAGCATTTATTATATTTTGATTTCTATTTGATAGCCATTCTAACTGGGGTGATGTGAAAGCTCATTGTGGTTTATAACTGCATTTTCCTGCTGGCTGGTGATCCTGAGCATTTTTTCATGTATTTGTTGACCATTTGTATTTCATCCTTTGTAAAATGCCTGATCAAGTCCTTTGCCCATTTTATGACAGGATTGTTTGTTTTGTTGTTGTTGAGTTTCTTGAGTTCTTTATAGATTCTGGATATTAATTCCTTATCAGTTGCATAGTTTGAAAATAACAAAAGTCTTGATTAAAAAAAATATAAAATTCCAATGCCCAGGCCCAGACTGTAAAGTCACCATATTGTCCATTTCTTCTTCAGTGATTTCCCCCAATTCTTCCTTGGAGTCTTCCTACATATTTTACCTTCTCCATATTTGTAAGACTTCAATCTGAATTCACCTTCATTTACCTTTAACTTCCATCCATCTCCAGTTCCTACAATCTACTCCACTCTTGTTACAGTTGTTGCCACTCAATCTGTGGTAACTGAAACCCCTGGATATATCCCAGCAAAATAGCAAGTGTCCTTGGAGGGGATATAAGAATACATATATGGTTGTGGAATTCTTTGTCCTTTTGAAATCTTTCTTGGAGCAATCCCCTGCTTTCTGGCACGAGATTTCCAGGCTCATCTCACCCATTTCAGGTCACAGTTCCAAAAGAGCTCTGTTTCTCTGGAGAACGAAAACTAGAAGACAAATCTGGGCACACTAGATATGCTCCTGGCCATGGGGATGTCACCACTTGTAGAACTATTCAGTGAGCAAAGCCAGAAGATATACATATATACAAATTGCTGAATGTCCAACTGTAATACAAAGTATAGGATTTATTCTAGTTTTCTCCTTTCCTGTATTTGTAACCTTTTTCTCCAACAGCGAGAAACTCAACTCCCATTATTTTATTTGATCAACTCTTTCTATAAAACTAATCTCCCATTTCAGAAACCACCCCTCTTTTACACAGAGTCCAACCAGCAGCAGGGTCCCTTATCCCTACTCAGCCTATTTATGCACTGACACACTGCACAGACCACTCATCCATGGTGTTCCCATCCCCCTGCTCACGTGAGTTCTGATGCCCATTTCAGGCTCTCCCTTTCTGAGCATGCAGTCCGTACTCTGTTTGGTCTCTGACACTGGTGCAGGTCAGCCTTCCTACAGCAATGCCCTCCTGCACCTTACTGGGCTCCAACCCCTCAGGTTCTGGGCTGTTATGACTCCCCGCCCCCAGCAATGTAGACTGTAGCTTTATTCTGCCCCACCCAATGTGTTTAGGACTCATTGTTGGAGGAGGAAGGAGAATGCAAAGAAAATCAGGAACAGGAAACCCTTCTTTCTTTCTAAATATTACCCCTCAGCAGAGATTTTCTACATTTTTTCTAAGAAATTGAAACTTAGTCATTAAGTTAATGAAAGCAGTTACTTCCTAATTGATCATAAATAAGGATAGGCAATGAGAAACAAGGGGAACAGTGTCTTCATTGTGCCTACCAGGTAGGAAAAATATTATAGCACTCATAGAAGGTGAGCTCTGGGGTTAGACTGCTGGGTTAAGACTTCTTAAGTTTTTTTTTTTTTTTTTTTTTTTTTGACAGGCAGAGTGGACTGTGAGAGAGAGAGAGACAGAGAGAAAGGTGTTTCTTTGTCCGTTGGTTCACTTCTTAATGGCCGTTGCGGCCGGCGTACCTTGCTGATCCGAAGGCAGGAGCCAGGTGGTTCTTCTGGTCTCCCATGCGGGTGCAGGGCCCAAGGACCTGGACCATTCTCCACTGCACTCCCGGGCCACAGCAGAGAGCTGGACAGGAAGAGGAGGGACCAGGACAGAATCCGGCACCCCGACCAGGACTAGAACCCAGGGTGCCGGTGCCACAGGTGGAGGATTAGCCTATTGAGCCGTGGCGCCGGCCCCTCTTAAGCTCTTTACACCTCTGTTTATCTGGTACTTTCTAGAGAATTACAGGAAATAATACACAAAAATTTCTTATAAGAACTTCGGTTTCAAAAATACCACCCTGAAATATTGGTTGTTAATTATATTACAAGTGTATAATAGAGGCCTGAGAACAGTTCAGAGACCCTGTTTTGAAATAATATAAGGGTCTGAGAAACAAGATATTAAAATGTAGATACTGGCACTTAGACAATTAGTTGGCACTAATGTCATCTTCTATCCATGGGTGCAAAAATGGATACTATGTGGATGATATTGACCAAATATTTGTACTCTAAATATTTTGTTTCAAATAAAAGCAAAATATTTAATTTCACACAAATAATTTATAAATCTCCTAGCATATGTTGATTTTCAGCAGTATGAGAGACACCTTCATATAACATACTTTTCATTCTCTCTACAACTTAAGAAAATATAAAAAAAGACTAAACAGTTTTTAATGAGTTTAATTTTAGCCATATATTATTCTAAGAAGAACCTAGAGCCAAAAAGAAAGGAAAGTTAATACATATAGAATCCCTGCTACTATAGTGTAGAACACAAGATTGTGACATATTTAATTGAACTGATCCCAAATAAATTCAGTTCTCAAAAGCACTTATCTATGATTCATAAAGTAAAACTTCATTGTTCTTATTTAAAATTAATTGCCCAGGGCCAGCATGGTGGCGTAGGGGGAAAGCAGCCACATACAGTGCCAGCATCCCATATGAGTGCTGGTTCAAAACCTGGCTGTTCCACTTCCGATCCAGCTCTCTGCTGTGCCCTGGGAAAGCAGTGGAAGATGGCCCAAGGCCATGGGCCTCTGCACCTGCGTGGGAGACCCTGAAAAAGCTCCTGGCTTTTAAACGGTGCAACTCTGGCCTTTGCCTCTACTTCTCTCTGTGTAACTGTGACTTTCAAATAAATAAATAAATCTAAAAAAAAAAAAAAAAGATGTTAGTTTCACCAAAAGTTAAGCTCATGAGGTATGTAATAAATTTTAAAAAATTAAACTAATTTCACCACACCATTAAGTGAAGAGTGCTCTGTAGAACCACAACATCATCTGCTTATTCCTAAATCTTTGTAATTATTTGTATTAGAATTCATCCTGCTCTGCAACTTTATTTGCAAATATTTTCTCAATGTTCAAAAGGTATTTCCAGTACAAATCTCTCACATTTTCTGAATTCAGCACCAAAGTTTAAGTAGAATAGTGAAGATGAAGTGCCCTGTTCTAAACATGGGCTTGTCCCTCCCTGGGTCATAGTAAAATAATGCCATTGTCAACCCTGACTCAGGTCAAGCTTAGCTGTGCTGGTGGAGGAACAGGAGCCTTAATTGATTGTCCAGCAACAGAAAGGAAAGAGTACTTTGATCATTCTTCTGCTTCAATATGCATGCACCTTCTTACCAATCAAGGTCACTTCTTAGTACTTACATCAGAGAAAACTCAAGTTATCTGATTGAAGGTGTCCCACTTTACAACAGAAGCTATTTTAAGAACTACTATCCTATTTACATACTTCTGGGATTACAATGGATATAAAATACCTGCCTTGATCCTTAAGTGAAAACTTTTTGAAACCACAAGGAAGAGTTAAAACAGCTGTAGGATCTTGAAACTTACACGATGTGCGGCTCAGATCCTCCCCGGCAGAAAGCCGCCAGGGGAGTCTTAGGGCAGCAGTCTTCACTCAAGACAAAGGGAGGAAGGACCAAAGGTATACAGAGACACAAAGAACAGAAAAGCTGGGGGCCAAATAGGCCACGGGAAAGGAGAAGGAGGAAGGATTCAGCAGGGAGTCCAAGCCCAGAATGAAGGAAATGAGGCTGGGAGGAACTGAGGGGGATATAATGGGGAGGAGGAGAAAGGAGCGCTGGGGTCGCTAATCAATCACCTAGAACAGACATTTTCAAATGCATTTTAATAGTCCAACTCTATTACAAACAAAATTCCTTTTCCAAGATTTTAAACTTGAGGCCAAAGAAAGCTTGAAGTCAGACTAAAATTCTAAGATATAAAGTTTAACAGCTGTTGTAAACTATGTCTCCCACTCAAAGAAGCCGGTGTGCACTGGGCGTGAAGCCGGCACACTGACATGGAGGTGGTGTTTCTTCGGAGACCTGGACTGAATCCCACCCTTTCCTTGGCTTATTTTGTCCACCTTTGTTGGATGCCTGAGCCAATCCATTTTTCTTTTGCTTATGGTACATTGCATTGTAACTAAGAATCTGACACATACACTCAGGAGATGGAAAGGTTTGGCAGCAAGTAATTCACTATTTGCAGAACCCCTAAGCGTCTCCATAGAGCATCAAGGGTCCCTGCTCAGAAACCGCCCTAGGGAAAAGCTACTATTTGAGACTCGTTTTTATGGGCAGTGAGAGGTATAACATGGGCTGATGTCAGAGATGAACATAACACATACTGCATTCACTCATTTGGAAAACACTTACTGAATTCTAGCTCTCTGCCGTGCACTGTAAATGCATTAGAGCTACAGCAGTAAACAGGGGGTTCAGCACTGAGGTGCAGCAGGTTAAGCTACATTCTATGATACCAGCATCCCATGTGAGAGCACAGTTGGATTCCTAGTTGCTCTGCTTCTGATCTAGCTCCCTGATAATATGCCTCAGGAGCCAGCAGAAGATGATCCAACTGTTTGGGCCCTGCCATCCATGTGGGAGACCTGGATGGGGTTCAGGATCCTGACTGTAGCCTGGTCTACCCTGGCTGTTGCAGCCATTTAGAGACTGAACCAACATACAGAAGAGATCTCTCTCTCTCTCTCCCTCTTTCTCTTCTCCACCCCCCTTTTTCTCTCACTCTCCTTTTCAAATAAATAAATTTTTATTTTAAAAAAATGGACAGAAAGGGCATGCTTCCTGCCCTAATGGTGCTTAGTGTCCAGTCCTTCCTGTTGGGCTCCAGGGCAGTGAATTACAGAAAGGCAAGCTCCACTGTGGTTGATGGTAACTCAGTTGCAAGTATCTGTGCTCAAAAAGGATAATCTACATTTATCATGAACATTTAATTAGAAGTTCAATATTGTTTGTGAAATGCATATATTACTAGTCCTGAAAAAATATTAGGCCAGCTTATAACTACCATAAAATCTAAGAGAACATTTATCAAGATGATACAGATAAATTAAACATTTGCTACCAAAATAATAAAGCTTTAGTTTATACTACTAGTTACTGAAACTGTTTTGCTTTAAAAAAATTGGAAAAATGAGATCATTGTACACTTCTGAAAACACATTTATTGTTAGCTCCTAATTGCTTTCCCAAGCACTTAATATTATTTATGAATAAAAATGATTAAAGGGTCCCTCTATTAGTTACCCAGAATTCCAAGGATAGCTAATCTTTAAATATAAAACCAGTGAGCCTAAGGTGAAACTTCTAGTGTAATATTATGACATGAACTTGAAAGATTGTCACCTATATTGAAGGATAAGGCCTGGACTTGAACAATTACATGAGTAAAGTTGTAACCACTTAGAAATACCTTTGGGACTGTGACCATACAGAAATAAGTAAAACTACTTGGTAATTCAGGTGAGCACTTCAGACAACAAAGGTTCCATGGGAACCGGGGAACAGTAGAGGAGGAAAGGACAGGACTCGGATAGGATCTGGGAATCAGGTGCAGTTTGGGGATGGAATCAGAGGAATGACCCCAGCTGCCTCCCATGACCCCAGCTGCCTCCCATGCCTGGCAGTGTCTGCCTTTCCCCTCGAGACAGCCAAGGATGACTGCAGCAGCCACATTCACATTGTAGATTGGTGATTTCACTGCACACTCAGCCACAAATCCACTTCCTGCTCCTGAGTCATCCAAGGGTTGTGTCTTGGTTCCTCACCTCTACTCTGAGATTGTGCCAGATAGGTGAATGCCCTGAAGAGGAAACCTTCTGATATGATTCTTCCATTGATTTACTCACTCCTTCAACACTGAGCATATACTGTGTGGCAGTTCTTATGTTAGGTGCTGTAAAACCATCTCTGTCTCCCCAACAGCTCTAGGCACTTGGCCTCTAAATTCTTTGTAATAATCTCCAAACATTTTATCGCATATTCCTACTGATAAATTTTAGTGTATCCTATCAATATGGATATTTACCAATTGTAAATTATTGCAATTATTATAAATTATTTCTGTTACTGTGTAACTTCCAACTACTATCCCAGGATAAAATAAAGTCTTAAGATCATGTTCCTAAATAACAGCAGTCAGTGTAAACCTATATTTTAAATGATGGTAATAATTTTAAATCTCCCACAAGATATAATTATTTAGCTCTTATTTTTGTTTTCACTTATAGCATGTCTGAGAGCAGGCACACTGCATGTTGTTAGACACAACCACAGCAGCCACAGTGCTGCTGAGGAAGTCATTGCACAGGTAGAGAGGACTCAGCTCTGACCCTTCCTTGTCATTTTCTGCCCTTACGTTTTAAGTATTATCTATGACCCAGGGATTCTCTATTTTAAAGGCAGAGAGACAGAGAGCTCTCGCCCCATGATTCACTCCCCAGATGCCCATATTAACAAAGGGGCCAAAGTCGGGAACTAATCCACATCTCCCACATGAGTGGCAGGGACCCAACTACTTGAGCCATCACTGGCAGCCTTCCAGGCTGCACGTTAGCAGGACAGTGGAATCAGGGAGTACAGCCAGGACTTCAACCCAGGTACTTCAGATTGCAAGCATCTTAACTGCTAGCCCAAATGCCTATCCATATTCTTTGTAAGAACACACTGAAGGCAATTGTCCATCTTGTGAGGCAGTTTCAGTTTTAAAAATGAAAAAAGAGGCCGGCACCGCGGCTCAGTAGGCTAATCCTCCACCTTGTGGCGCCAGCACCCCGGGTTCTAGTCCTGGTCGGGGCGCCCGATTCTGTCCCGGTTGCCCCCCTTCCAGGCCAGCTCTCCACTGTGGTCAGGGAGTGCAGTGGAGGATGGCCCAGGTGCTTGGGCCCTGCACCCCATGGGAGACCAGAAGCACCTGGCTCCTGCCATCGGATCAGCGAAGTGTGCTGGCCGCAGCGCGCCGGCCACAGCGGCCATTGGAAGGTGAACCAATGGCAAAAGGAAGACCTTTCTCTCTGTCTCTCTCTCTCTCACTGTCCACTCTGCCTGTCCAAAAAAGAAAAAAGAACTATAATCTGTAAGTCTTCTTAAAATCAGATAAAATTAACTATAACATTTCACAATAGGCTGCATATGAACAAATGCCTGAGAACCAACCTGGAATAAAGGGGAGCAGAGTGAAGATGCCAGGATGGAGTCATGAATTAAAGATTAGGAAAAGCTTACTGAACTTACATTGGAAATGAATGTCAATAGAAGCTCTACCACTGCCTGGCTTGTCCTGCACTCCACATGAGACCTAGCTCTTAACACTGGAGACCACGCCACATACTATAGAAATACAAAGGGCAGGCAGCCAAAGTTGGCTCAGTGTGGAAGGCCGGAGTAGAGAAAAGTAGGGCAGGTGATGTGTCAGGTGAGTCTCAGATAATGTGGTGGTTTTATCAGGTGCAGGGCAAGAGAAAGCCTTAGAAAATAGGGATATTGAAGCCAGAGGGGCACAATAGTAGGATATGTTTGGAGTACTCAAGCAATTCTGTGTGACTACAGGTCAGAGTACCAAGTGGGCAGCCTTAAGCACAGACAGAGAAATGGATAAAAAGAGGATTGACAAAATTCTACTGATGCCAAGAACACTTATGGCTTCAATTTAGAAAAGGGCAGCCAAAAATTAAATAGATGAGCTGAAAAGAGAGCAGCTCACAGCAGCAGATAGCTTTTTAAAGAGAAAGCATGGAGGAGCATGTCATATTAAAAGACAATGCTGTGGACCGGCTTTCTTGGGAACTAAATAAATGAGTCTTATCGCTGAGAATATCACCAAGAGCAGAGCAGTTCACCCATAAAAGCCTTTCCTCCTGCCAGATATCTGTGGGTTATACAAATGGAATAGCTAAAGTCTTAGTTCATTTTCTGTTGCTATAACTTAACATGATAGACTGGGTCATTTATACAGAATAGAGGTTTGTTCAGCTCACAGTTGCGGAGGCTGGCAAGTCCAAGAGCATGGTACAAGGATCTGCTCAAAGGCTGGGGAGGGCCTTCTTGTTGGGTCATGGCACAGCACAGGGAATCACATGGTGACACAGCAGGCTTGCCAGGGAGATCTACTTTTATAACAAAGTCACTCCCAGGATAACCCATTAACTCATCAATGGATTAACACATCTCCTCCCAAACCCATCTCTCAACAATAACCCATGAATTCATTAATGGATTAACCCATCTCCTCCCAAATCTGTCTCTCAACAATGCTGCATTGGGGAACAAGTTTCCAACTCAGGAACTTTTAGGGGACACATTCAAGTCACTGTACACACACAAAAATATCTTACAGGGTGTAATTGTCATTTTTGCCTTTACTGCCAACGAGCATTCTGAATTCCTATACCCTGATACTCCTCTTTGTAGAGCTCTTATTCTTGAAGACCTATAAATCACTTTAAGGGCTGACCAGAGAGAGGTGTGTAAGGTTCACATAGATGGGTCAGTATCACCATTTCATTTATAATCACCATCTACCAGTTTTTAGTTCATTTACAAAGTGTAAAGCTTAGTTCTTATATGCTAATATATGTGTACATTCAAACACTACTCTTCTCCTTGGAAAAATCTGGGCTTTCAAAAAGACAGTGTGCTACAGTTAGGGCAAAGCAACTGTTTCCATTGACAAATAAATACAGAATTGAGGATCTCAAGTTGCATCTGAAGCACAATGAAACATTAACATTTTCAAAAATGATTTTCAAAATGAATGAAGAGGAGAGAAATAGAACTATTCTTGAATTCTGTCTCTCAACTTTCTGGCAATCCATGTTGTAAAGAGGCATGAAGCAATTTTACAGGGGTTGGCACAATCAACACGAAGGGGATGTTTTGGGCAAAACTGTGTAATAAATAACAGCCAGGACTAAGGCTTAACAGATGTCAGGGAATTCTTAGCACTGAATCACCCTGAGTTCTTCCAACTTCTCATTCTCACTTGCATAAGGGAAACAAACTGTGGAGGAACCTCATACTCTTGTGAGCTTCTGAAGGAGGAAGCAGGGAAGATTGACCAGGACTTGGGGAACTGGCCCCTTCTTTCTATCTCTCATGGGCCTTATGCTCTCAGCGGGGCCCTCTCCTTGAGGTAGTTACAGATTTTTGCTCAGAAACAGTAAAACTGGCCTACCTACTTGTCACCACTCTTTGACAACCAAGAATTTTTTCATTCACTCTGCTTCCATAACTAAACTTTGTCATTTGTTCTTTTAAAATGAGCTTAGTATAAAAAATTCAAATATTACATACAACATCATCATAATCCATTTCCTTGGAGGCAGCCATTTTGTGATTATTTCTTCAGCTTCCTTTTTTTCTTTAATTATTAATTGGGTGTGCTTGTTAATCAGAACCAAAAAATCTGACTTTTTTAAAGATTTTATTTTAGAAGTATAAAATATGTTCTGAATCTATTCACAGCAACAGCAACAACAAAGCGGCATTCTTGTGCCATAAATATGATAGACAGTATCAGTTAGTAGTATGGCTCTGTCTACTGGTGGGGACAGTTCTGAGCATAAAGTAAAGTGGTAGACAAACTTGTGTGTCTGGTCCCCTGCTTCTGAGACAGGCAGAAACCTGCCCAGTGGGGAAGAGATCTACCAAGTGCATACTCCAGTAATCCTATCTGAGCAGGGCCGCACACTTTAGAATGGGCGCTTCCTCCTTCCTTTTCTCCAGGAAAGTGCCGGTGATCTCACCGGCGTATGAAGTAGGATGTGACCTGTTTAACTTTGTGTTAATGTGTGAATGAAGTGAGCAGTTACTTAAGCCCAGACCTTCCCAGAAGTAAAACTCTTAACACAAAAGAGTTTCTAAAGGCTAGGATTTCAGGCTGAGTGATGAAGTGAAAGGGAAGAATTTCTGGTGGTGTGTAGAGCTCATTTAGATTAGAGGAATCACCTCCCCCACCGAAACTGGGAGTCACACTGAACAGCAATGGCAGCCAGTCCCTGCCTACGTGAGTTCTGGCAAGGTGCAGACTTCTTTGCCAGATCATGCTGCATAGGCAAGAGAGGAGAGCTGGGCAGGAAGATCAAGGGCTTCGCAATAATGCACATCTGGATTCAAACTCATGCTGCTGCTCACTGGTCTTTGGCAAGTTGTGGCTGTTGTCTGTTAACCTTTCTCGAATGTTAAAGGGATGTTATGGGGATTAACATTCATAAAACAGCACATATAAAGTGCTTGGCACATAGTAAATACTTGAAGAATAGAATGTGCTTTCTCTGCCTCTTCCTCTCACTCTGCCTTTCAAATAGATAAATCTTCTTTTAAAAAAATATTGTTATTTATACTATTTTTTCAGTCTTTACACAATATTTAATAAATTTGGATTTTTCACCTTCTATTAAGCAGAAGTTGATGGAGTGGCCAAGGGTCAGTCCAACTGTTGGCCAAGGGAAGAAAGCCCCACTTACTGGACTGTGTCATATCTCACTGAAATGGTTAAAATATTGCAAAATATCCCCTTCTCCCCTGAACAATGTAACAGATCAGGCTAAACTTGATCCCCAGACATAATTCCTTTAAATTCACACTGTTTTGTTCCATGTTTTGAAAATTTGCATGAGATGCCAATATGTAATAATCAAGGCGTACCACTTAAAATCTGAATTGCCAACATCTTTTTAAGATCCATGTTTTAAAAAGTTTATTCCCTTATGAGACCCAGTGCTGGAGTGAGCAGCAGCTGTTCTCTTCAGATGGGTCGTATATTCTGCTGCACCCCGCAGTCCCCACCATGCCTTACGGCTCCCCGACACAGAGGAAGACTGTGAGTTGTCATAAATCACCCAGCTTGCACTGTGGTCTGACTGCTTCTGGACCCCTCCACTAATGTTCACTTCTGCCCTGGTTCCTGTAGGCATGCGAGTCAGTGACTTCTGGCCAGAGAGCTAAATAACAAGTTCCAGAATACAGAGCAGCACACCCAGGTTCCCAAATCAGACACACTGGGCTGCAGACACCGATTCTCTGGATTAGTGGTTTGGTGGCCTCAAGCAAATGAGTTCAACCTCTGGAGCCTCATGCGCTTCAACTCTACATGAGCCATAGTTACAGATCTGGCTCACAGGGTCCTCATTGGATTCCAACAGCAGAATGTGTGCCAAGAACTTTCTCTTGCACTTGGTTGTAAAAAGGGGAATCAATGTTAACTACTATGACAATGACAAGAACTCTCATTGTTGCTGCTACCACAATTACTACTAGTCATACTATTAGCACCACCAAAATTATTACTATTTTTGAAAAGAGTAAAAAACGTGCATTGGCTTTCTTCTTCCTTGTTTCTGCGTCCTTATGCTAGAAATTGAAGTCCATTTGGAAAGACTCGAGTTGCATAGCATCTTTCAGAAGGGAGGCCCGGGGCAGGTGTTTGGCATAGCAGTTAAGAGTCTGCTGTGGATGCCTACATTCCACATCAGTGTTTCTGCTACTGCCACCCCACTCTGATCCAGCTTCCTGTTAATTTGCACCCTGGGAGGCAGCAGGAGATGGCTCAGTGACAGTTCCTTGCCATCCACATGAGAGATCCAGGTTAAGTTCCTGGTTCCTGGCTTTGGACTGGCTTAGCCCCAACAGTTATGGGCATTTGGGGAGTAAACCAGTAAATGGGAGATCTCTGCCTTTCTTTCCATTGTGTGTACTCTGCCTTTCAAGTGAATAAAAGATGTAAAACCTTTCTTTAAAAAGGGGGTGGGGGAGGGTAATAGACCGCAGTTTCTACCTGCCACTGACCAGAAGCATAGGAATCCAGGCTGCAAAATGTAATGAGAGCTCCCATGCACTCTTGGAAAGTAACAAGACCCAGCCAGCCAGCCTCACATTGAAGTCCTAGTGGAAAAAGGCAAGAATCTGTCTCAAAATCCCTGTAAGGAATATGTTTCAGGTAAAGCAGCTCAGTAGAGAGAACTATGAAACATGCAGATGCAAAGCGGGAAGACATCAGAGGAGCCAGGAGAGTATCCAGTAGTTGGTACTGGTGCAGGGAAGACAAGCCCTTCTCCCTGGGAGTGAGAGTTGGGGCAGAGCAACGTGGGAGAAGGGCGAGAACGTGGGCACAGCAGTAGCAAGCAAGAGATGGAGAGCAAACCACAGCCAGAGCAGATCAGCCCAGACCTCAGCCAGAGGGCCAGAGACAAGATGAGAAGACAAAAAAGCTCACGTAGACATGTGACAGCATGCCATCTGAAGCTGCTGCTCCTCAGGGCTTCGACCAAGTGAAGAAAAACACCCGAGCTGTGCACTTAATGTATCTAAAAGCCCCAAGGCAGGACTTGTGTCATCAACACAACAGCTAACATCTGTCTTCACGGAGTGCTTTCAGAGTTATCATTTGATCCTAGGCTTGCCGTGTGGAATGTTATTCTCCTATTTAGCCGATAAAGAATGAAAAGAATAAGTCAATTGCTTAAAGTCAAATTGCTTAAAAAACAGTTGAATAGTGGAGATTGCTAGAGCTCATTTCTTCTGAAAGCAAATACGTTGCAAGGTTCACTGTGTTGTTCACAAAGTTTGAGCCTTGTTCCTTACATAGTTTCCAAATTTGCTTTTATAATTTTCCTGAGGGTGGGCTTTAGGCTTAGAATTTAAATCACCAGTTGGAATGCTTGCAACTGATTTTGGAGAGCCTGGGTTTTCAACCTGGCTCTACTCCTAATTCCAGCTTCCTGCGAATGTAGACCCTGGGAGGCAGCAGGTAATGGTTCAACTACTTGGAACCCTGCCACCTATGGGAAACCTGGACTGAGTTTCTGGCTCCCAGCCTTTGCCTGATCCAGAATTGGTTGTTGCTGGCATTTGGGAAGTGAACTTGCAAATGGGAACTCTCACTCTCTCTTGTTCTCGGTCTCTAACTCTCAAATAAGTCATTTTTCCTTATTTGCTTTATGTAAGTTTTGTTTTGTAGTTTATGTTTTGTTTTTAACACAGATCTGCCTTGGCTGAAAACAGAACAAAACAGAAAAGAGAAAGTATGTCAAAACCTGTCCCAGCAAAAATAGAGATCAATTTCCTGGGGTGTCAGGTGTGGGGCCACCAACAGTTCCAGCTACACATTGGAGTAACCCCAATTCCACCACCATTACTCCAGAGCACTGTAATTGGGGATTATAATGTGGCAACATTTCCTAAAGGGATTTTGTAATAACTTCTTCCAAAACACCTTCCTCCTCTGATATATTAGCCTCATATTATTCTGGAGGAAATGAAGGATTACAGTTAAGTCGAGACCTTTTAAAAGCTATAGAAAAATGTAACTCAGAGGAATTTCCACTGCCAGGATTTGGAACTTTCCTATTTAGATGATATAACTTTGCCAAGGCCTTTCCGGTTAATACTATGCTTTCAACACTGATTTAAAAGAAAATGTACTCTCTCAGACTAGAGTAGTATCTTTTGTTGTGGGTCATGTGATTTTGCTTTAAGAGATTTTTCCACAAGTGAGAATAGAACATGTCTCTAAGACTCCAAGTTCAGTGAACTAAACAAGGTGGCTTCTTCATTTCTGCTTGGAAATAAACAAATCCCAACACTCCATCAAGCTAAGAAAAGAAACAAGAGGAAAACAGTCTCTTGGGGTAGGGGTGGGAGTGCAGTGGGAGGATCATGGAAGCAGAGATAGGTCCAAAGACACTGAAAAGTCACCTATAAGGCTGTCCAGCTAAAGTGATTAAATTAATTCAAATTTTTCATCAAACAAAACTATCACAAGTCTTTTCTTCCCCTTTTTTCCGACCCAATGCCAACATTTTGAAGTTACACAGTCAAAATGTCTGTCAAATTCAATAATATACAGATGTTGGAATTTCCTAAGATTGTCTTCTTAAAACCCAATTCCCAAGTTCAGTAAGACTGGGATTTTCAAGCAAGATGGTGACCAAACACAAACACATACGGACCCACAGATGCACACATGCATAGTCACAACCATGCATACACACACCTTCACTCCAGAATGTTCGAAGGTGTTCATTGCAACCACTGAAGGAAAGTACCTATAGCACATATGGACTATCTATTACATCACTCATTAAAGTGTGTATTTTTGGACTCCTAACCTTAATGTGAACTGAACAATAAAGCTGCTTGCACACCTGACAGAGAGCAGCTTTTCCAAAGTGAAACACTGAGCTACTTTCCCTAATGCACTCATCAAACTAAGCAATTAAAAATGGTAAATAGTACATTTAAAAAGCCATTGCAACATAGTATTGCCAAGGTTATGGGTCATGAATCAACACACAAACACACACACACACCATTGTTTCATCTTAGCACTTATTCTAAAAATTATTTAGCAGCTGGATGTGTTAAATCAATTTAAGGCAATCCAAAGAAGCTCAGTTGTCCCTGCACCTCATGCTGTTGCCAATTTAACTTGGGTACTTGTGCCCACAGACTGGTCCTCATAACATTGGAAATGTACCAACAGCTTCGTGAGGATCCAATAGGCCTTTGAACCCCAGTCCTGTTTCCTCAGTTACTAGCTACACAACTTTGTGTGCGTTCCTTCACCTCACTAAGCTTCCATGGCCTTTTGTAATGCAGTATATAATACCAGTTGCCAAAGAGTTACAGTATTGTAACACTAATTGCATAATGGAAAAGTTATGTTCTAGGTAGTAATATAAGCAATCAGATGCATAAAGTGCTTAGCATGGTGCCTGGTATGGAGCAAATGTCCAATAAATGCTAGCCAGTGCTATAATTGAGAAATCTTATAGTTCCAGTGATAACAGAATTTACAGTACAATCAGGGTACTCTTGAGGCGGAAGGGGGCACTATATTGTAAAAGAGCCAGGTAGCGGGTTGCAAGTGTAATCACAATCTGTGTAGCAGATCCTAGCATCAGGGAATGCTGGGGCCCAGGAACAAGGTGCTAACACGGTACAATGTGAAACCTAAAATCATATCAGCAAGTGAGGATACCTCACCACTGCTAAATGTAAATATGAGCAGCAAGGAAAAGGAAGGGTTCAGGGAATAAAAATTTCCAATTTTGTCATCAGTTGAAAAGATCACGCCAGAGACAACCATTATTATCAAACTTTTCATCACCCTAAATTTAAACCATCAAGTTCTTATAACATAACCTTACACAAGACTTTGAAATTACAAGCTTTTAAAATATGCATTTATCAGGAAACATCCCTAACCATTCCTCAGATCTTTATATACTTTCCCATGGCCTGCCTTTAGCATGGCTTACATGCTAGGAATTAAATTAATAGAAAAATCATGAAAAAATAGCACAGCCGTTCTCTACATCATGATTCCAGAGCTGCAGTGACATGGACAGTGTACTAGGACGTTCTGGACACTACAGAGGACTAATGTCCTGCTTGGACATCCTTAACTCAAGCACTATGTTTCCAGCAAATTAGCCAATTTGTTCTGAAAACTTGCGGGGGTGCAATTAACAGATGTTTGTTTAAAATCATCTTGTTAATTTTTATAACTTTTTGAAGATCTTGTGATTTGTACACAAATAAGAGTTCTCTACAAAGGAGTAAATTATCAACTGAAAAATGAGTCAGAAGCGAGATTCAAAGGGCATTATGGAGAGAATTTTTAAATGTCACCTGTGTTTTGATTAAAAAAAAAGGAAAAAATGGGAATGCATATTTGTGTTTTCTTTTCATTAAGCAACACTGAGTGGAAAAACAAAACAACACTAAAAATTGTTCCACCAATGGGACTGGGAAGAATGGGGAATCAGAGACAGAGTGTTCACAAGATTCCTTGTATACACTCCAATGTCATCTTGATATTTGAAACATATCAAGTATTACACATTCAAAAAATTAAAATAATTTTTAAATTGCCTATTTTCAGAAAATAAGAGACGGCCTTGAACTTGCAAACAATAAAGTGAAATTTAAACAGAAGAAAATAAAGTGTTTCCATACCTTTTAACAACCGTAAGTTTTATTAGTGGCAATACATGATGCTCAACAAGCCAAAATGAAGGAACTAGGCCAGGCTTAATTAAGAAAAATCCAAACTGATACAAATAAAGACAAGGACACAATGCATATTTGATCAGGAAGACCTTATTACCCAGATTTTTCACTGAATTCTCAAAGGAGGGTAGGAATGTAGCAAAAGCTAAAACTGTTAGAAATACATGCAAAAAAATTCTAGCTTAATCATTTATGAGATTAGAATGTGTTAGATATTTGGTTAATTACCAATAAGACTTAATGAGCAGTTCAATACAATTGAATCATGGTTTTAAAATTTTCCCATATAAGCAAAGGACTTGTCTTATTCACAGATTTCATATGTTGTTATAGTAATGCAAATAATAGTGATTAAAATAATAGTGATATTTGCATTTATTGCACTTATTGGATAGTACATTCACTAGATTCTGTAATAGTTTGAGGTTAGTAATATGGAAGAATGGTTAGAATTCATGAATACATGATGAATACATGATTCTTTAGTCATATGTGTGTGCATATATATATATGAATGTGGCAACTTATAGCACTTTCAGTAAATACAATTCGATAAAAATTTAATTAAAATAAAAATTATGCCTAGTTTTTGGATGTGAGAGCAACCTGACAGAGGTGCCTCCTTATTGATTGTGGGAGGGTCTTCTGGGCTGTGACATGGTGATTGGGGGACGGCACTTTCTTCCTCTGTAGTCTCTCCACATACCTCTTCTGTGGCCTTCCTGCCCAGATTCTCTGTTCTTTGACTAGTTTGGCTCCAAGGAACCAGTCACAAGGTTGCTGAAGTTCTGGCCTGTAAGAAACTGGAAGAGTATTTCCATTCTTTGCAACAGGGCTAGTGGACAGGGTTGGCAATGGGGAAAAGTGGCTGCTGAAATCCCAAACCCCCTGCCCAGGGGTGCAGCTGCATTTGCCTGTTTCTCACAAAATAAAAGCATTCTGCATGCTATTGTGAGTCCTTCCTCACGTGACAGAGGTGAGAGGCTGGCCCTTTTGTTTCCTCTGATATTCTCCCCTCTGCTGTAAAGCACAAAATACTACACGTTATACCTTCAGGAAGTCATTTTAAAGTACAGCCTTGTGGTTACAAACAGGTAGACAGATCACATTTCCACAGTGTGATCTGTGAGTTTGTCTAGATTAATATGTGTGGCCTCTTTCCTGGATTTCCTGTTTCTGTTTCTCCCCACTCCTCCTTTCCACACACAATATTTCTCTTTCTACCCCCTTTATCTCACCCCTATGACCTTAATGACAACAAGATTCTTTTTGCCAGGGTTCTGATACAACCCTCAAATTTGTGTTGAATGACTCTCTCTGCAGCCATCTGCCACCCAAGCTGTTTACATCCCTTCCTGAATTCTGTGAAACCAGGGAGGGATCAAGGGCACATGCTGTCAGCTTCCTCTGAATTCACCCCTGGGCTCCAGTCTGCCCTGGGTGTTTTGCTTGCTGGCTTCCAGGTACCCCACCTCCATCCTCAAGACCCCCTCTTTCTCAGATCACATATCCATCCAGAGTCATCCTGTGTCAAGTTATCTCTGTTCCTCTACTGTTCTATCAAGACACTGTCAACATTTTGCCCTTTTTATAAACAGTATCCCCCAAAACTAGAGTTGTATCAAAATATGAGATTATTTTTAAGTGGACATATTAAGCAAAAGCAGTGCAATGGCAATACATGTCCTGTTGGACTGGAGAGAGAGGTACACAGAGTGAGGACAGTGAACAACTACTACCTTTTTTGAAGAATGACACCTGACAGAAAAAATATACTACAGGTAAAATCAAGATACCTAGATATGGGCAAAATTAAAAATAAAGTGGTCCCCAACTGAAGGCCAGAACTTAAAACTAGTCCATGGCTGGAATCCATTATCATATGCTGGGTCTGTAGAAGCCTTATAATTATATGCAAATATTGTTGTGTGTTAATTTTCCCGGGGAGAGATTACACAGATTTCATCAAATTCTCAGAGGGAATCTGTGACCCAAATAAGGTTAAGGCTTTGAAGGAGAGTTGGTGACTAAAAGACCAAAAGAAGCTCACTCTAAGTAATGGGCAACATTATCTAAGACTTACTTGATTTGTTAAAGTATAAATATTAAATTATTTTTAAGAGTAAATTGTAAAATACTTCTCACATTGGTGGGATTATATTATCCTTCAAGGAAGTTTTTCAAGCCCATTCAAATCATTTCACATATGATTTATGTGAAAGTATTTTTTCAGCCTTATTGAAATATAACTGACAAATAAAATGTAAATATTTAAGGTATACAATTGAATGTTTTGATATGTGCATGCAATTTGACATGATCACCACAATGCAGCTAATTAACATTTCCATCATCTCATAACCATTTTTCTTTTTTTATGGTGGAAACACATATCCGCTTAGCAAATTTCAAATATACAACACAGTGTCATTAACTATAATCTCACGGATATATGTTAATATCCAAAACTCATTCATCCTGTGTAACTAGAACTTTGTACCTTTTGACCACATCTCTCCATCCTTCCTTCCCCAAATCCCTGAAAGCCACTATTCTACATGGAAAGTATTTCTATATATCACATTTTCTTTATGTATAAATCCATCAATGGACATTCAGATTATTTCTATGTCTTGGCAAATTATGAATAATGCTGCAATGGACTGATTTCATTTCACTTCATTTAAATATATACTCAGAGGTGGGATTGCTGGATCATAAGGCAGTACTATTCTTAATTTTTCGAGGAATCTGCATACTGTTTCCCATAATGGCTCCACTAATTTACATTCATACCAGTAGTGTGCAAGTGTTCTTTTTTCTCCATATCTACCCCAACACTTTTTATCTTTTACAATTTTTTTTCAATTTATTTTCACTTTATTTGAAAGGTAGAGAAGCAGAGAGAAAGACATAGACAGATGTAGAGAAATCCTCCATACAATGGTTCACTCCCCAGATACCCACAGCAGCAACAAGTGAGCTAAGCCAAAGCCAGGAGCCTGGAATTCAGTCCATGTCTCCAAGGTGGGTGGAAGGAACCCAAGTCCTTGAACCATAATCTGCTTGCCTCCCAGGGTATGCATTAGCAGGAAGTTTGACTGGAAGTGGAGAAGCTGTGACTTGGACAAGGCACTCCCATATGGATGTGGGTATCCCAAGCAGCAGTTTAACTGGTGTGCCACGTGCCCACTCCTCTTCTGTCTTTTTTATAGCAACCATTCTAACACGTATGAGGTATATCTCCTTGTGGTTTTCATTTGGATTTCTCTGATGATATGTGATGTTGAGCACCTTCTCAAGTAACAGTTAGCCATTGATATCTTCTGAAAATGTTGCTCATTGTTAAATTATTTGGTTTTCTAATGTTGAATATTTTAGATATTGCACCTTTTCAGATTTATGGTGTGCAAGTATTCTCTGATTTTCATTTTGTTAATTATTTCCTTTGTTGTTTTGGTGTCATATACAAAAACATACTGCCCAGACCAATGTTAAGAAGCTTTCTCCCTGTGTTTTTCTAGTAGCTTTACAGTTTTCTGTTTTATATTTAAGTTCTAATCCATTTGATGTTGATATTGTACATTAGTGTAACATGAGGATGCAATTTTCTTCATTTATATGTGTAGACCCAGTTATCTCAGCAGTATTTATTGAAGAAACTATCATTTCTTCATTGTGTATATTCTTGTCACTCTTGTTGAAGATCTCTGACCCATAGATGTGTGGATTTATTCTGGGCTCTTTGTTCTGTTTTGTTCATAAGTCTATTTTTATTCCAGTGCAGTAATTTCCGTTGCTATGTAATATATTTTGAAATTGGGGGGGGGGGTGGCACTGGGCAAAGCCGGTTAACGCCCTGGCCTGGCCTGAAGCGCTGGCATCCCATATGGGCGCTGGTTCTAATCCCGGCGATCCTCTTCCAATCCACCTCTCTGCTATGGCCTGAGATAGCAGTAGAGGATGACCCAAGTCCTTGGGCCCCTGCACCCACGTGGGAGACCTGGAAGAAGCTCCTGGCTCCTGGCTTCGGATTGGCGCAGCTCTAGCCTTTGCAGCCATCTGGAGAGTGAACCATCAGATGGAAGACCTCTCTCTCTGTCTCTACCTCTCTCTGTAACTCTTTCAAATAAGTAAAATAAATCTTTAAAAAAAAAAGAAATTGGGAAGTGGACTCTCTCTACTTTTGATCTTCTTGAACAAGATTACTTTGATTATTTGGACTTTAGAATTGATTTTTCTATTGATGGAAAAAGGAGGACATTGGGATTTTGATAAGGATTGTATTGAATATATAGATTATTTTGGGTAGTTTGAACACTTAGCTAATATTAATTCTTCCAATCCATGAACACAAGATGTCTTTCTATTTATCTGCTACTTCCTCTTTAATGTACTTCATCAATATTTTATAATTTTCACCTCATTGGTTGTTTATTCCTAACTACTTTATTCTTCTTATTGCTATTGTAAATGGGATTGTTTCCTTGATTTTCTTTTTTTTAACTTTTATTTAATGAATATAAATTTCCAAAGTACAGCTTATGGGTTACAATGGCTTCCCCCCCATAACGTCCCTCCAACCCGCAACCCTCCCCTTTCCCACTCCCTCTCCCCTTCCCTTCACATCAAGATTCATTTTCGATTCTCTTTATATACATAAGATCAGTTTAGCATACATTAAGTAAAGATTTCAACAGTTTGCTCCCACACAGAAACATAAAGTGAAAAATACTGTTTGAGTACTAGTTATAGCATTAAATCTCAATGTACAGCACCCTAAGGACAAAGATCCTACATGAGGAGTAAGTGCACAGTGACTCCTGTTGTTGACTTAACAAATTGACACTCTTGTTTATGGCATCAGTAATCACCCTAGGCTCTTGTCATGAGCTGCCAAGGCTATGGAAGCCCCCTGAGTTCACCGACTCTGATCATATTTAGACAAGGCCATGGTCAAAGTGGAAGTTCTCTCCTCCCTTCAAAGAAAGGTACCTCCTTCTTTGATGGCCCGTTCTTTCCACTGGGATCTCACTCGCGGAGATCTTTCATTTAGGTGTTTTTTTTTTTTTTTTTCCCAGAGAGTCTTGGCTTTCCATGCCTGAAATACTCTCCTGGGCTTTTCAGCCAGATCCGCATGCCTTAAGGGCTGATTCTGAGGCCAGAGTGCTGTTTAGGACATCTGCCATTCTTGCCATTCTATGGGTCTGCTATGTATCTCACTTCCCATGTTGATTTTCTTTTTGACAAGTCCATTGTTTGTAAAAAGAAATTTAATGATTTCCATGTCCTGGTTTTGTATCTTGAAACCACTGAATTCATTTTCAGTTATCTCAGTCTTTATGTTGCTGTTGAGTTTTCAAAGCTTTTTACATATGTGATCTTGTCATCTACAAATATTCTTAATTTTATTTCCTCTCCTTTTTGATTTGGATGTCTTTGTTTTTCTTTTGTCTGATTGTTCTGGCCAGGACTTATAGAACTCTGTTGAATACAGTGTCAAGCATAGGAATCTTAGTCACATAACAGGGTTTATAGGAAAAGCTTTCAGGTTTTCCCCATTGGTTATATTAGCTATGGACTTTTCACAAATGATCTTTATTTTGTTGAGAAAATTCTTTCTAAACCTATTTTGTTGAGAATTGTTTTGCCATTAATAGATATTGAATTTGTCAAGTGTTTTTCTGCATCTATTGAAGTGATCATGTTGTTCTTACCTGTCATTCTGTAATGGTACATATTTATTGATTTGCATGTGTTGAACATCCTTTCATCCCAGGAGAATTCGCTGGACCACAATTTTATTGAGTATTTCTCCATCTCTAGTCTTTAACGATATTGGTCTGTAATTTTCTTGTGTTGGTTTTGGCTTTAATTTCAGAGAGATAGTCACCTTATAGAATGAGAAAGGAAGTGTTCCCTCCCCCATATTTTGGAAGACTTTAAGAAGGATTGGAATTAACTCTCTTCAATGTTGCATAGAATTCACCTTTTGAAGATATTGTGTCTCAGGCTTTTGTTGGATGGTTCTTGATTACCAATTCAATCTGTTTAATATTGGTCTGTTCAGGATTTCTATTTCTTCTTAATCAGTTTCAGTAGGTTGTATGTTATCCACCAAAGATAAATAGTAAAAAAGAAAACCAAGAAATCCTGCCCTAATTTTAACAAAGCTATTATCCCTTGAAGTTAGAGTTCTTTCTTTGAAAAATTTGAGTGCTATAAATGGATAATAAATTATAATTGCTAAAAATATGTTAAGCTTTATAGCAATATAATATATATTAAAGTTATTGTTATTTGTAAATACCCACCTGTAAAGTTTTCTATCCAAACAAATTTTCTAAATCAGGTGCTAGAATACATTTACTGGAAAGTATTTGTGGGAAATCCATTTAAATATAGGAATTGGATGAGTTACCATGCTTAAATTATGAGAAATAATTAAAGGAATCTTAGTATAAAAAGCAAAATGTTGAAAGAAGCAGCAGGAGGCCAAGTAGTCACTCTCAAACATATTATTCCATTAAACTACTAGGCTCTTCACAAAAGGAATGCATTTTCTAACGTACTAGTAATCATCCCAGGGAAACGCTTTATAATGGTCACTTTCATGGGCTAGCCTGGCTTTTTTACTCTATAGTGCCATTTTAATAAACATACTAGGAGGACTTTTTTTTTAATTTAAAGTGTTTAATTTTTAAAAGGAAATCAGATAATCAACTCCAGAAATGTTTGTTCAGTATCCTCTGTTATCTGGCTGTGGGCTAGCTGCTAAGGATGAAGTAGTGAGTAAGCCTCAATTCCCGCCCTCTGGGAGCTGTCCTGTGCTAGACAGTTTAGTTTTTCTCTTACTTTTAATTTGAATAAAATAAGTCAGGTGCTTGCAAACTTTGTATAAAAGGCCAGAGGGTAAATATTTTATACATTGCTGCTCATATTAGTCTGCTATAATTGCTCAATCCAGCTGTGTAGCACAGAAGTAGACACAGACAAACATAATCTAAAAAACTTGGTTCCAATAAAACTTGACTGACATAAACTTTCTGCTAATCAGATTTGGCCTTTGCTTCCACTGAACTGAATAATTCCTGAGTGTTTAATCTTTCAAATTTTTTTATATATGCCTTGTTTGAAAGTATTTAGACAAGGCATAGTAAAAAACAAGTACACAAGAAGATAGGATATTACAGGAAAAAAATAGACTGAAAGCAACTGAAGAACTTATTAAAGAATAAAGGGTAGTCTCATGCAAACAGAAAGTCATTTATCTGTTCAAGTCAAGCTGTACAGGGCGGGTTTGAAATATTTTCAAACATTTGTGCAGGAACAGTAATAACATTATTTTATGGGATAACATTTTAAAAGTATGCACTTCTGTTAAAAATTTTTATTTTCCATATTTTAATTGAATAGCAGAGTCAAGAATGAAGAGAGAGAGAATCTTCCAACTGTTGCTGCACTTTCCATATGCCCAATATAGCCAAGGCTGGGCCTGCCCAAAGCCAGGAGCCTGGACTCAATCCAGGACCTAAGTACTTAAGCCATCATATTCTGCCTTCCAGGGTGTGCAGAAAGCTGGAAACAGAAGCAGAGCCAGCTAAGTTGAAAAGCCCTTTACTTGGCCCAGCTACCAAAGTGACCACCGCTGGATGGCCAAGTAGGGTCAGTAACATTGCAGGCAGAACTGTAAGTTTCCTGTTAGAGATGCTGCCTGCCTTTACCTGGACAGCTCTCCTCCTAGGCCAGCTAGGTAATGGAAGTCAACAGGGTGCCTTCCCCAAAGAGGTTCACACCTCCCTTAGGATGTACCGCATATGAAGAGATGGGTAGTTCTGGGCCTCATAACTGACAAGGCCTTAAAGCCCACCAGATCATTATCAAGCACCTTCTGTCAGTTTTTATTTGCCTCTCAATTGGAGAACACATTTGTGGCTTAGACAGCACCTTTCTTAGGTCCTCTAATAATGACTCTGCCCTTGACCCGGTCTAGCCCACTTGGGGCCTCATTCCTTTGTAATCATAGCCTCTACTCTTGCATCAGTGGCTCTACGCCTGACCTGTGTGTATTGATGGTCCTCACCTCCACTTAATTTGGTATGATTGTTCAGAATTTCTCTACAGACAAACTCCTCTACCCACAAAAGATGAGTGGCCTTTCTCCTAGTCTTGGTGGAGATCAGCTTTAAACCATGTCCATCAAACAGTCTTTACAAGGGTCCAGAGACTCCCCTCATTTCCTCTCCTCTATGAAATCCTCTCATTACATGTTTAGTGCCACTACTAGGACCATCAGTTGCTATTCTCACCCTGTCTTTTATACTACCATGTCTGTTTAAGTGCTTACAGGAGGTGATAATGGAAAGAACCAAGGCCTTCACTGACCAGGTGGCCAACCAGATGCTACTACAGGGATATACTTGGTTCCCTACCCAGGAGACAGTGGCTTGAAACATCACCCCATCAGAGAGTATCTCATTGCCCCATGTCAGCAGGAAGTAGCTCTAAAGACAGATCATTGTCACTCTACCCCTCCTGGAATTTTAGGGCTAATGTAATCCCATACAACTCTTGTTTTATAAAAAACAAAATGGGGGAATGTTTGTAAAATGGCAGAGTCTTATCTATGGAGCGATCTACACCCCGGACACCATCCTAGGCTCTAGCACCCACTGCCATTGCTGGAAGCCAGGTGACCACATGGCCCAACCACCCGTATCAGCTCTACCCCCATCCTAATGAGATTCGCTGCTCCTACATCTCTGCCTGCCCCTCCACAAAGTTTTAAGAGTACCTGTTGCTGAATACGTGGCTCTCTGTCTCCTGATTTCACTCCCTCTCTCTCTCTCTCAGTCTCTCTCTCTCTCTCTCTCTGTCTCTTGATCTCTCTTCTCTCTCTTATACTCCCTTCGCTCTCTTTTTTCCTTCTTTGCCCCTTCCCACTAGACTGTCAGGTTTCCCCCAATAAACACTTTTCCTTACTCTGGGGGAAGAAGGGAGAAGAAGCAAAGCCAGGACTCAAATTCACAGAATCCAATATGGGATGCAGACATCCTAAGAAGCATCTTGACTGCTGCACAAATATCTGCCTCTGGAAAAATGTATTTATATGTCTTCTAAAGTCATATTTGTAGCTCAATTCACTTTAGAAAGTAAACGAATTAAAGGATTGGGCATAAGATCCAAAATGTTTCATAAAAAAAAGGCTAATCATTTTCAAAATTAAAAAATACCAATACACACAAAGAAATAAATTTAATTATGTCTTCTCCAATCCTACCAAACAAGAGATACTAGTTTTTCAGAGTAATTTCTCAAACACGTTAGAACAACTCACTCTTCAAAGGATCCTTCTACAGCTTGAAGGATCAAAGATTCCTTCATTGATTCACCCCAGAAGTTTACATGTAAGAGTAGGGAATTTGCTCAAGTGGGGAACACTGCAGTGTTCGCTGCCCAACAGCCTGTCTGTCGGGATAACACATGTCTGACACCATAGGAAGAGCTTTCTGCAGATTACCTCATTAAATCCTCCTCCTGATCCCAGAAGGCAGGTCCTATATCATCCATGTCGGATGTGAGGAATCTGAGACACAGGGAAGGAAGTACTTTATTCATGGTCAAGCAGCAGCTAATCACTACCAGAATGAGGGAATTCTGTTTCTACTGCTCATGCTCTGACCCTTGAGTCCTTCCCCTAAGGAAAAACTGGCACATACAGGCCCTGTGGTGTTAACTTTGTATCCACTATTCTGACACTCCTTGCTTTCATTGTAAAAAGTGTGAATATGACAATACATGAATATCTCCACCACCCATGAAGAAATAAGGGCAATAGTGCCACAATTATCAGTAGGCTATTAAGTAATTCCTAGTTATCCACTTATAGAATAAATCTGAATCCATAATTTATTTTCTTAGGGCCACAGTTTAACCAGTGGTTCTGAATCTGCTTTGGAACACTAACACATTGCCTATATGACTAAAGCCACAAATATTTTCCCCCAAAGGGATACAAGAAGCACAGTGTGGTGGCCCTGGAAGGGGTTTACACACATCGCCTTAGAGAGAACTGCCTCCAAGAGCTGCACTGATGGACAGCCCCAACTGCTGCCCCAAGAGAGTGTTTGCATCAAAGACCATATTCCCCATAGAGCTGCTCAGAGGTTGGCAGGGTTCCTAGTCCACCCCAGTGCCTTTTTGCCTTACAGCCGGCCTCCTGCAAGCAACTGAGGATTCCACATCAGCTTGGGCTTTCTTCTTTCTCTTTTATAGAGGCCAGACTTGCATTGTGGCTTTAAGTCTTTTGCTACTTATTCCTACTCTCTCTCCTTTATCCTCCATGGGCAGTTCTCCATAAATTGAGCCTGTCCATCTCTTCTTGGCAGACCTGAAATTATGCAGGCATGTAAAACAATGTGCCTCTTTTCAATGTGTTAGTACATCCTAAAAACCTGTTGGTAGGTTCCCCAAGGGTGTGAGAACACCAGGTTAAGAACCTTAAGTGATAGTACAAAGAAAGGCAAAAGAAAGATACATATTAGGGCACTATTTGCATAATTCTTCTCTTATAATAATTTGGCCAATAATTTTTAAAACTATGCTTAAGCCAAATCTGAGACAATTAATTATACTTAAATACTGGTTAAATGACAGTAATTTACTATTTTTAAAAAGTTTAATGGAAAATCAGAGAGCTATAGCAATGCCATATATTAAAAAATTTTTGGCTGCTTTCTTAACAATTGGTTTTCAGGAAATTGTTTCAGGTTTTCAGAAACTCTGCGTGATTCTGAATCGTGAGCTCAAATCCTGGTGTGTCCAGGCTTGCTGAGTAACCTCCTAAACTCACTAACCTCTTTGGGCTCACATTGCCTCATCTCTGAAATGAAGGAGAGGAACTAAGGAACTTCTAAGGAATCTTTCAGTTTTACAGTTTTATGATGACTTTCCTATGGCATACTTAGTAGTGTTAGGGACATAGAATTAACTCTAAGGTAAACATGATATCAAACATGCCATTAAAGAAGCAAATGAGGGGAGTGTTAAGTTTATGTGAAATCCCCTCCCTCCTTTGTCAGAATTACAAACTCTGCTCCAGCAACTCCTTTCTGTTCCTGATGCCGCCCAATCCCATGCCTTTCCCTCAGTCTGTTGCATTTGTTTAGAAAGCAGTTCTTGCAGGTTTTCAAATGACCTCCTTATAATTCAGGTCTTGGTTTAAATGTTTTCTCCATTCAAAGGCCTTATGTGGCAATTCTGTCCAAAATAACACCTCTAATCCCCAAGCCTCTTTC
Organism: Oryctolagus cuniculus; assembly: GCF_051225735.1. Lineage (NCBI taxonomy): Eukaryota > Metazoa > Chordata > Mammalia > Lagomorpha > Leporidae > Oryctolagus > Oryctolagus cuniculus. The sequence continues at coordinate 83,519,354 of NC_142869.1, read as the reverse complement.
TCGGAATATTCTGTTATATTGTCTCAACAATTCTCACTATTTTATTGATTAGTTACCCATCTTTGCCACTAGAACAGGAGTGGGGCAAATATCGGTCTGTCATCTCATTTATTATTGTAGGAGTCACTCACCAGATGCTGGCTAATGAACAAATTAGGGATGAAATACAGATATGTTAAGAAAAAACATACATTTTAACTTATACAAGATGAGTATAATAATAAAGTCATCTCCACTTCCATTTTTTTCATGGTCAGATAGAATTGGATTACAAACTTGGCTTTCTGTGTTGCTTTTTCACAATTAGAGAAGATATCTGAAATGTGATCCAGCAGTGGCATTAGCAGGGCTAGGTTTTCCTGTTAAAGTCAACAGAACTGTATGGTGATCAATATAATGATTATGTTCTAAGTAATTGAGCTAAAAGATTTAAATTATTTGGATTTTAATACTTGGAAACAAGTATCAAACTAATTTAATTGCCTTCCAAAAAAAATGAAAACCACAATGCCTATTAATAAAGTCATCAAAGAACTCTATAAAAATTTAATTACTATGGAAATGTTATATCAAAAATGAGTCATAGATGCTTAAAGAAATAATATTTTACAAGAAATCCTGTAATTGAATTTGATGTCATAAAGCAAGAGGAACAGAAAAATGTAATGTCAACTCTGAGTTTTCCGTAATTAAACCAGGAACTAGCCCACGCAGAAGTAGCATAAAAGATATAGGTTGTGGACTGTCATACATTCTGGCACTGTCACATATTTATTCTGACTTTGGATGTCAATCTTTTAATTTATAAAATAAGGCTAGTAACACTTGTGTACTTGCTTGATGATAACTAAAATTCTAAAGTACTAGATGTGAAACTAAAAATATGTGAGATAATGAATGGGTAGCCAAGTTGGACCATAAGATGTCTGAACATCCAAGGCTATGGTGATCAGAAGTATGTGTGTGAAAGAGGAAAAATACCAAACTAATTCAACAAGCCCATTTCCCCCAATAGAAATTGGATACTATTACTCCTTTGTGAAAATACACAATCTGTACATTTAAAATCAGATATTTTGAAAGGAAAAGTTTTATTGTGCTAGAAAGACATTGCAAATGTGAAACAGATGAATCTTTTAACCATATATAAAAAAGAAGTAATATTTTGTCCTCACAGTGAGAGTTTACCTGAAACTAAATTTTTCTATGCTATTATTTTCAGTGAATATTAATTTCATTTTTAAGAGATAATAAACTACCATTCAGAATTTATGAAATGATGGTGCACATTAGACAATAACTAAAAGTGATCAACAAACTTTCATTTAGGATCATCATGATCATGAAGCTATAAAAAGGTAAATTACATCATTCATTCATTCCAAAAAATATATCATGCCTAGGGCTGAGAACATGAAACTTGTATGCACAGATTGGACAAAAAGAAGAAAATAAACAAAAAACTGAAAAAAATGATAAAGATCAGTGAAATTAAGAGCTGGTTTTTGAAAAGAAAGCAAAATTGATGCACCATTGACCCAACTAACCAAAAAAAAAAAAAAAAAAAAGAGGAAGACCAAATCAATCAAATCAGAGATGAAAAAGGAGATGTAACAATGGATACCACAGAAATAAAAAGAATTATCAAGAATTACTAAAAACAAAATCAAAGTGATACAAATTGGAATAAGGAAATCAAATTATACCTGTTTGCAGATGACATGATCACATATACTGGGAAACTAAAAAGACTCCACTAAGAGACTACCGGAACTCATAAGAGAGTTCTTAAAGTTGCAGGATACAAAATCAACACACAAAAAATCAACAGCATTTGTATACACAAAGCCATGGCTGAGAAAGAATGTGTAAGATCAGTATCATTCACAAATAGCTACAAAAAATTTAAATACCTTAGAATAAATTTAACCAAGAGAGTAAAAGATATCTACCATGAAAATTACAAAACATTAAAGAAAGTAGTAGAAAAAAAATGGAAAAATCCTCCATGTTTATGGATTGGAAGAATTAATATCATTAAAATGTCCATACTACCCAAAGCAATTTACAGATTCAGTGCAATCCCAATCAAAACATCAAGGACAGTCTTCTCAAATATAGATTAAACAATGATAAAATTCATAAGCAAATGCAAGAGACCCCGAATAGCTAAAGCAATCACAAACAACAAAAACAAATCTGAAGGTATAACAAACAATACCAGATTTCAAGACATAGTACAGGGAAGGTAAAATCAAAAAAGCCTGGTACTGGCACAAAAGTAGACATGTAGAACAATGGGACACAATAGAAACTCCAGAAATCAATCCATATATCTACAACCAACTAATCTTTGAGAAACAAGCTAAAATCAGTCCCTGGAGAGAGGATATTGTCTTCAACAAATGGTTCTGGGAAAATTGAATCTTCACATGCAGAATTATGAAACAAGACCATTACCTTCCTCCTTATAGAAAAAAATCAACTCTGCATTGATCAAAGATCTAAATTTATGACCTGGTATCATCAAATTACTAGAGGAAAACATCAGGGAAACTGTAAGACATTGGCATAGGCAAAGACTTCTTGGAAAACATCCCAGAAGCATAAGCAATAAAAGCAAAAATTGGCAAATGGGATTACATAAAAAAGAAGCTTCTGTACTGCAAATGAAACACTCAACAAAGTGAAGAGGCAACCAAAAGAATGGGAGAAAATATTTGCAAACTAAGCAACTGATAAAGGATTAATATCCAGAATATATAAAGAGCTCAAGAAACTCAACTACAATAAAACAAATAACCAAGAGATGGGCCAAGGGGATGAACAAGTATTTTTCAAAGGGTGAAATACAAATGGCCAACAGACATGTGAAAAAATGCTCAGGATCACTAGCAATCAGGAAAATGCAAATAAAAACCACAGTGAGGTTTCACCTCACCCCACTTAGAATAACTTTCCTACAGAAATAAAAAAAAATATATATATATGCTAATGAGGATATGGAGAAAAAGGTACCCTAATCCATTGTTGGTAGAAATGCAAACTAGTACAACCATTATGTAAGACAGTATGGAGCTTCTTCAGAAATCTGAAAATAGATATACCATATGACCCAGCAATCCCTCTCCAGGAAATTTACCCAAAGGAAATAAAATCAGCACATGAGTTATCTGTACCCCCAAGTTTATTGAAGTTCAATTCACAATAGCCAAAATATGATAATAATCCAGATGCCCATCAACTGATGACTGGATAAGAAAAATGTGGGATATAAATACAATGGAACACTACTCAGCTGTAACAAAGAATGAAATCCTATCTTTTGCAACAAAATGGATGCAAAGGGAAACCATTATACTTAGTGAAATAAGCCAGTCACCAAAAGACAAATATCAAATGTTTTCCCTGATTTGTGGTAATTAATACACAGAGCAAAAAAGATGTAATATACAAAGTGAAATTGGCATTTTGAGATTTCATCATTCTTTACAGCCCTTGTGTATATGCTTGAGGACCAGTGGTTTTTCTGCTTACTACTTGCTGAATTCTTTATTAGGTGGAGGGTTATGCCTGTGACTATAAAATAAACTGAAAGCATGTCATTGTAAAATTTAAAAAATAACAATGGAAGGAGGAAGAGTGGGAGCATGGCGGGGGGAGGGAAGGAGAGAGAGGGTTATATCATATGCTCTTAAATCTGTATATATGAAATACATGAAATTTGTTCAGCTGATATAAATTTTAAAAATTTAAATAAAAGGGGCCAGCACTGTGGTGCAGCTGGTTAACACCCTGGCCTGAAACACCAGCATTTCCATATGGGCGCCGGTTCGAGTCACAGCTGCTTTACTTCTGATCCAGCTCTCTTCTATGGCCTGGGAAAGCCATGGAGGATGGTCCACATCTTTGGGCCCCTGCACCCATGTGGGAGATCCGGAAGAAGCTCCTGACTCCTGGCTTCAGATTGGTGCAGCTCCAGCTATTGTGGCCAGTTGGGTAGTGAACCATTGGATGGAAGACCTCTCTCTCTTTGTGTAACTCTGACTTTCAAATAAATAAATAAATCTTTAAAAAAATTAAAATAAAAAAAGTACTAGATGGGATAGAGGCATAATGAACTGAAAAATGAAACAACATAAGAGTACCCAGTTTAGGGTAAAGTATCAAGGAAGGTGAAAACGTGACAATTTCAGTAACTTGATTTTGAGTTCCTTTAGAGACATCCATGTAGGGTGAAGGTTTGCAACACATAACAAAGGTCTGGGCTGGGGGTGGAGATTTAAAGATTATTAGTGAACTTTTAATGTTGCTATAGGTGAGATCTCCCAGGAAGAGAATATGAAATAAAAAGAAAAGGACACGCAGAACTAACCCTTGAATAATTCCAGGATTTCATGTAACGTAAAGTGTTGAACTGGAAAGGAACCTTAAACAGGAGGGGAAGGAGGAAAATCGGATTAGTATGATATATTAGCCCATAGCCTTTTGTTGCAAGGAACACAACATCACAAATGTGGTAAGCCATTAAGAAAAGAAGCTTATGTTGACGCTCAATCCTGGTTAAATGTCGAGGGCTACAGCTGAAGATGGTACTCTTCCTAGAAGTACCCTGAGGTGATGTAGCGCACCACACGCCATGAGACAGGGACCATACATGTGAATATCTTCTGACCCCCCTCCTCTTATAAAGTCCACCCTGGTAAACTTATTGAATGCTAATCACTATCCAAAGTCCCCATCTTTGAACACCATAGTCAGATTCAGTCTCCACTGTCTTAATGCTGCACACTAAGAATCAAACTCTGCATGAGTTTGGAGGGGACAGACCATATTCAAACCATGGCCTTATGGTACTCTAGAAACCAGTGGAAGAGTCTTCTAATGAACAATATCCTACATAGAAGCACATACATAAAAATGTAAATTGATGAGGGTTTTTCTGGCGATTTAATAGAGTAGTAACAATATTAAAATTAAACCAGATTCCTGCTTCTGGCCTTAATAGGGTATTAAAGACCAAGCTTACCCTTCCGTTGTACGTAACTAGAAAACTGGACAAAATAAAGGAAACCCATATTTTCACACATTGGAGGATAGAGAGGTGACTGCAATCATTAAAGAAAAGACAAACGGCCGGCGCTGTGGCTCACTAGGCTAATCCTCTGCCTTGTGGCGCCGGCACACTGGGTTCTAGTCCCGGTCGGGGCTCCGGATTCTGTCCCGGTTGCCCCTCTTCCAGGCCAGCTCTCTGCTGTGGCCCAGGAGTGCAGTGGAGGATGGCCCAAGTGCTTGGGCCCTGCACCCCATGGGAGACCAGGAGAAGCACCTGGCTCCTGCCATTGGATCAGCGTGGTACGCCGGCCGCAGCGCGCTGGCGGCGGCGGCCATTGGAGGGTGAACCAACGGCAAAGGAAGACCTTTCTCTCTGTCTCTCTCTCTCACTGTCCACTCTGCCTGTCAAAAAAAAAATTTTTTTTAAAAAGAAAGAAAAAGAAAAGACAAACGACCAGGGTAAGAGGCATCATGGCCATGGGTTTCTGCTTGGATGTATATTCCTGACCACGCAAGAGGGAGGGAGTCCTCAAGCTTTAATATGCTAAAGAAACCAGGGAAGTTAGGGTAATTGGAAGTTATGAAGCAAAGGTCACAAAAGATGGGTCTATGCAGAAAAATCTGCTCCATCAAATCTGCATATGGTTCTTTTAGAGTCTTGGCTGAACACTGAAATTAGAGTTCATGGGGGAAAATAGCACACATTCCAACAAAAATTCAATAGGAAGATGAAAATTAAGTAGTTAATGGGAAACGTTTGACTTCTTACTGGTCTTAGTGGGAAATTTTTGTTAACCACCTTAGTTGGTTAGAGACCCCCACCCACAACTCATGTCTTAGTAGAAAGGCTAAGATTTGTGAAAGTAAAGGCTATACAACACCCATCCTACCAAAGGTCACAAGCAAGCCTCAACATGTTTCAGCAATTTTAACTGCCTGTTAAAAGTAGGCCCAACACTAATCAAAAAGAGCATAGTAAAATGCAGACGCTCAACAATGTAACATTCACAATATCAAAATATATAACACGAAGAAGCACTAGTGACACCAACAATCAGTAAAAAAAAAGTTTACCAACAATTAAAAATCAGTAAGTAGAAGCATATCTATGCATAGCAAAAATGATATGATTAGTATTGAAGAACTTAAACATGTAAAAATGTCCTAAGTATCTCAAAGATTTAAAAGAAAACATGAACATAATGAAGAAAGAACGAAAGAATAATATGGAGTTTTTTATTTTAATTATAGCCACCCCAATGAGCACGAAGTGGTTCTTCATTGTGGTTCTGTTCATTTGAATTTGACAATTGTACTCCAGTAAACCAATGAGGCAGATGATCTTTTCAACAAATGGTGATGGATATATATTAGAAAAAAAAAAAAGGAAAACTAATTTTGTCTCATACCATATGCAAAATTAACATAGGTAATACTATAGAAATTGTTGAAGAAAGCATGTGAGAAAACTTCAACAGTCTGGAATAGGAAAAGATTTCTCAGATGAGACAGTAAGAGTTCATCTATTAAAGGAAAATGTGGTACATGGGACTTAATAATAAATGAAGATTTTGTTCTTCAAAAGATCTTCTTCAGAAACATAAATAGCAAACAAAACACTAGGAGAAAAAAACCTTGATATTCATACTTGACAAAGTATTTGTATCCATATTATGAATTCTTATATCTCAATAGCAAGACAGCAAATTTTTGAAGGGCCCAATAAACACATAAAAAGATATTCAACATCTATATTCAATATATACTACACACACATTATAAGGCCTAAAATTTAAACATGAAAAATATTAAGTGTTGGCAAGAATGTGGAACAATTGTTGTGTAACACATTGCTGGCAGGAGTATAAAATGGTATAGCCACTTTAGAAAGCTGTTTGGAAGTTTCTTAAACAGTTAAACTTAATAATAGTGCTCAGTAATTCCAAGAGAAACAAAAACACACACTGCAACAAAGACAAAAGACTTTTACATAATTTGGTACATCAATAGGTAGATGAATAAATGGCTATAATAGAACACTACCCAATAATAAAAATGAATGAACTAATATTGTGAACACTACAACAAAATGGTTAGATCTCAAATCACTATTCTGAGTGAAGAAAGCCAGAAAAGAAAGACTAACATGTCATATGATTCCATTGATGTGAAACCAGACCAACTTCTAGGGACAAAAAGTATTATCAGTAGTTGCCTGGGCAGGGGCAATGAGGAAAATATTTGAAATAATGGAAATGGGGGCCGGCGCTGTGGTGCAGTGGGTTAAAGCCCTGGCCTGAAGTGTTGGCATCCCATATGGGTGCTGGTTCTAGTCTTGGCTGCTCCACTTCTGATCCAGCTCTCTGCTATGGCCTGGGAAAGCAGTAGAAGATAACCCAAGTCCTGGGGCCCCTGCACCCGCATGGGAGACCCGGAAGAAGTTCCTGGCGTCGGATCGGCGCAGTTCCTGCCATCTGGGGAGTGAACCAGCAGATGGAAGACCTCTCTGTCTCTACTTCTCTCTGTAACTCTTTCAAATAAATAAAAATAAATCTTAAAAAAAGATATAATGGAAATGTTCTATGGTGCTTATATGGGTAACCCATTTGTCTACACTTATCAAACTATAATCTTGATAGGTACATTTAATTTTATACAAATTATGTAACTCAAAGTTGCTTTAAAATGATATACCTCACCTCCAATCTACTGTGTAATTTTATGCAAAAGACATGGGAGGGAAATGATAAAGACCTACCAGGAAACTAATTAAGAAATTGAAGACTCAATTCTATATCCTTCATATACAAAAGTATGTGTTTGTACTGATTAGAATCAGATTATCTATTCAAACCATAGCTCTACCACCTAGTAATGGTGAAATTGGGGGTGAGTAATTTATTTGTCCCATAATTTATTATAAAGTGGGGACAATCATATTTACCTATTTCATATTATTCTTATAGGGTCTAAATGAAATAATACGAAAGTCTTCAAAAAGCTTCATGGAAAATGAGTATTATAAAAAAACTATGCATAGATTTAAAAAAAATTGCACCCAAATAATCTTTTAGGTTATATTTGTTTTCAGGAAGTACCCTCATATATATAAAGTGGTTAGAACTGTATTAGCATATAGTAAATGCTGTGTGAGTGCTAGCTGTTATTGTGCAAATTAATGTGACTACAAATATCCTCCAGGATGCTCACATCATTTTTATCTGATGGCTTGCTGTTCAGCAGCCTATTAAAAAGAAAATGGAGTACACTTGACAATGAGAGTTGACCTTTAGAAAGGCAAAATGGCCTCACAGACCAAGAATTTCATGGAAAGACAGCTTATAATTGTGAGATGGAAAGATTAAGTTAGAAACTCATGTTTGGAAAACTAGGACAATTTTCAACACCTCTTCTCCTGGATCTTTGGAATAATGCAATTTGCATGTCTATAGCTGTCAATTCACCAAAGTGAATTATGAAAAGCTAAATTAACTGTTTACATGAAACATTACTAAGAGATGCTCAGAATAAGCCGCTTTAACAATAGCATTTCCTATCTGAATATCACACCAAAATTGTTTAGGTAAATCTCAAATGCCTACCTAACAAGTTGGAAAACTCATGAAGAATGTAGTTGCCTTATACATTAAGTGGTCCATCAGCTTCTTAAATGATCATGCAATGTGATTGCCTCCTTTTGTTTGTATCTGAAGTGAAAATATGCTGATGATGGTTATTATTAAACAAAGACAATTCTTTGCTTTGTGACACCCTTTGACCCAGATATTTTGATTTCTACTTTAGTCGATACAGTTCTTTTTGAGCTTCAAACACAGTATTTATGATTTGAAAGATACATGTACTGGGGCCAGCGCTGTGGCACAGCAGGGAAAAACTGCCATCTGCATTCCATATAGGTGCCAGTTCGAGACCTGACTGCTCCATTTCTGATCCCGCTCCTTGCTAATGTACCTGGGAAGGCATCGGAAGATGGCCCAGGTGCTAGGGCTCTTCCATCCATGTGGGGTATCCAGAAGAAGCTCCTGGCTCCTGTTCAGCCTGGCTCAGCCCCAGCTGTTGCAGCTATTTGGGAAGTGAACCAGCAAATAGGAGATCTCCCTTCTCTCTACCCCTCATTCTCTGTTTAAAATAAAAAAGCACATGTACTAATAAATCTTCTGTCAATATTGCTTAGTATTGTTTTCTTTACATGATAGAAGAGTGTGGGGCAAACTGAAATACTCATTCATTTATCCAGATTTAATATCATCCATGTTCATCAGGTATGTGCAATGTGACAATTTTCTAAACACAATACAAATTTGGCTTCTTGCCAGCAAAAAAAAAATTTCATGGATTTAATTTTTTTTTCAGCTGTTGTATTTGTCACACTATCTGTTAGGTATAGTAGTCCTTAATCAAAAGATTGAGACACCTCCTTCCTTTAAAAATAAAAACTATATATTTAAATATTGGAGAGGAATGTATGCTTTGAACTCAAATTTCAATCTTGCTATTACATTTGGCTACTTTTTCCTTATAAAAAGAACTTTTATATTTTAAAAACTCACTTTGATAGAGAGAAGATAAAGAGCCCTGATATAAAAAAAAAAACAAAGACTTGTTAAAAATAGTATTGAAAATAAATAATTGGCTTTTGTTCATTAGCAACTAAATCTATTTCGTGGTTTGGAAGAGCTAAAAACAGATAGCTTCCCTCCAATTGTTAGTGCAGAAATGTTTTCATCAATTAACAGCCTTTGCTAAGAACAGTTTTTCTGGTCCTTTTCTTTTTTTTTCCCCAAATGGAATAGTATATAAATAGCGCTGTCCAAAGGATCATTCCTGGGCTTAGAGTATAATAATTATGGCAAGCCTGTTCAGAAGAATAGTAAAAAAACAAAATCTCATGTTTTGTACAGAAAATTTATTTGGAGAAAAATGTGCCATACGTAGCCATTTCATCAAATTAAATAAAAGGAGCATCACCCACAAATCATGCCAGTCCTTTTCTTCATCATGTTTTTGCCTGACATTTACAGCCCTGGATAACAGCAAGAAACAAACAGGACTTGGACAACAGAATGATTCTGCGAAAAGCCCGGGACTGTAAGAATATGCCATTCCACTCCTCCAGCACTGTTCCCTTTTCCAGCTCCAGCTGCTTTGCGTCTGTGCTTTTAGCAGGGTCTGTAGCAATTACGAGGGCCAGATCTTTTCATAAGAGCTTTACCTATTTTGATTCTTTTAATCCTCACACTAACGTTTGGGTAACACTGTTGTTTCCATTTTTCAGATGAGGAAAGAGAGAGCCAAAATAGCACAGTTGATGAGTGGTGGAGACCAGATTTGTACCCAGGCAGCATGGCTCTGGAGCTCACACATCCAACCTCTCCATTCTACCCTCTCTCAGTGAAGCATGATGATTTAGGCCTTGTTTCTCAACACACATAGAAGCAGACCTCTGTCATAGTTTTCTCAGTAAACAGCTACTTCCTTGTTGAGATAAAGGTAGGTTCCAAGGGGCAGGGAAAGGAAGGCAAGATACAAGTAGGCGTAAAGGCGAGCGACATATCTTGAACAATAACAAAAAGGAATGAAGACAAAGAAGACTCTATTCAAACACAGCTTACAGAAAAATTGACAACAAAGAAATGCGTTGGAAATAGATTCAAAGATCATAGCAAAGTGATCAACAAATCTGGCAAATTGATTTCAAAGGAAAGCAAAGACCAAAATTTAGAGTGAGATTGTGCAGCGTTTTATTTTATACATGAATTAATCCAGGCCAAGAAATTGTTTTAGTCTGACTGATCCATTTTATAGATGAGTAAACACAGAGCCAGAGAGATTAAATATTTGGTCCAAGACTTGTGGAGACAGGTGGGACTGGGCAAGGCTAGAACTCAGCCAGTTCTCCTGATTTTGAGCTCAGTGCTTTTCCACCAATATGTTAAACACAACCAGTCCTGTTTTGGCAACACAGGCATGTAGTCAATAGACAGCTACACAATTTTGAGAACTTAGAAAATAACTACAATGTATTATAATTGACGACTAAATACAAGATACATAGTCTATCAAAATCTCAAAAGAAACAATATTGTAGGTGAGTAGTATAGATGAAGTCATTTATAAAGGGAAGCAGGAGAATACTTGGTACATCTGTATAATTTTTCTCCCAATGATTTATCTTTGAAATTTTCCAAATTTACACTATTTTAGCCTTAGAAAGTCTAGTCAGATGCATATGTACACATAGTAAATGATGGAGTGACTAAATCTTATTATTTTCTTTTTTATTAGGGAGATTAATAAAGTTGGATGGAAAATATATTAGGTGGGAATTATTTGGCCAGTTTTAATGCAATTTATAATTTTGAAGGTTCTTTTTATGCCTGAAATTCTATAATTTTACACAAAGTTGATAATTAAAAACCAACACTGGATTAAAATATTAAAATTGAAGTATATTTGACCAGAGATTATATCACCTAAGCTAAGAATATGGGAAAACTGTTTCTAATGGCTTCAAAAAAAGGAGGATATTTACAAAAAGTTGATAAAATGGTGATGATTCTTATCTACACTAGTTCAAATTACATTAGGTAAGCATTTTTTACCTAAGTTACCACAGGAAGAAAACAAAAAGGAAAAAGTTGCTACAAAGTAGAAATGAGGCCTTTTCTGAGACAAACTCAGAAGCCAAAGACCCCTGTTTATGCTCAGATAAAAATGCAGTAGCATATTCGCACCAAAAGCTCAGAAGTTTACATAGTTTAGGTTTTTAAGTTTGAAAGTTAATTATTAATATTTGTGAGAAATAGAGAAGTACCATAGCCCTCGTTTTTATAGATGCATAGCAGAGACAATGGAAAAATAAGTGACTTTTCCAAGGCCAAATAGTCAATCATTGAAAGTCTAGAATTTTGAAATTAGGGTGTTTTTCTTTTATTTCTTTCTTTTTTTTTTATTTTTTTGCCATAGAGTGCATTAATTCCATGTGGGTACTTTTTTTTTTTTTTTTGCTTTTGTAAAATTCTCCACTTTATGGCAATTTTCTTGGCTTTCTTTCTGTTGTATTTTTTGTACAGGTGTCTCGCTTTCACAATACTGGTCTGTGTCCAGTGAAGGTGAGGCCCTCCATAGCACCACTTCATTGACTTTCTAGGTGAGATCATGATAATGACCATCATCTCTGATGATGCCAGAGATTTACATGGGAACTACTGGAGCAAAACGACCTCAGTGGATTCCAAGACAAAGAGTGAAAGAGTAAGAATAGAATGTAGCTGTCTAAAGACTTATTTCTATTATTTGAGGTAGTCAGAAGAGAAAAACTGAAAAAACAACAAAGCAAACAATCAGCAGGGAACAAATGAACATTTTATTTAAAGATATTCTATTAAAACTGAGGTCTCCAAATATACTCAATCACATACTTCTATTACTAAACATTTTGAGCACATATTTCCAAAATTACTTAATTCAAATTCTTTAAGTGTAATACTGTTTCAGCATTATATAAAACATATAAGACAAATGTAGAAAAATCCAGAAGTACTAAAAAATATAATATTGATATATATAGTATTGATAATTCTAATGAATTTTTGTGATGGAGAACATTGTAATACCTTGAAAATTGTTTTAATATCACAAGTATGAACTTGGCTTTATATACTCAAGTATGATACTCAAATTTCAACTCCATGCACAATTAGCCTTTTGCTCTAGTAATTTCTGACTTTTCTGATATCAATCAGTTTTCACTGCAACATTTCTTAACTCATATTTAATAAATGAAGTCTAAATCTATTGAAATGCCATTTGGAATATTTTCAATCATGTTAGAAAATTATTTCTAAATGTGCAAACTATTCCTATATGAGTTTTTAAAATAGGAATAGCATTTATCTTTAAGATTATTTATTTGGAAGGTAGAGTGATGGAGGAGAGAGAGAAAGAGAAATCTTCCACCTGCTGGTTTACTTCCTAAATGATAACAGCCACAGCTTGACCAGGCCAAAGCCAGGTGCCAAGAACTCCAGGTGGGCTTACCACACGCATGGCAGTAACCCAAGCTTTTGGGCCTTCATCTCTTGCCTCCCAGAATGCACTAGCAGGAAGCTAGATTCGAAGTGAAGGCAGAACTCCATCCCAGACACTCCAATATGGGATATGGGCATTCCAAGTGGAGGCTTAGCCCCTGCATCACAATGCCTGCACCATATATGAGAGTTTTAAGATATGTTTATGTCATTTTAAAAGGTATTTTAATTATGACAGTTATAATGAGATATAATTTACATTTCATAAAAATACAACCATTACAATTGTACAATCAAACTATTTTTGTAAATATACAGAATTGGGCAATCATCACCTTTATCTAGTTTTATAACATTTTCATCTCTAGAAAACATTCCATTGTAACTACTTGTGTTTTTAAAAATTTTTATTAATGTAAAAATAACATTTCATGTATTTCATAGGTACAATTCTTTTTTAAAAAAAAAGATGTATTTATTTATTTGAAAGTCAGAGTTACACAGGGAGAGAAGAGGCAGAGAGAGAGAGAGAGAGAAGTCTTCCATCCAATGGTTCACTCCCTAATTGGCAGCAATGGCTGGAGCCATGACAATCCGAAGCCAGGAGCCAGAAGTTTCTTCTGGGTCTCCAACATGGGTGCAGAGACCCAACGACTTGTGCCATCTTCTACTGCTTTCCCAGGCCATAGCAGAGAGCTGGATTCGAAGTGGAGCAGCTGGGTCTCGAATTGGCACGCATATGGGATGCCAGGGCATTAACCCACTGAGCCACAGAGCCAGCCCCTCACAGGTACAATTCTAAGAAGATAATCATACTTCCCTTCCTCCACCTCATGTATTCAACCCTCCCAGTTCAGTCCAAGGCAATCACTGATATAATTTCCACCTCTCTTTTTCCCTTTTTGAAAATTTCATGTAAATGATATTATACAACATGTGTCTGGCTTTTTTCCTCTTAGCATAATGTTTCATAGGTTTATTCATGTTGCAGCACGTATTAGTAGTTCATTACTTTCATTGCTGAATAGTATTCCATTGTGCTACATATTGTGTTTCTCAAAAGCTGGTAATGGACACTTTGATTATTTCCAGTTTTTTCCTAATATGAATAACACTGGTATTAGTTTTGCAAAAGTTTTTGTAGGGCATACATTTTATGTTTCTTAAAATAGAATTGCACGGTATTTACTTTTAAATTAAAAAATTGTCAAATGCTTTTTCAAAGTACATATACCATTTTATTTTCCACTCAGCAATTTATGAGAATTCCAGTTTTTTTTAATACTTGTCATTTGCTATGTCAATCTTTTGTCTTATATTCATTTACTGGTGCATAGTAGTATATTCTGATTTTAATTTGCATCACTGTAATCATTAATGATGTTGGTTATCTTTCTATGTGTTTATGAATCATTTGTATATACTTTTAATGATATATCCATTAGAGTTTTTTGCTCATTTTTAAAATTCTGTTATTTGCCTTCTAACTTATGATGTTTACTTTTGTTTAGAACTTCTTTATATATTCGATGTACAGTCCTTACTTGATATACTTTGCAAAAAATTCTCCCAGTCTGAGGTTTGTCTTTTCATTTTCTTAGTGGTTTCTTGTGAAGGGCAAGACATTTTATCTTGAAACAATCCAATTTATCAATTTCTTCTTTTTATACTTCATGATTTTGGTATAATAATGCTAAAAGCAGGGTCACAGAGACTTTCTACCATATTTTCAAAAGTCTTATAATTTTAGCTTTTAGATGTAGGTCTGTGATGGATGGTATGAGGTAAAAGTCTAAGTTCATTGTTTTGCATATGGATATCCAATTATCCCAGCATCATTTCTTAAAAAGACACTCATTATTGATCTGCCTTGGCATCTTTGGTGAAAAGTGATTGACCAAAAATGTAAGGACTAATTGCTATACCTTCTATTTCATTGATCTTAATGGCTATTGTTATATCAATACTATATTCTATTATTTATAGTAAGTTTTGAAATTAGATATTATTTCTTTTTTTGTTCTTTCTACAAAATTGAATTTAGCATTCTTGTTTCTATGTATTTTAATTTTAAGATTGGTTTATCCATTTATAAAAAATACTTGCTGAGATTTTGAAAGGGATCACATTGAATTTGGATTGCAGGAATCACACCTCTTTTCTGAAATGTATTCTTAAATAGCATATTGTAAAGGAAATTAAATTCATGTTCAGATGGATAGTTCCTTTCATATAAAAATAAGACTTTTTTATGGTGATCTTGTATTGTTGTGAACTTGTTAATGAATTGATTAGCTTACTAGAACATGCACACACACACTCACACACAACACATCATGTACCTCATAATACCATTGCAGTCAACCATGAACTGCATACTCAAGAGTGGTCTCAGAAGATTATATTGCCTAGTTATAGCATGGACATTTTAATATGTATAAGTATATTCTATGATATTCATATAATGACAAAAATGCTTAACATTTCTCAATCATTGTTAAGATACACACGAATGGATATGTGTATATATATTATATATAATCTTTTGGATCTTCTGTGTATAGGATCAGGTTATTTGTGAATAAAAACAGCTTTAATGTTTCCTTCCTAATATATATAGATTTAATTTATCATTCTTTCCTTATTACACTGGCTGGACCCTCCATACAAAATTGAATAAGAGAGATGAGACTAAGCATTCTTATTTATTCTCTCATCCAAATACTAATATGTATCAGACAAGTTAAGGTGTGTTCAGTGTTATATGGCCATAGACTCTATTCTCAATTGTAGGGGAAATTATTAAGGTTTTCACCATGTATGTGTCATTAACTCTAGTTTTTTTCCTAAATGCACATTGTCACATTGGGGAAATTACCTTTCTTTCTTTCTTTCTTTCTTTCTTTCTTTCTTTCTTTCTTTCTTTCTTTCTTTCTTTCTTTCTTTTTTTTTTACAGGCAGAGTGGACAGAGAGAGAGAGAGACAGAGAGAAAGGTCTTCCTTTTGCCGTTGGTTCACCCTCCAATGGCCACCGCGGCCGTCATGCTGTGGCCAGCGCACCGCGCTGATCTGAAGGCAGGAGCCAGGTGCTTCTCCTGGTCTCCCATGCGGGTGCAGGGCCCAAGTACTTGGGCCAACCTCCACTGCATTCCCGGGCCACAGCAGAGAGCTGGCCTGGAAGAGGGGCAACCGGGACAGAATCCGGTGCCCCAACCGGGACTAGAACCTTGGTGTGCCGGCGCCGCAAGGCAGAGGATTAGCCTATTGAGCCACCGGTGCTGGCCAGAAATTCCCTTTCACCAGCAGTTTGCTGAGAATTTTTAATGTGAACGTTCTTGGATTTGTCAATTGGTTTTACAGCATCTCGACATCTTTTTGTCTTGTTTTTAAAATTTATTAAACTGTAGAAAAAACTATGGCAGTTCTTGACTTCTACTAGCAGGTGCTGTTGAGCTGCTCCCCTAGTCCAGGCCCAGAGATATCCAGAAGCTATAACCAGCTGTGTGGAAGCCCTGTGATGGCAAAGTTGGTGACCTGTTACATAACAGAAACAGTGCCCAGGGATGGAAAGGCCAGCCTCCAAGGTTGGAGGATGCGGTAAGGCGAGAGCTCTTGCATGGGGTCTCTCTCTCCTACTGCTCTAACAAGCATATTTCCATCTCTGCAAAGCAGACAGAGAAATCAGGAGTTAAAAAAACAATGGAGGCCGGTGCCGTGGCTCAATAGGCTAATCCTCCACCTTGCGGCGCTGGCACACCGGGTTCTAGTCCCGGTCGGGGCGCTGGATTCTTTCCCGGTTGCCCCTCTTCCAGACCAGCTCTCTGCTGTGGCCCGGGAGGGCAGTGGAGGATGGCCCAGGTGCTTGGGCCCTGCACCCCATGGGAGACCAGGAGGAGCACCTGGCTCCTGCCTTCAGATCAGCGCGGTGCGCCGGCCGCAGCACGCCAGCCATGGTGGCCATTGGAGGATGAACCAACGGCAAAAGGAAGACCTTTCTCTGTCTCTCTCTCTCACTATCCACTCTGCCTGTCAAAAAAAAAAAAAAAAAAAAAAAAAAAGCAATGGAGCCATATTTTCTGAGATTTTATTTTAGAATAACTTTAAATAGAGCAGTTTATAAGAGCAGTTTAGTGTGCTGATCATTTGATGTCCCCAGGGTTGGTATTAAGTAAGGTGCTGCTTTCCAAATGGAGATGGCTGACTTGCCAGGTACCCTGAGTCTGTCTGCCATGTAGATTATGCTGGTAATTGGTACATCTCCAACACAGGTCCATTTCTGAGGACTGTCATCATCATTTTGAAGGATTGTTTTAGTAGTTAGGGAACTCTTGGTTGACAGGTATTTTTTTTCTTAAAGCACTTTCAGTATGTCCTTTCATTCCCCTTTAGTTTCCTTTATTTCTGATGGGAAATCAGCTATTAATTTTACTATGGTTCTCTGGTGCATAAAGAGTTTTAATTTCTTGCTGCCATAAAATTTTCTCATGTTTAGGTTTTAGTAATCCTACTAAGATATATCTAGTTCTGTCTCTCTTTGTGTTTGTCCTTTTTGGAGTTTGCTGAATTTCTTTGGTAAACAGATTAAGGATTTTCCCCCCAAATTTTGTGAGTTTTAGACATTGCTTCTTCAAATATATTTCTGTGTCGTTCTATCCCTCTTTTCCTTCTGGGACTCCCAGTGTATGTATATAGGTAACTAATGCTGTCCCACAAGTCTGGGAGGTTCTACTCATTCTTCTTTGATATTTTCTCTTTCTGTTTTTTCAGATTAGATCATTTCTAATGATCTATATTCAAATTTATCACTCTTTATTCTACCATCACAAATCTGCTGTGAAATACACCTAATGGATTTTTAAATTGTGGTTATTATAGTTTTTTTTTTTTTTTTTTTTTTTTTTTGGACAGGCAGAGTGGACAGTGAGAGAGACAGAGAGAAAGGTCTTCCTTTTGCCGTTGGTTCACCCTCCAATGGCCACCATGGCTGGCGCGTTGCAGCCGGCGCACCGCGCTGATCTGAAGGCAGGAGCCAGGTGCTCCTCCTGGTCTCCCATGGGGTGCAGGGC
Organism: Oryctolagus cuniculus; assembly: GCF_051225735.1. Lineage (NCBI taxonomy): Eukaryota > Metazoa > Chordata > Mammalia > Lagomorpha > Leporidae > Oryctolagus > Oryctolagus cuniculus. Next base: position 83,501,182 of record NC_142869.1, on the reverse strand, counting down.
CCACGCACCTGGGCCATCCTCCACTGCCCTCCCGGGCCACAGCAGAGAGCTGGTCTGGAAGAGGGGCAACCGGGAAAGAATCCAGTGCCCCGACCGGGACTAGAACCCGGTGTGCCGGCGCTGCAAGGTGGAGGATTAGCCTATTGAGCCGCGGTGCCGGCCTATTATAGTTCTTAACTCTAAAATTTTCCACGTGGTTCTTTTTTATAGCTTGTACTTCTCTATTGAGAGCCTATATTTACTAAGTCATTTCTTTAAATATTAAAACATATTTGTAGTAGCTGTTTAGAATTAGTTGTCTGCTAAATCTATAAGTAGGCCCGATCAAAGAGTCTATTGGCTACCTATTTTCCTTAACTTTGGTCATACTTTCCTTTTTCAGTTTTTTGCACATCAATAGTTTTAGATGAAATATTGTAGCAATTTTGGATGACATCTGATTATTTTCCTAAGAGGCTTTTTTTAAAAATTGCCAGAACTTAAACTTCACAATTTGTTTCCATTGAGTTATAGGGGCACTGAGAGCTGTGATAAATTTTCTTATATTTTTTAGCTCAGTTCTTTAAAAATTAGCATAAATATAGAAGTTATAATATTTTCTTCCTATGCTAATGGTGGTAAAATATCATACCCTGCAAAAGCAATATTGTTCATTTTTTTCAAAATTTTCTTCTGAATCCAATTTCAGAAGAGGACTAAAATTGAGGAATACAGAACTTTGACAGGGCACAGTAGGAGGAACAGACACTGCACTGAATAAAACAGCCAACCTAGTTTTTCAACATTTGGTACTAGATAGAAAATTCATTTCTTACATTCTTTGCTTGTTAGAAATTTTCAACTGTGAGTCTTCATAATTAAACAAGAAAGTCATAATTTTTCTTTTGCTATAAGATATTTGCATATTTTAGCAAGGGCTTTTGATTGTAAATAGAGACTCACTAGATGAAACCAGCAAAAGAATGGGGCAGGGTGATGATAAGAAGTAGATCTCAGGGCTGGCACTGTGGGGTGGCAGGTAAGGCCTCCACCTGCAGTGTGGGCATTCTATATGGGTGTCGGTTCGAGTGCAGGCTGCTCCACTTCCAATCCAGCTCTCTGTTATGTCCTGGGAAGACAGTAGAAGATGGCCCAAGTGCTTGGGCCCTTGAACCCACATGGGAAGACCTGGAAGAAGCTCCTGGCTCCTGGCTTCAGATCAGCTCAGCTCTGGCCATTGCAGCCAATTGGGGAGTGAACTAGTGGATAGAAGACCTCTCTCTTTCTCTCTCTCTCTCTCTCTCTCTGCCTCTCCTTCTCTCTCTGTGTAACTCTAACTTTCAAATAAATAAATAAATCTTAAAAAAAAAAAAGTAGATCTCATGGAACACCACAAACAAAAAGAGGATTATTTAAGTATGCCCACATGGGGAGAACAGAACAGGAAAGGAAAACCACATTCCCTCTATCCTACTAAAGAACAGGAAAGGAAAACCACATTCCCTCTATCCTACTAAGTTCAGTGTTGAGGCCCTACAAGTTAAATTTACAAAGGATAGATTAACAAGAGGAAAAAAATTAAGTGTGTACATAGGAGTTCACAAATAAATGTGACTCATGGTGGCAGTTAGAATTTGGGATTTGGGGCGCCGGGTACTAGTCCCCGTTGCTCCTCTTCCAGTCCAGCTCTCTGCTGTGGCCCAGGAGGGCAGCAGGGGATGGCCCAAGTGCTTGGGTTCCTGCACCCACGTTGGAGACCAGGAGGAAGCACCTGGCTCCTGGCTTCAGATGGGCGCAGCGCCTGCTGTAGCAGCCATTAGGGGAGTGAACCAATGAAAGGAAGATCTTTCTCTCTGTCTCTCTCTCTCACTGTGTATAATTCTACCTGTCAAATAAAAAATAAATAAATAAAAATACAAAAAAAAAAAAAAAGAAGTTGGGATTTATGGGTCCGGTGCTGTGGCGTAGTGGGTAAAGCTACCGCCTGCAGTGCCAGCATCCCATATGGGTGCCAGTTTGGGTCCTGGCTTCTCCACTTCTGATCCAGCTCTCTGCTATGGCCTGGGAAAGCAGTAGAGGATGGCCCCAGTCATGGGAGACCCAGAGGAAGCTCCTGGCTCCTGGCTTCGGATTGGCACAGCTCCGGCCGTTGCAGCCTTTTGGGGAGTGAAGCAGCAGACGGAAGACCTTTCTCTGTCTGCCTCTCCTTCTCTCTCTGTGTAACTCTGACTTTCAAGTAAATAAATACATCTTAAAAAAAAAGAATTTAGGATTTATATACTATCTTAACAAAGGGGGTAAAGTGTGGAGAAGAGGTTTGATGGGAAAAAAAGGGTTTAGGCTTATTGCAAGGGAGTAGGGTAGGGAGGGAATTATGTTAACTTGGAAATAAATGACTTATAGAGGGTTGTTTAGTGAGATTTGTTATGTGCACAAGAGTCTACCCAGTTATAATGGCTGGTTTCAGTAATAATTATCTTCCTGACACCAGAGAAAGAGACATCTTTAAATATGGAAATTTATGTCACAGTAGTCACCCGTAGCCAATCGTTGGCTTTCTATGGTTTCTGTTACCCATAGTCAGCTGTGAGCTAAAATATTAAATGAGAAATTCTAGAAATAAATAGTTAATAAATTTTAAATTGCATGCTGCTCAGAATTGTGTGATAAAATCTTGTGAAATGAAGCAGATAATCCTCTCTCTGATGTATTGTCCGAAGGTGAGTAGTATCCTAATGCTACATCACAAATGCATATGTTATTTATCTCACTAAATCGCATCATGCATTGTGTCATCTCATATTATCAGAAGTATAACAGTGAATACAGTACAAAAGTTATTTTTGGGAGTCCACATTCACATAAACTTTTATCACAGTTTACTATTATAGTTGTTTCATTTAATTACTAGTCATTGTCTCTAATCTCTGTGCCTAATTTCTAAATTAAATTTTGTTACATATGCATAGAAAAAAATGTAGAGTATATTCAGGATTCAGTGCAAGTCTTGGAATGCATCTACTGTGGATGAAGTACAGTGAAGGGGTGGGCAGGAACCACTGTACTTTCATAAAGGAAAATTTATATCCTGCTTTTAGATAAAAAGGGGAGGAGACAGCTTTCATCATATCTGCTTTGCCTCAGTTGCCTTCAATTCAAAATAATTTTTATATCAATATGGGATAATTTGGTGTAGTATATTGTGGTACCCCCTCAACAGAAACCTAGGAAATATTAGAGGCAAGGCAATTACTCTGTCTGGCTTCTTGTTTTCTCACTTCCAAATTCCCAGGAAAAGAATCTGACTGACTGGCACCTTTACAGGTTATGGGTTGACAGCCAATGGATTGGTTGCATTTGCATCTGGACCCCACAGGAACTGATGCCAAAACCAGAGGCATGGTCTCAGGCATGCACGGCTGCCTTCTTCAAGGTCTTGCATTTAGGTTGGAGGAAACATGTCTACTACCCACACCAGATTTTGACAACATTCTGATTTTACGAAATTGTGAAATTATCCTGGTACTACCATGTTCTAAGAGACAAAGAAACTTGGATACTTCATATGGGGGAGGCAATTAAGTGCCTTTATTTAATCTGCTTGGCAATGTTGAGTTTCAATTCCTCTCCCCAGTACATAGAATTCTAATCCTATAGCCTTATCTCTGAACATGCACAAAGCACATACAGCCAGTACTTCTCACACAGGTCCCCTCCCCCATAACCTGACAGAGGTAAGATCTGAGACTTTTCTCTCTTGGGAGGCTTTCTCTCTGTTTTACTTTACCTCACTTTTACACAATGAATGCCTAATCTCATCTTTTTCTAATTATCTTCCAACATTAACTGATTCCAGTTTCTCATTGTTGGAAGTCAAATTCTTCCAAGCACTGAGAAAGAGATCAATGAATATTGGTTTAGCTTAGAGTGGGAGGTGCGTTGGTAACCTAAGGCACTGTGAGGGACACACCCATGATCATGACATGGAACTTATCCTCTAAGAAGGTTCTCCCACAGACTGCCACATGGTGGGATAGGTAGAGCCACATATAACACACTAACATAGAAATCACCCTACTTAGAACCGCCTCTGGCTGGGAAACATTCAGAAAAGGGTTTATAAGTAACAGTTGGGATGGATCTCTGAGGCAGTGTTGGGGGTTGTGTTCCAATATTCAGAAAATGGGGATGGGATTGGGGCACAGCAAATCCTGTAACCACCTGAGTAGAACTATTACTAAGCCCTAGCAACCCTTCTAAGGCCCAGCTTACAGCATTACTGTATCCCACATTTAATACTTGTCTCTGTTTTAGTATCCCTATTTTTCTACTTATTTATTCAACAGTAGTGATTTTAAATGACTATTTATTTTCATCTACTTGAAAGGGAGGGAAGGAGGAGGTAGAAGGAGAGAGAGGGAGAGGGAGAGATAGAGAGAGAGGTTTTTTATCCACAGACTCATTCCCCAAATGGCCAAAACAACCAGGGATGGGTCAGGTCAGAGCCACAAGCTGGAATCTTCATGTGAGCCTCTCACCCAGGTGAGAGGGGTCCAAGTGCTTCCTCCCAGGATGTGCTACCAGGGACCTGGTTTGGAAGCAGAGGCAGGAGTCCATTCCAGGCACACAGATATGAGATGTGGATGTCCCAAGTAGCAGATGAATGTGCTGTGCCACAAGCCCTGCCCTAACATTCCTCCTTAAAAAACTCACCAACTATCAGCACGGTATACTTTAATGGGGGCTTAATCTCCATTGGCCCCACCTCCTCCATGGACATCTAAGAGACAGTGTTTAGCTTCCTCCCATTCCTATTCCTTGCTTCATCTGGTACATTTTTTTAAAGGAATTTACCACTCGTCATTATGGCTGATATGAAAACTGGAAAGTTACAACATTTTATAATCTTGAAAGGTTCAGGTTCACTTCTTTCTAAGCTGGTAATTGAAAAGTTCCTTGGATGTCTGCTGTTGACATTTGTTTTTTAGGTGGGGTCACCAAAGCTTTTCATTCTTTTCAACCTTGCTGTAGGCCCCACAGTCAGCCTGAGCAGAGGCCTCTCTTCCCATCTCCCAGTACTTAGATTCACCGTGGTAGTGTGGCTAACAGGCTTAAAGCTTCCTTTCTAATGATCCTAGGGCTGAGCCACATTGATTTGCACCCTTCAGTGGAAATCTAAAGTTGGATCATTGAAACTTAAAAAGTTCACTTTTGTAAGAGACAACTTACTTGGAAAAATTAAGTAGTATGTTGAAGATAAAGAGCATAATCCTCAGAATAATTTCAGTTGTAGTCAAGGGCCAAAACATTGGGGGGAAAAGTAGAAGCCTTATGGAATTCCTGTAAGATTGTTTCTCGGTGAAAGGAAAGGCCAGCTGATGGGAGGTAGAGGTAGGGTGAAAGGAACAAGGATTTACAAAAGGTCAGATAGTTGGAATCCCTAGGAAAAATCTTTGCAGGACAACATGTAAAACATAACCTAAGAGAAATTATAATCAACTGTGAAGAGAGGATAGCGCGTGTTTAAGAGTACAAGTAGAGTATGAGGTTACAGGAGAAGTGTGGATACCCCTTCTGAGATGGGACTAGAGGAGGTGAAGATGTGTGAAAACAGAGACTGAGGTTTAGGGCAGTTGAGGAACCTCATGTTGGGTCCCTCAGTCAAGTATGAGGAATGATTATTTGCAGGAAGGCAGAAGACCAAGGACAGTGGGGCTCCAGCAAAGCAGAAATAGGGCACATGTCGGGGAAGTGCCCCGGATAATCGCTCTCCTGAGGAACAAAGGAATTTAGAGACTCAGTGAACACACAGCCAAGTCTGCATGGCATGACCTTCTACTGGAATAAAGTGACTTGTTAACCATTTCCAGCAATGTTTAGCAGTACAGAGGCAAGTTCAAATGTAGCCTTTCAATTAAATACAACAAAGAAAACAATTACTGTTGAGTGATAACTTACTTCAAGGAACATTATTCATGGTGGATTTTACTTACACTTTAATCATTAAAAACATGAAGTAACACAGTATCAAAATTCTTGTCAAATATGTGATCTGAGAAAAATACAAAATGAAAAGATTACTGGAGTTCTTTATGTATTCCTTCTGTGCTAGCCTAAGGCAAGAAAAAATTAATCACCCATTTTTTTCTTTCCATTATATTCTTCTTCCATGCATTCAATATAATTGAAATTTTTAAAAACCAAATCATTACTGTCTTGTCAGTACATTAAAACATTATTTACTTGTAAAAATTTCATTTCATTTTTTCTATTCTTCTGTAAACAGACACACAACAACAACAATATAGCCAGAAGTTAACAGCTGCTTATTTCTAAGATGGCAAGGCATGAGACAGCACCTCCTGGCTCTTGGACTGGTCCCTTCACAATCCTGATAATATTTAGGGGGAACATCACATGGTCTCCTGTTTTGTTCCACAATCAAACCTTGCAGAGGATTGCTAACTAAGTTCAAATTTTACTACAAGTTATGGAGTGATTTTTTATCCAGTCAGGCTACCATATTAACATTTCTTATCTAAGATTACATTTTGTCATCTTCAATTACAGTAAGACAAAAGCCAATAGAAAAGCAGATCACCCAACTTAAAAATTCAGAACAGTAGTTAGACATATGTAGCTTACACACACATTAATCTGTTTCTCTCAACAAAGTATTTGTAATTTCCAAAATCCTATCAAACCTTTTCACACAATATGGTTCATATAAATCGAGGGGCAGTAGCACAGTCTTCTTACTAAAGAGATGAGTGTAAAAATGGCAAAATCGCACACAGGAACCTACGAATATCAGGGGCCATAAGCTAATGCAAAGTCATGTTTAAATACTTAACGTATCCACTAAGCCCTAGTTTAACAGGTGGTCATTAAATAAGAAAGTTATTGACCAATACCAACTGGTATTGACAAGCTAGCACAAAGTGACTTTAAATGAAAATGGCATTCTTTATTAAAGCTGAAGGCTTTTGCTTGTGCACAGATCACGCCTCCGTTGGTTTCTTTGTCAAATTTAGAGATACACTGGAAAACATAAAACAGAATCCATCAAGCGTAATCTCGTTCCTTTCCTCTCTTGTGAAATCATCAGAAGGCGTGAAGGATGGGCTCTGTCACTTGGCCCTTTCTCCAGCCTGTAACCTCTGAGGGAAAACCGCCTTTACCTGTCAAATTCACAGCGCAGAGCCGTTTAACACGTAGGCGTCCGTGGGGGAGAGCAGAGAACGCACTAAACTACCTGTTGACCCTTTCGCATCCATCATACCTTCCGTCAGCCTGCTTCCTCACTAACATACCAGCCGAAGGAAAATTCTCCTTTGGGTCTCCTTTGAGGAGGGCTCTCAGGGAAAGGGGAGTGGTCGAGAAGAATAAGCCTACGTAGAATTCAGGGGGCTCGGTGACGTCGGGAGGAAGCAGCTACGCAAAGGATGGGGTGCAAACTCACCTGGTGAAGCAGAAACTGCACACATTTCAAAGGTCAAAGGCCATTGCCTCAGGGGCTCCCCGGACGCAGGAAAAGTGAAACGCCCACTCCCGGACTCTCACCATCCAGGATTAAGTCTACGGTTGTCTCAGCCGTTCCTGCCTTGGACGCCAGGGATAAACCCTACCGCGCACAGTTGGGGTTGACAGGAAGGCAAAGCTAGAGCTGCCCCAGATTTCAGAACCAGCGCCCCGGAACCCCCTCGCACTCCTCCGCCCGGCCCCCTCCCGCGCCGGAGGCCAGAAACACCTTCATCTTCCCTCCCCACCTTCTCCAGGCCTTCTCGCTCTTCACAGCATCGGTCTCTATGGCGACCTGAAACCGTAGCCCCCATTGGCCCGTTCAATATGAGGGCCGGGCCAATGAGGAGGGCCAGCCTTCTCCTTCCGACCAATGGGGCTGGCGGGGAGCAGGTCCGGGGACGGCGGCGTGCTGACGTTCCCGGGAGCCTGGGGCTGGCCGGGCAGGCGGGCTGGCGGCTGGGCGGGCGGCGGCGGCGGCCTCTGGGCAGTAGAGGGGGCTCCGGGACTGAGTCCGTGTCGACGCCGGCCGCGGAGGCGGCACCATGGGCACGGGGTAGAGGGGCGAGTTGGCCACCGCCGCCACCGGGGGTGGTGGGAGAGCCGCTCCGGGGGAGGGGGCGGGTGGGGGAGGGAGGGGCGGGCGGCCGCTCGGCCGCGGCACTTTTTTAATTTTTTCGGGTGTCGCAGCGGCGACCCCTCGGCGCGGATGTCCCTGATCCCTGGAGCGACGACGGCCGCTGCCTGACCTGGAAAGTAAGTGCGCGGGCTCGCGGGAGGGCACGGAGACTCCTGCCCCCGAGACCTCCGGACCTGCCGGCCGCGGGGCCGGGCGCCTCCCTCCCGTTACTCCGTCCCCAGCGCCTCGCGGCCGCCTCGGCTTTCCTGCCCCGCCTCGTGTTCTTGCCGGCACTCGCCTGCCTGCTCCCCTCCCCCTCAGCGGGCGCACAAGTTTCACCCTCCATTTGCTTTTCCCGGTGATTACTCTGCCCGGGTCTCCGGTCCGCGCCGCACGCGACCCCTCCCCACGTTGCGCCTTTCGGCTCCGGAGCACCCCCTGCCCCGAACTTGAGAGCGCCGTGCCGAGATCTCCTGGACCAGCGCCCGGCGGCTTCCTCGCTCCTGCCGCCTGGCTCGCCGCCCCGCGCCCCCGACACCCCGGGGCGCCCGCCTTCCCCCTGTCCCCGGGGCCGGCCGGCAGCTCCTAGTGCCCCGAGCCTGCATGCTGGCCCCGAACCCTTCCTCTCACGGCCCCTGCTGCCTGCGCTTGCCGTCTCGTGTTTGTTTGCCCCAGAGGCCCCTACTCCTGCGGGTCGAGAGCTCCCCGCCACCTTCGGTCCAGTGCGCCCCTCTCCTCGCCGCCTGTCCTCACGCTGCACCCTCGCGGCTCCCCAGCCCCGAGCCCCCAGGCTGCCCTCCTGCGCCGCCACCTTCTCCTCTGCTTGCCCAGAGTTGAAGCAGGGCTGCGGCACCCTCGGGCGGGTCGGGTGTTCCTGTCCGCCCTGTCGTCTCCCCTTTCCCCCGCTACCCGGGCGGCGAGGAGGCAACCGACGGGGCCAGGATTTGGCTGCGTGTTGGCCGAGTGCGACAAAACAGCGAGCGCGGGCAGTGGAGGCGCCGCGGCGGTGGTGGCCGCTCGGGGCGCACGGTAGTCAGGTGTGTGTGTGTGTGTGTGTGTGTGTGTGTGTGTGTGTGTGTCCAGGGAGCGACGCGCGCTGCCAGCTTCTAGGCTGGCGACAGATTGTGCTGGAATGCGAGGAATGCCTCAGGGGCAGAGTCCGGGCGGCCCGCCGCGGCCGCACTAGCCCCTTCCCGGCCCAGCTCTCGCCGCGCAGCCAGAGGTCACCGGAGCATCTTCAGAGCTGGTGAGCCTCCTTCCACTCTTCGGCTCCCCTTGCCTCTCCATGCGGCAGAGAGGAAACGCGATGGTTCTTTGGGGCGCCAGCTAGCCTTTCCCGTGGGCTTTTACTGCATTGGTCTCCGGGACTGTGAATTTGCGGCCGATGGTGGTGCAGCCAAGGTTATTAATCGTTGCACAGTCTCTGCAAGTTTGGTTTGTGGGGTTTGGATAGCGCCTGGTTTTTGCTAGGATTTTTCTGAAAACCTGCAGGAACTGGGGGCCAAAGGTTCTTGGAGTAATGAGCTTGCAGCCAACATTTTTTAGCTCTGACCCAAAATGCCTGTTAGTGCTCATGGACAGGGATGAACTGCAAGAGAGAGCTTGAATGCAACACTTTGCTGTCCTCTAAGAATTGGAATTTTTTTGCCCTCATCATACTGGGCTGTGTTTAGACTTCGTATAATACGTAATGAATAGAAACAGAGAAGCAGTGTTTGGTCAGCGATGGGACAGATAGAACTGTCTGGTACAGTTAAATTTGGGGCGTGTCAGTTACCGCTGGAAGTAACCTGGGGACACCACAATCATGTATATTTCAAGATGTAATTTGTTAGTGGGGGTCACAGTTTTTCTTGTTTTCTGAGTTTGAAAGATAAATGTAGTCCTATAACTTTTAAAGAATAGTGTTATTCATATGTAAAATTAGTGAAGGCTAGCATGCATTTTAATGCAGAAAAGCAAAATGTAGACATAAAGATGCTTCCCTAGAATTAGACTTGCATTTTTTTTAAAAAGAGAAAGTAGAAGAATGCTTTTTCTTTTTAATGCAGTGTATTGCTATGGAAGTATCTTCAATTCTGGTACCTGTGAAGCAGTTATGGAAAATGGCAACATGAAAATGACAGCAATCAATGTTGGAAATAAGTGCATCTGGATGTTGAAAAGCATACTATGTATGCTTTTATTTGACACAGTTTTCTTTGGAGATTGCATTTACTGAAAGCCTCTGTAGCTGGTTATTTTGTATCAGATTTAGTAAAATAATAATGTCAGTTGCCCAACCAATCAGCAGTCTTGCATCCTTTACTTTGTGTCAATCAAGGGCACTGAAAAGTATACGATGAGAGCCTTTTGGTAAACGACCCAAAGGTAAAGGAAAATAGAAAATGAAATACTTTATATCCCGTAATGTTCATCTTTTGGTTGCTGTGTTATTTTTTTAGGTAAGTCTATAATCGGTGAAGCTTCTAATTTTGAGGTTTAATTTGTGTGGAGTAACACTGTAGAGGATATTGAGAGGTGTTTATGAATGCCAACAGGAAACTTTTATTATGTAACAATATCAAATTACAACAGAATTTAACATGTGTTGGTTTGATTTGAAGTCGAGATTAGAAAGCAAAAGCAAATTGAGTTTCTCTGCTGCATTCAAAATTCGAAAACCTGTTCAATTGTATAGATTCTCTCTCTCTCCTCTCTCTCTCTCTATAAATATATATATATATATATGCATAATTGACTTGCAGATAGTTTACCTGCCTCGGGTAAAGGTAGGCTTCTAATTAGAAATACATTGTGTTTGTTAAAGATATTTGAAAAGGGGAAGCTTTTAAACTGATAAACCTTCACAATTGAAAACATTAGACCATGTTTTGATTAAAGTGCATTGTTGCCCCACCCCCTATTATTACATAAGGAGAGGGTGCTGCATTTGGTGTCTTGTGTGTTACCACTGAAGAGTCTAAGTTGGGAAAACTAAGTATTCAGTTATCTTTATTCTTACCTATACTGTTTTGGGAGGGACATGGGGAGCAGAACTTGTAATGTGAAGCATAAGACAGAAGGGAAGAAGAAAATAGTGGTAAATGTCTTTCAACCAGAAAAATAATAAATTATTGCTGCATTTACTAGCTGAATAAATCTAATTCTGTGAATAGTTCTGATGTGTTTGAATTCAAAGAAACTACTATCAAATTCAGTTTAATAAAAAAAGTTAGCAATTATATGACCTTGAGCACTTGGATTAAACCTATATTAATTCAGAATTGCAATTTTCCTTCTTTTCTGATCTGTGCAAATTGGCAAACTGACCTAACATAACAATTTGAAATTCACTTTAATTAATTTTTAAAAATCCAATTATTGCCAATTTGTAAACTAAATAATTCCCATGTTGATAACTGGGGATTGATTTTAGTAGAGAATTCTCATACCCTGGGTGATGCCAACCATCTGGTAAGCACAGTCCTTTACTAAAGCCTTTGAAGTACTAAGCTGTTTTACGAATGCTTTGTCTTTTTTTCAATCAAGAGGAAACTCCCTACTTTGCTTGATTTTTTTTTTTTTTTTTTGACAGGCAGAGTGGACAGTGAGAGAGAGAGACAGAGAGAAAGGTCTTGCTTTTGCCGTTGGTTCACCCTCCAATGGCCACCGCGGCCAGCGCACCGCGCTGATCTGATGGCAGGAGCCAGGTCCTTATCCTGGTCTCCCATGGGGTGCAGGGCCCAAGCACTTGGGCCATCCTCCACAGCACTCCCTGGCCACAGCAGAGAGCTGGCCTGGAAGAGGGGCAACCGGGACAGAATCCGGCGCCCCGACCAGGACTAGAACCCGGTGTGCCGGCGCCGCAAGGCGGGGGATTAGCCTAGTGAGCCGCGGCGCCGGCCTACTTTGCTTGATTCTAAAATGAACATCCTATCTTCATTCATAACTGGAAGAAAGAGTGGTGGTTGTTCTGGGATTTTCTATAGCATATATATCCATGGAATTATCTGTCACTTTGGGAAGTTGCCTGCAGCCTCCAGTGTACTGGGAGATAGTTGCTTCTTCAGTGTGCTAAACCATTTCTTGGTGACTTTCTTGCAGTGAAGAGGGAAGAATCAGAAACAATCCATTAGGTATGTTAGGAGAATTAAATACCTATTTTATGCCAGACTATAGTAACAATAGTTGCAGAGAAGAGAGTAGGGGCAAAGAGCACAGTTTTTAGGATATGTGGTTGCAAAGCTGCATACACTGCCAGGAAGTAGTAATAGCGATCAGTAGGTCAGTTTGATGCCACCAGTAAGAAATACCATGCTTAGGAGATAGGGCCTTCAGTTGCTAAGACAATATGGGTGCTTGCTGGTTTCCCAACAGTCAAACGGTTCACATATCATCAATTTAATAATGCAGTGGAATTACCTTAATCTTTTGGGGCTGTGCTACCTGTACTAAATTGGAGGTGTCAGATGATGGTGCTCTTCAATTAAACTTAGAAGTGGTTTGGACGTTTCATTCATCATTTGACCAAATTGTTTTTTTCTTTTCATAACTTGAATATTCTTTTATTTGATATACCAATGAATGTTGGCTACATCACTGATCATTTTATAAATAGTCCTGATGACACTGTAGATTGTTATGATTCTGTTTTTTTAAAATATTTTACTTATGTATTTGAGAGATAGTTACAGTGAGTGGGAGAGACAGAGAGAAAGGTCTTCCATCTGCTGGTTCACTCCCCAAATGACCGCAATGATCGAAGCTGAGCTGATCCAAAGCCAGGATTTAGAAGCTTCCTCCTGGTCTCCCACACAGGTTCAGGGGCCCAAGTGCTTGGGCCATCTTACACTGCCTTCCCAGGCCATAGCAGAGAGCTGGATCAGAAGAGGAGCTGCTGAGACTAGAACCGGCATCCATATGGGATGCTGGCGCTACATGCAGAGGATTAACTTACTGCGCCACAGTGCCAGCCCCCATGATTCATTTCTAATGATTCGTTGCAGATGATAAAATATCATTAGCTATTGGGTTATACAATTTTAATGCTATAAAAATATGAATTAAAATATGGAAGTGTCTGAGTTATTTTAAGTCATGGCACGTGAAGCAGTTTTTGTTGGGTGGGTGCCAGTGCCTGTCAACAGGTGCTGTTATCATATAGTCCTCACAAACTCCACAAGTCACCATGAAGAGTAGGCACAGAGTAGGCCAGGGGAAACAGGAACCCTCTTTCTGTGATGGCCAAGATGTATTTGACTTCTAGATATCCTGTATTAAGTAGAAATTCAGTTAGTTGCAAATATCCAAAGGTGTTCATCCCACTCCCCCTTCCCTGCACTGCCACTGCTATCATTACCACATCTGTCTGCTCTCAGAGGCAGAGGAAGCCCCCTTTCAGGGGACTGAGGACCACTGACCAAAACTGTAGATGTGGTATCTTGTATTCCAGGTGAAACTTAGATTAGGAATGGGTTTTGCCATACAAATACTACATATGCAAGTTCAGTAAACTGTGTGATTGAAGTGGGGCTATCAGAATACTCTCCCAGCTTTCAGGGCCTGTCCTGTGAAAACTTAGAATGCAGTTTTTCATAAAAACCCACACTCCACTTACAAATATACTTTGGATGGGTGGTTCCTGAAATTCTTATCCATTTTAGGCTTTCTCTTAAATTGCAAACATGAAGATGGTGAAAAAAAAAAAAAAAAAAGACCCCAAACTAGTACTCAGGCAATCTGCCACTAACTATTATCTTGACAAACCATTGAACATTTGGGTGATGGCATCCTCCTTTCTAAAAAATGCAGAATTTGGATTATGTTGAACTAAGTTACATTTCAGCTCCAGATTCCTGAAGCCCTCAGTGTCTTATTTTTTTCAGGAAGAAAAAAGTTATCTAAGCATGCATATTCATAGTACATAGTCAATCTTGTTCCTCCTTGTATGCCAAATCATAGCAACAAGGAAATTGGAGTTTTCTTTTGAAACTTCTGAACCTCATTCATGTTCATTTTATTTGGAAGTAAGGGGAAGGAGTAAAGTGTGCAGTGTTTTCATGGTGTTGCTCTCTGCCCCCAGCCCATCCAAGATTGACACAGTTTAGGCCAGGGAAGGGCTTTGGGCTTTCACAAGTGGCAGGCACGCAGTGAGGTGTCATGGTTAGCAGCTCGGCTGTCAGGGATCAATTCTGGCACTGCAACTTGCTAGCTGTGTAACTTGGCAAATTATGTAATCTTTTTGGATCTCATTTTGCTTATCTATAAAAGTGAGTGATGGAAGTATCCACTTTGTATGGTTGCTGTGAGGATTAAGTGAGTTAATCCATGCATGGCACTTATAAACAGGGCCTGGCCCAAGGCCAGCAGTTAATACATTTAAGTCATTACTCTTATTCTTACATTATGTTGTTTTATGATGCTTTTGGCAGCGTGTATTGTATGTGAGGCAAGTTATTGGCTTGCTTTCTGTGGGTTTAGTCAAAATAATTATGGATTTTTATAGAATATTTCAGGGAAAAGATAAACTACTGAAGAAAAATTATTATGAGTTTGATAGTCTGGAAGAGATTGTCTACAAAGGAGAGAATCCAGCAAGATAATTAAGGACTTTTTAAAATAGAGATGTAGTTTCTTTTGGTAGGCAATGCTTAGGCATTAAGCACCACTAACCAACAAGTTGTAGGAGGTGTGAGTAAACACACCTTAACAAAGTGTTACTTTTAAAAGCTGAAAACTGATAGTATTACCATGTAAGAGTATTATCTTGCAGAAGAGAAACACTTGCAAAAGGTGAAACATACATTTTGCATATGTATGCAATTGTTGCAATTGTTAATTCTGGGTAGTAGTCATTTGGCACAATGTCTTTGCTAGTTAGTCAATGTGCAAAAAATTGTTAGAGTGTTGATTATTTAACACCATTTGCCCAAATGCTGCTTATAAATTAACTCATTAAGCTGTCTTTTCTGTCTGAAATTAATCATTTTTTGTTTGTTTCATTTTGTTTTTAAGTGAATGCTTGAGATCAGGATGCTGACAAAGCAAGGAAGGAAATCTTGGAAAGGGGGGAGGGCAGGTGTTATTGTGCAGCACATACCATTTCAGAATGTTTGTGATCAAGTCCTGCTTGGCTTCTAATCCAGCTTCCTGTTAATGCATTCTGAGAGGCATCAGAAGATAGCCAAAGTACTTGGGTACCTGCCACCCTTGTGGGAGACCCAGATGGAGTTCCTGGCTCCTGGCTTCAGCCTGGCCCACGCCTAGCTGCTGTTGAGGGAATTTGAGGAGCAAACCAGACAGACAAGATCCCTCTGTCCCACCTTCTCATCCCTCTTTGTCACTCTGACTTTCAAATAATTTAAAAAACAAAAACAAAGAACTTAAAACAGTAGGGAGGCTTGGGAGATGTTGATATAAACCAGTAGTCAATCATTTAACAGATATCTGGAGACTTTAGTTCTAGTCCTGGCTTTGCTGCTAGGCAGGTGTGTATCCCTTGAGCAAATCAGTTGATTTCCGTGGGCTAGTTTTCTTATCTGTAAAATGAAGGAGTTGGACTTGATGCTCTCTGGAGCCCATCTAGTACTTTGCTTTTGCCATTTCTTAGAACATCAAGCATTCTCTTTTCATTGCATTTTTTCCTCATCAAGAATGTCCTGACTTTTCAAGAATTTATTGCAATTTACCTTTTGGGATAAATGGAGAAAGTTGAAGTTGTTTACCTGAAATTCTCAGTCTCTGAAAATAGAAGTGTTGCATTCCCATGAACACATGATCTGAGGATCCCCTGGGCTCTTCAACATGAAAATAAGCAGGAGCTGAGCAGTGCATTCTGATGGGTGCTTCACATCTCACATTGTGCCACAGCCATGCCCTGCAGGGCTCATTTGTTCACCATGTGCTTGTGCCCATTGGAGGCTTCACTCTGAGACAGAATTTCCGAGAAGTTGGGTGGAAACAGAAGAGGAGTTACAATGGTAGTTAGTGGGGACTAGAATCTTAAAATGAGAAAGGCCCAACTCATCATTTGCCTGCATGGCAGGTGTGTATCCTGCCATTTGTCCTCAAGGAAATTCAACAACTGAGACAAAGTTGTTCATCTGAAAATATATTTTCTATGAATACTTAAGTTCATGGGAACTCAATGATCCAGATTTCATGGGATATGGGTAATTTTTCAACTCTAATTTTTACATATAGACAGCCTACCAGTGCTGTGAAAATGTTTCAACAGGATGATTTTTTTTTTTTTTTTTTTTTTTTTTTTTTGGGACAGGCAGAGTTAGACAGTGAGAGAGAGAGAGAGAAAGGTCTTCCTTCCATTGGTTCACCCCCTCAATCAATGGCCACTACAGCCGGTGCTGCGCCGATCTGAAGCCAGGAGCCAGGTGCTTCCTCCTGGTCTCCCTTGCGGGTGCAGGGGCCCAAGCACTGGGCCATCCTCCACTGCACTCCCGGGCCACAACAGAGAGCTGGACTGGAAGAGGAGCAACTGGGACTAGAACCCGGCGCCCATATGGGATTCCAGCGTTGCAGACGGAGGATTCACCAAGTGAGAGGATGAATTTTTTAAACTCAGATTTGTACTCTTCTAGAAGAAGAAAAATAATAATTTAAAAAATTAAGTGAAGACAGTTTCCTCCTAGATCTGTTCTTTCTCACCAGGGAGTTTTGAATGTACATAGAACTTATATAAACATTTATGTCCACAAAATAGTAATTTCATTTGCTAATGTAGTAAGTCTACTGCTTTCAAAGGAATCAGTTATATTGCTAATATATACAATAATCAGTGAGTTGTCAGAGCCATGACCAGAGCAGGCACTTGAACAGCCTTTTTCAGTTTCCATACCTTCATGAGAATCTTACACAGTCATATAAAATGAAAGCCAGTAATAACCATTTTGCAGTGAAATACATCATGTATTCTGACACGGTGCCTTAAATTGAGTGGACAGCAAGGACTGATCTAATGAGAGATAACTTATTCTTCGCTGCCACCAGATTTGTAAGTGAGGGGATGGTAGACAAATTGTGCTTCAGATACTCAAACTTGCTGGAGTCCTACTGAGTGTGAGTTACTGTGTTCTATTTCAGTATATCTTATTTTAAAGTGATTCATTTTAGTTTATTTCAACCAACATTCATCAGTCCCCTGCTCTATATCAGACTCTTTGCTAAGCCTTGTACCCAAAAAGGGATTTTATAATCTGTTGGATTCAGTAATGTCTCTGTCTTTAAGAAATTCATGGTAAACTTTACAATATAATTGGGGAAGATAAGGCACTTGAACTGGGAAAGATGGTCATAGACACTTTGCTGTGTAAAGAAATAGGTGCAATTATTCTACAGGTGTTTAGGATGAGCTATAAACTGAGTAGCTTTTAGTTCATACTCCTGCTTTTTTAGGTGTTTGTAAGTTGATTAGTTACCTGAATCTAAACAGATAGGTGCCACCACCACCACTACCATTGGCTTTCTTTGCAAAGAGCCTGCATCTGAAAATGATAACGTGGTAATTTTGAAGCAGGTTATAATCATGAACTTGATTATTCTCTTGAAACACTTTATCATGTAGCCTATGTAAAATAATGTATCATAATGAAAATACATTATTTATGAAGAACGGTGGTTTAATGCCTGAAGACTTGCCATTTTAGTACTTATTTTTATTTTCATCTAGCAGTACCTTGGTTTATTGTGCTCTGTGCTTTTCTTTTATTCTTTATGCAATTTATGTGCCTTTATAAGTCCAAGCTTATTACTGAAAATATCCCATTCTTTTATGAGTAAACAGAAGAATGTTTTGAAAATCTCATGTGAAATTTGCTAGAATAAATGGGCTCTTTGAATCTTACATTGAATCTCATACTGACTGATGCACCAGTGGATTTTTACCACTTATTGTCAATTTGTCAGTGACTGAATGAGAAGCAAAGTCAGTTTTAACAAGGCAATGAATTGAGAATCAGAAAACCCAACTGTACTTTCACAAGTACTCCTATTATTTTGATACCTCTGCTAAATAATTCAGCTATTAAATGTCTAGCTCAGACTGTTGAAAGATGAAAAATAAGTGTCACTCTGAAATCTTCACATAGTGTATTGGCAAGCATCAACATTCCAAAATAGCATTAGGAACTTTGAAGACACTATTCTATAGAAACGATAAATCTGTAAATCCACCTTCCTACAGGTCAACTTCTTGTCCCCTAACGTACTAACATCTGGTCTGTCTTTTTGCATGACTTAATCTTGACCACCTACTGATTCTTGTTACCATAAATGATTGAATTTTGAGTTCCACTTTGGGAGCACCTTTGTATATTTTCTCTTGGATATTCTTCTTTCTGCCTGATACCCATCCTCTATCTTTTTTTTTTTTTTTTTTTTTTTGGACAGGTAGAGTTATAGACTGTGTGAGAGAGAGAGAGAGAGAGAAAGGTCTTCCTTCTGTTGGTTCTTCCCCCCAAATGGCCAATATGGCTGGTGCTGCGCCCATCCGAAGCCAGGAGCCAGGTGCTTCCTCTTGGTCTCCCTTGCGGGTGCAGGGCCCAAACACTTGGGCCATCCTCCACTGCACTCCCGGGCCACAGCAGAGAGCTGGACTGGAAGAGGGGCAACCAGGACTAGAACTTGGTGCCCATATGGGATGCCAGTGCTGTAGGCGGAGGATTAACCAAGTGAGCCAGGGCGCTGCCACCCCCCCATCATTTTGTAAACTGCTTTGTAAACTAGTTCGAGACCCTTAATACCATTTATGATGCATGTTTCAAGGGAACAATTTCATTTGCCTTTTTAAAAAGTTGCCTTTGTAACACAACTCGCTAGATAAATAATTCATTATATCAAATTTCCTAGTAAAAACATTAATTAAAAAGTTTTAAACAAATTGATTCGTACTCATTTTAACCTTGATTGCCTAGATGATACCCACAGTGTGATGCCTATACATGATATTCTCTTTTCTTATAAGACTATTTACTTATTTGAAAGGCAGAATTACAGAGAGAGGAAGAGAGAGGAAGATCGCTGGTTCACTCCCCAGAAAGACCTCAACTGTGCTGATCTGGAGCCAGGAGCCAGGAGCTGCTTCTGGGTTTCCCACATGTGTGCAGGGCCCAAGCACTTGGGCCATCTTCCACTGCTTTCCCAAGTGATAAGCAGAGAGCTGAATCAGAAGAGGAGCAGCCAGGGCACAAACTGGCACCCATATGGGATGCTGGCACCACAGGCAGAGGCTTAGCCCACTATACCACAGCACCAGCCGCACATGATATTCTTTCAGACTATTCCTAGGCAGCCATCAGCACCAATACAAGCATGGCCAGGCTTTGGAAGAGGGACATTGAGGAAGCTGTATCCTTGCCTTTCGTGAGTTAGGACAGGGTGAGTATCCCTTACCAAAAACTGTGCAAATGTTTCAGATTTTCAAGCACTTTGTGTTTTTGAATTTAGGATGTTCAAGCTGTAATACATTTCGTCTAGTCAGCTGAAGATCTGAGAACAAAAGTAGTTGTAATTTAAAACACACACAGTTTTTCAAAGGAAAATTGTCATTAAATGCTAAGTTCTATAAAATCACATAAATGTTATGAATAGTAAAATATGAAGTGTCATAGTTATTTTGATCAAATGGGTTCAGTAGACTATTGCTTGGTTTTAATAATGTGGTTAGAAATGTTCTTACATTTGGTTGTCTCTCCCTCAGGTGATTACCTCAGGTAATTACCATGATAACAGTTGACAAACTCTGATTTTTTAAAATATATTTTGTGTAATTTTTAAAAAAAATATTTTATTCATGTGAGAGGCAAGGAGAATGTTCCTATTTTCTGGTTCATCGCCCAAATGCCCATAATGGCTGGGGCTAGGCCTCATGGTAACTAGAAGTTAGGAACTTGTTCCAGTTCTCCTGTGTGGGACAGGTATCCAACCACTTGAGCCTGCTGCCTCCCATGGTGCTCATCGGCAGGAAGCTGAAAATAGGGAGTGGAGCCAGGCACTCCCATATGGACTGCAGGTGCCCCTCATGGTGTTTTAACCATTACTCTGAATGCTCATCCCCAGTCTTACTGTGAAGTGATTACAGATTCACATGCAATTGCAAGAAATAATCCAAGGAGATCCCTTTACCTTTATGTAAAGGTACGCTGTACCCAGTTTCTCCCATTGCAAACAATCTTGCTAAACAGCCAGGATATTGACATTGATGTAATCAAGATCCCAAACGGTTCCACCACAAAGACCCCTCTTTTGCCCTTTTACAACTATGGCCCTGTATCTCTCCCACCCTCATCCCTCCTTAATCCTTGGCAACCATGAATTGTTCTTCATTTGTGTAATTTTGTCATTTAATGACTGTTATATAAACAAAACCATTCAATCTGTAATTTGTATTTTTTTAGCATAATTCTTTGGAGATCATGATCCAGGTTGCTGCATGTATGAATAGTCAGTTCTGCTTTATTACCAAGTAATATTCCAAAATATGATGTAGCACAGTTTATTTAACCATGACCTATTGTTTCTATTTTGTACCTATTACAAAAAGACCTATTATTAATGTGTACGTAGGTTTCTGTGTTAGCTTAAGTTTACATTTCTCTGGGAAAGTGCACAGGAATTAAATTACTGCATTAAATTATAATTTTCAAAGCTTTCATATAAAAATTATTCACTGACAGAGGCCTTAGTAATTCAGTCACTATTATTGATGTATTGGTGAACTAAAATAAAACTGTTTCAAAGATAGATTTTTAGCTTTGGTAGAACACAAAAACCTGTTTAGTAATCTTTTCCCTTTTGTTGCTGTTTTATAAATACTACTTCCTGTGAGTTGACTTACTTTTAACAAAACCTCAGCATTGATTTGAAGTAGAATTGTTAAAGTGGGTTTGTAACTTAACATCATGGTTTATTTTCTTGGTACTGTCATATTTTGTTTTCTTCTGGGGTAGCAGGCAAATTTACTTATAAGAATATTATGGTTTTTTTTAAAGATTTTATTTGAGTTTTATATTTTATAGAGTTATAGACAGAGGGAGAGACAGAGAGAAAGGTCTTCCTTCTGTTGGTTCACTCCCCCAAATGACTGCAACGGCTGGAGCTGTGCCAATCCAAAGCCAGGAGCCAGGTGCTACCTCTTGGTCTCCCATGCGGGTGCAGGGGCCCAAGGACTTGGGCCATCTTCTACTGCTTTTCCAGGCCATAGCAGAGAGCTGGATTGGAAGTGGAGCATCCTGGACTAGAACCGGTGCCCATATGGGATGCTGATGCCACAGGCAGAGGATTAACCCACTGTGTCATGGCGCTGGTCCCAAGAATATTATATTTAAAATGTAATTGTTAGTGCTGGCTCTTACAGAATTGTTTTTAAAGATTTTTAATTTATTTATTTGAGAGGTTGAGTTATAGACAGACAAAGAGAAATGTCTTCCATCCACTGGTTCACTCCGTATATGGCCGCAATGGCTGAAGCTGGGCTGATCTGAAGCCAGGAGCTTCTTCCTGGTTTCCCATTTGGGTGTAAGGGCCCAAGCATTTGGCCATCTTCTACTCCCTTCTCCAGCCATAAGTAGAGAGCTGGATTGGAAGAAGAGAAGCCAGGACATGAACTGGCTCCCATGGGATGCTGGTGCTGGAGAGGCTTTAGCCCACTATGCTTCAGTGCCAGCCCCCTCAAAATTTCACATATAGATAAGGTCATAGGTAATATTCATACCAAAAAATGCTTACTGTTCACCATGCTCACAAATTGGGGATGTAAATTGGGACAGTATCCTTGTCTGTGATTGGAATCAATCCACTTTCAGGTTAAAGCCAACAAATACACCTAATACTTTCAATGATTCTTTCCTAAAAGAAAAAAGACCATTTCTAATGAATGGTTTTCTAACCCCTCCCACCTTATTTAGCATGATTATTGTACATACTTTCTGTCTGAGAAAAATGTTGAAATAGTACTTAGCCTAAGTAAAGAGTTTGTAACATAATTTGATTAGTTGTTATTAATGTATTTTCTGTCTTGAAGGCCAGGTGCTTATTTTTGTAATGTAAAAGATCATCAGATTACTTTTAAAATTTTTATGTATTTTCATTTTTGTTTGAAAGGCAGAGAGAGTGACATCTTCCATCTGCTGTTTCACTCCCTACATGCCCACATCAACTGTGCCAGACCAAAGCCGGGATCTGGGAACTCAGTGCAGATATTCTATCTGGGTGGCAAGGCCCCAAGTATTTGAGACATCACTGCTGCCTCTCAGATAAACAATAGTAGCAGGAACTTGGATCTGAACTAGAGTATCCAAGACTAGAACCAGGCACTTTCTTCTGGGGTATGCATCCAAGTAACGACTTAACTGCTGCACCAATACCTGCCCCCACCATCAGACTATTTAAATAGTTTTATGTATTATTGTATATTGCTTATGTTCAGTATGATATTTTTTATTACAATTCATCATTCATCTGAAGCCATAGCCATCAAGATAAATTTTGACTCTGCAATCAATTTTAAAATATAGGTGTACAATAACATTTTTAATGTTGTGATTTTAGGAATTTGATTCCTTTTTTTATATTTGAATGATATAACCTTGCCCTTTGATTTCATAGAAATAGGATCTTCCCAACAGGTTTTCTATTTCGTGAAGGCTTTTCTACATGTTTTTCTTTGCCTGGTGAGTGCTTTTTCATTTTCAAGATCCAACTCACTGACCCCTCCTAGGAGAAGCCTTTCTAGACCTACTACAACCTTCCCCTGTGCTTTTCAGCCGTTTGCATGTAACTCTACTGTGAGCTGTTGTCACATTGCCTGCAGGTCATTTCTGGGTCTGTTTCCTGGCTATGTTGTAAGCCCTGCCCAGGTTAATGTGGTGTCATAGCTCTCATTGTAATTCCACAGCCTGACAATTGTTAAGCACCATATGCTTGCTTTGAGTGAATGGATTAATTAAATACTCTGTTTACAACTTTAGTTGTCTCTTTCTCCTCTAATCCTTCAGTGACTTCCCATTATTTACTCTGACGGATCACTTCCAGACTCATACCTACTATTTAAGAACCTTCATAGTGTAACCCTCATTACTGGCTTCCTGAAACTATGTATCAGCAAAACTTATCTCTGCTTCTTTCTGTTCCCTGCCTCCCCATACTCTGTTCAAATCTTTGCCATCCAACACCTAGTTCAAATCCTTCCTCTCCTGTGTGACCTTCTCAGACCATGCTGAAAACAGTGGTCCCTCATTCCACACATATCACTTCCTGTTCTCCAGCTTTTAATGATATATGACCCATTGTGGTATTCTGTTGTCATATTGGAACTTTAAAATATCTATTTGTTAACTTATCTTTTGTCAATGTCCTTTGAATATATTCTGTTTTCTTGAGAGAAGTATATTCATTGTCAGTGTCACTAAGAAAGTGGACATTATTCTTATTGGGGATTTTGGAGGGCAAAATCAACACATAATGTATACATATTGAGATGTAATCAAACATGCTGTCTCTCATTCATCCTTTGTTTGCTAGGCACCTATTATCTTCCATTCTTTGGTATGTGTCATTCAGATTTTTTGGAGACCTTATTTGCCAAAATAAGTTTCTTATCAGGTATATTTTACTTCCCTTCACTGTTGTCTTTTACTTTTATATAGTCCCGTCACTTATTCAAAGAATGAGAACGGTGACTGAGAAAACAAAGCTTTATTTCTTGAAATTTTTGTTTTAACCATGACATGTTTATATGTTTCAGAACATGTAGGATTGTGATATTGAATTTGGCACCATTGGCCTTATAACCTATTTAAATATTTTTTAAATGTCTTACTTCTAATTTTTTAAAAGACTTTTATTTATTTATTTACTTATTTGAGAGGTATAGTTACAAGAGAGAGGGAGAGACAGAGAGAAAGGTCTTCTACCCGCTGGTTCACTCCCCAAATGGCCCCAGTGGCCAGAGCTGGACTGACCTGAAGCCAGGAGCCAGCCTCTTCTGGGTCTCCCACGCAGGTGCAGAGGCTCAAGCACTTGGGCCATCTTCCACTGCTTTCCTAGGCCATAAGCAGAGAGCTGGATCAGAAGAGGAGCAGCGGGGACATAAAGGATGCTGGCACCACAGGCAGAGCCTTACCCTACTGCACCACAGCGCTGACCCTTATTTAACTATTTTAAAAGTTGAGTTCCATGTTTGTAGTAGCCAGATTTCAAGTGGTAAATAGCACACATGGCAGTGCTACAGTGTAATAGGCAGGCATGGAACATTGCAGAAAGTTGTATGGGATCTGGTAAAGAGAGTAGCTGGGACTAGTTATACATAACATAATAACATTGCAGATTCTTTTAGAGTAACCAAGCAAAATAATAGTTTTACAATTTAGAAAGTAGTTATATTAATACTCATTTAATCCATTCAGTAACTGTAAAATAGGTGGTACATTACCTTTATTTCACAGGCAAGGAAATTAAAATTAGGAGAGTCACAGTGAAGAATAAAAAGAGTTGGTAACTCTTTTTAAAGGGTATTAAAATATCCCAGAAGTTCAGTTTGTGGTCCAGGATTCCATACTGAAATGAAACAGCACTAAAAGAGAAAAAACCTTTTCCACACTCACATCACTGACACCACATGTGTGGGGTTTTCCCATCACAGTAAGCATCTCCAATTCTCCAGACACCAACTGGGTGACCTACAATTCAGTTCCCACACTCACTGCATGCAAAAAGACTCACAATGGTTGTTCCTGGATTCAAAGAAGCTCTTGTGTGAGCAAGTGTGGACTAAGAGCAAATACCATGGCAAATGATGCTCCTCTCACATCTATCACTGAGGAAGTTACAGGATTTCAGGAATCCTATACCAGGATCTGAGATAGAGAGACCAAATATGTATTCCTTAAAACCAAATAAGACTATATATTTGATTAATGAATTATGCAAAGCGTTTAATGTACAAAATCAAAATGTGTTATTTTTCACTTAAGATTTTTCTTTTTTTTATTGCTGTTGAACTTATCTGCTGACATTTTTGAGTGAAATTCTATGAATTCTCATCAGTACCCATTGATTTCTTGAGGCCTGGTGTAAGGTGTGGCAAGAGATGCAGAATCGAACATGTCCTAGTCCCTTTGGTTGTACTGTCTCTCATATTGTCATTCTTGGAAGTGGGGTAGCCAGAATAAGCCTCGGAAAGCCGGAAGTGTCCTTGCTGATGCCAGAAAGGCTTGAGGATCTCCTAGGGTGTGGGCACTTCCTGTCTGCCAGGGGCCGTGGCTTTTCCTCTTCTCTCTCTGTCCATGGAGCCTGCAGAGCAGCAAAGGTACCACAGGCAAAGTACCTGTCCTCAAGAAGATTCTGTTTCAATCTTGTCCAAGTTTCTGGGATGAAAGGAGGAGAACTGTGTTCTGAACATCTCTGATTTGTAGTTTTGTTCTGGAAATTAAAAAGAAAAACTGTATGATACACTTAGAAATTTTGATATGCAGAGTGGAATGATCCCCATATGAACCAGGACTCATTTAGCGTGTAGAGGATCACCTTGCTTCCTAACCAGAGGGAGATCAAAGCAGAGTCCTTCCCATCTCAGTGCTGACCTTTTTAAACCACACAAATTCTATATGATTTTACAACTCCGTGAACTTCAGAACAAAGCAAAACAAAAAATACTAAGATACAATTTAAGTTGCTTTTAACTGATGTATGTTAACATTTCATGCTTGTAACATTTAACAGAAGTCCATACTATAGCCTATGTCTCATTTTTCACTGCCTTTTTTTTTTTTTTTTTTTTTTTTTTTGACAGGCAGAGTGGACAGTGAGAGAGAGAGACAGAGAGAGAAAGGTCTTCCTTTGCCGTTGGTTCACCCTCCAATGGCCGCCGCTGCAGCCGGCGCACCGCGCTGATCCGATGGCAGGAGCCAGGATCCAGGTGCTTTTCCTGGTCTCCCATGGGGTGCAGGGCCCAAGCACCTGGGCCATCCTCCACTGCACTCCCTGGCCA
This sequence comes from Oryctolagus cuniculus, assembly GCF_051225735.1. Lineage (NCBI taxonomy): Eukaryota > Metazoa > Chordata > Mammalia > Lagomorpha > Leporidae > Oryctolagus > Oryctolagus cuniculus. The sequence goes on along the minus strand of NC_142869.1, from coordinate 83,475,080 downwards.
TAGCAGAGAGCTGGCCTGGAAGAGGGGCAACCGGGACAGAATCTGGTGCCCCGACCGGGACTAGAACCCGGTGTGCCGGCGCCGCAAGGTGGAGGATTAGCCTATTGAGCCATGGCGCCGGCCGCATTTTTCACTGCTTTTAAAAAGTTAGGAAAGGTATGGCTTGTAAGAGATGTGTATGTCCTTTCCCTTTGCCTGTCTCAGTTTTATGACAAACATGTTAGAACTCAGGGGGTCATCCTGAAGATGGTTTTTTATTCTACCATTGACAATTTAATTTTAATCTTCAGTTTTGCACTGGATTTTTTAAAGCTTTTTCAGAGCAGAAAAAAAAAAGGCTGAGGAAGATTGTACTTTTACTATATACCTTTCAGAAACTATTTGACAAAGATATGTGTGAATTTTGGCTATGTGTAGAACAAGTCTGAATAATTTAGACATGTTTAATTTCTCAATAATCAAAAGTGTTTAAGTTGCTTTGTTAGTTTAATGGGGTACTTATAAAAGGAATTACTTTTCAATGACTAGTTCTCCTTTTCTTTGAAGTAATTCTTAGTTCAATAAATGGCAGTTAATAGGAGAAAGAAATTATTCTGATTTTGTGACTGTGAATAAGATTGGAGAAATGTTAAATCCAGGCATTCACTGATATTTAGGTTGGATGCCACTGCTTATGTCAAATCAATTAGGAGAGCTGACTCCTGCTTCCAGTATGTCTTCTTGCACATGTGAGATGAGCCTCTGTGGCTGCAGTGATGTGCACAATTTGAAATAAAGCACAATCCTACATGTCAGCACTTGAAGGTTTGTTTTTTTTTTTTTTGACAATGAGCAAAATGCTAGACATTTCAGTGTGAATAGCTCTCATGATCCAGAAAATCTGAGCAGACAATTTAATTGTTCTCGACTGTAAAAATTAAGTCTGATACTAACTTTAATCCAGGAATCTATTCATGTAGGGCTTCCCCCCATTTTAAGCAAAAATTAAACTTGCATGCCTAAGCACTCTTACTGACATAAAATTTGAAAGAAAATTCCTGCTGGGTGATTTATAACCCCTCCTCCTTACTCAGATCTCCATGAAGTCTGTTCCCTGGCTTTCCTCCTGCCATCTGTTATCATGCTCAGGCTTTCTCTGTCTCTCTATGCTCAGCTTTTCCCCATCAAAGCTGTGCCTTGGGTCATCAGTGTCTCCTCCCCTCCGAGGCCCTAGGAGATCCCTCTCCCCAGGTGGCTCTGTAGTGTTTCTGGAGGAAAGACTTAGGCTAGTGACCTGGGGCTAAAAGCTATGCTTGTGACAGCATTTTTTTTTTTTTTTTAATATTTATTTGAGAGAGAGAGATCTTCCCTCTGCTGGTTCACTTGCCAAATAGCTGCAATGGCTGGAGCATGGCCGGGCTGGAGCCAGGGGCCAGGAGCTTCATCCTGGTCTCCCACGTGAGTGACATGGGTCCAGGTAACTTGGGCCATATTCTGTTGCTTTCCTAGGCTATTATCAGGAAGCTGGATCAGAAGTGGAGCAGCTGGGACAGGAACCAGGGCCCATATAGGATGTCAGCATTGCCAGTGGTGGCTCTACCCACTATGCAACAATGCCAACCCCTAAAGCGTGTTGTTTTTAATTTGTAGTAAAATGAAATGGCTTAGAGATACTGACAGAAATTCTCAGGCTCAGTGGATGTTCAACTGTGCCCTAAAGGAGACAGGGTTTGTGCCCTTCCCTCAGCAGTGTAAGGTTGTTGTTCCATAAGAGAAGGGAGAGAAGAATCTGGAAAGTTTCTTGCCCCTCCCACACTGTCCACCATGCCACTCCCCAGGTCTGCACCTGGTGGGACATGTGTTGGGACTCTGCCAGTCTCTTTTATGAATGTCTTGGTCCTTGGGGAAGAGCTTTCAAGTGGTAAGGATCCATCTCTGGCCTGCGGCCCCACTGAGTTCTCTGTTCTACTTGCCCACATTCAGCTTTTACCAGCTTGCTAAATTTAAGCTCCATTCCGACCGGCATCCAGCATCATCTACCACAGATAAGGAAGCCCAACCTTGGAGGTGCCTGTCTTTCCATCCATGCTGGGTTGGTTGGTTACCCTGGGATTTCTGCTCTGATGGGTTGGAGAGAATTGTAGATTGGCAGATTGTGTACTTTTTGTTGTTGTTTGTTTGTTTGTTTTGTTTTGTTTTTGGCTTATGTCAGGGAGGCATTTCTGCTCTTTTCTTTTAACCAGGAAATATTATGTATTTTCACAAAGGCTCATCTCTCCATGTGATATGCCAACAACCTTTGCCCTTAGTTTTTGAATCCTTTTATTAATTTTTTTTTTTTTGATAACTTTCCTCTGTACTGTCTCCCTGCCAAATTGTGGACTTTAAAAATCATGAAATTGACTTCATTCATTTGTTGTTGTTGTTGTTGTTGTTGTTCCTCAGCACCCAGCAGAGTGCCTAGCACAGGAGCTTGATATTTGTAGACAGCTTTCTGTTTGCATTTTAATCCAGTTAAGGGCATTTTCGTTTTCTTCTTGTACTTAACAGCGAGGAAGGATCTGCAGTGTGTTCTTTCTGTGCCCTGCCCATCTCCGCTGCAGTTTGTGACCCATAGCTACCTGCTGTGAGCCCCTGTGACTTTTACTTGAACAGCTCCCCTGCCACCTGTGTTGGACAGATGAAAAGTGATAGAGGGCTCTTGCCCTGTGCAGAAACACTCTGCCTGTAGCACTGTGCAGAAACACTCTGCCTGTAGCACAGCTTCTTCAGCCCCTATGTGGAATATCTCTGAGGCACATCTTCTGCAGACCCCCACAGGATTCCAGCAGGAATAAATCTCATTTATTCACAGCAGCAACTTACTAATGCTTTCTGTGCTGACTTCCTCCCCTGGCCTATGCCACTTGCCCACTTCCAAAATAAGTAACTTGTACTCAGATCCATGTCTGGTGGTCTGATTCTGGGGGACTGTCAAAACAATACAGACAAGTATCATTTTTGACAAATGTTCAGACATTTGAAATTGTTCTGTGTATTAGAGACATGACAAGCTCAAGGAGACTTGAATGCACAACACTGAGGCAGGGAGGGGTTCCTGGAGAGAAGCTAGGCTTTTATCAGATTTTCAAATGGTTCTTTATTTCTCCATACTCTCCCAACACTTAGGATCCATGGCAACAGGGGAAAAGAAACTTCTTTCTTTCTTTCTTTTTTTTAATATTTATTTATTTGAAAGAGTTACAGAGAGAAAAAGGGATGAAGAAGGAAAGAGAGAGATAGATACCTTCTATCCTTTGGTTCACTCCGCAAATGGCCCCAATGGCCACGACTGGGCCAGGCTAAAGCCAGGAGCTTCTGGGTCTCCCACATGGGTGACAGGGGCATAAGGATCTAGGCAATTTTCTACTGCTTTCCCAGGCACATTAGCTGGGAGCTGGATGAAAACTGGAGCAGTGGGTACTGGAACAGGTACCAGGGATGCTGGCATCACAGATGGCATCACAGATTGTAGCTTTACTTGTTGTGCCACAACAGCCCTGAAACATCTTTTTTTTTTTTTTTTTTTTTTTTTTTTTAAGATTTATTTATTTATCTGAAAGTCAGAGTTACATAGAGAAGGAGAGGCACCCAACAACCGGAGCTGCGCCAATCCAAAGCCAGGAGCCAGGAGCTTCTTCTGGGTCTCCTATATGGGTATAGGTGCCCAAGGACTTGGACCATCTTCTACTGCTTTCCCAGGCCAGAGCAGAGAGCTGGATCGGAAGTGGAGCAGCTGGGACTCAAACCGGTGCCCATATGGGATACCAGCACTGCAGGTGGCAGCTTTAATCGCTATGCCACAGTACTAGCCCCAAAACATCTTTCTTTTTAACTTAAGACATTAGAGCAGCCATTTTCCTTTTGGTGGACTGGTATACTGAATCATTTCAGATGTCATCCGGATATCGTGGAGGAGTTTGAAGGTACTTATGACGTTGCTCAGTGACTGAGCATTAAATATAGGATTATAGGTTTACCTTTATGTCACTGGTTATCATCCTTCAAATGCACGGCAAAAATTATGCTGTGCTGTCACAGGATCCTTTTTGAATTTTGGAGTTGGAAGCTTATCCTCTGAAGGTTTTAGTTGAAATAAAATAGTGTTAGTTTCAAATTAGAGAGCTTTAGTTTTATCTTTTATTTTTTTAAATTGTCTTATGTGTAGTTATACATCTTTTTTAAAGATTTATTTATTTATTTTAAAAGCAGAGTTACAGAGAGGCAGAGGCAGTGGCAGAGAGAATGAGAGTGTCTTCAATCCACTGGTTCACTCTCCAGACAGCGGCAACAGCTGGAGCTGCACCGATCTGAAGCCAGGAGCCAGGAGCTTCTTCCAGGTCTCCCATGAGAGTGCAGGGTTCCAAGGACTTGGGCCATTTTGTACCACTTCCCCAGGCCATAGTGGAGAGCTTGATCAGAAGAGGAGCAGATGGGACTCTAACTGGTGTCCATACGGGATGCCAGCACTACAGGAGGTGGCTTTATCTACTATGCCACAGTGCCAGCCCTTTTATTCTTAAAAATTTATTTATTTATTTATTAAGCTCAGATTAGAGAACTATTATTTTATCTTTAAAAATATATTCATTTATTTGAGAAGCAGGAGAGAGCTCTCATCCTCTGGTACACCCACCCAAATGCCTGCAGCAGCTGGGGCTGAGCCAGCTTGAAGCCAGGAGCTGAGAATCCAAAACAGGCCTCCAATTGGTGTGGCAGGGATCCAACTACATGAGCCATCTCCTGCTGCCTCCCAGGGTATGCATTAACAGGAAGCTGGAGTCAAGAGCTGTAGCTGGAATCAAACTCAAACTCAGGCACTCCAGTGTGGGACATGGCATCCAAACCCAGGTCTTAACCACCAGGCTGAACATCTGCCTTTGCTATTTTAAATTTAAGAAATCTTATTTGTAAGATAGCTTTTTTCCCGATTTTGAATGTAATCTTTGTTTATGTAAAAAATAAAACTTTTCAATGCAGAGAACCACAAGAGAAGAAAGTTAAGACCTATGTATAGTTTGCTTACATTCAGAGGTGACCATTCTGGATATTTTTATTTTCTAAGCATCTATATGTATATATTTCAAAGACTTGGGATCAGTAACTCTTTAATCTCATAAATGCTCATTTAAAACAATGACTTGAAATGTTTACCTGGATTCTATTTGTATCTGTCGTTTGTGATTTATTTAATCCACCCCTTATAGTTGGACAGTCATTGTTTGATTCCTTGCTTTTATAAATGATGAAATTTCTTTTTTTAAAAGATTTATTTATTTATTTGAAAGAGGTACACAGAGAGAGTAGAGGCAGAGAGAGAGAGAGAGAGGTCTTCCATCTGATGGTTCACTCTCCGCTTGGCCACAACGGCCAGAGCTGCACCACTCTGAAGCCAGGAGCAGAAGCTAGAGCTTCTTCCAGATCTCCCACATGGATACAGGGGCCCAAGGACTTGGGCCATCTTCTACTGCTTTCCCAGGCCATAGTAGAGAGCTGGATCAGAAGTGGAGCAGCTGGGACTAGAACTGGCGCGCATATGGGGTGCTGAGCTTCAGGCTAGGGTGCTAACCCACTGCACCACAGCGCTGACCCCGAAATTTCTTTTCTAATTTACGACTGCATTAAAATTAAGCCACAGGTATTATGACCACATTTATTGGAGGATAACATTCTGATGGTGTCAATACTCATGGAATCAAAACTTTTAGAGCCAGGACAGTGTTAGAGATCATCCTGCTCATATTCTTTTCACAGGTGGAGAACCTAGTATCTAGAGAGTCGGTCACGCAGGCTCATGTGTGCCCCTGTATCAGAAGGCCTGTGTTCTTTGCTCACTGACTGTATGGTGTCATACAAGGGTCTGCAACCTGGTCTTCTTTGTGGGAATAGCCTCTGGAAGCTGGGTCTCCCAAGCTCCTGGGGAGTTCTCCCTTTGATGAATGCTAGATTGTTCTCAGCAGGCCACTTCTCCTTTACTTCCTAAGGTTATCATTTTGCTATCCCATAGGTTTTGATGCCTTGATTACTAGGGAGGAGTTATTTATGAAACATGACTTTGGGTAGAATGGCAGGAAACATTAAGTAACTTTGGAGTCTGTGCTACAGATTCAGTTTTTATCATCTGGTCTCTTAAGACAGGTCTGAGGCTCTGCTTCCAATCCAGCTCTCTACTAATGCACCTGATAAGCAGTGGAAGAAAGCCTTACTATTTGGAACCCAGCCACCTATATAGGAAACCCGGCTAGAGTTCTAGGCTCCTGGCTTCAGCCTGAGGTGGACTGGCTATTGTGTCCATTTGGAGAGTGAACAAGTAGAGGGAAGATACTGCTTTGTGCTCTCTCACCCTGTCTCTTGCTCTCTCTATCTCCCCATTTCTCTATTCTACTTTTCAGATAAATAAATAAATATTTTTAGAAGAAAAAAGGCCTATCCATGCTACCTAGTTAATCGTTGTTTTAAAAAATCTCTTGAGTGACACAGTCAAATCCTGCAGAAATAGTATTTAAGTGGTACAGAATATACAGTCCTCTGAAATGGGGAGTTGGACTCATTGCAAAGTTAATGAATTCATGGGAGCAAGCCTGTAAAGCCAACCACTCAGACGTTCCGATGTCTGGATGCCAATTTGTATATAATTTTTTTTTACATATGAATTCACATTGTCCAAATTTGTGCAGTGGTGGCACACTTTATCACAAGTTTCACAAAGTCTTCCTTACACAGTCTTTCCTTCCCAGATAACAGAGTTATTCCTATCTTGAATTTGTTGGTGACAGGAAATGAATTCATGATAGTAACCACTTGTTGTCAGTCACCATATCAACGCAAAGCATCAGAACTATGAACAGTCATTATACTTTATATCTGAAGGTATACATTGTAACTTAAGCGTGGTTAGGTATCTGATTAAAGGAACATGGACAATGGCCAGACCCTTAGATCTGAAATTGGAACCTGAGACCTCTTGGTTTGATCAAAACCTATTCCATACCCTTAGATTTCTACCTGTGTAGTCCTTTACCTGATGGATAAGACACACATGAAAGTTAAATGCACCTGTAAGCTCTTAATCTGTCATCTGCCCTCCATTATGTGCACCAAGGAGGAAAAGATGGCTTGTTGATGGCAGGAGATGATAGGCCCAGTTGTCCAGGCCACAGGGAACTCTCAAACCTGAAGTGCAGCATGATTTTGTAGCAGTACATTGGAGCAAGGCGCCATATTTCTCATCAGCTAATTGAGCCTAGAATATAGGATTTTTGTCCTCTCCCAATTTAAAAAACAACAACAGGAAATGATCTAGGGCAACTCAGCTGGAGGTGTGCTGTTTACAAATTGAGCACTGGAGGAAAATATGCCAGAGTGAGTGAACTAATTCACTGCAGCAGAAGTATCAGCTCCCATGTCCTTGAAGTATTTTCACTATGGCCTGATTTCTCAGTAAGTCCAGCAGCAGGGGATAGACCCCTTGAAAGAGAGGGAGGTACCAGTCTCAAGGCAACATTTCCTGAAATTCTGCCCTCATATTGATCAGCTGGGATTAGGCTGAAGCACAGTTTCCTGACAATTTCCTGGTTTAAAAACCGTCTAAACCCTCAAGCCAGCGAAGCTACAGCTTCTGAGATGTGCAAATAAATAAATTGATAATTTTGGTAATACTTTATATATGTAACCAATAAGCTAGGGACACACTTAACTCCTTCAGCTCCTGTGTTCTAAAGAAAAATGTGTTGTGCAGGCTAAAAACATTTCAGTGTCCCAGAATAGACTAGTAAAGGTTAGAGATTTTAAATTTGCTGTTTTGTTTTTGAAAGGGTGTGGTTTGAAGCTTAATGTTAACCTCATGTTGGCTACAAGATGTGAACCTTTTGTATAGAAGTATTATAGCTTTATCCCTAAAGACATTAGTATTTAGATTTTTTTTCTAAGTTATGAGTTTTCCAAAAAATTCCTCCGAACCTTAAAATGGGGAATTGTTTCTCCCATTCAGTGAGTTAAAATGTAAGATGGGGTGTTCAGAAGCAGATGACATGCTGTGATTTTGACTGTCAGAGTTTAACCAGCCATGTGGACTATGGGTGGTCATTAATTCCTGGTGCTAAAGCCTTTAGAATATTTTAGAAGTGTTGTGCTAGGTGCTGCCCTAATCAAGACAAATGGAACCATCAGCAAGACTGTCCTCTGCCTCCTGCCCACTGCTTTGCCTTGCCAGTACCTCAGCTTATTCTACTAAACAGTTTTCTAGATATTTTGATATAATCTCATAAATTATTAATGATAGTTTAAACTTGAAGCAACATGGCAAATTGCAAATAAGATGTGAATTATCTTTATAGTAGTCTATATAATAGGTGATTGTGGTAGTTACTAAAAATGAAACTGCTGATCACTGATAATGAAACTTTTTGTTATTGTTTTTATGGGATATTTCAAATATGGGAAAGTATAAAAAATAATGGAATGAATGTCCATGCAACTACTATTGAAATTTTGAAAATGTTGTTTTGCCAAATTTGCTGAAAGTTTCTGAAGTTGGTGTTTATCCTTTCTTTATGTTTTTATTTTTATTACTTATATGTATTTCTTTGGGTATAGGGTTTCAGATGCTGAGTCTTTGTTATGTTTATGATTTCCTGCCCCTCCCCCCCCCCACCAGTAGTTGGTAAATCCCACCCAAGGAGTGGGATGGAAGGGACTTGTATTATTCCTTTTCTAGGCTGGGCAGCAAAGCCAGCATTCTCCAGGAGGTTTCTATTAGTAGCAGATACTTAAGCAACATCATTTTTTTAACCCTTTATGCTCCCCAACAATTTAAATATTATATATTATGTAACTTTTAGACATTACTTTTCTTTGATATATTCTTAGTAAGCATGTATAGGCAGATTGTCATTTTATATTTAAAATGAGAATTATGTCTTTATCAATTTGAAAAAGAATTCAAGAACAGTAGCAATTACATTAACTTAAAACTGCCAGTTGTATTCTTAGTCATTGATGGAAGTAAGAGTCTCTGACTTAGTACATGACACAGACAAGCCATCTTTTTTTCCGGTTCTGAAATGGCAATGTATTTCTAAATTGCTTATGATTTAGATAAAAATTATATAAATAGTAAATTAACAAACTTTTCTTTTTTACATATAAGATATAATTCATGTTCCATAACCTCACCCTCTTAAAACATACGTAATTTGTTGGTTTTTAGTACACTTACAAGATTATGTAGTCATCATCCTTATCTTATTCCAGGGCATTTTCATCACCCCAAAATAAACCCTGTTGGACTCATTAAGCAGTCACTTATTATTTCCTTCTCCCCCAAGCTCCAGGCAACCACTGAGGTACTTTCTGTCTTTAAGAATTTGCCTGTTCTGGACATTTCATGTAAATAGTCAAATAGCATGTGGTCTTTGTCTTCTTTTACATAGCACAGTATTTTTAAGATAAATCCATGGGATAACATGAATTGTAGTTTATTTCTTTGGAGCAGACATTTAACATTGCTGTTAAAACACCACTTGGGACACCCACATCCAGATTCAGGTGTCCAGGGTCCCAGTCCTGGCTGCTGCTTCTCCAGGAGGGCATCAGATGATAATGACTGAGTACGTGGGTTCCTGCTACCCATATAGGTGATCTGGATCAAGTTTGGGGCTCTGGCCTTGCCCAGCCCTGGCTGTTACTGACATTTGGGGAAAGCATCATTGTATGGAAGATCTCTGCCTCTGTATCTGTCTCTCACTGTCTGCCTTTTAAGTTAAAAAAAAAATCAAAAAAATTTCAGTTTCAAAAAAGCCAGAAACACCAAGTATTTCATTTCTTTGTATTCCTAAATAATCTTCCATTGTATGGACATACCACATTTGAGTATCCACGCAGCTGCTTATGAGCATTTGTGTTGGTTACCTTGTTGGGCTCTCATGAATGATGATGCTGTGTACTTCTGTGTACATGCTGTTTGAACAGAAGTTTTACATTTTCCTGGCTGTGTACCTGAAAGTGGAATTGCTGGGTCATAGGGTAATTATATGTCTACCTTTTTGAGATACTGCCAAACTGTTTCCAAAGCAGCTGCACAGTTTTACTTCCCCTCTAGCAAAGTACCAGAGTCCAGTCCTCCACATTCTCAACACTTGTTTTTGTCCTTTTTTTTTTATAGCTTTCCTAATGGGTGCTAAGTGATAGCTCATTGCTGTTTGATTCGCATTTCCCTAATGACTAGATAACTTCAGCATCTTTTTTGTGCTTATTGACCATTTGTTTATCTTTTTTTTTTTTTTGAGAAATGTCTCTTCAAATCCTTCAAATCCTTACTTCAAGTGCTGTTACAAGTACTATGATTACTTCTAGAGAGAATTTTGTAGGATTGAGCAATAATGTTGAGTAAAATATATGTAAGGAATTTACTGCTGTATAACATAAAAGCAGCAAAACTAGTGATATAAATGAACATTAACACATCCATATGTATTGTTGGAATAGTGACAAATTCGTTTATTGCTTTAATGTCAGATTTTGAAACAGTGTTGTTAATGGTTAGTGATGTTTTATTCTACTTAGAGTAATATCTATAAAGTGTACAAAATTGTTAACTATGTTAATTGTGATCTATCTTGCCTTAATTATCTGTGCTTCCTAGTGTATATTCTACTAGTCACATGTGGCTATTTAAATTTCAATGAAAAAAATTAATTTCAGTGAAATAAACTATTTAGTTCCTCAGCTACACCAGCTGTATTTCAAGTGCTCAGTAGCCACACATGGCTAGTGTCTGTGCACAGTGCAGATACACATTTCTAGCATCACAGAAAGTTCAAGTGGACAGTGCTGGTCTAAATGTATTTATTCTGAAGCTTCTCAGTCTAAGGAAAATGCCAGGAGTTGTAACAGTTTTTGTTTTGTTTTGTTTTGTTTCACCTGAGCTTAGAGCCTTCTTCTTTGAAGGAAAAACTTTAGAGACAGTGTAGATCACAGCATTGGTTGACAGGATACCTGTACATATTATTGAGGTTCACATTCTTCACTTCTGTGCATCTCCTGTGCCTTTGATATTTTTAGCAATCTTAGCACCTTGGATTGCATTTGCAATGTAAAGTTGTTTTCCCCAAAGGGGTCCCTTTGACTTCCTCTCTTTAATACTCTGTGACCCTTCTAAGTCTCCTTGGAATTTTACTTGCAGATAGCAATACTAAGGGAGAGAATTGAATTCTGAAAGTTTGTGGCATGGTAGTTTTTTTTTTTTTTTTTTTTTAAGTACTTTTCCCCATGTATTTTGGGGCTAGGTCCTGAAATTTAGAACTCAAAAGTAGTCATTTGTTCCATCTGTAAATCACCAGCAATTATCTTGTCATATGTATGTCCTTAGAAACATGAATGTTTTTAAAGAGGAAAGTTGGTATATTTTGGAAAATTGAGATATGGATTAGGGACGAATGATAGGTCTTCTTTTCTTTCTCTTTTCTGTTTGCTCATTTTTCATGGTGGAGTTTTTGTCCTCAATTTGGTTATTTTATTCTTTGTTAATATTTTTTTTTCAAAGGCTCCCTTATTTCTAGTGCTTTCCTGGGAATTCTTTATCTTTTCCCTACATTTTATTTTCTGTGTTATAAGCAGCTTCTTCTTCCATTCTCTTGTGTTTTGTTGTGTTGTTGATTTTATCGTTTTGTTTTTTTGGATCAGGACATAATCCCTGATCATCTCCTGTAAGTTTCATGAGTCAGTAGTGTCATGTGGACAGGGGTTAGTGGCAAAGTATGTTCTATAGTGTTATAGAGACCATCAGTGTGGCAGATTGGAAAGCAGAGAGCTTTATTTTATGCATCAAGATGGTGTTTGGGCAACCTACTATCTAGAAAAATGATTTTTCATTTTGGGTTAACTGATAATTTTTAAAGCCCTTTTACCATCCAGAGAAATAATAAGGGACATGCTTATTACTAAAGTTAGTTATTATTTTAGAACTCAAGTTTATTAATGTCTCATTAAGACCAAGTGAACTGAGCATTATGTTCTACTCTGAGGAAACATGCAGGTAAAATTAGGAGATAGAGAAAAAAATTGTTTCAAGGTTTATTTTTATGTACTTGAAAGGCAGAGAGAAAGAGAGGGAGAAGGATTAACAGCAAGAGGTATCTTCCATCTGCTGGTTTACTTCTCCAAATGCCTGCAACAGCCAGGGCTGGGCCATGCCCAGGTCAGGAGGCCAGAATTCCGTTTGGATCTCCCAGTTGGGTGGCAGGGGCCAATTCACCTGAGCCTCCGCTGCCTCCCAGAATGCATTAACAGGAAGCTGGGTTGCAAGTGTAGTAGCTGGAACTCTTGTATGGAATATAGGCATCCCATGTGGAGGCTTAGCCTGCTGTGCCGCAATGCCTGGCGCAAGATAGGGAAATTGACTATGGTTTTAATCACAGTAATGCAAAGTACAGTGTTTTCAGAACTACCAACAAAGGCCATTGCGAGCTAATTTGAGATTTCTTTCTGTCCCCAGCCTGACCAATGAATCTTTACAGTGTGTGAACATTAAAAGTAAGAATAACCAAACTGTGAATAATTGCACATTTTTTGAAGCCACCTGATTTTGAGCTAACTCTGTCAGTTCCATTTGCCTTTAAGAACTGAAGCATTGCTGCTCAAAATGTATATTACTGTCTTGTTCTGGAGAATGTTAAGAGATATTTGTGGTTCAAGGTTCAGAGTTTTTTCATAATCAGTATGTTGTTATGTATTCGTAGGGAGATTTTCCCCTTCATTTGCACATTCTGACTTTTGAAGGACTAAAATGTTTGGTCTATGTTGGATATGGACATGTGTGGGGAGCAACTGGGAGCAACTCGGACTAGACTAAGTTACTGGAATTAAGACTTATTCTATACATCTGCTCTCCCACAATATGGCGCTGGGAGAGGAGGAAACAGCTTCTACACAGCTGCCTCCAGTTCAACCAATAAACAGCAGGACCTACTCCTGATTGGAGGAGGGCAGCGTACTCGGCGTGTGGGCAGCCGAGTTCGGATTGGCGGAAGAGGACTATAAAGGAGGAGAGAGACAACATGCACCAGGAACATCTAAGGGGAACATCTAAGAGGAACGCCTGTGCAGCCCCCGAGAGAGCCGGCCGGCGGTGTGCCGCTCCCCCGCGGAAGTGGGGAAAGTGGCTAGGGGGAACCGCCCTTTCACGGAGGTGGAAGGGTCGGTAGCCAACCCGGGAAGAACCAGCAGCAAACCCGGGGAGGGCCGAGCAGACAAAAGAACAGCGCAGGGTCCTGTGTCGTTCCTCCACGAAGACGGGGAGCGACAGACATATATGCCTTTCTCAAAGAGGGCTTGCCTAATCAGGCTACTGGTATATTTCCTGTTATGATGGAGGGAAGAATTCATCTTTATATAGAATGATATTTCAGAAAGTTGTTATGAATGGATTCTCTTCCCTTATAAGTGGGTTGTTAGCCATATACCTGTTCTTTTGAGATGTGGTTATAGTAAGTGGTAAATAGAGATTGTCTGATTCTGTGAACACTGAGAACTGCTACTGATTGGGGTGCAGAACGCCCATATGGACTGGACTTGTCAGAAGGGCGTGCCTGCAGTAGAAGCTGGGCAGGTGGCAATGAGAATAAAAGAAAAGATTTCCTAGTAAGCTGTCAGTCTAGCATACTCATATCTCACCTCACTATTCCTCACCCAGTTCTCTCCAAGTGCCAGATCCTTTAAAAAGAAGGAAAAAAATATGATTAGGTCACTTCCCTACTTGAATGACTTACTACTGCTCTGTGATAGACTGAAAGTCTCACTGACCAAGGTGTGACCCACCTTGCTGTGTAAGTAGAAGTTGCAAAATGAAAACCTTTGCCATGCTCATGTCCAGATTTACAGCTTCCCTTAAAATATAGCCATTGTTTATTGAGTGTTACTTTTTGTCAAATACAGTGCGACACATTTTATGTGAATTAACTCATTTAATCACAACAATCTTATGAGCCCTATGTACTGTTTTATAGATGAGAACACAAAACAAGTAAGTCCTCTTGAGATACATAGGTAGGGAGTGAAAGCACTGGAATTTCAGTCCAGCCCAGTTAATGCTAGACCCCATGCTTTTAACCACTGGCTGTGCTACCTGACATAGGTTCTCCATGTGACTGATAACACCACAGTTCATAATTTCACACTTGTTTGTAGGATTATTTGACATTTTTCTCCTCTGGAAGAGGAACTGAGTCATTACATTTTTTAGAGTCCATTATAAGCATCTGATAGGTACTAGCTGGTCAGTGTGTATCTGTTGGGTGAAGGAATGAAAACAATTGGATGTAAACCATGGGTGAATTTGAATATGAGTCCAGGGTCTCTTATAGGTAAAAATCCTTTAGCTCAGTGTCATCCATTAAATGAAGGAATGGTATCAAAATTTGCATATACATGTTTGATTCTAATACCTAACAAAAAGTGTCTTTATAATAACTAAAGATTTATTTTAATCATAAGTATGTGAATAGTATTAGCTTATGTTCATTCACGCCCATCTATAATGTCGGTAATCAAAACACATTCGCATATATAATTTAATTATTAGTTTCTAGTAAATTATTAATCTTATAATATTTTTAAATAGCAGTCGTATTGTTAAAAAAAAAAAAAAAGAAAAGCACCATCCTGGTTTTGGCCACATTACATTTTTTGTTTCTCTTTAATTAAGGTAATTGTTAATAATGAGTTCAAGCTAAAAGAATTACAAAATATGGATTTTGAAAAGGAGAAGTGGATTTTGTAATATGTAATTTATAATCATAACAAAGTTATTTTGAAGATACTTGGCAACTCAATTTCTAAATTCTTATTTTGTGATGGGATACAATTAAACTAGCTTCTTTTATTTGAGTGTATATAGACATAAGAAATTTCATTATATTAAATTATATTAAACATGGAGACAATATTAATAATTGTGTCATGCCAAGTAAAATTTTTTCCATTGAGATTATTATTAGAATCATAACTCACGGTAAAGGGAAGAAATTTAAACAGAATATGACTGAACATTTCCCACTGTATCAAATCTAATGGATTTTTTAGAAACTAATAGTTTAGTGACAAGGTGGAACTGAGTTTTAGGTGAAATTGAAGAGCTAAAGGACAGTTTTGAAGGACTATAAGACCTACTGATACCATCTGGCTTTCTGAACAGCGTGTCAGTTTTCTCAGGATTGTGGAAGGTCAAGTAATGCAGTTGGGGGTGGGCAGTGTTTCAGAACAGAGTGACCCATATTCTAAATCTAGCTCTTCTTAACCCAACTTAAGGCAGAGGATGGGCTAAATAAGGCATAATAAGTTACTTCCTGCTATATGACAAACTGAATTTGGGAAACAGTCTAGAAAGATACTTGAAAAATGCACTGATGTTCATCACCCACAGCAGGCCATTGTCGTGAAGTATAGAGCAACGGTGATGGGAGGTCATTCTGTCTTGCTTGGGATGGCCCTTCTTGAGCATGAACAGATTGAGGCTGCATTGTAGGTTAAGCCTATTTGGGTACTGGCCATTTTAGTCATAGCTGTGCAGGCAGAGAATTGTTATATTCAGAATTAGGGAAACATTGTAAACACAAATGAAACTATCTGTCATTGAATTTCGTAGCCCTTTACCTGTTCACCAGCCCTGTAATATATCATGAAACATTACATTAACATCGTTATATAAGGTATAACTATGAACAGATGGGACAGAGAATGCAGAGATTAAGTGAGCAGACTGTGAAGTTTGTCACATGATTCAACCTATAGTAGTGATTTTCACCCTAGCCTGCCCGTTTTGTGTGAGGGTTAAGAAACAATTGTCAGTGACGTAGTAGAACCTTAAAGCCATACATGGGACATTTGTCACTGGCATGCAGCCCCTTTTTAAAAGCACATTTGTGTAGACTACGCAGTGGTTCTGTGTAAATATTTTTTTCACTACCAGTTGTTTTCATTATATTCTTTGGTACTAGCTGATGTTATAATCTCTTTGTAGTTCACTTATCAGAAAAGAGAGTAAACTCTGTGACTTGCCCTAGGATCTTGGAACCTGTCCTTAATCAAATCAGATTCTAAACCTTAGTTCTCTGCTATAGGAAGAAAAGAGAAATTTTACTATGCCATTGTTCCAATTTAGGCAAGAGAAGTCATATGTATAAAGTATGTGAGTTTAAAGTTTTGGTGTATTCAGATATAATGTTTATATAATTGTTTCAGTTAAAGTTAGAGAAGTCTATACTTAAAGAATGTGATATCACAATAGTTTTAGCAATATTATTCCATACTTTTTTTCTTTGCTTCATTTTGAATTCTGGGTAAGGCTGATATGCTGTACAACTGCCTAGCATGTCTTGGCTCATTAAGGACTTGATGTCAGATAAATGAGTGAATGAATGAAACACAAAGATTTGGCTGATGTTTGCATCTTGTAAGAGAAGCTCTTTGGGGGATATATATGATGTTGAAGTAGAATAGATTAAGTAGAATACTCCTGAAATGTGCCTATTTCATAAGTGGTAATGTTGATTCATTTCTTCAGTTGTGGAATTATTAACCTCCTAGGATCAAACCATATTCCCCACAATTTTTTCAGTTTTTCCTCAAGATCCACACATTTATCATTACCACCTACTAAATGACCTTCCCTGTGTGATCCAGTTTCTGGATATACATACTGCAAACTAAGTTTCATATTCTTATGAATCCTGATTACAAAAATAAGTTGCAGGTAGGAGAGAAAAGTTTAACAGATAGCTGTGAAGCCTACAGTGTGTTAGGAGCATGCTCTTTAGCATTCCCTAATATACCTTGTCCCTGTAGGGCTGTCTTCACCCTCCTAAGCACATTCTTCATCTCCTTTGAAGATGGTTCTTCATTGGTTCTTATTCTGACAGTTGAGATTTTTCTAGAGATGGTGCCTGACTGAATTCCCATATACACCACATTCTTCCTTACTTTCTATAATGTGTGTTTGTGTGCACACATGTGTTTTTAGCCATCTCATATTTTCACTTCTAAATAATATGAAAAGGCATTCACAAAGAGACTATCACCAATCCTGTCTTGACTATTTGACACTGGTTGTCACTTTTACCCCAGTATAAGGCAGGCAGCTTTTAAGATGGCCACCAAGCATCACACCTCCTAGAATTCATGTAGTCCTTTTCCCTTGAGCATTGCCTGAATTTATTACTCACTTCTAATGAATGAGATATTCCTTGTCATAGTATAACCCTTCCAAGAATAGCAGGCAGTGTTATCAATATCTTGATGTTATCAGTGATCTTTAATATTATCAATGACTCTTGATGACTTTTTGTTGAAAGGGCTTAGAATACCCTTCTGAGTCAGAGGACAAAGCCTTTGAGTGTTTAAAATGAGCTGCCCAGAACAGGTCTGCAAACAGAAAGAACAGGTGGGCTAAGGAATGTACCTTCAGAAAAGGGCTTGTCTTCATTCCTCCTAACTGCCTCAGTCTCTTAGCCATTGTTTTCTTTAAAAAAAAAAAAAAAAAATTTTTTTTTTTTTTTTTTGACAGGCAGAGTGGACATTGAGAGAGAGAGACAGAGAGAAAGGTCTTCCTTTGCCGTTGGTTCACCCCTTAGTGGCTGCTGCGGCCGGCGCACCGCGCTGATCCAATGGCAGGAGCCAGGTGCTTATCCTGGTCTCCCATGTGGGTGCAGGGCCCAAGCACTTGGGCCATCCTCCACTACACTCCCTGGCCACAGCAGAGAGCTGGCCTGGAAGAGGAGCAACCGGGACAGAACCTGGCACCCCGACCAGGACTAGAACCTGGTGTGCTGGCGCCGCAGGTGGAGGATTAGCCTATTGAGTCGCGACGCCGGCCATCTTTTTTTTTCTTTCTTTTTTTTTTTAAGATTTATTTATTTGGAAGAGTTACACAGAGAGAGAAAGCAAGGGAGGGAGGGAGGGAGGGAGAGAAAGAGAGAGAGAGAGAGAGAGAGATATCTTCCATCCACTGATTCACTCCCCAATTGGCCGCAACTGCCGGAGCTATGCCAATCCAAATCCAGGAGCCAGGAGCTTCCTCCAGGTCTTCCCATGCGGTACAGGGGCCCAAGGACTTGGGCCATCTTTGACTACTTTCCAGGCCATAGCATAGAGCTGGATCAGAAGTAGAGCAGCCGGGTCTTAAACCAGCACCCATATGGGATGCTGGCACTACAGGTGGTGGCTTTATGCACTATGCCACAGCATAGTGGAGTTAATCAATGATTTTGATAAGATTTTGCATTTTTTTTTTTTATTTTTTTTTTTTATTTTTTTTTAAGATTTTGCATTTTTATAAGGAGGTTTCTTTTATGACAAAACAACAGAATTCATCCAGGTACTATGAAGTGACTTTTTCCTTCAGAAACCATATGTTGCAGGTATGAAATTTATGTAACATCTTGAATCTTCTGCTTTTATTTCTCTGGGTCTTGGCATATCTGGGCTTCTGTTTTTTGAATTACTATTTATAATAACTTCCCCGAGCTTTGCTTTTTATAGTTATGAAGGCACATTTAATATGGCCACACTACCTTAATCTTTTTGAATTTATGTCTTCAGCCATCAAAGAGATTTCTGTAAAACCAATCAATAGCCTTTTTCAGAATTATTTCCTAGGAGAAAAATGTGTTTCCTGTGTTTTATTCCTCCTATGGAGTTGATATGGTATAAGCGAAACCATCTTCTACACTAAAGTGTTCCTGCTGTCTAATAGAGGCATTCATAGTGCTGATACAAGGTCCCGGATTCTTCTATCCCCTCTGGCTGCCCTAGCTGAATGCCGTCAGGTGGGTTTTTGCTAAGAGCAAAACTTGTTTTTGCTGAAACCTTCCCACCGTGGCCCAAAGATGTAGGAGCCCTTTGTTTTCAGTGCCAGAGTATCAGAAGCTACATTATACTCACTAGTTGCATTTAAGCTCTATGGTTTTTGTGTGCTTTACAAAATTTTCTTGCTATTTAGAATCAGTGGAAATAATCATTGAAACTGTGTTTGTCAATCAAGATCTAAGAATGTTACAAAGATAATTACACGTAGCAAGACTTCAGCAAGTTGTAGTAGGAGGACCTTGCAGTAAGGGGTGTCTGGATTGCTTCTATCTGGCTCTTGTGGGGATGCACTACAAAATCCTTGGCCCAGCCCTCCTCTCACCTGCCCCTCCTTGGAGAAAACAACTAATGACATGAATTATTTTTCTTCAGCTCTTGGTCATTAGTAAGAAAACAGTTAGGGGGGGGCTTATTCTCAAATTGTCTTTTTGAGTAGACACATTACAGATACTTGATCAAACAATGTGATTTCCTTGAAATATTTTCTGTCAGTTTAAAGGTCTGCAAATCAGTGATACCAGATGGCATCTACCTAGGATTCTTTTTTTTTTTTTTTTTTTAGTCTGAAATTGGAATACTTGTAGCCAAAATGTATAAATTTAGCTTATAAGCAAAGCCTGTGCCAGCAGATTGGTCACTACAAATGTGAAAGGATTGATGCAGGGGATTTTACTTGTCTGTCTTTATTGCTAGGCTTCTGGTACCACTTTGATAACAGAGTTACTAAATTGAATTAAAAATGCTTCAGAGGGAAAACAAATGTGATATCTACAAGGAAAAACATATTTGCTGAAATTTTTTTGGAGACATTAAAAGATCCATAAGTAGAGTTGATATGTTTTACCTCAACTTTCAAAAAGCCAGTAACTAATTTCCACTTTTAATGCTATTTTTAGGAAATGCTGTTGGGCTTTCAGGGGTGAGAATAGTGGATTTGACATAGAGGATTGGAGTTTGATGGGAAATAACAAGTTGGGATAAGCAAGCATGTTCCTGGAGAAAGAAGTACTAATAGGGTTACTTAGGAGTTGATGAGAGGAGTAATTTCCAGCATCTGTCATATCTCTTTGGGAAGGGTAAGAGTCTCTGCAAGTTTTCAGCACTAACTACCCTAGAAGACTGATAACTCTGCCTTCTCATTGTTCTCCTCGTCTCTGAGTTCTCCTACTTTGTTCACATTGCTAATCTTTATCTTGTGGAAAATTTTTAATTAGACTTTTAGGAAGAGTGAGGGATTGTAGAGCTCGGTTAATGGCCCTTTTGTCAGTACCAGTCTGTTACATTTATGAATTCTTTTTAACATCATCCCCTACATCTACCTCCTACTACCACAGGTACTTATTCTAATGTGTTTACTGGTCTTCATTTTGTTTCTATGCACTCTAATGTGATACATATTTTGGATTATGTAAATTATTAGACAAATGTTGGCATTCTCAGTCCATCTGTATTTTCCACACAGACAGTTAGTTTAAAGACTAGTCCCTGGGGCTGACTGTGTGGCATAGCAGCTAAAGCCGCTGCCTGTGACGCCATCTCAAATGGGTTCCTGTTTGAGTCACAGCTGCCCCACTTCCAATCCAGCTCCCTGCTAATGGCCTGGGAAAAGCAGTGGAAGATGGCCCAAGTGCTTGGGCCTTTGTACCCATGAGGAATACCTGGAAGAAGCTCCTGGCTCCTGGCTTCAGTCTGGCCCATTACCTGCTCTTGTGGCCATTTGGGGAGCAAACCAGAGATGGAATCTCTCTCTCTCTCTCTCTCTGTAAACTCTACCTTTCAAAAAAAAAAAAAAAAAAAGGTGTGTCCTTGGTGCTGTGTTGCAGTCAAAGTTAGCCGGTTAACTCTGACTATTATAAGCTAAATTTAGACATTTTGGCTGTAAGTATTCCAGTTTCAGACTCATCCATAAATTGTGCCTTGCTACTCCTTTTATGTGTGTTCAGACTGTTTCCACTTCTTACCACCACAAAGAGGACTGCGTGTGCCCTTGGCCCTCTGTGCCAATTTCTTTTGGAAATATGCCTTGCACCAGAGTTGCTGGGCCATAGCATACCCTCAGGTTGCCTGAGCTGTGCCTAAAGCTCTGTAGAACGGTTGCATCTGGCTGTCTCCCTCCACCCTTCCAGCACTCAGCATGGTCCAGAGTCCTAGTTTTTGCTAGTGTGTCAGGCATAAATTAACACATTTTCAGTTTCTATTGTTACCTTTTTTGGGTATCCTCTTCTGTGAATTTTTTGGTCATAGCTTTTACCCATCTTTCTGTAGGGGTTCCCCCATCTTTCTAATGTTGATTTGAGGGACATCCTTATATTCTGGATATTTATCCCTTTTTATTTTGCCATGTGGTTGAAGACATCTGATCTCCTACCAAAGTTTTTGTTTGTTTGTTTTTGTTTTTGTTTTTTTAAAGATTTAATTATTTGAAAGGCAGAGTTACAGAGAGGCAGAGGCAGAAGCAGAGGCAGCTGGTTCACTCACCAAATGGCCCCAACAGCTGTAGCTGGGCCAGCTGAAGCCAGGAGTTTCCTTGGGGTCTCCCACGTGGGTACAGGGGCCCAAGGACTTGGGCCATCTTCTGCTTTCCCAGGCCATAGCAGAGAGCTGGATTGGAAGTAGAACAGCTGGGACTTGAACCAGTGCCCATATGGGATGCTGACACTGCATGTGGCAGCTTTACCCACTATGCCACAGCGCTGGCCCCCCCTTATCAAAGTTTTTTCAGGCTTCTTGCCTGGGAATATTCAGCCCCGATGACTACCCACTGCCTGGTGAAATTGCTTTCCTCCCTAGCCTGTTAGGAAACTTTTTTTTTTTTTTAATGTCTCTTTATATTTTCCTCTTACTTTTTCCATTCCATTTCCAGCTTGACTACTTTTCTCCTGCTTACTTTTTAAAATTACTTTTTCCTCCTTATAAAAGTGTTAAGCATGTTTACAGTAGAAAATAAAGATGGAGTACCTTGGATTTCACCACTTAGAAATACTATTTTGATTTTGTTTCTTCATGAAGCTTGAATCATGCAATGTAGGCACACTCTTGATATGTAGCTTTCTTTTTCCTCCCTATCCAACTAGTATATATTTATCAAGTTGTTTATTTTCCATGTTGGTTGCTGTTTCAGATTTTTTATTTTTGAAATAAGTAAGCATGTAGCTAACTAAAATAGTACTGAGGACATATAATAAGTTCTGTTATACTTTGTGACCCTCTGGCCTCATTCCTTTCACCAGAGGTAAACAATTTCAATTATTTTTCCTATTTTCTTTATATTCATCACCTTATTTCCAAATAACATGGTTGTAGCAGATCTTCATCATCAGGTTTAAACATTTTCTTCTTATACAGGTGAAAATTTCTGCTCCACAGCATTGAAGTCTATCCTCTTTTTCCTAATACTGATACATCACGATTTTTATTAAGTAACTATTGATTGTTTGCATTGATTTGACTATTTCCGTATTATTCACCAGTGAGCCAGCTAGCTTTTGTCTCCTTTGTAAGTACAAATGCTTTTTCCCAGTGGAAATGCTTACCTCATTTTGCCATTTCCTTCTGTTTGATCTCTGGCTGGATCTTTCTACATCCTCCTTCCTCCTCTTAGTACCATTTTTTTTTTTCATAAGATCAACCTAGCATGTAATCAGTGAGTTCAATTTTTTTTTTTTTTATTTTGACCCCTCCCAGTTCCACCTGCCCCACCTACAGCCTTTTGGGGGCCAGCCTCTGTCACGATGCAGATGGGGCCGGCTGTCCCCTAGGCCTGCCGCACAGCCTCATCATGTCTGAGTACCCTTCCTCAGGACGAAGGGGTCTCCGACACTGTTCTGCATATTAGGAGGGCACCAGGATGTCAGTAAATTCAAGGATTTCAGAAGATCCCTGGAGGTCTTCTAGTTCCTGTTCACATCTAGTGCTTGTTGAATGCCAGCCAGGCCTCCTCACTGGTGATTGCCTGCTCACTTGGCCAAACACCTCTCCATGTTTCAGGCACTGTGAGCCCTTTCTGCTAATCCAAGTCTGACTGTTGATTTCCTCCGTCTTCCCTTCCTTGCGCTGTCTACAACCTGACGTAGACACCTTCTCTGAGTCTTCCTTTATTGTCAAGTGTGATTATTGATTGCACTGCCAGTATTTCTCAGTCTTTGGGAAAGAAAGGAATAGAATTCAACGGTAGAAAACTCACTTAAAATGAGGCTGACATTTTCAGACTTACCAGGAAGTCAGCAGACTCTTGCCATTATAAAAATTGGATCATTTTCTTTTTAAAACCTAAGAACTTTAAATGATTCACTGATGAAGAAGGAAAAGCTGTTTGCACTTGGCATATTTCTCATTATACTCAAATAAGATTCTCATCCATTGTTGACTTTAGGCATTTTGCCCTATGTTCAACAATCTAGGACAAGAGAATCTATAGTTTCATTATGTGCATTCTGAAACTTATTTCATCCCCACATTACATTTAAAAAATTGTGGAGGGGAAATGGGTTTTGTATAAAAGAAGAAAGACTAGTAGTAAAAAAAATGTGACCTGTATGCAGTCTGAGCTAAAGTTTGGTTGAAATGTCAACTGTGCCAAAAACATTGTGCATGAGAAGGTTATTTGTAGTAGTATGGATAAGAAACTTAAAATATGTTTCAGTTATTTGAAAGTACATGGGCAAATGCTGATGAACCTGATAGGTCTGAAGTGATGTTTAATAATATTAACGATGACTTGTTTGGGAATAAAATATTTAAATTAGTCAATCATGGATGGTCAAAACATTTTAAAATGTGATAGATTACTTTCATTATTCAAGTATTTTTTATTTAGATTTTTAATGTGAAATTTTTGTACAAGTTGCAAAGGCTTTTTTGAAGAATTAGAGATCAGCATGCATTTGTAATTTTTCAAGCACCACATAAAGATTTTAGTTTTCCTATTAGTCCGATGTATTTGGCTAGATATTCTAACTGCTTTGAACCTGTTTCCATATCAGTGAAGTGGGGATAATTCCAACCTGAAGGGTTTTTGCCAAAAATTCAGTGAGGTTAAATAAGTGATTATTGTTCTGTTTTTTAGATGCTGCTTTATTAATAATCAAAGAAAACTGAAAACAATGAAATACCAGTTTTCACAGAGCAGAATGACAAAGCCTAGAAAGAATATTGGAATATCATGAGCATATGGGTTGATGCATTGGCCTCACATTGCCACAACTCTTGTGAAGAAGAAGGTGGCATTGGGCCCCAGCAGCATTAATAAAAACAAGAAGTATATTAAGCTGTGGCTCCTAAATTACTGTATGGAATTATCACTCAAGTGGAGAAAGATTGTTTTCTCCTGAATTATTTATTGGACTGAAATTGATAAGCCTAACTATTCAGTTAATATACCATCTGATGAACTTCTGTGTACCCATCAAGGGTAGCCATATGTTTTTAAATGAAGCGAAGGTTATGTGTATTTCTAACGTTTCATTGTCATAAATGTGCACCATTGTAAACCGACATGTTTTTTAAGTGACTACAGTGATATGGTAACTTTACTATTCTCTGTTGGACTGCACTCACACTTAGGTATTTTTGAGCAGCCTTCCTTTGTCCCTTGGCTCTTTGCCTAGCTGTATCTTCAAGTTCTCTTTTCCATTTTGGGCTCCTACTCTTACTTAGTTCCTTTGCTCCTGCTTGCCCATTGTGAGATGTTAATCACATGGAGAAATAAATACTGATTGAAGAGAAGTTATATTCTCTAAAAGTCCCTTTTTTCTTTGAAGTGTGGCTCTAAGCTTTCCTGGAACCTGACAGTAATGGCTAAGCACTTAGGCATGTGGTGGACCCAGGCTGGCATCCAGAGTGTGTCACTTACTGGCAGTGTGACCTTAGGCAAGTTATTTACCTTTTGTGGCTCTGTAGTCTCAAGTGTAAAACACGGGTAATGTGTAACTGAGTTTTTTCTGAAAGATTAAGTGTTTCGTGCTCAGCACTGTGACTCTTAGGAAGTATTTCATAGATGGTTGCTGATGTTGCTATTACAGCATTAGCTTTTCAAAGATGAAAGTGGAGGCTGACATCTTACTTCAAAGACCATTGAAATTTCTAAAATCCCAGTAAAAATTGCCTACTCATTGTATACGCTAATTCCCCAGGAGCAAACCAACCAAACAAGTGCAGGGTAGAACTCAAAGGTTCATCTGCTGTTTTGTAAGTGTCATGAACTTAGATATGGAGTATGGTAGAACAAGAATGAAGACAGGTAATGGGGAGGGGAGGAAAGCCCAGATCACAGCTCCTGACTAAACTAGAAAATAGTGACTTACTTGAGGCAATGGGATGAGGGGGCCACAAAATACTAAGAGACTCTAAATTGTACAGTTTATATCATACCTTATTAAATTAATGTGCATTTATAAAATAAGGATTATAAAATGAAATGGGCAAAAAAAAAAACCCTTTGCAGGCATAAAAGCTTTTTTTTTTTAAAAAAAAAAAAAGGAGATTTACTTATTATTTATTTGAAAGGCAGAGTTACAGAAAGGCAGAGGCACAGAGAGAGAGAGAAAGTTCTTACATCTGCTGGTTCACTCCCCAAATGGCCTCAATGGCTGGAGCTGAGCCAATCCAAAGCCAGGAGCCTGGAGCTTCTTCCAGGTTTCCCATGTGGGATCAGGGGCCCAAGGACTTGGGCCATCTTCCACTGCTTTCCCAGGCACATTAGCAGGGAGCTGGATCAGAAGTGGAATAGCTGGGATTTGAACTGGCACCCATGTGGGATGCCAGCACTGCAGATGGCGGCTTTACCAGCTACTCCATAGCGCCAGCCCCTAAAAACATTTTTATAGTCTTCACTTTTTCTCATCATGGACTGTTATGTTGGTACTGTGATTCAGAATTTGTATTATGGGAAATACTTCAAAAGTATTGGCATTTATTCCTGTTACTAGTTGTACTTACTTTTCCATGAAGGTGATAGTGTTATGAAGTATAACTTCATTTTTCTTCCCAGTGTTCCTTTAGTGGTAATAATCATGGGGAGTCTAGTTTACTGTGCTCAAACTGACCTTTTCTCCATCTGCACAAGCTGAGTGGTAGACAGTGGAGATAATGAGATGGTAGGCAGATAGTCTTTGGTTGTTCTAGAACAAGCTTTAGGCTTTTCTGCTTTGCTCTTACAACCTCCTCCTCCTTTGCCCAAATAATATTGTTGACCCTGTGCCAGCAGTGGGAGCTTTGTGGGTGGTTTGTTCCCCCAGTCAGTTCTGCCTCTGCTATCTAGGCACAGCTCTCCAAGCACAGCTGCTGGTGGTGACAGCACAGCCTGTGGTCACAGAAAAGAGCAGACCTCCTGGGCTTGCCCAAGGATTGAGTCCATGGACTCAACGTGCCTGAATCCAAAACCAGTATAGAAACATGTGCAGGAAGAACAGAAAAAGCACCCCACATGAAAGCCTGCTCTCTGGTTGCCTTCAGGGTCCAAAATAACAATTGCTTTAGATTCCCTACAATTTTGGCAGTTTACTTTGGTGGTTAAAGGGGAAGCCTTGTGAAGCTTCATTTTAAATGGCCCATTGGGCATCTCCCCTCCCCTCCCCTCCCTTCCCCTCCCTTCCCCTCCCCTTCCCTTTTTTCTTTTCTTGAAAAACAAAGTTAGAGAGAGCAAGAGAGAGAGGTCTTCCATCTGCTAGTTCACTCCCCATATGACTGCAATAGCCAGAGCTGAACCAATCCGAAGCCAGGGATCAGGAGCTGCTTCCAGGTCTCCCATGTGGGTGCAGGGGCCCAAGCACTTGGGCCATCTGCTGCTGCTTTCCCAGATGCATTAGCTAGGAGCTGAATCTGAAGTGGAGCAGCCAGGACTCGAACTGGTGCCAACAGAGAATGCTGGCACTGCAGACGGTGGCTTTACCCGGTTGCCACAGCAACGGCCCCTAGGCATGTTTCTTAAATTCAATACGATCCCTCTTACATTAACCTTGTAGATAGATAAGTTGCCTGGATGTGCACACCAGCCAATCCAAGTGGTCAGTGTGTCTGTGGGGGCCCCCACTCCAAACCAAGAGCAGGCACAACAGCCAGCCCTAGACTTATGTCAGTGAATTGCTGCCTTTGCCCCACCTTGCTCAGGTGTCTTGCTTGTTCTTAGGATGAGTTATTTCCTCGTGATCCAGCTGTGTCTGCAGCCAGAGAAACTGTAATACCACCAAGTTCTGGCCTGGTAACTTTTAACTCATGTGTTGTATTTGAGTTAGAATATCAGAGGTCAGTGCTCTGATAATAATAAAGGATAATTGGGCACATGTCCGCTGGCCTGGAGGAGCATTTGTGTCTGTGTGGGTGACCAAGCAGAGCACCACTGACTCCTACAGTTTGAAAGCACAGTGGCCTGGCTTTGTGACAATGTGTTCTAACTCATGCCATTGTCCTTGTTCTTACTCAGAAGAGGTCAATTATTTATGAAAGAAAAATTAGTAATACTTGGGCCAAGTGAAAGACCGCCTCTGCCCATAGATCCATCTTAGTCTTCATGAGACAGACAAGTGCTGCTGGAGTTGAGGGCATGGAATGCAGGAATTAAACAGAGCCTCACCTCTCCAAATGTGAATGTACAACTTCTGATTCTATGCTAAGGCACAGCAGCACTGATGAGAAGGTGAGCTGGTAATCTTCCAGAAATGCTAGAAAGTTTAATTAGTGTGCTGATGCTAGAGAAAGTCCTGAAAGTCATGCTCGGCAGCAAGTTGGTGGCACGTTTGTGGACAGTATATATGGTAATTTAGTGTGTTTTACATTCATGAATAATCAGGGCAGGCTAATCTTGCCTGTTTGTCTCCTAATTACTGTATTTTTAGCACTTCCCTCATTTCTCTTTCTACTGCAAGAAGCCGGAGCGTCCTAACCGCAGTGCAGCACACGCACCCATGCAGCAGTAGCAAACACGAAGGCTGCAGCTAGTGCAGTTGCCTCCGTAGAGCCAGCAATGACATCCTTGTTGAGTATGCTGGCCGAGCTCTATTGTTAAGCATACAGAAATTTTCATTTTTGCCTTACAAATATGTTTTTGCTCTTTGGTAAACATGCATAATAGCAAAAAAAAAAAATAAAGATAACCCATCCTCATTAAAAGCTAAGTTCTATAAAGAAAAGGCACAAAAGCTTTCACTGTTTATAGATATTTTGTTTCCCTGAGCAACAGAAAATGCAGTGCTTATTTAACTTAGCAGCAGTGCCACGGGAAAATAGAAGTCCGCAGATGGTAATGGCCTCCATTTACTTTTCTCAGGGTTCCTCCTAGTCAGAATCTATGACTTACGTCAGCCGCTGAGTCTGTGATGGCACGAGTGGGGGAGACAGCTGTCTTGTGTTGCTGTCCCAGGGCTTTTGTGGAGTTTGAGGGGCTTGAGCCTGGGAAACATTTTTCAGAGAAGCTCAGGTATCTGCGAGGGCATGGACTAATGAGTAGGTAGGTGTTCTTGTTCCAATCTGTTAGGACGTGCATGCCGGTGGTCAGTGGCTCTGTTTTGGGCACAGTGACAGACCCAGAATCTCCTGCTGTGCTGCTTGGTGCTGCCTCTAAGCAGCAGCCATCGTGTTGAGCAGTCGCTTTGTCGAAGGCCTCTGACACCTAGGAAGATTTATCATGGCTGCTAGACCTGAGCACAGATGAGTTTTGGATTGAATTTGGCAGAGACAATAAAGATCTTGGAAAGTCCCTCAGGAAGGGTCCAGCTCAGCAGCACTCTGCCAACACTGCACTCCCCTGGGAAGCCTTCCCTATTTTGTTGTTCCAGGTCTTATTGTCCCATTGCCTCCGGGGCTCTGGCCTCCAAGGGGCTCTTTGACTTCTGAGCAGTATTGCCAAAAAGACTAACAGTACTTATGATGGCTTCTCACTTAATACAGGAGAAAACAACAGTAGCAAGCCCTGCCATTTATTGTTGCCTCCCAACTCTGCGTGTCTGGCCTCTCTGGGTATCTGCTGATGTCACTTAAAGTGAACCATTTTGTTTCTAATTGCTACATGTGAGGTTGGTTTGTGTGCTGCTGTTTCTCGGCATTCCACAGATGCCACATTACTCAAACCCTAATGTCAGTGCATCCTCCTGGAGTTCCCCTCATCGCCCTGCCCTGCCTGCCTGCTTGATGTTCTCATGTAGCAGCTGCTGCATACCCTGCTGACATCCCTCGTGGCACCTGCCCAGCCAGCTGAACTAAGTGAAGCAAGTGTGGCTACAGTGCTTGCGAACTGGCTGGGCTCCAGGACTTTGCCACTCCTGTCTCACCATCTGATGTTAAGTGTTTTGTTGAAGAGGGAGATTTTAACACTTCAATGAAGGCAGAACCAAGATTCCTAGGCCTGTGGAAGGGGCATGATGGTTATTGTGCTCTCTAATGTGTCATTTTGATTCAGTTTTATGTCTTCTCTTTGCATATACAGATGTTTGGCCAGGTATGGTTTTCTTGTCTAAGGTATGTTGTGACCTCCATCTTTTCCACACACGTGTCAATTTGCTGTACTGTTAAGGTTGCAGAATCATCTGTAATCACTCAGGGTTTCCTGAATACATGTACCTCAGGACATGGTTGTTAGTATCAGGCAGTATCTGGGCAATATGTATTAAGCATATTTGAGGATGCTAACAATCTTTTAGCAAGTATTTTGATGCCTAGAAGCACTTGGCAAAGTAAAATTGAGCACAATAAAAGCTATTTATTTGATTTTGACTCACTGCCTTCATTATGGAGAGTAGA
This sequence comes from Oryctolagus cuniculus, assembly GCF_051225735.1. Lineage (NCBI taxonomy): Eukaryota > Metazoa > Chordata > Mammalia > Lagomorpha > Leporidae > Oryctolagus > Oryctolagus cuniculus. The sequence continues at coordinate 83,445,473 of NC_142869.1, read as the reverse complement.
CCATCCACTTGGACACCATGATCCTGAAATCTTAAGATCTTAATGAGAACAAATGGGCCATAATAGTTAGGGTTCTGTTACAACCCAGGTTGGTGGATGATGTGGCTTGGCAGATGATGTGACTTAGCAGACACTTTGATGATTCTGAAAATAAGAACCATCTTGATGTTCCTGGAAATAGGATAGTGGTCACAGTGGTCACTTCCACCCTCCTGGAAACCATATTCCTTCTTGGTTGGAGTCCTCCAGGACTCTTGTTCTGGGATCTTCTGAAATTTATGTCTTTGTATTCTTATTGGGGGGAGGGTTCCCCTAGAAGCTTCCAAAGCAACTAGATGGCTCATTCCCAATCTACTTCCCCAGGATGTAAACCTTGGTTTAAATTGTATTTCTGGTCCTGCCTGTGTAGTTTTCTTGACATCTACTCATCTCCAAGTGATGTGGCTTCTCGTTACTCCTCTCCTTCTTCCCTGTCTCCTTCCATGAGAACTGCTGAAGTCATCTCTACTTGAACTATTGCTGCTGCCTTTTTTCTGGTCCTATCCTGCTGCCCAACTACTCTTTTCTGAAATGTTGTGAAGGCACTGCTGCCTTTTAGGGAAATGCTTGAATGCATTTGGGGCAGATGGACAAAACGTGGTTCATACGTAATTGGAGCTGATGGTGCTGCAGAATGTGTGCTTACATTTGGTACAACTTCTACAGTATGTTAGAGATGGCTTTTATAAGAATAAAAGTAGACATTCATAAAAGCAAAGAATAGTAAGATCTCTCTGTTTTAAAATAAACTTTTGGCACAAATCCTTGAGACTTTCTGCTCTGTGGTCTTCTATTTATATATTTAAGAATGCTGTGGGAATCCATGGTAAGAAGCTTGTCATATACCTCGCCTAGCTTTGCTATCCACATCTGCTTTGCATAAATCCAGTCAGAACCTCCCCTTGCAGGAATTCTTCAGCCTAATTAAAAGTTTGAGCCGTAACACATGTGAAAAAATTTGGAAAAGCTCCTGGAAGCAACATTTGTCAGATGATGTCAGCAGTATTCAAGTTGTTAACTCTGCTTACTCTTCTTCTGATAGTTCATAGGTGCATGTCAACCTTCATAGGAGAGCCATCAAAAGAAATTTCACTCATGAATTATTTTCAATTTGTTTCATACTTAATTGGTAGCTGAGTAACACTTCAGCTGTGCTGATTCCCTTGATTCTCCTTTTGCTTCTAATTTTCTCCCTCTCCTAGGATTAAAAAATAATTTGATAATTTATAAACAAATACTTTAATGGCTGACTAAGGAAAATTGCTACTAAAAATAATCCCAGGAGTAATTTTGTAAAGCAAAGATTAGTTTTTTAAAATTAAATTATATTCTCATGTATATATTCATATTTTATCAAATAATATTTTCTTAAAGTGGGGATACACTTGCAGTTTCCAGATTGTGCTTTTGAAAATTAAGATCTTGATTTTTCATTGAAATTTTATCTTAAAATATTGGACCTTCCAAGTATTTTAAGTCTCATATTTTGTTATTGGGAATCCTAGTAGCTGGGCAAAGTTTTTACGATTCATTTACATAGAAATATTTTTAATCCCAAGCTCAATAAAGTAAATTATTTTGAGTTAATTACTGAGAGTCTAAAATTAAGTGTAACATTCCTATAGTTAAGAGATTTTAAACGTTTAAAGTTTCCCATAAATTCAAACTCAAGCTGTATTTTCATTTTTATGTGCACAGTTATTAAAACACATTTTTATTTATTTATTTGAAAATTAGAGAGAAACCTTCCATTCCCCTGGTTCATTGCCCAAATGACCTCATTGGCTGGGACCAGACCAGGCCAAAACCTGGAGCTAGGAACTCTATCCCTGTCTATCAGTGGCAGGAGCCCAAGTGCTTAGACCATCTTCCACTGCCTTCCCTGGTGCTTTCACAGGGAGCTGGATTGGAAGTGGAGCATGCTTGTAAGGGATTGTGGCATCACAGGCAGTGGCTTAATTTGCTGCAGCACAAGGCCAGCCCCTAAATCACTTTGTTTATATTAACTTGTGATTTGCTACTTTAGGTCAGTGGTGCGCAACCTTTACTCTAAATCGAAATCACCTGTCTGGATTGTTAAGCAGCTTGCCTGCCCCTACATGTAGAGCTCTGACTCAGCACGTCTGGGATATTGCTGAGACTGCTGGACCACACTTTGAGAACCACTGGTTTAGGATTTCTTACAAATAGTGATTTAGTGTGATTTGCAAACCCAAGGAGTTTGAGATAGAATAGAACATAAAAAAAGGTTTTCCCTAGATTTTATGCTTCACAAAATTATTCAAGTTGCTTTTTACTATATTCTCTTTTTTGCTGTTCTCAGGATATTGCATTTTACTTTCTTTCATTGAAATGTATATGGTGCTGACAGTATGACTGATACTACTTGGTAAATGACCAAATACACATTTACGACTTTTCTTTAATAATTTGCACAGTGGTGAATGGTGCATTGCCAGTGATTTTATACTACCCACTTTGCATTAGTATAATGAAGTCAGTACATGGCCCAATGCCTTGTATATAATGGCTGCTCAGTAAATGTTAGAATGGACAAATGAACAAGCACCTCATTCCCCTTTTCCCCCACATTTAATCCTGGAAAACTCAGCTGATCCATCTTTGAATATCTGAGTTATCTGGTTTATTGATCTTTACTGTTTCTTTTTCTCTCATGCTTGTAGTCTGAAGGACAGTTATTTCCCTGACAATTTAGCCTTTCTTCTAGTAAGAGTAAGAGATAAGTTAAGCATAAAATTAAGCGTTTACTTTCCTCTTGTTAGTGGTACTTAATTATTTACTGGAATAGGTAGTACTTAAGGTTATTCTGGGAATGATTTGGGTTCATTTACTCAAGCTGGCCTCGTGCCCTTCTAACTATCTGGAATGTAAGAGTATAACAAATTAAATATTATTTTTTCTGTCCTTACAAATTCAGAGGAGCCTCCAATTCCCTGGTATTGCTTTTCGAAAAAAGTTTGTTATAGGAGTCCCCCCACACGTTGAATGTTTCTGTGAATAACATTTTGTAGTTATTTCAGTGTGATTTCAGTGATGTGTGGTCTGTGCTTCTGGTGGTTGTCCATTGAACAAATGAGTTATGGTAGATTGTTAAACTCACTGTTCATAGCAGTCTTCACAAAGATACTTCTTACAACAGGACAAAATGGACAGAAATGCTTAGTAGTGTTTTGAGGTGGGAATGAAGAGAAAGTTCCATTCTTGTCCCAGCTCTGACCAGTGTGGTGTCATGGACTGTAGTTTCTAAAATCATTGCATATGGTTCCTGCATACTTCACAAGGATATCATAAGACTGAATTAGATAACTGTTTAGAACGGGATAAGACACAGATAAGAAAAGTACTCTGTAACTGCAGTTCCAGGATGACTATTCAGCTGTAGACATGCTGAGTTTGCGTATCTGGCTAGAAGTCATGAAAATTGAAACTGAACTCAGAGCTCAAGTTCTAAAGTGAATATCCTAGCAGTGATCATCAAAGTGTTAAGATTTTACCTGTCTACCTCCCACAAATACAGATCTACCAGGAAAACCAGACACCTTCCCCAGGAACTCCTGGAGCTTCAGGAAAATCTGGAGTCAAGCAGGGTGTGTCACTGAGGCCTAGGCTTAAATACCTGTTGGTTTGGATAGATACTGAACTAAGTCTGTTCTGTGCTCATGTAGTTTATGGTTGAGGTGAGGGGGGATGATGATAAACATTTAGATTGAAAAGAAAGGGTCAGTGCAGGGAAAAAGGCCTCCAGGTGGCTGAGAAGGAGTGGGTCAAGGTCAAGGAATGCCTCTTAGGTAAGGTGACTTAGCAGAAGGAGGTGTAAGGAAGAGCTAGGCATGCCAGGGTCTGGAATAGCAGGTGCAGCGGTGGGTAGAGAAGAGGCAGACTGCTTCTGTCCCGTAGAAGTACAGGGACAGGGAGAAAGGACTGGAAAAGTGTTGTTGAGCCACCTCTCCAACAGCAGAATCCCTCGAGAGTAGGATCTCTCAGATACACAGATGGCACTTCCTTCACCTGTGAGCTTCAACAGTGTCCATTTTGAAACATAAAGAAAAACATTGGAACATGTCTGAACTTTTTTTCTTCGAGCTATACTATGAAATGTGAATTTTAAAAAGAAAGATATGTAATATGTAGAAAATACTTTTGAGTTATGTGGAAAGTGATTCACATTTCTTGTAGAATAGTATTTCTGTTGTGTTGGTTGCACACTGCAGTGGAAGGAGCAGTTAGGAACCAGCAGAGCCATGAGTGAGACTCTGGGCAAGTAGTGTCCTGGCGTAAGTGCTATTCACGGCACTTTATCTGCAGGGCGATGCTTGGTGTTGAAGGACCTTCCTACAAGCTTTGGAGAGCCTCCATGCTGGTTGTGGTTGAGGAGACTGAAGGAGGAGCAAGTTTTGTTTTTGAGTTTTTATATGTTGGTGTTTCTCGCAGCATTGTTTAGAAGAAGTATTGAAGAAAAAAAAGAATTTGGCAAACCATTCAACAAGATAATCTCCAAGGTGCTTCTAATTTCCAGAGTTGTTTGAAGCTGTTTTTTGTTTTTTCAGTCCTCAAACATATTTTATTACCCTATAATTTACCCACAAAAGTGTTTGTAGTAACCTTAGGGCTTTCTGATAGAAGTGCTTCTTGACTAATCTTATTTTTGGCACAAGTGCTTCCTTGGTGATAAACCAATTTCTACTGTGTTAAATATTTTTGAAGTCTGGTCAAGAAGTATCGCAATTATCTCTTCACAATTTGTAATTCTGTGTGATCATTTTTAATCTTTAAATAACATTTTATTAATTAGAATATTCTAGAATTCTTAAGATAATGGGAAAAGAACATTAAAATGCAACTTCCCCCATTCCTTCTGACTAAATTGTTATATGAAAATTTGTCATAAAGTTCATGTAGATGTAATTTTTTTTTTTTTTTTTGGACAGGCAGAGTGGACAGTGAGAGAGACAGAGAGAAAGGTCTCCCTTTGCCGTTGGTTCACCCTCCAATGGCCTCTGCGGCCGGCATGCTGCAGCTGGCAACTACTTGGGCCATCCTCCACTGCCCTCCCTGGCCACAGCAGAGAGCTGGCCTGGAAGAGGAGCAACCGGGACAGAATCCGGCGTCCCGACCGGGACTAGAACCCGGTGTGCCGGCGCCGCAAGGCGGAGGATTAGCCTAGTGAACCAAGGCGCCGGCCATGTAGATGTAATTTTATCTTGTACATTTTCAGTGTGGATGGGCAAGTCAACTGCAGGTAAAAATATTTGCTTTTTCACCAGGAAAGATGTTTCAAAAGTGGTTTCAAAAATAATTTTTGTTTTCTAAATATACCATATTCTGTTCACAGTTTTTTTTTTTTTTAAAGTTCTTTAGGTTGCTGCTACTACTTGTGTTTCCTATAAGTAATGGTGTGGATTTCTAGGAAGAAGGGGTGGGAAGGATTCAAATGATTCCCCATATCAACAGACCAGCCACTGATTGTTTTTGTTCTTTTATTTATTTACTTTTTTGCTCTGAAGGCCAAGGTGACATATACATTATTTGGGTAGTTTTGCAGTCTGTATATTTCTTTTGCTCGATGTATTTTGCAGTGGTGCAAATACATTGCTCCATACCAAATGAAGATACATGAATTGGGGTCTAGAGAGATGTTTCTCTATGACAGACCACTGCCAAGATACAAAGATGAGTTCATGCTGTTAATATGAAGGCTTTGTTGTGATGTAATTTCAGTAGCTACTCATGGCAGCTGTTAGTCGAAGGTAAGTTGAAAGCTAGCTGGCTTAGATATCGCAGTGGAGGAGGTGAACAGAATACCATGAAACTGGGACTCAGTCATGGGCAACCTGAGACTAGCCTGGCTAAGTCTCCCATCCATGTTTCATCTGACACTTTCCCAGCTCAGTCCCTTGCTTAACTTCCCCCCACTTCAAAGACTCTACTTTCTTGAGGGAATAAATTGCAGGTCTCAAAACGGCACATCATATTGGCTTTTTTTGGGTTAATAAAGTATTTTTCAGTCTTTTGTGACCATCAGATTACTGAGGGTAACA